>NW_026126418.1:11648750-12979375 GCF_943737965.1 Phodopus roborovskii
ATGCTCCATCAGTTTATAGATGTACTGGATGTTGAAATGGGCTAACTCATAGCCCTGGTTCTGGACCTGGATAGTAGCTAGCTTGATCAGCCCAACAAGGTTCTCTCATCGCTGCCCAGGTGAAAAATCTAGCACTGTCTCAGCTATCTTGCCCAGTGCAGCCTGAAGCAAGGGGTGAAGCCAGTTATCCTGTTCTCAGGTCCTTAGATTCAGCCTATTCACACTCATAACCCCAGGGCCAGTTCTACTGTTTTGCTCAGGTTAGATGCAGGGCCTTCTCTTCTGACTGCTGCAGAAATTACACCAATAGAGGTTGGGGTCTCCTTTGTGTTGCAGCTGATGAGGGGCAAAGATAGTTCTCTCACATTCATGACTCTGGGGCCTGCTCTCTTTACTGCCCCAGGTGATAGTGTATGAGTAGGAATGACATCTTTCTATTATCCATTTCACCATAAGGCAGATGAGGTGAGCTCTACTTCCCTCATGTTTTCAGAGGTGGCTCATCTGCATCCCCAACAACAGGTTCAGCTCTAGTGTGATGCCCTAGTGGTTTGCATGCCCATGGTGAGCTATGGGGCCATTTTCCCTAGTGAGGAGAGCAGCTTTCCCAGAGAATTTAGGATAGCTCTGCTGCCACAGTACCCACCTAGGGCAAGCAAAGTGTAGGGCTGGCTCAGCACTGCCCTAGGATTTCCACACATGCGGTTCCTAAGGCATCCCTTTGCTAACACTGGACATGGACATTATCACAGACATTAGTTGCAGAAGGACCACAGACCCAGATATGGACCTCAGCAGTAGCTGCCACCAAGGTGTAGGGTGGCAGCAAAAGCCATCCAGATCAGTATGGTCCTGGTGGTAGCTTGGCCCTCTGACCCCAACATGGTCCCAGGCAATTGACCAGACTCTTGGATAGCCCTAGATGGTAACAGGAGCCATGAATATCACCCCACACCCTAGCTATTGCAGGTCCTGGTCAGCAACGTGGGTCCAGGATGTCTAAATGGCCTAAGGTGGTAGCACAGCCTACCAAGGTAAGTATGCCCCTCAGACACTTAAGTAGCCTCAGGTTGCTGGTGAGAACCCTGTCACGTGTATGATTTTCAGTAGTAACAAGAGCCATGGACATCTGCGCAGACCCTGGCTGCCCTAGGGCCACAGACACAGACTAGTCCCTCGGTATCAGCCCTGGGCTGAATGAAAATGTGGCAACGTGACAGTCCTCAAATGGGCATAGCCACAGTGGTGGCACAGCCTCCAAACACCAATATGGTTATAGTCTGTGGCTTAGACTCTGGACATTTGTGTGGTCTTTGGTGGCATTAAGAGCCATTGGACATCAGCACAGACATCAGGTGTACCAGGACCATAGACATGAAGATGTTGCCTTTCTTCTCTCCTGTTCTCTGGGCTTAGAAACCACGGGCTTAGTATGATGGTCAATGACTACCTGATGCCTTTGTGATGAGCAGGTCCTGGATAGTATGTGGGAGGGAACCATTGTGTCTTCCACCACTAAGTTCTGGAAAGTGTGGAGTGGTCCTGTATTCTTGTGGCCCTACAGACCAAAAAGTGTGTAGGGGAGGCATCTCTGTCTGCTGCTACTCATGCCTTGAAAGTGCCTAGCAGGTCCTGGATCAGCACATTTCTTTAAAAGGTTTGGTGGGAAGATTCCAGCCTATAAAATATTTAGACATTTGACATGAACTTCTCTGTTTTCTTACCACTCATATGATAAGAAAAGTCTGTACAAATTACACACAGAAGGGAGGAGTGAAGAGTTTGATACATAGCAGTTTGTTTCTGCTTCCATCAGCTACTAGATGAAGGCTCTAGGATGGCATATAAGGTAGTCATCAATTTAATTATCGAGGAAGGGCATTTAAGGTACCCTCTCCACTATTGCTTAGATTGTTAGTTGGGGGTCATCCTTGTAGATCTCTGGACATTTTCCTAGTGCCAGATTTCGCTTAAAACCTACAATGGCTCCCTCTATTATGGTATCTCTTTCCTTGCTGTCTTCTCTTTTTTACCTGACTCAATCTTCTTGCTCCCTCATGCCCACCTCTTCCCTCCTCTTCCTCCTAACTCCCTCTCCCCTTCCCCATGCTCCTCATTTGTTTGGGGGACCTTGTCCCTTCCAGGGAACCATGTATGTATCTTTAAGGGTTCTCCTTGTTTCCTAGTTTTTCTGGTGGTGTGGATTGCAGGTTGTTTATCCTTTGCTCTATGTCTAAAAACATATGATGGTTTACAAACTGTGTTTGCCTTCTTGTTACTGGGTTAGCTCACTGGGGATGGTTTCTTATAGTTCCATCCATTTGTTTTCATAAGAGCTAAAGTACTGGATTGTCACTCAGTGGTAAATTGTGTACTTGGACAAAGTCTTAAATTCAATACCCAGAAATTTCTAAGCTTACACACAAAGAAAAGGTAAGACTATTTCTTACCTGAAAGCATGCAAAAAAAAAAAGACCCCACAATGCAGCAAATGTAGAATTATTTTTCACTTCCATACTTTACTGGAATGCACAGCATTCTGCCATCAGTATCTCATTGTTCGTTATGATTTGGATGTTCCTAAAAGTTTTAGTTTCATATTGCTAGGTTATAGATCACATTGTTAAAGCTGATCACATGGTATTTTATTTGTAAACAATGGGAATAGTTTAGGAAATGTGGAAAGAGTTAAACTGGAGCCTGGAAACAACCCATACTGTATCTGATGATCTTTGAGCACCAAGAATTATAAGTGATTCAAACTGATATAAATACAAACATAAAACACTTGGATGAATATGAAGCTAAATGACTTTTTATGTCTTAAATACCTTTCTTGGAATTCTATTCAACATTCATTTCTCATTTTATTGACTGCCCATGGTGCTAATTGTAAAAAAATATATTAGCACATATTGTAAAATAAATTGTAGAAACTAGAAAGATTGAGTTAGTGGAGCAATAGAAGACAGGAGAGAAAGAGAGAGAGAGAGAGAGAGAGAGAGAGAGAGAGAGAGAGAGAGAGAGAATAAAAGAGGGAGCCCTTATGGTATTGAAGAGAAAATTGAACCTAAATAAATGTTCAGAGACCTACAAGACTGACTCCAACTAACAATTTGAGCAAAAGTGGAAAGGCTACCATGTTCTTAATAAGAAATGGGAAATATAAACCATTCAATATCTTTCACCCATCCTTTGCACAGTAAGTGCAAATGCCCAGAGATAATCATTATCTGGGTGACGACAAGTTGTACACAATTTACTAAGTGAAGTATAAGACAGACAGGATAAAGAGGAAAATAAAAGAAAACTGAACAGATATGGAACATTATCTGTTAATGTCGTAGTGGGACAACTCACAGATTTTATGTGAGACATAAGGTGATAAGATGTGCAAAACCTCATATGAATGATGCTTTCAAAGGATAATCTGGCAAGTACATGAAGGTAATCAAACATTTTACTATTTGGAATTAGAAAGACAAGTAATAAGATTATGACAAAAGCCAGGTATTAGATGTGTCTGTACTTCTTTTATTTGTATTTAAAAAAAAAAATCGGTGTGTGTGTGTGTGTGTGTGTGTGTGTATTTCATATCCAGACCCCAATTTCTCCTTTCTCATCTTATTCTGTTCCTTCCCTACCTCCTCTCTTCCATGTATAATTCTTTTCTCCTCCATTTCACTTCAGAAAAGTGGATATGAACGAAATATCAAGTTGCACTAAGACAAATGTCTCCCCCATATTAAGGTTGGGCAAGGGAACCCAATATGTACAATAGGTCTCAAAAACTAGCAAAAGAGATAAAAAAAATACCCCTTGATTCTACTGTTAGGAGTTCTATAAGATGACCAAGCTATTTAACTGTAACATGTATGCAGAGAGCAAAGGTCAGTCCCATGCAGGATCCCTGGTTATATAAGTTCAGTCTCTGAGATGTTATGAGACCAGGTTAGTTGATAGTGTGGGATTGTTTGTGAGGTTCTTGACCACTGTGTCTCATATAATCCTTTTTACATCTCATTAGCAAGATACCATGAGCTTGGCCCTCTGTTTGTGGATCTCTGTATCTGTTACCATTAGTTTCTGGTGGCACCCTTTTTGATGACAATTGGGCTAGGTACCAAACTATGAGCATAACAGAAAATTAGTAGGCATCATTACACTAACATGGTTTTCCTTGAGTCATCTGAGGTCTCTGGGCCATCCAAATTCTAGGTCTTGATGCTCTAGGTAGTCTCAGGGGTGGACTCAGTCTCATGGCATGGGTCTCATGCTGAACCAGCTATTGGTTAGCCACTCTCACAATCTCTGTGCTATTCACATTGCAGGTTTGACTTCTTATGACTTGTATGGCCTCTGACCCAGCAGGGTGTTGCTGCCCATGTTTGGGGCTGAATTTTGCCTACATGTATACATGCCTTTTGATATGGCTGGGATTCTTCTGGAGCTCAGATGCTGGTCTGGCTTTTGGTGGGTTAATATACTTCTGCCTGGCTTTCACAGAGTGGGCATAGTCTGTGGAATTCAAAATGCTGGTCTGACCTTTGGGGGTCAGGATTTTCTCCTGGATCCTGATGGAATAGACAGCTTCCATCAGAAGTGTTTTCTGTAATATGGTGATGACAAGAGGGGGCAGTTGTACTTATGGTGGGCAATCACAGGTAGAGTGTGTGGGGGCAGTGTTACTAGGGTCCAGGATGATATCCTGGCCTTTGGTGTAGTAGGAAACATCTACTCAGATGTGTGGGCCTAGATAGGTAACAAGGAGAGAAGGGGCCCTTGGGGCTAAGCTGGACTGGAATAGGCAGGGGAGGAGAATATGGGGAGTATTTTACCTGTTTTATACTGAGCTGCATGGTCTCTGATGGGGTAGAAAGTTTCTTCTTAAGACATGATATATGGTTATCAGGAGAGGAGGGGAAGTTTGAATTATGCTGGGAGAGCATGGGTGGGGTTGGAGAGCAGTGTTACCTGGGTTCAGGATGCTGACCTGGCCTCTAGTGGAGTAAGAGATTTACTCCTGAGGGTTGGGACAGGATGTATCTGTACTTCTTAGCACAGCCTAGGAGAGAGTGTGTTTTGGAATAATGTGCTTGGAAAACAAGTGAATAGTGCAAGACTTTAATCATTCATTCATTTGTTCACATGTTTCTCAGCCTTTTTGTACATAACTAGCCACACTGAGTCATCTTCCATCACTGGTGAAAATATAAAGAGAAAGGGATATTTGTTGCAGCAGTATTGTGAATTTCAGTGAGAGATCTTGTGACCCGAGTTTTTTGAACTGTGCTAAAGCAGAGAGACTGGGAAAGGAGCACATGGTACTCATTTCATGGTTGAAAAGTAAACAATGAAGAGTTCAGAAACTTACATTCTTCTCTGTGAAGTCTTGGACTAGAAACCTTAATGTCACCTCTTATAGGTTCTTCTAGTCACCTCCAAATACTGCTACACACCTTGGAACAAGCCTTCAGTTCTGAAAATATAGACAAACCATGCTGGATATTAACATCTCAGGATTTATAACCGCATCAAAAAATCTCCATTAGTCTAAGTTTTTCAAATCTCATAATAATATTCTAAGTCTAAGACTTAGCTCCATTTTAAATTATATTATTTATAAAATATTGAACCATTTTTAGCAAATGAGTTGTCAGAAATTTGATGTTACTTCGTCAAATACCCAATAATACCCAAATTTTTCAGTTATTACACAAAAATAACCTTAGACATATAAATAACAAATACCTTGAAATCTATGAAATGATTGTTTCTTTTCACTGATATTTTTGCACAATCAAACACATTAACACAAGTAGAAATGTACTAAAATAGGCCCTTGGCAAATATGAAAATTTACCAATAATTTTATAATAGACTGTTGAAAATAAAATTATAGATTTACTCTTAGTTGTATTGTGATAATAATTAGAAAGAGCATAGATGGAATTCACATTTGGCATTTCAACACAGTATCTGATCAAAGAGATGAAGATTCAAGCAAATAAAACAGTAACATGATTGTCAACTCAGATACAATTATTTCTTTGGTTTTAAAAATTTGCTCTATTTTTTTTGAAGGGGCCATTCATGCTATGGCACATGTGTAGTCACAGGACAGTTTGTGGGAATTGCTTTTCACATTCTACCATGACTTCAGTTCTTAACCTTGCCTGCAAGAACTTTTACCTACTAAGCCACACTACTAGTCTCCTGACACTCTATTCCCTTTAGAGACAAATCTCACTATGTATCACTTTCTAGCCTAGAACTTGCTATTTTGATGAGGCTGACAAATTTATCTGTTCTCTTCATAGATGATGTGGCATTGATGTGTGCCACTTTTTTTTTCTTTAAAAGTATAATAGCAGCTGTCTCATATAAAATAATGAATGTTTTTCAAAAACACATAGCAAAACTCTAGAGGCCTGAAACAGTGTGTTCTTCCTAATCAAATATATATCCCTTAAGCAACATTTCTCTTTGACAATTACTGCCTTCCAACTCTTTTCCCCTAAGGGGAAGTATACTCAATACATCAAAATATGTCACTTGCAAAAGGTTAATGATTCCATCCTCAAAATGAGTAGACAAAATTACTCAGAAATCCAAAGAGTAATGTACTTTTAATTTGTAAGAATGTGATCATCTACAATAAAGTGATGAGACAGAAAATTGAAAAAAATAATTTCCACCTCAGAAAATACACAGTATAAAATCAATACTGTGTTGAAGCACATTTATACAAATATCATAGAACAATAAACCAGTTAAAAAGATAATTAATTGCAAGACATGGCTCTGCTTTCATTTCTCTATCTACAGTAGATTAACCTTTAAGTAAGTACAGAATTGTATTTACAAACTCTCCCAGGCAATGAGAAACATGGGCAGGATAAGAGAAATGCTCCAAATTAAAAAGAAAGGGAAGAAAGAACAAGGATTGCAAATTTTATCAGGAATGTTTTAGGAAGTCAAATATTATGAAAATATGTCCTTAGCACTTAGTAGTGATGTCACATTTTTGGTGCTAATTACTGCAAATGAAAGTTTATGAGAAGGCTATAACCATGCTTACTTAACAAATGTTCCACTCTTCCTTGGCCCAAGCAGCAGTGAAGGGAATACAATGTTCCAGACTTCTTCTATGTTACCACAACTGATGGGAGATGTCATTCTGTATATATGTTTCTCCTATTGGTTAATGAATAAAGCACATTTGCCCAATGGGAAAGCAAGATAGGTGGGACTAGGAGACTAGGAGGAGAGAGGAAGAAGGAAGAAGGAGTTTTCAATTTGTAGGACCAACATGGTATAACTCCAGGCCCTTTCTCTGGTAAGATAAGATCACATGGAAATACTTAGATTAATAGATATGGATTAATATTTAAGACAGAGATAGCCAATAAGAAATGCCAGTAACAGGCTAACAGCATTATATCTAATACAGCATCTCTGTGTGTTATTTAGGGCTAACATGGATCTGGATCCAGGCCTCTGGGAAAACATGCTCCTAAAAGACAACTGTATTTATTTATTTCCTTTTTAAAATTTAAATTTGAAAGAAGCTTGTTTTACATATCAATCCAAGTTCCCTCTCCCTCCCCTCCTCACCTGTTCCTCCTCACCCCCACCCCACCCTATTTCTGCTTCCCAGGGACTGTGAGGCCTTCCATGAGGATATCTTCAATGTTTATCATATCATTTGGAGTAGGGCCTAAGCCCTCGTACATCTGTCTAGGTTGAGAGAGTATCCCTTTGTGTGGAATGGGCATCCAAATTCCATTCATAGACTAGGGATAAATACTGATCCTCGACCAGAGACCCCATAGACATCCCAGTCCTCCTAACTAATTCCCATGTTAAGGAGGTCTGGTTCGGTCCTATGCTGGTTTCCAAGCTACCAGACTTGGGATCATTAGCTCCCCCTTCTTTGTGTCAGCTGTTTCTATGGCTTTCTCCAGCCTAACCTTGACCCCTTTGCACATAACTCCTCCTTGCCTGCAACTGGATTCCAGGAGTTCAACTCAGTATTTATTTGTGGGTGCCTTCTTCTGCTTCCATCACCTACTGGATGAAGTTTCTAGGATGATATATAAGGTAGTCATCAATCTCATTATTGGGGAAAGGCATGTAAGATACCTCTTCCCTACTGCTTAGATTGTTAGATGTGGTAATCCATGCAGATCTCTGGACATTTTTCTAGTGCCAGATATCTTTTGAAACCTATATTGGCCCCTTCTATTATTGTATATCTATTCTTTCCCTGACTCAATTTTCCTGCTCCCTCATGTCCTCCTCTCCCCTGCTCTTCTCCCCTTCTCTTTCTCCTACTCTCTCTTCCCCCTATGCTACAAATTTGCTCAGGAGATCAACAGCAACCTAACAAGTGTTTGCCACATAAAAGCACAAAGGTAGGACAAATAGAATAGATAAGGAGGCCAGTAAGCTACTATTCCTCCTAGACATTGCACTTTTTTTTTTTTTAAAATCTCTGGAAACCCCTGAGAAAATACTACCATATAATTATTATCCAGTCATTTCTGTTTGTTTTAGTTTGTTAGGGCAAGAGATGGGACCTCACTTTGCAGCTCAGAGTGGTCCTGAATCCCACATCTACTTTGTGTTTGTTGGGATAACTGGCATGCCCCACTATGTTCTGCTTATTCCTGCTTTTAAAGAATAAACATTGTGGTGTTCTTTATCACTTTGCCTCCTATAATACTTCCTTTACCTTTCTGCAGGGTTCTGTGGGCTTTACCTAGTGCATGACTGTGGGTCTCTGCATCTGCCCCCATCTGTTTCTGGATGATGTCACTTTGAGTGTATTTGGGTTTGACAGTAATCAGGTTTGACTGTGGGTCTGGGTTATCTCACTCAGGATGATATACACCATTTTTAAATTGTATTATTTAGTTTGTTAATGTCTCGTTATTTCAGAGATCATAGGAGCTCACAGTGACATAACTGACAAACATGGACCATGTATGAGTTCTCTTCAAATACCTTAGGATTGTGTAGCTTGGTGTTCTTATAGGAGTCCCAGCAATGGGAGTGTGTGTGTGGGGGGGGTCTGACTCTCTTGCCTGTGCTTAGAACCTGTTTTTGCTACTGTTTTCTCTACTACAGACTTGATATGAGGGTTTGTACCTAGGTTACTGTATCTTGTTAGGCCATGTTCAATGGATATCCCTGAGAGGCCTACATTTTGCATTTTTTGGGGGAGGGGATAAATGGGTTGTTCTAGATGAAAGAAGTGGTGGGGAGAGGGACTTGGAGGGGTGGAGGGAGAAGAAACTGTGGTTGAAATGTAATTTATGAAAGAAAAATAAAAGTTAAAAAATAAAGTAAGAGATTTCACTAGGGAAAGATAGTGTTTTCTCATAAGACATGCATTTATCAAATGTCAAAAAGATGACTGAATAAAAGATTTTCAGTTTTTATAATCAAGCATTTTCATCTTGCTACAGTAATGAATCATTTATCTTGAGGCATTGGAAACTATTTAAAACATCAGGGCTGGAAAGATTGGGAAAGCCCAATCATTAGATCTAATGCTCTTTGCAGAGAATGTGAGCTAGGTTCCTAGAATCCAAGTTAGGTGGATCATAGCTGCTCATAAGTCTAGATCATGGAGACCTGCTGCCCTCTTCTCTCACATAACACACAGCTAAGAAACCATAAAGAATCACAAACATTTTGTGCAGTGTTGGGGTTCAAAATCAGGGACTCATGTATGTTAGGTAAATTTTTGACCTAAGTAACTCATGATGAATCAACTTGTTGGAGATAAATAATCTCTAACTATATGTAAGTCTATTATTCACGTAACCAATCAGTAATAAACATTTTCTAGTTTCTCATGTCCCCTCCAAGATTCTCATGACATCAGTATCCAAGTCTTCTGATTACAAATAAGAACATCATGAAGGGCTAGAAGGCAGAAGGGGAAAGTTCTCAATTCATTGGTCTTCTAAAGAATGCTTTCTTCACTGAAAACACTTTGAACCAATACAATTTCCAGTGCAAGTCTTAGTCATTTGGATTTTGAATAGACATAAAGTTAGTTATTGAAGTGTTATCTTTCCTTCTCAGGAGACTTGCTGATGTAATTTAATGTATGTAAAGACAAATCACCATATCTCAAGCCCTCCATCTCTACATGTACCTTCCAGGAGGTGTTCTCCTTATTCTTTTTCCCTACTGCTGTAATGAATGATTCTATTTAGTCTGCTTTCTAATGTCCCAGATTTCATTAGGACCCTCTAAATCTGAAAAAAATGACCTCTCTTTCATTTGTCTATTCATGATATGCCAATATATTAACAGTGAATTCCATCAGACAGATCTAGATCTAGTTCTGTAAGCCATGTCCAAGTTAAAGAAGCACGAAATTCTGTTTTCTAAGTATCAACAGAATGATCTAGAAAAGAAAATGTGCTAAATGCAGGTACATTTTTGAGGTTTCAGAAAGCTTTAATGGGGTCAAGTTGTAAGATTCAATGTGTGAGATTTGAGACCTGAGCCAATCTTATTCAGGACAACAGAAGAACTGACCCTCTAACATTCATGTTCCAAGTAATCAAACAATACTTTAGCTAGTTATGGCATTTAAGTAATCTTTAGAGCCTTTTAGAAAACAATGTGAAACCCTCAATAAAGAAGTGTTTAAAGGGTCCTTCAAGAAAAGTCTCTAGACATTATTTGAAAGGAGTATTTCAAGAATGGTCATGTGCAAGAGAAGATACTTATTCAGTCAATGACCTACTAACATGACAAGCTCAAATTATCTTGTTCAAAAATAAAGAAAAACAAGGAGAGGGAGGAGGGAGAGAGAGGAGGGAGAGAGAGAGTTGTTTCCCTGGGGAAAGATATACAAACTTTTTTAAAATTTAAAATGAATTTTCATACAATATATTTTGGTCATATTATTTCTCCTATAATTTTCAACTTCTTCCACATCATTTATAACCTCTAGCTTGCTAAGATCATGTTGTTCCTCTCAAATAGTAAATAAATCAATAAATCTGAATAAACAAACTAAATTCCCAACAAGACAAAAATACAAACACACACACACACACACACACAGAGCATATGCACAAATGGACAAGCATGTATATAACTAATATGGGGTAATTTTATACTGGCCAATTATATCTAGGCATGTGGGATACACTGAAGTATGACATAAAAAAACAAACAACAACAAAAAAATAGTTTTCCTTCACAAGCAGGCATTAATTGCAAATAACTATTTGGTTAAGGCTTTGTGTCTACTACCTATATCTAATGCTAAGGTTTTATTCAGTTTGAAAGTGTACATTTTATATATGCTGCAAAAGTTTCTGTGAATTAGTATATCTAGATGTTCTGGTAGACCTGAAAGATGATGTTTCCTTGGAGTCTTTCCCTATCTCTGGCTCAAACAATGTTTTCATCTCCTCTTCTTCATAGTTCCCTAAGCCTTGAGAGAATGGATTTGATAAAACCATCCTATTTAGGGCTGAGTGATCCAAAGTCTCACTCTTTGTACATTGTTGAGCTATAAGTATCTGTGTTAATTATCATCTACTGCAAGGAGAGACTTTTCTGATGCACTGACCTATGGTATAGCAGAATGTCACTAGGAACCATTTAATTGCTATGTTCCTTTAGCAGAATAGTATTAGGTTTTCCTCTACACCTTGCTTTATCTTTCCCTTGACAACTTTAGCAGTATCAGCTATAGATATTCATGGAGGGAATCCAATCAAACTGTGGTTTGTTCCTCTTGGGATATTTGTGTTACTATTGCAAAAGTATTTCAGAGAAATGCACATTCAAACTACTTTGAGATTCTATCTTACCCAAGTCTGAATAGATAAGGTCAACAAAAAGTTCTACATGATTGTGAGGCTTCAAGGAATGTGGAACATGTTTTCAGAATGTAATCTGATGTAGACACTATGGATACCAGCATGGAGGATTCTCAAAGTGCTGAATATATAACCCTCCAACAAGATCTAGATATACATTTTTGATATATACCCAAAAGACTCTATATCTTATTACATAGTTACTTTCTTATCCATGTTCATTGTTGCTATATTCATACCAACCAGAAATTTGAAGTATCTTAGATGTCCATAATGGATGAAATTATAATGAAAATGTGGAATTTTTATACAATGGACGACTATTCATTTGTTAGGAAAAAATGAAATTATTTAAAGTCAAATGTCTATATATTGAAACAATCATTGCTCATGAGGAAACCCAAATTAAAAATGACAAATACTGTACATTTTCAGTTATATGTAGATTTTAGCTTTTAAGCTATTGCTATACATATTTCAATCTAAATAATCTCAGAGGTTAGGTAGGAGGTAATCTTTCAAGGAAGGGAAAATAGTATAGAGTGTTATTATCAAAAGATAAAATGGAAACTCAAATAAGAAGGTAAAATGGAGAAGAGGTTGGAGGGGCAACACAAAGGAAATAAGAAGAGACAACTAACACACAAGCCTTTTAAATACTATTTGGAAACTTTCTACTGTAAGGAATTTAAATGGACTAACTATATAACTGGGAAGACAGTGACACAAATACATATTATCTTGCCATCAAGTAAAATTTCCAATGCCAAGAATACATTACATCTTGTTTGAGTAGTGGGACAAAGGGGTCACACACTGCTACAAATATTACAGATTATTGTTTACTCTTCATAACTTGGTGGTATGACCCTATTTCTGAAGATACAACTTACTGATGTCATTGAATGTGGAGAAATCAAGCATTTGTTCATCTAGAAGTTTCACCCCTACAGATGTACCTCCATGGTGCTGAGGTATACTAGAAGAGAAAAATAGCATTACCCATCTACAAACCCAAAGACACACAACAAATCTTTTTTCTTTCTTTTCAGTTTTTAACATCAAGTATCTGGGAAATATCTGTAAAATTTCACTTTTCACTGTCCAATCAGCAAGCAGCTTCTCTTTTTCCCATTCCTTGAAAACTCCCCAATGCAGCTGGGAAAAGCAGATCTGACATTATAATCACCTGCCCATGGTGAATCTTTATTCGAGTAGCTGGTGCCATTTTGTTGATTATTTTGCATGTTCTGTTGAGTTTGCCAGTTGAAAGGTATGATCCAATATCTAAATTCATCTTCCAGGAAGAGTGACATTCTACAGTAAGTGATAAAGCATCAATTACTGTCTTCTTATGGTTAATCTTAATTGTCAACTTGATAAGATGTAGAACAGAAACAAATTCCTGTGCCTCTGTATAATGAGTTTTCTGCATTCAATAAGTGAGTGTGTGTCATTCTTTGGGCTAGGGTCTCAGACTGAGTAGGAAGAAGATAAATGAGCAATGATATTCATTATCATCTGCTTCCTGACTAAGGGCACAATAAGATTTACCAGTTTACTTTTCCATGCCATGATTTACTGTATCCCTTGTAACCATAAGCAAAAATGAAAAGCATCTTCCCTAAATTGACATTTTTAAGATATTTTCTTTTAAGTAAGAAGTTAATTTATGTGCATGGGTGTTTTCTCTATTTGTACCACATGTAGTCTCGGCACCTTCAGAGGCCACAAAAAGGTGTCAGATCTTGTGGAACTAGAGTTACTGAGAGTTATAATCTGCCAGGTGGGTGATGGGAATCAGGTCTTCTGAAAGAGAAATCATGGTCTCAGCCACTATGCCCTCTATTCAGATTTGTTTGGTAGGTGTTGTGTCACATAAATAAGGCTAGTAATTAATACAATGCCCTGTTATAAATGTTGGATAAACAGATTTCAGATGTTACAAGATATGCAATGAACCTTTTCAGTCAGAATAGACCAGTGTGATTCGCAACCTTCCTATTGTTGTGACTCCTTAAAATAATTCCTCATGTTGTGGTGACCACAAAACATTACTTTTTAATTGCTACTTTATAACTGTAATTTTGCTGCTGGTATGGATTGGGGTACAAATACTGTGATTTTGGATGATCATAGATGACCCCCGTGAAATGGTCATTTCACCCCCAAAGTAGTCACAACTTATAGGTAAGAACTACTGGGATAGACAGAAATAAAGACAGGAAATTCCAATCAAATTTAATATATTCATCAAATACATACACTAATGAATACAGGAGAGTAGCTCACTACATTATCATATTCACACCCAAAGAAGGATATTCCTCAAATATGGTTTAAGAGTTGTGCTAATAGATTTATTGTAAGCTACAGAAATGTTTCATCTCAAATTCCTCTGGTTTTCATCAAAAACATGGAAAGCAGAACTTACTGCTTTCTATCTTGACCCTGGAATCTATGATCTACCTCAAAAGAAAGCAATGCCTGGTACGTCTGTCATAGGGATTAGTGCCTCTTTGACTCCTTCAACTACAGAAAAAATAAAGACTTACAAGATTCCATCATTTTCCACAATAATCATTTGCAAGCTCTCCAAATTATAATTTCCCCTTTTGCCAGTTATGATATATATATATATATATATATATATATATATATGTATATATATATATTCTTCTATTTAGCCTTCACCAATTTATTCCAGATGATCTTAAGAGTGTAGAGAGCAAGTAAATAACACAATAAGATAAAGAGACAGACATTGGCTCACAGAAGACATGTAACTGATGCAAAGTCTCACTGTTAGTAATAGAAGAAATCGAATACTAGATCTGTCTCTCTCTAGCTCCTAATTCTTACTTTTTTTCTACTCCCTGAATCTTAAAAGTATTAAGCTTCTATCACTAACATTTGCCTGTATACTGTTTTCCCTTTATTTTCCTGTGAATTATTATTTCTGTGAATATACTTCCTAGAATTATTATTGTAGCATACTTTTATTCATTAATCTCTTAATCATTCTGTCTGATTAATTATTATTACTTTCTTTCATAGTCATTATTACTTGTTTTATTTTGTTGTGGTTGTTGTTGTTCTTTTGTACCAATCTGTTGACCTGTGTCATCTCTGAAGCCACTGTCTTTACTAACTACCATATTTTCAGAGCTCTGATCTATCTATTTAACTCAGGAGGTAATACTGCTTATCTGTACATTTCATAAGAAAGTAGAAACTTTCACTTGAATACCCAAATCCACCCCTCTGCATGCCTCACTTGGCTCATTACCCCCCCCTTTTTTTTTAAGTTCTTTCTTGCAAGTTTCCCACTAGGAGATTATGAAAAGAATTAAGTGATGTGGATTTCTTAATCAATTTCATGCTGAGAGGATCAGCAAGTTATAACTGAAAGAGAGTTTTAAGGAAATTAATACCCCATCTACTTTGAACCTTTTTCTGTATCCACCAGGCAGGCCTGCATCCTCAGTAATTTTGGCAAACAAAACAATACACAACACAACAAAACAAGCTAAAACACCAATAAATTAATGGATAAGTAAAAACATTAGTCCTTAACAATAAGACACCTTCTCCAGATTCTAGTTATCATTGCCTGTGTGGGAAACAGCAAAAATACCTCCAAACATCCTGAAACCTTATAGCTTCATGTAGATAATATAAACATTAATTTGTTATGTCTTACAACATGTTCATGAAGATAATATAAGCATCAGTTCATAGCATCCTACTATGTGTCAAGTGCTTGATATGTACAAATTTTCATTTCTGTATTTCTCTGTGTATTATTTTGTTTCTCCAGTGAAAAATGAAGATTGAAAAAAATGTGAAGAAAAGCTTTTGAGTGTTAAAACTGAGGGTTGAAAACACCTGTATATGAATTTAGTTTGCTGGAGAGCCATGCTTTTCCTCCAAGGTGACTCAAGGACAAGATTGATCAGACATCTAATGGTAAAGGCTCTTCTTAAAGTTTAGAGAGTGCAATTTTTTCAACTTCTCATGTAATCCCAGCTCATACCTTGTCTATTGAACAGACACTTAAGAAGTTTCTGGAGTGATAGCAGGACATTCTGGGAAGGGTAGGATTCAGAAGATGATGTGGGCCCCCTTTTAAAGTTCACTTTTCTTCTTAATGACCACTAAGACTTTATACAGGTCCCATCACTGAATCTCACCTTACTCGTCAGGGAAATATGTATTATAGGTAGGATATGTAGGAATGAAAATTAATTTTTACTTTCTTCTACCTGGTTAACATTCTATCTATAACTTTTCTTCTGCAAAGTATTATTCTTTATCATTCTTCAACTCTTCATTATGAATTAGTGAAGTTGAAATGAACTCAGCACTAATCAGTAAAAAACAATCTCCCAAACGTTCCATATCTAGAGAGGTGCAATTTAAGTCTAAATGTCCAAAGACCTCATTTGCATTGTCTATAAACTTGAGTTTCCACAAGTTATCATATAGCAGTTTATGGTTTTAATAACCCTTTAAAGAGTATTAATGTCCCTATGATGGGCATGGAACTCTTGCTCAAATGTATGCTAGAACAAGATGCCACTCTTGAAATTATGTCATTTTTACTGTAGAGCCCTCTGGTGGTACCTTGTTTGTACTCTGACAAATAAATCCTGTCTGAAGTTCAGAGGGTATAATTAACTATAGAGGTCTGGAAGGCTGTAAAGACAGATGGGAAGTGAGATGGATTGACACAGAGAGGAATATAGGCAGGAGGAGACAGGAGCTCAGTCTCTTTTCAGTCTGAGGATTTCGTAGAGGTATGAGAGTGACTTGCTGCTCTATTTCTCTGACTTTTCAGCTTTCACCCCAAAAATCTGAATCTGGGCTTTTATTATTAAGATCTATTAGAACTCATGCTACAGAGCTCTTGACATTTCTTCTGTAGGGTTTTACCATATATTTGGCTATTAAAAGATAATAGACTAGAAATGGCCAAGCCTACTTTATATCCATTTCCAGAGAATTCATTCTCAAATATGCTGTTCCTCTATATATGAGATTTTCAGTAGTAATTATAACATGGCAAAAGTAATTAGGAAGATGTGGACAATGAACACTGCTTTTCATTAAAGTTTGTATATGTAATCATGCCATTAAATAAAAAAAGTAGATATTATTATGTGAAAACAATAAAGTATGAGATTTGTACTTTCATTTTATTAATGTATCTAAGGGAGAATTTTACCAAAATAGGACTTCTGATTGAATGAATATATTTAAATTTGTTTTAGGCATAATAAAATTATGTTAGATATTAAAAATATTACATAAATACCATAAATAATCCAAGCTATGAATGAAAAAATATTTGTACCATACAAAATTCTAACTTAACAGTTTACATATTATTTGTTCTTTAAAATTTTAAGTCATTATAAAAGTTTTTACACTTTATCTGAAGTAAAATAATAGTTCAGTTCTCATGTTTCCATAATGACTGTTCTGTCACTGTTTTTATTTTCATCTTTAAGTTAATCATATGACATCAACAACAGATGATGAGGAGAACTGGTAGAATCCTGATGCTCCACAGGTTAGAAACCAATTTACTCATACTTGAATATATGGACCTGGATTACTATTAGTTCTGAGAAGTGCTGTGTTAAACAACAGAAATGTATTTTCTCATGGTTCTGAAGATCACACACCACAAATCAGTTTATTTCCATAGTCCAAGTCCCACTACACTCTCTAGTGGAGACTTTGCCTCCCCTGCTTTAGTCTTACAGATGTAACTTGCCACATTTTGCCCTTGTCTTTACATGAACTTCACTTCTTTTTGTGCCCCTCTCCTGTGTGTCTCTTACAAGGATACTTATCATTGACTTTTATGGTTTTCTCTCCCAGTAATGTAGTATTGTGTCATGTCAAATCCATAACTCCATCTGTAGAGACATTTTTTTTCCTTTGAAAAGGTATCAACTTTCATAGGCAAGAATTAGAATATGGACATACCTGATAGGGAGCTATCATTCACCTCTGTTAGCAGGTGATGGAATTAGTGGAAGCTTATTGAAATGTTTCTATGTAGAACACAGTTTTTATTAAAAGGTTAGCATGAATAACTGTATCAGCAAGATGGAAATTTACATGTTATTAAAACTCAGTATTAACTGCAGCAATTACTACAGAATTTATGCTATGATTTTGTTTTTCAATCTGAGAGACCCATTTTATGTTGGGTTGACATTGCTTAAACTAATGTGCACATGGTGGTAATAAAAACTGTTTCCTTGCTAGTAAAATTGTTGTTAAACCATGTGTTTCCTGCCAGCACCTAAAGTAAACCAGCCCCCTCACCTCCATGTCCCCTGCTACCCATGAAATGCCACAACAGTCTTGTTTCCATGGCACAGGAAATGAGTACAAGGCTATTTCCTCAGATGTATATGCATCACTGTTCTTGTATTTGTTCTTGAATTTCATTTCTCTCTGTGATCCTTGGTAATCCATTCTGGAATTCAGAAAACAAGTAAATGGAAACAGGGAAGGCTTGCATCTTGACACTGTTTTCGACTGAAATTTTCCTATATGCCAACATCAGCATTCCTTAAGAACCATTGTGTTTCTGACCATCTGGTCCAGAAAGATGCCTTGCTGTTTTATGGCCCACATCCCTTCCCAGAGGTACACAGTACTTTGGGAGTGCTGACGCAGAAAATGAAGATTTTTGTCTACAGCTTTTTTTGTTTTGTTTTGGTTTGGTTTGGTTTGGTTATAATATTTTCCCCAAAATAAACAGCGGTATTCTCTTAAGGCTCATGTATTTCCCAAGTGCCTCACTGAACCAAAATTTAAGACAGTTTTTCTTTATGCTGTAAGATTGGCTCAGAGCCAATGATTAAATTCATGGCAACCGTAGGAAAGAGGTCAGGAGGTTATGATATATAGGTACTCAGTGCTGAGTCTTACTCCTTAAGCCAAATAACACCAATTTTCATTATGTCTCCTCAAAATAAGCCTATCAAATATATCTGGGCTGCCTACTTGCTACATCACTGTGATGTGTGACTTTTCCTGCTCAAAATGAACAGTTCTAAGGAGATCTCTGTAAGGAGACAAGCTTTTTCCTGTCTAATTCTTACTGTGTTAGTTTTTTAAAAATAAACATATGTAGTTTTGTATGTTAGTTATTAAAACTCCTCATTTGCTTATGTGTAATTATTCATGCATCTCAAAAAGACCGGGGAATTCTAAGTGAAGACTGTGTTCTGCTGTTAATTTTCAATCCATCTTTCACAACTCAAGTCTTAAATCCACCCCATATTTGCAGCTTGTCATAAAGTTCCTCTATTGCCTCTGATGTTGTGTTTCATAACCTTATTTATGTCAACATGCATTCTAGATTTTTTTAAATCTGATCTATGACAAGGTCAAAATTCTGTTCATTGGAGGATGAAAACTCAATTTATTAAGTTACCGTGCTTTATAGTAAAATTTTCAAAGCACAGCTTTATGGACAGAGAAACATGCATTGAAGTACTCACTGTGTATGCTAACTTCAATGTGTAGGTAGAGATAAGAGATGGTGAACAGCATTCCATCCTAATGCGTCACTCATAATTCTTCAGAAACATGCAAGAGACAGGAAAATTCATCTGAAAATTAGTGTATGCTATTTAGTTGCATTTTTAGAATAATTTAAACAAAAGTAAACAATATAAGCAACTGTGAAGTCTACTCTCATGCACATTATATTAACTCTTTGCTTGTCAAGCTATACAAGGAGTTATGTATTGCTCACCTTTTCTAGATGATAGTCCTATGTGGTCAATACCTATAACATGCTGTAGTGGGTAATGTTTATCACTATCTGTTAACTAGTGATGTAATAATCTCATCTCTGTAATTCTGTAAGCTTTGTAAGAGTGTGGGAGGTGCCTCTTGCACACTTATGTTAGTTTACCAGCACATTGCCAATGCTTTGTTCAGAAGTTCAGATACATGATAGGTCCTTAATAACTTCAATACATGAACTTATTAATATATTTGGCAATAATTAATGACAACCTGAAACCTAAGTATCTATCTTGGATGGGGAATATCAGCATAATTATCCTGTTTTCTTATTAACCTCTTTCCAACAAATGGCTTTATTCCTACAAGGTGGGTCTCTAGGTGTTGTTTTTGTAGGCCAGAAAATGTATAACTGGCCTGTTTTCTGCACCATTTGGCATTCCCTTACTGATTACAGTTTTTCAGCAATTGCAAAAAAAATCATGCTATTAATCATTCAGCATGTCCCATTGCTCATCTGCTGTAATCTATAGTTTGTTATGCGGTTGAAACCCTGAGAACCGTAAAAGGCAGATAGATGTTTCACAATGATACATATGCTGATGTCTCCCCTGTCACCTGCAAATTGAATAACTCTGCAAACAGATTCCTTCTTAATATGACAACATAAAACACATATATGATTATTTAAATGTTCCATCAGATGCCTACAGTGGTTAATAAGGCACTCCCCATTATCTGATTAGATTAAACACCCTTGCATACAAGTACATTTTGGCTTCCATATACACACAATGTCATGAGGGTCTTTTTAATGTCTCAATCTATGTGGACTGTGTGGTTCATACAGTTGGTAGTTCTGTCTCTTTAAACTCTAGCTCCATTCCAATAGTTACTGTATGTATTTCCATTTTGAAGTCTCTGTCATAGATTTTACTACACATTTGTGTCTCATCACTTAGGCTCCACCCCTTTTTTTGAAACCTTGTGGAAATCGCCATAACTCTGCAATGCATATATTTAATGTGTCTGCAAATAGGTATAATGTGGATGCTTCCAAAACTGACAACACAGTGTAAGTGTTGTCTAGACTCAAGTCTGAAGCTGCAATCACTATGCCATAAAAAGAGTAGAATATGGAAGCAGCTTTGAGAATTGAACTAAGAGGCTAGAATAATTTTACCCTGAATATTCTCAGGAGCTGTGGTGGGCAGGGGAGCTTTGAAGATGTCTGAGTTGCTCTGTTATAACAATGCACATATAATTTATTCAAAATGGTAATGTTGCAAGTGTGATCTGTACCTTGTATCCATTTCTGTTTTTTTTTCACATACCCTCAGTCTTCTCCTTATTATTATATTTTTATCATGATAGATCAACCAATGTCCTGTCTGGAAGTCCAATCCTGCTCATAAGAAAAGCCAAGAAATATCCATAAGGTCTTTTCACAAACTGTATTTTCCCTTTGCTTGTTACAAATTGACTAAGGTTTTTACTTGGAGTAGTTATACAAAACAAAAAGACTAAAAAAAAAAAATAGTCCTACCCATTATTTACAAATTGATAAGATAGTAGTGGCTAACAAGAGACACCAATATTCTCCATATTATACACTATTTTATAGTTCTAAGAATAAAGTAAAAAAGTCATAAAAGTTCAAATAGGTATCCCTGATTAAGGATTATCAGGACAGAGCCTACATCTACATCTAACATTTAAGTCACATTGTTGGGTTTTTCATTACTAAATATTCCTCTTGTTTTTTATGTTTTCTTTTTCTTTTCCAATGGGCCAAAGTGCTGGGGATGATCTATCATATGACATTTATCTGGTACTCTAGGCTTGTTTGAGACAAGATATAGGTAACATCTTTTCTGTCATTGTCACAGAAAATGTATAATGTAATGCAAGGTTTATCTAATCTCATATGTTCAGATGTTTCAATTCATAGTACTTGATTGGTTTCACATTAGTATGTGGTGATATCAAGCATGATGTTAACAGTAGAGGAAGGAGAGAGGAAGGAATCTGAGGCCAGATGTCCTTCCTAGGCACATCATCAATGAATATCTTCCTTCAAGTAGTCCTACCTCCTGACATTTATCCACTTCTAATACCCACCACCACCTGGGCCCATACATTCAGCACAATGAGCCTTTGTGGGACATAGCATATTCAAAGCCTAATAGTTTGGCTCTTTTGGTATTTGTTCCCACTGTTTGCTGTAGAAACTCCTCTATTATTTAAAAAAAAAAAAACAATGGAACACAGAGATACATTTGTGTCAGAGAAAAACATTTAATTCCCCAAATTCCAAAGGATCTTGTTTAAAATACCACAATAGATATTTGACTGTTTTATAATAAATTTCCAAATAATTGCTGGGTGTCTGATAAACTCCAATGAAAATGAAGAGACAAATTTATCCATCTCTTTAGATTTCAAGAAACTTTAGAGGACCCACATTTGCTATAAGAGATAGAATCCAGCAATATAAATGAAAAATATATGCCTGTAAACTGAATGGGTCTTAGAAATCAGACCAGTACAAAGGAAGTGATGACAGGGCTAAGAATCAATGTTTTCAGTCTAGGAAGGAGCCTTAATATCTCCTTCATTGCCTGCTCTGAGTAATTACTAATGCATGGGAACAATAAGCAAATGTCTCTCCTCTCACCGTTCCTCTCAAATTTATACAACAAAGGTACTGAGTATAAATGATGTAGTCCTGCAATAGTAAATCTAGGATTGACAGAGCCTTTGAACTGGCTACATTGTAAATGCAAAACTAAACTAATTTATGCATACTCTAGCCATATTATGGTATCTGAGACCTCCCTTATACATTTGGCACATAGAACTGAAAGGGCTTTGACTGCAACAATGGTCATTACTGTAAATAAGGGAACAGCGGAAGTACAATAGTCTATCATTCTGGAAGATGTTTCACATATGAAAGGATAAATCACTTCCATCTGGAACATGGAAGCAGTGCAGAGGTAATCTCATTTGAACTGTTACCATAAACAAAGGGCAATATTTTGAGTTGCTTCACTTGGAAATATGGTCAGAAAGGTCTTGCTCAAAGTTTTATTCATTAGAGTAAGCACAGCCAAACTTGGCAGACACATTAATCCACCTCCAGCTCTTTGCTTAGAATGCAAATATAGGAGGCCTTTGCCTCCAGCTCAACAATAAAAGAGCTTTTCTAAGAGAAATACACTTTGGTTTTTATTCATTTCTTCTGTTCTCTGCATTCCATTAAGAAGTTTTCTTGATGAAAATATACAGTAATTAAGTTTTATGAATGGGGTTGTGGGTTGACTCAAATTCTCCTAAATGATACAGGGGAGTGTGAATGTAACATGATTTGGAAATGCATTCTTTGTATTATCTGGTTAAGATGGAGTCAAATTTATTAGGGTAAAGCTTAATTTAAAATAACTTGATTTTGTTTGAAAATAGACAAGTGGGGAAGAGAAAATGATATGAAGATTCAAAGAGATATAGTTACAGGGGGCAGATAGTCCTGGGGATAGGGAGGCTGATGCTTTGTGATATTTTTACACTCTGTGAAAATATATTCCTGTGATTGGTATAATAATAAGGTGAATACCCAGTAGCCAGGCAGGATGTATAGATGAGCATTCCAGTGAGACAAAGGAAGAGGAGGAGGTATCTAGGCATTAGCAAAAGTCCAAGGAGACACAGAGAGGAAATAGGTGGTACAAGATGGAAGAGAGGAAATGCCATGTGATAGAACATAGATTATCATCAGTGGGTTAATTTGTGATAAGAACCATTTGGGAACAAGCCTAAGCTATAGGTCAAACTTTTATAATTAATAAGAAGTTTTCTTGTAATTATTTGGGAGCTTGTCTGTAGCACAGAGAAAGATCTGTTCCAGGATGACATTGAATTTGTGTTCCCACAAGTTTATGAATCTTGGAGACTTTCAAAAGGAGTCCTTCCCTATAGGGTACAGAGAGGGCATTGAAGGCACATTAGTCTGTGGCATGTTACAAGGACAGCCCCCATAAATGAACACAAATGATTAGTTGCTGCTGTTAACTGCCATTCCCAGGATGATGCTACATCTAACTGGCTGGAACTTTGGTGATTGTACTGGTTGGAATGAAACAGGTCCAGAGCCAAATTATATCGGTCTGTCTCAAACTCTGAATAACCATGCATTGCTCACCTATATGTGATATAATAAATTGTGGTTATTGAATAAATCCTTCTTAGATCTAGAAACAACTGCCTCCATTACATCAATTCAAAAGCTAAGATATTATCACATAGGATCTGAGCCTATAATAGAAGGTTTCTCTGCATGCTTCAAATCCCTGTGGTAAGGAGTTACCAGTTTTTAAAGTTTCTTGATTTTTGACTTTATGGCTTTTGTTATTATAAAAAGCTTCATGAAACAGTTAGCACATTGGAACATCGAATGTGGAAAGCAAATCTGTGTTCCTGGGTCATGGTCACTCATATTTTGCTCCAAAATATACTATCACTAGTTCCCTTTGGTCTGAGAGATGCACTCTTTCACATTGACACTTGAGATAAAAAAGCTTGGAAATGCTACAATATTTCTGGCATTGAATATAAATCATTATCTTTTAGGACCTGAAATTTCTTCGTGGCCTCTGGCAATGGGCACTGCCTGTTGAAAAAAATGGACTTGGCAAATTATGGTTCAAAATACACTGCAATTATTTTTACTGGCTGAACTATCTTGGGCAAGTGATGTCACTGGAAAGCACTTGCTTTCTCTTTGGGAAAAAAATGATATTAACTACAAGCACAAGGTGGTTTTGTTTTGTTGTTCTTTGTTATTGTTTTAAGAGTAAAAGCAATAGCATATATTTGACATTTGAAAATACCAATGAATGTAAGGCATCTACCTTCTTTTCTTCTTTTTTCTTACCTTGCATGAACTTTCTCAACAAGTAGCTATCAACTAACATCCCATGAGGTTCATTTGATAATAGCTTTACATTCTATATATCTCAGAGATAGCTGTAAGTTAACAGAAAATCCTTAAAGTCAGAAAAGCCCATGAGGCTAAAACAATGAATTCTAATAGAAACGTCATTCTCTGTGATAGGTTGCAGAACAACTGTTCATTGAGATTCATGAGAACATTGCAGAAGTCATTGGGATTAACCTAGAAGGCCCATGGCCTATACTCATGTGCTCATCACTGCTTGGTAACAATTCCTGTTTAGATAAACTTATTCATTTTTGTTTCTACAATGGTGCTTCATTTCACATATTAGCCAAATATTCCTCAACAATATACTCATGATTCCAGTCAATAAAACCATAAATTAATGTATCACATGACATATGAAAAATTATAGTGAACAACCAACTGGCAATATTTCTGTTTCCTGTTCAAAGAGACACACTGGTACAAAACAGAATATATTTTACAGGTGCATATTACTATTATTTTAAAATTCTTGAAACATAGTAGAGAAACTTTTGTTCCTATATATATATAAAATTTGAAAGTTTTGTCTTAAAGTGGTAACTTAATCTCATCACTACCTGTACTTCTTCACATTTTTTCTTTTATTTATTTTCTAATCCTTATAATCCTTTTCTTTGACTATTTTCCTCTTTTCCTTTTTACATGTTCATGAAAGTAACAGGGAATATGCCAAAAATGCAGGTATGTATAAGCATATACATGTGTACATATCTCTGCTAATTTATCATCAGACTGACTTCTCCATCCAACCCAAAATATCTACATCCATTCATATACATTCATATACATCTATCTAAATACAGAAAACACAGTCTTACATACATATGTATCCCTTCCATATTTATGCAGTATTTCTTATGTGTTGATCATGACATGAAGATATATTGATTTCATTACTTTTCTATTGCTATGAAGACACATTTTGACTAAGAAAATATATAGAAGAAAAAGTTTATTGAAGTTTATAGTTTCAGAGACTGAGTCCATGACCATTACTGTGGGAGCATGGTAGCAGGGACCTGTGAGTATGGAACAGTAGCTGAGAGCTTCTTTTATGCTCAAGAGATAGGAAGCAAAGAAAGAGAGTGTTAACTTGGAATAGTGTGGTCTTCTGAAGCCTCAAAGCCTACTCCAAGGGACATATCTCCTCTACCAGGGCCCTACCTTTCATTCTTTACCAAATAATTGTATCAACTGGAAATGCATACTCAAAGATATAGAGGTCTAGAAGGCCAGTCTCATTTAAATCACCAACTCCCACTCCCTGTCCCCAGTGGGCTTGTATCCATATTATAATGTGAAATGCATTATTCCAATATCAGACCTGAAGAAGTTTTGTCAACTCCTCTATACTGACTTGGAGAAGAATTTGTCAGTCCCCATGGGTCTGAGGCATTGCTGATTGTGAAAATATACATTTATTCAGGAGTTCATCCAATCCTTATACATTAGCTCAAGGCTTCTAAAATTTTAGTACCAGAAATAAAATTTTCTCCCACAGAGAACATCTTAAATCCAATCTGTTATTGGATTCGTTGTGCTAGCTTTGATGGATGGGCATCAACTAAAACAATAGTCTATTTGTTATGTACAACATTAGAATGAAGGGAGATCTACTTTCTGTAGAAGATTTTGTGGAGGTGTATTCAAATAAACATAGTTTCTGTGAGCTCATGACTACAACAGATATGTCATGTCCAGAGACACCAGTTCTCATCACTTTTCTACAATCCTTGGCCTTTCAATTCTTTTTGTTTTCTTTCCCAAAGTGTTTTCTGAACATGAGTTAAGGTAGGCTTAAGATAGATGTCTCCTTTAGGATTGAGTACTCAGTCTCATATTAATAGTACTTTGACAAATTTTGTACTCCATCACTCTGATAATTGTTCAGTCCAAGAAAAACAAAATTAAAAATATAGGAAAAAGTTTCTCTGAAGAATGAGACAGTCTTTGGTCTATGATATAAACACAAATATTTAATGGAAATCTGACATCATGACTGTGTTGCAAAATAGAAATAGTAGGTTATGTAATAGGGTCCATTACATCCTCAGACATAGGTTTTTGACAAGGATTTCTGTACCAGACAGAACATTCCCTCTTATGTAATAGGCCTCAACTCCAGTCAGAGAAAGGTTAGCTACCACATACCAGTTGTTCTGGTACAAACATATTGCCTGGTAACACTTAAGAAGTTTCTATGTAAACTCAAATATACAAGAATGTAAATTGGATATATAAGTGAAGCATTTCTCCCTAATAAAATTATTAGAGAAGTTGATTTAACAATAACACCTTATTATACATACAATTTATCATTTCCTAAGAATGATGGCAATTTTGTATACTAATATGATGATTTTCATATTTTTGTTTGTTTTTATTGTTTTTTATTTATTTATTTTATATAACCAAGTCCATTTAAATGAAAACTAACATTTATAGACAATATTTGGGAATTTGGGCATCGTTCTTTCCAAACTACTTCATGCTTGTAAGGGGTGCTTTAATGGGGGATTCTAAGAGGATGCAGAAATCCTGGCTGTAGTCTATAAGGCTGCTTTGTCCAGCTGTTTTGAATGTAGGATCACCTGGTACTGTTTCAGGCAGTCTGGCTTGATCAAACCACATTAGTCTGGAAGAATCCACAGCTTCTCATTTTCTGTGGAAACAAAAATAGAAATCCTTTTCCCCAGTAACTTGTCCTTAAACTTAAATTTTGGAGTCAAAGCATTTTTTTATATAACTTATTATTTTACATGTCGAGCCCAGTTCCCTCTCCCTCCCTCCCTCCCTTTTTCCCTTTCTGCCCTCTCACATGCACCCTAACCACCCTCCCCTCCCATCCCCCCACCCCAATTCCATATGTAGGGAAATGCCATCCAGTTGGAGTCATATAGATCTGACAGGTCATGTGAAGTAGTGACTAGGGCTTCTCTCCTATCTCTAGGTTAAGGCAGTTATTCCTCCATGGGGGATGTGTTAGCAAGGTCCTTTTGTGCACCAGGGATACATCCTGGCTCCACTGTCTGAGGTCCCTTAGACTGCTCAGTCCTTCTGGCCGAGACCCATATTCAGGGGGTGCTGAGTCAGTCCCTTGCTGGCTTCCCAGCTATCAGTCTAGTGGCCTTTCGCTCCTCCTTGTTCAGGTAAGCTGCCTGTATGTGTTTCTGCCACATGGTCCTCTCCATCTGCATCTGGGTTCTACTTGGACTCAGTGTTATGTATGGGTGTTTGCTCCTGTTTCCAACAGGCATTAGATGAGGGCTCCATGGATAAGTTAGTTGTTGATCTCACTCTCCAGTAAGGGCATTTATGGTAGCCTTTCCACGGAAGCTAAAATTGTTAGTTGGCAGCAGTCTTGTAGTTCTCTAGACCTTTCTTTGTGTTCAATTTAATCTTCAAACGAATATTGGCTCCCTCTTTTATGTTCTCTCTCTCTCTCTCTCTCTCTCTCTCTCTCTCTCTCTCTCCTGTCTTCTATTCCTAACCGGGCTCAATCTTCCTGGTCATACATGTTTTCCTTTCCTCCCCATCATTTTCTCCTACTTCTCTCTCCATTCACTGCCCCCTCACTTCCCCTGTGCTCTGGGGGGACTTGTCCCTTCCTGATTCTGTGAGGGACTTTATATGAATCTCTTAGAATACACCTTGTATCCTAGTTCCTCTTTTGGAATGAAATACCTACTGAATATTTGATCCTACAGGATAAAAAAAAAATCATTGTCAATATTTGTTACAGTTGAATAATATTTTGATGTTATAATTGTCAGTGCTGAAACTATTGCTTCATACATTTATGCAATATTATAAAACAATGAGAAAAGTGTTATAGGACCATTTACAAATTTGTGGTGGGGGAATGGGAGGGGATGGTGGTTAGGGGTACATGTGAGAGGGCAGAGAGGATAAAAGAGAGGGAGGGAGGGAGGGAGGGGTGGAGGGAGGGAGGGAGGGAGAGCAAACTGGGATCAACATGTATAATAATAAATTAAATAAAAAATAAAGTAAAACAAAAAAGAAAATGGGTGTGGTGTAATGATTTCACTAGACCCAAGATAAATGATAAAGGGGTATTTATTGGGGAGCACTTACACAGAAAAGTATAATGAACCGCAATAGTTCTTCTCTGCCCTTCCTATCAGATTGGCTGACACAAGAGACAGACCAAGCAAAAGAAGCCTTACCTCAAGCTTCCCTCTTTCTGCTTCCATCTGCCTGAAGCCACCTCCACAGGGGTGTGGCCATCATTACATGTTCACAGGAAAGCTATCACTAAAGAAAAGAAAGAAAAAAAATAATGACAAAATAAAGCATGTTTTTAAAGCTGACATGGAATCAGCACCACAGTGCAGAGGGAAAATTTAGAGAAAGAATACGGAAGCTCAAGGTATCAGGGAAAAAATTCTTAGGTTCAGTCCATCATCGGAGAAGAAGGAGGAGGAGGAAGGGGAGGAGGAGTAGAAGACACAGAGAAAGAGAGAGAGAGAGAGAGAGAAGAGGGAAAGAGCTAGGCAGACCAATAGAACTTTATGACAGATTGGGGGGACTGTGTTATGCCTTGGAAATTGTAGAGGCTAAAAGTATAGTATCTCATTAAAGGGATAATTATTTCTCCTATCACTTTTGCTGATATACTATGAAACGCAATCTGGCATGACTATATTCACACACAGTGCAAAGAGCACTTGCTACGTTTTTAGAACCAAAGATGTCACAAAGGGGTGTGGTACAACACAGGCAAATGCTGGCAGAGACATCTACCAATTTGGAATTAATATTTGGTGATTATTTATTGAGAAATCTTTACCGCTACCTAAATTTTGGGACCTCCACCTTCAGTTACATGACCAACCAAGGGGTTGTGAGTCACACTTAAAGAAGGTAAGATCTAAATTAAATCAAACAGAAAGATAGTCCACATGCATGTCTTTTGCAGGTCATTTAGGAATTGTCTTTATCTGAGTTTGATAGGAACTTATTTGATGCTTAAATTAAGGGACTTTTATGTGAAACTAAAGCAATGGAGGATCCTATAATGATGTAAGCTGGATTTGAGAGGGGACATTTCTATACAATATCAGTGGCATTGATTTTCATTTACAGAATATCACTTGGAAACTATGAAACATCATTGGCAGTGGAAACATCCTTACTTGAATTGATTCAAATTACTGAAGAGCTCTATGGGAGTTTCAATTTTTTTTTGAGAGAAGATGCAGCTTCTCCTTAGGCTGTCACACTGCTCAAGGCTTTAAAAATCAAGGACTCCATTATTCATCCATTCCATGTTTCTGGTGCATGAAGTTGAGGCAATGCTTATGTTTAATGTTAAAAGGAAGTGAAGTATGTAGGAAAGGCCTATGATAAATATGAAAGCATCTTGTTATGACAGAAATAAAGAACTCTATGAGGATAAAAGCTACTGACTGTATCATGTCTTTTTCACAACCCAATTATGTTAGTATTTCATATCTCATTCACATGGAAGTTTAAAGAGATCTTGAATGTTAAGTAGGCCAATGATTTGTTAATAAAGGAATAAGGACTCCTCCCAATCAATAGAAACATTCAGGAATATGCAAGCCTACATATCTATCATCAGTAAATAGTAAGCAGGTCATCTAGCTTTAATGATAGAAAAATCACTTTGCTCCATGTATAACCAAACTCACCATCAACTTGACTTTGCCACATGTGAGTCATGTAAAATTAAATATTAATTGTTGAATTTTACACCCAGTTTACTCATAAAAAATTTTATTTATTCATGATATTGTGCTTGGTTGTTGGAAGGAAACTTACCCCTGGCAGTAAATAGAGTGGCTGTCTAAGAATTATAGTCATTATATAATTTTCAATGAGAATGTTGCAGATACTTTGGTCAGGACAAAAATGACACATAGAACATTGAGATTAAATGTAATAGGATGCTGGGATAACTGTGTCTGTATTAATTTTTTAAAATTATTTTCGAATTTAAATTTGAAACAAGCTTGTTTTACATGTCAATCCCAATTCTCACACCCTTCCATCCTCCCCAGTTCCCCCCACAAACCTGTATCCCATCCCCTTCCTGCTCTCCAGGAAGGGTGAGTCCTTCCATGTGTGGTCTTCAAAGTCTGTCATATCATTTGGAGCAGGGCCTAGACCCTCCCCCCATGTGTCTAGACTGAGGGAATATCCCTCTATGTGGATGGGCTCCCAAAGTTCATATACTAGGGATAAATATACTAGGGATAAATGCTGATTTATTTGAATATTGTTAGTTTATAAATTCTTAGGAGCTGTCCTAGACCTGTTAAATCAGCAACTCTCAAGCAGAGCTGAGAAGTCTGTTTTAGCAAACTGTGTGATTTTGGTATGTGCTTAAAATAACAGCAACAAAGCAACAATCAACCTAGTAGGTAGAAATACAGACTTTCTCAATTCAAATTATAGTAATACTGTTAATAACTGATAGACAGTAGATAAAATAGTCTGATTACATTGTTCTATTAAATAAAGTGAGGACAACATTAATATTTATCTTAGTAACTTAATGTGAATTCAATCAACATGGTCATCTCTTGGTCTTACTAAGTTTCATGTACACACCCACGCCTTGCTTGCCTCAGCATGACTCTCAGCTTTGCTATGCCTCTTTTAGAGATCCCATAATTACTAGTGCTAGGACTGTGTACTGGTTAATGTTAATTGTCAAACAGGTAGGATTAATCTTCGTAGAAAGACATGCATATTTGTGCCTAGAAGGATATTCCTAGAAAAATATAACTAAACAAGGAAATCCCACTCTCAAGGTGTGTAGCCTTGGCCTAGGGGCTTTGAAACTGAATACATTAAAGACAATCTGAATACCAGCAGCATGTTTCTTTCTGCTTACAAAGTATAAAAGCAAGAGAAGGCAATGTGTCAGATGCCTGCAATACATTCCTATTTTCCTGGCTCCTTCTCCATGATCACCTGCATGCCTTCTTGAACTGTCAGGTGAAATAAACCCTTTCTTTCTGAAGTTGTTTTTGTCAGAGCAATGAGATGATGAACTAATATAGACTCATTGGCTTCTTTTACCTATAAACGTAGAAAAGCAAATGGACCATTAGTTTTATTATAATCTGAAGCAAATGATAAATAAATAGCTGCCTTTTTGTCCTTGAGTTAGATTTAAATAAAATCCATATGGTGCTGAAAGTGCCCATTGCACCAGATCTGCTCTTACCACAAGCCCCAAGAGGTCTGTTTTCAGAGTGAATTATAAGTGTCACAGGCAACAACTATTACTTTTTAAGCAGTGAGATAATGAATCACCTCACTTTTACTTATTGCCTGCAATTCACCTGTATGTGGAAATACTTCTTTCAAATGCTTACCAAAATTTTAAGAATTCAGTCCACAGGCAAAAACACTTATCTTCATTCTGTTTAATATTTTAAAAACTCTAACTCTTTGACAATGATTGGCTATCAAAGTGGGCAACCAAAACATTTAATCAATAGCAGTCACTCATTTGGAAAAGTGCTGTCCTTTCACAATAGGTGGCAAGCTCTCTTGACCTACTCTTTTAATTAATTCAAGCTTTTATTAATAAGCCTCTCACAAGCTTCCAACACTCTGAAAAATTGCATCTCTGCAGGAGGAATTTTGCCCTCTGACTTTGCAGAAATCAATCAAAATGAAGCCAAAGCCATGGAAATCACAGCTGGAATGGAGATACAGGATTGAGGGGGCTCCCTTGAATTTCTCTGACAGCTGATGAGAAGAAAGACAGATATAAGTAAAACTCTGTGCTCAACATGCTTGGTTCCATGGTACCCGGCTTAGAGTAGAATACTGGAACAGCTAATTGGTATTGTTTCTGACTTCATTGCTTTTACCCAGAAGCAAAAGTTATTGGAACAGGAAAGAAATAATTTGTGTTCCCAGAAGGAACACCTGCAATTCTATGTGCTCTGTGCAAGTAGGAGTCTAGGGAAGTAACTGCAGTAATCATAATGTTTGCCAAATAGCTTCCTCTACATGGACCTCAGCTTCTTCATTACTTAGTTTCTTTATTACCTATGACATGATCCATGAGCATTGTCTCTTGGGTTCTCCTCTACCTCTGCTTTTCCATAATTACTTCACTCTAGGAGCCTCTTCTCTCAGTGTAGATGTAATTAATAGGGTGAGATTTGTACAGGAGGCCTCTGGGTAAAGCCTACTGTGTTCTCTTCTGAATTGCTCTCAGATGATCATATCTGCCTACTGTACTGAAGATAATACATTCAGATCTTAAAGGCTAAAAAATTCATCATTATATATCGTAGCTCTTTCATTTAGGGTACTGTGCACATTTGTGGGATAGATTCTCTGAAGGGTTAGCCTTCATTCATGGCACTTTTTAAACATCTTTAAAGGAGAGTAAAAAAGGTGGACTGGTGCATGTAAGAAAGCTAGGTGAAAGGAAATAAAATGGAGGGAATAGTGTAATGATGACATAACATCAAAAACTTGAGAGTAAATTAGCATTTTATATTTATAACTGCAATATTTACTATTCTGATCCACTTAAAACTATTTCAAATAGAAGATTAATCTATGGGATGATTAACATCCATAACTAGACAGAGAATTCTAACTGATAGATCACAAGAGATATTAACACAAAAACTAACATACATGTGCCTATACATTTATGGTATCATATATTGTTTCAATTGAATATGCAATCAATTATTGTACACATGGTTAAATCATTTCCTTCTCTGAGTACATTTTTTGTGACTGTCCATATTATGAAGAACTCGTTAGTTTCTTTTCATCTACACCAAATATTGAACTCTATGAATTAATCAAATTTCATATCCTTACAGAAGTTAGCATTGTATTGTTTTTAGTACTTTGTCACTATTAGCAAAGTTATGGAAAATATAAACATATGATGGGATGGCTATAGGATATATAAACTGAGAAGTAACCATGACTTACACTTAACAGATAGGTGTAGAATAGTGTTATTTGTGTGTTTTCTAATTATGTGTTTCCTTGTTCTCAGATCCTAACCAAAGATAGACAACATTTTGGACATTTAATGATAAGAGGAATAATTTAAAGCCTATGTCTCTACAAAACTTATATCTGAACATAACTTTTAATGTAGTAACTACTAAGCCAAGCCTTTGGGCATAGATTATAGAATACTGCCCTAATTGCAGAGCTGAGAGAAAAAAAAAGGTTAGCTCTTCAGGCATTTGCCATCCATCTTATAATTGGTGTGCACAATATCCAAATTTTCTGCCAAATGGAATGTCCACAGAAAGTTGCTATGACCAGAAACTACATCTGTTGTCACTGTACCCTTGACCTTAATAAGAATGACCTACTCACAATTCTTAGATTGTTTTTATATAATAACATTTTTTAAATTTAAATTTGAAACAAGCTTATTTTACATGTCAATTCAGTTTCCTCACACTCCCCTCCTTCCTTGTCCCCCTCTCAACCCCCATCATTTCCCCTCCTGCTCCCCAGGGAGGGTGAGACCTTCCATGGGGGATCTTCAAAGTCTGTCATATCATTTGAAGTAGGGCCTAGGCTTTCCCCCATGTGTCCAGGCTGAGAAAGTATCCCTCTACGTGTAATGGGCTCTAAAGTCCACTCATATACTAGGGATAAATACTGATCCAATTCCAGAGGCTCCATAGACTTCCCAGTCCTCCTAACTAACACCAATATTCACGAGGTCAGTTTAGTTCTATGCTGGTTTCCCATCTATCAGAAGGAGGTCCATGAGCTCCCCCTTGCTCAGGTCAGCTGTTTCTGTGGGTATCTCCAGCCTGGTTTTGACCCCTTTGCTCATCACTCCTGCCTTTCTGCAACAGGATTCCAGGAGCTCGGTTGAATTTTTACTTGGAGTCTTTTATTGTATATAATAATATACTATTTGAATAAGTGGTTATATTTAAAATATGTGTGAAAAGGTCTTTAAATTCAACCAAAAGAATACTTGCTGAATTAAATAAGAAAGATTTTTATTTCTTGATTGTTTCAACTTTCCAATCATCAGTTTTCATATCCAAACACATTTGTTTATTCATTTTACCAAAAATAAACTAATATCCTAAGTCCTTATTTTAAAACTGGAAAAACATAAACATCCTTAATGTGGCCATCACTAAAATCAGAAATGCCAAAATTTGAAATATGTGATTTGATGTTGAAAGAGGCTGTTTGTCCCTATTTTAAGAAAATAACAAAGGAGAGGAAAACAATTCACATAAAAAAAAAAAAACTTCCTTCAGTTTACAGTTTGGAAGGGTTCTGAATATCTGAATATCATATGAACATGATGTCTTCATATGTAAAAGGGTGGAAGAGAGTAGATATAGTTCTAGAGGTACTCTAATAATTGTTTTAATTACACTGATAAAGAAGAAATTAATTGTTTCAATCACTCAAGATAAGAATTTCCTAATAAGCTCCATGTCGGAAAGCCATCATCATGGGCTTTAAGGTTTATAATATGAATTTTAGACAAATACATTTATTCTGTAGGAATTGTATTTGTGGGTAGCCACATACTCTTACAGAATCTTTCTAGTGTATGCATATGGGAAATGAGACCTTATCATAAATGAATGAATGGTTAATAACACAGAAACACTACTTGTCAAAGCTCAGAGAATAAGTGTCTATGGAGTATCCATCCACAAATGGGGCACATATCACATGTCTTTCCAAAAGGATCAGGATTTATTGGAAAAAGAAACAAACAAACAAACAAACAAACAAACAAAAAACACCAGGGGGTGGAAGAAAGTTTATAAGAGCCAGAGTCAGGAAATACTAGAGTGAAAAAATGTCACCTGGACATGATGTGACCATTGTACTTATAAACTAAAAAGAGCTGAGCCTGCCTACACATGATCAAGCCAGTCAATATTCTAGCATGGAAAGTGGTTCAGACTCATGAGCTTTATCCATAACGATGGCCTATTGGTAACTGATGTCTTCTAGGGAAGGGAAAATCATTTTTCTTTAAGAGTATTATCCTATGGTACATTGACCATGCTCCAGTGGACAGTCCCAAGCCATGGGTATGTGGGCAGAACAAATTGGAATGTTTGGGATACTAATGGACACACACACATGTAGACATACCCCCTCCAGATGCAGAAACATGCACACACACACACAATTAAAGTTGTGTGTGGGGGTGTAGAGTGGATTTTGCAAGAGTTAGATGGAGTTGAATATGATTAAAATGTGCATATATACAATTAAAATATTACACTAGAAAAACAGACAGGAAGGAAAAAGGGCATACTGAGAGTGGTGAGATACTAAATGATTATACTATTAATACTGTCATATGAGTCCCTCTTGGGCTCCCCATATAAACCGTTTTATATTTTAAAGTTTTTCAAAACCACATGTAATTACACAATCTCCCCCTTTTCTACCCTCTAACCCCTTTCACAGAAGAGAGAAGATGAAACTGAATATCCTAAGACTGTAGAGATTGGTGTTTATGAGTTATGTAGTGTGAGTCCTGGGAAAGAAACTCTGGCCCTATTGCAAGAGCAATAATTCTCTTTAACTTCTAAGCTATCTATCTAGACCGAAATGAATTTTTAAATAAAATATATCTCTGTGTTACAATTCTTCACTTACCTTGAAAGGATAATAATCAACTTTATATGGAAAAACAAAAGACCCAGGATAGCCAAAAGAACCCTATACAATAAAAGAACTTCAGGAGGCATCACCATTCCTGACTTTAAGATCTTCTACAGAGCTATAGTTCTGAAAACAGCCTGGTTTTGGCATAAAAATAGACAGGAAGACCAATGGAATGAGTTGAAAATCCTGATATTAACCAACACACCTATGAACACCTGATTTTCAACAAAACAGCTAAAATTATACAATGGGGCGAGGACAGCATCTTCAACAAATGGTGCTGGCATAATTGGATGAGGGTGTGTAGAAGACTGCAGATAGACCCATGTCTGTTGCCATGCATAAAACTCAAGTCCAAATGGATTAAAAACCGCAACATCAATACAGCCACATTGAACCTCTTAGAAGAGAAAGTAGGAGGTAACCTTGAACAAATTGGTATAGAAGACCTCTTCCGGGGCACAGACACTGAGAGCAACAATTAATAAATGGGACCTCTTCAAACTTAGAAATTTCTGTAAGGCAAAGGGCACAGTCCACAAGGCCAAATGGCAGCCCACAGACTGAGAAAAGATTTCCACCAATCCTATATCCGACAAAGGGCTGATCTCCAAAATATGCAAAGAGCTCAAGAAACTAGTCAACACAACACCAAATAACCCTATTAAAAAATGAGATACAGAACTGAAGAAACAATTATCAATAGAGGAAATCAAAAAGGCTGAAAGACCCTTTAAAAAATGTTCAACATCCTTAGCTATCAGGGAAATGCAAATCAAAACAACTTTGAGATACCATCTTACTCCTGCCAGAATGGCTAAAATTAGAAACACCAATGATACCTCATCCTGGAGAGGATGTGGAGAAATGGGAGCACTCCTCCACTGCTGATGGGAGTACAAACTCATACAGCCATTTTGGAGATCAGTATGGCAGTTCCTCAGGAAAATAGGAATTGGTTTACCACAGGACCCGGCAATCCCCCTCTTAGGCATATACCAAAATGATCCACATCCATGCAACAAAAAGATCTGTTCAAATATGTTCATAGCAGCAATATTTGTAATAGCTAGAACCTGGAAGCAACCTAGATGCCCCTCAATTGAAGAATGGTTAATGAAGATGTGGCACATCTACACAATGGAATACTACTCCACAGGAAAAAAATAATGGTATCTTGAAATTTGCAGGCAAGTCGATGGCACTTGAAGAAACCATCCCGAATAAGGTAACCCAGTCACAAAAAGAGGAACATAGTATGTATTCATTCACGTATGGAATTTAGATCTAGAGCAAAGGATCACCAGCCTATAATACACACCACCAGAGGAACTAGGATACAAGGTGTATTCTAAGAGATCCATATAAAGTCCCTCACAGAACCGGGAAGGGACAAGTCCCCCAGTGCACAGGGGAAGTGAGGGGGCAGTGAATGGAGAAAGAAGTAGGAGAAAACGAGGGGGAGGAAAGGAAAACAGATGTGACCAGGAAGATTGAGCCCGGTTAAGAATAGAAGACAGGAGAGAGAGAGAGAGAGAGAGAGAGAGAGAAAGAGAGAGAGAGAGAGAGAGAGAGAGAGAGAGAGAGAGAGAGAGAGAGAGAACATAAAAGAGGGCACCAATATTCGCTTGAAGATTTAGTTGAAAACAAAGAAAGGTCTAGAGAACTACAAGACAACCGCCAACTAACAATTTGAGCTTCCATGAAAAGGCTACCATAAATGCCCATCCTGGAGAGTGAGATCAACAACTAACTTATCCATTGAGCCCTCATCTAATGCCTGTTGGAAAGAGGAGCAAACACCCATACATAACATTGAGTCCAAGTAGAACCCAGATGCAGATGGAGAGGACAAGACCAGGTTGTGGAAACACATAGAGACAGCTTACCTGAACAAGAAGGAGCTAACAGGCCACCAGACTGATAGCTGGGAAGCCAGCATGGGACTGACTCATGCCCCCCTGAATATGGGTCTCAGCCACAAGGACTGAGCAGTCTAAGGGACCTCAGACAGTGGAGCCAGGTTGTATCCCTGGTGCACAAAAGGACCTTGCTTACACATCCCCCATGGAGGGATAACTGGCTTAACGAGAGACAGGAGATAAGCCCTAGTCCTTACTTCACATGACCTGTGAAGTAGGCATTCCCTACATATGGAATTGGGGTGGGGGGATGGGAGGAGAGTGTGGTTAGCATGCATGTGAGAGGGCAGAAAGGGTAAAAGGAAGAAAGGGAGAGAGGGATGGAGGGAGAGGGAACTGGGATAGACATGTAAAATAATAAATAAAAAAAAATGCTTTGACTCCAAAATTTAAGTTTAAGGACAAGTTACTGGGGAAACGGATTTCTATTTTTGTTTCCACAGAAAATGAAAAGCTGTGGATTCCTTCCAGACTAATGCAGTTTGATCAAGCCAGACTGCCTGAAACAGAGTACCAGGTGATCCTACATTCAAAACAGCTGGACAAAGCAGCCTAACAGACTACAGCCAGCATTTATGCATCTTCTGAGAATCCCCCAAGACAGCACCCCTTACCAGGTGGAAGTAGTTTGGAAAGAATGATGCCTAAATTCCCAAATGTTGTCTATAGATGTTTGTTTATATTTAAATGGACTTGGTTTTATAAAATAAATAAAAAAAATAAAAAATAGACACGAAAACAAAAAAATTCTATATCACACATAATAACTTTTAAATCTAATGTTTCTTTCCATTCTTTTCCTTTTTTTAATTTAAATTTGAGACAAGCTTGTTTTACCTGTCAATCCAAGTCCCTTTTCCATCCCCATCTCCCCTTCCACTACAACCATCTATCCTATCCTCTTTCTACTTCCAAGAGAGGGTGGGGTCTTCCTTAAGGAGTCTTCAAAGTGTGTAATAACATTTGGATTAGGAACTAGGAATATATGTAGACATGGGGAAAAAAATAAAATGGTTTTAAAAAGACAGAGAACAGCTGGGTGGGGTGGCACATGCCTTTAATCCCACCACTTGGGAAACAGAGGCAAGCAGATCTCTGTGATTCCAAGATAACCTGGTATACAGAGTGAATTCCAGGACAGATCAAAGTTACATAGAGAAACTCTGTCTCAAAAAATAAATAAAAAAAAACAGAAAGAAAATAATAATAAAGCCACATAAAAATAAAAAGCTCAGAGAGACTCTGTATACTGTATGGCATTATATTATCTTTATATCGTTTGACTACTGAAGAAACAAATGTTAAAAAATACTGCTAGATTAATTCAATTTTTATATATTTAAAAATGCTTTGATTCAAAAATTTAAGTCTAAGGACAAGTTACTGGGAAAAAGGATTTCTATTTTTGTTTCCACAAAAAATAAAAAGCGGTGGATTCCTTCCAGACTAATGTGGTTTGATCAAGCCAGACCCCCTAAAACAGCGTTCCTGGTGATCCAACATTCAAAACAGCTTGGACAAAGCAACGTTGCAGACTACAGCCAGGATTTCTGCATCTTCTTAGGATCCCCATGACAGTGCCCCCTACAAGCAGAAAATAGTTTGGAAAGAACGACGCCCAAATATTGTTCATAAATGTTTGTTTTCATTTAAATGGGGTTGGTTATAAATGGTTAATGACCACAACCGATCTCATTTTAAAGGTAAAAAGGGAATTATGGTATAGATATGAATACTTTGTTTTGGAATGGATTTTTGTTTATTGATATAAATTTATGGTCAATTTTGTAATTAAGTATATTTCTCCTCTTGTTTAGGTATTGTGTTTATATAGCTCATTTAAAAATGTAATTTATAATTCAATACAGATTATAAATAGTACCTATGATAGTCAGATTTTATAGTTAAGTTAGTTAAGATTTCTAGATATATAGAGATGTTTTGAAATGGATAGGAATTCTTCAAACCTTTCAAAGATCTACAGAACATGACATTTAAAATGATTTAGGGTTTTTCTTGACAGTGAGACATAAATGCTCCTGGCAACACCACCTGTGTCAGAAAGGAAGATGGACATTGAAAAAACATGTTATGGAGCTTGCCTCCAATATGGCTAGACTAGCCATGTGGACAAGATACTGTTCTTGTGTGGACTGTTTGACTTTGTGATGTATAAACTGGACATGCAGGACCCATGTAAAAGTGACTACTGATTCAAGATGGACATTGCTACGGAGTTCCTGCTTCATGAAAGAGTCTGCCAGAAAGTCTGCAGGACACAGAAAAAAATAACTGACAAACTGCCAATACAAGACAGTTTAAAGTTTCCCACTTTGCTAAAGAGTCTGCTAGACAGTATGGCCTATGGGCTGAAGATGAAAGATTACAGAACTTCCAATGACTTGCCAGGGTGGCAAGATGTCTCTGTCATTTCTAGAGTTTATATATTTTCCTTCTGTGGTCTTTGAAGGAGTTAAAGACAGATAGTTATGGTTATAGTTTTCCTTAGTTAAGCTTAAAGACAAGTTACATATAGGACTTTAAACTCACAATGATAAAATAAATGATGTAATATTTTCTTTAAATCTTGCTAAATGTTAATGGACTAAATAGTGTTAACTCTGATTCTTATTTGATAACTGTTATGTGATATATTTTACTATGTTAAGGTTAAAACATTTTTATTTTAGACAGAAAAGAAGAGATGATGGGAGATGTCATTCTGTATATGTTTCTCATACTGGTTAATGAATAAAGCACTGTTGGCCAATAGGAAATCTAGATAGGCGGGTCTAGGAGATGAGGAGAAAAGAGGAAGTAGGAGGGGTCAAGATGGAGAGTCTGGAGAAAGCAGAATGCCAGCCGCCTCCCTGGTAAGAGAAATACATAGATCAGCAGAAATGGGTTAATACTTAAGACAGAGCTAGCTGATAAGAAACTAGTACCGGGTCAACAGAATTATATCAAATACAGAGTCTCAATGTGTTATTTAGGGATGGCACGGCACCTGGACGGCAGCGGGACAAGACTCGGTGGCGGGTGGAAAAACATTACTCCTTACAATCTCCCCTCTGTGTCTAGGCTAAGAAAGTACTCTTTATGTGAAAAGAGCACCCAAAGGTAATTTGTATAACAGGGATAAATACTAATCCACTACCAGAAGCCCCATAATTTGATCAGGCCTCCTATCACCCACACTCACATGGTCTGAGTAGGTCCTATGCTGATCCCAGCTATTGGTCTCGGGTCCATGACTCCCCCTTGTTTAGGTCAGCTGTTTCTGTGGGTTTCTCCAGCCTGTTCATCACTCCTCCCCCTCTCTGCAAATGGATTCCAGGATTTTGACTCAGTGGTTAGCTGTGGGTGTCTGTTTCTGCTTCCATCAGCTACTAGATGGAGGCTGTAGATTGCATATACAATAGTTATCAATCTCATTATCAGGAAAGCATATTTAATGTTGCTTCTCCACAATTGCCTAGATTGTTAGTTGGGGTTCTTCTTATAGATATCTGCACATTAATTTCCTTAGTGCCAGATTTCTCTTAAAGACTATAATTGCTCACTCTATTATTGTAAGTCTTTTCTTGCTCTCCTCTATTCTTCCCAAAACTCAATCTTCCTGTTCCCTTGTGTTCTCATCCCCCCCAGTCCTCCCCTTTTCTTTCTCCCAGTTCTATTTCCCATCCCCTCATGCTCCCAATTTGCTCAGGAGTTCTTGTCCCTTTACCCTTCTCTTGGGGACCATATATGTCACTCTTTGGATCCTCCTTGTTTCCTAGCTTCTCTGGCATGTGGATTGTAGCCTGGTGACCCTTATCTCTATTTAAAATCCATGTATGAGTAAGTACATACCATATTTGTCCTTTTGGTATGTGTTAGCTCACACAGAATGGTTTCTTATAGCTCCATACATTTTCCTGGGAATTTCAAGATTTCATTTTTGTTTTTGTTGTTTGTTGTTTTTTTTTTGTTTTGTTTTGTTTTTTTCCTGAGTAGTACTCCATTGTATAAATGTACCACATTATCTTTATCTATTTTTCTGGTGAGGGGCATCTAGTTTGTTTGCAGGTTCTGGATATTACAAATAATTCTCCCATGAACATAGTTGAACAGATTTCCTTGTGGTATGAATGTGCAACCTTTGGGTATATGCCTAAGAGTGGAATTACTGTATCACAAGGTAGAATTGTTCCCATATTCCTGAGAAACTGACATGCCAATTTTCAAAGTAGCTCTATCAGTTTGTACTCCCACCAGCAGTGGAGGAGTGTTTCCATTTCTCCACATCCTCTGCAGCATAAACTGTCCTTGGTCTTTTTTTATTTTAGCTATTCTGACAGGAGTGTCAGTGTTGTTTTGATTTGCATTTCCCTGATGCCTAAGGATGTTGAACACTTTTGTAAATGCCTTTCAACCATTTTAGATTCCTCTATTGAGATTTCTCTATTTAGTTCTGTACCCCACATTTTAATTGGATTATTAAGTATTTTGATAAGTACGTTCTTTATTACATTATATATTTGGAAATCAGCACTCCATCAGGTGTGGGGATGGTGAATATCTTTTCCCTTTCTGTGGGCTGCCATTTTGTGTTCTTGACTGTGTCCTTTGCCTTACAGAAGTTTTCCTGTTATCTTCCCTTTCTGCCAGCCTGGTCCCAGAGATGCATCAGTTCCAAAATAAAAATATACAAAGACTCTATTAGTTATTAAGCTGCTGGACAATGGCTAGAGCTTCTTATTTAACTAGCTCTGTCTTAAATATCAACCATTTTGTTTTTCAATTCAACTGTTTTCATGATGTCTTATCTTACCATAGAGAGGGTCTGGACCTCTTATCTCACATCCTACATCTTGATGCCTCTCTATTACATCTCCCAGAACCCTCCTTGTCTCCTAGTCCCACCTGTCTTGCTTTCCTATTGGCCAACAGGGCTTTATTCATTAAACAATAAGAGAAACATATATACAGAATGATATCTCCCATCACCTTCTCTTTTCTGTGTAAAATAAAAAGAAGGGTTTTAACTTTATATTTTTGATTGTGATTCTGGCCTTTAATGGCTGAGCCATCTCTCCAGCCCGGGTTTTAACTTTATCACAGTAAAATATATAACAGAACAGTTATCAAATAAAAACTATAATAACAATATTTAGTTCAATAACATTTACAGGAATTAAAGAAAATATTCAATCATCTATCTTAACTTTGTGAGTCTAAAGTCTTATATAACTTATCTTTAACCGTAACAAAGGCAATCTTTAACCATACTGTCTTCAACTCCCGCAAAGAAGGGTAATATATAAACTCTAGAATTGACAGAGACAACTCCCCTATTCAGCCACCAGAAGTTTTTTGGAATGTTCCATCTTCAGTCTGTAGGCCACAGTGTGTCTGGCAGACTCCTCAGCAAAACAGGAAACTTTAAACTCTCTACCTGTATTGGCATCAAATGGCTTGTCTTGCCTTCTTGGGAGTAACTCCATAAAGAGATTCTTTGATTTCTATCTTCCTTTGCAACACAGGAAGTATTGCCAGGAGCAGTTATGTCTCACTGTCAAGAAAAACCCTACACCATTTTAAATGCCATATTCTCAAGGTCTTTAAAAGATTTGAAAAATGCTTATCCATTTGAAATATATCTCTATATATCTGTACAACCCTAACAAATATAACTATGTTTTGACTATTATAAGCAACTCTCTATAGTTTATACTTAATTATACATTACATTTTTAAATGAGCTATATAAACACAATAATTAAACAAGTGAAGAAATATACATATTACAAAATTGACCTTAAATTTGTATCAATAAATGAAATTGCATTCCAATGCAAAGAATTAATTGCTATACCATAATCCCTCTTCTACCTTTAAAAAGAGATTGACTGTGATCATTAATCATTTCTTTTTTCACTTTTTGAGACAAAGATTTTCTGTGAACATTTGTCTGTCTTGAAGTTCACTCCATACATCAGGTTCCCTTTGAAAACACAGAGATTTTCTTGACTCTGCCTCCCCACTGCTGGAAATAAATGCATGTACCACCAGATCCACCTACTCTATATTTTTCTAATTTTTAAAACCTCTTTAGCCTGTTTCTTTTTCTCTCTCAAGCCTATGTAAACCTTTAGAGGTTTTTCATTAACTTAATCTTTAGTGTAAATGTTTATCTTTGTCTGGCCATGAATCTTTTATCTGCTAAACAACATTGCCTTCCAATATGGAAATATGCAGGAACTTCTGGCCTTCAGATTTTCCATGAGGAAGTCAGATGTAATTCTGAAAAGTTTACCTTTATATGTTACTTGTCCTTTTTCCTTTGCTGCTGTATGTTTGGTTCTTTGATTATTATGTGGTGAGGGAACTTTTCTTATTTATTTATTTATTTATTTATTTATTTATTTATTTATTTTGTGGTCCACTCAATTTGGTATTCTGTAAGCTTGCACATTCACTGGCATGTCTTTCTTTTTGTTGGGAAAGTTTTCTTGTATGAGTTTAATGAATATATTTTCTGTAACTTTGATTTGGTTTTCTTAACCTTCTTCTATACCTGCTATTCTTAAGTTTGGTCTTTTCACAGTGTCCTATATTTCCTGTATATTTTATGTTAAGGATTTGTTGGACTTAAATTTTTCTTTGGTTGTTGAATCTATTTCTTCTAGTATATCTTCCACACCTGTAGTTCCTAATCATTTTCCCAGCTTTTCTATTTCCTGCATTCCCTCAGTTTGTGTTTTCTTTATTGTCTCTGTTTCAGTTTTCAGGTCATGGACTGTTTGAATTGTTTTCTTCCTTTGTTTGATTGTTTTATTCATGGCGTTCCTTGCTTTCCTTAATAGATTTGTTGATTTCTTCCATTTTTTCATTTGTTTCTTTCTTCCAAGCCTTGCACTGTTTAATTTGTTTCTTGCAATTTTGGGGTTGTCTTTTCCTCCATTTTCTGAATTTTTTGTATGTTTTTTCTTCCATTTCTCTAAGGGATTTTCTCTATATCTCTTTGATGTCCTCTATCATCATCATAAAGTTGGTTTTAGCATCCTTCTCTTCTGCTTCATCTGTGTTGGAATGTCCTCAGATCTTGCTTGTGTGGAGTCCCTAGATACTGTTGGTGTGACATTGTTCTTTCTGTTGTTGACTGTATTCTTATGTTGTTGTCAACCCATTCCTTCTTCCAGTGTTCTTAAACTGTTGTATACCCATTCCTTCTTCCAGTGCATACTGATGTGGTCTCTCCTTCTCTTTGTGGGTATGGGACCAATGTTCTCTTCCTGTGATTGCAAGAAGATCCAATACTTTGATGGCTTTATGTTTCCAGTGGATAGAGGAGGGAATAGGACTCTGGTAGACACTGGATGGACTGGTCCACTGGGACAGGTTCCCCTGTGCACAGTCCCCAGACCTCATGAGGTTCTGAGTAGAGCTGTGGAAGGCCTGTATCTTCCAATTTTTAAGCCTACAGAATCATTAGTTATACAATTATTCTCACATGCTATGATGTATGCTTTTATGAATGTGAAATTCATATTTAGAATTTGTATTTGCATAGACTAGTATAGTTCACAAATTAGCCATGGTATATTTTCTAATATGCTAAATGTTAGTATTTATGGTAATTTAAACTTAATATATTAAAATCAATTAATTATAGTGAAGTCTGCAACATTCTTGCTTCTATATAATTTCTTTTCATTTACTAATAAAATATGGTAATCATCCATCGGTACATTCTTTCCCTATGGCTGCTGTAACAAATTATCTTAAACATACTAGCTTACAACAATACATACTTATTGTATACTTCTGGATGCAAGGCCTTGTCCTTTAAATATGTCTTGTACTTATATCATGGTGTCAATGGAGAAGTATTCTTTCTTCAGGCTCTACTGGACATTATATTTTCTCCTCTTGCCCAGGTTTAGAAAACACTCATCTTTCTTTGCTTATTGCCTTTCTTTCCTTGTCATGTCAGCCAAAGTCTATTTCAAAGGTCTGTCTCTGTCTCAATTTCCTTTGGCCATTTTTCAGGGCTTTTGTGATTTCATTAGTAAAGCTAAGAAAATTTGAGTCAATCCCTTTGTTTTGAATAAGCTGTTTAGAAATCCTAATTTATCTGCAACTTTGATTCCCATTGCCAAAAATTCTAATGACTATGAGCTCAGTATAATAAGTTATAGAAAAAATTCAGACCCATTATTATTCATATTGTAGTAGTAGGACTTCTCAGGAATACACATTTTAGCCAATATGTAGTCATAACAGAACTTCCTATAGAAACTTCACAAAACCAAATTTTATTTTATAAGTAAATATACTGCAAAAAATAATGGCTATGTTTATGAAAAGTAATGTTTTAAATCATCTGTCTTGCCTACCTCTATTTTTTTTCTTTTTATCTCTCCTTCCAGAATGGTTTAATAACAGACTATTATATTACAGGCTATGGGTAGAAACTAAAAATAATAATGGTGGAAAATCCCTTAAGATTGAACAGTTCAAGTTGAGATATTCAAATACAAACCCAGACATATGAGAAAAAAATATATATCAACAACTATACTGTAATGTGACAAGTGAGGTGACCAGACAGAAAAAGATAAACATGGTTTTGTACTCGCTCATAAGGGGATATTAGACATAAAGCAAAGGATAACCAGCTTATAATCCACAACTCCAGAGAAGCTGGGAAAAAAGGAAGACCCTAAGAGAGATATACATGTTGTGCTCTTTAGGTTCCTGAAAGACATCTATTCTGATGCATCCCCTTATTAAAGAACACTATGTAGCCATTAAATCCAAATTCTGTAACATGTAAAATGTTCATGCAAATATGTTATAGAATATATTTGTTTCAGAAACGACTTATTATATAAAGAGTTCCACATCAAATACTTCGGGAAAATTTCTGCTTAATATATTTTTCTATCTTTTACCTTACCTCCTTATGTCCTACAATCAGACCAGGAGTTTTACAAGATAATTTAGTATGTTTGAGGTTCCAAGAATACATGCTATAGCATATCATCATATGCATATAAAATTGTTTCATTTATTTTTTGAGGTGTCTTGAAATTTCCCACCCACCCCAATCCCTCACAAACCTTTAATCACACTCTTTAACAGTCTTCTAAAAGAACTCTTGTGTGAGAAAGACGAATTTTACATAGTATCATTAACATATTGAGACAATATAATTTAAAAACTATATTTAAACTTGATTTATGCTACAGGAACTCCTTTATCCTTTCATTACCAGTATATAACTATGTTACTGATCCATAGAATTCATATTCAATGGCCACATAGTGTTCTTTAACTAAGGTGATGCATCAGAATTGATGTTTCTCAGGAACTTAAAGAACACAACATGTATATCTTTCTTAGGGTCTTCCTTGTTCCCCAGCTTCTCTGGAGTTGTGGCCTGTAGGCTGGTTATCCTTTGCTTTATGTCTAATATCCACTTATGAGTGAGTACATACCATGTTGGTCTTTTGGTGTCTCGGTTACCTCACTCAGGATTTTTTTTTCTTGTTCCATCCATTTGCTTGGGAATTTCATTGCCCCCCCCAACACACACACAGTGAGTAGTACTCCATTATGTAAATATACCACATTTTCTTTATCCATTCTTCCCCCTGGGGGCATCTAGGTTGGTTCCAGGTCTGGGCTATTACAAGTAATGTTGTTATGAACATAGTTGTGGTGTGAATGTCCATTCTTAGGGTATATGCCTAAGAGTGGAATTGCTGGATCTTTTGGTAGACTAGTCCCAAATCCCATTTTCCTGAGAAACTGTCATACTGATTTCCAAAATGGCTATATATGTTTGTACTCCTACCAGCTATGGAAGAGTGTTACTCTTTCTCCACATCCTCTCCAGCATAAACAGTGTTTTTGATTTTAGCCATTTTGAAAGGTATAAGATGATATCTCAGAGTTGTCTTGATTTGCATTTCCCTGATGGCTAAGGATGTTGAGAAATTTCTTAAGTGTCTTTCAGTCATTCATATTCCTCTATTGAGAATTCTCTATTTAGTTCTATACCCCATATTTTAATTGGATTATTTGGTGTTTTGGTGACTAGTTTCTTGATTTCTTTGCATATGTTGCAAATCAGCCCTTCAGGTGTGGGGTTGGTGAATATCTTTTCTCATTTTGTGGGCTGCTGTTTGGTCTTGTTGAATGTGTCCCTTGCCTTACAGAAGTTTCTCAGTTTCAGGAGGTCCCATACATTGTCCCCCAGTCCCCTGGAGAAGAGGATATTGACAACATCTCCTAAGTGAATTGGGGTTGGGTGTGAAGAGATGCAAAAGAAAGAGGAGGGGAGAAAAGGAAGGACAACATTAGTGGTCATGAAAATTGAGTCAAGGGAAGAATGGAGAAGTAGAACTATGAAAGAGATACCTTAATAGAGGGAGCCATTATAGGTTTAAAGAGAAATTTATCACTAGGGAAATTCCAGGGATCCACAAGGATGATGGCAACTTAGAAGCTAAGCAATAGTGGAGATACTACCTTAAATGCCCTTCCTCTATAGTGAGATTGATGACTATCTTAAATGCCATCCTAGAGTCTTCATCTAGTAGCTGATAGAAGGAGAAGCAGAGCCCCCCAGCTAAGAAGTCAGCCAAACTCCTGGAATCCATTTATAGAGAAGGAGTGATGAGCAAAGATGGTCAAAACCATGCCTAAGAAACCCAAACAAACAGCTGACCTGAGCAAGTGGGAGCTCATCAACTCCAGTCTTACAGCAGGGGGACCAGCAGAGGACCAAACCAGCCCTCACTGAACCTGAAGGTGAGTGTCATTTGGGAGGCCTGGGCAGTCTATGGGGCCTCTGGCAGTGGAACCAGTATTTATCTCTACTGCACGAATGGGCTTTGGGAGCCCATTCCCTATGAAGGGATACTCTCTCAGCCTACGTACATGGGGTTAAGTCTTGCTCCAAATGATGTGTTAGTCTTTAATGATCCCTCATTGGATGCCTCACTCTCCCTGGAGAGTGAATAGGGGATAGGCTTTGTGGTTGGTGGGGGGCAAGGCCAGACAAGGAGAGGGACCTGAAGTTAGTATGTAAAATAAGATTGTTTTTAATTTAAATATTTTTCTTCTTTTTGATAATTTTTTTTTAATTTAAATTTGAAACAAGCTTGTTTTCCAAGCCAATCCCACGCAGTTCCTATACCCTTCCATCCTCCCCTATTCCCCCCCCACCAATCCCCATCCCATCCCCTTTCTGCTTCCCAAGGAGGGTGAGGCCTTCTATGGGGAATCTTCAAAGTCTATCATATCATTGAACATAATATGCAGCTAATTATTTGGTATTGGAAGCAAATGTTGTGATCTCACCTGGGATAGACCATTTCACAGTTCTCATCATTCCTTAGTTGCCTGGTATTCTTTGTGCTGGGTTGAGGCCTCTGGGGCTTTCCAGAATCCATGTTAATATATATATTGTTTTGTCTATTTTCTGTTTGTGTTTATGCTGGCATGGTCAAGACAGTCTTACTCCCTTATTCTCTGGCTCTTATAACTTTTCCTCTCCATCTTCCACTATGGTCCTTGAGCCTTAGATGTAAAGGTTGTACTTTACATGCGTAGTTGGGAATGAACTCCACTCTGCATTTTAATTGGTTGCGGAATTCAGTGCCTGTCTATGTCTGCTGCAAAAAGAAAGTTTGGCAGTTCTGAAAAATACATACAACTAACATTATACATACTTAGCAAGTTTTACTCATCTATATAATAGTATGTACCATGTATATAAATATATATGCATGTATGGATGTAGCAACAATTAATGAAAAATCAAATTATGAATTTGAAAAAGAGCAAGCAGCTTATATAGTGATGTTTACAGGGGGAGTTTGGAGGGGAGAAATAATGCAATTATATTTTAATCTCAGAAAAGAAATACATTTTAGAAAAGAAAAATTACCTGAGTCTTCTGTCCCTAGACACACAATGTCTAGCACAAGACATATGAAGCATGAATGCCCTAATGAAGGACACTACTAATCATTCTGTTGTCATTGAGGATCTATACCCTAAACAGTATAAGATATCCCAGGAAACATCATGCTAGTGTTCAGCTGGCTTGCCCTGTCTTGTGGTAAATGGCCAAAAGAAACGTTCTACTCATGCCTCTCAAACTGTAGGTTCATCAACAAACTAAAAAAGGCCTCGTGTAATTCATTAAACTTTAGAATGATTTGCTTCATATCAATAAAGATTTGACAGAGGTACCTTAAAAGATGGATGAAAATTTAACTACTATATTTTATAAACATTCCCTTCAAAGGAAGGCATGCTTGAAAAAAACCTGTATGTTGATACAACTTAATAATTTCTTTTATGAAGAGAAATTATGACCTCCAGGGCTTTAGAAATCAGTAGAAGTTAGTGGTAATAGTTTTAGACTTCTATAAAATCATCCTTGACCTATCTCCTTTCCTGTTACTTGATCTGCTTTGAGTCTTCCTTTATTTTGTGTGGGGGAGGGAACCCTCTATGCTTTAGGGGGGGAATAATTCTTGTCAATTTTAAGGGAGAATGCCAAAGAATTGTTTTTCACCTCTAAGATTTCACTTTTGTTAGCAAAAAAAATAAAAAAATTAGAATAACTTTACGCACACACACACACACAAGCACACACACACACACACACACATATATTAGATACTCTTCCTACTAGTAAAGTAATATACACACAATTTTTTATTGTTTTATCCAACAAAAACAAACTCAGACTTAAACAACAGATTTTTTTTAATTGTTAATTTCATTTTTACTTTCAGAAGGTTTGTGCTATTTGCAGGGATGGGGTGACATGGAAAAGTGAAATTGGAATGAATTACATTTAATAACAGGCCCTCTCCTGCACTGAGCTACACATGTGAGCAACAGATACATTTACTTTCTCTTATATTTCCCAGGTATTTAACAATCACAAACCTAGTGAGAACAGAAACTCTCCTTTAAATTATCTACGTCTTGGAGGCCTAATTTGTTTGCATTCATAACCCATACACTGACAAATCAAGAAAACCAGTGTGGTGACATATCTTTTTTGTACTCTAAAAAATAAATTTTGCCCAAAGACCAGAGTGTGCAGTTAGCAACTGGTAACCATAGATGACTGGAGGTATGTAGAGGCAGTCAGGAAGTGATATGGCTGGGCCGAGACAGGAATATAAGGCCCGAAGAGATAAGAGTTTACTCTCTTTTCTGCTAGGAATTTGTCAAGGTAACATGGTAACATTCTGATCTTTCAGCATTTACCACTACATCTGTATTTTGTGTGTGTGTGTGTGTGTGTGTGTATGTGTGTGTGTGTGTGTGTTTGTGTTTAATAGTAAGATCAATTAGAACATTAGAACTTGTCAAAAGACCAGTATGATTGAAACAAAATTATTGATGAGAAAAAAGTAAAATTACTTGATGCAGCTAGAGCACAGGACTCAAAATGCTTATAACTTAGGCTTTACAGTGAAGTTCTTTCCCCCAAAATATTAATTCACCTCACCTTTCATAGGATGATTCTAGTTGCTATGTTTTAAGTATAATAGAGAAAAGCAAAGAAATATAGACATCCAGTTAAAAAGTAATTATAATAAGTTAGACCAGAGATGATAGTGGGGTTCTCCAAAGTGATAGTAGGATATAGACTAGCATAGGTCTTGTTATGGTTATTGTTTAAATATAGACACAAAATAATTTCTAATTAATTAATCCTGCCCTCAGAGTGAGTGTAGACTGCTATGCACCAAACCTCAGACTTCCCTGAGTACACCTATATACTTGTTTAGTGCTGGGGCGAAAGAGGTGTCATTTATTTCTCTTTTAGACTGATTCACAGTCATACAGCCCAGGGTGTCTTTGAACTTACAGAGATCCATCTGCCTCTACATCCTGAATGCTGGGATTAAAGGTATGGCCACAAATGCATGTCCTCTATGGCTAACTAGTGGTAAGGTATGTGGTTAACTATCATCTGTGTGTGTATGTGTGTGTGTGTGTGTGTGTGTGTGTGTGTGTGTGTGTGTGTAACTAGTAGCTTGGCTTTGCAATCTGATCTTCAGGCAAATTTTATTTGATTATAAACAAAATCACCACAAAGGCTATTAGTAAATAAGGACCATTTGAAAGTAACGACTGACATAATTCATATGTAAAGTTAAACCAGTAATTTGGGGGGTGGTTTTTTTTTTTCTAGTTGATATTCAGTTGCTCACAGGTAGCTTTAGATATTTTGGTGAAAGGTTGGGAAAACAGTTTTCTATACATATTTTGGATTTCTGTAGCTAATACTTATTGAGATGATGGGAGATGTCATTCTGTATGTTTCTCATACTGGTTAATAATAAAGCACTGTTGGCCAATAGGAAAGGAAGATAGGAGGGACTAGGAGACAAGGAGGAAATAGGAAGTAGTAGGGAGGAGTCAAGATGGAGAGTCTGGAGAAAGCAGTATGCCGCCGGCTCCCTGGTAAGAGAAATACATAGATCAGCAGAAATGGGTTAATAATTAAAGGCAGAGCTAGCCGATAAGAAACAAGTAACCGGGCCAACAGTATTGTATCAAATACAGAGTCTCTGTGTATTATTTGGGGCTGGCACGGCAGCAGGACAAGACCGGGCGGCAGCAGGCAGAAAACCCATACTCGTTACAAATACTGCTTTCAAATAAAAGTACTTAGAATTCAACTGCTTGAGTTCTAGGAACTGGCATAGGTCTAGCCATTTTTGTTATGTCAAGGACAGCAATACCAATTTTCCAATCTTTTCTTTTTTCCTATCTTTTCTTCATTTCCCCCATTTCTCCTTTTTTTCTTCATCTTTCTTCTTTCCTCCATTTCTTCTGCCTCCTTCATTCCTGACTCTCTCTTTTTTTAATCAAGCAACACCACTACTTGAATGTCTGTTCTTAAAAGATTTCTTTTTATCATCCTAAATAGGGACAGCACTATTTTCATTCTGCTTCTTTGTTGGTTCAGTATTATCAGTTTAGTTTGTTGTTCTAGAATTTTCTTTTTCCTTAATGTCATAGACATCAGTAATAGAGCAGCATCTCTCTCAGCCTTCAGAGCATAGTCAACATACTATGAGGCGACCTCATGAACAACTATAATTCTTAAATATTTATAAAGAATATGTATTCAAATCTTCATTTTGAGAAAAGTATGGTTCCACACCAGTAACACAAATCTAAGAACACTGCCACATAGGCTAAATTGAATTCATATTTTTTAAACTATACCTTGGTGCTTTGATTGTACATTCAGTTTTGATGACAACCTCTACTCCAGGCATACCTTGTAGAATATGTTCTAATAGCATGTTCAGAGAATAACAAATATTAGACTTTTGAGTATTTTCTATTAGTTGTACTGTCATGGCCCCTTCTCTTTTCTTTGTAGAGATTTTCATAGATTAATGAATTACCTTGAAGATGGTTAGAAGTAAGTACAACATTTGTGTTGTTACAATACTAAATCTTATATTTACTTGACTGTTCTCATATAAAAATGCATCCTCTTGTTCATATTTTAGCCCTATAAAGAACCGCAAAATATAGATTAGTACATGTTTCTTGGGTTCTACAATTCCCTTAATAGCTGAAGTTAGATAATATCTGAAACTAGATTCTTAACAGGGCAAACAAATTGTGCTAAGAGAGCATAAATGGCTTATCTACTCTGTATGCAATGGGGGCCTTAGTTAGCTTTTGGAAGATGAAATTTAAGTTTAGTTTAATGAAATGGTCTTCAGGATGGTTGAATTACTCGTGGTTATGTTGTAATTCCATGGACAGATGTCAAAGGATGGATGTGGTTCTTTCTAAGTAAACTGATTCAAGGAACAAAGGTAACAGCAAGGAGGAATTCCTTTTTGAACCATGCTGTTTGTTCTTTTCGGAAAATTTTATCAGCAGAACCAAGACCACACTCTTTAGCATTGCTTATCATGAGTCTTATTTTGTTTCTAGAGGCATGGAAGGATACTGAACACTTGTTAAAAGGGAACTTTTTAAAGTTCCATCAATTATCACTATTAAAAAAGAAAAAAATAAGACACTTATGTCTCCAGTCATTAATATTGTTTTTTTCTAAGACACCAAATTCTGTAAGTTGTTGTGATGTCCTTGGGGGAATTAATAATCAGTCATCCATATTTTATTTTATTTATGGAATGTACCATATCATAGAATATATTTCATAGCTAATTTTTATTAGTAGTTCACATTTTATCTAATGAAAACATATACAAGATGGTGTGTGTGTGTGTGTGTGTGTGTGTGTGTGTGTGTAAAAACTTCCATGTCATTGCTCAGGTTCAGTCCATCTTTGTTCTTTTTCTCTTTGACTCTAGGTCTGTCATCTGCCTGGAACTTACCAAGTATGCTCATTATCACTGGGATTACAAATGTGTGACATTATGCTCAGATGTTTTAGGTAGTTCTAGGATTTATATTTGAGTCTTGGTTCATGAAAAGCATATACTGAGATATGCCAGCTCCAAAAGGATACATTTTATATGATAGTTTTTTTCTTCTATTTTTCTTTTTGCCTTTCTTCTCTTCTAATCTACATGCCCCACATACATTTAGAGAGGCAGAAAGAGGAAATAAGTGATTCTATATACTGGCTGGAGATTTCCAATAAAGCATCAAAAAAAAAAAATTACCTGTAAGACCCATTTGTGGAGATTAGATTATCTAGAATCAGCTTCGCTGCTAGCATGGAATCTGTATTGCACAGTTGTACTTGTTGGGCAGAAGGAATCCACAGTAACTAAAAATTGCTTGGTCTGGGCATATGTATGCATGCTCAAATTGATACACCTTCTTGTCATTTTGCTATACAGATGATTTTGTCTTTTTTCTTCATCTTCAATCTACAAAGTATGTTTTTTTCCCTAAATATCTTTCAATCTCTGGCTCTAGAAAACAAAATCATAATTTGTATGGTTATCCATTTCAACATTTCATGATACAATTCACCACATGGTAAGTTCTCATAAACCCAAGGTAGGTGATGTAGTACTACCACAACTTCCAGGGTTCTCACATAAAATGGCAAAACTTCAACTGTGTATAGTATACACAAGCATTTATGGAACACTAAAAGTTTTGTGGGTTTTGGGGAGAAAACTCAATAGCTAAAGAGTTTATCAGACAAACTTGAAGGCCTGACTTTTGATCTGCAATTTTAGTGTAAAAAGATTGTTAGAGTAATGTGTGTCTATAATCATAGCACTGGAGAGTCAAAGACAAGACAGGTGATTCCTTAAAGCTCACTGCTAGTCAATCCAGCACATCAGTTATCTCATGGTTCAGTGAGAGACCTTGTCTCAAAAAATAAAATGGGGAGATATTTGTAGAAAAAACAGACGTTGAATTCTAGTAAACACATGCATGTGCACAGATACATGTATGATCACTCCACCTATATATCCATACAAAATACATAGGAAACACTGTAAAAGAAAGAGAATCCCTATGAATTGGGGATTCAAAATAGTAAATATGTATTAGTATTTATAAACAGAAATATAAGTAAGATATCATATGGTAGGACATAAAGCAAGGTCAGTGGAGAAAAAAATAACATAAAAATGTATTTACAAAACTTGAAGGAAAAGCAAGATGTGGCTTAGAAATGAAAGAAAGATTGAGTGAAACTTAAGGTACATAAGAAATGCAAACAATAAAACTGGAATGCTGATAACTAATTGAACAATGACAGGACTAGGACAACTTCCTACATTTTGTGACTTTATTTTAGTAGTATGTGATTGAATAACAGCTTCCCACAGACATTCAGGTGCCTCCATGAAACAGAAGAAACACTTTATCTGATTTACTTTAAGACAAAATGTTATTTGAGATGACAGACAGGCACTTGAAGGGAGACATGATCCTAAATGGAGCATGTAAAACTGAAAAATCCCTGGTCTAGAAAACATGTGACAACCAACTACTGGAGTCCCTTACACTGTTCAGAGATACACATTTTGGATATCTAATTAAAGCAGAGTATAGTCCCTTTAGTCTGCATTTCACAATACCTGTGATCTCTGGTAATATTTGACACATTAAATGCTTATAGGAAAAGAAAATTATTTCTTGGACTAACAAGGTTTAGAGGAATGTTTGCACCTACAGAGGAACAAGGTTTCATTCCCACAGCCCTCATGGTAGCTCACAACTGTCTGTAACCCCAATTCCACATGATCTAATGCCCTTGTCTGCTTCCTCGGGCTGTGTGCACATGTAGTACATTCAAAAATAAAAGTACAAACACAGATAAATAAAAAGTGAAAAAAAATAAAAATTAAGAAGAACAGTATTTCCTCACAGACCTCAGAGTATTGCCCATATATTTACCAGCAAGTTTTCTCTTACCTTCTGCATTTAAAACACTACCTTTTATTGGCAGGCCTACATGTCTAGGATGTCTTTCTCTTCCTAAACCCTTTTTCATTTCCTAGCTTATCTTCAAATTCTTCACTCCAAGAGGTGACTCCTGGTCTACCTCATAGGTTTCCTTACCTAATTTATGAAAACCTTATCCTATCTGTGTTGTATATATAAGATTTCCCTTCTTATGTGATTCACAAATGATATTTAGCATTTAAAGGGAAGATGATTTATTTGTCTTACAGTAGACAGCTAGCTCCAAAATGGCACAATCCTCATTTGTCTTTAATCCATGTTGTATAATCAACACCTAACAGAGTACCTCCTGCATAGCAGATAAGAATAACTACTCCCAATGTTATATATGAATTCATTCTTTAGAAATCAAAACTGCACACTTTACCTGCCCCTCTATCCTATAGAGAAATTTAGCTGTCAGGAAAGGCTTACATCTCTCTGTACCTATGAAATTAATGCTCTGTATGCTGTTAAATTTTAAACATGTGAAGATGAGTTTCTGTAAAAAATCATTTCTTGCAAATGAGTTAATTATTTTTGTTTAGATTGTGGTGATTCTGTAATTGTATATTAATTGGTTCCATCTGCTCTGTGATTTTCCAATTAACAGGTAATAGCTTTTGAAAGTTAATTTCTGACATGTGCAGAAATGTATTTAAGATGGTAATTCTCCTCTTTTATTCTATTACTTTTTATTTATTTCGTTATTCCATTTTCAAATTCTAAGGCCAATGATACTCTTTCACTATAGTTGAAATCCTTGCAGGACAAATCTTAAACAGGGTCATAAACTTCTATCATTATAATTGGTGTTTTGGATTCATTTACATTGACTGCTGCTTCCACCATTGATTAATGGCAGTAATTTTTAAGGCTAGAGGTGTTTTTTATGCTTTAATTTAAAAATTGACTGACTGACTGATGAAGTTTTCTCCAGCTGTGCTTTGATATTAATGAAGAATCCCAAGTGCAGATGCCTGTCGTAAGTGAGTAGGGAGCACAGAAGGAAGGAGGGGGACATTAAAAATTATCTCAGCATAAATATTGAAGTCTATTACCTCCTCCTGGAAAACTGACCTTGACAGTCAAATTCCAAAACTGTACATTTTATAGAACATTTCATGTTTTAGAATATCTTTCTTTCAAAAATGTTGTGACACACAGAACATATAGACACTAGTTTATTTGTTAAATGTTTGTCTTAAATAACAAGGATCTGAGTTTGATTCTCTAAAAGCATGTAGAGATCCACCCAGATCTCTGGAGCATGCAGAGGAGCCAGCCTGGCTTAATCAGATACCCCTACATCAATGAATCTCATTGTCTTACAAAACAAGGTATACAATGTCTGTTAATCAAGTTAACCACTAAAGTTAACCACTGGCTTCTAGATGCATTCACATATGTGAACAAACACAATTATTTATATGAACATAGTCCCAAGCATATGCACATGCATGCACACACACATTGAAATTGAATAATTTCCTCCCTCTACCTCCCTCTCTCTATCTCATATGTCTTTGTGTTTCATATCACAACTGAGCATTATTGGAATCTCTGATAGCTAGGCATCTTCTGGGATAATGTGGGCTACCACAGAAACTTGTAAAGTTGCTAATAACTTTTATTTAGGACAGTTTTTCCTTCACAAGTGGAGAACCATTGAATCGCCTTAGCATAGTGACTAGATGTTAGGATAGCAAATGATATGGCCAGATGTGAGTAGTTTCAAACTCTTTTTAACTTTTGCTATCTTCAGAGAGCAGGGAAGAGGGGCTAACTTTTGAGCTGACTACCAAGGTACAGTGTTCTAATCCATCATGCTTACATAATAAAACATCCTCACAAACTACATCAGAAATGGTTCCCAGCATGGTGAGAAACGTGGAAACAGTTTATGCACAACACAGCTAGTGAAATCTCAAGAAAAGAGAAAGTACACATCTTTTAGTTTTTTGAGATGTTTAGTGTGATTACAGTGGAGAGAAAATCTTTAAGTATGTCTGCTTATAATTATAACACTATTATCTAAGTTCAACACTTTTTAGAACTACTAATATATCATCCTGTATAACAGAAGAAATTAATCAAGTACCTGAAAACTCCTAATTAAAGTAGTGTTTCCCTGAAAAATGAAAACAATGTACTATAAATACAAGAACTCTGATTATGAAATAATACTTAATTATTCATAGATACATTTATTAAAGTAGTTTAAAATTTTTATTAGTACTTTCAGAATATCACACATTCTGATCATATCCGTTTCCTTCTTTCAACTCTCCAAAATCTCCCTCTTTTTCTTCCCACTCAAATTGGTGTTTTTGTTTTATATCAATGCCAATTTGTGCTGCCCAAATATTCTTTGATATGTTGCCCTCCATTAAAATAAGGTCAGTTTATCTGTGCTACATACACTTTTAGAAAGATATGACATTTTCTCTCCCAGTATCAAAGAATGCCTAACTCCCCTGATATTTGGCCTGCCTTGAGCTTAGGTACATCTTGTGACCACTATCACAATAGCTGTGTGTGTTAAGTACAGCTTCCTAGCTATATTCAGAAAACACTGTTTCTTAGCAGTCATTCACCACTTCTGGCTCTGGTCCTCTTTCTAACTCCTCTGCCAAAATGATTCCCCAGGCATTGGAGGAAGAAGTGTGGGATATATATTGTAATTAATTAAGGCTGAATGTGCTATCACTCTTATTCTCTGAACCTTGGTCAGTGTTTATCTCTATGATAATCAGTATATAACTACAATAGACACTTCTCTGATGAAGGCTGAGAGATTTATTAATCTATAAAATAATGACACATCAATAGGAGTTGTTTTAATACGAGAACTATTTACCAGATAATAATTGTAGGTTCTCTCCTAGGTATATAATCCTTCTAGTAGCATCTTCTTTTCTCATTAATGGTGCTTTCTTCTTCTGGAACATGCTTTAACTCCAATTAGAAATGTTTGATTATTTCCTCGTATTCATGTCACTATTGCACATTGAGGTACAGCTTGTAGGGTTTATACTGTTGACAGTTGAGTAAGATTGGTGATTATTTCCCTTCTCTCTTTTTTTTTTATGCATATAGAGTATTTTTTATTTAATTTTATATAACAAAGTCCAATTAAATGAAAACAAACATTTATAGACAATATTTGGGAATTTGGGCGTCGTTCTTTCCAAACTACTTCCTGCTGGTAAGGGGCGCTGTCTTGGGGGATTCGAAGAAGATTCAGATATCCTAGCTGTAGTCTGTAGGGCTGTTTTGTCCAGCTGTTTGGAATGTAGGATCAGCTTGTACTCTGTTTCAGGCGGTCTGGTATGATCAAACCACATTAGTCTGGAAGGAATCCACATCTTTTCATTTTCTGTGGAAACAAAAATAGAAATACTTTTCCCCAGTAACTTGTTCCTCAACTTAAATTTTGGAGTCAAAGCGTTTTTTTTTTTTTTTTATTATTATTATTTTACATGTCAATCCCAGTTCCCTCTCCCTCCCTCCCTCCCTCCCCCCAAGCCCTCCCTCTCTCCTTCCCTCCCTTTTGCCCTCTCTACCCTCTCCCATGCACTCTAAACACCCTCCCCTCCCAACCCCCCACCACAATACCATATGTTGGGGAATGCCATCCAGTTGGGGTCATGTAGATCTGACAGGTCCTGTGAAGTAGGGACTAGGGCTTCTCTCCTATCTCTAGAATAAGGCAGTTATCCCTCCATGGGGGATATGTTTGCAAAGTCCTTTTGTGCACCAGGGATACATCCTGGCTCCACTGTCTGAGGTCTCTTAGGCTGCTCAGACCTTCTGGCTGAGACCCATATTCAGGGGGGTCCGAGTCAGACCCCTGTTGGCTTCCCAGCTATCAGTCTAGTGGCCCTTAGCTCCTCCTTGTTCAGGTAAGCTGTCTCTATGTACTTCTACCGCATGGTCTTGTCCTCTCCATCTGCTTCTGGGTTCTAGTTTGACTCAGTGTTTATGTATGGGTGTTTGCTCCTGTTTTCAACAGGCATTAGTTGAGGACTCCATGGAGAAATTAGTTGTTGATCTCACTCTCTGGGAAGGGCATTTAAGATAGCCTTTCCACGGAAGCTGAGATTGTTAGTTGGGAGCAGTCTTGTAGTTCCCTCGACCTTTCTTTGTGTTCAACTTTATCTTCAAACCAATATTGGCTCCCTCTTTTATGTTCTCTCTCTCTGTCTCTGTCTCTCTCTCTCTTTCCTATTTTCCATTCCTAACCAGGCTCAATCCTCCTGGTCGCACATGCCTTCCTCTCCTCCCTCTCATTTTCTCCTACTTCTCTCTCCATTAGCTGTCCTCCCCCACTATACCTGAGGTCTGGGGGACTTGTCCCTTCCCAGTTCTGTGAGGGACTTTATATGAATCTCTTACAATACAACTTGTATCCTAGTTCCTCTGGTGATGTGAATTATAGGCTGGTGATCATTTGATCTAGGTCTAAAATCCATATATGAGTGAGTACATACTGTGTTCCTCTTTTTGTGACTGGGTTGCCTCATTCAGGATGGTTTCTTCAAGTGCCATCCACTTGCCTGCGAATTTCAAGATACCATTATTTTTTTCTGCAGAGTAGTATTCCATTGTGTAGATGTGCCACATCTTCATTAACCATTCTTCAATTGAAGGGCATCTAGGTTGCTTCCAGGTTCTTGCTATTACAAATAGTGCTGCTATGACATAGTTGAACAGATGCCTTTGTTGCATTGATGTGAATCCTTTGGGTATATGCCTAAGAGGGGGATTGTCGGGTCCTGTGGTAAACTAATTCCCATTTTCCTGAGGAACCGCCATACTGATCTCCAAAGTGGCTGTATGAGTTTGCACTCCCACCAGCAGTGGAGGAGTGTTCCACTTTCTCCACATCCTCTCCAACATAAGTCATCACTGGTGTTTCTAATTTTAGCCATTCTGGCAGGGGTAAGATGGTATCTCAAAGTTGTTTTGATTTGCATTTCCCTGATAGCTAAGGATGTGGAGCATTTTCTTAAGTGTCTTTCAGCCTTTTTGATTTCCTCCATTGAGAATTCTTTCTTCAGTTCTGTACCCCATTTTTTTAATAGGGTTATTTGGTGTTTTGTTGACTAGTTTCTTGAGTTCTTTGTATATTTTGGAGATCAGCCCTTTGTCGGATATAGGATTAGTGAAAATCTTTTCCCAGTCAGTGGGCTGCCGTTTGGTCTTGTCAACTGTGTCCTTTGCCTTACAGAAGCTTCCCTTCTCTTTTAGCATGCATAACACCTTCCAGCACTATGAAATCTAACCAGTGTTAAGGGTAGCAAAATATAATACTATATTATGATACTTAACAGTATTTTGAGATTATTAACCCTCCTTCTCCATCTTTTAGAAGAGTAATGTCCTCTTTCATTTGCTCCAAACATTGTGTACTTTGTTCCCGCATCAAGGTACTTGGAGCCAGCCATATTACTGGATGTGTGGCCTTCCATTGGAACAGTGAGACATACCTCCTAGAAAGCCATGCATACATTATGTTTATAATGTTAGATTTATTTGTGGACCATCTAAACACAATATTTTCAGACAATAATGGTTTATTGAAACACAACCTTCAGTTATTAAATATCATTAGTATTGAAGGATCAATATTCCAAATTTGATATCAAATATTTAAGGAAAATGATAAGTCATTAAGCAAAATATAATTTAACAGACTTAATAAAAATTATAAAAACATAGAATTGTCAAATTGTGCATTCGTAGTAATAATAAATCCATATAAGAATATATATGTATATATATATATATATGGATTTTTAAATTTATTTTTTAATACAATTATGTATTTGTAATGTCAAGAAGGAAAGCAGGCATCTCATCACATATATTCTGTAGTGGCATATTGCCTATAAACCTATAACAGTGGCCACAGCCTTTGGCTTCAGGTGTGGATGGAAGTGGAAAGAAAAAAGCATGAGGCATGGTCACTCTCTTGTGTTCTCTCTCTCTCTCTCTCTCTCTCTCTCTCTCTCTCTCTCTTGGATCAGATCAGAAGAACAGAGACAGGCTGCAATGGTTCTTTAGTGTTCTCTTAAAGTTGTTACCCAATAAAATATGCATTTATCATTTATGTTGGGTCTAGTTATATCATTACAACCACACCTTCAACATTCCATTCCAAAACAAAAGGATGGGGAGACACCTATGCTTTTAAAAACAAGTGAAATTATTAAAAATATATACTAAAGTTAGAATGAGTAAATGTGCTATCTCCTTGGACAAAGGTGAGACATGAAGAATATAAATGTGATGTTACAATAGGTTAGATGAAGATAAGAGAAACTTATCATGGAGCATTTCATTTCACAGTATGACATGATGGTTGGATGATATTGGTTATAGAGGTCTTTGCTACATTGAAACATGTGATTTAAGTCTACCTTCATGAGAGACACAAAAACAGAGAAAGAAAAAATTTCAGTATTTCCTGAAAACCTGTTACCTGCATTTGAGAAAATAATGTGACTTATAGTTTAGTCATATGCTAACATCAAAAAGATGTATGTACTGCTCCATTTACCAGATTCAGATGTGGAAGATTCACAGGCAGAATTCCTTCAGGACACAAAAACTGGAATGATATTTCATAAGCCTAGTTATCAACTCCATTCGAGTGTAAACAATGGCCAAGCAATCAACTCATTAAGATTTAGTGATTAAGACCATGTAGAACATCATACCTTAATAGATATCTTTAAAAGATAAGCATCATTACTTTGTGGATAAATGGCAAATTGTCAATGAACTCATCGGTAATTTCAGACAGTAGATGAAAAAGGAGTTCACTGAGTTCATTACTAGGTAGTCCACCAATTTGAAAGAACACTGAGAATTATCTATAGCATACCATACTGCATACAAAAGCAACATATTTTAAAATCCAATATTAAAATACAAGAAAAATAACATTTATTCAGTTCCATGAAAAGTTAGTTAAGATACATTCTGACAAATTCTGGAAGAAATATCAAATATTTATACAGTGATGTAAATCATGTTAATGGATTACTAGCGACAAATGTATGTTAAAGCTCAAGAAAAGTGCTGCATGGAAAGTATTTCTCCAAAATATTAAAAAGTTTATAATGAAGATATTCCTAGGTACCTGAAATTATTGTATGCTTGCTTATGGGTAATTCAGTGTGCTCTTTGGTGTTTCTGAAATTTAATATCAGATCACCATTCTCAAGTCATTTACCGCATGCATTCTAAGTAAAATCTTCATGAATTAAGTTAGTTGATTTAACAATATAACTTTCCAAATATTATAGTATTTAGGATCTAACAATGCCAAGAAAGAAAACATGCAGACCAGTGGCACAGGAGAGAAAAATCAGAAATAATATGCACATGTGAACATTTGAATAGAGTCAAAGGAGATGATGTCATCTCAATGAATGGTATATGACAATTGGAACTTCTCATGGGAACAAAAGAATAAAACTTGAATCTGCCCCCATCTATAACTTGAAATGTGAGCTGGTTGTGTTATTCATGCACACAAACATGAACACACACACACCCACACACCACACATCAATATTCTGTCTAAACAAAGAAGGACTAGACATTCAAATAAAATGGAAAAAATGATCTTTAACCCATAACAGAAATCAATTCATAGAAAGGAACATCAAAAATTACAGAGATTATGCAATTCAGAGAATAATATTGATATTATAAATATAATATCTATGTTCAAGAGGGAGACAAGAAGATAAAATGCAGACTAAAGAAAGACAGGATGTTAAAGTGGACTCATATTAATTTGAAAAATAAGCCTGACAGCAGATAATACACTGAAGATGTCCAGTGGGTGTGCCTAAAGGAAAGAGATTATCTCAACCATGGCTACTGTTTCTGGAATGAAACACGTGACCAAAAGCAAGTTGGAAAGGAACAGATTTATTGGGCTTACATTTCCACATTATAGTCCACCATTAAAAGGAATCAAGTCAAATACACAAACAGGGCAGAATCCTGGAAGTAGGAACTAATGCAGAGGCCATGGAAATGTCCACTTTCATATAGATCTCAGGACCAACAAACTAGCGTTTTCCCCACAGTGATGGCCTTGGCATTTCCCATCAATTACTAAATAAGAAAATGTTCTACAGGTAGATCTTATGTAGGCATTTTCTCAATTGAGGCTCCCTCCCTTCATATGATTTTAGTTTGTGTCATGTTGACATAAAACTATCCATCACAATGAAGAAAGTATTTTCACCATTTTTTGGAGAGTGAAGGAAGTCTTTCTGAGTTTAAACATAAATGTTAAAAGATGAGGTCATAGAAAATGTCTGGAGAAAAGCAGGTGTGGCCAGAGAACATGATGCATATGGTCATGCCACACTAGAAAATAGCTGAGCCAGGACAACAATTATCTTTTGCCAACAGGTGTATAACATATATGGCATATCGTATTCCTTACATGACTTAATTATGGTTTCTAGTGAGTGAATAACTGACAGAACTAGGCCTCAGACCCACTTCTTTCTAACTTCAAAGCCATCCTCTCTTCAAAGGAAAACATCTTATTCCTTTTGAAATTGTAAAACAGAGAAGACAGGAAAGTAATTAAATTTGACTTTCAGAGACTTAAAGTAGAAGATATAGATTTGGATTCCAGAACTATTTCAGAATAGGGACTTCAATGTTATTCACTTCTTCTCATACACAAATTTAGGTAAGAGACTGAAGTCTAATGCTAGGTGCAAGCTGCCCATTCCAAAGCCAAAAGTGTCTGCAAAGTGTCATGTGTATTCACCATGATTATTCTTGCCAAGTCCTAGATTTAGGTAGATAAAAAGGATGTTGTTTCCAGGTATGTGAAACTTGTGTTTGTATGTATGTGTGTTTGTATGCATACAGAGGGCTGAGGACAATCTCTGTTGTCTTTCCTGAGATGACTATTATCTTTGGTTTCTCCCTCCCCCATTCATCCCTTCCTCCTTTCTTTCTTTCCTTTCTTCCTTCTCCCCTTTCTTCCTTTTCTTCTTATTCTTTTGTGACAAGCCTCCACCAAACTCAGCAGGTGAGGCTGATTAAGCAGTGATCCCCAAGAGTCTGTTTGTCTCAACCTTCCTGCTTTGTGATTACAACTGTATACTACCACTTGGATTCTGGTGATGGAATTTGGGTCCTCATGATTTCAAGCTCAATATTTTAGCAACTTAACTGTCTTCCCAGCCTGAGATTTTGTTACACTATGTTACACTACAGCAATATGTTACACATTATCATGAAGAAAGTTCATGCTTGAGAACATTTAGAAGAATTCCTAAATAAATTAATAATCACAAGAACTGTCATAATATTTTAAGTTTACCATTTGTTGTTGGACCTCATTCATAGCTATACTTGGCCTATGATCCACAGGCTGAGTCATAACTGACTGGCTATATAGCATATATTTGGAAATGTGAGTTTATCTCCAGCTGTATCATACTAAGTTATGCTTACAGTGGCTGTAATTAACCTCTTCCAGGGACCTTGCTAGGGACTATGAAAATGAATAAAAGAACCTGACTTCATGTAAAAAGGGCAGAAAAACCCAATGAGGATTTTCTACTGTTTGTTCATTCTGGTTGCTCTCAGTTTTTTTTTGTACACAAGAGTTTACCAATTTTGCAATAATAACATCCTTTAAATTTTCATAACTCAACATTATAGTACATTTTAGACTTTTTATTTTGAGATATTTTAACATGCATAAAATTTAAGAAACAATTTGGAAAAATATTTCCTAGAATTTTTCCAAAGTAGGTTTCTGCTGTGACTCCCACTGCCCATCCTCTGCTGGAGCTCCAGGCCCCTGCCAGAGATCTTCCTATCCCCAAGAGACCATCCTGAGTCCTTGCCTGCCTGGACTCTGCTGAGCTCTGGGCCCCTGAGGGAGACCAGTCTATCATGCAGGACCACTTTGTGTCTCTACCTGCCTGATTTTTGACCCCCACTGCCAGGCCTTTGCCATTGAGCTGCTCTGAGCACACTAGACATGCCTCTCCAAGCAGGACCACCCTGAGTCCCTGCTTGATCTTTGACCCCATTACCAGGCCTTTGCCAGAGCACTAGATCTCTGCCAAAGACCCTCCTTGCCATGCTGGACCACACTGAATCTTCATGTGACTGATCTCTGACACCCATTGTGGGGACTCTGCCTGAGGAAACTTCCTAGATCAATCCACATGGAACCACCTTGATTCCATGCCTGCCTGGTCTTTGATCTGATCGCTGGGCCCCAGCCTGAGGAAAGACCTCCTAGAGAGCTTGGACCACACAGAGCTACAGACATTAAACTTCTGACCCACCTAAGCCCACTGGGGGAGTAGCAAAGATGGACAGAAAGAGAGAGAGAGACCACACCTGCACCCACTGTAAGAAGTGATGGGAAGAGGGCAAGACAAGAAAACACCTAACAATAGAAAGATAAGCATGATACCACCAGAATCTCAGGACTAAACACCAACTGGACCTGCACAACCCAAGGCAGATGAAGCAGAAGAGAACAACTTAAAAATATCTTCATAAATTATAGAGGACTTCAAATATGATATGAGAAAACCCCTTAAAGAAATGGAAGAAAAAACAAATGAAAAATTGGAAGAAACAGAGGAAAAGACCATGCAAAAAATGCAATAAATGAACAAATCTATTAAAGAATGTAATGAAGCCAAGAAAAAACAACCAAAGAGGTGAAGGAAACAGTTCAAGACTTGAAAACTGAAATTGAGATAATAAAGAAAACACAAACGGAGGTAATGCTGAAAATAGAAAAACTGGATAAATGATCAGGAACTACAGATGCAAACATAACCAACAGAATAAGAAAGGTCAAAGAGTGAATCTCAGGCACTAAAGATAAACTAGAGGAAATAGATGCATTGACCAAAGAAAATAATAAGTCCAAAAATTTCAAAATACAAAACATCCAGGAAATGTGGGACATGGTGAAAAGGCCAAATCTAAGAATAATAGGCATAGAACAAGGCGAAGAAGCCCAGCTCAAAGGGGCAGAACACATATTCAAAAAAATCATTGAAGAAAACCTTCCCAGTCTGAAGAAGGACATGCCAATGAAAGTATAAGAAGCATACTGAGCACCAAATAGACTGGACCAAAGTAAAAAGACCCCTCAACACATAATAATCAAAACACATGACATACAGAATAAAGAAAAAATGTTAAGAGCAGCAAAGGAAAAAGGCCAGGTAACATATAGGCAGACCTATCAAAATTACACCAGACTTCTTCATGGAAACTCTCAAGGCCAGAAGTCCTATATAGATGTTCTACAAGTACTTAGAGTCCACAGATGCCAGACCAGGCTACTATACCCAGCAAAACTCTTAATCACTATAGACAGAGAAACGAAAATATTTAATGACAAAGCCAGATTTTCACAATATGGATGTACAAATCAAGTCCTACAGAAAGTTCTGGAAGGAAAACTCCAACCCAAGGAAGTCAAATATGCTCACAAAGACATAGGCAAGAGATAATCCCACTTCACTAGAATCCAAGGGTACAGCAGGGCAAATATATTCACAATACCAACACCAACAACAAATCTAAAACAAACAAGCATTAACAATCAATAGTCCTTACTTTCCCTCAGTATTAGTGGTCTTAACTCACCTATAAAAAGACACAGGCTAACCAATGGATACAAAGACAGAATCCATTCTTCTGTTGTATTCAAGAAATACATCTAAGCTTCAAAGGTAGACATTACCTCAGGGTAAAGGGCAGGGAAATGAGTTTCCAATCAAATGGAGCCAAGAAGCAATCAGGTGTGGCTATCCTAATAATTAACAATTTAGACTTCAAACCAAAATCAATCAAAAGAGATGAAGATGGTCATTTCATATTCACAACAGGAGAAATCCATCAGCAAAAAGTCTCAATTTTTGTCCCAAATACAAAGGCACCGATATTTGTAAAAGAAACATTATTAAACTCAAAGCTCACATAAAACCTCACACACATATAGTGTGAGACTTCAACACCCCACTCTTACCACTAGACAGGACCACAAGTCAGAAACTTAGCAAAGAAACAGAAGGACTAACAGAAGTTATGTCTCAGTTGGGTTTATCAGACATCAATATAACATTCCATCCAAACATAAAAGATTATAGCTTCTTCTCTGCTCCACATAGAACCTACTCTAAAATCTACCACATACTAAGCAACATAAAAAATCACAACAACACAAATCGCAAAAACCCTACAAACTCATGGAAACTGACAATGCACAATTCCACCATACCTGGATCAAAGAAGAAATAAAGAAATAAAGGACTTCCTAGAATTCAACAAGAATGGGGACACAATACACCCAAACTTAAAAGCAATGCTACAGGGGAAGTTCACTGAACTAGGCGCCCATATGAAGAAAACAGGGGATAGTCACATGAGAGAATTAACAGCACAAACTGAAAGGCTTAGAACAAAAAGAAACAAACTCACCTTGGAGGGGTGAACACTAGAAAGTAATCAGTATGAGGGCTGAAATCACTAAAGTAGAAATCAGGAAACCAATACAAAAAAAAAATCAATGCAACAAAGAGTTGGTTTTTTGAGAAAATCAAGAAAACAGAGAAATCTTTATCCAACTAACCAAAAAGCAGAGAGAAAACATTCAAATTAGCAAAATCAGAAATGAAAAGTATAACATAACAATAGATGCTGAGGAAATCCAGACAATTTTTAGGTAATATTTTAAAGCCTGTACTCCAAAAAATCTGAAAATTCAAAGGAAATGGACAAATTCTTTGATAACTATTACTTACCAAAATTAAATCAAGAACAAACAACTTAAATAGACCTATACCCCCTAATGAAATAGAAGCACTGTTCAAAATTCTCCCAACAACAAAAAGTCAGTGCAGAATACTACCAGAAATTAAGGAAGAGCAATACCAATATTCCTCAAATTGTTTCACACAATAGAAAGAAAAGGTTCATAACCAAAATCTTTTTATGAGGCCACAATTACCTTGGTACCCCAGCCACACAAAGACACAACTAACAAGAATACTACATACAATATCCCTCATGAACATTGATGCTAAGATACACAATAAAACACTGGCAAACCAAATCCAAAAACTCATCAGTGAAATCATCCACCATGACCAAGTAGTCTTCATCCCTGGATTGCAAAGAGGGTTTAACATAGGAAATTCAATGTGATCCACCATACAAACAAACTGAAGAAGAAAAACCACATGATCATCTCACTAGATGCTCAAAAATATTTGAAAAATTCAACACCATTTCATAATAAAATCTTGGAGAAATCAGGGATAACAGGAAAATACCGAAACATAATAGAGGCAATATACAGTAAACCAACAGCCAACATCAAACTGAATGGAGAAAAGCTTAAGGGGCTTCCTCTAAAATCAGGAACAAGACAAAGCTGCCCCCTCTTTCCACAGCTCTTCAACGTCATACTTGATATGTTTGCTAAAGCAATAAGAAAACAAAGAAGATCAAGGGGATACAAATTGGCAAGAAAAAAGTCAAACTTTCACTACTTGCAGATGATATGATAGTTTATGTAAGGACCCAATAAATACTCTACTAGGGAACTCCTACAGCTGAGAAACACCTTCAGCAAACCAGGAGGATACAAGATAAACTAAAAAAAAGAAAAAATCAGTAGTCCTACTTTATTCAGATGACAAAGGGGCTGAGAAAGAAATCAGAGAAACATCACCCTTTACAATAGCCACAAACAACGTAAATTATCTTGGGTAATGGTTATCAAACAAGTGAAAGACCTATATAATAAGGTGTCTTAAAAGAAAGAAATTAAAGAAAATACCAGAAAATGGAAAGATCCCCCATACTGTTGGATAGGTAGGATAAACATAGTAAAAATGGCAATCTTACCAAAAACAATTGACAGATTCAATGTAATCCCCATCAGAATCCCAGCACAATTCTTCACTGACCTTGAAAGGATAATAATCAACTTTATATGGGAAAACAAAAGACCCAGGATAGCCAAAATATCTTTGTACAATAAAGGAACTTCAGGAATTATTACCATCCCCAACTTCTGTTCTGAAAACAGCCTGGTATTGGCACAAAAATGGATAGATGGACCAACTGAATCGAATCAAAATCCTGACATTTACCCACACACCCACAAACACCTGTTTTTTTTGACCAAACAGCTAAAAGTATACAATGGGAGAAGGAAAGAATCTTCAACAAATGATGCTGGCACAACTGGATGATAGTGTGTGGAAAGCTGCAGATATACCCACGTCTATTGACATGCACAAAACTGAAGTCCAAATGGACTCAGGAAAATGGGTATTAGTCTACCCTAGGACCTGGTAATCCCACTCCTAGGCATATGCCCAAATGATCCACATCCATGCAACAAAGACATGTGTTCAACTATGTTTGTGACAGCATTGTTTGTAATAGCAAGTACCTGGAAGCTACCCAGATGCCCCTCAACTGAAGAATAGATATAGAAGATATGGCACATTTACACAATGAATACTACTCTGTGGAGAAAAAAAATGAAATCTTGAAATTCGCAATGAAATGGATGGAACTTGAAGAAACCATTCTGAGTAAGGTAACTCAGTCAGAAAAAGAGGAATAGGGTATATATTCACTCACATAAGGATTTTAGACATAGACCAAATGACCAACAGAATATAATCAACACTGCCAGAGAAACTAGTATACAAGGAGGATTCTAAGAGATTAATATAAGGTCCCTCACAAAAGTAGAAAGGGACAAGATCTGCTAGCATATTGGGAGCGGAGAGGGACAGTGAATGGAGAGCAAGCTAGGAGAAAGAGAAGGGGGGAGAGGAAAACATGTGGCACTTGGAAGACTGAGCAAGGGGAGGAATAGATGAGAGGAGACAGGGAGAGAAAGAAAAAGAGAGAGAGAGAGAGATAGAAAGAGAGCATAAAGAGGGTGCCATCACAGGTTTGAAGAGAAAACTGACTCTAGAGAAATTTCCAGAGAACTAAAAGATTGACATCAACTAACAATTTGAGCAAGAGTGAAAAGGCTACCATTAATGCTCTTTCCTGATATTGAGATTGATGACTAACTTATCTACCATCATAGAGCTCTCATGTAATAGCTGATGGATACCGAATCAAAGACCCATATCTATATACTAAGCTGAACTGGAATCCAGATGCAGAGAGCGAGGACAAGACCAGGCTACTGAAATACACAGAGACAGCTGACCTGAACAAGGAGGAGCCAACAGGCCTCAGACTGAAAGCTGGGAATCCAGGATTAGTCTGACTCAGACCCCCTGAACATGGGTCTAAGTTAGAAGGCCTTGGCAGTCTAAGGGACCTCTGATAGTGGAACCAGGATATATTCCTGGTGCACGAAAGAACTTTGGAAGCATATTCTCCATGGTGGGATACTCCCTTAACCTACAGGCAGGAGGAAAGGCCTAGTCCCTACTCCAAATGACTTGACATATTTAGATGACTCTTCAAGGAAGGCATCACCCTACATGTGGATTGGGGGGTGATCAGAGGAGAGGGTGGTCGTTGGCATGGGAGGGTGGGAGAGAGGGAAAGAGGGAGCGAGGCAGGGAGATGGAACTGGGATGGATATGTAAAATAAAAATAAAAGATAAAAATATAATAAAATGTATGTTTCTATCTAGCAAGTAGGATGATATTAATACAATTTACTTATCTTATTCAACTTTTCCATGCTTGTTTTTTATATATGTTTATTTATTCACAAATTTCTTGTTTGCCTGTGTTCATGTATCCAACACCACAATTACTCACAGAAGGTTTTGTCACCGCAAATGTCCTTCATTTGAATATTTGCTAATCCTGTCAATGTCTGCCAAGTTTTCTTTCCCTGTGCCTAAAACTTCACAATCACTAATAGCTTTATTTTATAGTTTCATTCCTCTGAGAATAATATACAAATGTAGTCATCTAGCACATAATCTTTGAGATTGGTCTTTATCCCTCAGCATTGTTTCTTGGGATTTGTCCAACTGATGAAAGAAATCAATTGTTCCTTTTTCATTGTCAAGTGATATTTCATGACATAGTTTCACTAGTTTGTTTAGCTATTACCCCTCTGAACAGTACCTGACTTATTTCCAGTCTGCGGTTATAATTAATTAAACTCCTATGAACATTTATGCATAGGTTTTAATGTGAACATAAATTTTCATATCTCTGGGATAAATGCCCAATTACATAATTACTATATCATATGGCAATTATATGTTTAATTTTTATGATAACTCAATCTACTGTTTTCTAAGGATGTATATTCCTTCTACATAAATTGTAATAGTTTTTTTTTTCTGCATTGCTTGTGATTTAGTTCCCCCAAATTGTTATTTCATACACGTTAACTTAAATAATATTTCTGATTGCCTACTATGGTCTTATCACTGATCAAGTACTGAGTTTGTACTTTTAAAGGAAACAATTTTTTCTCTGCCATCTTGTATAGAAGAAAAGATAGCAGTAAATCAAGTCAACCTTATCTTGATGAAATGTGGAAGTGCAAATAGTAGGGGCAGTTTTAGCTCAGCTGACACTAGAAGGGCATGTTGACTAATGTAGCTAAGGAAGACTTCAAACCTGATGGCTTGCAAGCTGAGAATTTCCTGGTGAGACAATATTCCTTTCTGGAGAAAGTTGTGTGCAAGGTGAAAGAGTAGCTGGTGTCAAAGCTATGGGATATTGTTGTGTAGCAATTTCTTCAGAGATAAGAATGTTCCCTTTGAGAAGGGAGTATCTTTTCTTGGAGAATATGCTCCCAAAGCACTGTCGTTTACCAGGGATACATCCTGGTTCCACTGTCAGAGGTCCCTTAGATTGCCCAAGCCTTCTAACTGAGACCCACATTCAGTGGGTCTGAGTCAGTACAATGCTAGTTTCCCAGCTATCAAGTCTGGGGTTCCATGAGATCCCCTTGTCCAGGTCAGCTGTGTCTGTGGGTGTCTACAGACTGGTCTTGCCACCTTTTCTTACCACTCCTCCTCTCTGAAACTGTATTCTAGGAGTAGGGCCTAGACCCTACTCCAAATGACTTGACATATTTTGATGATCCCTCCTGGAAGGCATCACCCTTCCTGTGGGGGATAGGATGGGAAGAAGATCAGAGAGCATGGAAGAAAGGGAGAGGGAACTGTGATCAATATGTAAAATAAGAAAACATAATATATATATATATGCTCCATTTGAACGAAAGCTCATCAAGACTTGCAATGTTCTAAAAGGAAGCTTCTTAAAACTCAGAATGCATACAACTACTTCATAACTCCTGAAACTGATTAGATACCAAAGGTCTGTCATTCTTCCAATTTATATTAGCAGTGAGGACTGAAGAGAATCCCTCTTAGACCAAGCAGGCTGCCTGAAAAAGGCTGCAAGTCACACCATAGGTTCCAGGGTTTATCAACTGTCATTCTAGTCTTGCAGCTTCTGTTAATTCAGCAGCCATTCTTGCTCCTATAAGTAACCTCTCACTCATATTCTTGTAAGTTACCCAAATAAAATTCATGGTTCACATAGTTGGACTTTGGTCTATGACAGTCTCTATTTGAGGTGACTGTTCTTTAAATTATTTTTTTATTTAACTTATTTTCATACAATCTTTTTGGTCATGGTTTTCCCTTCCTGAAACTCCTGAAAAAACCTCACTGCCTCACTACCCATCCAACTTCATTTTCTTTCTCTCTCTTTCCCTCAATAACTGAAAAGAAAAGCAAAAATTGAAAATAAACACATAAGAGAAACATTATCCAAACAATATGGATAAAAATCCCATTAAATATTCCAAACAAAACTGGAATTGTTTTGTGTTGGCTAGATATTCTTGAATATTGGTCTAGAGTGGAGTGTGATTGATATACCCAACAACACCCCATTTGAGAAAACTTAATGGATTTTTATTATTGTTTTTAATTATAATACAATTATGTAATTTTCACTCTTCCCTTTCCACTCTCAAACTGTTCCCATGCACCCCATTTCATTTTCTGTCAAATTTGTCATCTCTTTTTCTTTAATTTTCTTTTACTGCTAAACACATGAATATGTAACACAGTTCTGAATACAAACTCAGTGCTGTCCCCTTAGTATTGGTTAAACAACTGTTGTCCTCTTCCCTGGGGAAACCATTTCTCATATACTTAACATCTCTCAATTCCCTGTAATTCTTTAAGTGTTTAAGTGTGAAGTCCTACAAACACCCCACTTTAATGTTAACATGTCCAATGGTGTCTGAGTTGTTTAGATCTTGTTTAGGATATTATGATGATAAACAAATACAATTTCTAACTACATTCTAAATGTCTATCCTTAAGATATCGGATAAGTGTAGTTCTCACTGATCATCAAAGAAACTTCTCTTTCCAAGATGAAAACAGTTTTTATAGGAAAACACGTCTGATCAAAAAGCAAAGAACCAGAGACCATGCAGATTTAGTACTCACTTCAAAATTCTAGAACTAATACTAATATGTTCCTGATCAAAAGGTTTCTTCTATGTGAAAAATTGACCTTAAACAGAAATAGTCAATTTCTGAATACATGGTCAATTTCTGAATATATCTCCTCTCTTCATAGCTAAAATTTGAAGGTATTTATTTGGCTTAAGTATGTTATAGAGACAAGATTCTGGCCTCAGATTTTGTTTAGCAAACCAATTCCACAAATAAATAAACACACACACATACACACATACACACACACACACACACACACAGAGAGAGAGAGAGAGAGAGAGAGAGAGAGAGAGAGACAGAGTTGAATTTCATAGTGATTTAAAATGCTTCAAATTTTTCTGTGAACATACAGACTATCTGCTAATCTCACAGCTGTGATTACTATGATGGATGTTAATTTACCCTAAAGCAGGTTTGATTATTGTTGTTTATCTAAAAACAACACATGCAAAGGGGCTTCTTGTTTGAAAACATTCCTATGGTCTTGGCAGAATAGGAATTAGGAACAGATTTCAAGATAAACACTCCTCTGTCCGACTACAGCTAGGATATCTGAATCTTTTTCGAATCCCCCAAGACAGCACCCCTTACCAGCAGGAAGTAGTTTGGAAAGAAGTAGTTGGAAAGAAATTCCCAAATATTGTGTATAAATGTTTGTTTTCATTTAATTGGACTTTGTTATATAAAATTAAATAAAAAAATAAAAAAAATGCTTTGACTCAAAAAAAAAAAAAAAAAAAAAAAAACAAAAACAAAAACACTCCTCTGTCCTAATTCATAAGTGATCCACAGTAAATCTAAGTAAAGGGAAACTGTGTCAGGATTCAGTTTGAAAAGAGACAAAATTCAAAATGTTTTACTTTCTTTCCCCCGTGTGCCTATCTCCATGGACAGTAGAATACATTGAATTGGTGATATATTCCTCTTTTATGAAAATAATTTTTATTCATCCATATGGATGTGAATCTGATATTTCTCCATGCTATAGCAATGGAAAAGATCGTTTTGATACAAAAGATACAGTAAATCAGAAAACATGATGTACATTAGAAAAATTCACAAGCATTGATCAGGCTGGTACAATAAAATTGGAAGTATTTATAGCTATCATATATTGAAAATATCCTGAAAATCTGAAAGTGGTACATTTGACATAGATGTCAACAATCAGAATTTATAGTATCTTTCCTGAAATTGAAAAACAAGTCATAAAATGGTTAAAGCAAGACCTAACATATAAATAATTATGTAGCATGTTACTGGATTAAAATCTCAAATTAATCTGGGTAGAGTATGTGTACTCCTTTAATCCCAGCACTTGGAGGCAGAGGTAGGTGGATCTCTGTGAGTTCAAGGCCAGCCTTGTCTACAAGGCTAGTTCTAGGACAGCTAGGGCTATTACACAGAGAAATCCTGTCTCAAAAAACCAAAACCAAAATAAAACAAACAAAAAAATCTCCAACTAAAAGACAGAGTTGGAAATATATGTCTAAGGAAATAAAATGAGAGTTGTTGTTATGTTTTCCTGACAAACATCCACATACACACATACACACACACACACACACACACACACACACACATACATCAATCTGTTCACAAGCATACTAGCTTGCCTTGAGTGTTAAAAAAGACAGGACTACATCTTTGGTCAAATACAAACTAGTTTTCTTTCCCAAGGGAGTTGGCATTATACTGGAGCACTTTGTTTGCTGAGTTCAATAAGCATGTGACTAAACCTGAGCTATCATAGACAGGATAGCATTTGGAAAACCAAGAAATGGTTGCTCGAAATTTGGAAAACCAAGAAATGGTTGCTCGAAATTATGGAGGAATTGGGAAGGGAACTAATTTATTGAGTGGGTGGAAAGAACTTATTGTTTACCCATTCACTTCTTGCTTTACAAGTAAATTTTTTTTCAGTTCAAAACTTATCTTTGGTATAAAATATCAAAAATCATGAGAATGTAAATTTATAAACATCATGTCTCCAGTGTTTTACAAAGGTAGACATTAGCAAATGGGCACAGCCCATTACCACTTCTCTAAAGTCAAAAGTGGGCTTGATGGTTATGGAGGGCATCATCAAGAACATGACAGTTTGTCAGACATGCAAGGCAAGACCTTCAGAGAAGAGAGAATTCAAAGAATGCATGTGAGGAGTGAACACTAATTTACCCACATGGGATGCCACAATGAAAACCATTGTTATGGTCGCACATGCCTTCCTCTCCTCCCCCTCATTTTCTCCTACTTCGCTCTCCATTAGCTGTCTTCCCCCACTTTACCTGAGGTCTGGGGGACTTTTCCCTTCCCAGTTCTGTGAGGGACTTTATATGAATCTCTTAGAATACAACTTGTATCCTAGTTCCTCTGGTGATGTGAATTATAGGCTGGTGATCATTTGATCTAGTTCTAAAATCCATATATGAGTGAGTACATACTGTGTTCTCTCTTTTGTGACTGGGTTACCTCATTCAGGATGGTTTCTTCAAGTGCCATCCACTTGCCTGCGAATTTCAAGATACAATTATTTTTTTCTGCAGAGTAGTATTCCATTGTGTAGATGTGCCACATCTTCATTAACCATTCTTCAATTGAGGGGCATCTAGGTTGCTTCCAGGTTCTTGCTATTACAAATAGTGCTGCTATGAACATAGTTGAACAGATGTCTTTGTTGCATTGATGTGAATCCTTTGGGTATATGCCTAAGAGGGGGATTGCCGGGTCCTGTGGTAAACTAATTCCCATTTTCCTGAGGAACCGCCATACTGATCTCCAAAATGGCTGAGCCTGGTTAGGAATGGAAAATAGGAAAGAGAAAGAGAGAGAAAGAGAGAGAAAGAGAGAGAGAGAGAGAGAGAGAGAGAGAGAGAGAGAACATAAAAGAGGGAGCCAATATTGGTTTGAAGATAAAGTTGAACACAAAGAAAGGTCGAGGGAACTACAAGACTGCTCCCAACTAACAATCTCAGCTCCCGTGGAAAGGCTATCATAAATGCCCTTCCCAGAGAGTGAGATCAACAACTAACTTCTCCATGGAGTCCTCAACTAATGCCTGTTGAAAATAGGAGCAAACACCCATACATAAACACTGAGTCGAACTAGAACCCAGAAGCAGATGGAGAGGACAAGACCATGCAATAGAAGTACATAGAGACAGCTTACCTGAACAAGGAGGAGCTAAGGGCCACTAGACTGATAGCTGGGAAGCCAACAGGGGACTGACTCGGACCCCCCTGAATATGGGTCTCAGCCAGAAGGACTGAGCAGTCTAAGAGACCTCAGACAGTGGAGCCAGGATGTATCCCTGGTGCACAAAAGGACTTTGCAAACATATGCCCCATGGAGGGATAACTGCCTTATTCTAGAGATAGGAGAGAAGCCCTAGTCCCTACTTTACAGGACTTGTCAGTTCTACATGACCCTAACTGGATGGCATTCCCCTACATATGGTATTGTGTTGGGGGGTTGGGAGGGGAGGGTGTTTAGAGTGCATGTGAGAGGGCAGAGAGGGCAAAAGGGAGGGAAGGAGGGAGGGAAGGCTGGAGGGGAGGGAGGGAGGGAGAGGGAACTGGGATCGACATGTAAAATAATAAATTAAAAAAAAAAAAAAAAAAAAAAAAAAACGCTTTGACTCCAAAATTTAAGTTGAAGAACAAGTTACTGGGGAAAAGGATTTCTATTTTTGTTTCCACAGAAAATGAAAAGATGTGGATTGCTTCCAGACTAATGTGGTTTGATCACGCCAGACCGCCTGAAACAGAGTACATGCTGATCCTACATTCCAAACAGCTGGACAAAACAGCCCTACAGAATACAGCTAGGATATCTGAATCTTCTTCGAATCCCCCAAGACAGTGCCCCTTACCAGCAGGAAGTAGTTTGGAAAGAACAACGCCCAAATTCCCAAATATTGTGTATAAATGTTTGTTTTCATTTAATTGGACTTTGTTATATAAAATTAAATAAAAAAAAAGAAAACCATTGTTATGCATGGAAACTCAAAAGCTATTAATGACAATAGAAACAAAAGCTTTCCACTGTTGTGTTACACATAAAACATAGGAAGGTCAGCTTAATAAGCAAGCCTACAGAGGACAATTGAGATCATCACAAAGACTCTTCAAATTTGCTGTTCAGTTTATCATCCTTTAGGATCCTTATATGCTTCATCAATTTTTATAAAAATGGTTTTATGAAACTTTATAAAAGTTAATTTTTTGGGAAGAAAATGCTAAGTTTAATAGAAGTTTTTTTTTTTTTTTTTTTTAAATAAAACTTCCTTACTTTTACTTATAGAGGCCCTATTTCAACTATTTTTTATTTGAAACTTTTCTAAAAATCAATAAATAATTTATGACGATGATATTGATGTAGATGAGCCAGGGAACATGTAGTCGTATCACTTAGTATTTGTATTTTTGTTTTAGGCAATATATTTCAAGCATTTTTTCCATCTGCAACTCCTCCCAGATCTGCCTCCCTCCCTACCTACTCAACATTTGTTCTTTCTGCATGTCTCTCTCTCCTCATCTTTCATTGTTTCAAAAGAAAACACTAATCTACAGAAGACTCATATGAGAAATTGCTTACATTAACAAAGAAAAACCATATTTTTAATGCTAAGAATGGAAACAATAGTTAATTGCTAGTTCTTTGGGTTGAAGTAATATTGCCTTTCATTAAATGATGTGATTTTGGAAAATCATAATCCAGAGAATCATGTAGAAAGGCTCACACTAGCTCAATCTTCCTCTTTCCCTCTAACACACTCTCATTTATTCCTTTCTAACTAGATTGCATTTCACCAGATTTGCTTGAAAGAGTAAAGTTAAAGATTGTTTCAATATTCTCTGTGCTATAAAAGAATGTTAGTTATGGAAAATTAAACAAATATCACATACAAACAAAATTAAAATATATGTAGTTAATTAAATTTTTAAAAAGTACAGAAAAAATAGCAAAATTATTTTAAATCTGAGAAGACTAATTTAGAACAGTAGAAACACATTATGTGTTTAAAATATAGCTATGTATTGATTTATGTATAATTATATAGTCATTTATGCAATAATTAATAATTATAGATATATACATGTTCAAGAAATTTAAGGTCTGTAAGAATGTACTTTGAACAATTGAGAGTCTATAAGATTATATTCATACTACCATGTTCACTTTTCAAATTTTTATTTGTAGATTATACTTTTATAATTCTGTGATTATTAGGTCTTATTAAACTGATTATTTTAATTGGATAATACAATAAAATCTATTTTAATATCTCAAAAAATTGTAAAGTGAAAAATTATATGAAACTTTGTATGTCTGTGTATTCAGAAAAGGGAAAAGTTGATGCCAGAACACATATTATGGAGCTCTAATCAGTGAAATCTGATGCTTTCCTGTCTGGAAAACCTGTTGAATCTTCCTGCACTGAGTGCTTTTCTAGGAACAATTGCTGTTAGTCTCCATATTGTCACAAACCTCCAAAATAAGACTGGGAAGCTAGGACTGATAAGAAATAAACTAATTCTCATCCTTGTCCCATCATCCCTTTTTAGCAATAGAAAGTTAATTCAGAGTAGCATATCATATCTTTAGCACTCTGGTGAACTCTCCACACCAAGGATTTACCTCCACAACTGACATTTCTAAATCCACTAGGAACATTTTTTTTATTCCATATTTAAAATCTCTTCTTTTAGCCTCAACATCAGACAAGGATTAAATATTGCTCAGATTCTGTAATTGATCTGTTTTCAAAGTAACTGAAAATAGCATTTTGTGTCATTATTGATAAGCCATTTAGATGTAAAAATCAATCTTTCTCCCTCTCTCTGTTCAAAGTATAGATATTTAGAGAGTTAGTGGATATTTTCAAAGGAAGAGCAAGCGATGATTTTTATGACAAGGTTCATCTGAGTTTATCATTAATTTCCTTTAATATTTGTTAACATTAAACAATCAACATGAAGATTGCTAATAAAAAACATTTTAGGGCTCATATAGTTGTTAAGCTGTGGTTGTAAAATTTCCTATCATCTTCATGAACTACTTTGTTGTTGTTGTTGCCAGGCAAACAGTTGTAGAAACCAGAGAAGCTATAGAGCCATCAGTACTGGACTTCTAAAATCTAATTCAGTTGTTCTTAGAAACTGTCATCTCAGAATCACCTAAAAGCCCCATGCCTAGGTTCTCTGTCCTGGGCTTCTTCTAATTAAGTAGCATGGGAAGTCACTGGAATGTCTGCATTTCTAGCATGTGTCTAGTTGCCACTAATGTTGCTGTTGAGGGCCCCATAGAAAACAAGTGTTCTAAACCATCATGAAGAAGCTATTATAGACACATGAACAGATCATGTTGTTGCAACAATAAAGATATTAAGTTCACATTTTTGAAAAGATAACATTAAAGTGCAGATGTGGAAGAACATTCTCAAAACTATCTTGTAAGGTCTGTCTTAGTGTATCCATGCTGATATAATCAAGTACTTTAGACTTTGTAATTTATGAAGGGCAGTAATTCATTTCTTATAGCTACTGAGGCTCAGAAATGCAAAATGAAAAGCAGTCCCATACAGCAGTGGAGAAGAGCTGAGAGAGGCATTTGAGTTTATGTAGTAGATGACCCAAGGATTCTTGAATCAAAGACGACTTATTCAAGAAACGATTAGAACACTCTGAAGAAGAGAAGTATGTGGAGATGACAGTAGTAAAGAAAGTTGAAGGAAAGGTTTTCATTGTGAAAAATGGTACTGTGGGGTCACGTTGGGGAAAACACTGGATATTTGGGTTTAAAAAGATTATATATATATATATATATATATATATATATATATATATATAATTTCTTTTCTAGTCCCTCCTTATGGGTCTATCTAGGATAAGTCAAGACATTTTCAAGAAAATACTTGATGGTCCCTACAAGGTGCCATGAGGTTGCTATCATATACATTGTGTCTGTCCTCCTTTTTCTTCTTTTTCCATTTCTTTCTTTTGGATACTGGCCAGAACTTAAGTAATTTTCTTTATGTTTGTTTGTTTTTGATTCCTAGGATTTCCTTACTTTTCCTCAGAAGCCTCATACCCCATTATTGGCCACACCAGTACCTCCATGCTAATTCAAATGGCATGATTCTCTTCCATTTCCTACCCTCACCAGCTGCTGGGATTTCCATGTTGCCTTTCCAAGATGGTTTTCTTCTAAACACTAACAAAATTACCTTTGGACATAATGCTTAAGGTTTTCCTAAAGTATTCTTAGGCACTGAATATGTAGGGGTTGAAAGGATAATTTGAACTAAATCTTACGATAGGAATTATACCAAACTCTCGGAATGCATACTATTATCTACTATACTTTCTAGTATAAATGCTACTCTATTTTCAAATTTATCATTATGTCAGAAATTCCTCAGACTCTGTAGAAAAAAGAATCTTGAAGATTGAGTTGGAGAGTTTAAGTGGCAAACTGGATAGGGGAAGAGTGACAGAGGCATACCTGTGTGCTGTGGCTTAGAATCAGCTTGCCAAAGTGTTTTAACAGGACCAGAAGACAAAATAACTTTCAAGTGTGTAACCCTGGCTTAATTATAAATTCCCACCTGTACACTTTCCTTGGGTAGCTATATTTGGCCCTCTATTTTCCTGAGACATCCAACATCACATTCAACTGAAAATTAAATAAGTTCTAGGTCTGTTCCCTCCATGACTCTATACCAGTAGAACTGTGGCTCATGGCTGCATGAACTAGTAACTGATTAACATGCTGTATCTCAAATACCCCTAGGAATTAAATTGAACCTCTTCATCAACACAGCCTGGCAACCTCTTTTCCGGGCTTTGGATTAATGGAACAGTTATAAGTTATTAAGAGTGAAAAAAATCCCTTTATTTAAAACACAAATATCTGTGACAGTAGCAGGAATATGTAACAAAGAACTAGTCATGGAAATTAGTTTTTGAATAATAGTTTCTATCACACTTATTTTCGCATGTGATAACATATATCTCTGTTAAAATTATATGGGGAATTGTGACTTTTGAATGTTTCTGTAAATTAGTAGTGTCCCATGAAGAAGCTCATCTTCTGGGTATCGACTCATTGCAGAAAGCAGATAGTAGCAAGATAACACACAACCAAGCCTATTTCCAAGATATACTTTGTTCTGTTACCTAGCACCACAGTATTATACTGAATCAATTTTCCAATTTTCAGTTTTGAATAAAAGTTGCTATTTCCAAAAATTCTTATAGATAAAAACTATAAATGTTGAGATATGATTAATGTAGTAATGGCTACAAACACAAAGTATGTTTGCACAGTGATTCAAGAGCATTTACTTAACAATTATTTATTGTATTTTGAGAGAATCCATGGTTGTCCACATAGTGAACATGCAATAAAGACTGAGAATCTCATTTACCAGAGAACCAGACAGATAATGCCTGATCACTCTACAAGGAAATATAGATTTCCCCCAAAGGCTTTTAAGATTTTAATAGACATATTACTGGGCCAACATAAATTGAGTAACCTGACTTACTCCAGAAGTTTGAAAATTATTTCCCATAAGAATATATAATTTAGAGACTGGTATATAACTAGGTGGTAAGCCTTTTCATTGTGTGCATAAAGGCCTGGATTTAATCTCTAGCACTCATGGACACCCGCCATCCCAACCCCCCCCAGAGAAAACACATATGCATGCTCTAAACAATAGAATGAAGAGATGTGGGTAGATAGGGAGACAAAAACTTTTAGAGCAATGGTAAAATAAGGTAGAAATTATTAGTCCAGAACAGGCAAAAGAAATAACATCCTAGACATATGAATAATCCAAATTCTGTAAATCCTGACAGTGAATGGTTCATTTGAATGGAGAAGAGAAATACAGTTGGATCAAGATACTGAACAAACTTGTCAGATATTCAAGGTTATAGCTATATTTCTAATAAGAATAGCAGGTACCCAATCAAGTTACTTGATAGAATATGGTTGGAAGTGAAGGGCAGAAATTGAGACCTTTTGCCTAATCTTGTTCATACATTGATTAAGGGTGGGAAAGGGGAATGATATTTGTGATTTATTGACATAAAAGACAATTATAATCTTCAAGGACAAGATGATAAGAATATGTCCTCAAGTGATGGTGGGTGTATGGAAATCACTTAACATATTTGGGAGTGTTAAACTTAAGTGCGATTGAATTTTGTAAATCATCATCAAGAGTGACTACTACAACATGCCTTTGCAGTCTATGGATTACTCAGACTAATATAAGGTAGGAAGATTCCCAGAGGGAGCTGAGATCAATGCTGAGAGATCCAAGATTGGGGTGGGAGCATCATTATAGTTTCCTCCTATAGGTGAGAGTATGATTGTCCTTCTATCACAATAGATTTTCAGTAGGAACTAGGGCTTATTGAGTTGGAGCTGAGGATACAGATCAGTATTATACATCTTTATTTAACTCATGTACATTCACTTTCTAATGAATGAAGTTTCAGTCTAAAGAGCTATTAGTTAAGAAGGACAGGTTGTTCTGGGTAACATGCATGCTATAATTTTTCAACACTGGTGACACAGCAAGTTTTGGGATATCAATTGAAATGTTAGTTTGGGGTAGATGAGATATTCAATGGATAAGGACAATTTTTATTATTATCCAATTCTTTTTTAAAATATTTATTTATTTATTTATTTATTTATTTATTTATTTTACATGTTGATCCCAGTTCCCTCTTTTCCCCTCCCTCCCTTCCTCTCACTTACCCTTACTGCCCCCTCACATGCACTCTGACCACCCTCCCCTCCCATCCCCCCACCTTAATTCCATATATAGGGCAATGCCATTCACGTGGAATAATGTAAATCTGTCAAGTCATTTGAAGTAGTGATTAGGACTTCTCTCCTGTCTCTAGGTTAAGGCAGTATCCCTCCATGGGGGATGTGTCCGCAAGGTCATTTTTTGTACCAGGAATACATCCTGGTTCCACTGTCTGAGGTCCCTTAGATTGTTCAGTCCTTCTGGCTGAGACCCATATTCAGGGGGGCTTGAGTCAGCCCCATGCTGGATTCTCAGCTATCAGTCTGGGGGCCCGTTAGCTCCTCCTTGTTCAGCTCAGCTGTCTCTATGTGTTTCTGCTACCTGGTCTTGTCCTCTCCCTCTGCATCTGGATTCTAGTTTGACTCAATGTTTAGGTATGGGTGTTTGTTTCTGTTTCCAACAGGTACTAGATGTGGACTCCATGATGGTGGATAAGTTAGTTGTTGATCTCACTATCTGGGAAGGGCATTTATGGTAGCCTTTCCACAGTTGCTCAAATTGTTAGTTGGTGGTGGTGGTGGCAGTCTTGTATGTATCTAGATCTTTCTTTAGGTTCAGTTTTCTTTTTAAACCAATAGTGGCTCCCTCTTTTATGTTTTCTCTCTCTCTCTTTCTCTTTTCTGTTCCTACTCTGACTCAATCTTCCTAGTACCACATGCTTTCCTCTCCTCCGCTTCTCTATCTCCGACTTCCCTCTCCATTCACTGCCCTCCCCCCATTTCCCATGTGCTCTGGGGGACTTGCCCCTTCACCCTTCTATGCGGGACTTTATGTGAACCTCTTAGAATACACCTTGTATCCTAGTTCCTCTTGTGGTGTGAATTATAGGCTAGTGATCCTTTACTCTAGGTCTAAAATCCATATATGAGTGAGTACATACCATGTTCCTCTTTTTATTACTGGGTTACCTCATTCAGGATAGTTTCTTCAAGTGCTGTTCACCTGCCTATAAATCAAAACAACTTTGAAATACCATCTTACTGCTGCAAGAATGGCTAAAATTAGAAATACCAATGATGACTCATGTTGGAGAGGATGTGGAGAAAGAGGAACACTCCTCTGGTGGGAGTACAAACTTGTACAGCTATTTTGGAGAGCAGTATGGCGGTTCCTCAGAAAAACGGGAATTAGTTTACCACAGCACCCGGCAATCCCCCTCTTAGGCATATACCAAAATGATCCACATCCATGCAACAAAGACATGTGCTCAACTATGTTTATAGCAGCATTATTTGTAATAACAAGAACCTAGAATCAACCTAGATGCCTCTCAACTGATAAAGAAGATGTGGCATATCTACACAATGGAATACTACTCTAAAGAAAAAAAATGGAATCTTGAAATTATTATCCAATTCTTAAGCAGGAAAACCTGACAGATCTAGTATTCACAGTGGAAGGTGAGAACCTACTTCTCAAAATTTCTCTGATATACACATACATGCCACAACACACACACACACACACACACACACACGCACACACACACACACACACACACACACACTCACATGCACACACACTATAAATAAAATGAAAATCTTAGATATATCTTAATATAAACCGAGATCTAAGTATCTTGGAATGTTGACATTAAATAAATCAATATAATATTCACCAACTAGAATTTATAATACTTATATTATTGCAAATGTTTTGTATAACACATTACTACCGATATTGATAATTTAAAACCATGGCTTCAAAAGGGTTGGTTCCTTCTGAAGACTCTGTACCAGGAGGTCTCACAGGTCTCCTAGTTTATGGTAATTGAGATACTTTAGTTTACAGGCACACTATTCTGTCTTCATATTGACTTTTTCCTTTGTATTCTTGACCTCTTCTTGAAAGGACATGAATCATTGAATTTGGAGCCCACTGTAAAGTTAAGATGATATCATCTTTAGATGCTTAGTATTTGCATTTTCAGGAACTTTAGTTCCAAATAAAGTCCACCTGAAAGGTAATCAAGATTAGAACATAGGCATGACTTTCTAAGGCAGAATATATAACACAATGTAATACAGTCCTCATATTGCAGTCATGGTCATGGTAAGTAAATGGTACATTTACATGGGGAGTAGCTTAGATTTCACAGTAACAGTATGAGAATTGGGAATAAGTGAGAAAAGCAACTTTTAAGAAGACAGGAGCAAAGAGGGCAGAGGGGCCATGAGGAACAAAAATCTAAAATAACAGCTCAGGAAGAAAACAATGGAGAGTACTGGAGCAAGGCCAAGAAAAATCTGTTGGCATCACTAAAAGATTGGTTACCAATGATTCAGCATAAGTTAATTATATTTACTGATTTCTCTACATATCTAAGCATGAGATGAATTACACACTACCTTACTCATAAACACTACTATAGCATTGCCTGCATCTTGCATCTGTCTTTGCTACTGGCATTATTCTTGGGAGAATTCATTGCATAGTTAATGTCTGAACAATATGTTTTTTTCTATATCTTTTCATATTCTCAACTGGGGCCTTTAACCTATTTTAGTCTAAATAACACTGATTTACAAATGGTACCTTTTGTTGACATTGAAGAAGTTATGATGTTTCACAGGTTCCTGGGAAGCTAAGTTACTTCTCATCAAGTAGACAGAATACCATGGAGGAGAAAGCAAGCACATACCATAGTTTTAAAATATGTTGTGAGCTCTAGCTAATCCACAGCCAATTTCTCATGAACTGTATAGAAAACGTTTAAGGTTTTTCTGATTTGCTGCACCAGGTTTTGTGGTTGGTCAAGCACAGCAATGCAGAACACTATCCTCTTTTCCTCTCTTCTGTTTTCTCTTTTTTCTACTTGATTCCAAATTTGTGTTCATCTATAATTGCTATCCTACACTATGCATTATTATGTGTAATGTATCCACTTTCTTTCCATTATTTTAATTTTAGAGCTATATAAATACTGAAGTATCTCTAAATAAATCCTGATATGCCAGTATCTTTATTTCTGCAGATTAGATTTTAAATGAAAGCTGTTGGAAATATTATTTGGACCAATTGAAAAACAGTGTGTGTGCACGCGCGCGCACACACACACACACACACACACACATATATGTGTATATATATATATATATATATATATATATATATATATTTAATACCCAATCTTGCTGAAGTTATGAAACATACTCTCAATAAAACATGGAATTTCTCAAGCTACAAAGAATTTTATTTCCAGGGATAAAAGACAAGCCCTGATTATTCAGAGCAATGGGGTGGTTAGTATGTTTTAACAAAAGTTTCAGACTGGTTCTTTGCAAGGTAAGGGACATTAACTGTCTTCTTTTTTACGTTCTGCTTCAGATTCATGAAATTTCTTACATTTTCTACAAATTGAAGAGGAGGAATGCCCATGATACTCTGAAAAATTAGTATAATTCTCAGATTTTTAAAGAAATAATTGCACGAGTTACCTATCTTACATGGGATGACCTTCTACTCTTACTGCAATAAGAACCTGTACTTTCCCATGCAAGTCTCAGCAACTATCTATTTTTGTGTGTTATTTAGTTTCCCTTACTTAAGAATTCCTTATTTTCTTCTCCCATAATATTAATTACTACAACCAATTTGAATGCTGCATATGCATTTTCTCATTTTCATATATATATCATATATATATAATTTTATTTAAATTAGAAATATGCTTTTTTTTACATATCAATCCCAGTTCCTACACCCTCCTGTTCTCCCCTGTTTCCTACACCAACCCTCATCCCATCCCCTTTCTGCTCTCCAGGGAGATTGAAGCCTTTCATTCAGAGTCTTCAAGTCTGTCATATCATTGGAAATAGGGACCAGGCCTTCCCCCATGCATCTAGGTTGAAGGAGTATCCCTCTCTGTGGAATGGGCTCCTAAAGTCCATTTTTATACTATTGACAAATACTAAACCACTACCAGAGGCCACATTGACTGCCCAGTCCTCCCAAATAACACCACAATCAGGGATTCTGGATTGGTCCTATGATGTTTTTCCAGATTAGAATGGAATCCATGAGCTCCCCTTTGTTCAGGTCACCAGTTTCTATGTATTTCTCCAGCCTGGTCTTGACATATTTTCTCATCACTCCTCCCTGTCTGCAATTAGATTCCAAGAGTGTGGCTCAGTGTTTAGCTGTGGGTGTCTGCTTCTGCTTCCATCAGCTAGTAAATGAAGGCTCTAGGATGCCATATAAGGTAGTAATCAATTTCATTATCAAGAAATGGTGTTTAAGGTAGTGTCTCCACTATTGCTTAAAATGTTAGTTGGGTTCATCCTTGTAGATCTCTGCCTATTTCCCTAGTGACAGATTTCTCTTAAAACTTATAATGACTCCCTCTATTATGGCATCTCTTTTCTTGTTCTTCTCTATTCTTTCCCTGACCATGCCCACCTCTGTCCACCCACCTCTTCTCAATAAACCCCTCTCCCACTCCATGCTCCCAATTTGCTTGGGATATCTAGTGCCTTTTCCCTTATCCAGGGTGCCAGGTATGTCTTTCTCAGGATTCTCCTTGTTTCCTAGCTTTTCTGGCAATGTGGATTCAGGCTGGTAATCCTTTGCTTTATGTCTAAAGGCCATGTATGAGTGTGTACATACTATAGTTGTCTTTTTGTGACTGAGTTACCTCAGTCAGAATGGTTTCTTCTAGTTCCATCCATTTGCCAGCAACTTTCAAGATTCCAATTTTCCCCCCACCGAGTAGTACTCCATTGTGTAAATTACCATATTTTCTCAATCCATTCTTCAGTTGAGGGGCATTTAGGTTGCTTCCAGGATCTGGCTATTAGAAATAATGCTCTTATGAACATAGTTGAATAGATGTACTTGTTGTATGAATGTGCATCTTTTGGGTATATGCCTAAGAGTGAAATTATTGGATCATGAAGTAGATTAATTCCCATTTTCCTGAGGAACTGCCATACTGAAACCAAAGGGACTGTATGAGTTTTCATTTCTACTAACAGTGGAGGAGTTCACCCCATATCCTTAGATAGCATCTACATAGAAAAAATGACAATCATGCTAAAAGCAATCTACTGGTTCATTGCAATCCCCATCAAAATCCCTGCACAATTCTTCACAGACCTTGAAAGAACAACACTCAACTTCATATGAAAATAAATAAATAAATAAATAAATAAATAAATAAATAAATAATAAAACAAAAAGACCAAGGATAGCCAAAACAACCTCATGCAATAAAGGAACTTCTGGAAGCATCACCATCCCTGACTTCAAGCTCTGAAAACAGCTTGGAATTGGCACAAAAATAGACAGGAAGAAGAATGAAATGGAACTGAAAACCATAATACTAACCCACATACCTAAAAACACCTGATTTTTGACAAAGAAGCTAAAATTATACAATCAAAAAAGGAAATGTCTTCAACAAATCGTGCTGGCATAATTGGATGCTGACTTGTAGAAGACTGCAGATAGATCTATATTTATCATCATGCACAAAACTTAAATCTAAATGGATCAAAGACCTCAACATAAATCCAGCTACACTGAACCTGTTAGAAGAGAAAGTGGGAGGTACCATTGAATGAATGAATTGGTATAGGATATTGTTTCTTGAACATGACACCAGTAGTAACACAGGCACTGAGATTAACAATTAAAAAGCTATGTAAGGCAAAGGACACAGTCAACAAGATAAAACGCAATCCCTAGAATGGGAAAATATATTCACCAACCCCACATCTGATATAGGGCTAATTTTCAAAGTATACAAAGAACTCAAGAAGCTAGATAATAAAACCAAATAATTGAATTAAAAAGTAGGCTACAGAACTAAATAGAGGATTCTAAAATGGCTGAAAGACACTTAAGAAAGTATCAACATCGTTAGCCATCAGGGAAATGCAAATCAAGCCAATGCTAAGATACCATCTGACTCCTGTCAGAATGGCTAAAATCAAAAACACCAGAGATAATTTATACTCATTTTAGCCTTTCAAAAGAGTCACACAGATTACATATCAGTATAATTTCTCTTGTAACTGTGTAGAAAATAGCAAAGTTATATTTTGATTAGTTTTGAATTTATAAATTATGGAGCCTGAACTCCATTCATGCATGTGCTGTGTACCTTATTGCCAAGCCTTTTTATTTGTAACAATGTTAACTTTCAGGGTGTAACTGTACTTGGCATTATAATGGTATTTTCTGTATAGTAGGTCATTAGGGACCTCTATATTTCATCTTGTGATGAATTGGTGTTGAGATGGATTTATTTGGTGACCCAATTTTTCAGTTCCTAATATCTAAATGTTTGTTCAATCAATAGTCACTAGCACATATGTTACCACATACAAAGCTTTATATTGGTCTCAACTGACAGGTACAAAATGACCTTGCTTATACTTCTGAGCAACAAATGACAGACATCCAAACTCTAGAGAATTGTGAATGCATCTGTAGTTGTCGAACAAACTCTGCCATAGAATGCAGTTCAGTAACATTTTTTTTCTTTCTAGTGTTTTGGCTTGAATTTTCACCCTGTTCTTGGAATCAGACAAAGGAGTTCCTTGTGAACAGCAAAAAACACAACTCTCTTGAGTTCTTGTCTCACTTTTATGTTCAATCTCAAAGCTTCTCTTGATATTGAAGCTTCAACTAGAATTCCCCATGCTACTGATTTGGCTATTAGTGGAATATAGGGAAGTATTTCTTATTACTTCTATAATCTATACTGTGGAAGGCTCCATTTAAAGACAGTGTGTTGACACTGTTAACTCACTCATGCCTTTTGTATGATTCTGATTTTTAGGTATTATTACACCCTATATATCCTATTTGAGTAATATACAACAATTACTTGGAGATCACACTGTGTAGAGAGATCAAGGCTGTGTAGAGAGAAAGACAATTTAGCATTATCACTGTTCTCAGAATTCTCAGAATTAATGTCTCTAAGCTATCAAATGATACTGAACATTAAGTAAGTAGATAATTTTGTTATATTCACTTGACAGGAAAGAAATTAGACAACTTTTAAAATCCTTACAGAGTAAATATAAAAGAACTAACATCTAAATATTATCTAAAGACCCACAGCCCCTTGTAGTAATAGATTAATACACATTATATTCTACAACGACTTAAGGAATAGGTAATATCCAAGAACAAAGATATAATTGGATATAAAAGCATACAACTCTGATTACAAAGGAAGTGTTATGTCCTGAATGTAGAAGAATAAGAGAAACAGCCCTGGTTTTACTTAACCTTCTGAATTAACCTGCTGTGTTCATTGTCCATTATTTTAACAAAGTATCTGAGATAATTACCTCATAAAATATATTTTTTTTAGTTGCAGAGATGTAGATGTCCAGTCCTTAATCTCTGAGATCAATTATGGTGGATATGTGGGGAGATGTTGCATGTTTGTGTGAGCAATTCATAGAGAAAACCATTCAGCTCATATCTATGGAGCAAATGTTGCTGGCATTACTGGATGCTGACCTGTACAAGAATGCAAACAAACCCATATTCATCACCATGCACAAAACTTAAGTCCAAATGGATCAAAGACCTCAACATAATTCCAGCTACACTGAAGCTTTTAGAAGAGAAAGTGGGAGGTACTATTGAATGAATTGGTACAGTATACTGCTTCCTGAACATAACACCAGTAACACAGAAACTGACATCAACAATTAATAAATGGGACCTACTGAAATTGAGAAGCTTCTGTAAGGTAAAGGACACAGTTAACAAGATAAAACAGCAGCCCACAAAAAGGGAAAAGATAATCACCAACCCCTTATCTGACAGAGGTCTGATTTCTAAAATATAAAAAGAACTCAAGAAGCCAGGTACCAAAACACCAAATAAACCAATTTAAGAGTGGGTTAAAGAACTAAATAGATAATTCTCAATAGAGGAATCTAAAATGGCTCAAAGACACCTAACAAATGCTCAACATCCTTAGCCATCAGGGAAATGCAAATCCAAACAACTCTGTGATATCACCTTACTCCAGTTAGAATGGTTAAATTCAGAAACACCAAAGACAGTTTATGCTGGAGAGGATGTGCATAAAAGGGTACATTCCTCTCCTGTTGGTGAGAGTGAAAACTCATATAGCCACTTTGAAAATCAGTATGGCTGTCCCTCAGGAAAATGGGAATCAGTTTAACTCAAAATCCAGTAATTCCAGGCGTATACTCAAAAGAAGCACATTCATACAATAAGGACATCTATTCAACTATGTTGATAATAGCATTATTTGTAATAGCCAGAACCTGGAAGCAACCTAAATGCTCCTCAACTGAAGAATGGATGGAGAAAATATGTTATATTTACACAATGGAATACTACTCAGCAGGGGGGGAAACAACAACAATAACAACAATGGAATCTTAAAGTTGGCAGGGAAATGGATGGAGCTAGAGAAAAATATCCTGAGTGTGGTTACTTAGTCACAAAAAAAAAATATCTTTCATTCATAATGTACTATCAATACCCATCTTATTAGTTTATTTAATATCACAGAGTACAACACATGTTCCTTTATGACTAATTATTTTTAACAGCATTTCAATAATTTTAGAGATATACTGAGATCATCTTATTTTTCTTTCCATGACAAATAAATGTATCAAAAAAACAGCTCTGGAGATCAAAATCCTTCCTTATCCAGCACTAACTGATGACACCTCTGATACCACTAGCTCTTATTAAAATAGTTGTTCATATCAAGCCTCTTAACTCCATAAGAATATCTTTTTACCTCACTTTTATCCCTGAATTCAGTAGCTTTGTGGGTTAGTAAATACATTTTGGAGGAGGGAAAATTCCAGAGAGAATAAACTGGAGGTATTTAAAATGAGAAATATGTAATAATTCAAAATTACTAATATGAGTAAGATTTGAAATCATCAGTGGGCAGCTTACAGGTAGTCAGTGAAATTATATGGCATATAAATTACATATAGTAACCACTGATAAATGGTGAATGCGTACATCCTACTGAAGTAGTCATCACAAAGATCCTCAAAGTGAGGCAGACTGTAAGTAGATGGGTAGAAGCATTAGAGTCTTCTGAAAAATTCTCAGATGAACTTATACAAAATTGATTATTACATGTTTTAAAGCTTATATTTGATACTTCTTTCCTATGACTTAAATGGCCATTTATTTCTGTTTTTTAACTATGGATAGAAATGAATTGATTTCTATTTTTTATAAAGAATCAGAGAAAACTGGCCTTCACTTCAGAGAGTAGGATAACATTAGTATGAATAGAGTATTCCCTCATTGAATCTTCAAATATGACAGTACATTCTTTTCTGAAGACTTGTTTTATGTCTTTCATTTATGACATTTTCCAAGTTTCTGTAATATTTCCTTTATATGCTAAGACCAGGCTCAATCCATATTTGTTACAAGTTGTTCCAGAATTTTAACCCTTGTGAACTAAGTTAACTTTGTTAACCAGAACTATAGGTGTCAATTGTCATTGGTAAGAAATATAGACTCTCAAATTTTCTAAAACACTAAGGCATTTACATCAGATCCCACATGATTAGTATTCACAATAAAGCTGTAGGTGTATGGTTCATTCTGTTATGGGGACTATCAAATATAGGTGAATTCACAGAGCTCTGAGACTGAAACCAACCATAGATGTTATTGCCACATGCACTGAACTTTATTAGCAGGAGCCTCAGTTAACAAAGGAAAATGCCAGTACCTCCTAAGTCCCAAACTTCAATTCACTTTGATTGTTGTGTCTTCTTAGCATCCTGTTGCTTCTTTGCAACTCCTTGATGAGAACAAGAGAAAACCTCAGTGCCTACCTAGAATTCATATGGGAAAATATTCAAGTTTAAGTCATCCTGGACTATTTCAGTTTAATGGAAAGAGGTACAGTTACCCAATATTTACCATTACCTCAGGTACGTGGCAATCTTGCCCAATAGATCTTCCTGGTCAGCTTTCCTCTTAGTTGGCTAAGAGAATCAGACTATTGTTTAAAAATCATAGGCTGAGCACTTCTCTGAAAAATGCATAATCACAAATGCCAGCTGCAAGACATATTAAATAAATGAGTCATCATTGTTATCTGATTCATGCAGGACATATTTTTTTTTCTCTAAAATGATTGTAAATTCATAATGGATGTGGCTAACTGTTCTTCTAAATATCAGATCCCTACACTTACACAACAATACTAATTCAAATCATCTATTTCACTATGTAAATGTAGCTATAAATATATTTCCCTTGTGGTAATTTTGCACATCTCCTAGACAGTCTCCATAAGATAGGATAAATATCTCTGGGAATATTTCTAGAAAAGTAATAATGCATTGATTTTCTAATTCTGTTACCTACCTACTATGTATCATGGAATAATTTGTGTAACCTATGTGAGCATCTGTGACACATGAATTCTAACTATATAGGCAGCAAAATTATACAACAATAGACAAATTACAGTGACACCAGATGTTAAGTAAATTATATTTTTAATTATTGTGGTATTTTGGGTATATACATGTATAATTGCATTTCTGTATGTCTGCATACATGTGTTAACATGGTTACAATTTTTAATTCCATGAGTTTATTTCCTCTAAGTCATCTTTGACATGCACATGTTTGGGTCTGATAGAGTTCAAGCACTGATATGGGAAGTGGATACAATCACCAATGTGTAACATAAAAGCAAGCTGTATTTGATCACTACTTATAAATGAAAAATTAGTTTCTTCAGTGGAAGTTTGCTGGGTATACAAACCATTGTTTTTTTTTTTTTTTTTTTTTTTTTGAGAAAGGGTTTTTCTGTGGCTTTGGAAGCTGCCCTGGAACTAGCTCTTGTAGACCAGGCTGGCTTCAAACTCACAGAGGCACCTGCCTCTGCCACCTGAGTACTAGGATTAAAGGCGTGTGTCACTACTACCTGCTACAAACCATCCTTAAGGGCAGGCCCCATGATCAGCAGTAGATGGCCAACACTAATGAACTCAGTGGTATTGGGGGAGGTTCCTTGTCCCATAATGCTTTGTCAAAGCACGTTTTTAACCTTACAGGTCTTTTTATTGTTCGTTATTTGTGTTTTTAAAACATATCTGTATGTGTGTAAATGTGTGTGTTTCTTTGTCTTTGTGTGTTTCTGTGTTTCTTATGCCTTTTTAAAAGCTTTTTCTACTGTTACTTTTATCATTTTATTTTATATGTCTGTCTTTTAAAACTTTTTTATTTTTTAATTCATATATATATAACATATATATATATTATTTTTATTTTACATATCAATCCCAGTTGCGTCTTCCTCCCTCCCATGCTCCTTGACCCCCTCCCATCCCATCCTCCACCCACTCCACACTTAGGGTGATGCCTCAGGAGGGATCATCAAAATATGTCAACTCCATCCCTCCCTCCCTCCTTCTCTTACACCCTCCCATCCCCCTGACCACCCTGCCATCATATTCCCACACATACACTCCACATGTAAGGGGGTGCCTTCCTGGAGGGGTCATCTAAAACTGTCAAGTCACTTGGAGTAGGAACTAGGCCCTCCCTCCTGCCTCTAGGCTAAGGCAGTGTCCCTCCATGGGGAATGTGCTCCCTAAGTCCTTTCATGCACCAGGAATACATCCACGTTCCACTGTCAGAGGTCCCTTAGATTGCCTAGGCCTTCTAACTGAGACCCATGTACAGTGAGGTTCTGAGTCAGTACAATGCTGAGTTACCAGCTATCAGTCTGGTGTCCTTGAGCTCCCCCTTGTTCAGGTCAGCTGTCTTTGTGGGTTTCTGTAGCTTGGTCTTGACCCCTTTTCTAATCACTCCTCCCTCTCTGCAACTGGATTCCAGGAGTTCAGCTTAGTTTTTAGCTGTAGCTGTCTGCTTCTGTTTCCAACAGCTACTAGATGAGAGGTCTATGATGGCATATAAGTTAGTTATCAGTCTCATTATCAGGGAAGGGCATTTAAGGTAGCCTTTCCACTATCCTTCCTTGTTGGTCTCTGAACATTTCTCTAGGGTCAGTTTTCTCTTCAAACCTATAGTGGCTCCCTCTCTTATGGTATATATATATATATATATACATATATCTTTTTTTCTTTGATCTTGTCTATTCTACTATTCCCCGACTCAATCTTCCCAGTCCGACATGTTCTCCTCTCCTCCCCTTCTCTTTCTCCTAACTCCCTCTATGTGATTATAATTACCAGGAATCATAAATTGCTGGAGTAAAAAAATCTATCATTTTTTATATTATTTTTAATCATGTATATGTATGTAGGCATATGTATTCATCTGTCCATGCATGTACACACATGCACGCACCCACACACACACACACACACACACACACACACACACACACACACACAGAAAGACTAGAGAACAACACGTGTAGAAGAACAGGGAGCCTAACCTCTCATCTATATGGGGATTTGACAAAGGCAGAATTAGTATACCATGGGCTTAGATGACTGAAATGGTATTTGAACTGCAATTCAGAATACAGGATATAATTTGTCTTCCAATTCTTAATTATATATATATATATATATATATATATATATATATATATATATATATATATATGCAAATCCCTACCTTCTACATAGAATTGCAATTCCATGCAGAAATGATACCACAAAAACTTCACATAACTCCCAGGCCACTTAGACATAGTTACTGATAAAAACTTCAGATTTAAAGTAGGGTTTTTTTTTTAAATAATGCTTAATAGGATAAAATAAAACCTCCTTTAGCAATTATTTCTTAGAATTTTATATATGACTATGCTGTATTTCTATCCTTACCACTGTTTCCTGCCCTCACTCCCACTCCTGCCTTGCCACCCTTACACCTACAAACCAAATTCATAACTTTTTCTAAAGTATTCTCTCTCTCTCTCTCTCTCTCTCTCTCTCTCTCTCTCTCTCACACACACACACACACACACACACACACACACATACACACACATGCACATAAGCACACACATATACACATATATTTTTATATGGCTTATATTGGTCTAGGAAAATGGAGGTAATGGGTTTTCCTATAGGTTCCAGCCATAAGTAAGTTGTCTTTGTTTAATACTATCAGGCATGAATTCGTTCTCATTGATTGGCCCGTAACTTCAATTAGCTCTTGCTTACTCCCAAGTAAAAATATTGCTATTGTTGGGTACATTATGTCAGACTACTCATCATTATGATTTTATAACTTGGTAGGACAATTGATTCATTTTTACCCTTTGTCAGCTTGCATAGTACTTTCTGATAATATGAGAGCATTTCGGTAGATACATTTACTCATCTATAAAGCTGTTTTTACAAATCTAAATATTATTTCTTGTAACGGTTGTTTTTGCTCTTTTTGCTTTTGCGAGGACTGTCACCCAGCTCCCAAATACATCACACACACACACACACACACACACACACACACACACGGATGCTGCTTATTATTACTTATGAATGCCTGGACTTAGTTTGGCTAAACTAGTTAGCTTTTCCTTAAACTTAATTATCAATCTACCTTTTGCCTCTGGGCTTTTCCTGTTCTCTTATATCTGAAAATCATACTCTTCTTCTTGTTCTGTGGATTACTATGTAGCTAGACAGCTGGGTGGGCTGGACCTTGACGTCCTCCTTTCCTTGTTCCCTCTTGCTGCTCCTTCTTCCTCATTTCTCCTTCTATTCATAGTCTCTGTCTTCCAACCATGCCTATCCTTGATCCTGCCTCACTATTGTCCATTCAGCTCTTAATTAGAACCACCAGGTGTTTTAGACAGGAACAATAATAACATAGCTTCACAGAGTTAAACAACTGTAGCATAAACAAAAGTCACTCAATGCCAATTTCTTTTTTTAGAGGGAGTGATATACAGGCTAGCTACCTCAGTGTAATATCTATTTTCCTCCTTAGATCATCTGGTTCTTTAAAAAGATGCCTGTTTCAAAATCACAGAAATCTTAACAGATGTTGGAATTGTGAGCCTTTATCTATGATACCACATTCATTTCCAGTGTTTTAGAAACCTTTTTTAGAGGCAAGAGAAAGGTGAAGACCATGGGCCCACACTAGGAGATTATAAATGAGACTGTCTACCCCTGCACACACTGCCAAGCCCTTGTGCCCATTCCTACCTCATCTGGCTGAAATCCCAGCTTCTTGTTCTTGTTGCAATCTCTTCTGATGCTTTTTGCCTGAGTTGCATTTCTGGTGCCAGGTGGGAACAATAGCTGAGCACTGAGGGGATGAAATGCACAGAGAGTTTGCTGAAATGCTGGTGATGTTCTGCAGTGAGGCAGAGCCCTCATAAACACAAGGACAGCTGTAGCAGCATTTGAGAAAGCCCCAGCAAAGTGGTTGGCTTTCCTCTTGAATGTGCACTTTCTTTCTGGAATGTGAAATTTTATCAAACGATAAAATAAGAGATACTGGTTTTCTACAGCAATGGCTTTTACACAAGGCATTATGATATTAAGTCAGACCTGGGATAAATTCCTTACTGAGTTCATCAGAAGAGGGTCCTGATTTCATTGTTTTAATCTTGTAGAGCATTAACTTAAGCAATGTCATTATGTCGGAAACTATGCAAAGAAATTGAATCTGCTACTCAGCGTATGTTAGTAAGGATAGAGAAATGTTATTCATTTGACTCCCAATTAAAACACACCATCTACCTGTTACTGACAAAGTTATTATTCACCATCATATTTATTTACTTGGGGTTCTGTCACATGCACTTCTCTAAATTGTGATAAATATTTCCATTGAGTTCTACATTTCAAGGGGAAAATAACATGTACTCAGATATTAGTAAATTCTGTTGCTGAAACAAGCTAAACATAGGCAAGACAGGTTGTGCATGAGAAGAGCATCCATGATGCTTCATGATATAATATTTGCTGAAACCTATTGGTCATATGTATAGTTATATCTTATCAACTTTTAGTAATGTGGGCTGAAGTATGATGACAACTGTTGCCTTTATTATTTGAAAATAAGCTTATGCAGAAACAACATAGTTAAATCAAAATGGTAGCATACCATCATACACTTTAGCACTTGGCATTGGGTCTTGTTAGAGCCTTTCAGCATCTCTAACACATGATAATCTAACACTTGTAAGCAAAGACTTAAGTGCCTCTGTTCTTATTGATATATTAACATTTCACTGCAAAAATAGGAACTTCACAATGTTGGTTAACACAGAAAGATAACTACAAGCAACACATTGTTCATTATAATGAAGATTTCTGAGTTAGAGTTCCTGTAGACTGACCAATAATTTCCTTCATGTTGTTTTTGTTTATAATGAGGTGTTTGAATTTTTTCTTCAGTGTCTTTATTTAGTGTTGAATGGATAAGATTAGGAGAAAATAAGACTGTATCATAACCTTCCTCTCCAACTAGGTTCAGCATGTATTGTCACAACCTCATGACCTCAGGCTGCCATCTTAGTTTTTCCTTATCTCCTTTGCCCTTCCTGTTGCACTTGAAAAGAATGCTTCCTGATAGTTAGCCAGGAAGGTAAGGTCCTGAGTTAGATCCAGAACTCTGTTGCACTCTGTGGCCTCAGATGTGCTTGCTGATGGAGGATCACAGGTGAAGTAGTCCCTAAACTGCCAGACTTTATGCCCTTGCTTCCCTCCTGCACATCTCCATTAAGATCTGTTGGAATTAATGTCAATTGTAATGTAGCATTCTTCTGATAACATCATATCTTAAGTGGAAGAAAAGCTAGCATCCCCTGAGCATGCACATAGCCATTCTGCACCTTTTTATTTTAATCTCCTCACTTCTGTTCTTATAGTCAAGTAGCTTTTCTCAGCATTTTCACTAGGTATCAATGTCTGGAATCTCACCTCAGAGGTGGATGTTAGAATTCTCTTTACCATCATCCCTTTCAGGACTTACTGAAAAGTCAGGTTCTATTTGGGGTCTCCTCTGAATGCCCGACAAGGTCAGCATTTCTGACACTGCATATGCCATTGTCTTGCATCACTCGCTTTAGGACTTCTCATTCATTTGATTTATATTATTCTTTCTCCATCTATGCATTGTGAGAGTTGGCCTTAGAGAAAACAGATTATTTTCTTCTAAAATGGTAGAAACATTAACAACCCTTAATTATATCTACTATCACTGACCATAGGTAAAGCTTGAGTTTTTGTTTTTCATCATTGCTTTGGTTAACTCTTCTACTATCTCTCTCCTTAAACTACATTTCCCCAACTTTTCCATGATATTTTATGCCTTTTCCCAAAGGTGACATATTGACTGAGGTACAATGGTACCTGAAAAACAGAATAGATCAATGTAAGTTATCCAAGATTTTATCACTTAGATCCACAACAGATGTACAGCAAGAGATTTTCTGTCACTGCAGTTGTTAGTTAGGATTTCAATTTGATATATTTTCAACCCATTATTTTGTCAATAATGTCACATGAATTATAAGATTAAGAAAAGGCAAAAGAGGATAATTTTAAAATACAAGAAATAAAGGAGAAACATGTTTCCTTTGTATTCTCAATTTAAAAGCAGAAGGAATAAGAAATATAAAAATCAAAATAACTTTGTGAAGATTTAATAATTTGGTATTAGGCTTTTGATTGATCAGTGATAATGTTATATAAACAGAATGAAAATTCTAAAATATTTTGAAAGCAGAGAAATGTGGTGATATTTTGTTTGTATTATAACAAATAAAGCTTACTTGAAGATCAGACTGAGGATCTAATCCACTAGTGAGCTATAGAAGCCAGGCAGTGTTGACACACACCTTTAATCCTAGCACTGGTGAAATGGAGACAGGACATATACTACTGGACAGAGAAAGGAATATAAGGTGGGAGGAGACATGCGCTCATTGCTTCCGTCTGAAGATTCACAGGGACAGGATTGCTTGGGTCTGAGGATTCTGTAGAAGTAAGAAGTCTTTCTTGTGGCTGGCTCCTTTACTTCTCTGACCTTTCCCCATTTACCCTGATATGTGGCTGTGAGATTTTTTTATTAAGACCTATTAGAACTCATGCTACAGAGAACAAAAAATGTAGAATGTTAATTTTAAAATATTTTGTTAAAATACAATCACTTCATATTGGTTTTACTCCTCTATTTCTCTTGAAATATATTCTATCATTATAACTCCTTCCTTCTCCATCTCTTACCTTGTCCTCTATACTCCTTTTCTTCTCTCCCTCCATTTCTTTCTTCCTTGTGTACATTTTGTCTTCTCTCTCATTTTTTTCTCTTATATTCATTGTCCTTTCATTCTACTGGAAGATTTTAGTTTTAATGGTGTCAATCTGAAATTCGTACATAAGTTACCATTTTATGTTTGAGAAAAACAATTATGTTATAATCAATCTCGAATAGCAAGGCCCTCAGAGATTTAAACATGGAATCTTCATCCTGAGATCTGAAAGTTGGTACATCAGGAAAGGAACCAAGCCTTGAGTTCATACAATAGAAGATCTGTAAATTACAATGGGCTGCTCCTATGACAGAGCAGATGATGCAGTACAAGAGTTTGAGGCTGTTTAGTATGCAAATAGTTTTTTTTCTTTGTTAAATCTTTTCTCAGTAATGAAATTGAGGATCATTCATAATGTAAAAAAAAATATTAAGTAGCATTTTGAGGCTAGACAAAGGATGAAGGACCTTTAAGGTATCAAGTTCCAATTTTGAAGGCAAGACATGAAGTTAAAAGGGTATCCTGGAGTTATTAAATTAACTACATGATGAAGGTAATTTCATACTACTTGGCCTTGGGAAGAAAGTTAAGAAATAGAGAAGGAGAGAGAAAAATATAAGGAATATTGAAATGACATCATAGGAACAGAGTATGATGAGGTTAAATTCACAAGATATGGCAACTATCACAGAATGATGTTAAAAAAAACATAAATTAGATGATGCATCGCCTCACTACAATTGATTGTCTCAATCAAAATCACCTCCTTTGGTTACCTTTGACAGTGTTTGAATTCCTAGTATGCTATGCCCCTCACCTTTCCTCTCTCATATGTTGGAGACATTCATCTTTAAGAAAAATAAAGTAATTTTTAATTTCACCTTGAGCTTCTTATTAAAACATTCAGAGAGAAAGTCAATAGATATGCTAGTAAATCCTGCTAGAGTGAACAGCAGGTGGTACCTATCAAAAGCTAACTGAGTAACACTATCTTGAAATCAATCATCAATCAGTGAAAAATTTTTGCAAGAGGAAAATGAGACTATGCCCATATTCCACTGCTGTAGAGACTTCATGTAAATTTCCAGGTTAACTTTTTGTCTTCCAACATCACAATGATTTTGTATAATAAAAATATGTGCTATGTGGGATTGGAGAGTTTGCTGGATATTTCAGAGCACATGTTGCTCTTCTGGAAGCACACGGTTTGATTTCCACTACCCACATGGTGATTTACAACCATCTGAAATTCCAGTTACAGAGAGTAACATCTTGTAACCACCAATGATGATCAATTCATGCAAAATACATACATGCAGGCAAAACACTCACACATAAAATAAAAATTAGTAAATCTAATAATTATTTTTAAAGGGATCAATTTCAGATGGAAGCACATATCTGAAGATAGTCTCACACAAACACCCACAAAATTTCCTCTCTAATTATGCCATAGTAAATACAGACTCATAAAGACATGTGAGTCAATGAAAAGAAGAGGAAGGAACCATCAATTGGCTAATGTGCCACCACCATAGAAAGAACAGTCAAGACATGCATCAAGTCCATAACCTCTTGCATTAAAACATTGCAAACAAAAATCAAGTAAAATTTATCATCATTTGAGATTTTAATTCCAAGATATATAATTAGATTTCAGCACATGATGGAAAGAGGGATAATAACATACTAAAATTACAATGCTCATACATAGTAACATAATACCACAATTATTATATTTCTCTCTAATGTAAAAGAGGAATAAAATATGATTATGTTTGATTTTAAAGTAAATATAACTGCCAGTAAATGTATTAAAAATATAAAACCAAAAGATAATCAAACCAAGAAGCTAAACTCAATCAAAAAGTACTTATAAATATAAAAGACATGGTAATTGATAAAACATATAATAATTGTTCCAGCTATGATAGAATTATAGCTGAATTAAATAATTTTCTGTACAAATATAATGAAATCAATTATTTTAAATGCAAACATTCCCTTTTAAAGTATTAAAATATGAGCCATATAAATGTTGTATGAGGCCTGAAACAAATGAATCAGGAAGCTTCTATTTTTAGTTAATTAAATGAGATGGCAAATAAAAAGTAACATGGGACAGAACAAAAAATGTAGTGACTATGGAAGATAAAGTTATGACTTGAGATCCACACATTTGCAGCTTAGCATGGAGCAAGAAAAGTTTGTGGAAAAGTTTTGCTACATGTGCTCAAAATATATACTATAATTATTTCAAATATTTTAAAAAATATTTGAAGGAAAATGAGAAATTAAAGATAAGATTCTGGGTTTTCTTAACAGAAGATAATAACCTTTCTAAACAAAACACTGACAGCAGCTAATGCAGGAAGGAAAACAATGGTGGTGATGGAGATTGGTGTTTTATCCCAGCCTTCATAAGAAACAAAAGCTCTTGAATGAGACACGAGTCTAGCATTTTTAAATTAAATGAAACTTTTAAATGCAACTTATGTTAAGTAAAAAATACAGTGCTAAGTGATGTGGTATGCTTTAGGGAAAACAGAGCTCACATAACTCAGTGGGGGGAATGGATCAGTGGTGAAAACATTTGCCATACCAGCATTAGTATATCATTTGGATCTCCAGGATGTACATGAAGGTAGATATGGCAACACTTATGTGTAATCTCAGTGTTCCTAGGAAGAGTGGGAATACAGAAATTGGAAATGCTCAAGGGCCTGCTGGACTACTGAATGGAGTCTTAAAGAATAATGGAATCTGACTCCAAAGGGAGGTGAGGACCAATACCCACAGTAATCCTCTGACCTCCATGGGGCCAATATCCTGACAGAGGTTACAAAACATCTGTTTGAGACCTGATTGCAACCTTTATCTCCCTCCCCTTACTTCTTCTCTGCCTCCACCCCATTTTTCCCACTCCACAATCCACTGAATCCACTCCTTTTCTCTTTTTTGTTCAGAAAAGGGCAGGCCTCCCACTGTTGTTAACACAGCATGGCATATCTGTTGAGGTAAGACTGCTCCCCTCACATTAAGTATTGTAAGGCAACCCAGTATGAGAAATAGCTTCCCAATAGCAGGCAAAAGCATCAGGGACAGAGCACACTCCCACCATCAGGAGTCCCAGAAGTACAACAAGCATATACAACTGTTATATCTATGTAGTAAGAGGGCCTGGGTTAGTCCTATTGGGAATGCTTAGCTGTCAATCTGGTGAGTGTCTGTGAGCTCCTAGGAGCCCATTTTAGTTGTCTCTTTGGGTTTCCTTGTGATGGCTTTGAACACTCTGCCCTATCCAATCCTTCCTCCCTCTCTTCAACAGAATTCCAGGATTTTGGCCCAGTGCTTGGTGGGGGAGCTCTGTATAATGCTTACTTTAGTTACCAGACAAAGGCTCTTTGATTGTCATTAGGGTAGTCACCAATACAGAGGTTTTGTAATACTAGGAAATGAAATTTAAATAGCATGTAACAGGTAATCAACAGACTTCATTAAAAACAGATAGCCTTGACATTTATTACTAGTTTTTTTTTCTCCATTCTCTGTTACATCTGCACCTTGTAAGGATAATGTATAAACTCTAGAAATAACAGAGAGAACTCACTGTCTGGTCAGTAACTCGAAATTCTTCTGTAATGTTCCATCCTCAGCCTATAGGGCATAGTATGTCTGGCAAACTCCTCAGCAGAGCAAGAAACTGTAAACTGTCCATCTGCACTGGCAGTTTGTAAGTAACTTTTCTCTGTGTCCTGCACAGAGTCTGGAAGACTCTTCCATGATGCATGAATCCTGTAGCAATGTCCATCTTGTATGACCAGTCATTTTCTTGTGGGTCCTGCATGTATAGTTTATACCACATAAAGTCAAACAGTCTAGACAAGAGCAGTGTCTTGTACAAATGGCTAGTCTTGCCACATTGCAAGCAAACTTCATAATGAGTTTCTTTGAGGTTCATCTTCCTTTCTGACAAAGGTGGTCTTGCCAGTAGCACTTGTGCCTCAATGTCAAGAAAAACCCAAAACAATTTTGAATGCCATATTCTGTAGGTCTTTGAAAGGTTTGAAGAATATTTATCCAACTCAAATATATTACTGTATATCGAAGTAACTATCTAATATCTGTACTGAATTATACATTACATTTTCAAATGAGCTATATAAAAACAATACCCAAACAAGAGGAGAAATGCACTTATCATAATATTGACCTTAACTTTGTATCAATAAATGACAGTCCATTCCAAAACAAAGTAATCATATCTATGCCATAATCACCTTTTTAACATTAAAGCGATTGATTGTGATCATTAACCATTTATAACCAACACCATATAAATGAAAACAAACATGTATAGACAATATTTGGGAATTTGGTTGTCCTTCTTTCCAAACTACTTCATGCTGGTAGAGGGCACTATAATGGGGATCCTAAGAAGACCCAGAAATCCTAGTTGTAATCTACAAGGCTGCCTTGTTCCAACTGTGGCTGTGAATGTTGGATCACATGGGATGCTGTTTCATGGGTCTGGCATGATAAAACTATGTTAGACTGGAAGGAATCCACAGCTTTTCATTTTCTGTGGAAACAAAAATAGGAATCCTTTCCCCAGTAACCTGTCCTTAGAATTGAATTTTGGAGTCAAACCACTTTTAAAATATATAAATTGAATTAATCCAGAAGTATTTCTTTTAATAGTTGTTATTTCCTCAGCAGTTAGATGATATACAGATAATATAATACCATATAGTATCCAGATTCTTTCTGTGCTTTCCATTTTACGTGGCCTTTTTATTACTCTATTTCTTCTACTTCTATTTTTTCATGTTTTGAGACAGGGTTTCTCTGTGTACCTTTAATCTGTCCTGGAATTAACTCTGTATATCTGGTTTACTTTGAAATCACAAAGATCTGCTTGCCTCTGTCTCCTGAGTGCTGGGATTAAAGGTGTGTGCCAGCACACTTAGCTATTTTCTCTTTTAAAAACCATATTATTTTTCTCTCTCCCAAGCCTAAGTATATTTTAAAACACACTGTAAACCTTAAGAGGTTTTTCTTAATCTGAATCTGTATTTACTGTATATCTTTATCTTTTTGTGGCCACGAGTCTTTTATTTGGTAAACAACAACACTGCTAAATTGAAAGCCATAGTTGTTTCAGCTATGGTCTATCCAAGATGATGGCAGTTACTTTTACCACCAGAACTGAGAGCTGTGCTCACTGCCTTTGTCTAAGCTGCCATCCAGTAGCATGCTGCCTGCTTGGAGATGTGGTCAATGTCATTTCCAGCTCTCGTTCACCAATCAGTTGTTACCAGAGCTCTTTAAAAGCTGTGTGGTTTTTTGCCACTTATTCTGAGTCAGGAAATCTCCCTTAAAGGAGCTGCGCAAGTCTCTGCTTGTCTTTAGCAAAACAGAGTCCAACTGAGAAAAATACTGCTATCAAGAGGCCTTGCTTGTCACTATTTTTTGTTTCTGAAACCCCTTTTTAAGCTTTTCTTAAGTTTTAGGTGGAAGTTCTTATTAGCCACCTCGTGGATGCCATTTTCTTATGAGCAGTATTTTCCTGCCGGTCTGGTCCCACCACTCCACCAGCCCCAAATAACATACAGAGACTCTGTATTTGATGTAATGCTATTGGCCAGTTATTCATTTCTCATTTGCTCATTTTGTTATGAGTAGGTTTTTCCCTATGGTCTGGTCCCACCACTTTGCCAGCCCCCGAAAATACACAGAGACTCTGCATTTTATATAATTCTGTTGGCCAGTTACTTGTTTTTTATTGGTGAGCTCTGTCTTAATTATGAACCCATTTCTATTAATCTAAGTACGTCCAAGTAGTATTATCTTACCAAAGAAAAGTGATGGTGTTCTTTTCTCTCTGTCCTCCATCTTGGATCTCCTAGCTACTACCTCCTCTCTCCTCCTAGTCTCCTAGTCCCACCTATCTTGCTTTCCTATTGGCCAACATTGCTTTATTCATTAACCACTATAAGAAACATATTTACAGAATGCCATCTCCCATCACTGAGCAGCAGTGGAAAGCTACCTTAAATGCCATTTCCTTATAATGAGATTGATAACTAATGTATATGCTATCCTAGAACTTTCATCTAGTAGCTGTTGGAAACAGAAGGAGACACCCACAGCTAAACACTGAGCCAAACTCCTGTAATCCTGTTGCAGAAGGGGAGGAGTGATTAAAAAAAAAAAGGATCAAGACCAGGATACAGAAACCCACAGAGACAGGTGAACTGAACAAGGGGAGCTCATGATCCCACAGACTGGTTGCTGGGAAACAAGAATTGGACAGACTCTGACCCCCCCCCACACACAAACCTGGGTCTCAATTAGAAAGGCCTAGGCAGTCTAAGGGACCTCTGGCAGTGGAACTAGGATGTATTCCTTGTTCAAGAAATGATTTGGGGAACTCATTCTCCATGGAGGGATACTCCCCTGGCCTATAGGCCGGGAGCAGTGCCTAGACCATCCTCCAAATGACTTTACAGATTTTGATAATCATTCCTAGAAGGCCTCACCATCCCTGTGGAGTAGGTGGGAAATGGGATGGAAAGGTGTGTCATGGCGCATGGGAGGATGGGAGAGGGAACTGCAATTGATATGTAAATTAAGAAATAATAATAATAACAAAGAAATTCAGCTTCAAAAAAAGATTTGGGTTTATGATTTATAAGTTTTCAAAGCAGACAGTAAACACTATGAGATAACCTTGTGTTATGAGTAGGTTTTCCCGCCATCGTGGTCCCATAGCCACACCAGCCCCAAATAACACACAGGGATGATGTATTAGATATAGAGCTGTTAGCCTGTTATTAGTGTGTCTTATTGGCTAGCTCTGTCTTAAATATTAACCCATTTCTATTAACCTAAGTTTTTCTGCGTGGTGTTATCCTACTGGAGCGAGGGGCTGGACCTACTTCATCTCCCAGAAACTTCCTTGTCTCCTAGTTCCACCTATCTTGTCTTCCTATTTGCCAACAGTGCATTATTGATTAATAAATGAATAAAGACTAAGAGAAACATATTTACAGAATGACATCTCTCAACATCTCCTCTTTTCTATCTAAATAAAAAGAAGGGTTTTAACTAAAACACAGCAAAATATATTATAAAACAGTTCTTAAATAAGGACCACAATTAACAATATTTAGTTCAATAACATTATCAAGAATTAAAATATTTTATCATCTATTCTGTCTTTGTGAATCTAAAGTCTTATATGAAACTTATCTTTAATCCTAACTAAGGAAAAGTATTACCATAACTATTTGTCTTCCACTCCATCAAAGACAACAAAATCTTGGCTGTAGTGGTCTGCAAGACTGCCTTGTTCCAGCTGTTTTGAATGTTGGATCACTTGGGACAAGGTTTTAGGGGGTCTTGCTTGATCCAATCATGTTAGTCTGGAAGGAATCTATAGCTTTTCATTTTCTATGGAAACAAAAGTAGAAATTATTTTCCCCAGTAACCTTTCTTTAGACTTAAATTTTGAAGTCAAACCATTTTTAAAATATATAAATTGGATTAACCCAGCAGCAATTCTTTTAATAGTTGTTGCTACTTCCTTAGTAGTAAAATAATACAAAGACAACACAGTAGGTTACAGTATCCAAAGTCTCTGTTCTACTTCTATTTTTTTTTTTTTCATTTTTTGAGAAAGGGTTTCTGTGTAACTTTTGCCTGTACTGGATTTTTTTTTTTATCAGTATGCAATCACTTTTATTCATGTTGCTGATCTTAGTGAAAGAGATGATGCCTCTTTCCTAGAAAACAGAATATATCTTATAAACATAATCCATTTTCTCAGAAATGAAAATGTCACATAAGCATATTCACTATAGTCCCATTTCTAACTATACTCAACAGAGATATTTCCTATTTCCCTAGAGAAGACACAATGCATTTCTCTTTTTTTTTTCTTTCTTTCTGTCTTCTTTCTTTTAACTCTATATACCAGGTTCAATTTGAAATCACAGAGATCTGTTTGCCTCTGCCTCTTGAGTGCTGGAATTAAAGGTGTGTGCCACCACACCTAGCTACTCTCTTTCTTTCTATTTCTTTTTAAACTACTTTATCCTGTTTCTTTTTCTTGCCCACGCCTAAGTATATTTTAAAACACACTGTAGACCATTAAAGGTTTTTTTCTTAATCAAAATCTGTCTTTACTGTAATCTTTATCTTTTGCTAGCAATTATTTTTTACCTGGTAAACAAAAACATTGCTAAAATAAAAGATGCATCTGCAGTAGCCTCTGTCTCCAAACATGGCAGGGTGTGTGTGTGTGTGTGTGTGTGTGTGTGTGTCACATTTATGACCAGAACTGAGAGCCGTGTTCACTGCCTTCGTCTATGCTACCACATAGAAGCATGCTTCCAGGTTGGAGATATAGTCTTGTCATTGCCAGCTCTCCTACACATCATTAAGTTGTTGGCAAGGCTTCTTAAAAGCCTTGCAGTTTTTTTTTTTTTTTTTTTGTGCTATGTTGAGTCAGGAAACCTCCCTTAAAGGAGTCATGCAAATCTCTGCTTGTCTCTAGCAAAGCAGAGCCCAGCTGACAAAAATGCTACTACCAAGAAGACTTATTTGTCTCTGTTCTTTTGTTTTTAAAACCCCTTTTTAAGCTTTTGTTAAGTTTTAAGTGAAAGTCTTCAGGTCCTACATTACAGACACCATTTTACTCCAAGCAGTTTCTCCATCAGCCTGGTCCCACAGCCTCATCAGCCACAAATAACACACAGAGACAATATGCATACTTTAAAAGTTGAAATTTTTATGTTGATATTGTTGCTTAAGTTCTCCACAATGAATAATAACAAGTCCAATCTTTGAATTCTCCAGAAAGAAGATAGGCCCCACTTTGTCATTTCCACTTGACTCAATCTGATGCATCTGGACTACAAACATCACCCTGAAACCAGTGTGGGACTGTTCTGCTTGAGACAACTCCTGACTAGCTAGCTGAAATGGTGCACTTTCTCATTACATCCTGGCCAGAGTTTCAGATAGAACTACAGTCAAACATTATCTGCCACCAGAGACTAGCTACAAATTTCACAAACAGTCCAATCAAGAAATTGTGTTGCTAAAAAATGTCTTCCTACAGGATGCCATGCAGCAATTATCAACCCATTTCAGCAGGAAGTAATCTTAAGATAATGACGCCCCCTTTTCCTACTCTTGGCTTTTACGGATAGTATTTATCTTCATAGGGTTGGTTTTTTTAGTTACTTAGGGTTGTATGTGGAATGTGATGCTTAGACTCAGGTATCTCTTTTAGACAGGTATAGAGTATGGTTGGGAAAGGTATGGTTTAGATGGGATAAAGGTAGATTAGCCTATCTTCTTGTGAATTATTTTAGTTATAGTGAGATATTAGTAATATACAGCTTACATTGTTATAGATTCTTATATGTGGTAACCTATGTAAAATTAAGTTTATATCCCTTCCAAGATGATTTGTATATATTTTGTCATATTGTGTAAAATCTTTCCATTTATGATGTTTTGTGCAAAATATCCTTACTAAATTCTATTTTTGTACATTTTTACTCATGTTTAAGATATTTTGTATATTGATACAATTTAGGATATTTTTATCATGCTTCACTTTTCAGTTCTACCTCTGGTCAAGACATTTCTACCCTACCTTTGTTTTAGAGATTTATATGTATATATACTTACATAGTTATATTGTTTAAGTTTTTGTCCATGCTTTACTCGGAGAAGTTTTAATCAGTTTTATAGCTAGGTTGCTGAGTATTACAAATTATGTTCACCATAGATGCTTAATCTTCAAACACTTTATAAACCTGCAGAGCATACATTTAAATATTTTAATATTAGTACTCTGTTGACATGAGACACTATCGCTCCTGACAGCACCTTGCATTTTCCTGAAAATATGTTGGACACTGTTGTTGCTCCTTCTGAAGTCCATCATAACCTTGGCTAATGGTCTCTTGGGCAAAGTACTGCCCCCACCTCAATCACTGAATTAGATTTGCTGTCCTATGTGCTTGCAGGAGACAAACAGAAAACTGCTGAAAGTTGCCAAGTCAGGGTAAGACAGCCTTTCTACCTTGCTTCTGTCATGGTCTGTCAGGTAATGTAGGCCTTAGCTAAAACTGGTTCCACCAACATATTTTGAGAATTTGGGTTACTGTCCAAATAGCCTGGGTTCTGTCCTTGCTACACCATTTGGAAGCTGCCCACCTGCCTTTCCTGCCTACCCTAGTATTATTATCTTCCTTATCAGGTCTTTGATGAGGTTGAAGATTAGACTATCATAATTATTATTCTCTATTCCTAGTTAGATATATTAGGTACTAGATGTAAGCTTTCCAATTTAGGACAACTCTATTGTAAACCCTTCACCCTGGGACTATATGCACATCTTAAGTTTATATATTCTTGATTTTCTTTTTCTTAGAGCACACTTGTTATTCATTGTTTTAGATATAGTTTTGTATCAAGACTAAATCTTTGCTTTAGACTAAAATGGGAATTGTAGTGAGATATTCACTCTTTCTCCACCTGTGGCACACCCATTGGGGGTGTGGGAGAACTAGGTCTTGGGAAGGGGCCCTGGAGTACTCTCTTGCTTGCTGGATGGGGACAGATAATATCTGTAGGCATCCTTGGGATAAGAAAACTGCTGGTGTTCATCTGTCTCTGTTGTAAGTTATTTCTCCATATACAAACATCTGCTAAGCCTATCTGCTTTGCCCAATCCATACTAATCCACCAAAAAACAAAATCTAAAGCAAAAAACAAATACATATAATAAGGGTTATACTTAAATCGTTTCTATTCTTATCAATTATGCAACTTGACTTTATTAAATACTGTTGTATTGCCTTTTAAGATTTATTCTCTCTCTCTCTCTCTCTCTCTCTCTCTCTCTCTCTCTCTCTCTCTCTCTCTGTGTGTGTGTGTGTGTGTGTGTGTGTGTGTGTGTGTGTGTGTTAACATACATGCATATACCTGTGGAGACCAGAAGAGGTGGCTGTACCCATCTAAGCTGAAAAGCTGGAGTTATAGGTATTTGTGAGCTGAGTTATGTGAGGGCTGAGATCTGAACTCAGGTCCTCATCTCAAGTGCTTTTAAGTGTTGAACCACATCTCTAACCACTAACTTTTAGTGTTTTTAGTTACACATAGTATCAAGAATGATTTCAAACTGTGTTCTAGGTCATGAAAGGAAAGGACAAAACTGCACTTATTTCTCATGTAATTTCAAGTATATATATATATATATATGTATGTATGTATGTATGTATGTATGTATACATACATATGATTGATATAATTTTTTTCTATCTATGAGCTATTCAAAATGGTTTGTTTACAGAAGAAGAAGCTAAATTTAAGGAAAAGTATGCTTTACTTATGGATGAATCTAGCATTGGTATTTTGGTCTGTCTAGCTTCATAGCCTGTGCACGGAACCTCATTGTTTTCCTGATCTCACGTGTGTTCTGAATGTGCTTTGTGATCCTCCAGCATGGTAACCCTCACTGCAATTTGTATAAATCTTAAATAACTTACTTCAGACATCTCATTGTCATGGGTTTTCTCTGTAATGCCCACTCTGTGAAAAGCACTAGAGTGGCAAGTGCTTCACTGCCTTTCTCTCTGCTAATGACTATTTTCCCCAAAGTGGAACATATTCATGAGACTATAGTAAAAACAATGCAATAGTTTTCAACGTGCAAACACTTTGATGATATATTTAATGATAGAAGACATCTCTACCATTCTTCACAGTGCTTTCATTCTGTGGTACAGTCTTCAGTATCTCATGATATTTGTGTTCCATTTCTTGGCATGTAGCACAAAAATAAAAATAAAAAAAAAACTTACAGACCGATATTAGGGCTCAAGCTTTAAGCTGAAGATCCAAAAAGCAAAGCAGCCAGCCATTAGCTCTTACCTCTACCTCAGCTCAGACCAAAGGGACAATCTTCAAACTGCTCCAGAATTCACTGCTCCTCGGATTCACTCAGAATGTTATGCCCTCCACAATATGGCCAGAGATTCCCAAGACTGACTACTGAAAACCCTACTCCCATCTTTTATATCTCTCTAGTGTTGTGGTTAAAGGCATGAGCTCTGTTGCTATTTATACTGAATCAATCTCATGTAATTCTGGTGGGGCCTTGAACTCAGAGAGATACATCTGCTTTTTGCCCACTGAGTCCTAGAATTAATGATGTGTACCACCAGTGACTTATCTCTGTAGTTTGAGGCTGACTTTGTTTTCTGCATCCTCAGGCATAAATCACAAATAATATATCAACATATAACCACATGGTTAAGGGTTCCTTATTTTTTCAGGAAATTTCAAGTTTTATCTGCTTCTAGTTTCTTTTCTTATTTTCTAAATGCAGGGTTGGGTTCTCATTGATTTAAGACAATCCAAAATTTCCCTTTTCCCTAGGGTAAATGACTAAGGAATAAATACCTAGATCCAAAGAGGGAAAATAAATGCATAAATTTATGCAGACGCTTTCTGTGACCCCTCCCTTCGCCTGGTGCTGTACTTCTTACTTCAGGCACTTGGCTGCCTGAAAATGAAATCAACATTGTCAATATATTATAGAACTGCAGATGAACTATTATTACCTTGAACCTTGTTGGTTCAGTTCTGTTAGCCATCATTCACCAAAGACTGATTGGTGACACTGGTTTTCATTTAGTTCTGTTAGTTTTATGTGTATACAGACCTGAAAATAATGTCTATGATCATCAATTTATGGAAATATTAACAAACTCCCAGGGTTGTCATGGAACAGTGAATTAAACATTAGATAAACAGTGCAATCTCTTCTTCAAAAGAGAAAACACATTTACTGACTTTCACAATACTTCTTAGTCTCAGCTGCAGATGTTTAATCAATTTTTCATCTACTTTTTATAGTATCATAACATTTACGTTCAGGGTACACTGACTCTCACATCAGGTCTTGTGACACTATTTCCAAGCTACAAAATGCTAGTGTTTTGAGATCCTGTGTTTCTGATTCCATTAAAAACATTAGCTTTATGATGATTCCAATCAGAATGTTTGACACATAGAGAGGATGAGCACCAAATTTTTTGGCAGCTAATATGAAACTAAAATGATGGGCAAGATATTGTATTTAAACTTGTGTGTTAATAAAAGGAGATGACTATTCTCAATATTCTCATGATCTGAAGCATTAAGACCATGGTTACCTTTAACACATTTCTTAATGTAATATATGGGTACATAGAGATGATAGATTGATGATAGATAGATAGATAGATGACAGATAGATAGTTTATAGACAGGCAGAGATACATAGCTTATAGATACATAGATAGATGACAGATGGTAGGTAGGTAGAAAGATAGGTAGATGATAGATAATACCTAGAAATGGTAGAGAATGTAGATATAGAGATGGCAGATACAGAAAAAAAGAGAGAGATGGTAATTATAAAGATGATATTATGGAGCTGGGAACATATATTTAATTAGATGAGGATATTTCTAGTACTTCAAACATTTAAAAGGTGAGATTATACACAGTATTCAAACAAATGCCTTCACATCATTTCCCAACATCTTTACCTTTATCAACTTAACCGTCCTTTAAAATATTTTCATAATTCATAAAAAGATTCAAATGGTAATATCATATATCTCCTAAGATTTTAAAATTAAATGAGTGAGCAAATGTGGAAAAGACTAGAAAACAGAATTAATCCTAAAGACAGATTTACTTGTAATAAATATAATTCATCTATACCACCAGAGTGAAAGGAAATGGCTGAATATGAGTTAAAGAGTTAGGCAAGTAAAAAGGTTTTATAATGATGAAAATATGTCTTTATTTACTCATTAGCCAGACTTTGGTTAGTTGATATCCTGGGTCTTGAAGCATAATTGTTAAGAAAGCAAGATGACAAAAAATTGCTCACCAGGGCAGAGAGTGGCGTCAGGAGTGAGACAAGAAGCACAGCTGGATGTTTGCTCTGATGAGACAAATTTGTTTGCAGCAGAAGGCATTTGACTGCAGGCTCATATTTTAAGCTCCATTTTATATATTTATTTAATAGACTAGCAGATTGTAGCACAGGTTCACCTTTGGTGCTTTTTTTTTTTTCACATAATGAGTTTCCTAAACTATATTATAAAGCCATCAACTATAAGTGTTTCTTTCTTTTCAAATGGAGATTTCACAATAAATGGGAGCTTTGGATACAAATGCTATCATCGTAAATGAGAAAGAATAAAACATATTTTCTTTGTTTTCTCTTGAGAATGGAAAAATGATAAATTAAAAATGACTTGCCTTAGGAACACATCAATCAGCAATATTGCCAGGACGCCTGAATTGAAAGCCTGTTCTGACTGTGCAATCGTGATTCATTTATTTAGCCTTTATAAACATATTTTTCATATAGAAAGTGGGGATTACCAGAGTCATAGTTTATATGATTCTTTAAAACATTGAAAGAGTTAATAGAGCTCCAAAAGCATCATGACCACCCATCATTTCTGGTATTGTATTCTTATCATCTGTTGGTTTATGAGAGAGTGACTCATGTCAGATTATTTCCGATGAGAAACCTTATAACCAGTTTCATGAATATGAGTGAGAAGAGACCAGTTCTGCAAAACAGAATGGAAAACAAGTGAATATGTGCCAGCTACCTCCTTATAAAGACATCAATATCTGGAGAGATGGTCGGCTATTCTGTTCAGAACTGCTTGGATTATATACTTCAGTCACAATGGCCACACCTTTAACAACTAATAAAATGGTGCTTGTATCTCCAGTTGTGAAGATGATTGTGTGTTTTTAAGGAGCAACATGTCTGCTGTCTCATGCTCCTGACCTTAAGACCAACTTTTCTTTTGCAAACACTCATATTCTAGGATGCATTAATAAATTATAGCATAATTATGTGGCTGACTTTCTGGAAAACTATCCTACTATGATAAAAAGAAGATAATTTATTTGGAAAAAAAATTAGTATTGCCATTTATCTATGCAGGCATCAACATTTATAGCTTATGTTGGATTCAATACTAGAGGGATAAATGAATGGTAGAGTAATTCATTCAAGTTTCTTATTCCACAACACTCATACATAATTATGAGTTTCATTCATTGCAACATGAAAAGCAATCCCAAAAGAAAAGGAGAAAATGATGTGTGTTTTCCTGATTTTTCTTTCTGCGTTGCGTTTTGTGGGAGGTTTATCCAAGTGGTTCCTCTAATAGTTTCTGAATCTACCATAAAATGAAAATATTCAAGGCTGTGGTTTTTCTCCTTACTTGTGACTGCATAATCTAAAATGCCCATTCCCACATACCTGTCCTTTCTCAAGAAGCAGCTGTGTCATCTATAGTATATACTTTGAACAAACTAATGCAGGTTCACTCTTATTTTTCTCTTTTTTTTTCATGTTATTGCTTGAATATGAAACATCCAACATTGGCTCATATATTGACACCTTGATTTCTAGCTGACAGATTGCAGGAAATGATCAGATCTTCTGGACTCAGTTCTGATCCCTTGATGGATGCATGGTATGACAGCATTACTAGGAAATGGTAGACAGCATCCTGTTGAAAGAAGTAGGTCTCTGTAAGCATGTTCTTGAGGACTCTCCCTTATCCTTACTTATTTTCTGTGCTTCATTAAAGACAGGTAAAAGGAAGTCCATGAAATCACAAATAAAGAATGCCAGATATTTTTTGGGGGAGCACTTACACAATGATGGTAAATAACTACCAAGGTCTTCTGCCCATGGAGCACAGGGTCTACAATACAGGATGCTGAGACTACAGCCCAAGAGAGCCAAAGTGAGCCCCTCCTTTCCTTACAAGGGGTCAAGTCCCCACACCTACGTCATACCCTAAGGCCATTACCTCAAGTCTATTGGTGAAAAAATATGCCACTATATTTCCCCTTTTGTGTAATTATATTATGAAGATTTTAACACTATCAAGTATAGTCCAGTAGAAAGAAAGATAAAAAGCAGATGCATATGTAAACCTACAATCATCAAGAGCAATATTTAGAAACAATCACCAAGGGTAATGGCATATAACAGAGTTTACTCTAATAGCTGTCCTATTTTGCAAAGTCTAAGTCTTGTACCTAATATGCTCTAACTAAGATAAAAGAAATTAGATATTAGGTGTGACTCTCTAGTCTTCAACTTCACCAAAGACCTGAGGAAAGAAATAATACAAGGGTAAGCAAGAAGTACAAGCTGGAGATTTCTTAAAGGTTCAAGAAATGACAGAAATAGTTGGCTACTTAGACAGTTACCCAAGGTCTCAGAGTAACATCGGGGCATCAAATTTTGGCTAAGGCCTAGAGAATCTGAAATGACATACAAAACCTCTACCACATGTTCCTGTAACCACAAAGTTCTGCATCACATTGAGCTCTAAATAGCTAGAGTCAAGGTCTACAAATGGGAAAATATGAAACTATAATTCAAAATAGGAATTTCTCCTCTTTTTTATGACATAATTCTTCACAGTGGTACAAGAGTAGTACCATATTTCCTTTATAAAAAGTGGACTGTAAACACTAATGTGCAAATACCTCTCTAGCCTCTGCTCATGGGACATCTGCAATATTCGAGTGGTAAATATATTTCATCTCAGAGCACAGGAAAATTTGGAAAAAGATCTTTTACCCTGAGTGGACAGTGTGCCAGAACCAGCTGTAAAAGTATATACCTAGGAGGATGGAAAGGTGTTACAACTCATTTTGTAACCATTCTGCCACAGATGGATGACAATGAAATAGAAGTTGGTTTCAAGATCTTGGAGGTATTTGCAATCTTATGCAAATTAACATCCATATAGAGCAGCAACATTTGTTGATGTTTTCTTTTTTTCTTTTTTCCATTGTATAACTTTGGCTTCTTCATCAAATATCAAGTGTGGATTTACATCTGCATCTTGAATTCATTACCTTTGATCCACCTGTCTGGTTTTATGCCAGTAATATGTAGGTTTTTGTTTTGTTTTGTTTCTTTGTTTTGTTTTGTGTGTGGGATATATATATATATATATATATATATATATATATATATATATACACACACATGTAAGTATATATGTATACATATATATAATTTTTCCTTATTTTACATATAAATCCCAGTTCCCTCTCCCTCCCTCCCACCCTAGCCCCCACACCCCTTCCCATCTGACCCACCCTCACACCACAGGGTGGGTGACGCCTTCCAAGAGGGACCACCATAATCTTTCAAGTCATTTGGAGTATGGATTGGGCCATCCCTCTTGTCTCTAGGCTAAGGGAGTATTCCTCAATGGGGATTATGCTCCCAAAGTCCTTTCATGCACTAGGGATACATCCTGGTTCCACTGTCAGAGGTCCTTAGACTACCAAGGCTTTCTAACTGAGACCCTTTTTCAGGGGCCTGAGTCAGTCCAATGCTTGTTTTACAGCTATCAGTCTGGGGGTTCAGGTCAGTTGTCTCTGTTGGTTCTGGAAACCTGGTTTTGACCCCTTTTCTTGTCATTCCTCCCACTCTGCAACTGGATTCAAGGAGTTCAGCTCAGTGTTTAGCTGTGGGTGTCTTCTGTTTCCATGAGCAAACTAGCTGCAGGTTCCATGATGTTATATAAGTTAGTTATCAATCTAATTTTCAGGGATGGGCATTTAAAGTAGCCTCTCCACTGATGCTCAGATTGTTAGTTGGGGTCATTCTTGTAGTTCCCTCTATTATGGTATCCCTTTTTTTTTTCACTCTCATCTATTCGTCCCCAGACTCAGTCTTCCTGAGATAGACAATTAATAAATGGGATGCCCTGAAACTATCAAACTTCTGTAAGGCAAAGGACACAATTGACAAGACCAAATGGCAGCTAAATGGCAGCCCACAGAATGGGAAATGATATACACCAACCCCACATCTGACAGAGGGCTCATTTCCAAGATATACAAAGAACTCAAGAAAGTAGCCACTAAAAAACCAAATGACTCTATTAAAAAGTGGAGTACAGAACAAAAATGGCTGAAAAACACTTAAGAAAGTGCCCAACATCCTTAGCTATCAGGGAAGTTCAAATCAAAATGACTCTGAGATACCATTTTACTCCTATCATAATAGCTAAGTTAGAAACACCAATGACAGCTTATACTAGGGAGGATGTAGAGAAAGGGAAACACTCCTCCATTGCTGGTTGGAGTGTAAACTTGTACATTCATTTTGGAGATCAGTATGATGGTTCCTCAGGAAAATGGGTATCAGTCTACCAGAGGTCCCAGCAATTCAACTCTTAGACATATATCCAAATGATCTACATCTATGCAACAAGGACATCTGTTCAATTATGTGCATAGCAGTAATAGAAGAACCAGGAAACCCCTTACCTGAAGAATGTATAAAGAAGATGTGCTACATTTACACAATTAAATACTACTCAGTGGGGGGAAAAATGAATCCTCAAATTCACAGGTAAATGGGTGGAATTTGAAGAAATCATCCTAAGTGAGGTAACCCAGTCACAAAAAGAGGACCATGTATGTATTCACTAACAGAGCAAAGGATCAACAGCCTATAATTCACACCACCAGAAAAACTAGAATACAAGGAAGGACCTAAGAAATTCATACAAAGTCCTTCACAGGAGGGGGAATCTCCTGAGCATAGTGGGAGCAGGGGCAGTGAGTGGAGAGGGAGATATGACAAAGAGAAGGGGAGAAGAGGAGAACATGCAGTTTTTTGATACTATAGTTTGGTAGTAGAGGGATGCTGATACTTCTAGAACTTTTATTTTATAGGATTGTTTAAGCTACCCTGTTTTTGCTTTCTTTTGTTTTTCTATATGAAGTTATTTATTATTCTTTCAAGGTCTGTAAAAAATTACATTTGATTTTAGTGGGAATTGCATTGAATCTGTAGATTGCTTTTGGTAAGTTTGCCATTTTTAGTGTTATTCTTATTGACCTATGAGCATTGGAAAACTTCCCTTCTGATATCTTCTATATTTTCTTTCTTCAAAACAAAAAGTTTTTGTAATAAACTATCTTAGTTAGAGTTGTGCTTAGTTAGAGAGATAGCTTATATTATTAAGTTCCTTGGTCCTCTGGTTTCTTTCTTAGCCCATTTATTATTTGTTTATAGGAGGGCTAATATTCAGCTGGTAAAAAAAAAAAAGGATGTCAGGAATTTGAAGACAAATGGGTAGAAATAGAAAAAATCATCCTGAGTGAGGTATCCCACACTGAGAAAGACAAGTACTCACTCATAAGTTGATATTAGCTGTAAAATAATAGATAACTATGGTATAATTCACAAACCCAAAAAGACTAGGACAAGGATGGTTCATGAGGGGACAATTGGGTCTCCCTGGGAAGAGAAAACAGAAGAGATTTTGTGAGTATAATGACAGCAGGTGGGAAAAGAAACGTGAGTGTCAGGCTAAGTAAAGAAAAGAAATGAAAGAGACTACTGGAAAAGGGGCCATTTTAGGGTCAGGTGAAAACCTGGTGCAAGACCATCTGCCAGGTCTACCAGGATGAACTCAGCTAAGAATCATAGGTAGAGTGGATATGTAGCCTGAACTAGCCATCTCCTATAACCAGGCAACTTCAAGTAGGAAATCAACCCAGCCACATAACCTCTGACCTACAGTCTATCCTGCCTATGGAATGTGCTGGGATTGGTTCCAAGCACAATTGTCATCAGAGAGGCTTTATCCAGCAACTTATGAAGACAGATATAGATTCATAGCCAAACATTTGGCAAAACTAGAGGAACACTGAAGAAGAGTGGGAGCCAAAGGGGTCAAGGATACCACAAGGAAACTCATAATCAACTATCCTGAACTCATAGGGTCTCAAAGAGACTGAACCAACAACCAGAGAGCCTGCATGAGACTGACCTAGATGATCTGCATATATGTTATAGTAGTGTGGCTTGGTCCTCTTGGAACTCCTAATAGTGGGAATAAGTGCTGTTTCTGACTGTTTTATTTACTGACTTTGGGTACCCTACTCCTTATACTAGGTTGCCTTGTCCAGCCTTAGTATGAAGTGAGGTGGTTACTCTTACTGGAATTTGTTATGCCATGTTTGTTGATACTCATGGAAGACCTGCCCCTTAATAAACAAAAGTAGAGGATGAGTATAGTGAGGGTAGGTGCGAACAGATAACAGATGTGGGGGCAAGGAGATACTGGGAGGAGAAGAGGGTGCAGAAACTGCAACAGGGAGTTAAAATAAAACAACAGAAAAAACTTTTGGAGGAGCTTTGTGTGGTAGTGAGTTTAATGTTGCTCCTGAAATAAAGTACTTCTCACATTTTTTTTTTGGGGGGGGGACTCGGTTTGTTAGAGGCTAGGGAGAAAAATGGAATCATATCTAATGTCTTGTTATTGTTTTAAATCTTGTTGGCTCCAGGCCAGTACAGCTTTGAAAAGATATTGATAACACAGTTTCCTAGGAGACCAGATGACTAGGCTTTAGAATCCTCAGAAAGAGAATCAACTAAAGAGACTATGGCATTCAAAGCACAATGGGCCATTAATAGACTTCATCTTGTGCACACTGTGATAAAACATCACAAAAAACATTTAGAGTATTTTTGCCCTTCTACTTCAGCTTAGTTTCCAAATGACAATAATTAGACATAACAGATCTTTCATCACATATTTGTCACTATGTATATGATGGACAGAGAAGTAAATATGCATCTCATAAATGATGCTCAATAAAATTATCCTTTTTATTTCAAATAATATTCAGTATTGTGTGGGTAGGAGAATTGGATGGTGGCAGCTAACAGTAGCAAAGGCTAACTGAGTCTGACTAATGGAGTTTGTCATGCCTGACATAGAGACAGACATCTAACCAGTCGGCTATAAAGAAAATTCCAAAGTTTAGAAATAATTCTTGAAATCATTGAAAGGCCTTTGATACAGCAATTTCAGTTGTCGGAGATGGCTCTTCACTTGTTTTTTTACTGACTCAGTGTTGGAGAGCTTAGGTATTTATTTATTTGTTTGTTTATTTATTTATTTATTTATTTATTTATTTATTTATTTATTTGTGAGCTCCGGTCTTGGTCCTGGGGTTATTCCTAGACTCAGCAGAAAACCTGATAACTCATGCCTTCACGTGAGCTCTCTGAATCTTTTTCCATCTAATGGCATGCCTGTCACTCAGCCAAGAGAATAAGAAAAAGTTCCCTGATACTGGTAAGTTAAGGAATTGTCTCTTGGAGGCTAGCATAGCCATGCTGGTGTTAACTGCCCTCTCAACAAACCCTGCTGGGTTAAGGGTCATAACTCTGCCTCCAGCTGTGGATGCCTGTTGAGCCTGGTGGTTTGGAATCTGATGACTCAAAGCCACCATCCCAGGTAGCAGCTGGCTGTTTTTGGATTTCTCTCTTCTCCTAATGTTCCATTAACCTCTCACAGCTGGCCTCCCTGTGCAAGTTCAGCAGTTTGACTAATCTTTCCCTGATCTCTCCCTTTCTTGCAGGAGGATCATCATTAATACATTCTCAGTCTGCTTCATGCTTCCTCTCAGCCTGCCAGTGTTCTCTGTTAGTACATGCTGTGCCACAGGCAATTCATTCTGCTGTCTGCTCAGCACCAGCTTTGTTGGGCTTCCACACAGTGGGGCCTTAAGGCAATGTGTGTCTAAGCCCATTAGACACTGGGTTGGAAGCAATGTGAGGATATCAACTTGTACAGGAATAGGTTGAGGTGCATTTCCTGCTTGTACACACCTTGATGCTGCTTCCAGATATGTGGCTCAAATTAACTACAACAATCAAAATTGCAATGACAATGGTTACGTACTTACAAAAATAGTGATATCATAATAAAAAAATAATGGTCAGTCTCATATACATGGACTGTTAACTTATGAACCTTGGCCAAATGCTCCATATTCCTAATGGTTTCCTACATCCTCTGTGAGTTAGGTAGTAGTATTGGTGAGGTTATCAGGTAAATGAAAGTTTGATGCACTGCCATAGTCATCCACCCAAAAAATGCTTGTAATTGGTCTTGCTTTCCTGATGCCTTTAAAGATTTGTAGTTTAACAATTATGCACAATAATATAATAGCCACGAGTTTGTTGTTTGGAGTTTTACCTTTACTGACATATAAAGAATAAACATAGGTCAATTCTGAAGTTATTAAAAATTAATACAATTTAGATATATTTATCCATATAGTGCATTAGCTTCATATGAATTTAAAAATAAACTATGAAAAAGAAAATTCCAAGTAATATCCATTAACTAACCAAGAAACCTGTCTGCCTCTTTCATTCTCATGGGAATGGAAAGATTTTAGAAGCATCAGAATGAAGAATGATGAAGCAGAAATTTGTTCTTAGTACCTGTGATGACATGGATAATGTCATTTGTATTTATTTGTATATCCATGTGTGTGCAAACACATATAGGCATGTGTGTGCATGCACATATAACCATTAATGTCTGTGTGTGTGCTTGACTGTTATGTGTGTTACATGTGTACAAGTGCCCAAGGAGCCCAAAAGAGGCTGTCAGATCCCTTGGAACTGAAGTTCAGCATTTGTCAGCTGCCTACTTTATGTGTTGAGAACTGAAGCCCTATCCTCTGTAAAAGCAATCCATGGCCTAGCCAATGAGCATTTCTGCAGCCCACATAACTAGACTTTGCTGCAAGGTCACAGGATAGTTTGTTTATCTTTAAATCCAATTATTTCAGCCACACTCTTCTTTCAAATACTCTTTACTATTTGGTTATCCATGTTATTTCTACTGTTTTCTGAGATTAGATGGTTGTTCACTTTCCTTTTATCCTGAGTACTTCATTTTCACCTTCAGTTTATTGGGTTCATTCCTGTAAATTTGGCAAATACAGGTCAGTACGAGTTGCATTGTGGCATAGTAAAAGTTACTCAATCTCTGTCTGACTATTCTCTGGACAGGTGGGTGTTTGTCCCTACTTACAGCACTTCAAATAGAGGAGAAAATTGATGCCTTGGGAATGTTGACCTGTGAATAAGGAATTCAGCCTAGTGTTTTTGTCCCTCAGTCATCAAACATGTTCATAAATGTGACTTTTCTCTAATGTTCATTGCTCTTTCATTTCAGTATATCACTTCTGAATGGGCTGCTTCTGAAATTTCTGTAGTTCTGATACTGGAAAAGCACTACCAGTGAAGGAAAGAGATTATTTTAGGGTGGAGAAACGTAATATGAAGCAAAAATAAGCAAAGATGTTAAGAAGGACAGAGGACTCTTTGTTATTTGCGATAGGATTTAAAGTCACAGCTATGGATATCAGCCTTTAGTTCTCTGTTCCAGAATCCCTTCTATCTTCTGACTTAGATTGAATATTCACTCACAAGCCAAAAAAAAATCTGTTTTTAAGTAGACTGCTCTTATCAAGACAATTTTACAAAATATTAGCCTTTAAAAAGTCACAGTATTATTTTCTTCATAAAAAATAAAACAATAAAATTATGATAAATTTAAATCATTTTGAATATTGGATTTTATTTGCCTAGCTGGATGACTAGAGTCAGATTTTTTTTTTTGGTAAATCCAGTTAAATTTATGTAAATTTTATATTCCAAAATTTATATCATTAGTTATTACTTCCAAACAGCTTAGCACATTGTCCAGTGATAGCAAAAGTTCAGATATAGATGATGTAATGGCTGAGAGTGCCTGTTGTTCTAGCAAAACATCTAACTTCTGTTCTGATCGTTCATATCAGGTGGCTGATGACTGCTTCTAACCTCAGCTCATGAGGCCCAAATTCTGCTTTTGCTATCAGTAGACACCCACACTCTCATTGCATATATTCTCTCATAAATGTAAACAAAATTAAATAAAAAACTTTCACCCATGTAGGAAAACCACAGAAACTTTCAGCAAGATATAAACAATTTCAGGTCTCAGTTTTTTGAACTGATAGTCAAAGCTCATTCTGATTCATTGTGTGTGTGTGTGTGTGTGTGTGTGTGTTCATTTATATAAAGTGAGATATCATCCACTGGTTGTAATTCTAAGCACTATCGATTTGGAATGCCCAATTAAATGTGTTAAGTAACAGAAACCAAATATTTCATCATTTATTGGGTGATTGCCATGTAACATGAAGTGTTCTGGAAACAGACAATAAAAAAGGATACAATAGGCAATGTTCATGGGTTTACATTGTCATGATCAAAAAATTGCAAAATAGATTGTTTAATGGCTAACAATTTCATATTTCTGGACAAGGGACTTGACAATGAGAAGAAAATTCAGGGAGGGGCATTGACAAAGTGACAGTCAACAAAGAAATAAAAGGTAAAAAATATTGAGGTTTAATAAGGATCAGGAAAAATAGATAGGCAGAATAGATGTTTATTCAGGGATGAAATAACTTACAACATAGACAGATGAATACCAACAAGTTCCTTGTGCCAAGATTGCCTCCAGATGTTCTGCTGTCCCCGTGCTGTGCTGCGAGCAAGAGAACTCTCAGTGCCCCCTCCTCAGACTTAGTTCTCCCAGGTAACCCCTGTCCCTGTCCCCACGCCCAATGGGCGTGGCCTGTGCCACAGGTATGGACAAGGTAAATATCTCCCTACAGAAAGAGATGTTGAAAGATGGTGGGAAGGAAAGGAGGGGCTTTGACTTAGAGTTAGAGATGGTAATAAGATCTGTTTTTGTCTGGGCATGATGGTACTTACCTGAAATTCCAGCACTTGAGAGGCTAAAGTACAAGATCTGGAGTTCAAGCCCAGAATAGCTCCACAAAGACCTAACAAGGAGTAGCTAAGGGGTACCCCAGACTGATAGCTGGGAATCCAGCATGGGACTGAATAAGACCCCCTGAATATGGGTCTCAGACAGAAGGACTGAGCAGTCTAAGGGACCTCAGACAGTGGAACCAGGATGTTTTCCTGGTGCACAAAAAGACCTTGTGGAAACATCCCCCATGGAGGGATACTGCCTTAACCTAGAGACAGGACAGATGTCCTAGCCCCTACTTCAAATGACATGACATATTTACATGATCTCACCTGGATGGCATTGCCCTACATGTGAAATTGGGATGGGGAGATGGGAGGGGAGGGTGGTCAGGGTGCATGTGAGGGTGGGAGAGAGGATAATAGGGAGGGAGGGAGAGGGAACTGGGATCAACATGTAAAATAATAATAATAATAATAATAATAATAATAATAATAATAATAAAACCCCTTTAAATATAAAAACAAAACAAAAAATATGTAAAACAGTGTCCTCACTGCCATTGAAGTTTTCTGGATAGTAGAATGGAAAGGGTAATTTAAAAAATTAATCTGGCCAAATTCTAGAAAATAAGTGGAGAAGATTAAAAAACAGGGCTGAAACAATAGTAATAGTTTTCAGAATGGTTACTGTAAGACAAAAGTCTCACCCATGCATTGATATGCATTCATATTGAAGTGTGAAACATCTAATATGTCAATTTTAACTTAGCATTATTAAGAACTTCACCTCATCCAGTTTCTGGTGAACACCATGAGGTCTCTGTATAGTCAAAATCATAGCAAGAAAACAGAAGAGCTTAGGCTTCTGTAAACATGTAGTACTGATATCTGTTTCAAGGACAACAAATTACTGATTACATTCTCTGTTTCATCATTTTTTTTATTTTATAAAGACAATTTAATAATAATTCACTTATTATAAGTGATATAATATCTATATATCTATATATCTATATCAACTATATTTTTTATCATCTATCCATCTATGAAGAGAAAGGAAGTACCAAGTACATAGTAGATGATAAATATAATTATGTATTACTATTTATTGTAAAAAGAAAGCTAATACATGCATGTGATCCATAGCTACTTTCAATAGTTGTGGTTTGAATAGAAAATGACCAGTCAGATTCATGGATTTTAACATCTGGATCCTAGCTGGGGGCTGTTGCTTGAAGGGTTCTGAAATCTTTGGAACAAATGGCCTATATTGCAAATGTAGGCAACTTGGGATTCTGCCTTGAGATTATTATCCTCGCTCTTCTTTGGTCTTTCTTAACTTCTTGTCCTACCATCCAGGTATTAAGTATATTATATTGATAAAGTGAAACATGCTGTTTAAGATTACTGAGAAGCTGGGTTTGGAAATGTGTCTGACCGGCAACTTCAAATCCAAATATGTTTATGTCAAGTGTCCTCCAAAGCCCTGTCATGAGTCAGGCTGACCCTCTAGCTCTGCAATGGAAAGTGTGATAACTAGAAACAGGTAAGGATATTAAAAAACACCATGTCCTTGAGAAGAGCTAGAAGGTTAATAATTCCAACTAAAGTCAGTATTGTTTATGCCACAATATAAAAATATCTGTAGCAGGAAAGAAAAGCCAGAAGCTCATCCATAGTGAAGGTAATGGGGATCAATTTAATCTTGAAGCCCAGTTGATTGCCTCAACTTCCCCAGTCAGTTTCTGACAGACAACTGTCAGAGCTTGATGTGATGAAGTTATGTTTCTACTGCTATTTTTATTTATGTAGAGGTCTGCCCAAAGCCTCACTCAGCTTCACCTAGTTGTCTTACTATTGGGAACTCCAGCTAGCTGCCTGAACTGGCTTCCTTCTAAGAATTGGTTGTCCAACCTTAAGTCTGCAGTGCTATTTATTTCCCCTCTTTCATGGTGCCTGCTTTCCTCTCCCACAGTGGACCTTCTATGGCACGTTACCCCTTTCTTCTGTGGTTCTCATGCCTGTAATAGATTCCCTAAACTGTTTTTATGTTTGTATTATACAAAGATCTACTATGGTTGAGCGCCCATTGCTGATCATCCAAAGCCTTTGCAGAATTTCAACAAATACTGTTCAAACATCATTGCTTCTTGAATCATGTCACATGGAACACTTGATAGATTCCCTACTTGTCTGTAAAAATGTTCAATGAAAAGTAGTGTCTATGTTTAATTGATACATTTACACCCAGTGCCCTACCAGAGTGGCTAAGCTGGTTTTTTTTTTTCAATTCTATACATTATTGCTAAGCAAAGTAACATATCTTCAATGCTTCTTTTAGCCTCACATTTCATTTGGTTTGGGCATCCTCTAGCAAAACTTTCAAATCAAAGTAATATCCATATATCTATATATCTAAATCTATATATATGTATGTATGTATATATGTACATATATATTTCATATATATGAAACTACAGTAATGTCTCTGAGAATCCCATCTAGATACGATAAATAGGTTTATATAATTGATAGTATTTGATTTTAAAAATAAAATATTAATCATGTTTGTTTCTAGAATCTCTTTAAATGTTTTTTATCAGCACCAATAAATATTTTTGGGGTACTTCCCATATTATAAATTGTGAGACTTTATTCATTAAGTGTTCTTTTATTTCCTTCTGGTTATAGTCACATTGTAACATTCAGAGTAGATGGACAATACAACTGTTGCATGTTTTAGTTTTAGGAGCAAAACTGTTTTTGCTGCAGGTGTGCTGTGTTAATTTGTGGAATTCAGAGTGGAAGGAAGAGACTAACTCCCTAAAGTTGTCTTCTAATGTCCATGCAGTATGAAGGCCTAGACTCACAAATAGGCATCACACACACACACACACACACACACACACACACACACACACACACACACACTCACACACGCACACACACAAAATAGAAGCACATAAAATACACATTATAAGTTAATATTTTAAGTGTTTTAAAATGCTTCAAAATTGACTTTTGATACAAATCCTTTTAAGAATTTCTTTTTAACTCCCCCCCCCAGAATATTAATACTGCCTTGTTCTCCCAAACTGTGCTTTATTTGCTCTCATTTCTACCCATTCATTAATGGGATTTGTCACATTTCTCTCTAATAGCTTTCGATTGACTGAACTCTGATCCTCCAGAGGCAAAGTGGAAGAGAGGAAAGAAAAGGCCTTATATGAGTGCTGGTAACTTACTAGTAATATTGACTGAGAAAGAACAGAAAGATTTTTTTCTTTGCCTCCTGAAATTGACTCAAATTTACTTTTGAAGTCATTTTGCAGGAAATAGATTGCAAATTCAAAGTTTTCTCAAGAGATCACCTCCTTTTTCTCCTTTGTGCTTTTCAGGGAAACACAAAAGGTGGGTGGGACCATGAAACTGAAACTGCTTTCTTAAGTGGGAGGGAGGATGAATCTTGAAAGGAAGCTCCTTCAGGGAACTATGCTGAATGATTGAAGTGGAGTGGATTTCATCTTCCAACACTGAGAAGTACTGAAGAGGAATGGCTGTCTGAATACAATACCCTAGCTCATGGGCCAGCCCAGTGTGTTTGATCTCAGGGGAAAGAAGCAAAATCCAGGGAAGGGCTAACAGGAAGGAATATATAAACACTAGAAGCAAAAAGGCTGGGTCTGCAGAAACCAAGTTCAAAAAGCATCCCAGTTTGCAGGAAATTAGATCTAAAGTGGTCAGCAGTCTCAAATTATTTTTGTACTTTCCCCACATACATTTTTATTTCTGGAAAAGATAGGATTGAGACAATTCACCATAATTTGGAGGAAGAAATACATCCCAAAGCAATATACCAGCACCACATGGACTGCAGAATCCTTTTTTCTAACAATCAGAGTCTTAGTGGCATTCTGATCATCATCTGCTTGGCAGTTTATTCATTACTAAAAGGTAGCATCAATCCCTTGTCAGAATCAATTGATGTGGGTATTTGTATGGTGTTGATGAGAACTTACTCAAATTTGCCTCTTTTTAATTGTAGGAATGAAAACTTCATTATTTTTCTAATCAAACTGGTGTTACAAAAAAGTAAACTCAAGACTGAAACAAACAATGACAAGGCTATAGACACTATCTCATGAGCTTTGTTCCCTTCTATGTGAGCAAATCTGTTGGTTTTTTTCCTTGTTCAGCTCAGGTTTAAGTAGTCATGTTTTAATCTGGACCATACCTTCTGATGGCAGCCATGAAGGACATGAAAGGAGGATGATTATTCTCTTTGTCACTTGCTTTCATCTTCACTGGTAAGTTCATTCTTTCACTGGCATTAGAGATTAATCTTTGGAGTTCTGGCATATAAGAAAGACCAGCTGAGACATCCAATCTCATGGACTACTTGATTCATGGAATTCCCATTGGTAGACAGCCATTGTCGGACTATCTGGACCAAAATCTATAAGAGAGAGAGATGAGAGACAGATGCATTGTATAAATCTTGTTCTTCTAGAGAACCCCAATTGACGACTGTGTGTGAGTGTATGCGTTAATAGGTTTTCTATCCACCCACACACAATGTGCTTCTCTACCAACTCAGTAACCCTGATCAAATCAAATAGAAAAAGTTTGACAACAGATTTATTTGAGAAAACCAATTCCCAGGTAGCTTCTGTAGTTCCTGAGATAGAAGCTGGAGAGGCCCTACCCACAAGTGAAAGCAGGGAGACTTTGGAGGTTGTAAGAATGACAAAATAGTCCCTAGAGTTTCAAAAGTAGTTAGTTGTAGTGCACACCTTTAATCCCAGCACCCAGGATGGAGAGGTAGGCAGATCTTCATGTTCAAAGGAATCCTGGTCTAAGACAGCTAAAGATACACAAAGAAAATGTATCAAAACAATTAAAAATATCAACAACAACAACAAAAAAGCTAACTGCCTCATTCTGCCCCTAACAAACCCACCTTTACCTACCCTCCCCAATCATTAGCTACAAATCCCCAGCTTGAAGCATGAAATCTATAAATCCCTGAACTCTGATACTTGAGTGACTTGAGTTCTGCCCTGATCAAGATGTGGGCAGAACTGGATCCTCACATTTCTGGCAGTAAGTAAATCCAGATATAAAAGTTTGAAGTCATGTAGATATGCAAGCATACAAATAGACACACCCACAAATGCAGCTCAAATTACACACACACACACACACACACACACACACACACACACACACTGTATGTCACCTTAGCTTTAGCAAGTGTGAATTTTGCATTTTCTCACTAAACATAAAATCTCATTAAATCTTTTTTGTCTGTGAATGCATAACCATATCTCATATCCTCCACCCAATACTTCAAGGAAAGCTTTCATATGGACCTTCATGTGAGGAAACAACAAAAGAGCCTGTGATAGCTATGACTGTTAGCACATTAGTTTCATTGAATTTGCATATGCTTGTCTTATGGCCTTTTAGTTGTCTACTGAGTAGCTTGTTTCCTTTAATTTCTTTTCATCAAATTGGCATCAAGTTTCTGTACTTAACCTTGTGTTTTATAGTAAATGACCATCACAATCCTTAGGGGAAATTAACTTTTTGTTGTTAAACATTGAGCTCAGTATCACTCTTGCTAAGAATCACCCAGGCCAATTAGGAAATATTAGAACTTGATGCCAGGATAGTCTCAATAGTGACAGAGCTTAGGACAGGCTCGTCTTTCTTAAATCATCAGGCAGTCTCCATGTGACAAGAGCACCCACCATGAGGACCTGCACTATTTCCTTATGGTCCATATTCAATAGTGTATAGAATAAAGAAACATCAACAAAGGGACAGAAGCCAGTGATATGCTGAAAATGATTTAATAAATAGTCATCTGAATGGGTTGAGCTAGATTCAGCTCCTGTACTTTAGCTGGTTGCATGTAGACTGTGTTAAGTCATTTCTTTGCATGTGATACAGGAGTAAAAGACATATTTTTCACAGAGATTTACAGCCTAGATGTCCACTTAACTATAAACATCCGTTCGGGCAGTTGTAGACTAGGTAAATATTTCACACCCTGAACAACTCTGAACTTTGACCCATACTCCTACCCTTACTTGCCATGATGTATTGTATTTCATCAAACTTGGCTTTATTTAAGATTGAGTCTTCTGTTTAGTCAATGTTTACAATCTGGAGTTTATTTGTAATACCATCTCCCACCATAATGGAGAATTCACTGACTGGAAATGGACATGGAAGCATAATACAATGTTTTTTTAAATAAAAATTCACAATTTTCTCCCAGCTCCTATCCTGTTATCTGTAACATTTTCTTCAGTTTGAAACAAGAGTGAGTCCATGGTAGAGATGTACAGGTGTAAATGGCTGTAAAACTCCAGGTTGTATGACAAATGCTCATCTGGAAAGCTAAGAAGTACAGAAAGACTTCTGGATCCAAGAGGGGCATGAAACCCAGAATGCATTATGTCTCAGAACATGCATCAATAGAATAACAGCTCAATGCCCTTGAAGGAAGACCAAAAGGAATTTTATGAGAAGAATAATTAAGGTGTGAAGGAATGATTCTATTGGAGAATATAATAAACCCAAAGTCTTGTTTCTTCTGAAACATACTCAATACAATTTACCTTTTAAAACAAATATTTAAAATATGCAAAATAACTGAACATGACAGATTTCTACTTGTGGTTTGTAATAATGTAAGTGTTCTCTTAAACATTTGAAAGATAAGAAAAAGAGAAAATTGATCATAGAAGGAACAAAGTAAAAAAGCCAGCATTTTGCTATACTGAATTAAGTCACACTTTTCCTCTCATGGTCTGTAGCAGAGAATGAGCTAAGTCTGCTTAGCTTCAGCACAAAGCACATGTTACAGGTACTTAGTGATTTCTGCATCTTCAGTGGCACAATTCTATGATTAAGTAATCATTCCACTGACTTTCATCAGAAACTCACTTGCTTTGCCCATTTGTCTTGTCCAGATTCAATTACAGCTGCTATCATTCTCTTATGGGTAGTTGCATGTAACTTTTATTCTGCCTTGAAATTTTCTCCCATTGACATATTTTGTGAGAAATTCTCAGAATATTACTTATGGTAAGGATTGAAATTCTCTATTTCCTTCTCATTTTCTAGTCAAAATTATTTCTATTGTATCAACAGTTGTTAAAAAAAGAGGTTTTTGAGATATCAGGGTGATATTTTCATTCCTCTGGCCAACTTAATATGTGATACAGCACTCAATGACTGAATTAAATCATTTAAAATAATGTAATTTCTTATGTGCACATTGACTGACTGAAAGATTATGGGGTCATTTTACAGAGAAATTATCTAGGTGAGAGAAGTATGAAAATAAGTGAAGGTTGATAGAGTTAACAGCTGCTTGGCCTAGATTGCTTGGAATCTGACATCAGTTCATTTATTTTTGCCATATTTAATCATAGCACAATTTTGTAAAAACGTTTTCAGATAACAATTAACTCAGCTCTGTAAGCATAACAAAGCTTAAGACATGTTTACATTGATCATTGATGCTCTTTACAAAATACATGACTTCGTCCATAAGACGGGTTCTTGTTGGCTTAGAAAAATAATGGTCAAGATTGGGGCCTGGGATGAATGACTAAGGTAAACATATGCCTGGACTAGGATACCATAGAAGTCACTTAAGCATATGCATATGCACAAGATACCCATGTATCCTATGCTCAGGATACAATCTAGTGTCACAGTGTTGTTCCTGTTGCCTGCATATCAACCTGAAGCAGCTCCTTCACCAGCATCATGTCTGGCTGAAAACCACCATGCTCCTGACCATGATGATGATAGTGCATGCATACGCACAAACACACATACACTAGCACACACACAAATTCAGTCTTCCTTATCCTAAGGAACCGATTCTCTAAGAAAAACAAAGGAATTAACTATTTTTATGTCATTGGGAACATTGTTATCAGAATTATTAGGAAAATATTAATTAAGAGTTGATAAAGGGAGGTAGTAATACCTCAAGGTAAAAAGAGTGGGGCAAGTTAAGACGAGGGACCTACAATTACACAAACACCAAAAACTAGATCTTATAATCATACATGGCACGTATTAGCAGGATAAGTTAAGTGTGAAAAGCCCAGTTGGTTACATTTTAAAGGTGAGCTATGTGGATTTGAGGGGCTGGAAATGAACCATTAGCAAAACCAAACTATCCCTAATGCCATGGACTTAATAATCTAGAGTGAGAAAGAGCATAGGGAAAGATAATAAAAAATCCTAAAGTAATAAATCTATTGAAAATGGCAACAACAACAAAAAACCTGGAATAACTATGAAGAAAAAAAAATGAAGAAATAAATAAAATAAAGACTCTTTAAAGTGAAACTTCTGATTTCAACCAGTGTTTCATTTATTTGAAGGGTTTTCAAGCAAATGTTTTGTATAATAGTGGACTGAAGTCCACTGTGGTTTTTTGAATGAGAATGGCCCTGATAGGCTCATTTACTTGAATATTTAGAATCCAGTTGGTAGAATTGTTTGGGAAGGATTAGGGTATGGCTTTGTTGGGGGAAATGTGTCACTGTGGATGGACTTGGAGGTTTCAAAAGCAATTCCTAATGCTCCGTATAGGGCTTATGAATTCTCAGTTCTTCCTTCAGTCTAGCATCATAGACTCTAACCCTCTGAAATCATAAACCAAAATAAATTATTTCTTGTATAAGTAGCTTTAGTCCTATCACAGCAATAGAGAATGTGCTAAGACATTTATTTATGACAATTCTGTGATGATCGTTAATCTATCCTAACCTCCACAGACTTCAGAAAGTGTGGAACAAGTATCTTGTGAAATAGTTAATAGTGAAGTGGTTCTTTGTACTATCAATAGGGTATGTTTTAAATAGTTGAATGCAGTCCTGCTTGTTTTTTTAAAACTAGATGGAGAGTCTGGAAAGAGCAGTACACAACAGCCGGCTCCCAGTAAGAAGACCACGTGGAAATACATAGATTAACACAAATGGGTTAATACTTAAGACAGAGCTAGCCAATAAGAAAGTAGTAACTGGCCAACAGTATAATATCTAATACAGAGCGTCGGTGTATTATTTGGGGTTGGCGCGGCGGTGAAACAAAACCAGCAGCGGGAGGAAAAACCTCCCTTGTACTCCTTACAAATGGCGCCCACGTGGCTAATAAGAACTTTCACTTAAAATTTAACAACAGCTTAAAAAAGGGATTTTAGAAACAAAACAACAGAAACAAGCAAGGTTTCTTGGTAACATTTTCTGGGTTGCACTCTGTTTTGTGTGAGACAAGCAAAGATTTCTGCGGCTCCTTTAAGGGAAGATTCCTGACTCAGCATAAGTGGCAAAAAACCGCATGGCTTTTAAGAAGCACTGCTAACAATTTGTTAGTGTGTATGAGAGATGGCAATGGCAGTGACCACATCTCCAAGCTGGCAGCATGGGGCTGGATGGCAGTGCAGACCAAGGCAGTAAGCACAGCTCTCACTGCTGGCAGTAAAATAGCCGCCGCCATGTTTGATAAACTGCTCCAGAAACAACTATGAATTTCATTTTAGCAATGTTGTTGTTTACCAGATAAAAGACTCGTGGCTACAAAAAGATAAAGATTTACAGTAAAGACAGATTCACATTAAGAAAAAGCACTAAACGTTTACAGTGTATTTTAAAATATACGTAGACTTGGAAAAAAAAATAAAATGGTTTTAAAGACACAAAGAGGAACTGGGTGTGGTAGCACATGCCTTTAATCCCAGCACTGGAGACAGAGGCAAGCAAATCTCTGTGATTCCAAGTAAACCTGGTATGCAAAGTGAATTCCAGGACCGATAAAAGTTACACAGAGAATCCCTGTCTCAAAAAATGAAAAAAAATAATAAGTAAGTAAAAGAAACAGAGTAATAATAAAGCCACATAAAGATGAAAAGCTCAGAGAGAATCTAGTTACTGTATAGTGTTTATATTGTCTTTGCATTGTTTGACTGCTGAGAAAACAACAACTGTTAAAACAAATGCTGCTGAATTAATTCAATTTATATATTTTAAAAATGCTCTGACTCCAAAATTTAAGTTCAAGGACAAGTTACTGGGGAAAAGGATTTCTATTTTTGTTTCCACAGAATATAAAAAGCTTTGGATTCCTTCCAAACTAATGTGGTTTGATCAAGCCAGACCCCCTAAAACAGAGTTCCTGGTGATCCAACATTCAAGACAGCTTGGACAAAGCAGCCTTGAAGACTACAACCAGGATTTCTGCATCTTCTTAGGATCCCCATGACAGCGCCCCCTATCAGCAGGAAGTAGTTTGGAAAGAACTACGCCCAAATTCCCAAATATTATTTATAAATGTTTGTTTTCATATAAATGGACTTGGTTATAAATGGGTAATGATCACAGCCAATTCTTTTTAAAGGTAAAAAGGGGATTATGGTATAGATATGAATACTTTGTTTTGGAATGGATTTTCATTTATTGATTACTACTTTATTTTGGAATGGATTTTCATTTATTGATAGAATTTAAAGTCAATTTGGTGATATGTATATTTCTCCTCTTGTTTAGGTATTGTGTTTTTTGAGCTCAGTTAGAAATGTAATGTATAATGTAGTACAGATTATAGATAGTTACCTATGATAGTCAGAACTTATAGTTAAGTTAGTTAGGATTTCTAGATATACAGACATGTATTTGAGATGGATAGGCATTCTTCAAAACTTTCAAAGACCTACAGAATATGGCATTTAAAAATGGTTTAGGGTTTTTCTTGACAGTGAGACATAAATGCTCCTGGCAACAACACCTGTGTCAGAAAGGAAGATGGACATTGAAGAAACGTGTTATGAAGTTTGCTTTCAATATGGCAAGACTAGCCATTTGTACAAGATACTGCTCTAGTATGGACTGTTTGACTTGATGCTGTATAAACTTGACATGCAGGACCAACAGAAAAGTGACTGCTAATTCAAGATGGACATTGCTATAGAGTTCCTGCTTCATGGAAGAGTCTGTCAGACAGTCTGCAGGACACAAAGAAAAGTGATTGACAAACTGCCAATACAAGAAGACAGTTTAAAGATTCCTGCTTTGCTGAAGAGTCTGCAAGACACACTAGGGCCTGTGGGCTGAAGATAGAAGATTATAGAAGAACTTCAGGTGACTGATCATGCAAGATGTCTCTGTCATTTCTAGATTTTATATATTATCCTTTTGTGGTCTTTGGAGTTGAAGACAGATAGTTAAAGTTTTTCTTAGTTAGGATTACAGATAAGTTACATAGGCTTTAGACATACAAAGATAGGATAGATGATGGAATATTTTCTTGAATCTTGCTAAATGTTAATGGACTAAATATTGTTAACTGTAATTCTTATTTGATAGCTGTTGTGTTATATATTTTGCTGTTAAGGTTAAAACCCTTCTTTTTATTTTAGACAGAAAAGAGGAGATGATGGGAGATGTCATTCTGTATATGTTTCTCATACTGGTTAATAAATAAAGCACTGTTGGCCAATAGGAAAGGAAGATAGGAGGGACTAGGAGACAAGGAGGAAAGAGGAAGTAGTAAGGAGGAGTCAAGACGGAGAGCCTGGAGAGAACAGAACCGCCATTACTCTGCTCTCGGTAAGACCACGTGGAAATACATAGAAATGGGTTAATAATTAAGATAGAGCTAGCTGATAAGAAACAAGTAGCCAGGCCAACAGCATTATATCTAATACAGAGTCTCAGTGTGTTATTTGGGGCTGGCGCGGCAGTGGGACAAGAGTGGCGCCCGGAGGAAAAAACCTGTACTCCTTACACATTGTACTATCAGTAGGGTATGTTTTAAATAGTTGAATGCAGTCCTGCTTGTTTTTTTTTAAACTAGATTTTATATTAGCACTATGAAAAAAAATAAACATTAAATAGTAATCATTCATAATGTTTCATCAAGGCATCATAGCTTTTATGTGTATATACCATGATTTCTTGTTTTATTCTTTATGGATTTCTTTGTGTGAGAATGAATGTTACCGCTGCTTGTATGTGTTTCTTGTGATTTTCCCTTGTCTCCTTTTCTCCTGTTTGGTTTTTCATCTTATTTTTATGTCTTATATGACTGTTTCCTAATGAAAGAGAGAAAGAAATGGTGTGAATTTTGGTTGTAGAGGCAGTAGAGGGATGTAGGAGGAGTTTGGGGAAGATAACGACTAATCAGATCATAGTATATGAAAAAGAACTCTTTTTAATTAAAATAGAAGAAATTAATATAGTGCTGTTATAATAAAACATTAAATGAAGGCAGTTTTGATGAAGCAGCTTTACTGTGTCAGTATACATTGTAAGTGAACATTTAAAAACCCATTTCACAAAACTTTTGGCCTAATGTCTTTAAGACAAACTTTATTCAGTAGTATAAAAGAGGATGATCAATTTTAAGCTATAGTATTTCACTATAACATCTTGAGGAGTATATTCAACATGTTACTGTAATAGATTCTTCAATGTGTGGTGAAAGTCTCTGATTTTCAGAAGCATTTTGTCCTTTCTTGGCAAACTATTTGAATACTAAAGGAGCTTTTTAACAGGTAGTTGGGAGGTAAGGAAAAAACCATATTCCACTACTATCTTTAACTCATCAATTCCATTTACAGTATTTTAAAAAAGATTTTCTCTGTCTCTCTGTTTCTCTGTCTCTGTCTCTCTCTCTCTCCTGTAGGTAGGGTGTGTGTGTGTGTGTGTGTGTGTGTGTGTGTGTGTGTGTGTGTGTGCGCGCGCATACAAGTAGGTACATATGTGCAGGTTTGGGTACCCTTGGGGATCAGAAACTAGTGCCAAACCTCCAAACACTTTTGTGAGACCCATTATGGGTGTTGAGAAATAAACTCTGGTCCTTTAGTTACCAGTAGGCACTTGTAACCTCTAAGCCAACTCTGCAGTACTCAATGCTTTTTACTTCCTCTACTAGTTAGAACTGAATTAAGAAAATACTTTGACCTGTTTCCAATTATTATAGTCCTTAATTTGGGAACAAAGATCAAAGTTCATAATGTAGCAAACACATTTGAACATTGTATATTCCACAGCCAGTGGAACCTATTCACCTACTTCTCATAAAGCAAGCATGTGGATTCTTCTCATAATCAATGAAGTTTCCAGTGTTTTTCAATGGAGTGTTTAAAGAGTACATGGAGTATCATATGTGTTCCAACGTAGTTCACTGGAGTCTAAAGAGGTGAGATTATTGGGGGTATACAGCACACAAATTACAAATGAGCCAAGCTATTGACAGAAGTCAGGAGTCTGCAAGACTGAGGCTGTGATTGGTATATACCAATAAGCATGACTAAAAAATGATCCTCTCACAGAAAAAGTATTAGAACAGATTCCGACAGGAGTGCTTGTGTTTTGACCCTATTAAGTAGGTGACTATCCCACCCCAGATCTTACTTCTGAAGCTGTTCTGAGAAATGATAAATGCTTTCTACATGCAGACAGCAATATGGATGCAGACAGCAGCAAGAAGAGCTGGGATTTTCATGCTACTAATAGCAATTAAATATGCCAAGACTAGTTGGGAAGGGTAACTCTCCTGAGACAGCTGTTAAAGTAAAAATTAGCTGTCCTGATAAAAATTTAGGGGCAGAGAGGGTAAATGAGAGGAAGGGAGGGAGGAAGGCAGAAAGAGGGAATGGGGATCAACATGTAAAATAAAAAATAAAGTGAAAATGGGGTAAAAAATAAAAAAAAAAAATGAGGAAAAATAAATTACAGAGTTTTCCCACATGAATTTTCAATATGTAAAGGAAATAGAGGAAATAGACAAGGGCAACAGTAAAGCAACACAAACTATTTAAAACAAAAGAAAGCAAAACAAAAAACACTGAGCAGTAAAACAGAGAAATAAATGAAATCTGGAAGATGAAGAACAGAAAGAATATATACACAATAGAACTGGAGTTTTCCTTAGTGTTTATGATTTATAATTCTTTCCTGATAGGCAAGCTTTAGGAGTAAGAGAAAATACAATTCTCAGAGGATATATCTTATAATAAAATTTAAAACTTCTTCCTAATTTGCCTGGAAAATTAGAAGTTGTGTTGACTTCATCAGATGATCTACTGTTGATCTCCAGTATCAATGTAGTTAGACAGTACTGAATATGTGTCAACACCCTATGTCTTTTTCATAGACATTCTAATCACTGATACAATTTGTTTTCTCTTGTGACTGGAATACTTTTGCAGATACTAACATTTCACATGAGAAGTTTGAACTAAGTTTGTACTGGGGTATGTCTCCTTCTCTGATGATTGAATTCATTCTTTAAATCTTCAGCAACCATCCACTAAACACCTATTCTCCTTAGAAATAAATACAGATGGAAATCCAATGGGTTGTAAATGGCTTGCTCATTTGCTACAGTTATTATACACACAATCTGTCAAGGGAAATTGTAATATAAATAATGAAGGATCAAGTTTCTCATCCTAGAACTGAAGAAAGACATGGATCCCCAAAGAGACAGGAGATGGATTGCTTATCAACCCCTAATCCCTTTAAAACATTTTAACCAGGGCTTTACCATATATCCAAGATTGGTATGGAACTCCTTACATAGCCCAGACTGGTCTTGCTTTCCAAATCTTGTCTCTCTCAAGTGGCTGAAATTGCAGGAATGTAATACCATTCCAGCTTATCTCACTGTGAGCAATGGATAAGATGTATCCAGTCCTTATACATCTATCTTATTGCAGATATAAAACTACCTAGGTACAGAGTGACACCATGCTGTACCAATGATAATGAACTGATCACAGATAAACTTTTCTCATCATCTCTTCTCTGGACTATGCCAGTTGTGTTCTTACTGGTCTCTCAACAACAAAGATGGTTCTTTGAAAGAGCCATTGGCCACATAACACAGTTACTTGAAGGCTTGCAGATACCATTTCACAATTATAACAACACAACAGACCTCTGCTGTCTTTCACACACCCCTACTAATACTAGCTATAGACTCTTGGTTGCTTTTCTGAGTTCCCATTCCTTCACTCATTATGATAAAACTGTCCTTTTGCCTTTGGAACAAATATACAACCCCTTCCCACTAAAAAAATGAAACATTTGAGTGTGTTAGGTGTATGAGATAAGGAGAAAGTAGTTTTAAGAACACCACATTGGCTTTGTTCCATTGTGGTGTGACATAGGTATTAACAACCTCTCCAGGCACATTTTACTTTCCTGTCTTAATGATGGGCAAAAACTTGAAAAAGGTTGGCTTAAAAATAGACTACTTGGTGTGGAAAAGAGTCCATCGATCTACTTGTCCTTACCTACCAAGTAAATTATATTTTATTGAATTGTACATATAGGGTAAACTTTTTAGTATAACTATGAATTTGTCACTACTGAAAAATAAATGGGGTCCAAACACTGTCAGTTGATTTCAATTTCCCAGAACAATACTCTACTCCAATTAGTTACTGATTCAAAAGATTTTACAGTGATGTCTAGTGTTTTCATGGATGCCTCTCAATTCATGGTAGGATTGCATCTTGATTAAACACACAAGTAACTGTAAATAATCATGTCAATAGTCAGCATACGTGCCCTACTAACCATTATAGCATAGCATACAACAAAGCTGGGAGTATCAGCAGTATACTTTTGCCATCACCTGACTGACTGTAGCTTACTGCTTCTTCCCAGCATCTATAGGGAGCATAAAACCACACACTAAGAGCCTTGGAAATACTTTTCAAACTTCCAGGAACACAAAGTAAGGAGCTTATTCTTATAAAAAAAAAAACAGATAAGTCATACACTATTTAAAATGTAGGGTCCTATTCATGAAACTAAGACTTTTTTGGGAGTGGAAATAACAATATCGAAACTCAAGTTGATGCTATGAACATCTAAATATCAGTTAACTTACCATGATTTGATAATTTATTTACAAAATGGCTTCCAGTATGCTCTCTATTTATATGTAGCCAATAGGTAAAATAGCATATACTAAGTTGCTAACAGCAACCAGTTTTTCAGCTCACCAATTCTGTTTCCCTATTATTATAAGAGCTCTTTGGCATACCTCTTCAGATATCTACTAATTTGGTTACCATAATTCTGACTGTAAGAGTATGTCCTGACTATGGGTCCATTGTTCAAAGAAATTTTGAAAGCAACACAGCAAAGAGGAGAGAGAGAGGAGAGGAAAAATTGGATGCTGGCAAATTGTTACAAGAACTTCATTCTCAATGTTGCCCTTACAAGATGCACAATCACCTTCTAGTCCTTCTTGGTTTGATGAAGCACAATATGTTCATAAAACCGTGTCTACACTTTTAATCAATATCCTTCAGATACTTACTTCTGGCCCAAAAGGCAGGCAAGGAAAGGTAAAAGCTGGGAAACAGGGTGTCTCAGCTCTCCCTTTTGGGTTTCCAGATTGCATTGTATGCTCAGATATTTTGTTGAACAAATAACCTCTTCCATCAAAATGACAGGTCTTTTTGGTTAACTTGTTTTCATTATATATATTTCATCACCTACATTTATTTTTATTAAACAAGAGGTGGTAAGGAAGGAGAAATCGTTTCGTATGGTTATGGGCACTTCTATTTTCTGCCAGTATTTAATTTTTAATTCACATTTTATGGCAGGTTAGAATAATATGTGGCAAGTTATTAATGCCAGTCTGTAATAAGATTATTTTCCACTGTCATGAAATTTCATAAGAATTCATGGACAGGTTATACCAGTTGAGCCCTACAAGCATTGGATGCCTCCTAACTTATAAATTACTCTGTCCCTTCAGCTGATGATTGATTTCTGGACATAAATAACAAAGAAAATGCCAAAACGATAATTCATCCATTCTTTGTGGACATGACTTGTGATTCAGAAACATTGTTTTTCTTGCTTGGATCCTGAGTGGAGTAACAATTTACCCACCCACACCCCCAGTGTACACACACACACACACACACACACACACACACACACACACACACACACACATATACACCGAGGAGTCATGTGTTCTTGTACGTAAAACCAAAACCAAAGTTCTAAGTACCTGTAATTATCATTTTTCATCTAAGTTTGCTGAGGGAAAATGTGGAATAAAATAATCAAAAGAAAACAAAACAAAATACATGTCTTCCTCCTTTTCTATCATGCTTTCTGGCCATACACCTTTCCTGTCTTTCTACCTTTCTTTAAATATTAGTATCTGTAAATTATGGAGGGAGTCATTCTCTTTCCACCATGTGAGTCATTATAAACCAAGCAAGGATGGTGGTCTTGTAGCAATATCCTACAGTCATGACACACTCAGCCATGTCCCTGGCCCTGGAAACTTTTATTCATGCACTCGGCTGAACTATTCTTCTTTGGCTGTATTATCTTGTATTCTATCAACATTCTATCCCTTGCTCACATTCTATCTTTTACAAAATAAGCTTTATTTTCCAATCTCTATAAATACACAAACCATTCCTATTCTAAAGCCACTGAATATATTTATTTTTATACCATTGCCTTTATAAAATACTTGAGTCCATGCACCACTTTTCATTAGTTTGTTGCTCACTTACCATATAAAACAGTCTGTTATTTTGGAAATTTTATATACATAACTTGTACCCTACCTGAATACCCTGCACAGAGCACACATAAAATAAACCTTACTAAACTAAAATCATAATAACAATGCTAGTGTTGCAGAAAAGCAAGACACCTGGAGGCAAACATCATGGCTAAGATTCCCCTGCTGTCATTTACTGGCCTCCTATTCAGACAACCTTTTGCATCTCAATTGCCTTATATATAAATGTCCTGCTTTTTTTTTCTTTTTCTCCTTGCAATAGTCACAGCTTCAAATTTTATGACTGTAATGCATACCTGCTGTTAAATTATTCAACATCAAATAAATCACAGGGTCACACTTTCAAAGGCAGAGATTTCAAGGCCTGCTGTGATAACTTTGCAGACTTTCTAGATAGAAGATTCCACATATCAAATCACTTCAATGGATTGACAGATAGCACAGAGTCATTACTGAGCACTTCATAGAAGGCAGGCACTGTGCTAGTTTCCTGAATTATATTCTCCATTCCTACTCTGAAGAGACAAACATACACTTCATGACAATCTATTTCATTCCACACGCTTTATTAAAAACAACACTGAATTAAATAAATTAGTTCACCCAGATCCCTATTCAATGTGGTGACAAAATCTGTGTTCTTTCTGTTAAGTAAAAGTCCATGACTCGTGTGTAAGTTGATTTTTTTTCCAATAAACATTTAGTTTCAAAGTTAGAGACACTGTTTTTTAAATTTGTCATTCACTTTCAAATAACATTTTAGCTAATCCTACAAATGCCTCATTTGTGGGGCCCAAATGACTCATATACCAACAATACAGTGTACGTAATCTATCAGCATACTCTACAGTTACTCCAGTTCTGACCATGAGTTTATTTCTAGTTCTATGAATTGATGAACCACCTTCACTGCTTTTTTCTGAATACCAAATTTTCTTAAAGTCTGAAGGCTAGGATTAGTGGTATAGACTGTGACCAAGAATGTCACATGGCTAGAGACCTAAGAGGAAAAGAGTCAAAATCTTCATGTATTATCCTGGACACTATCATTTAATTTCTCCAAAAAAAGTGGTTTGTTCATGGCATCCATTAATGTAGCATTTTGTCTCTTCTCAGTAAATAGTTGTTGAGCAATTCAACATGCTGCTTTATTTCCAAATTCATTATCTCCTGAGAATTTGCCTTTTTTGTTTTCCTTTGCATAAACACTAACATATTCTAGATAAGTATAGCTTAGAATGTGGTCCAATGCAAAATTTCAAACTCACTTGAAATATTATGTATATTTTATTCCTTATTTTGTGCAACTAGACTGTACAGTTCTCAGTGTGATCACAGTAACAGTATCATTTTACAATGTCAAATGTTGGATGGTCATTAAATATTTTCTTCGAATTTGCCACCTTAATTATTTCATATTTTCACAAAAAAATATTTTTCCTAATTTTGGCTCAATGAAATAAATAAAATGAGTTCCTTATATATATCTTTTTCTATTAATATTAAACATCATTTTCCAACTTTTATAACATACATGTGATTATTAATGTTCCCATTTTAAAAGAAAATGATAGAATTAAGATCATAATTCATAGATCACATACTCATTTTCTTAGTGAACCTTAGAGTTGTACCTTTTTTATATTTTTTATTTATATTACAGTCTTGATTTACATGTCAATTCCAGTTCCATCACCCTTCCATCCTCCCCTGCCCCCCACCGACTCCCTATCTCATCCCTTATCTGCTCCCCAGGAAGAGTAAGGCCTTCCATGGGAGATCTTCAAAGTCTGTCACAGGACTTTGGCCCTCCCCCATGTGTCTAGCCTGAGAGAGTATCCCTGCATGTGGAATGTACCCCAAAAGTCCATTTGTACACTAGGGATAAATACTGATCCACTATTAGAGCCCCCATAGACTGCCCCATCCTCCTAACTGACACCCACTTTCAGGGGGTCTGAGATGGTCCTATGCTGATTTCCCAGCTATTAGTCAGGGGTCCATGAGCTCCCTCTTGTTCAGGTCAGCCATTTCTGTGGATTTATACAGCCTGGTCTTACCCCTTTGCTCATCACTCCTCCCTATCTGCAACTGGATTCCAGGAGTTTGGCTCAGTGTAGGGTAGGGCTTTTAAAATCTGGCTTATACTTTGATAGGATTTCTATCTCTATCCCTCTCTGTCTTTCTTTCTTTCAGTCTGTCTTTCTCACATTCTCTCTCTCTCTCTCTCTCTCTCTCTCTCTCTCTCTCTCTTTCTGTCTCTCTCTCTCTCTCACACACACACACACACACTTTCACAAAAAGTTTGAGATAAACTTGATGATATTGTTGTAGTCTCTTGTTTGATTTGTGGCATCCAATTTACCAAAATTTATCATCTAGCAAGCTGTTTCATGTGCCTCTTATTGTTTGGAGTTATATTTCTCTAGTCTTCTTTCTGCATTGACTCACTGTTTTTAGCTTCACAAAGTGCTCAGTCTATTATGTTTTAGACCATGATTTTGGAACACGTCATTCTGTTTTCAAAGTATTTTTCCCCATTCAAAATTGGCTTATCATTTGTTGACTGTCACAACACAGGTAGATATGCCAGTTTACTATTGTAAATAACACATTGCCCCAGGTTGGTTAATTTTTGAAGAAAATTTTTGTTTTAGTTCAGAGTTTTGACCCAAGGTCCAAGGCAACATCTAATAATGTGTTTCTGAAAAATTCAGTCCCCCAAATGATGCTTGATGTGACATTAAAAATGGTCTAATCTTGCCTATTTTATTCTCCTAATCTCTATCTCTCTTCTCATTATGTGATATCCTTTCAGTTATGAGACATTTTTCCTGAAAACTTTTTCTAATCCTAACTGCTTCACTTCTAAACACCAGAGTCAAATTAAGTTTCTGTCATCTAATATCCATAATAGTGGATAACTTGAGCATGAATATGGACACATAAAGCAAATTTAAACAAAACTAGCAAATCTTCAATGCTACATATAATAATGATGGGTTGAATGTACACTGAGTTGATGGTATTTGTATCTAATTAAGTCCTCTGTTGAGTATGTGCAATGTCCTTTGAATTGTTCAGGTTAGGAACAGTTCTATACATACTTACTCTTAAAAAGTCCCACTCATCTTCATTTCCAAAGTCAATGCTGTTTCTCCATCAAGAATAGAGTTTGCTATAGGATTTAATAAATCAAATCTAAGGGAGTTATTTATCCTTATACATGTGAGTATCAACAATTGCTGAGTAGAAATTCTGTGAACTGTGTCATTAATGCTATTCAATCACTGTATGAACACAATAATTTGGGCTGATATGTAATCAAATAGGCTAGTTCAAACACTGTGGTTACTTGACATAATCAAATGGTATCATAAGAGTTCCTGCTGGCAAGATCCCTGACCCCCAAAGCAGGGCCTCTGCTAAAGAAAGAGTCCTCAGCTGGAGAGTTCCAGTTTCCAGTGAGATCCTACTATCCTGCAAAAACTTCCCAACTTATACCTCAGCCTTTGTCCTCTTCTGCCAGCCATTGGCTAGAGGTGAGTCTGGGCCCAATTGGGGCAGCCTCTCCCCTACAACCTCTCCCCTTCCCCCCAGCTCCCTGGGTTGGCCCCTGATCCCGCTGCTCCCCATCAAGAGCACCCTTGGATCTCTGATACACCCCCACCCATCCCCACCACGAGCCTACCCATTCTACCCTGTGCCCTAACCTGCCCACTGTTCTGCTGCTCTGGTTGAGCACTGGGACAGAGGGTGGAGACAATAGTCCACTCTACTTCGGAGACTTATTGGAGCAACTCTGAACAAAGGAAACTTGCCTATCCATGCAGAACCACCCGTAAATTATACCTGTTTGGTCTCTGACCCCAACTCCAGTCCTCTACTGGATTCCTGGGCCCCTCCCAGAGATCCCCTATCTCCACAGGTCCACTCTGAGTTCCCGCCAGCAAGATCCTTGACCTCCAAAGCAGGGCCTCTGATAAAGAAAGAGGCCTAAGCTGGAGAGTTCCAGTTTCCAGTGAGATCCAACTATCCTGCAAAAACTTCCCAAGTTATAGCTCAGCCTTTGTCCTCTTCTGCCAGCAATTGGCTAGAGCCATTGGCTAGAGGAATCTTCTACTGGATCCTCAGCCCTGACCCAATCCCTGGGACCCTGTCTGCAGAGAGACCTCCTATGGGACCTTCGACCACCCAGAGCTACAGATATTGAATCTCTGACCCACATAAGCCGACCAGGGAAGTACCATAGAGAGAGAGGGAGACCCCACCAACACCTACTGGAAGAAGCTATGGGAAGATGGCAATACAAGAAAACACCTAACAACAGAAAGACAAGGATGACACCACCAGAATCCAGGAAAGCTACACGAACTAGAATGGAACACAACAACAAAGCAGAGGAAGCAAAAGGGAATGACTTAAAAATTACCTTCATAAAAATGATAGAGGCCCTCAAAGAAGATGTGAGAAAATCCCTTAAAGAAATATAAGAAAAAAAAAAAAAAACAAACGAACAAAAAAGTGGAAGAAATGAACAAATTCCTTAAGGAAAGTAAAGAAAGAACAGAAAAACCAAGGAAAAAGAATTAAGCAGGTGAAGGAAATAGTTCAAGACTTGAAAACTGAAATAGAGAAAATAAGAGCAACACAAACAGAAGGAACGCTGGAAATAAAAAAAATTGGGCAAAAAATCGGGAACTACAGATGCAAGCATAACCAACAGAATTCAAGAGATGGAAGAGAGATTCTCAGGCACAGATGATAAACTAGAAGAAATAGATTCATCGACCAAAGAAAATCATAAATCCAACAAATCCTTAACACAAAACATCCAGGAAATATGTGACACCACGCAAAGGCCAAACCTAAGAATAATAGGCATAGAGGAAGGCGAGGAAGCCCAGCTCAAAGATGCCGAAAACATAATCAGCCAAATCATTGAGGAAAACTTTCCCAATCTGAAGAAAGACATGCCCATGAAAGTACAAGAAGCATACCGAACCCCAAATAGGCTGAACCAAAGAAAAAAGACCCCTTGACATATAATAATCAAAACACCTAGCATACAGAATAAAGAAAGAATATTAAGAGCAGTGAAGGAAAAAGGACAAGTAACATATAAAGGCAGACCTATCAAAATTACACCTGACTTCTACATGGAAACCCTCAAGGTCAGAGGGTCCTGGATAGATGTTCCAAAAGTATTAAGAGAACACGGATGCCAGCCTAGGCTACTATAACCAGCAAAACTCTCAATCACTATAGATGGAGAAAACAAGATATTTAATGACAAAACCAGATTTTCCCAATACATATCTACAAATCCAGGCCTACAGAAAGTATTGGAAGGAAAACTCCAACTCAATGAAGGTAACTACACCCACAAAAATGTCGGCAACAGATAATCCAAATACACCAGAAACCAAGGGTAAAGCAGAACTAATATATTCACAATACCAGTGACGACAACAACAGACCTAAATCAAACAAGCATCAACAATCAATGGTCCTTACTCACCCTCAACTCACCTATAAAAAGACACAGGCTAACAGAATGGATGCAAAGACAGAATCCATCCTTCTGTTGCATACAAGAAACACATTTAAGTTTCAAAGATAGACATTACCTCAGAATAAAGGGTTGGGAGAAGATCTTCCAATCAAATGGAACCAAGAAGCAAGCAGTCTTGGCTATCCTATTACCTCACAAGTTAGATTTCAAACCAAAATTCATCAAAAGGGAAGACGTTCATTTCATGTTCATCACAGGAGAAATCCATCAACACAAAGTCTTAGTTCTATGCCCCTAATAGAAAGGCATATTCATTCATAAAAGAAACACTACTAAAACTCAAAGCTCATATAAAACCTCACACACTTATAGTGGGAGACATCAATACACCACTCTCAACACTAGAGAGGACCACATATCAGAAACTCAACAAAGAAACAAAAGAACTAACAGAAGTTATGTCTTAACTAGGATTAACAGACATCTATAGAACATTCCATCCAAAGACAAAAGAATATATCTTCTTCTCTGCTCCACATGGAACCTTCTCTAAAATCGACCACATACTAGGTGGCATAACAAACCTCAACAGATACAATAGAATAGGAATAGTCCTCTGTATCTTATCAGACCACAATGCTTTAAAATTGGAATTCAACAACAACACAACTAGCAGAAAACCTGCAAACTCATAGAAACTAAACAATGTGCAATTGTACCACTCCTGGGGCAAGGGAGAAATAAAGAAAGAAATTAAGGACTTTCTAACATTCAACGAGAATGAGGAGGAAGCATACCCGAACTTATGGGACACCTTGAAAGAAGTGTTACGAGGGAAGTTCATTGCACTAAGTGCCCATATGAAGAAAACAGTGGATAGTCACATAAGAGAATTAACAGCACAACTGAAAGCCTTAGAACAGAGAGAAGTTTACTCACACCGTAGGAGTAGTTGCCAGGGAATAATCAACTTGAGGGCTGAAATCAACAAAATAGAAACCAGAAAAACAATACAAAAAATCAATGCAATGAAGAGTTGGTTTTTTGAGAAAATCAACAAGATAGACAAACCTTTATCCACATTAACGAAAAAGCAGAGAGAGAACATGCAAATTAACAAAATCAGAAACCAAAAGGGGAATATGACAACAGACAAGCAGTGTCTTGTACAAATGTCTAGTCTTGCCACATTGAAAGCAAACTTCATAATGAGTTTCTTTGAGGTTCATCTTCCTTTCTGACAAAGGTGGTCTTGCCAATAGCACTTGTGCCTCAATGTTAAGAAAAACCCAAAACAATTTTTAATGCCATATTCTGTAGGTCTTTGATAGGTTTGAAGGATATTTATCCATCTCAAATATATTACTGTATATCAAGGTAACTATCTAATATCTGTACTGTATTATACATTACATTTTCAAATGAGCTATATAAACACAATACCCAAACAAGAGGAAAAATGCACTTATCATAAAATTGACCTTAACTTTGTATCAATAAATGACAGTCCATTCCAAAACAAAGTAATCATATTTATGTCATAATCCCCTATTTAATTTTAAAGAGATTAATTGTGATCATTAACCATTTATAACAAACCTCATATAAATGAAAACAAACATGTATAGACAATATTTGGGAATTTGGTTGTCCTTCTTTCCAAACTACTTCATGCTGGTAGAGGGCACTATAATGGGGATCCTAAGAAGACCCAGATATCCTAGTTGTAATCTACAAGGCTGCCTTGTTCCAACTGTTTTTAATGTTGGATCACATGGGATGCTGTTTTATGGGTCTGGTATGATAAAACTATGTTAAACTGGAAGGAATCCACAGCTTTTCATTTTCTGTTGAAACAAAAATAGGAATCCTTTCCTCAGTAACCTGTTCTTAGAATTAAATTTTGGAGTCAAACCACAAAATCAGAAACAAAAAGGGGAACATAACAACAGAAATAGAGGAAATCCAGACAATTTTCAGGTCATAATTTGTAAATATGTATTCCACAAAAATTGAAAATTCAAAGGAAATGGACAAATTTCTGGATAACTATCACTTACCAAAATTAAATCAACAACAGACAAACAACTTAAATAGACCTTTAACCCACAATGAAATAGAAGCAGTCATTGAAAGCCTTAAAACCAAAAGAGTCCAGGGCCAGATGGATTCATTGCAGAATTCTACCAGACATTCAAGGAAGAACTAATACCACAACTCCTCAAACTGTTCCACAAAATAGAAAAAGAAGGTACATTGCCAAACTCTTTTTATGAGGCCACAATTACCTTGGTACCCAAGCCTCAAAAAGACACAACTAAGAAAGAAAATGACAGACCAATATCCCTGATGAATATCCATGCAAAAATACTCAATGAAATACTGGCAAGCTGAATTCAAGAATACATCAGAAAAATCATCCACCATGACCAAGTAGGCTTCATCTCTGGAATGCAGGGATGGTTTAACATACAAAAATCTATCAACGTGATCCACCATAAAAACAAACAGAAAAAGAAAAACCATATGATTATCTCCCTAGATGCAGAAAAAGCCTTCAACAAAATTCAACACCCTTTCATGATAAAGGTCTTGGAGAGGGCAGGAATAACAGTAACATACCTAAACATAATAAGAGCAATATACAGCAAATCAACTGCCAACATCAAACTGAGTGGAGAGAAACTGAAGCCAATTCCTCTAAAATCAGGAATAAGACAAGGCTGCCCTCTCTCTCCATATCTCTTCAATATTGTACTGGAAGTTCTAGCTAATGCTATATATAAGACAACAAAAGGAGATCAAGGGAATCCAAATTGAAAAGGAAGAAGTGAAACTGTCTCTATTTGCAGATGATATGATAGTTTACATAAGCAATACAATAAACTCTACCAGGGAACTCCTACATCTGATAAACACCTTCAGCAAACTAGCAGGATACAAGATAACTTAAAAAAAAAAAAAAAACAGTAGCCCTACTTTTTTACAGATGACAAAGAGACAGAGAAAGAAATCAGAGAAACATCACGCTTCACAATAGCCACAAGCAACATAAAGTATCTTGGTGTAATGCTTACCAAACAAGTAAAAGACCTATATAATAAGAATTTTGTGGCTCTAAAGAAAGAAATTAAAGAAGATATCAGTAAATGGAAAGATCTCCCATGCTCTTGGATAGGTAGTATAAACATAGTAAAAATGGCAATCTTGCCAAAATCAATAAACAGATTCAATGCAATTCCCATTAAAATTCTTCACTGACCTTGAAAAGATAATATTCATCTTTATATGGAAAAAGAAAAGACCCAAGATAGCCAAAACAACCCTATACAATAAAAGAACTTCAGGAGTCATCACCATTCCTGACTTTAAGCTCTACCACAGAGCTATAGCTCTGAAAACAGCCTGGTATTGGCATAAAAATAGACAGGTAGACCAATGGAATAGAATTGAAAATCTTGATATTAACCCGCACACCTATGAACACCTGATTTTCGACAAAACAGCTAAAATTATACAATGGGCAAGGACAGCATCTTCAATAAATGGTGCTGGCACAACTGGAAGAGTGTGTGTAGAAAACTGAAGATAGACCCATGTCTTTTGCCATGCACAAAACTCAAGTCCAAATGGATTAAAGACCTCAACATCAATCCAGTCACATTGAACCTCTTAGAAGAGAAAGTAGGAGGTACCCTTGAACAAATTGGTAATGAAAAATGCTTCCTGAACATAACTCCAGGGGTACAGACACTGAGAGCAACAATTAATAAATGGGACCTCTTCAAACTTAGAAGCTTCTGTAAGGTAAAGAACACAGTCAAGAAGACCAAAAGTCAGCCCAGAGACTGGGAAAAAATTTTCACCATTCCTATATCCAACAAAGGGCTGATATACAAAATATACAAAGAACTCAAGAAACTAGTTAACAAAACATCTAATAACCCTATTAAAAATGGGGTACAGAACTAAAGAAAGAATTCTCAATAGAAGAAATCAAAAAGGCTGAAAGACCCTTAAGAAAGTGTTCCACTGATCTATTCTTCCTCTGGAACTCATTGCATTTTTTTCCCCTCCATTTAACAACTATACTCATTCATAGCTTCTCCGGTAGTTGTTTATTGTTAACAGACTTTATTTTTAGATATTTTTTTTTATTCACCAACCCCACACCTGATAATTGGCTGATTTCCAAAATAAAAAAAAAAAAAAAAAAGCTGAAGTTACTAGACACTAAAACACCAAATATTCCCATTAAAAACGGGGAGCAGATCTAAAGAGAATGTTCTCAACAGAGGGATCTCACATGGTCAAAAAGCACTTGAGGAACTTCTCAAAATCCTTAGCTATCAAGGAAATACAAATCAAACCATCTCAGAGATATATTCACACACATGTCAGAGTGGCTAAAATAAAAATGCCTTATGTTGGAGAGGATGTGCAGTAAGTTGAACACTGCTCCAATTCTAGTAAAAGTCCAAACTTGCATAGCCACTTTGGAAATCAGTATGGCAGTTTCTCAGAAAATTAGGAATCAATTTACCTCAAGACCCAGCTGTACCAGTCTTGGGTATATACTCAATCCATGCACACTCATACGGCAAGGACATCTGATAAATTATGTTCACAGCAGCATTATTTGTAATAGCCTGAATCCGTAAGCAACCTAGATGCTCCTTAACTGAAGAATTGATAAAGAAAATGTGGGTATGTCGGTTAATATCAAGACTTTCAATTTGTTTCCATTGGTCTACTTGTCTATTTTTGTGCCAATACCAGGCTGTTTTCAGGACTATAGCTCTGTAGTAGAGCTTAAAGTAAGGGATGGTGATACCTCCTGAAGTACGTTTATTGTACAGGGTTGTTTTTGATATCCTGGGTCTTTTCTTTTTCCATATGAAGTTGATTAATATCCTTCCCCAGGAATCCTCCTTTTAGGCATATACCCAAATGATCCAAATCCATGCAACAAAGACATGTGCTCAACTATGCTCATAGCAGCATTATTTGTAATAGTAAGAACCTGGAAGCAACCTAGGTGTCCCTCAACTTAAGAATGGATAAAGAAAATATTGCACATCTACACAATGGGATACTACTCTGTGGGAAAAAAACCTACAATAGAATCTTGAAATTCGCAGGCAAGTGGATGGCACTTGAAGAAACCATCCTGAATGAGGTAACCCAGTCACAAAAAGAGAAACATGGTATGTACTCATTCATATATGGATTTTAGACCTAGAGCACAGGATCAACAGCCTATAATCCACAACACCAGAGGAACTAGGATACAAGATAGATTCAAAGAGATTCATATAAGGTTCCTCATAGAAGGAGGAAGGGACAAGATCTCCAGTGCATATGGGGAAATGTGGAGGACAGTGAGTGGAGAGGGAACTAGGAGAAAGAGAAGGGAAGGAGAGGAAACCACATAGGCCTGGAAGATTGAGTCAGGGGAGGAATAGAAGTGAGGAGAGAGACAGAGAGAGAGAGAGAGAGAGAGAGAGAGAGAGAGAGAGAGAGAGAGAACAGAAAATATGGAGCTGCTTTAGGATTGAAAAATCTTAACCTAAAGAAATGTCCCGAGACCTACAATACTGAATCCAACTAACAATTTAAGCAACAGTGGAAAGGCTACCATGAATGCCCTTCCCTGGTAATAAGTTCAACAACTAACTCATTCACTATTATTATGGAGCCCTCATATAGTACCTGTTGGAAACAGAAGCAAACACCTACAACTAAACACTGAATCTATATGGAATCCAGATGCAGAATGGGAGGACAAGACCATGCTGCAGAAACACATAAAGACATCGGACCTGGACAAGGAGGAGCTAATGCTCCCCCCCCCCCCCTGGACTGATAGCTGGGAATCCAGCATGGGACTGACTCAGACCCCCTGAACATGGGTCTCAGCTAAAAGACCTGAGCAGTCTAAGGGACCTCAGAGAGTGGAAACAGGATGTATTCTTGGTTCACAAAAGGACCATATGGGCACATCCCACATGACGGATACTCCCTTAACCTAGAGACAGGAGGGAAGTTCTATTCCCTACTTTAAGTTACTTGACAGATTTAGATGACCACTCTTAGATGGCATCACCCTACATGTGGAGTGGGGGAACAATGGGAGGGGAGGGTGGTCAGGGTTCATGTGAAGGGGGGAGAGAGGGAAAAAGGGAGGGAGAAAAGGAGGGAGGGAGGAAAGGAGAGAAGGAGGGAGGGAGAGGGAACCAGGATCAATATGTAAAATTAAAAACAAACAAACAAACAAAAAGAAAATGTGATACATGTACACAATGGACTCATCTGTAAAAATATCAATGACCTTTTGCAATTTGCAGGTAAATGGATGGAACTAGAAGAAACAATCATGAGTGAGGTAACCCAGACATAAAACGACAAGCATGGTATGTACTCATACTTAAGTAGATATTAGACATAGAGCAAAAGATAATCAGCCTACAATCCACAACCATAGATAATCTAGGAAACAAGGAGCACCCTAAAAGAGATTTTCATGAAACCTCCCTTCCACCAGGGAAAGGTACAAGATCCACAGTGCAAATTGGGAGCATGGGGAGTTCTGAGCAAGTCTTAGAACTTGCAGCTCCTTCTCAATCATCATGTCTCCCTCTATGCTACCATGTTTCCTACTATTACAATAATATACCTCTGAATCTACAAGCCAACCCCAACTAAACATTTGCCTTCATAAGAGTTCCCATGGTCACACCTTTTATGCTGATTTCAGAGAATCAACTTGAGTATCTCTTGACTGTGTTCTTAATGAATTGATTCATTTCAGCTTTCAAATGTACACTAACATATCCCCTCTGCTCCTCCCTTCCTTCTTTCCTTCTCTTTCTTTCTTCCTTCCTTCCTTTCTTTCTTTCTTTCTTTCTTTCTTTCTTTCTTCCCTTTTTCTTACATTCCTTCCTATCTTCCTTCCTTATTTTCTTTCTTCCTGTCTGTCTTAAATAATGCCCTATTATTGAGAATAGACACCACAAAAAAATCAACTTTTATAAAAGAAATAATTTAATTGTTGGTTTGCTTATAGTTTTAGAGAATCTGTCAATTTTCATCACAACAGTGAGCATGGCATCATGTATGGCACTAAGACTGTATCTGAGAGCTACATTCTGATCTGAAAAAATAGATAGAAAAAATTAACCTGGCATAGGACTTTGAAATTTTCAAGCTCTCTTTCAGTGAATGCTTGTTCCAATGTGGCCATGCCTACTCCAGTGGGACTATACCTCCTAATCCTTCTAATCCTCCTAATCCTCAAATAGTACCATTCCCTTAAGTCTAAGAATTCAAATTTATGTGACTATGGGTGGCATTCTCATTCAAACTACCACAATATCTGTGTTTCTGTGTTTATTTTTATTTTAAAATTGATTTTTAGAAACTTACATGATGCCTCCTTTTCACTTTTGATATTAGTCTTTTATTTTTTCTCTTTTTTACAACTCTATTATTATTGTTTATGTTGATCTTTGAAATGAAGTAGCTTTTGATTTTCTCTTTCAATGTCTTTGATTTCTGCTGTACTTTTGATTACTAGTTTTCTATTTTTTGATTTACCTTTTTCCATTTCTTATGCTTCCCTGGTTGATTATAGATTTATTATTTCCTTTGATTGAGTTATGTGTAATTTTTAATTTAAATTTAAAATTTTTGCACCTTTTTTATATGACAAATATATTATTTAAAGTATTTGATATGATACTCAATTATTTGAGATTTTCTAGTTCTATTTTTGTTCATGATTTCTTACTAACATAAAGGAAGTTATGAGTCACTTAGGTTAATTGAGTCCCATTATTGTGTGTCAAATGTTCTATGATTTTTGTTTGAGTTTTAAATATGTTAATGTGTTATATTTCCATAGCAGGGAATGTGGCTTTTTTTTTTTTTACCAAATGGCCCATATGAGCATGATAAGTATGTGTTTAATGCTAATATTGAATGAAGAACTATGTAGATGTCAATTATATGTAATTGATTGATAGTGCTGTTCAATTCACTTACGTCCTTAATAATTTTCTGGTGGCTGATTCTGTCTAATCCTATTATAGTAGGATTGCATTTTTAATCTATCATAGATTCATTAATTTTGCCTTGCAGTTTACAAAATTTTCATCTCTTGTATACAACACTTTTTATGTGCATAAATAATGAAGAATGTTATATGCTCTGAGGCTCTGGTCTGTTCTACCTCTACATAATAGCCTACATCTTGCTTCATTCTTGATTACATTTTTATGCTGTTGTCACTGTCTGAAATGAAAATGTTTCCCCATGAACTATTTTTGATTTGTATCAGAATCATATATTCTTTTCCATAGAAACCTCATCTCTATAAGTAAAAGGATGGTTTTGATGACAAAATATACTTATTTAATTAGTCTTGACTTCATTTCTCATTTAATTAACACTTTGGCTTAAGTGAAATGAAGGGCACTTTGTACTGAATTCCAGGATACACTGATATATTTCAGAATAGTTATTCTTTACTATCACCCCAGCTAGAATAAATGTTAGCATTTTTTTTCCTTCTTATATTCACTATAAGAACAGAACTGAGTCCTGGAACACCATACAATTGGTGAGCCATGATTGGAACCTTCTGGAACTCTTAATTCTTATATGTTCTGTGTTGCTGTTTTCCAATTGCAGCTTGTTCTATGAGATATCTATTATTTTGAATCACCATCTTCTTTATGTGTCAGTGCTTCTTCAGTGTTGGCGTCACTGTTAGACAGTGTTAGACACCACCTCATTGAAGGTTGAAGAATTGTTCTTTCTTCAGTTTTGCCAGCTTTTGTATTTTCTGTTAGAATAAATACCAAGCTCCTTGCATGACAAACTGTAAACTGAGTGTCCTTTCTAGTTATTGTTCAATTGTACTTTATAAGAGATTTAAACTTACATAGCTGTTTCACATAACAAATAGAGTGTTCACATGTCCACCTAATTTCCTTTACTGTTGACAGCTTATGATTCTATGGTACATTTTTATAACATCTAAAGCAGTGGTTCTCAAATTTCCCAATGATTTGACCCTTTAAAACTGTTCAGTCTACTGTGGTTATCCCCAACCATAAAACATTTTGCTGCTATTTTATGACTGTAATTTTGTAGTATTATCAATTGTAATATATAAATATATGATATGAAGGACATATGATATGCAACCCAATAGGGGGACTCACCCACAAGTTAAGAACCACTGATACAAAGGAATCCTGATATATTAGTGAATAGAATCTGCCATTTGTTGATATTCTCTTAGATTTCACCTACAGTGAAACTGGTTCTGTTTGACGATCCAGTCCAATATCCTGGAGCATCACATTTAATTATCATAGCTTCTTTGAGTCCTATTGGCTGTAACAACTACTACATTTTTAATACCAATTTTCCAATTGTCTTACTTCATCTCAACAACAATATACATTATGCCACTACAAATATTATTATGTTTAAATTACTGAATTATGGTTTTTCTAATTTATGTGATAAACACTGTTGTTTAATATTTTTCATTTCAATAGTTGTGTTTACCAACCATCTGTTTATTTTGAATGAGAGATCCTTTCCCCTCAGATATGTCAAAAATAAATCTGTCTGCTATTGAATATAAGCAAAAGCCAAAAGTCTTAGCAGTCCCTGTCTGTCTGTGTTCTTCCTGAAACTCGAGATTATGGCTCAGAACTGCTGTCTCTTTCTCCATTGCTGATTTCCCACCAGGAAATATTCTATGATTGCAGAGTTTCCTTTAAATATAATGAACCACATAGCAGGAAGAGAATCCATTCTCTTTGTATTATAATACACTGTAGCTGGATTTAGAAAGGAAGCAGGATTATATATTAGGTGGAGAGATATAGATCACACTTCTTAGAGTCTGATTGGTTTTGGCTTCATTCAGTACTTGCTAACAGTAGTACCTTGAACAAGCAATGTAGAGGCTAGGACTGTAGAATACCAAAGGAGAGGAGATTTTTACTCTTCACCTGGCATCCTATCTTCAGTGATGCAGGATGATATTTAGCAAAGCTCAGAAGTTTACAGAAGGGTCCAGTTGTCTCTGGGTCCTTTCCCCAGATTGTTACTCTTTGCTTGTGACCTCCAAAGATTAATTTGTAAGAGCAAACTCACAGCTCATACAAACTCACAGCTTTTTATGTTTAAAAAGCAACAGAGGCTTTGGGTGTTGGGTATGGATTGTCCTGATGTAGTTTAAAAATTACCCACAAAACATGAGAGAAACTAAAGCTAAGAACAGTACAACATCTGATAAAGTAGAAGAGAAGGAAGTTAACCTTGATAAATCATGTACTAGGTTATACCAATGGCTGCCTCTTCGTTCCACAGCTATTAAGTTATTTTATAAATGTAAAGATTGTTTTGTAGTAAGTAAATGTATGCAAAGCTGCTTGCTTTTATGCAACTAGAAAGTAGAGATACTAAAAAGAAGACTGCGTATTGACTCAATAACACCTATAGAGTGGTTAGTTTTCTATTTTACTACACAAGAAGCAAGCTCCATGCAGATTTAGAGTCAATTTCTTGAATATTTTAAATCACTTATATTTTCATGGTAAATTTTTAATTCTTTCCTAAAGAGTCCTACTCCTTTAGGTTTGCCCTTTCAGAATCATGGGCCTTCTCTAACATCATGGGTCAAGGTAGCATATTGAACCTATTCATATTGTTAATGTGCTGAGAATCATTGAAAATTTGAGTATGTGATGTAAATTCTATACATTTTTCAAGTGGTGATCATTAAGAATTGTGATGCATTATATACATACATAAAATTTTCAACATTAAATATTAAAGAGTTTTTAAAAATAATATACTTGATGGTATAAAAAAGCCACCACTTTCAGCATGACCCCAGTAGCATTATGGCTTGTGTACCTGATCTTGGCCCCAGGAGGCAGCCCAGCCCACTAGAATCAGCATGGCACTCGATGACATGAAAGTAAACACAGACCCTGGCTACTCTAGAACCAGGTACTCACATATGGCCTTTGGTATCTACCTGATCTGGACATTGACATGGTCCCAGACCTACCTTCTCACTAACTACAACTTACCATTGACTCAGGTGGCAAAATGTATCCCAACATCGGCCCAATCCTCCCCATCAACCTTTCATTCTTTATGTGCCTTCTATGGCATATGAACCATTTTGCTTCTCTAACTCTCCAAATTATCCCCCCCTTTATTTATTAAAATGAGGTGCCCCAAGGGTCCCTGGCTGTCTTTCTTCTTGATTCCTGAGAATGCCTCAGCTAGGCCCCATCTGCAGGAATATACACCAGGCTGATGTGTATGTGCTGCCACTAACCTAGGCTCAGGGACCCAGGCAGGCTTTCTTCTCTCAGTTAGGATGGTTTAGCCAAAATCATAGTGCCTGAACCAGAGCAACTACTCATTGCAATGAACAGTTGCCGGTCAAGCTGATGGGACAAAAAGGCACACAATTCAAAATACCAAGGCCTCCATTGACATCAGGACAGATGAAAAGATGATGAAGAGCAAGGATTATTGAAGGAGAAGAGATTTTCCTGTTTAAAGTGTGATTCTTATTTGGTTTGGCTTATTGGGTTTCTTGTGGTTATTGTGTTATTGTTGATCTTGATTTTGTTTGATTGCTTACTTTACTTCATTTTGTTTTCTTTCATTGTGGGCATGAAGGGGCAATGTTGGATACCAGGAAGTGAACATAATTGGAATGCATGATGTGAAACTCCCAGGAAGCAATAGGAAATCAGAGCCCTTTCTTCAGAGGGCATGTGCTTCCCAAAGAAGCAGGAAGTTCACCCTGCAAACAAAATGTAGTGTTTTCAAAGAGACAAACAATTAAAAAAAGGGACTGACTGCACATGTATTTTTCCTCTAGAAGATTCTAGAAGATCATAAGCTATTGATTGCAGGCACAAATTGCTTAGAAACACATAGAACTAGATAAGAAAATGAAATCCTCCCTAATGATGGGGCTCCTGGATTATGCACTTGAAATGTTCTTTCTCACAAGCTTATCAGGCAACAAAAAATGGAAAGTGATTTGCACTGGAAACAGACAAACACTTTCAGAGGTTTATACTCCATGCAGCACAGAGGAAAAGCCAATAAAACCAATTACCAGGCAGTTGAGTTGCTCATTAGATGATCAGCATAAGCAAATAACATGGTCTGGGATCAATCACCACTCCTCCTGGAGGAGCAGGCAGCTTGGTGCATGAAGTAGGAGACACTACTGTATCAGAACTATGTCTTACAAGCCAGCCTCTGGAAGGGCCTATCAGCTTAGATGACATACATACCTGTTGATTCAGAGCCTGATAAAATGCCACTGTTGGTTAATCACGGGAGAAGCATTAGTAGAACTCCCTAATGGCCTTCAGACTGAGAGAAACACAGACCAAGACTCTAAGAACTGAGTCAGAAGAGCAAAAAATGAGTCTGAAACTAATTTAAACATGAAAGCAAAATACTATTATTTGAATGAAAGAAAAGGCCAGTGAATATGGGGAAGAGGCACAGAAAGATAGCAGAAGAGTGACAATGTGTGGATTTATCATGGTAAATATTTATTCTTCGGAATGTGTAAGAAACATAGCTAACGAGCATTTATTTTTCCAATGTGAATGCTTTCTATAGTCTATTAAAGGATCCTCAAGCAGATATCTCCAAACTACAATCATTTAACAAAAATAAATATAACGTTACTGTTTACAGGGCAAAGCACTGGACTTCAGAGCAATGACGAGGGCAGATATCATTCATCCCCATATTGTTTGTGGTGAAGGTGATTACAAAGAGGTAGAGTAAACAGAAACAATGTACCTAACCAATGTATAATGTTGTGAAAGACAAGAGTTTCTTCTTCATTATGGCCCTTGACCTTGTAAATATGTTCTTACATGGCCAAATCAAATTAAAATGACAGATATAAATAAAGGTTTGGAATCAATTGGCTTTACAGTAGGGACTGGACTGGTCAAGTTAAGAACGTTAAAAGTGGAAAATATACATAACATAAAAGTCAAGGTAGAAGTTGAGGTGGAATTGACAGCACATGTGAGAAATATTCTTTGTCTGATCACTTACAAGATGTTAGAAATGGATGTTAGCCAAGAAAAGATGGCTGACTCTGCACATTAGAAGAACAAGTAAATGAAGTCTCTGCAGTAAAATGCATCATAATATTGATTTTGGTCAGGTAGAATTCAGGCTAATATTTTGAAAACGAGAACTATAAGAAGATAAATTTACATTGTTTAAGCAAATACTTGTACAATAATTTGGGTGGGAAAACATATCTATATAACTCATAGATATGAACAACCAAAATTGTATTTTAGAAACAAAATTGATTACTTTTAACCAGATATGCACTATGTGGCATGAGACACAGCTGATAAGAATAGTATAACAGGGGGATTTGTCCCTTCTCCCTTCCGTGAGGGACTTTATATAAATCTCTTAGAATACACCTTGTATCCTAGTTCCTCTGGTGGTGTGAATTATAGGCTGGTGATCCTTTGCTCTAGGTCCAAAATACATATATGAGTGAGTACATACCATGGTCCTCTTTTTCTGAATGGGTTACCTCATTCAGGATGCCACCCACTTGTCTGCGAATTTCAAGATTCCATCATTTTTTCTCTGCAGAGTAGTATGTCATTGTATAGATGTGCCACATCTTCTTTATCCATTCTTCACTTGAGAGACATCTAGGTTGCTTCCAGGTTCTTGCTATTACAAATAATGCTTCTATGAACATAGTTGAGCACATGTCTTTGTTGCATGGATGTGGATCATTTGAAAGTATGTCTAAGAGGGGGATTGTCGGGTCCTGTGGTAAACTAATTCCCATTTTCCTGAGGAACTGCTGTACTGATCTCCAAAATGGGTGTACAATTTTGTACTCCCACCAGCAGGGGAGGTGTGTTTCACTTTCTCCACATCCTCTCCAGCATAAGTTGTCATCAGTGTTTCTAATGTTAGCCACTCTGGCAGGAGTAAGATGGTATCTCAAAGGTATTTTGATTTGCATCTCCCTAGTAGCTAAGGATGTTGAGTACTTTCTTTTTTTTTATTTATTTTTTTATTTAATTTTATATAACAAAGTCCAATTAAATGAAAACAAACATTTATACACAATATTTGGGAATTTGGGCGTCATTCTTTCCAAACTACTTCCTGCTGGTAAGGGGCGCTGTCTTGGGGGATTCAAAGAAGATTCAGATATCCTAGCTGTAGTCTGTAGGGCTGTTTTGTCCAGCTGTTTGGAATGTAGGATCAGCTTGTACTCTGTTTCAGGCGGTCTGGTGTGATCAAACCACATTAGTCTGGAAGGAATCCACATCTTTTCATTTTCTGTGAACAAAAATAGAAATACTTTTCCCCAGTAACTTGTTCTTCAACTTAAATTTTGGAGTTAAAGTGTTTTTTTTTTTTTTTTTAATTTATTATTTTACATGTCGATCCCAGTTCCCTCTCCCTCCCTCCCTCCCTCCCCTCAAGCCCTCCCTCCCTCCTTCCCTCCCTTTTGCCCTCTCTACACTCTCCCATGCACTCTAAACACCCTCCCCTCCCAACCACCCACCACAATACCATATGTAGGGGAATGCCATCCAGTTGGGGTCATGTAGATCTGACAGGTCCTGTGAAGTAGGGACTAGGGCTTCTCTCCTATCTCTAGAATAAGGCAGTTATCCCTCCATGGGGCATATGTTTGCAAAGTCCTTTTGTGCACCAGGGATACATCCTGGCTCCACTGTCTGAGGTCTCTTAGACTGTTCAGACCTTCTGGCTGAGACCCATAATCAGGGGGGTCCGAGTCAGTCCCCTGTTGGCTTCCCAGCTATCAGTCTAGTGGCCCTTAGCTCCTCCTTGTTCAGGTAAGCTGTCTCTATGCACTTCTACCGCATGGTCTTGTCCTCTCCATCTGCGTCTGGGTTCTAGTTCGACTCAGTGTTTATGTATGGGTGTTTGCTCCTGTTTTCAACAGGCATTAGTTGAGGACTCCATGGAGAGGTTAGTTGTTGATCTCACTCTCCGGGAAGGGCATTTATGATAGCCTTTCTACGGAAGCTGAGATTGTTAGTTGGGAGCAGTCTTGTAGTTCCCTCGACCTTTCTTTGTGTTCAACTTTATCTTCAAACCAATATTGGCTCCCTCTTTTATGTTCTCTCTCTCTATCTCTGTCTCTCTCTCTCTCTCTCTTTCCTATTTTCCATTCCTAACCAGGCTCAATCCTCCTGGTCGCACATGCCTTCCTCTCCTCCCTCTCATTTTCTCCTACTTCTCTCTCCATTAGCTGTCCTCCCCCACTTTACCTGAGGTCTGGGGGACTTGTCCCTTCCCAGCTCTGTGAGGGAGTTTATATGAATCTCTTAGAATACAACTTGTATCCTAGTTCATCTGGTGATGTGAATTATAGGCTGGTGATCATTTGATCTAGTTCTAAAATCCATATATGAGTGAGTACATACTGTGTTTCTCTTTTTGTGACTGGGTTACCTCATTCAGGATGGTTTCTTCAAGTGCCATTCACTTGCCTGGGAATTTCAAGATACCATTATTTTCTTCTGCAGAGTAGTATTCCATTGTGTTGATGTGCCACATCTTCATTAACCATTCTTCAATTGAAGGGCATCTAGGTTGCTTCCAGGTTCTTGCTATTACAAATAGTGCTGCTATGAACATAGTTGAACAGATGTCTTTGTTGCATTGATGTGAATCCTTTGGGTATATGCCTAAGAGGGGGATTGCCGGGTCCTTCACCGACCTTGAAAGGATAATAATCAACTTTATATGGAAAAACAAAAGACCCAGGATAGCCAAAACAACCCTATACAATAAAAGTACTTCAGGAGGCATCACCATTCCTGACTTTAACCTCTACCACAGAGCTATAGTTCTGAAAACAGCCTGGTATTGGCACAAAAAATAGACAGGTAGACCAATGGAATCGAATTGTAAATCCTGATATTAATCCATGCACCTATGAACACCTGATTTTTGACAAAACAGCTAAAATTATACAATGGGGCGAAGACAGCATCTTCAACAAATGGTGCTGGCACAATTGGATGAGGGTGTGTAGAAGACTGCAGATAGACCCATGTCTGTCACCATGCACAAAACTCAAGTCCAAATGGATCAAAGACCTTAACATCAATCCAGCCACATTGAACCTCTTAGAAGAGAAAGTAGGAGGTACCCTTGAACAAATTGGTATAGGAGACCACTTCTTGAACATAACTCCAGGGGCACAGACACTGAAAGAAACAATTAATAAATGGGACCTCTTCAAACTTAGAAGCTTCTGTAAGGCAAAGGACACAGTTGACAAGACCAAACGGCAGCCCACTGACTGGGAAAAGATTTTCACTAATCCTATATCTGACAAAGGGCTGATCTCCAAAATATACAAAGAACTCAAGAAACTAGTCAACAAAACACCAAATAACCCTATTAAAAAATGGGGTACAGAACTGAAGAAAGAATTCTTAATGAAGGAAATCAAAAAGGCTGAAAGACACTTAAGAAAATGCTCCACATCCTTAGCTATCAGGGAAATGCAAATCAAAACAACTTTGAGATACCATCTTACCCCTGCCAGAATGGCTAAAATTAGAAACACCAGTGATGACTTATGTTGGAGAGGATGTGGAGAAAGTGGAACACTCCTCCACTGCTGGTGGGAGTGCAAACTCATACAGCCATTTTGGAGATCAGTATGGCGGTTCCTCAGGAAAATGGGAATTAGTTTACCACAGGACTGTTGAGTACTTTCTTAAGTGTCTTTCAGACTTTTTGTTTTCCTCTATTGAAAATTCTCTCTTCAGTTCTGTACCTCATTTTTTAATAGGGTTATGTGGTGTTTTGTTGTCTAGTTTCTTGAGTTCTTTGTATATTTTGGAGATCAGGCCTTTGTGGGATATGGGTTTGGTGAAAATCTTTTCCCAGTCTGTGAGCTGGCATTTGGTCTTGTCCACTGTGTCTTTTGCCTTACAGAAGCTTCTAAGTTTGTGGAGGTCCCATTTATTAATGTTGATCTCAGTGTCTGTTCTCCTGGAGTTATGTTCAGGAAGTGGTCTCCTATAGAAATTTGTTCAAGGGTACATCCTTCATTCTCTTCTAAGAGGTTCAGTGTGGCTGGATTGATGTTGAGGTCTTTGATCCATTTGGAGTTGAGGTTTGTTCATGGGTCCATCTGCAGTCTTATACACACCATCATATAATTGGGCCAGCACCATTTGTTGAGGATACTTTCTTCACCCCATTGCATTCTTTTAGCTGTTTTGTCAAAAATCATTTTTCACAGGCAGTAGGGGGGACAGTGAATGGAGAGAGTAGTAGGAGAAAGAGAAGGGGAGGAGAGGAAAGCACCTGTGAATAGGAAGATTGAATCAGGGTAGGAATAGAAGACAGAAAAGAGAGACAGAGACAGAGACAGAGAGACAGAAAGAGACACAGAGAGAGAACATAAAAGAGGGAGCCATTATTGGTTTGAAGAGAAAACTTGAAGCCTAAAGAAATGTCTAGAGACCTACAAGACTGCCGCCAACTAACCATTTGAACTGTGGAAAGGCTACCATAAATGCCCTTCCAGGATACTGAGATCAATAACTAACTTCTCCAACATTATGGAGCCCTCATCTAATACCTGTTGGGAACAGAAGCAAACACTTATGTAGAGGGAGAGGATAAGACCAGGTAGCAGAAACACATCGAGACAGCTGACCTGAACAAGGAGGACCTATCGGGCTCCCAGACTGATAGCTGGGAATCCAGCATGGGACTCACTCAGGCCCCCCTAAATATGGGTCTCAGCTAGAAGGACTGAGCAGTCTAAGGGACCTCAGAGAGTGGAACCAGAATGTATTCCTGGTGAAAAAAAGGACCTTGCAGACACATCTAGGTTAGGCATACTGCCCTAACATAGATACAGGAGAGGAGTCCTAGTCCCTTCTTTAAATGACTTGAGAGATTTACCTGACCCCACCTGGATGGCATTGCCCTACATGTAGAATTGGGGTGGGGGGGGATGGGGGAGAAGAGTGGTCAGAGTGCATGTGAGAGGGCAGACAGGGTAAAGGGAGGAAGGGAGGGAAGGAAAGGAACTCCGATTGACATGTAAAATAAAAAAATAAGTAATTTTTAAAAATAATAGTATAACAGGAAAATGAAAGATATCCTCCCAGGTCTCTGTGATGCTTATAGCTCCATTTTTCCAATAAGAACCTGCTCATAGCTGGTATCATAAGTACCTAGAAAAAAAGACAAGGCAAATTCATCCTGGGATAACAGCATGCATGGTGTATGTATGAAATAAATAAATCACATACAGAAATAAGTAAACTAACAAATTTTCATATTCTGAGTACATAAAAATAAGTGAACTCTGGGTTCATTTTGGAAATTCTTACTTTTTATTCCTGTGCATGATTGAATATCACAGTTTAAATCAGATATGTAAAACCCAGGAAGGGGTAGATAGAGGAAGGTGTAAAAAGATGTTATTTTTCCTAAAATTTAATTGAATTGATTTTTACTTGCTCTAAGTTCTTGTGTAACAAGCACACATTTCAAATTTATTAGTGATTTGAAAACATCATTCACATGTAGCTTGATTTATAAGCAAAAATAAATAAATAAATTGGTTACAGGTGAGTTTGTATCTAAGCACTAGCATATCTCAGTGATCCACAGGACTATGTGTGGGCCTCAGATACTTTGCTTCTTTCTTGATAATTTGTATTCACAAATATAATCATTGCAAGGACCTGGATATTTTGAATCTAAGTTCCTTCACCCATTGTCTCTAACCAGTATCATTTTTTTTTCATTTCATATTTGTGTAAGAAGCATGTGTGTATTCTTTTCCATATGAGCTTGCCTTCATGTTACTGAGGATGCTTTAAATGGCTATGGAACCCAGTCCTTGTCATTTCTTCTCACCTCATTTTATATTCTGACATGATATTTTTTACTTGTGAATACTTTAGAAAAATGGGAAGAGAAAAAATAGACTGGAAATATAGTGTCTTCCACTAACTCTGGAATACTGGCAAGTCATACACCTTCTCCAAATTCATTTGTGAAGGAGAACAACATTCTTACCACCCCTGTTACAGATTGATGGTATGTTTTCCCTGGAGTGTAAGCAGAATTTGTTCCCACTGATGAAATATGATTTTGTATCTGAGAAAGAAGCTGACTATGTTAATATGTACCTTGCAGCAGATAAAGTTGTGACGCCCTGGAAAGCACAGGCATAACCTATACAAGCATGTCACCCAACATAGAAGAAACCATGTTTCTAAGTGTGTCACACTTGTCTATGCATTCCAAGACCTTACAACTTCCCATATGAAACCTCCTTTGGGTCCTGTACATGGATTTCCTTGTCTAACAAGGGATTTTCTTTTGGTCTTAATGCATTTACACACCCAAATAATGACTCCTAATCATATTCATCTCCATCACCCTCTCTCATGCCCTCTAATGCAGGCTGATGCACTTCACCTCAACTAGTCACTCTCATTCTCCCCTGTCTGGATTCCTTTCTTCTATTCTGTGCAAGTCTTGCATAGGCAATCACAGATGTGTGTTCATGATTCTAATGGTCGCACATCTAGAGGATATGTCTTCATGGCCCTCCTCTTTACTCCCTAACACTTACATACTCTTTACCTCTTCTTTGGCAATGTTTTTTGGGTCTTGGAAGGTTGGTGTCCCATGTAGGTCTCTGTTCAATCAGGAATACCTTATTTTCAACTATTTAATCACTAAGGAGTTTCTAATTTAACCATCTCCCACCTGTCCTAGCATGGGGCTACCTGAACTCATTCACATAACTGCACACAAACACAAATTATTATGGGATTATAATTGGTGTAGCCAATGAATTTTAGTCTAGCAAGATTTAGGGCATTGTCTTGTCTGTTACCTGACAATTGATAAGCTGAGGGGGAAGGTTCTCTTGCTCTCTTGCTCTAAAGCTTTCTTGGGTTGTGAAGATGCATTCAGGTGGCATGAAGCAGCATGCAGTTGGTCTACTGCTCCCTTGCTCCCTTGGTTCGAGCTCTATGAGACTGACTCCCCCATAGCATCTTTACATATGTGTGTGTGTGTGTGTGTGTGTGTGTGTGTGTGTGTGTGTATATATATATATATATATATACATATATATATATATATATATTGTTCTCATACACAAATACACAAGATTGAAATATGTTAATGAAGTTTTTGTGGCACCCATCTGCATAATGCTGTTAGTAGAAAAGTAGCCATGGGTAATTCAAAAACAAATGTACTTGGCTTCAATGAAATTTACAAAATACATAAAGCTGTATTTGCTGATCTCTGCTCAAGATTCCACCAGGTCAATTTCTGTTTTCTGACAGTATTATCACTTGATAAGTTTAGATTAAGATACAATATTACAGTGTTAAGATCAGAATTTACATAAAATAGGGAAACTTGGAAGAAAGAACCAAAAAATACTGGTTCTTTCTGAGAATGGTCCATGGCCTAAAGATTCTAAATATTTCATTTTATCTTCTACATTAATCTTCATCTGTTCCAGAAGCACATTGTTAGTTCTAATGTGTGGTCACATTCTAGGGAACCCTCATTAGTGATTTGTAAATTTGTTCACAGCATACTCTTACATTTTCTTGGGAAAAAAATATTATTCTAGCAGGCAAGGTCTTTAATAATCCAAGGTCAGTTATATTGTTTTAGAGTCATCCCTTTGGACATATGCACAATGTGTATTCCTAGGCACAGATACACTTTCATTTTCCACATTTTTACCTTTGTTCCTTTGATATTATGGTTCTGTACTTTGCTGGACTGCAGTTTCCTTTATATATCCTCCAAAATAGTTCCCTTCTTTGCCACCTGCAGTCAAGTCTACTATCAGACAGAAAGCTGCATTCACGTATAACAGTATTGCCAGCCCATCTTATCCTTTGTCCATATATAAATAAAGTTCTATCTTCTGCAGCTCAGTGCCTGGTTATAGGATAAACAGATGACAGCCCTGCAACATTTCACTTCTTAACATAATATCATATCTAAATCAGTGGGTCATTGTAACTAAGTCCAGAAATTGATACACTGTTAAGTATTTATTTTATTGTACTCTTTGAATTCTTTTAGGAACTCCCTACTTGGCACACTGGACATTTTCTATTAAAATTTGAACAATCTTATCAGCAAGCAGGTTGGATTCATAAAACTATGTCAAACTGTTGTGACATCAAAACAAACCAGATATGCGTAACTCATATGCAAAAATTGTGAGATGAAAGCTAGAGAATAAAATGCCATTTAGAACCCATTTATAACACTCTGAATGTCACTGTGTAAAACCATACTTCTTGGGCTAACGGAAGCCAGCACTGATGAACATTTAGTTAGGCAACAGGTCATAACAACTGTTTGTTTTCTGTGTGCTCTACAAGATTTTGCTGTAGGTCAAAATTTAATTGGATGCTTACCAGAAAGAGCTAACACTGGTGCGTAAGATTTTATATTCTGTGCCAAACCGATGTATGTGCAAAGTTATAAAGCTTATTTGGCATTTATCATGACCATGAGTATAATTCTGAAACATGAAATTTGACAAAACTAAGGATGTTATTTTATGTGGGTAGAAAATACCGAGAGACTCACTCTGGCATTTTATTTTATTTTTTTAATTTTCTAAGATATTTTCCATTTATAATCCTTCCTACCCTGAAAATTTCCCTGTACACCAATCTGGTCTTGATCTCAGAGATCCACCTGACTCTGCTCCTGAGTACTGGGATTAAAGAATGTGTGTCATTACACATGGTTTAAGAATTTATAATGATTACATTAGAAACAACTGATGGATGTGATGGCCAGGTTACATTTAACTAGTTTGTCTCTATTTTTAATTGTAGCAATATATTGTTTGTAATCTAACAAATAAAAGTTGCCTGAATGTCAGAATGCAGAGCTAATGCACTAGTTAGCCACATACCTAGTTATGAACTAAGCCACTAATTAACTACACATACCATAGCCAGTAGTTATCCTTAGAGGACAGACACTGGTGGCCACACCTTTAATCCCAGCACTTGGGACAAAGAAAGATGGATTTCTGTGAGTTCCAGGACTACATGAGAGTGAATCAACCTAAAAGAGAAACATCTGATGCCTTTAATCCCAGGACTAGAGAGAATATAAGGCAGGACTTCAGTGCAGTCACAGAGAGCAGTCTGAGTTTGTCTGAGGAGCAGTGAAGTTGGGAGATGCAATCCAAGGTTCAGAGGATTGCCCCTTTCGTCTGAGCATTGGGAGAGGTGAGAACTTTCTTGTGGATGGCTGTTTTTGCTTTTTTTTGATATTCAGCCTGAACCCCAATATCTGTCTCTGGGATTTTATTATTCTTGCTACATTTAATTTAGTTAGAAATGCAAGAAAATAATTATAATCATGTTTTCATGGTGCATGGTAAACATTTACTTCATCCATATAAATTTCACTTTCAGGTAAACCTGATCAAAGTAAGAATGTAAAATGTGGTATGCATGATGGCTACAGTGGGCATCTCACGGAAGGAAGTTCACTGAGAATAGATAGGTAGTCTACAAGATTTTCCTTTGCAACATGCTTGCCTTCACCTGTTAGGGAACCTTAAATAGGCAGAAGGGGCATATCTGCACTCACAGTCCTTGTCTATATTATGTCTGATTGTCTATAACTAATTTTGTCTTTACTGTTGCTTATTTTAATGAAAAAAAATTGGTACCTAATGAAGAAGATGCTAAGCAAGGGTGTCTGGCTATATGAGGACCAGTAACAGGGACACATTTCCTTTCATATGAACTTGGTAAGGTGTGGTGGTCTGAAATAAAATGGCCCACAAAGGAGTGGCACTATTAGGAGGTATGGCCTCGTTGGACTCCTTGTGGTCTTTCTGTAGGAAGTGTGTCACTATAGCGGTTGGCATTGAAATCTCATATATGCTCAAGCCATGCCCAGTTATACAGTCCACTTGCATTTCCTTGTGAATCAAGATGTAAGAACTCTCAGCTCTGTCTCTAGCACCATATTTGCCTGAATGCTGCCTTGTTTCCCACCACCATGATAAAGGACTAACCCTCTTTAACTGTAAATGTGCAACCTCAATAAAATATTTTCCTTTATCAGAGCTGCTGTAGTTTTGTTATCTCTTCACAGCAATAGAAATACTAACTAAGACATAAGGCTTCCTCCCCAGGTAGCTATTGCTACTTTGGAATTTTGTAAACATGAAACTAATGTCCATCAGTTCATTTAAAATAATGGAGATTATCTACACAATCATAAGCTATGTCTGTCCACTGAAAGATCATCAGAACAGAGGGGAGACATTCCTAGAGGAGAGATTTTATCTGTGATAAGATCAGGTAGTCGATGACTAAGGTTCTGTGATTTTCTGGATGATGAGCTGTACATATTTTGAACTTGCCAAGACTGTGTCCTAAATCAAAAATCTCATAATTCACCTCTACATAGGTATGCCCTGCCTGTTCAGTCTCACTGACTAGCATGGGCCAATTTTTCAGACAACCATAGAGATGGGCAGGACTGAACCATAAACTGTGATGCAGAAACATTGTGGAGAAGGAAATAAATCTCCCCAGACAAGTGGCAAAGTGAAAATGTCTCTAGAGAAAACAGGCAGCCTCAACCAGAAACTCTCAACTTTAAGACTTGAGTCTCAATTTCAGTTATGCCTGAGAAGATCCCAGGTTTCTTTATTGTATGAAGTTGAATTAACCCATAACTAGTGAAACAAGAGGGCAAGGTGACTGAGTGGAACAAGAAAAATCTATCTAGAAGAAGGAATTTGGTTCTAATATTTATAGGCCTAGGGCAATTAAGGGAATGCATGTGCCTGCATTAAGCCAACAAATTAAATGAATAAAATTATGATAGTATCAACAAATACTTTCACAATGGAATAGAAAATTTGAATTTACTATAATGTCCTTTTACAGCAGAACTGAACCATAAACTGTGATGGTTCCCTCCACCTGTGAACCATATACTGTGATGGTTCTCTCCACCTCTGACTCCAATCCACTATTTAAGAGACCCAGCATATCTAAGCTCCCTCTACACCTTCAATGAACAGCAGCCTTCTGGTCATTCCTCCCAGTGTACACATATCACTCATTCAGCAGACCCAAGAAGGTAGACCCAGGAAAGTCATCTTTTACTTTATAGCTTTTAAAAGACAAGTTCTCCCTATATAGTCCAGGCTGGCCTCAAATTTAATATATAGACTTGGCTGACCAGCAACTCATAATCCTTTTGTCTATCTTCACAAGTACTTAAATACCACATGTGAAATAGCAAGCTCAGTAGATACAGGGCTATAGAGATAGTGCGATGAGAGAAATTTGTAGTGTGTTTTGGTAAACATTTCCCTTTGATACATATCTTTGGTACTCCTTTCTTAAAGAAGTAATGGACTTTCCTGAAGTTCAGACACAAAATCCTTACTTTATAAATGTGAAGGATAAGCTCTTGGGGAATTATTTTTAAATCCTTTAGTCATTAATAGATGCATTATATATTTTCTGGAGAATTAAAATATGTTAAATATGTTTTTTTCCTATTCCTCTTTCAGCTTTACCCCATTTAATAACTTTTTTTGTGGAGTTTCAGGGCACAATTATAAATGCACAGGACATATTCAAGCAGTATTAGCATCGAGGCAAGGAGTACTTTATGATGTATTAGTTACTCTTATGTAGATAAGAAAATCCCAAGAAAACCAAGTAAAAGGAGATTTACTTGAGCACAGTTTCAAAAGGCTCAGCCATGCTTACTTGATTCAATGAAATTGGGCAGACTATCTGTTGTGGAACAAAGCAATTGTTCATGTTGGAAAGGATAGAAGAGAGGCAAAATGTCCAAGGATAACATACTCTTAAGAATCCATGCCGTGTGAGCTACTTCTATCTAATTCCCTTCTGGGTACCCCGTAAAAATTGTTCCACCTGGAAGTAAAAATCTGAAGACTAAGCTATTGGGTGAGACACCATGTCAAAACCATAAAGTCTCAAGCTGGAACAGACACAATAATGAACAGAAAACTGTGCAATGACATATATGCCTTCTTGAGAAGAAAGCATGATTTTAAAAATGCAGTGCTGTAAAAGGGTTACTGAGTGTGTGTGGGGGGGGCTGGAGAAATGGTTCAGAGGTTAAGAACACTGGCTGTCCTCCCAGGGGTCTTAAGTTCAATTCCCAGCATCCATATGGTGGCTCACAACCATCTGTAATGAGATCTGGTGCCCTTTTCTGGCATGCAGGCAGAACACTGTATACATGATAAATTAATAACTCTTTAAAAAAGAAAGAAAGACAGCATGAATGAATGAGTGAATGAATGAAAAGAAAGAAAGAAAGAAAGAAAAATACTGAGTGAGATTGCCCTTAACCTTCATGTCCTGTTTTGCTAAAAGCAAAGGAACAAGAAATGGAGGATGAGAGGAAAGAGTGAGAAAGTGGGAAAGAAGGAAAGAGAAAGTTTGCTTTTATCTTTTCCTTACATAATGATGTTTGGCAGACACCTTTGAAAGGTGGCTTTTTAGTAAATTACATTTTGTACTGGGAAGATGATTAAACCACCGTTGAGGCAGAAAAAAATGTGACCATCCATTTCTTTGAGAAACCCAGGAGCACTTTGTTTCCTTTCCAGAATAGTCTTCATTTAACATTTATAGATACACTCAGAAAAGCCAAGAATAAGGCATAATAAATGGCAGCTTCCTCTAGTCTTCTGGGTTGGCACAAAGAGGATGATGTCCATTAACTACTCTACTGATATTTCAAGCTAAGGCGGGGCCATCCTGCTGTGCAGCTGAGTGGACTTAAGGATTTAGACTCTTTTATCTGTCCTCAGTATCTGGTGTGTGCATGTGAGCAGTGCGCACATGCTTCCAAATGTGTCCTCTCCCAGAACTGAGACTGATGATAGATGCTGATTTGAGCCATTTAAAAACTAACCTTCAAGTTAATGTTGCTTATGTACCTATAGAAAGTGTTGAGACAAATAATTTAGACTGCTCCTCTGTCTCCAGTCAGAAATAAGAAATAAAATGTCTTTAGAACTAACTCTCTGTCTCTGCCTCTTTCATGTATACACACATTCTGGGCAGCAAAGAATTTGTTTATACTTGTGAAATAATTTTTTTTTCTATGAGGGACAGTGTATTTCTACACAGAAAGCTTTTCCTAATGTTAGGCAACCAGCTCCAGTTGGTTACATAGTGTGTGTGGATGGGTGGAGGGTGTTGGGTGTTTGTTATCAAGATGGTTCTCATTGAAACATTTAAGTTGTCCTTAAACACCTGTTCTCAAGCATTCTTCCTGAGACAGGCTCCAGAGTAGTTGAGGCAAAAGTCCCGTGCTACTTAAAAGCTTCATATGGGTAAGTGGGCAAGGAGCCCTTGAGTCTAATTGATACTATCGCAATGTTTTCTACCATCTATGGTTTTCACACTTATTAGATGAATGATGCTACACAGAACAATGTCTCACAGAAATGAAAATAAAAACTCAAAACTCACTGGGCTTTTACAGAAAATAGCTCGAAAATTAAACCCCATTTAGAGTTTAAAATAATGATTCCTTCCATATGCTTCTCTTATAAGAATTTTCTGAGCTATATGTTCTTCCCAATGATATTAACCATCTCTGTCCTTTCACTGTTTTAATTTTTTTCATAGTGTTTCTTTCCGTGTAACTTATAGTTGTTTTTTTTTCTCACCATTAATGTTATGTGTGACTATATTTTTAAAGCTAATGGACCAACCAGGGACAAAGAATAGGAGTACTTGCAATAGTCAGTGTTTTTCTATTCTCCCTGACTTTGTGGTTACTACTCTCCATGCTTCCATTGCAGAGTTGGAAGTGCTCAGGAGCAACTGTCCTCACATGTTCAGAAGACCAAGTATGAAATGAACCTTTAAAGCTACTAAAATATAAATAAAATATAAATAAAGTTTAAAGCTACTAAAATATAAAGAGTCACTATCCAATTGGACCAACAACTGCATATAATACCTTCAAATGCTTGTAAAAGAGGTAAGGAGGAGTAGAGGGAGAGAATGCAGAGGAGAAGGAAGAGCAAGAGAGGACTGAAACTCTATTAACAATTTTTGTTTACATTCTTTGTATACTGATAATTAAGTCCTAGAATAAAAATACCACAGTAGAATAGCATGAGCTTTGGAGGTCAAATAACGATGATGATTTTAAATCTTGGATCTGCTACGTGTACTAGCTCAACTTGCATGAAACTTAAGCTTCAATCCTCTATCTGTAAAGGGTAATATCACTACTTACTATGATTTGAAACTGAGATGGAGGTAGTATTGTCTGTCACTGTTAAACACTGTATGTGGTTACCCTTTCATCTTTTGATGCTAGTAATACCAACACAGTAAGATAGTTTTCAGTTAAGCCAAACCCAAGTTGACAGAAAGAAAAAAACAATATGAAAATGTTCTAATTTCTGAAATGAGGCTTATATCTGTCATTCATTTAAGTCCTATACTTATATGAAGTCATTAGACAAAGGTCCCTTTCAAAGCAAATAGCCATTATTTTATTAAAAATAACTCCATGAAACAGTGCTGCCTCTCTGATTTTATTCTCATAATTTTGGCTACTATTGAAATGTAGGTTGTGTGTGTGTGTGTGTGTGTGTGTGTGTGTGTGTGTGTGTGTGTGTGTGTAAAGTTTGCACCTTAAAATGGGAGGCTAAACTCAAATTTATTACCTTGAAACATTTTCAATGTCAGTGTTACAACATGGAAGCAAGTTTTCATAGCTCAATACAGTAGAAAGACAAGGTATATGATTCTTTGGGACTGACTTTCTTGAAAATGAAGCAAAATAATTGCAGAGGTTTGGAGGTGAGTAGGATTTATTTATCTAGTTACAAATGTATTACTTTGCAGCTGAGACTTTTCCAAACCCAGTGACCTACATATAAATATTGTACCCCTCTTTAATACATCCCAATTACTTTAATACACTAAAATATTGGACTAAGATGCTATATCCCATGGGACTCCAGACAGCCTCTGTTGTGATCCACTGGATTACATTCCACAGATTTCCATTTAAGATTATGTGGACAACATGCTGTTCAACACTGCCCCTTTTCATACACATTCCTCACCTCAGAATGAGAAAACAGCTGGGTGGATTTACATAAATGCCTTCCTCTATGAAATCATCACCTTGATGTGTATGAGACCTCATTCTGACTCATCAAGAATGGCAGACAAAAGACTCAGCGCTAAAAACTAAAATCCTCATGTAATACCATCCAGCTGATGATTGGCTTGCCATCATATTGTCAGAAACACTTTCAAGTTCTTACTACTCATTTAATAAAATGACTGCTCCCCACCCATTTTTCTATTGGATAGACATATAAAGGCAGAAATAGAGACAGAATCAAAAGTTAAAACAGAGCAACACAAGCCAATGAGACCAGTGTACTGTCTAATGATGATATTTGAAACCATTAGGACTAACGCTGCTTGATTTATCTTAGTATCTAGTAAAAATGTTAATAGTTTAAAATAATGCCAAACACATTTGTCTTTGATGTATTTTAAATTTATGGCAATTTAAAAATGTTGTAGTTGTTTAATTATTGTGGATATTTTACTTTAGTAGCATTGCTAATCTCATCAAACATATGCTCCATGTATGTTTTTCTTTTTTATTCCCACTATTGTACCACCAGTATATCACAGAGACTAGAATTTGGATACAAATGATGCTTAGTAAATAATTTTGAGATGAATGCAACACATAATTTTACTATAGAGTAGCAATTATGATGGTTTGCATTTAGGAGTAAAGACAGAGAACCTTAAAAATAATTATTTTCTTTCTTCCAAACTTTTGCAATGGGACTTCTGTCCTAATCTTTTGGATTCTCACTATTTGCTTACTAAATAAAATTAATGTGGATGGGTACTGCTCAGTGATTGCTTTCCATGTGAGTTTTCCCAGAGAGAGAAAATCCTCAGTTGAACTTATTTTCTTTTTTTTTTTTTGTTCCAGAGGAAGACATACATCTCAAAAATAAGTATCAGTAACACATTGAAGACTCCATTTTCATGGTTCATTTTACCAGTTTTATTTCATGAGAGTAAAACTGAGGTTATCAGTTACTTTTTTATGTGATAATAAACAAAGAGAAACACCTCAAAAATAAAACGATAGCATATAAAAGTCACATAAGCATAACAGTTGTTTCTTGCAAATATACATATATATATATATATGTGTGTATTTATATAAATATACATTATTGGTAGCTAGGTATTTATGCTGATTAGATTTGGAGCTGGAGATGTATACATTTTATTTGTGTATTTGAGATCTTAGCTCAAGGGGAGGAAGATTATGATCAGTTAGTTGTAAGAAGTTTTGTACTCCTACAGACTTAGAGAATTTCAGAAGACCAGCCTAATAATATCAGTTGGAACACATCTGCTCATAACATGCTGAGATAGTCAAAGGTCATGTGAGTAGGGCAAGGCAAAAAAGGGAGGAAAGTAAGGGGGGCACTATATTCTCCTGAAGATAATCTTATCTCTTCTATATATCTATATATCTATTCCTAGCCATAGCCTCTCGTCCTCTTTCTCTCAAAGCACTGGACTAAGATGAGGTTGATTATTTGTATGATGGCTCCAAACCTTAATTGCTAGAATGCAGTTGAAGTAGATCAGGGAACCTTCCATTTGGCCTCAGGTCATTGGTTACTCACTAATCCCTGTGACATAATCTACTGCAGTAATTTGTCTATTTAGTGTACCTGTTACAATGTCAGGGTCCCAGCTACATGGATTGCAGCATTTTTCTACAATTACTTAGATTGGAAAACTTATAAAGAACAGGAATTTATTTCCTTATAGTTCCAGGGATTATCTTTCTCATCATAACAAGGAAGAGTGGTATCACACTGGGAAGAAAAAAAGGATGAAAACTATTCTTTCAAAAGCCATTCTCACCCTTTTCAGTACTTACAAATTTCCCACTTGAAATGTGATTGTCACAATTCTGGAATTCAGTTTGACAACACATGACCATTTGGAGGGAACATTAGGACCATAGCGTTCAGGCTGCTTCTTTCCTCATCTTCTCTGTGCTTCAATAGGCCATTGGTGCCTAGGTCTCACCATCATACCATCCCAAAGCAATGGCCTTCCTCGACTTTCTTTTTCTTCATGGGGTCCTTTCCTCTACTCCATCATCTCTAAGAGATTTTATCCATAGCCTGAATGTTCTCTCTATTCATGGATTTTATAACTCAGAGTGTAAAGATGTCTACATTTTACCATTGGAACCTCCCTTGATTCGGGAGAAAGCATAGAGGTTATCCCAGCTAGAACAGGAGAAAGGTGTGAAGTGCCCGGGGAGCATCCAAAACAAGCAAACATTGCTTTCTCAAAAGACTGACTAAAACTCTCTCATATGATCATATATCTCATTCTCCTCATCATTGTTATCATTTGTTATTACCATTTATTGGCATGACCATTGGACTTTCTGTGAATAAATCCCCATTATCCTCAGTTCACTGCAGACATGTCTTAATACTTATAACACTGCTTTGTTCAAGTTCCATTCTGTTACTCACCATCCTTGAGTATCATTTGGGAATTCAAGCTTCATTTGTTTCTGCATCTCTATATCTGGAGTACAAACTGCTATGCAGTGCACCTGATATAATACTCAAATTAGTTTAAAATATTGGACAGATTTTGAGTGAGAGAGATTTTTCTGTAGTCCTCTGATCCCTGGGTACTCCCTCTGCAGAAAGGCTCTAGGTTCAGGAAGTTAGAATGCCTTATTGTCCAGGGTTATTTTGCCTAGTACCTTAGAGCAGCTGTAGGTAAGCTATAGGCCTCTTTGCCTTATTTAATATAATCTGCATCTTGCTAGGAACTTTGGATAGTAGATGCCAGGAGTTAATTCTAACAACAGAAACCTCATTGGCAAGTGTAGCTCCTTTAAAATGGCAATTCATTGGCTAGTGTTGGGGAAATCAAGACAGTAAAGCCCAGGGACCATTTCTTTCCCTTTAGCTTAGAGCACTTGGCTTTCATTTATAAAGCCACCAGCTTCAATTAGGCCTCTGTACAATAAGCTGTCCATCCCCATCAAGACACCTCAGGGTTACATGTCAAAGCAGCCTCATCCTTGTCACTTCAATGTTATTCTGGAAACCAGTGAACTGGATTTCAAAAACTTGAGCTAGTGCATATTGCACAACAAAATTTTCTCTCTTTCTCCTCTGCTGTTTCTTCCAGAGGCCTCTGCTAATGTAGTCAGGATCTCTGGGGCGGGTGTGAGCTTGGGTTGCCAGGTTGAAGAGTACTCCAGGAATGCTGAGTCTTGACAGTTATCTAGTTTTGATGGCTATGGCAGCAGCTGGATCAGAGCAAGAAGCCACAGGACATGGCTGTTTGGGGGGTTCATGTGAGCCCAGTAATGATGAAAAGGAGACTTAATTCCAAAGAGCAAATAATGTAGTGCCTCAGTAGTAGTCTGAGTTACTAAGAGACTGGACTTAGTCTCACCTCAATCTCAAGCAACTGTATTTAATTTCCTTCCCCATCAGACACACTTGAAAAGTGACAGTTGTTTTCCTCTCCTCCCCTTCTCTTTCTCCTAGCTCTCTCTCCACTCACTACCCCCCCAATATGCTCAGGAGATCTTGTTCATTTCCCCTTCTGTGAGGGACTTCGTATGAATCTCTGGAATCCTCCTTGTTTCCTAGTTTCTCTGGCACTGTGAGTTATAGGCTGGTGATCCTTTCCTCTATGTCTAAAATCCATATATGAGTGAGAACATACCATGTTCTCCTTTTTCTGACTGAGTTACCTCATCCAGGATGGTTTCCTCAAGTTCCATCCATTTGCCTATGAATTTCAAGATTCCATTGTTTTGTTTGTTTGTTTGTTTGTTTTGTTTTGGGGGGGGGGTAGAATAGTATTCCATTGTGTAAATGTACCACATCTTCTTTATCTATTCTTCAGTTGAGGGGCATCTAGGTAAGAGGGAGGGTCTAGTCCCTATACAAAATGACTTGACAGATTTAGATGACCCCTCCTGGAAGGCATCACCCTACATGTGGAGTGGGGGGGAGGAATGGGAGGAGAGGGTGTTTGGGGTCATCGGAGGGTACGAGAGAGGAAGGGAGTGAGAGAGTGAAGGAGAGAGGGAGAGGGAACTGGGATCGATATGTAAAATAAGAAAAATAAATAATAAAAAATAATAGTAAACATTCACTTCAACTTAAAAAAAGAAATGGACATTTGAATGCTTTTTATCCTTTTGGGATAAAATTAGCTCAAAGAACACCTTTTGGGGAACGACTCAAGAAACTGAATCTGAATGTAAATAGAGGAAGAAATCCTTATGCAAAATTAACCTTGAGTCTTCTTTCTTTCAAACAATGCATGATATTCACAACAAATTGTTTGGATAGATCAAGATAGATTAGATCAAGGTTTACTATTACAGCATGCTGGTATAACATACTTGGTTGGATAGTCAATGTTTTAAGTCAAGAAAACAGATCCATCTTTCTCTCAAGTAAAGTAAATTGCTATCAAATGGAGAACTATGCTGTGGGTTAGCCCCATCTCTGATCATCTCAGTCACTACTGCAGCTTTTTGTCACTCAGAGCTATTCTTCTAGGACAGGGGGAGGACACCTGATGATTTCAGGAAAGTACCTAATTTGAGACCTTTAGTTCTTCTTTTGTAGAGAGATTTAGATACGAGTTGCTATGAGACTTGAGTAATAATAAATAAGATACTATGTTCAAAGATTTCAATGGATTCCTTTGCTGTTGAGTCTGGGTTTGTACCTTATACTCTAGAGATTTATGATAAAAGGCCCACCTTTTTTTTTAACTTTCAATGAATAGTGGGATTTTTACCATTGATTTACCAGACTATAAACTAGAATTCACTTTTATACTTTTAAAACTATGATGTATGGAAACCCACTTGGCCCTTGTATATACATACATACATACATACATATATAATACACACACACACACACACACACACACACACACACACACTGCTTTAGTGTAATTCAGTACATAAAAATTTCTTTTGAGTTTATCAACAAAGAGACCATAATTTTTTTTCTTCTTTATTTAAACCGTAACATAAATGAAGCCCTTCAAAATGTCTTTCTCTGAGTTGCAAAGTAGATATAATTATCTTATTATCTTTTATGTCCTTTCTGAATATTCTTTACTTATAGGTGTTCTCTACCCCTTATGTATTCAGAGGTCGCCTGTCACTGCATTGAAAATGGTCTTGTGTAGAGTGTTTCCTGAGGCACCTATACACTGCAACATAATCTGTAAAATCCAATAGGTCTTTCTTCCCAGATTCTCATCCTGCACATTTCTTCTTTATTCTCTTTAAAAATTAAGTGAGCTCATTCAATCCTTAGACGCCTCAATAAAACTCACAGAATCAACTAACCTGGGTTCATAGGAGCTCACAGAGACTGAACCAACAATAAGGGAGCCTGCATGGGACTGACCTAGGCACTCAGCATATATGTTAGTCTTGTGGGACTCCCAACAGTGGCAACAGGGGCTGCTTTGAATCTTTTATAGGTGTTTGTGACCCTACTCCTCAAACTAGGTCACCTTAGCTAGCTTTAATACATGGGAAGGTGCTGTCTTGCTGCAAATTTCTCCAAAATTTGTTGATACTCCTGGGAAAACTGCCCTTTCATAAACAGAAACAAAGAAGGAAAGGATTTGGGTGTGGAACAGAGGTGAGATGGAAGGGTAAATGAATGGGAGGATAGGAGAGAGGAGAAACTGTGGCGCTGATATAAAATAAGTAAATATATTAATTTATTTTTTTTATTTTACATGTCGATTCCAGTTCCCTCTCCCTCTTCCCTCCCTCCTACACTCTCTCCGCCCTCACAAGCCCACTGACCACCTTCCCCTCCCATCCCCCCACCAAAATTCCACCTGAAGGGCTATGCCATACAGGTGGGGTCATGTAAATCTCTCAAGTAATTTGAAGTAGGGAATAGGACATCTCTCCTGTCTCTAGGAAGTGGGAGATGTGTCCAAAAGGTCCTTTTGTGTACCAGGAATACTTCCTGGTTCCATTGTCTGAGGTCAAGCTGTTCAGTCCTTCTAGATGAGACCCATAATCAGGGGGTCTGAGTCAGTCCCATGCTGGATTCCCAGCTATCAGTCTGGGGGGCCGTTAGCTCCTCCTTGTTCAGGTCAGCTGTCTCTATGTGTTTCTGCAACCTGGTCTTGTCCTCTCCCTCTGTATCTGTATTAAAGTTGGACTCAGTGTTTAGTTAAGGGTGTTTGCTTCTGTTTCCAACAGGTACTAGATGAGGGCTCCATGATGGTGGATAAGTTTGATGTTGATCTCACTATCTGGGAAGGGCATTTATGGTAGCCTATCCACACATGGTTGCTCAAATTGTTAGTTGGTGGCAGTCTTGTAGATCTCTAGACTTTTAGGTTCAGTTTTCTCTTCAAATCAATAGGCTCCCTCTTTTACGTTCATTCACTCTCTCTCTCTTCTGTCTTTTATTCCTACCCTGTCTCAATCTCCCTAGTCACACATGTTTTCCACTCCTCCCCTTCTCTTACTTCTCTCTCCATTTGCTGCCCCCCCACTTCCCATGTGCTCTGGAGGGACTTGTCCCTTACCCCTTCTGTGAGGAACTTTATATGAATTTCTTAGTTCCTCTCGTGGTGTGAATTGTAGGTTGGTGATCCTTTGCTCTAGTTCTAAAATCCAAATATGAGTGAGTATATGCCATGTTCCTCTTATTGTGACTTGATTACATCATTCAGGATGGCTTCTTCAAGTCCCATCCACTTGTCTGTGAATTTCAAGATTCCATTACTTTTTTTCTGCACATTTTCTTTATCCATTCTTCAGTTGAGAGAGACATCTAGGTTGCTTCCAGGTTCTTGCTATTACAAATAGTGCTGCTATGAACATAGTTGAGCACATGTCTTTGTTGCATGGATGTGGATCATTTGAAAGTATGCCTAAGAGGGGGATTGCTGGGTCCTGTGATAGACTGATTCCCATTTTCCTGAGGAAGTGCCATACTGATAACCAAATGGCTGTACAAGTTTGCACTCCCATCAGCAGTATTGGAGTCTTCCTCTTTCTCCACATCCTCTCCAGCATAAGTTGTTATTGGTGTTTTTAATTTTAGCCATTCTGTCAGGAGCAAGATGGTATCTCAGAGTTGTTTTAATTTGCACTGCCATGACAGCTAAGCATGTTAGGTGCTGAAAAAGCCTTCCACAGAATTCAACACCCTTTTATGATAAATGGCAGGAGGAAATTATCTTCAATGAATGGTGCTGACACAATTGGATGATGGTGTGTAGAAGACTGCAGATAGATCCACGTCTATTGCCATGCAGAAAACTCAAGTCTAAATGGATCAGAAACTTCAACATAAATCCAGCCACACTGAACTTCTTAGAAGAGAAAGTAGTACGTCGTCTTGAATAAATTGCTATAGGAGACTTCTTCCTGAGCAGATCTCCAGGAGCAAAGGCACTGAGATCAACAATTAATAAATGGGACCTCATCAAACTTAAAAGCTTCTGTAAGGCAAAGGACACAGTGGACAAGACCAAATGCCAGCCCACAGACTGGGAAAAGATTTTCACAAATCCTACATCTGACAAAGGGCTGATCTCCAAAATGTACAAAGAAGTCAAGAAACTAGTCAACAAAACACCAAATAACCCTATTAAAAAATGGGGTACAGTACTGATAAGAGAATTCTCAATAGAGGAAATCAAAAAGGCTGAAAGACACTTAAGAAAGTGCTCCACATCCTTAGCTATCAGGGAAATGCAAATCAAAACAACTTTGAGATACCATCTTGCTCCTGCCAGAATGGCTACAATTAGAAACAGCAATGACAACTTATGCTGGAGAGGGTGGAGAAAGGGGAACACTCCTCCACTGCTGGTGGGAGTGCAAACTCATACAGCCATTTTGGGGATCAGTATGGCAGTTCCTCAGGAAAATGGGAATTAGTAAATACATTTATTAAAAAATAAAATAAAATATCATTATGTTTACAGGACCCAAAACAGCAAAGCAAAACAAAACAATTAATTGTACTCCCCAATGGCAAAATGCAATTAAGGAAGCCATCATGGTCTGAGTATTGTCTCTGATCCAAAACTTGTATACATGCTTCTTCCTATGAACTGGGATTTATCCTAGACCAAATCAATTATTTGCCCCTCCCCACTTTGAATCTCTTAGATGAATCATTTTAGTTTACCTTTCTCTTGTTGTCATATAATACTGATCAAAAGAAATTTGAAGGTGAAAGTCCACCAATGTATCATACTCCATTACTGAGTGAAGGCAGAAAAGCAACTCATCATAGGAACAGAATAGAATCTGAGGCCATAGAGGAATGCTGCTTAATGGCTTTCACCCATGTTTGACTCAGATTGCGTGTTTTATTCAACACAGGACCACCTTTCCAGGGATGACATTGTCTACAGTGGCCTGGGCCCTCCCACATGACTCACTAAAATGTCCCACAGACCACTGGGATAACGTTAATTCCTCAACTGAAATTCAATCTTCTTTGGTGATGTTGGGTTATGTCAAGTTAACTTCATCTAACCAATGCATAAACTTACTATTGTCTTTTTGACATTCTCACATTATTTCATTTCCCACTTGAGGATTGGCACAAGATAGAAAAGTCATCACCCTTTCTCAAGTAAAGAAAACAGAGAGATCAGTTGTTTCAATTTTTTGTTTTCCAAGATACTATGCTTTTCCTGTCCACAGACAACTCTTTTTAAGAAAGATAAAACAGGGCATTGGTGTTGAATTTGAGTTCTTGTTAAAAAGAATGGAACTGGAAATCTTTAAATTTTCTTTCTCATAAATGCCAAGTGGAATATTGATGCATTTGCTTGAAGAGATGGCGATCTGGCCCAAAAATTCAAGGCAGCTGTAGATTACTGCTCTACGTCTCTTTGTTCTAGGGATTTTATTTGGAAAAATTCTTTGATGAAAGAGGAAAATATAAAAAAACTGTGTGACTGTGCATACACTTCATGTACTCTATAAACTGGCTTTTTCAACTGAAGGCACAAAGCCAGGAGGAAGGAGCATACAGTGGAAAGGGGCACATTAGTCCATCTTTTCAGTAAAAAGAGTCCCTGTTGTGAGTAACATCTTATTCTAAGACAATCATTTGGATCAGTGTTTTAGATATGCCTCCATGCAGGGAACTGGGAATGCATGCTCCTCCTTCTTTGAACAATAAAGACATGTGGTAACCATGGCTACCATGTATTGAGCATATTTGAGAATGTTGTTGTCTTAATTTCCACATATCATTAAGTAATTTACTCCTTGCAGCAAATGATAAGAAAAGCACCAATATTTTATAAAGGAGGAGACAATAAGCTTGAAACATTAATCCAAATTTCAACTCCGTGAGCCATACTTGAGCAGCAAACTTAGAAAGGTTATAAAATAAGAACAACTTAATCTTTATATATTCAGTATATGTAAATGAAGTACAGCAACACACATACACATACACATAGAACACCTGAGATCATGTAGGATGTGCTCATTATGACAGAGGAAACTTACTAAGTGAGTTAGAGCTGCAGTGTGTTTATTATGTATGCTACAAGGAAGAAGGGCTAACCAGTCATCGAAGGAGGATAAGGAACTTTAGGATAGCTGTAGAATATTGTTTTTAGTTTGTTCTAGGGAGTTGGCTTGGGGAAAAAGTATTCCATGGAAGAAGAAGACAGAAAACTAGTATAATTGTACATATATATTTACTCACAGTAGAGAAGCAGTCTCAGGCTGTAACACACTGTCAACTTTTGTACTTGGATCAGGGGAAGTCTTGCCATTTATCTGAGCCTAATCCAGGCAATGGGGTTCTTTACCTAGGCCTTATTTATGTCAACAAATCACACTTTGGACTTCATCTGCTTCTAAAGGGCTTTGATGTTTCACTATTTTGTTCACAATACTAGCAGATATAGAAGTAGTAGTTAGGCAAAGAAATGAAAAGTTGTTACTGTTATGATTAAGAGAAACATTTACCTCAGTTGCCAGCATAAGAATGTTAAGTTCATATGTTCCTTACAACCCTCTGTAACCTTAGCAATATATTTCTTTCTGTTTTTCTGATCACAAGCAATAGTTGGAAGCAAGGTGAAAGGATTGTGTTAGCCTTCTGAGATTTCTGAGCCAGTGAATACAGATTCTCGATTTCTTCTTTATTCAACAAAACCACCTTCAATTTTAGTTTTATACTGTACATTCTCACTGTCTGCTGTATAAATACAGGCCCTAGTGCCAGAATAAAATGAGTCCACTGGATCATCAGGAGATCACATTCAGAGCCCATGACATTTCATCAATATTGAGTATGCTTACCCCTGTGCCCAACAAGATAAATAAGAGAAAGAAGTGCCAAGTGCCTACTTAATGATGCCTAATTAGCCTTTTTAATCCTAAAACCTCTTTTTAGACAGACAGATCTGATCTAGATTATTCTTGTTGAATAATATTATCCTGCCTTTTTGAAATATTTGTAGTCAACCTCTCCATCAAAAGATGCCACCTTCCTAGAAGTCCTAAACTAGAACACAGAAATTTGTTTATACATGTATATGTATATATATGTATATAGTTCTTATTTTTCATATCAATCCCAGTTCCCTATCCCTCCCATACCCCTGGTGCCCCCTCCCATCTTATCCTCCCCCACCACTCCACAGGGATGGTTATGCCTTCCCAGAGGAATCATCAAAATTTGTCAAGTCATTTGGTGTAGGGTCTAGGGAAATTTGTGATCTCCATCCATATTGGGACTTTAAACCCTCTTGTCCTTTTTTCCTTGATCTCTACAATTGTAAAATCCTTCTACACTCAAATCATAACAGTTGTCTGAGGAGTGACTACATTTCTACTGAAAATGGAGAATTTACTCCTCTTTTGTGTGTCTTTATTGAGGTTAAAATTTTGTTAAATTAATTGAAATAATCTGCCATTCAAACTACCCTACCATCTTGTGAATTAAATACAATGTGATTAATCAATTAAACACTAGTGAAGATTTTTTGGTGTAGATTTGTGTGTGTGTGATATCTCCCCTATCTTGCTACTTTTCAAGGACATTAAGTAATATACACTGATTTCTAATTGAAATGTTATCTACTTCATCATGCAGGTAAAATGGGTTAATGATTAGGGGGTGGCTGAATAATTGCCTAGCAATTGGCATCTTAGATTACTGTTATAATTATTTTGGTCCTCTTCACCAAAACACAGGTTAACTGTGATAATTACTTATGGATTTACTAAGCATTATTAAGAAGAGTACTGTTAAGTGCTCCAAACTAATGGTAATTATAGCCTTAAAATAAAATGATATTACAAGTGCATATTGTTCTCAACATTAGTGTTGGCTCTGGTGGATGTGCTGCCTACCATTTCATTTTGAGTAGCCAGTAGGGAAACGTAGGACAAAGCAGTCATTGAAGTGATTATTTATATTCTAAATTTTTCTTTGAGAACAGAGAAAGGAAGAAAGGGGAAAAGGAGTAAAGAAGAATATAGGAAATAGAATAATAGGGAAAAAAGATAGTAAATATTAACTGATAACAGAACATCAAAGGGAAGGTAGAAGGAAGATCTGCTGAGACTTAACCCAAAGGAAAGAATATGCCTCTTCTCAAAAACATATCCACATCCCAATCCTTGCAACCTGTCAACCTTACTTTAGGAATAAAAAGGACATTTTAGAAATGATTACTTTAAGGACTTTGAGATGAGCTGATTTTCCTGGAGCATGCATGGGCCTACATGTAGTTGTATGCCTCTTTATGAAAAAGCAGAGGGGATTAGCACACTCAGTACAGGAGGGGATAATATTGCTGTCCAAGCAATGGCAGCCATAAGCCAGAAAGCTCAGAAAGTACAGCCTTGTCTCACCTTGACTTTTGCTTAGTGCTACTTATTTTAGCTTTGGGTCTTGAAGAACTCTTAAGGGGATGAATGCTGGCTATTAAAAGTTTCCAATCTAATGACAGTTTGTTGCAGCAACTACAAAAAACTCATTCTTCACCATTCACAATTTTAATTTATTACCTATCTGTTTCTGGCACTGCTGTGAACATAGTGGAGAGTAGGGGGCAAAGGGGAACAGAAAAAAGTAAATACAGGACAAGAGAGGGGGTTTTGATTGAGGCACATGGACAGAAACAGATGCAGACCCAGGAAACTGAAGCAATTATAAGTTCAACAACAAAATTCCTTCCAAAAGTGACAGGTGTTGAGAAATTCATAAATGGAGAACCCCAAAGTATCATGATAGAGAAGGGGGATGGAATAAGGAAAACCTCTACTGACAGGATATCAGAGCCAGGTATGCAATCATATGGCATTATCTTTTGGAAATCATGGCCATTTTTTTTTTCTCAAAACCACCTGTGAGAATGATACCAATTTTCTCTGTTATAGATTAAAAAATTTGTGTAGAGGGTTAATGCATGCAATCAGCATTACCAGTGTTGGATGCGTGGGACAGAGCTGCAGTCTATAAGCTGTTATTGTGAAGAATGACTGGAAAGAAGAATTTCACAGGAAGGACTAAGATGATATCACCAAACGTTTTAGGCAGGGGAGATGGAGTGAGGAGAAAGAGAAGGGGAAAAGAGGAAGGGAGAGGGGGGCATCAGGGAACAAGAAGATTAAGAAAGGAAAAGAATAGAAGAGAACTAGAAAAGAGATAGCATAATAGAGGGAGTCATTATAGATTTTAGGAGAAATCTTGCACTAAGGAAATGCCCAGAGAGCTACAAGAATAACCTCAACTAACAATATAAGCAATAGTTGAGAGGCTACCTTTAATGCCCTCCCACAATAATGAGATTGACAACTACCTTATATGCCATCCTAGAGCCTTTATCTAATAGCTGATGGAAGCAAAAGCAGGCACCCACAGCGAAACACTAGCAGAACTCCTGTAATACAGTTGCAGAGATGGAGGAATGATGAGCAAAGGGGTCAAGACCAGGCTGGAGAAACCCACAGAATCAGCTGACCTGAACAAGGGGTAGCACATGGACCCTAGTCTGATAGCTGGGAAATCAGCAGACCAACCCAGACCCCGTGAATGTGGGTGTCAGTTTGGAGGCTTTGGCATTCTATGGGGCCTCTAATAATGGATCAGTATTTAATCCTAGTATATGAATGGACTTTGGGAGCCCATTCCACAAAGTGGGATACTCTCTTTCTCTAGACACATGGGGGAGGGCCTAGACCTTCGCCAAATCATATGACAGACTTTGAAGTCTCATGGAAGGCCTCACCCTACCTGGGGAGCAGAAAGGGGATGAGCTGGTGTTTGGTGGGGGTAACAGGGGAGGATGGGATGGTGAGGGAACTGAGATTGACATGTAAAACAAATTTATTTCAAAAAAAGGAAAAAAAGAAAAACTACTCTCAGTTTAAACATAAATAACATCATGTTTTATATTACTCATTTTAGACAGGCTATTTAATAATTTCTAACAGCAAAATCTACACCTTGCCTGGGAAAATGAGGATCCATTTTGAGTCCTCTCACCCCAAAGTTTCACATGGTCCTTCTCAGTTTGACTGGGATTTTCCCTAAGAGTCCTTCTGACATCCGAATGAAAACAGAATATGCAGGAATATAGTAGGCAAGTTAGAGATATGGGAACAGCAGGGAACAGCTGAAGGCCTGAAGAATCCTAATTTGGTAGCTAGGATCTTTGGCTGGACTGGGCTGTTGTACAAGAGAGACATGCTGTGCTGCCCTGTCAGTTTGCAGATACCAGGGAAAGCCTGGATGTGAGGCAAGGACCTGCCTCACTTGTGAGGAGCCACTGCACAGCACTCACACTGTGATTGTTAATGGCAGAGAACAGGTGGCTAGAGATTCCCTGGGGAAACCTCTCAGTCTATCAGAGCTTGTCAGTTTCACTCTGACAACTGAACAGTCAGGAAGGCACTGGGCAAAAGAAGGCTAAGATAACAAGGCCACCTTGAGAAGTCCTATGCTTTGAACAGCCAAGGAATATTAGGAAGGGGAGAGTGATGGTATGGCTCACATTTCCAGCATTTGCTCCCTTGAAAGTAATGACTTTCTTGCTACAGAGGAAGTGTGTATACCCAAAAGAGTCTTCCTGGGTGTGGAAGGGCTGAATTATACTGAATTATACTGAATTACAATCATGGCTATAGTTTTATTTTCTGAGATTATAATTAAATCTCTTATACTTTTCTCACTTCAAACCCTTTCTTATGCCCTCCTTGTTCTCTTTCAAATTCATGGACTCATTTTTCATTACTTGTTGTTACTTGTCTCTGTGGCTCTGTAAACCAAACTCTGCTAAGAACATCTTTAGGCTCAAGAAGTCATTTCATTCCACAGTCCTCCACAGTGGATTTCATCATTATTCCACTTCTCTGTTTCATGTGAATGAAGATATAGCACACAGCTGGTTTGAAAGTGCTATTAACTTGAAAAAGATTAAGTGAGGGAAGAAACCAAGGAGTGCCCAATTTCCTCCACTGAGGAACAGGTATTCTCAGAGAAAGATCATAAGTGCCAATGCCCCCTTCCTAGATGAGAAACTGGGTTCCACCCTGCATTAAGTGGATCACTTTAAGAAAACTAATCTCCTTAAAATTTAATTTACTAATCTTTAAAATGGAACTAATACCGTCTTTATATGGTTTCTAGATAGACCATTGAATAATTTGTGAAGTATTTTTTTTTTATTCTTGATAAATGGCTCATTTTCTACAAAGCAAAGAAACAAACAAAACTTTAAAATATTGAGATGCTTAGGCATAAAATCTTCCTATAAGGCCAAATTTCTCTGAATATTTTATTCATTATAGAATGGGTCTGCTAATAATTTGAAGAAAAGAGGTTTTAAAAATATTTAATAGTCCCCTTTAAAATATTAGATAGCCATTGTAAGATCACTCTACAATGTTCACAATAACATAAAGCATGCTTTGTTGTGACATCAAGGTTTTCAAGCTTGGATGAGGTACAGGAACCATAGGTAGTAGCACCAGTGCTCAGTCTCCGTGCAACTACCAGGTGGTAATTTTGAGTTGTGCTTACTGAAGTATTGATGATTCCATGTATATTGTTCACTGCAGTGAGAAATTACCAGTCATATGTTTACTTATGTTTGTTCAAAGAAGCTTATAATTTAGTAAAAACTGAGAAACCTACCACCCCTGTGTTCAGCAAGAAGTGAGTATGGAGATGATACTTTCTCAAACTTTAGAAGTCTTTTTTTTATTATATCAGGGGATAGACAAAAGGGTCAATACTTATATCATATTGTAAAATTCCTGAGTCAGCTACTCCCTTGACCTCAACTATGAAGGACCATGACAAGCCATGACTAGAGAAAAGGATAAAAGGAAAACAAGTGTTTTTTTTTGTTTTTTTTGTTTTTTTTTTTTTTTAATAAAGAGGTCATGGGTCATGGTACTTGAGTGGAAGCTAATTTAAGGTGTTTGGCAAGAGGTTGTTTTGGAAATTTGAAAGCAAGAAACCATATCTTTTCAAGTGCCTTAGTTTAACCTAAACTAGGTCATCTTGATATTCAACTGAAGAAAGACATCTATGTTTGTCTGCTGCTACCTGCTGGGTTGAAAATCCCCAGATGCAGCTTTTAAAATAAATCAATGATCACACATAATGGTCTTTAGTGTTCCAACCTGTTCTTCAAACCAGCTAATGGGCTGAGTGCCTATGATGTGGATAAAGTTAGAAACAGCTCATTATTGGAAAAGATCATGTTGAGATGTCTTGGTGGCTGGCTTTTATAACAGTTGCTCAAGGGAATCTCTTCTTAGGCATCCTGAAATGGTACAGAATGTTTGATTCTATCAATCCAAATCAAGGACTAATTAAGTAGAGGACACACAGACCTGTCAAAGACGGGATATCTTAAAGAAATAAAACTGAGACTTCCATTATACATGAGATAGAGCTGGAGGCTTTCAAAACACTTAAAATCACTTAAAAATGATATGAAATATATAGTGACATAACTAAAAAACAAAGGTGTTCTCTGTTGATTCAGATGTAATTTAACCACCACAAAACCTCAGTAAAATATTTTATCCCCCCTTTACATTCATATATTCATTTTAAGGAACAAAACATGAGAAACAGGAAGAACTGACACAAATTCACAGAGACACAAATGGTGAGATACTCAGAACCAAAGACCCATGGTGACTATAATATACAGTGTGGCTTAGAGATCACCCCAGTTGAGTACCATAGCCTTAAAAAATATACACATGGTTGAAATAAGGGTAAACGTGCTAAAATGACTTCTATGAAATTCTAAGAAATGTTAGAAAAGAACACTCTGTGAAGAGAAAGATAATATATTGTAAGAATGTATTTATTACTATAAGAAGAGGTCTGTAGACACAATCTTCATCCCAATGTCTCCAGCTTAACAAAGTTCCTTGTAAACTTTATGGAACATATCAAATTCCAACATTTGTTTGTGGGGACTTTGGCAACAGTTTATAGCTAATGAAAACACAACATTAGCATCCAGTTCACCTCTAATTGTTTCTAGGAAAACTAAAGCACAATACAAACAGGAGACTGTCAAGAAGAGAACAGTTGACTGAGAAAGTGACAAGACTGGAGGACAAGCTTGAAAAAAACGATAAAAGCTCATGCTTGGGAAGACATGACAGAAAAGCTGAACTAAGTAAATAATAGTGATCATATCAAAGAAAGATTAACCTCATCCTTCAAGTCCCTTCATTTTTAGGGACCAGTGAAGCAAGAAGGTTTCAGAAAGATAAATTTGAGCTCATTAAAAGGAAAGATTCTAATAGTTAGGGCCTGCTATTGATGGCTTGGGAGAAAGCAAGAGGTATGAAGAGAAACCACTGAACCCAGATAGAGGAATTGGCCTCTAATGAATATAGTTAGAGACTGCTCATTTCTCCTCCTGGCCTTGGTTTTCTAATATAGGAGATGTGCTGTTGGAAAGGCTTTTAAAGAGTTACTTCCTGCTCTCATATATTAACTTAAATTGTAATAACTGAGACATTTCTACAAAAGGTAAATTACTATGTGCCTGGAATATTATAGAAAACCCTCAATCATCAAAGGTAAGTGAAAATAAATCTGTAGAATTAACTAAGATATTAACTATACTTTAATGACATTAACTAAGGCATAACAGACTACTTCAGATTAATCATTTAATCATAAGATTAATATGGTTTAATATTTTAACAAAATAGATAAAAGAAGGAATAAGCAAGGAGAAATTTCTAAATTTGTTCAGATATTTTTAGATATGATCATTCTACAATGTGTTAGCACTCTCACTCTTTTGCAAGCATGGATGAAGGTACCTCAGTGTCAGAAGTCAATTAACCAACAGGCACACACATAAAGAACAATTACAAATATACTGACCAGCTCTGGTGAGGTGATGAAGACATGCATAGCCACCAGATACCATCACAATTATGGCACCAATTCCTGGACTCCACCACTGAAAATTCTGCAATTACTGCATGTATGGCTTTCATTTGCACTGATTACATGTAATCTCTGTTCATGAAGATGTTAAATACATTTTCAAGATCAAAAAGCACATACTCTTCATAGGTGTGAGGGTTAATGTCAGTGTCTTCAATTTGATTCCATTGGTTCATGTGTCTGTTTTTTTGTTTGTTTATTTGTTTGTTTGATTTTCCCAATAGCAAACTGTTTATATGAATATGGCTCTATACTAGGGCTTGAAGGCAGGAATTTTGATGTCTTCAGAAGTTCTTTGGTTTGTACAGGATTGTTTTAGCTATTAGATATCCTGGGTTTCTTTTTTTCCATATAAAGTTGAATATCATTCTTTTGATATTTGTGAAGAATTGTGGTGGGCTTTTGATGGGGATGACATGGATCTGTAGATTGATTTTGGTAAGCTTGCCATTTTTATTATGTTGAACCTACCTATCCAAGAGCATGGGAGATCTTTTCATTTTCTGATATCTTCTTCAATTTCATTCTTTAAATACTTACATTTCTTGTCATACAGGTCTTTCACTGGTTTGGTTACAGTTACCACAAGATATTTTATTTTATTTGTGGCTATTTTAAAGGGTGATGTTCTCTGTTTTCTTTCTCAGTCCTTTTATCATTTTTATATAGGAAGGCTTGTAATTTTTTTGAGTTAATCTTGTATCCTGTCACATTACTAAAAGTGTTTATCAGCTATAGGAGTTCCCTGGTAGAATTTTCAGACTCTCTTATGTATATTATCATACCATCTGCAAATAGCACAAGTTTGCCTTCTTCCTTTCCTATTTGTATTCACTTGATCTACTTTTGTTAGAACCTCTACTGCTGTATTCAATAGATATGGAGAGAGAAGACAGTCTTGTCTTGTTCCTGGTTTTAGTGGAATCGCTTTGATTTTCCATTTAATTTAATGTTGACTATTTGGTTTGTTGTAAATTGCCTTTATTATGTTTACATATCTTGCTTATATCTCCCCAAGACCTGTATCATGAAGGGGTGTTGGAATTTTTTGAAGGATTTTTCAGCTTCTAATGTGATGATTATGTGGTTTTGGCCTACTTCATGTAACTAATGTGCTCCAGGTTCACCTATTTTATATTGTTATTAGTCAAAGGTACCACCATAGCATCTTTCCACCCAAACTACCTACTTTAGCATCAAAAGATGACTTCAGAAGGTTTCCATCTGCATCTAACCGGTTTTCATTCTTTAAGTAGATGATTTCTTCCTTTCAGTTCTATGCATAGGCATTAATAGTAATACTAACCAATGTCCCTGATTATGAAATTATGATTTTCATGAGAAACTGAAGTAAATTTATGAAAAGATATCCACTAGTTAAATTGTTTAAAATTCCCTTACTCCCTCTTTAATTCAAGAAATATTTAGATCAAATGACACTTATTAAGCATTGTTCTTGCTACAGTCAGTATTGAACGATTTACTTTTCATGATACTTCATAGGAAATAGATACTGCAAAGTGGCTACCGTAGAAATGTAAATCAATTAATCAAATTTAAATACATATACACTCCTTTGAAGAAAACATTTTCTCAGGAGATATCAGTTGCATTTAGCTTCTACATTAGGCATGGAGCTCTGTGACTATTTCACCATTTTAGTGTTGGGATATTGCCTAGCTTGAACCTCTGTAGGTTTTTTTGCATGCTCATTTATATGTGAATCATATTGTTGTTTTGGAAGGCACTTTTATCTTTAGCTACCTACAATTGTCTTGCTCTGAAAATACTCACTGTTACATAATAATTATTTTCAACTTAAAAAAGATATATACAACACAAATATTAGAAACAAATTAGGAAAATAATATTGTTACTAATAGCTAAGTCACAATGTAAAATTAATAACATACTTAACTGAAAATCACCATCAAAGTGATGTTAATATATTTGTTAAATTATATTAATAAATTTTTTCATAACAGAGGGAAAGAGAAAGAGAAAGAGAGAGAAGACTCATAAGTGTTTTACACTGATGCTATCAATAGGGATGAAATAATTTTCAAAGGACAGATACAGAGATTCTAAAGGAACTGTAGATGTCAGAAAGAAAAATGTGTGATGTCAAGTAAGAAGCAAAATGTCTGTCATAGCATGCTGATGAGGACTGGGCATCTGCTACTGCAAATAAATATGAGCTCAGGTCTGTTACTTTCCTCCAAACCTTCACTCTCATGGTACCTTTATGCTTTCCTGGTCTCTATGGTAACATATCGTATAATTGCATCTGGGGCTTCGATGTATAAAATTTGTGCACACACCCACACCTAAGTAACAAATACAATATGTAAAAGAGAGGCTATGAACATGGGGATCATAGGAAAAATTTAAGTGCATGTAGCAGGGATAGACTACAAGAAGGGGGTGGGGGAAAAAGTGATGGGATTCTATTTTAATTACAGACATTTAACAAAAAGAAGATACAGAATAGCTGAATAAATTTAAAAAAAAACAGCTGCATACAATTTCAAAGCAGCTTCTTTTACCTCCAAAATCATAACAAGTTAATTCAAACTCTTACACAAGGATGAACCTGCCAACTGGTTATCTAATACCAAATGACCACACCTAAAAATCATACTTATACAAGAAACACTAAATTGACTCATCAATTTGAATTTATATATTTGTAAAAACATATGAGTGCATAATAATTATAAAAGAAAAGGATCTGTGAATCCAACATGAGGGTTGCTCAGAAAGAGTTGGAGAGAAAAGACAGAGTAAAACTAATGAAAATATACTAACTGTGTATGGAATAATCAAAAGAAACTTTAAAAAAATCTACTCAAAAATAATAACAAGCTACACACAAATTTAAATAAAACAAGGACAATGGGGAACTGTAATTATGTAGGTGGAGGGAGATAAATACAGAAAAAAGTGAAATGACATTAAGGAACATGTGAGAAAGTCATGAGGAGTTAAATTGTGTTCTATTTACCTAAAATCATTTATAATACATATAAACATATATACATATATATTTAACTGAAATTTTCCCATTTAGCGTGATGTACTCGCCCTTAATCCTAGCACTCAAAGGCAGAGACAGGTGGATCTCTGTGAGTTTGCTGACAGCTTGTTATACAAAACTACACAGAGAAACCCTGTCTTGAGTGGAAAAAACAACCAAAAATCCTACCCAGCTATGATGCCTATGAACTACAATAATAGCCAGCATGACATAATAACCTTAAAGGTTAACCAACCTTAATGTTTATGAATAGGTCTTTAATTCAAAATAAGGCCAACCTAACATGAAAAAAAAAACATGCTTAGTAGTAAAAACCTAGCAAACTATCCAGGCATTGTGAAGTCAAAAATCTTGGGAAGAACAGAAACTAACAGTTTACTAAACCAAATAATTCCTACCTGCATTCTAAATATTATATTTATATTCACACACACACACACACACACACACACACACGTTATTGTTCAATTCATATGAAGAGATGCTATGACTTTAACAACTCTTATGAAGGAAATCATCTAGTGGTGGCTGGCTTACAGTTTGGGAGGGTTAGTCAATTGTCATTTTAGATCATAGTACATAGCATGCCACATACAGCCAGACAGGGTGCTTGAGAAGTAGTAGCTGAGAGTCCACAGGAAGTAGGAAGAGAGATACTGGGCCTGGCTTTGCTTTTTAAACACCAAAGCCCACCATACAGTGAAACAACTTCCTTCAAAAAGACCACACCTGCTATAACCTCCTAATCTACATTAAGTAGTAGAACTCACAAATGAACAAACATTCAAATCTATGAGCCTATGGGAGGCATTTTTATTCAACTCACCTTAGTGTTCTCACTCTTCATCAAAGAAACTTCCCTTTGAGATAATTAGAGGAAGCAACAACCAATCAAAATGTAGAGAACAAGAAACTGTATGGTGGCCAGCCATAATTGATTCATGTACAACATAATAATTCCTGTACTTGCATGTCAGAGATCAGCCTGACTGAGGGACTAGAAAAATTGTAAGAACCAGAAGAACAGCAATTCTGCTGTGAGATTGTGACTCTTAGAATTGTCATCAGGAGTGACTTAAAGGTTAAACATGATTTTAAGAGGGTGACACAATGGGCATGCTAAAATGTACAGAGGGAAGCTCATGGAGTCAGATCTAGATAAAAATCTGAGAGAAATTGGGGAATGCTGAGAAGAGTAGAATGACTTTCTCTAAGAATGAGCACCCCAATTGGTTATCCAATACCAAATGGTGATCTTTGAGATCATATAGATATAGGAAACATGAAATAACTGAGCAGGTTGTATTTATAAATCTATAAGTATGTAAATATACTTATACACATAAACATATATAATACATATATTAAAAATAAAGATATAAACATCAAAACCACGGTAAATAAAACAAGGACTTGAATTTGAGGTAAGAGGGTGCATGAGAAGGGGAGAAAGGAAAAAAAAAGAATAAAATTATGTAATTATCTTATGCTTTCAAACAATTTTTGAATTTAACAAAAGTAAATAGATAAAAAGAAGTGTAGAAAGAGATAAAAGTTTTTACATAACAAAAGTAGTGCTTTCACAAAAGAAAATGACATATATATATATATATATACATGCGTATATATATATATATATGCATGTATATATGCCTTTATTAGTCTTTCTAAGTGTATTGGATATGTATATATCCAATATTCAATATGATAACATATGAATTATTTCAAGATGCAAAAGCAGCTACTAAAAAGATAAAAATCATTTTATATTTTTCATTGTGTGAATTTGGGCATCATACTTCAAGCAACTGGTGCTCATCTCTACAGAAAATAATTTAAACTGAATCCTCCTCTAATAGCTCTGATATATACCATGTAATCACTCCAATACCTGCAAAATTAATTTTATTCTAAATAATATAGAAACCATTCTTCAGACTTTACCAGGTAGTAGACCACAAAAACAGATTCAAGTCATGTTTTATCCCCAACAATTAGTATATTGAGGCAAAAAGATCATGAGTTTGAGGAAAGCCATGGATATTTAATAATCTCATAGTCAGCCTGCCCCATAGTAAAAACCTATATCATGGAATAAAATGGAACAGAGATTAAGAAAGGTTCCGAACAGTAATCTTAGGCCTACACATATATGCATATATGTGCATCAGTTTACTCACATATGAGTACACTCAGACACAATTGAACATACACACACATGTACACCATACACATAAAACAAATCATGCCATAAAAAGATTATAGAGACTATCTCGCAAAAAATAGACATGCATTGTACATTAGTGTACTTACACTGTCATAACACTTGTGAGTGCTAAAATTTAACTTTGAAAATTGTATTTTAATAATCATCAAAGCTTTGTTATGTCACAACTATGATTGATATTTGTATATTTTACTATGGAGGGCCTTTTGGATCCAGCCCCAAGGTCCTCTTCAGGGTTCAGATTGGACACTACAGCAAGCAAAAGGAATTTTTTCTTCTGGTATCTGAGGGTAAATGAACTCTCTTATACCATCTGTTCTGAACAAGGCTATGCATTCTTCCATCTTTATTCTAATTCTTCTGTTCTAACTCTAGAATTCCTCCTAGCTCCTTCTCCTAGCTACTTTTCTTCTTAGCCTCCAAACTTATCTCCTTTCCAGGAGGCTTTGAGCAATAAGGAAAAATTAAGTATTACCTCTCATTGGTAAAATGCACATTCCTAGGCTTAGCAAATAAAGAGCCAAGCCATTTACCATGACAACAAAAGGGTTTCAAGATTTCAGGATTATGACTGGGAAAAGATTTCAAGACTTCGGGGGGCATGGTGAAAACTTTGAGATGTGGGTTTATTGTTGTCAGACTTGGCAATCAAAGATGTGGCATGTTTTTCTTAGGGTGGTTTATGTAGCAACCTTGGCAGATACCTGTATAGCTGTAAAGTTACAAACTTATGATCTTAAAAAAAAAAGCCTTTTGATTAGTTTGAATTTGCTCTGAAGTAAAAATGATATAATTGTGTATAGTTAGTATGAACAAAAGGAATAAGACCTGCTTTTTATTTGTCTACAGTCCTCATGGAACAAATACATCCAATTATGAAGCATTTATTAGATACATTTTACATATCAAAATCATGCAATTTAGTGAAAAGTAATCTTTCTGACTATCCACAGTGCCCATAAGGTTGACATGTAATCGTGAGATTACATATACATATCATATGAGATTACAATGCAGGTATTGAGGAGACATCAACCTGCTTTAGCAAAAGTGAATAACCAGTTTCAGAGTTGATGGTATTGTAGGCCTTGTTTGGACAGGATTAACCTCCATCTGGGAATCAATTCTCTGTTGGGCTGATATCTGAACACTGTCTGTCATCTGCTGCAATGGTCATGGCCTCTGACATTTTACCTCTTCAGTTCCATGAATTCCTGTCCATATGTCTTATGATTCATACTTGGCATATTAGCTAGAATAGTACAATGAGAACCAAACCTTCTACACTAGTGACATTTCAATGACTACCCTTTGTAGTTATATTAACCCATACATCACTCACCTTGTCCCCAGGTCCTGCATGATCAAGCCCAGTTCTTTTCTTTCACTTTACAATTTCAATATTTTACTTTAGGTATACAGTACTTTCCATATTTTAGATATACCTTATTCTCACTAGGAACATCTTCTATAACTGACAAGACTGAGCAGTGGATAAACACAAGCCATCAACATATGAGGACCTGAGTTTGGATCCTCAGAATTCATGAAAACCTTGAGTGGTAATGAATATCAATAATCCAAAGACATACATTCCCAGATGGAAAATAGAGACAGAATAATCCCTGGAAGTTCTTAGCTCAGGTAACCCAGTAGACACTATGGTGAATAAGATACCCTGTTTCTAACAGGTTGGAAGGTTAGAAGTTGAGGACTGAGACATAAAGTTGTCCTCTACCCTAATACCTATTCTGTGCAAAAAACAAGCATACTTTTATGTACACATCAAACAAACACATGGTACTAACATACAATAAACATTGAGACTAAAATGAAAGAAGAGACAGAGAGCTTACCATGAGACTTGCCCATTCATCTGTCTGAAATTCTCTTGTTCACAAACAGGTTTCTTTTGTCTGGCTACATCTTCCCATCCTTCTGAATGTCAGCTCAATTACACTTCTGGAAAGTCTTCTATGGTTCACTGAATTAGATGGAGTCACTTGAAGTTATACAAATTCATGGGTCATGCAGAAAAGTACAAATCTGCTATGCTTGTAGTTTGAGGATGAAACTTTAAAAGAAACATCCTGATCTAATGGGGTTTGAATGACTAGAATGGAGAGTCTCCTTCCCCAAAGTCTTGTTAAGACTAAAATCCTTCAATGAAGTCACCTTTACTGTACTTCTGTAAGTCTTTCAAGGAAAAAGAACAGAGTCCAAACGAATCACAATGGTTCATATATGTCCTCTAACTGGAAGTATCACATATAAACCATACTATCTTTTCTTTTTCTTATTTTACATACCAATCCCAGTTACCACTCCATCCGTCCCTCCCTCCTTCTCTTACACCCTCCCATTCCCCTGACGACCCTGCCATCACATTGCCCCATACACACTCCACATGTAGGGTGGTGCCTACCTGGAGGGGTCATCTAAAACTGTCAAGTCACTTGGAGTAGGGACTAGGCTTTCCCTCCTGCCTCTAGGTTAAGGGAGTATCTCTCCATAGAGTTCCCAAAGTCATTTTGTGAACCAGGGATACATCCTGGTTTCAATGTCAGAGGTCCCTTAGACTGCCCAGGCCTTCTAACTGAAAATCACTTTCAGGGAGTCTGAGTTAGTTCAATGCTGTTTTCCCAGCTGTCAGTCTGGGTCTCCATTACCTCCATTAGCTCTACCTTGTTCGGGTCAGCTGTCTCTGTGGGTGTCTGTAGCCTGGTCTTGTACTCCCAATGTGGATCTGGAGTTCAGCTCAGTGTTTAGCTGTGGATGTCTGCTTCTGTATCCATCAGTTACCAGGTGAGGGCTCTATGATGATGGATAAGTTAGTCATCAATCTCATTAACAGGGAAGGGCATTTATGGTACCCTTTCCACTGTTACTCAAATTGTTAGTTGGGGTCAGTCTTGTAGGTCTCTAGACATTAGACATTTCTCTTGAGCCAGTTTTTTTTTCTTGAAACCCATAATGGCTCCCTCTTATATGCTCTCTCTCTCTCTCTCTCTCTCTCTCTCTCTCTCTCTCTCTCTCTGTCTGTCTGTCTCTTCTTCTCTTGTCATTTCTTACCTGACTCAATCTTCCCATTCCCACATGCTTTCCTCTCCTCCCCTTCTTTTTATCCTACCCCCTCTCCACTCACAGCCCCCCCACTCTCAATGCTCAGGAGATCTGTTCTATTCTCTTCTGTGAGGAATATTGTATGAGTCTCTAAGAATCCTCCTTGCAACTTAGTTTCTCTGGAGGTGTGAATTATAGGCTGGAGATCCTTTGCTCTATGTCTAATATCCTTACACAAGTGAGTACATGCTATGTTCCTCTTTTTGTGAGTGGTTTACCTCACTCAAAATGTATTCTTCAAGGTCCATCCATTACCTGTTAATTTTAAGATTCAATTTTTTTTTGGTAGTTTTTGTTTTCCTCCGGCAGAATAGTATTCCATTGTGTAAATATGCCACATCTACTTTATCCATTCTTCAGTTGAGGGGTATGTAGGTTGCTTCTAGAGTCTTGCTATTGCAAATAATTCTGCTATAAACATAGTTGATCTGATGTCTTTGTTGAATGGATGTGTATCAGTGATGTGTATATATGTATATATATATACATACACATATATATACATATATGTATATATGTATATATATGTGTATGTATATATATATACATATATACATATATATATATATATATATATATATATATATATATATATATATACGCCTAAGAGTGGAATTGCCAGGTCCTGTAATCAGTTTAGATTACCATTTTCCTGAGGAAATACAATACTGATCTCCAAAATGGCTGTACGAGTTTGCACTCCAAATAGCAGTGAAACAGTGTTCCCCTTTTCTCCATATCCTTCCAGCATAAGTTGTCATTGGTGTTCCTAATTTTAGCAATTCTGGCAGGAGTAAGATGGTACCTCAGAGTTGTTTTTATTTGCATTTCACTGATAGCTAAGGATGTTGAGCAATTTCTTAAATGTTCTTCAGCCATTTTTATTTCCTCTATTGAGAATTCTCTCTTCAGTTCTGTACCCCATTTTATAATGGTGTTATTTGGTGTTTTGGTGACTTGTTTCTTGAATTCTTTATATAATTGGAGATCAGCCCTCTGTCAGATGTAGGATTGGTGAAGATATTTTCCCAGTCTGTAGGCTGCTCTATAGTCTTGTCAATTTTGTTCTTTGCCTCACAGAAGTCCTGGGTCTTTTACTTTTCTATATAGAGGTGATTATTATCCTTTCAAGGTCAGTGAAGAATTGTGCTGGGATTTCAACGGGCATTGCATTGAATCTGTAGATGGCTTTTGGCACGATTGCCATTTTTACTATGTTTATCCTACCTATCCAAGAACATGAGAGAACTTTCCATTTTCTGGGATCTTCTTTAATTACTTTCTTTAAAGACCTGAAGTTCTTGCTATATAGTTCTTTCTCTAGTTTGGCAAGTGTCATCCCAATATACTTAATGTTGTTTATGGGTATTGTAAAGGGTGATGTTTCTCTGATTTCTTTCTCAGCCCCTTTGTTGTCAGTATATAATAGAGCTACTAATTTATTTATTTCTGTATTTATTTATTTATTTTGAGATTATCTTGTATCCTGCTAGTTTGCTGAAGGTGTGTATCAGCTGTATACGTTCTCTGGTAGAGTTTTGGGGTCGCTAATGTAAACTATCATATAATCTGCACACAGTGACAATTTGATTCTTCCTTTCAAAATTGTAACTTCTGGATCTCCTTTTCTTGTCTTACTGCTATAGCTAGCACTTCAAGTACAATATGGAAGAGATATGGAGAGACTGGGCAGGCTTGTCTTGTTCCTGATTGTAGAGGAATCGCCCTAAGCTATTCTCCATTCAATTTGATGTTGGCTATTGATTTACTTTATATTGCTTTTATTATGTTTAGGTATGTTCCTGTTCTCCCTGATCTCTCCAAGGCATTTATCATGAATGGGTGTTGAATTTATTCAAAGGCTTTTTCAGCATCTAGTGAGATAATCATGTGGTTTTTCTTTTTCAGTTTGTTTATATGGTGGATCACATTGATAGATTTTCATATGTTGAACCATCCCTGCAACCCGGGGATGAAGCCCACTTGGTCATGTTGGATGATTTTTCTGATGGGTTCTTAGATTCGATTTACCAGTATTTTATTCAGTAATTTTGCATCAATGTTCATGAGAGATATTGGACTTTAGTTTTCTTTCTTTGTTGGGTCTTTGTGTGGTTTGAGTACCAAGATAATGTGGCCCCGTAAAAAGAATTTGATAATGAATCTTCTGCTTCTATTGTGTGGAACAATTTGAGGAGTATTGGTATTAGCTGTTCTTTGAATTTCTGGTAGAGTTCTGCACTGAAACCATCTGGTCCTGGGCTTTTTTTGGTTGAGAGGCTTTTGATGAATGTCTCTATTTCGTTAGGGGTTATAGGTCTTTTTAAGTTGCTTATCTGTTCTTGATTTAATTTTGGAATAGTTATCCAGAAATGTATCTATTTCCCTTGTATTTTCAAATCTTGTGGATTACAGGTTTTTGCTTCTGATTTTGTTAATTTGCATGTTCTCTCTCTGCTTTTTAGTGAGATTGGATAAAGTTTTTTCCATCTTGTTAATTAAAAAAAAAAAACCCAACTCTGTTGCATTGATTATTTATGTTGTTTTCCTGGTTTCTGCTTTATTTATTTCAGCCCTCATACTGATTATTTCCTGGTGTCTATTCCTCAAGGGTGAGTTTGCTTCTTTTTGTTCTAAAGCTTTCAGTTGTGCTGTTAATTCTCTAATGTGACTATCCTCCATTTTCTTCATATGGACACTTTGTGCAATGAACTCCCCTCATAGCACTGCTTTCAAGGTATCTCATAAGTTCATGTATTTTCATTGAATTCTCATTGAATTCTAGGAAGTCCTTCATTTCTTTCTTTATTTCTTCTTGGCCAAGGTATGGTGCAATTGCACATTGTTCAGCTCTCATGAGTTTGTAGGGTGTGTTCTACTTCCAAATTTGAAGCATGGTGGTCTGATGAGATACAGGGGACTCTTCCAATTTTTTGTAACTGTGGAAGTTTGTTAAATTGCCAAGTATGTGGTCAATCTTAGATAAGGTTCCATGTAAAGCAGTGAAGAAGTTATATTCTTTTGTGTTTTGTTGGAATGTTTTATAGATGTCTGTTAAACCCAATTTGGACCTAACTTCTTTTAGTTTTTTTGTTTCTTTGTTAAGTTTCTGTCTGGTGATCATGTCTAGTGGTGAGAGTCTGGTGTTGAAGTCTCCCATTGTAAATGTGTGAGGTTTTATGTGAGCTTTGAGTTTTATTAGCATTTATTTTAAGAATGTGGGTAACTATGTGTTAGGGGCATAGTTGTTCATAATTGAAACTTTTTGCTGATAAATTTCTCCTTTGAAGAATATGAAATTACCATCTTCATCTCTATTGACTGATTTTAGCTTGAAGTTTAACTTGTTAGATATTAGCATACCTACACCTGCTTGCTTCTTGGGTCCATTTGATTTGAACATCTTTTCCCCACCCTTTACCCTGAGGTAATATCTGTCTTTGAAGCTTACATGTGTTTCTTTTATGCAGCAGAATGATGGAAACTGTCTTCATATACATTTTGTTAACTGCGTGGCCCAGCAATGGAGATCCCAAACCGTACTTTATTTACCTTGCTATTAACATTGCCTTTCTCACAGAGGGGAAAAGGAACAAGATATCCTGAGCATACTGAGAGTGGGGGTGGCAGTGTGTAGAGAGGGAACTAGGAGAAAAAGAAGGGGAAGGGGAGGAGAGGAAAGCACATGAGACTAGGAAGATTGAATCAGGGAAGGAATAGATATGAAAGAGAGAGAGAGAGAGAGAGAGAGAGAGAGAGAGAGGGATACCATAAAAGAAGGATACATTATTGGTTTGAAGAGAAAACTGACTTTACAGAAATGTCCATAGATCTACAAGACTGACCCCAACTACCAATATGAGCAACAGTGGAAAGGCTACCATAAATTTCCTTTCTTGATAATGAGAATGATGACTAACTTACCCACCATCATAGAGCCCTCATCTAGTAACTGATAGAAACAGAAGCAGACACCCACAGGTAAACATTGAGCATACCTGGAATCCAGATGGAGAGTGAGAGGATAAGACCAGGCTACAAAAACCCACAGACACAGCTGACCTGAACAAGGAGGAGCTAATGGACCCCCAGAGTGATAGCTGGGAATCCATCATTGGACCTACTCTGACCCCCTGGACATGGCTATCATTTCAGTGTCCTGGTCATTCTAAGTTACCTCTGACATTGGAAACAGGATGTATGCCTGGGGCACAAAAGGACTTTGGAAGCACACTCCCATGTACGGTTACTCCTTTAACCTACAGGTAGGAGGGAGGGCCTAGTTTCTACCCCAAATGATTTGACAGATTTTGAGGACCCCTCCTGGAAAGCGTAACCCTACCTGTGGAGTCTGGAGGGATTTCATGGGAGGGTCCTTGGGGAGCATAGGAGGGTGAAAGAGAGGGAGCAAGGGAAGGAAGGAGAGGGAACTGGGATCAATATGCAAAATAAAAAAAGAGACAAAGAAAGATGAAAAGAAATAAACTATATCTTTATATTATGGAGAAAAATTACATTTTTAGTGATGATGCTATCAGTGGTTGCTGAAGTATTCATGTTGCTTATCCTGTGTCTGGTATAATTCTATTTGTGTCAAAAAAATCCTGCTGCCTCATGGTTCTCTTTTGAAGTAGCCAAGTAGTCTTGGGTTAGGGTTTGAATACACATATTCAATATATGCATATTGAAATATACATAGAACATACATTTTTTGTAGTATATGATATAGAATTTTCAGATATGCAGTTTATAAAGTTGCTTTCCTGAAATACTAAGGATACTAGTTAATTTTCCATTTTCCTACAAAATGGGGGAAATTCCCATTATTATTAGCTATTAATAACAAATATATTATCTATATATCTATATTATTACTAAGCTTTTGCCTTCTATTCTTAGAATGACTGTAAATTGCCTGACACACAGCAAATATTCAATAATTATAGTTACCACAAAAGATTCACAGAGAGAGGAAAGAATATTTTGTTTCCATTTGTGAGTATCCAAAGTGACAGTTGGGAGGATCAATAAAAGTCACTTCCTTAGGTCTTGAAGGATAATTGAATTAAAACACTTCGGTCTCAATCTGTGATTCTATTAATAGATGCCAGACCCTTTAATCAATGTGTTTCTTTGAGGGCTGCCTGCCCAGGCACACCACAGTTTAAAGCAGACACATACATTTGTGAGAGTCAGAGGTTGTCACAGCTGGGGCACTAAAGAAAAGAACTAAGTTGAACTAAATGATTGCTACTATGAGAATAGCACACAGCCAATTGAATACCAAAGTGGTTCTATTTGAAAGTAACTAAAGGAATTCCACTTATATTTTTTCCACTTGTCTCTGATGCCAGATTTCTCTTTAAACCTATCATGGCTCCCTCTATTATGAAATCTCTTTTCTTGCTCTCCTCTATTCTTCCCCCAACTGAATCTTCTTGCTCCCTCATGTCCTTCTCTCCCCTCCTCTTATCCCCTTTTCTTTCTTCTAACTCCATCTCTCCTCCCTGCCCTCTATTCTCCAAATTTGCTTGGGAGATCTTGTCCCTTTCCCCTTATCAGGGAGCCCATGTATGTCTCTCTTAGAGTCCTCCTTATTTTCTAGCTTTTCTGGCAGTGTGGATTGTAGGCTAGTGATAATTTGCTCTATATCTAAAATCCATATATGAATGAGAACGCACCATGTTCCACTTCTTCTGACTGGGTTACCACAAACAGAATGGTTTCTTGTAGTTTCATCCATTTGCCTGTGAATTAAATGATTCCAGGTTTTTTGTTTGTTTGTTTGTTTGTTTTATCTGATGCATATTACTCCATTGTATATATGTACCACATTTTCTCCATTGATTCTTCAGTTGAGGGGCATTCAAGTTGCTTCCAGATTCTGGTTATTACAAATAATGCTATGAACATAGTTGAATAGATGTCTTTATTGTATTAATGTGCATCTTTTGGGTAGATTCCCAAGACTAGATTGCTGGATCTTTGGTAGACTGGTTTCAATTTTCCTGAGGAATTGCCATACTAATTTTCAAAGTTCCTGAACAAGTTTGCCCTCCCACAAGTAGTGCAGGAGAGGTTACCTTTCTCCACATCCTCTCCACCAAAATAAAATACCTTCGGTGATTTTTATTTATTTTAGAGTTGTTTTAATTTGCATTAATCTAATGGCTAAGATGTTGAGCACTTTCTTGAGTGTCTTCCATTCATTTTAGATTCCTCTATTGAGAATTCTCTATTTAGTTCTGTACCCCACTTTTAAATGAGATTATTTGTTGTTTTTGTGTACGCCTTTATGAGTTCTTTGTATATTTTAGAAATCAGCCCTTTGTAAGATGTGGGGTTATTAAATATATTTCCCATTCTTTGGGCAGCCATTTTGTCTTGTTGACTGTGTCCTTTGCCTTAGGGTAGATTTTCAGTTTGAGGGGGTCACATTTATTAATTGTTGATCACAGTGTCTGTGCTACTGGTGTTATTTTCAGGAAGCAACCTCCTTTAGCAATTCTGTTCAAGGATACCTTCCACTTTCTCCTCTAAAAGATTCAGTGTGGCTGGATTTATGTTGAGGCCTTTGATCCCTTTGGAATTAAGTTTTGTGAATGCCATAGATATGGATCTATATTTAGTCTTATCAAATCAGCATCCAGTTATACCAGCACCATTTGTAAAATGTGCTTTATTTTTTCCATCGTATACTTTTACCTTCTTTGTCAAATTCAGCTGTACATAGGTGTGTGTGGGGATAATATCAGGGTTTTCAATTCAATTCCATTGGTCTACCTGCCTATTTTTATACCATACTAAGCTGTTTTCAGGACAAACTTGATAGTCGAGCTTGAAATCAGGGATGGTAATGCCTCCAGAAGTTAATTCCTTTATTGTACAGCATTATTTTAGTTACCCTGGGTCTTTTGTTTTTTCTATATAATGCTGAGGTTTGTTCATTTAAGGTCTGTGAAGAAATGTGCTGAGATTTTGATGGGGATTGCATTAAATCTGCAGATTGCTTTTGGCAATACTGCCTTTTTATTAGGTTGAACCTACCTATCTAAGAGCATGGGCGATCTTTCCATTTTCTGGTATCTTCTTTAATTTCTTTCTTTAAAAACTCAAAGTTCTTACTATGTAGGTCTTTCACTTATTTGGTTAGCATTACCCCAAGACATTTTATGTTGTTTGTGGCTATTGTAAATGGCAATGTTTCTCTGATTTCTTTCTCAGTCTCTTTATCATCTGTATATAGTAGGGCTATGTTTTTTGTTTGTTTGTTAGTTTGTTGTTTGTTTTTGGTTTTTTTTTTTAGTTAATCTTTTATCCTGCCATTTTTCTGAAGGTATTTATCAGCTATAGGTGTTTCATGGTAGAGTTTATTTTTGAGGTCACTTATGTAAACTATAGTAGCATCTACAAATACTGAAAGTTTGACTTGTTCCTTTCCAATTTATAACCCCTTGATTTCCTTATGTTTGTTATTGGATGGAATATTCTATAAACATCTGTTAAACCCAATTGGGTCATAAATTCTGTTAGTTCCTTTGTTTATTTGCTAAGTTTCTGTCTGGTGGACTTGTCTAGTGTTGAGAGTGGCTTGTTGAAATCTCCCACTATAAGTGTCTGAGGTTTTATGCACGATTTGAGTTTTAGTAATGTTTCTTTTAAGAATGTGTGTGCCTTTTTATTTAAGGCTTCATCTTGATTGGAAAATCTTTTCCCAACCCTTGTTTGCAGCAGAAGCACACCTCAGCTACAATACAAACATTACCTCAGACTAAAGGGTTGGGAAAAGATTTTCCAATCAAATGGACCCAAGAAAATAGGGTGTATCAAACCTAAAATCTAACAAATTAGATTTTAACCTAACACACCCGATCTCATCTGATCTCGGAAGCTAAGCAGGGTAGGGCCTGGTTACTACTTGGAAGAAGGTCGTTTCTTATTTGTCACAGGAGAAATTTATCAAGAAGAAACCCAACACAAGGGTTCAGAAAATATATTCAAAAAATCATAGAAGAAAACTTTGTATCCATTCTGTTAGACTGTGTCTTTTTATAGGTGTGTTAAGACCATTAATATTGATGGTATTGATGGCCACTGATTTTTAATTCTTGTTTGTTTTGAATTTGTTGTTGTTGGTGGTATTGTGTGTGGATCTCCCCCCCCCCTTTTTTCTTTTGGCTGTTCGTAAAGTGGGACCCTTTTTTTTTGGGTGTACTTGATTTCCTTGGTTTAGAATTTCTTACCAGAACTTTCTGTACGGCTAGATTAGTGGATATGTATTTTTCTTAAAATCTGGTCTTGTCATTAAATATCTTGGTTTCTCCACCAATAGTGATTAAAAGCTTTGCTTAGTATAGTAGTCTGGGCTGGAAACTGTGATCTCTTAGTGTTAGTAGAATATGTCCTTCAGAGTTTCCATGGAGAAGTCAGGTGTAATTCTGATAGGTTTGCCTTTATATGTTACTAGACCTTTTTCTTTTGCTGCTCTTAACATTCTTTCTTTATTTTGTATGTTTGGTGTTTTGATTATTATTATTATTATTTTTATTTTTATTATTATTATTATTTGATTATAATAACCACTATAATAACCACTTTTTGTGTGGTTCACTCTATTTGGTGTTCTGTAAGCTTCTTGTACACTCATTGGCATGTCTTTCTTTAGGTTGTGAAAGTTTTCTTCTATGATTTTTTGAATATATTTTCTGAACCCTTGTGTTGGGTTTCTTCACCTTCATGTAAATCTACTATTCTTAGGTTTGCACTTATCACAATGACCCATATTTGCTGGATATTTTTTTTTAAGGATTTGTTGGACTTACGATTTCCTTTGGTAAATCAATCTATTTCTCTTACTGTATCTTCAATGTCTGTCTTCCATCTCATTTATTCTGTTGGTTATGGCTTTTCTATTTCTAGAATTCCCTCAGACTGTGTGTGTGTGTGTGTGTGTGTGTGTGTGTGTGTGTGTATTATCTTTATTTCAGCTTCTAAACCTTGCACTGTTTGAATTGTTTTGTGAAATTTTGGGGTGTCTTTTCTTCCATTTCTTTAATTTTTTTTCTCTATCATCTTCATGAAGTTGTTATTAGGGTTGTTCTCTTCTGCTTCATCTGCATTCAAAAGTTCAGGTCTTGCTGATGTGGAGTCCCTAGACTCTGATGGCATCATATTGATCTTTCTGTTTACAGTGTGTACCAGTGGGGTCTCTCCTTCACCTGATGGGTATGGGACCAAGTTTCTCTTTTGGTATGTATAAGCAGGTTCAAAACTCTGTTGGCTCTCCTCTTCCAGTGTGTGGAACTAGGGCACTGGCTGATATTCATCAGGACATTGTGTATTGCCCTGCCCCTGGGAGGCTCTGAGCAGGGCACTAGAAAGGCAAGCTCCTCCAGTGGTTGGAGGTGGGACCAAGATGCTGGCACATTCTAGATGGAATGGTGCACTGGAATGGGCTACCCTGTAGTTTGCTGGCCCCAGTCCTCAGTAGGATCTGAGCAGGGCACCAGAATGCCGACTATCGTATCTTTAGATACTAGTTTTTATTGCTCACCATCAACAAAATCAGTAAAAGTTCTTCTATCTTAACAAATCTTAGATTGGTTCAATTTGCATTACTATTTTTCACAATTATTAACCTACTTTCCCAATTCCATTCACTTCATTTTATCCTGAAAAAATGTATTATGAGAATTCATTAGGAATGATGACTTTTCTTTTTCTTTCTTTATATTTATTCTTTGTGTCTTTTACATCATGCATCTTAATCTCATTCATTTCCTTGTCTCTTTGCAATAGTCCTCTGCCCTTGTGATATGCTCACACCAAATAAAACTAAATTTAAGAGAGAAAAAGGAAAAAAAGGAAAGAATTAAAAATCTCCTCATTGAACTAATCTAAGATTGTCCGCTGTGTTTCCCAGGTGACGTTCAGGGGCCACTCTCCCCAGCACTGTAGCTGGTGAGGATCAGAGAAATAATCCTGCTCTTTTGACCCCAGGGCCAGTTCTTCCACCCATCTTAGGCATCAATGGACTGGGGTGGAGAGATGGACATCTGTACTGGCCATGTCACTGTGTCAGATGAGTAATGAGGCAGCCTCCCCCACACCTTTCACAATATGGGGGCTCGGTCACCACCACCTCCAAAAAACAGGGCCAGCTCTGCTGTGCTGCCTAGGCCATGAGCAGGATGTATTTTCATGATTGCTGCATCTGGTAAGGGGCAGAGCCAGCTTTGTTTCAGGTGGTAAGGCACAGGTATAAGGGGATATTTCTTCCCTCCCCATACCACCAAATGAAAGACAGCTGGCCCTGCAGTCATAAGAGGGGTCGAGCTGTTCCTACCCAACCCCCACCAGCTGCAGTGCTGGGGAGAACAGACCTTGTACCTCACCTGGGCAGCACAATAGAGCCAGCCCTGTTGGTGGAGGTGTGGGTGAACCAGCCCAGAAGCTACAAGCATGGGAAAGCTATCCCGATTACTTGTCTGAGAGAGCTTTAATAATTTTGCTGTTTGGTTGTCTTGTATGGTTTTAATGTAAAAACAGGAGGACCAAAAAGTATGAAGGAAAGGAGTAGACAAAGAAAGAGAATAAGGGAGGAGAGACACAGTGGTAACAGAGGAATTTTAGTGTCATGCAAAAGAATGATAAACTCAGTTTGAGTTATCTAGATCTACACAAATACATTTCACTTGTCTTTGCTGTAAAGATTTCTGTAATTTTATTAGTCCTGAGCTTGGGCTGATATATATTACTATCTGAAGCTTTGTGGCTCTGGCTAAGACTTAGAAAGAACACAAGGCAAATACATAGATTTATTAATATGTTTGCAAAATATGCAAAAACTAACTTCCAACCCCATGATTTTTGTCTTACTACCATTCTGTCTGCAATTTTTTTACAATTCAAATCTCTACATAAAACTTAAAACTGTACTAAAACAAAGAACTAAGACTGTAATCCTGAAAAGAAGTGATTATATCATCCAAACTCTAAATGACAATGAAAACATGGACCAAAAATCTTACTCCCTCCTCCTAAGACTCAGGGATCATTGCAGAAGACATAACAAAGACAGTGCAAAAGCCAGAGACAGAAGATGACAATATAGAAACAGTGTCTTCTGGAGACAGCAAGACAGCTGCACATGACTTCACACTGTGCATAAGTCCTTTGGTTGCACAAACCAGCCATACCCCAGGAGGAAGGTCAGAATTTTGAATGAAGTTCTGCTTTTATCCAAGAAGCTATTGGTAATTGTTAGTTGCTAGAGAGAAAGGGTCAGTTTAATCAGAGTGTAGCCACTGGTCATACTCCAGAGGAAGGCTGCACATCCAAGAACATATGGTAGGTAAAAATTGAACTTGACAGAGAAAAGAAAAACAGCAAAAGGTTGGCAAAACAAAAAAAGAAAGGGAAGGAATCTGGAAAAAAATTGGCAGAAGGGATAAATACTAGCAAAAGATATGCTACAAAATTCTCAAGGAACTAATAAAAAAATCTTTAAATTAATTTAATACCATTCAAATGAATCAAATATTTCTTTTAAATCAACACATAGTAGCTACTGCTGACAATTTACCCTTCCTGCACTGGTACTCCTGATTCAGGATGTGTTCATTGAATACACAAACAAGAAACTTGTAAATGGAGACAGGGTGATTAAGGAGTATGTATTTGAAGTCTTATAAGGTACTTAAGACTAGAAATCTAATTAAATAATGAAGACTATAGTGAATGGCATAGTGTTATGTTTTAGAAACTCTTTAAAAGTGGAGTTAGATATACTTTCTGTTTAATTATTATTTCATCGTATATGTTATACCAAAACATTGCTTACGTTATGTGTGCACATGTGCTCTTTGAATGAGAATGGCCCTGTAGGATCCTACCTTTGAATACTTTGTATCCAATCAGTGGGACTGTTTAATGTTAGGAGATGTTGCCTTGTTAGAGGAGGTATGCACTGGGGGTGATCTAGGAAGTTTCAAAAGACTCAGGCTAATTCAGTGCCCTCTTTGCCTTGGAGATAAAGATTTGAGCACTCAGTTGTTTCCCAAGTCAGGATTTTTTTTTTCTGTCATCATGGACTCTGAAAACATAAGCCCAATTAAATACTTTCTTTCATAAGTTGCGTTGAGTATGATATTTTGTTTAAGCAATAGAAAAGTAACACACACATCATAATGCAAAATGGGACAAATATATAATCTACTTATACCTCTTTTAAGTATTTGCCCAAATACAAAGCCTATATCTCACAACAGAAAAATGGGAAAAAAAAACCTGTAATACCTACAGAAATTATAACTTATTTTATTCATAGACAGGAACAAACTTTTGTCATGGGCAAGAATATACAAAAGAGCTAATCACAAATAAACAAATCAGTTTCAAAACAGAAAATTCTATTTTCTTTCATTTTAGTTTCCAGATTTTATACAGATATAAAAAATCAAGTATGTATATATGAAATGAGGTGAAAGTAAAGAGCAAAGGGGACTGGGGGAAGGTGGGAAGGAGGAAGATAGAGGATATGGGGGAGAAATATCCTCAATATAAAAGGTGCATGTAAAATAGTCTTTATATAGCAAAATCCCACATAAATTAATATCTTACATATTTTTTAAAAAATTGAAAAGATAATTTTGCATGAGATTTTCAAAAGGTAACAAGAAGGAAAGCAAAGAAAATACCTTCAATAAACATTGGTATCTGTTTATATAAAATAATCTAGACTAGTTAAATATTATAATTTATTCAACCTATTTAGTTACATAGATTTTCAAGTGACAAGTAATATTATGTATGCACAAAAAAGAGGATTCATGATTTTGTGAATGAGTAGATAACCCAATCTATGGAAATGGATACATAATAGGATGGCATACTGTAAACAAGAAATAAATATATATGAGTTAGTTACAATGATTACTGTTATTGCTGAAGAGATGTGAGAGAAAGACTTGTAGGAATCTTTAAAAGAAATTTTATGTATCTCACTTTTTAAGATACACTGAAGTTCTTAAACATTTTCCTATTTATAATGCTTTATAATACATATAATACATATTCATGTATTAAATATACATAAATAGAAATATATAAAGACATACTTTCTTTCTGTCTGCTTAGTTCTGGTACATATTTTTAGAAATGATTAGACAGTGTTTCATATATTCTTGAGATGGCCTGGAATTCACTGTATAATTCAGTCTGTCTTTACCTGCTCAATGCTGCTTCCTCAAATCCCTGAAATTTATGCCCAGAACTAAGGGTTTATTTAATTAATTAAATTGATTCACTTATTTTACATTCCAGAGGCAATTTCCCCTCCCCCATCTCCTTTCATTCCCTCTTCCCACTCTCCTCCTCTGTTTCTGTTTAGAAAGAATCAGGCCTTCCTTTGATGTCAGCAGAGAAAGGCATATCCAGCTCAGGTAGGACTAAAACCTGGTTCCTGGAAGCCACCCAATGTGTTAGGAACAAGCCCTACTTCCACCATTAGCAGTCCCACAAGTAGATGAAGCTACACAACAGTCACACATATGTAGCGAGCCTAGCTCAGGCCCCTTTGGGCTCCTTAGTTGCCCTTCAAGAATCTGTGAGCTCCTATGAGCTCAGGTATGTTATTTCTAAGGGATCCCTTGTGATGACCAGCATGAATCTGACAATCCTTTCTCCCTATCTTCAACACAATTCCCAGATATTGGCCCAGTGCTTACATGTGCATCACTGTATCTGTTTCCATATGTAATTAGATGAAGGCTCTCTGATGTCAATTATAGTAGTTATCAATCTGATTACAAGAGATGCTACATATCCACTATTCGATGGTGTTATTCTTGTAGATTCTGGATGGTTCCCTTACACCAGGTTTCTACCTGACACCAGCATTCCCTCCTCTATAAAGAGACAACTAAGTTTTTTTTTTATTTTGTTTTATTCTTCATTGATTTTTTCCTATATTATAGATTGCCAGATTGCCTTTCTTTCCTATGAACCTTGGATTGTTTTGTTTCCTTTGACTTCCTGATGATTTTCATGACCATCATGTCCCATTACACAAAAGCTGACTTTATTGTGACATGCTGAGCAAAATGTTTCAATTTTTATGACCTCTGTCCTCAGGTGAGCCATGTCCCTGAATCCACCATTACCACTTTTGGCAGGCTGCCTGAGATAATCAAATTAATCAGACAATCAGTTCTCTAGAATAGCTTGATCACTTAGTTTCTATTGTAGAAGACATTGAAACATCTCATATCATAGGAAACAAAGATTGTCTCTCAAGCAGAATCAGGTCTTTGGCTGACTACTTTCCTGATTTTTGTAGTTACTACAGGTTATACAGATATGTCTAAAAATTTGTAGATAAGATCCATAGTCAGGAGAGAGCATGACATTTAACTTTCTGGGTCTGAGATTCCTAACACATTATTAATATATTCCTGAACATATTCTAACTTATCTTTTAGAGATAGGGTCTCCAAAACCATAGAATTTGTTTTGACCATATTAACTGGCAACTGAGTCACAGGTATCTCTCCATACCACAGACTATGAATTACTGAGGAAGAAAAACATGCCGAGCATCGAGCATTTTTTTTTTTTTTTTTTTGCAGGTCTGGGTGTCTGAACTCCTGTTTTCATATTTATGCACTTGTCACTTTGCTTGTTGAGCCATCTCTGCAGACATCAGCTTATTTTCTCAATGGTTAGTAGTAGACAAAATTGCCGGGCTTTGGGAAAAACCCAGAGAAAGTGTTTTAATTGTCCAGTTGAAAGGGCTCACACTAGTAAGCCAATCTTTAGCAAGATAGTGTTTTAGAAGATAAAATATGTGGTAGGCAGAATGATGGTCACTGAAAGATGATTATTTCCTAATCTATGGCCAAATGGACTTGGACAGTAGTTAGGTTATCTGGACTATACACATAGATTCAATATATATATTTTTTAATTTTCTAATTATTTTTTTCTTATTTTACATATTGATCCCAGTTCTTTTTGCCTCCCTCCTTCCCTCAAATGCTCAGCAAACTCCCCTTTTGTCCAATTCCCCACCCACTCCACAGGGAGGGTGATACATTCCAGAAGGGATCATCAAAATCTGTCACTCATTTAGAGGAGGGTCTAGGCCCTCCCTCCTGTCTCTAGGCTAAGGGATTATCCCTCTACAAGGAATGTGTCCCAAAGTCAGGGATACATCTTGGTTCCACTGTCAGAGGTCCCTTAGACTGCCCAGACCTTCTGAGACCCATGCTCGGGGGGGGGGGTTCCTGAGTTGGTCCAATGCTGGTTTCCCAGTTATCAGTTTGGGGATCCATGAGCACCCCTTGTTCAGGTCAGCTGTCTCTGTAGCCTGATCTTGCACCCATTTTCTTATTACTCTTCCATCTCTGCGAGTGGATTCCAGGAGGGTGGCTCAGTATTTAGCTGTGGGTGTCTCCTTCTGTTTCCATTAGCTACCAGCTGAGAGCTCTATGATTCCAGATAAGTTAGTCATCAGTCTCATTATCAGGGAAAGTCATTTAAGGTAACCTTTCCACTGTTGCTCAGATTGTTAGTTGGGGTCATCCTTGTAGGACTCTGGACATTTCTCTAGAGTCAGTTTTCTCTACAAACCTATAATGACTCCCTCTATTATGGTATCTCTCTAACTTCTTCCTTTCCCCTTTTGTGAAGGAGCTTGAATGAATCTCTTAGGTTCCTCCTTGTGTTCTAGTTTCTCCAGTAGTGTGAATTATAGGCTAGGGATCTATGTCTAAAATCAATGTATGAGTGAGTACATACTATATTCCTCCTGTTGTGACTGGGTTACCACACTCAGGATGGTTTCATCAAGGTCCAACCATTTGCCTGCTAATTTCAATATTCCATTATTTGTAGCTGTTGAGTAGTATTTCATTATGTAAAGGTACCACATCTTCTTTATCCATTCTTCAGTTGAGGGGCATCTAGGTTGCTTCCAGGTTCTTGCTATTACAAATAATGCTGCTATGAACATAAATGAACAGATGTCTTTGTTGCATGGATGTGAATTATTTGGGTATATGCCTAAGAGTGGAATTGTCAGGTTCTGTAGTAGACTGCCAAAAATAATCTACAGATTGAATGCAATCCCCGTCAAAATCCCAGCACAATTCTTCACTGACCTTGAAAGAATAATACTCAACCTTACATGGAAAAACAAAAAATCCAGGATAGACAAAACAACCCTTTACAATAAAGGAACTTCAGGTAGCAACACTATCCCTGACTTCGAGCTCTACTATAGAGCTAGAGTCCTGAAAGCAGCTTGGTATTGGCATAGAAATAGACAGGTAGACCAATGGAATAAAATAAAAAATCCTGATATTAGCCCACACACCTACAAACACCTGATTTTTGACAAAACACTAAAATTATACAATGGAAGGAGAAAAGCATCTTCAACAAATGGTGCTAGAACAACTAGATGATGGTGTATAGAAGACTGCAGAGAGGGTTTATGTAAGTATAAGAGGGCAAAGGAAAAGAAACTCAGAAATATGGTAACATGAATGGTATTAGTCTGATGTTGCTTTTGGAGATGCACTGGCCTTGATCTAAAATCCAAGAAACCTCCGCAGTCTAGAGACAGCATGAAATAGATTGCCTACCACAATCCAGAAAAGGAACATAACCCTCTTACTTATACCATAGCCTAGAAAGATCTATGTGACATTCCTCACCTCTAGAATGCTCTTTAATTTACCAAGTTTCTAATACTTTTTTTTTATAACTGTAATCAGATATGAATTCTGAATCTCCAAGAAGCCTAGGTTCCTCCTGCTGCCTTGCTTCTGACAAGCTGTAATCTTCCACGGCTTTTGTAACTACTCTGCATCTTAGTTTTCCCATGTTGGAAATAGAAGTCTTAACACTAAGTACTTAATAGGGAAGAGAAACTAAATGTACCAAAGTGTTTCTTAATGATTTAGAGTGGTGTTTGACTTACAATAAGGGCTTAATATGAATTTCCTATGAACATATTCTTAGAGGATACCATTTTTATATAAACACGAAGAATGCCTAATTAGATGCAGACTGTATCATGCAGACAAGGAGGAGAGATGCAAGGGAAAAGCATATTACCTTACTATTAGTAAAAAGGCTTGGGAGGTGACTCTAGATTATGCCAGAACCCTATCCAATAACTTAACACTTTATCACATTTGGCCTTAAAATCCATCTTGATATCTCTAAACATGGGTGTGGAGATACACATAATTATTTAGAATTTCAAAGAAATAAAATATAAAAGAATCACTAAAGTTATCCACCCTTCTCTCCTAAACTCACAACATTAAAAATAGATGTCCTTGGCATGATAACACACTGAAGTCATTTTGAAAGAAAATTAGAATTTCCATTCCTTGTTTTCTTTTTTCCACAGTAAGATTCCAAGCAGATGGGAATATCAATTTAGTTACTTGACATTTAGAAGCATAAATGACTTAAGAGCTTTATGATCCACTCTCATTGAAGCATATTTAATAACATCTGCCCAACATCTTACACTCACATCAGAGCCAAATAAGATTTAACAAGAGCAGATTGGCTATGAGCCAGCACCTTAGGATTCCATCCTTGGCCCCAATGGTAACAGAAGTAGCAGCCTGGATCTAATCATAAATAAAGCTTATTATTTGGGTGTTAGCTTATTTATTTTTAATCCTGAGTAATCACTAAGTTAGCAATGGATATTTAATCATTCCTCCCTCCACAGGGAGAAAACTCTACTGCTCGTGGGCAAAAATTTCATTCATAGCTCTAAAGAAATGTGAAAGCTTACCTTAATTAATATTATATTACAACTCTGAATATGATGGCTCTCACTTGTATTCCTAAGCAGGCTACAGCAGGAAAACAGTAAATTCAAGGTCAGCCCAAACTAAAGTGTAGCAAATCAAGCAATAAACAAAAAAGTCAATGTTTCACAGCAAATAATATAAAAATATTATATAAATAGTACTTAATGAATGGAATTTTCTTATTACTTTTGCTATTGTGTACTGACACCTTTATTAGAATTTCTAATTTCATCTTACACAATGAATTACACTACTTCATTTATATGGTTACCTCACTAGCTACCAGTTTCAAGCTGGAGCCTAAAAATAGATAAGTCTAATCCTTTGATTTTATAGCACAATTTTAAAGAAAAGAAGGTGGATATCATGCTTAAGACATGAATTAAGATTTATTGGGCAACCTTCAACAGAAAAGAGACATAAAATAATTAATGGCATTCATCAAAATCACTAGAATAGATAGGGAGCAATCATCCTTGGGCCCAAAATTCACAAAGAAGTGAGGCATAAATCTTTCTTGATCTCTTGTATGTGAATATGGATAAATGAAACATTTAATTCCTTTAGAATTGGATACTATTGGTATTACATAGGAGTTCATACAGTCTCTGTGTTGTTTTTTTTGCTGCAGCTAATGTGTAAGAAACACAAACATGAGACTCAACGCCCATGTGGAGTTTATTGAGAGAAGGGAGAGAAAGAAGGGGTAGCTGGTGGCCAACGGAAAGCAGGAGAGAGAGAATGAGAGAAAGAGGGGGGCAGAGAGAGAGCAAGAGGGGGAGCAAGAGAGGGCAATAGAGAAACCAGAGAGAGAGAGTGGCACGCTTGGCATGCTTGCTATAAAAGGGGGCTTGCACATGCGTAACTGAGTCCTCTGGCAGCCAGTTAAAGCTTGAGCCAGGTAAGGCTGACATAGCGATGACATGGCCATGAGCGTCCCACCCATCGTTGGGGCAGGGGTCAGCTGGTTGCTAGTTCCTAACACTCTGTGTCCCAAAAATGCATGCAACAGTCAGAACTCAAGAAATATTTTCTGAAGAGATAGACCAATTTATTTGGCAATGTATTTTATTCTAAATGCTCGAGCTGATAAAATTAAAGAATTTTCTAGCATCTATAATTAATTTGGGACTTTATTTATAAAATCCATCTATCATTAAACAGTAATCCTGTATGGGATTTTGGATGCAACTGGAAAATTCAGATGTTCGAAGACCTTGGATTACTAACTTGCAGGATAATAGAAAATTTCTTATTAAGTCTGCTACTCAAAAGTTAAAAGACTTCATGAGATGTAGTAGGTAATTTTATGCACTGAACATATATAAAATGATAATAGATTCACTCAGGAAATAATTTTAAATTACAAATGATTCACTAAATTGATGTTTTTCTAAAATGCAACCACAGTTTTATCAGTATCTAGAATATTTATGTAGATGGGGGAGTGACATACAGCACATGCATACAAGTATGCACATACACTGGTTATTAGTAGATCCATATGGCAACATGGATACCTTTCTTCATTTGTTATGTTAATGTGATTCTTCATTTTATCAATCCACTAAGCTTGGATAAAAGACACTAGAACAACTAATAAAACATGCTTTCTGGCTGTTTCTCTGGAAGATTTCTCTGTGAGATTTCATTTGATTCACTGGCAAGATGAGAATGGCTTGATCATTAAGACTAAAATCTAGTTATTCAGTAATCTTTCTGACAGTTGTAAATTCATGCCCTATGAGAAAGCACTCATCTTTCCTTGATTATAATCATTTATTTTTTTAACTTTTATTCTTTCATAATTACTTCCGAATCACAGTTTTTCCCCTTCCTCCACTCCTCCGAGGCTCTCACCCTACTCACCCTACCTTTCTCCCATTCCCCAGATCTGCTGCTCCTCAGTTTAAAAAAAATAAAAAATAAAGAAAAAACAAAAACAACAACAACACAAAATAAAACTAAACATAAACAGCAACAACAACAACATTAACAAGAAAGAAAAGGTACAAACCCTCATGTCATGGCTAGATTTGGAAGACCACATCCATTCCTACTGTTGGAAATCTCACAAGAACACCAGTTTACACAATCATGAAGTATATGCAGAGGACCAAGCTCAAACCCCTACAGGGTCCAAGTTTGTGACTTCAGTTTCTATGTGTTCTGCTTAGTTGAATCTGCGAGCCATGTTTTCCCGGTATTTATTCACACATTGATAGACTCATACAATCCTTTTTCCCAATATTCTGCAGGTTTCCCTGGCTCTGCCTATTGTTTGGCTGTGGATCTCTGAATCTGCCCCCTTGGTTGCTGGGTGAAGGTCTACTGGTAATAATTGGGATAGGCACTGATTATGAATATAGCAGAATATTATTAGGCATAATTTCACTGTATTTTACCCAATTATGTTGGGTTCTATCCTGGGGAGATCTGGGATGTTCTATCTCTGGTTCCTGGATATCCAGCCAGTGTCAGGAGTGTTTTCCTTTTCTGGTAGGGTCCTCAAGCTGGACTAGCCATTGGTTGACTTATAAGTTCTGTGCCTCCTTTGCCATAGCCCATATTGCATGAAGGACAAATTATAGGTCATAGCATTTGTAGCTGCGTAAATTTTATACTTTTACTTCTGGGAGCCTTGCCTGGTTATAGGAGATGACGATTTTGGGCTTCATATCTCCTATTAGGAGGCCACCTTTCTAGAGTTATTATTATAGATCCAGGCAACTTTCCACTGCACAAGGTTTCTATATTACTCTTCAAATGCCCCTTCCCACCATTCCAGTCAGCTCTGTATTTTCTACTTAAGCCTTCCTTGTTACTTAGTCTTCCTAGGTCTGTGAATTGTAGCATGATTACTCTTAATACCTAATGTCCACTTGTGAGTACATACCATGTTAGTTTTTCTGGATCCAGGTTAACTCACTCTTGACTTTTATGGTTCTATCCATTTGCCTGTAAATTTCTTGATGTTATTGGTTTTAATAACTGTGTAAAGGTACCACATTTTCTTTATACATTCTTCAATTGAGGAACATCTAGGTTATTTCCAGTTTTTGGATATTAAGAATGAAGCTGCAATGAACATGGTTGAGCAAGTGTCAAGAAGATAGATATGAACAAACAAAATAATCCAATTAAAAATTGGGACAGGGATATAAAACAAAATTCTCAACAGAGGAACTTCAAATGGCTGAGAAACATAGAAATGTTCAACATCCTTAGCCATCAGGGAAAACAAAAATCAAAACTACTATGAGATTCCATCTTATGCCTGTCAGAACTGCTAAGATTAAAAAAAAAAAAAAAAAAAAGAAAAAAGAAAAATACAAGTAGCAACAAATGCTCAGGGAGGATGTGGAGCAAGGGGAATGCTTTTTTACTTTCTGGTAAGAGTGTCAACTAGTACAGCCACTAATCAATATGGTGTATCTCAGAAAATTAGGAATTGATTCAATCTATCTCAAGACCCAGCTTACTACTCTTGAGCATATACTTAAAGGAAATTCCATCCTACTACTAGGGTGTGTCTTATCAAATGTACTTATAATTCCATAAGAATACAGGTCAAAAATATTTATTATCCAGTTTATTACATTACAACCAAAAGATCATAAAATAAAAGTTAAAGAAACTAAATGAAAACTTCAAATTTTAATCGAACTAGTCTTACTTGCTATTATGCACAAGAATAAACAAAATGGCAAAATTAAAGGACCAAGTAAGGACAGGGAAAGTCTGGACCATGGTCAGAGAACCAGCCCTCAATATTTCCCATGGATCAAAATGCTTGCAACTTTTCCCTTATAATTTAAATAGATCTCTCCTTATCTTAGTATAAAATAGTGTTTTTATTTTCAAAAGATGACAACTATGAGGATATCATAATGGTCATTTTATGTCATACATTACCATCGTTTTCCATAAAAATGTCACACTAATTGCTTTTCAATTGTACCAACACCAGATCTGAGGTAGTCAGATATTATTACTACTGTTATAGTGGAATGCCTGATAGAAACTGGTTGTAAAAAAAAATGTAGGGTGATTTAGTTATGCTTTGTCAGAACTCCAAGAGCAGATTGTCATACAGGCTTGTATCCTTGGTGAGAGCAATAGATGGTAAGATACCTTGCTGTAAATCCACATAGAAATGAGAGGTCACATCTCAAACATGAATGAAGGCAGACTGGGAGGCAGGGGATTCTAAAATCTACTTTGAAAAAGCAGTGCTAATGATCTAAGGATTTACCAGTCAGTTCTGCTTCTCACAAATTTTTTATCAGATTCAAAGAACTTCACCGGTGGATCAATTTTTTATTCACTGGGTTTTTTTTTTTTTTTTGGAGGGCACACTGAACCCATACACAAACTTCAACTGAAACAGTTCAGAAAAACCTTTGAGCATGGTGCTTCAATAATTACTAATTTTAATATTATAAGATTGCCCTAACTTCAATAATTATATTCTAATTCTCTGAAAACTGACAACAGTGATTGAAAATTGAAAACACTTGCAGAGAATTTGCAGCAAGAATGATAATCAAAGTCTCTGCAACTTAGATGCCATTCTCTGACTTTCAAGCTTTCCTTTATATTAATGTCCATATGATTCTTGAATTTGATTTCTGCCTATGTTACACATAGCCACTTGCTGTTAACTAGAGTGAGGAAATCCTGAAGGATACAAATATCATTCTGGCATTTTTGGAAGATTCAAGGAAGGGTCATAGAATCTCTACATCTGGATTTTTATGCCATTTATTGATCCTTTGATACTCAGCAAGGTCTTTGACCTACTGAGTTCAGGTTGTCCTATAAAGATTAAAGAATTCTGAAGCAAGAGTAGGTATAAATATCTCTGATAGCAGAGTTAGTATTTGAGAAGAAATGGTTAAGAAATTTCCAAGTGATGATGTGATTTTTAAGATTTAACTATCAAGTCAAATATATAAGATGACACTTTAATATCAAGCATTTATTAAATATTCAGTTCAAACTGGTAGGCTAAAGTGAATATAAAAGTTTAATTCCTTTTTTTTTCTTTCATAAAGATGTTTTAACCCAGAGAGAATGAAAGCTAGACAGCCATTTCTCTAAGAGTTTTTTCCAAGGCCCTTAGTAGTAAGTATTAACTAGGCACTGATTTTCCATTTCAGTGAAGTTAAGACATACTTGAAACAATCTAACCTGTGATTCATCATATAGTTCTTTTTACATCTTTTTCTACTTAAGAAATTATTTTTTTACATACCAACCCCAGTTCCCATCCCTCCCCTTCTGCCAGCACCCTGCTTTTCCTCCTTCCCATCCCTATCCACTTCTCATAGCAGTAAAGTCTGCCCTTGGGGAGTCAACAAATATGTAATACCAAGTTGAGACAGAAACAAGCCCCTTCACCTTGTATCAAGGCTGAGCAAGTTGTCCCACCATAGCAAATGTGGTCCAAAAAGCCAGTTCATGCCCCTGGGATAGGTCCTAATGCCACTGCCAGTCCCTCCTCCAACAGACCAAGGCATATAATTGTCACCCACATTCAAAGGTTTTATTTCACTCCCATGCAGGTGCCCAGCTTTCTGTCCATAGTTAATGAGCTTCCACTAGCTCAAGTCAGCTATCTCTGTGGTTTCCCCATTATGGTCTTGACACTCTCCCCTTGTTCATATGATGCCTCCACCTGTCTTCAACTGAACTCCAGGAGCTTAGCTCAGTGCTTGGCTGTGGGTCCCTGCATCTGCTTCCATCACTTATAGAAAGCAGGTTCTATAATGACAATTAGGGTAGTCATTAATCTGATTAAAGGGGAAGGCCCACTCAGACACCCTCTCCATTATTGCTAGGAGTCTTATCTGGGGTCATTCTTGTGGATTCCTGAGAATTTCTCCAATACCAGGTTTCTCCCTAACCCTATAATGGCTCCCTCAATTAAGATATCTCTTTCAATTTTCTCCCTTGCTGTCCCTCCAACAAATCAGACTCCTTGATCCCTCATGATCCTATCCCTCATTCCATCCCTTCTACTTCCCTCCCAGTTAACCCAGAAGATCTTAACTATGTTCCCATTCTGGGTTCTCCATGTGTGTCCCACTTAGGGTACTCCTTTTACCCAGTTTAGCCTGCTTTTGTTTTCCTTTAAGTCTAATATCTGCTTATGAGTGGATATTGTATTCGTGTTTCTTGGTCTCCATTACTTCAGTTAGGATGGATTTTTTCATTCTATCCATTTTCCCATAAATTTCAAGATATCATTGGTTATTTTGTTTTGTTTTTTGTTTGTTTTTCCACTAATACACCATTGTGTAAATATGCCATATTTTCTTTATCCATTCTGTGCTATGAACATAGTTGAGGAAAAGTTGAGGAAATGCCCATACCATATGATTGTGCATCCTTTGGGTAGATGCCCAAAAACGGTAGTGCTGAGTCTTGAGGTAGATTGATTCCCAATTTTTCAGACAATAAAGGGTCTGAGAAAGAAATCAAAGGAATATAACCCTTTACAATAGCCACAACAACATAAAGTATCTTGGGGTAATGCTAACCAAACAAATGAAAGACCTATATAGCAGGACATTTGCATCTTTAAATAAATAAATTAAAGAAGATACCAAAAAATGGAAAGATCTCCCATGCTCTTGAATAGGTATGATCAGCATAGTAAAAATGGCAATGTTGCCACAAGCAATCTACAGATTCAATGCAGTCCCCATCAAAATACCACCACAATTCTTTACTGATATTGAAATAATAATACTCAACTTTATATGGAAAAACAAAAGATCCAGGAGAGTCAAAATAAACCTGCACAATAAAGGAACTTTAGGAGGCATTACCATCCCTGACTTCAAGTTCTACTATAGAGATATAGTCCTGAAAACAGCTTGGTATTGGCACAAAAATAAACAGGTAGAACAATGGAATCAAATAGAAAATTCTGATATTAAGTCACAAACCTACAAATACCTGGCTTTTGACAAAATAGCTAAAATTATACAATGGGAGGAGGAAAGCATCTTCAAAAAATGGTGCGAGCACAACTGGATAATGGTGTGTAGGGGACAACAGACAGAACCATGTTTATTTCCATGCACAAAACTTAAGTCCAAATGGATCAAAAACCTCAACATAAATCCAGCCAAACTGAACCTATTAGAAGAGAAAGTGGAAGGTACTCTTGAACAAATTGAATTAAGACACTGCTTGCTGAACATAACACTAGTAGCACAGACACTGAGATTGACCATCAGTAAATGGGACCTCCTGGGGTACAGTGGGGTACAGAACTAAATATAAAATTCTCAATAGAGGAATCCAAAATGTCTGAAAGACATGTGAGAAAGTGCTCAATATCCTTAGTCATCAGGAAAATGCAAATCAAAGCAACTCTGAGATACCATATTACTCATTTCAGAATGGCCAAAATCACAAACACCAATGACAGTTTTACTCTAGAGAAAATGTAGAGAAAGGGGAACACAATTCCATTGCTAGTGCAAAGTTGTACATATATTTTGGAGTTCAGTATGGCTGTTCCTCAGAAAAATGGGAATCAGTATACTGGAACCAGGCAATTCCACTCTTAGGAATATTCCCAAAATATCCACATCCATGCAACAAAGACATCTGTCTGACTGTGTTCATAACAGTATTATTTGTAATAGCTAGAATCTGAAAACAACCTATATGCCCCACAACTGAAGAATGGATACAGATGATTTGGTACATTTACATAATGAAATTCTACTCAGTGTAAACACACACACACACACACACACACACACACACACACACACACACACATTGGAATCTTGAAATTCCAAGGCAAATGGATGGAACTTGAAGAAACATTCCTGAGTGAGATAGCCCTGTCAGAGGAACATGGTGTGTCCTCGCTCATATAAGGATTTTAGAAATAGAGGAAAGGATCATTAGCATATAGTTCATACCATCAGAGAAGCTAGAATACAAGGAGGACCCTAGGAGAGTCATACACTATCCTTCACAGAAGGGGAAAGGGACAAAGTCACCTGAGAATTTTGGGAGTGGGAGGGAGCAGTGAGTGGAGAAGGAGTGAGAATAAAGTGAAGGGGAGAAGAGGAAAGGAGAGGAAATCATGAGGGACCAGAAAGATTGAGTTGAGGGATGAATAGAAGAGGACAAGAAAAGAGATAGGGAACCTAGGTTTGAAGAGAAAACTTACTCTAGAAAAATGTCCAGAGATCTACAAGAATGATCCCAACTAATGATCTGAGCAAGAGTGGAGAGGCTACCTTAATTCTCTTCCCTGATAATGAGACTGATAACTAATTTATATGCCATCATAGAGCCCTCATCTAGTAGCTGGTGAAAATGGAAGCAGATGCCCAGAGCTAAACACTGAGCTGAATTCCTGGTATCCAGTTGCAGAGAGGGAGGAGTGATAAGAAAATGGGGGCAAAACCAGGTTGTAGAAACACAGAGTCAGCTGACCTGAACAAGGAAGAGCTCATGGAACCTAGACTGATAGCTGGGAAACCAGCATTCTATGGACCCAGATACCTGAACATGGGTCTCCATTAGAAGGCCTGGACAGTCTAAGGGACCTCTGACAGTGGAACCAGGATATATCCCTGGTGCATGAAAGGACTTTCTGAGCACATTCCACATGGAGGGATATTCCCTTGGCCTCGAGGCAGAAGGAAGGGACTATTCCCTACTTTAAAAGTCTTGACAGATTTTGTTGATCCCTCCTGGAAGGTCTCACCCTCCCTGTATATTGTGTGGGAAATGGGATGGGATGGGTGTTCTGGGTACATGAGAGGATGGGTGGGAGAGGGACTGAGACTGGTATGTATAATAAAAAAAGGAAAATGTCATACTGTTTTCCACGTTTTGCACTCTTACCAATATGGAGGAGCATTCCACTTATCCCACATCCTCTTGAGCATAAACTGTCATCAGTGGTTTTGATCTTAGCAATTCTGACATGGATAAGATATTTCCTCAGTTATTTTGAGTTGCATTTGCCTGATAACTAAGGAAGTTGAGGAATTCCTCCAAACCATTTGAGATTCTTTTTTAATTAATTTTTTATTTAAATTAAAAACAATTTTATTTTACATGATAATCCCAGTTCCCTATCCTTCCTGTCCTCTACTCTCCCTACCATCTCCTCATCTCACCCTCTACCAATTCTTCAGTGGGAGCATGCAGAAGGAGGCAGGGAGGTAGAAACCAGTATTCATCACTAGTGCATTAACTGGCTTTGTGCAGTTCATTTGAGATTATTGTATTGAGAAATCTGTTTAGATATGTATCCAAAATTTTAATTGTATTATTTTATTTTGATATCTAGTTTCTTGAGAGATTATTTCTTGAGAGAGATATATATTTTGGAGATTAGCCTTCTGTTAGATATAGTGCTGATAACAATTTTTTCACTTTCTGTAGGCTACTGTTATATTTTATTAACCATATCCTTTGCCTTACCAATGCCTTTCATTTTCAGGAGGTCCATTTATTGATTTTTGCTCTCAGAGTCTTGTGCTACTGGTATTATATTTAAGAAGTAGTCCCCTGTGCTAAAATGTGTTCAAGGTTACATTTTACTTTCTCTTCTGTCAGGGTCAGTGTAAATGGATTTATTTTGACGTCTTTGATCCACTTGAACTTGAGTTTTGTGAAAATGGATAGATATGGCTCTATTTGCATTCATCTACATGTCAACATTCAGTTATGTCATCACCAGATCAGTTAGTTCTTTGTACTTTATATGCTCATGTTTCTTTGTTTAGTATTTCTGCCTTTTATGCTATTTTTATATTGGTGTTATAATTTATATAGAATTAATCAGGTCCTAAATTAGGAAATATCAAAAAAGGAGAAAATTTTAGTTCACTTATGGATTTAATGTGGCAAGAGAGTGACATTGATTGCACTTTCCCTTTTATTCTCTTATTCAGATCTAGAGAAGAGGCATATCAAATTCACTTCCACTGAATATCTACATATATAGAAATACAAATCAAATATGCATTCATTGAGGAGGTTCTGTGCTGAACCTTCAATGTCTATCACAGTTGAAGTTACCTTTTTCTTGGAACAATTAAAGTACATGCTGGGATACCTGTGTTCTTATTTTTATCACCTCCAGAATATGATCTAATAGGAAAGAAGAAAGAATACTCTTCTACCAATCCTAATATGTTTGTATATATAAATATATACATATATGTGTATATATTGAGATTAGATATGTACAGGTATAGACAGATATAGATATAGATATATACTTATATAAATCAATACTGATGGGAGATGTTATTCTGTAATATGATTCTCATATTGTTTAATGAATAAAGCACTGTTGGCCTATAGCAAAGCAAGTGGGACTAGGAGACAAGGACGATTAGAGGAAGTAATAAGGAGGAGTCAACATGGAGAAATTGGAGAGAGCAGAATCGCTGGTCCCCTCTCTCCGGTAAGATGGGACCACTTGGAAACACTTAGATGAATAGAAATGGGTTAATAATTAAGACAGAGCTAGCCAATAAGAAACAAGTAACTGGCCAACAGCATTATATCAAATACAGAGTCTCTGTGTGTTAATTGGGGCTGGTGCCATGGTGGGTCCAGGCCGGCAGGAAAAAAACCTTACTCCTAACACAATACTGTACTATCATGTATGTTGGCATTTCCTGAGCATCACTGTTGGCTCTCTGCGGAAGGCGGCCATAGGTGCATGTCATTGGTCAACTTGTCTCAGTTTGCCGAAATATTAACAAATTACATCCTTGCTACTTTACAGGAATACTAAGGATGGATGATTGAGAATTGGAGATAGCAAGAAATGAAAATACATACTGCATTGTTTGTTATTGGATTTTTATTGTTATTGTTAATGTTGACTGAGAGAGTAGTACTGAGTCAGCCCAGCACATAAGGTGGTATTGATTTTCAAATAGAGCATTTAGCTGATGCATCAACGTTAAATCTAAACAATCATTTAGTGTGGAAAAACCCTATCTGTCTTCTAGCCAAGTTTCTTCAACAGAAGCTTATTTGAAGTAAGACGACATTGATCCCGTGAGAATTGGAGGTTGCTCAATTTCAATCTTCAAACAGGGAAAGCTGCAGTTCTAAAAATTGGCCTTCCAATCTTATGAAATTATTTAGGAAATGTCATAACAATATGATAACTTTTAATACTTTGAAATATAAGTGAAAGAAGAAGTGAGAAGAGATAATTTAAATAGTAATGCTTTGGGAAAGAAACTAGTAATATGGATTATAAACTTTGACCTGTCACTTGCCTTACACAACTAACTTGATGTCCCTTAGCATGTTTCCTCACTTGTAAATGATGATCTTATCTAAAGCATTTTTTAATATTGCAAAGTCTATATTCATACACAAATAAAGGACTTGTGTGTTAAAGTTGGACAAACACCCATGCTCTTTCCTCTTAATGTCAGAATGTGCTACATGCTGTTGATTACAAAATAATTACTCTCCATATATTAAAAGGGAAAAGTAATGATAAACCAATACCACTTAGACTCATGTGTTCAAATACGGTAAACATATTACTTAGGTTTTAATCTGGAAACCTACAGAACCTGTTTAAATTAACCAATTTCACAGTTATAGCAAACAGAACAAAGTTGTGTTACTCAGAGATGATGCTTTCACATATAATTTCTACATGGATTCTGTGAGCTATGGCTTCCAATATGGTATTTCTTGCATTAACAAGGCATAGGTACAATGTGTTATATGGAGCAGCAAAGAAAACTCACTAGTCCCTCATGTTCTCCTTCCCCTCTCCTTCTCCCCTCTTCCTTCTCCTACCTCCCTGTGCTCCTAATTTGCTCAAGAAATCTTATCCCTTTTCCCTTCTTGCGACCTAGAAAGGTCATGTTAGGGGAGGGACAGAGTAGGAGAGCAAGTAAAGTGAGACCTTAATAGAGGAAGCCATTATGGGTTTAGTGAGAAACCTAGCACTGGGAAAAATCTCCAGAAATCCACAAGGATGACTCCAACTAAGAATCTAAGCAATAGTGTAGAGGATACCTTAAATGTTCCTACCCTATAATGAGATTTATGACTACTTTAAATGTCATCCTAAAGCCTTCACCCAGAAGCAGATGGAAGCAGAAGTTGAGATTCACAGCTAAGCACTGAGCAGAACTCCTGGAATCCACTTGTAGAGAGAGAGAGATGTGATGAGCAAAGAGGTGAAGACAATGATGATGAAACACACAGAGACAGCTGACCTGAGCAAGTGGGAACTCATGGACCCTAGTCTGACAACCGAGGAACCAGCATAATAATAAACCAGGCCACATGAACATGGGTGTCAGTTGAGGGGCTTGGGCACTCTATGGAACTCCATTTCCTCAAGAAATGGAACCAGTATTTATCCCTAGTGCATGCATAGGCTTTGGAAGCCCCGTCTGTATGGAGGGATACTCTATCAATAAAGATACATCAGGGAGTTCCTAGATCCTGCCCCCACTGTTGTGATTGACTTTGATGATTCCCCATGGGAAGCCTCAACATTCCTGAGGAGTAGATTGGGGGTGTGGTGAGAGAATGGTGTGGGTAATGGAAGGACTGGAAGAAGAGGGACTGGTATTGGAAATAAGATTGCTTTTAATTTAAATAAAAATTAATTTAAAAAAAAAGAAAGAAAAAATACTGGTAGATCCAAAGACCTATTGATGAGTGTATCTGGCAATACACAGAGTCAAGTAGAGGCAAGTAGATACCTCAGTCAGGAGAGTTCTTGCAACACACACATGACAATACATATTTGATTTCCAAAATTTAAAATATAGGTACAGTGGCCCATTATTATAATCCCAGTTCTGGGAAGTCAGGGGCAGTAAATCCATGATTGGCCAGTCCATACTACTTGGCAAGTTCCAAACTACTGAAAAGCCCTGTATCACAAATCAAATTTATCAGCAGTTAAGGAATAATAACCACACATGGCCCCTTTCAATCACCCTTTCATATAGAAAAACAATTGGAATAAGCCTTGGGCAGAAGTGACAGCCTTGTGGATAACGGTGCCATAAAGGAAACAAATGCAGTGGAAATATGTTTGTGAAAAGAGAAAGGAAAAGCATTGTTTCTGGACCACAGTGTAGAGGTGTTTCAGGTATCTGATAATACCATAGTAAATAAAGTGGATGCTATTGGAAGACTTTGGCAGAAATCAACAGATTTGTTGTCTGATGGCTGTAAGAGTGAGTATGGCCAGTATTCTGGAGAACAGGTGTAATTTATTTCTTGGTCATTATAATATAACTGGAACTCTGCATTTATCTATTAGTCTATGCAAATTCTATTAAGTGAACTTCAATATCAATGATGGCGAGAATACACACTTTTTGAGGGAATAATTATTCTTTAAGAAAACACATTTCATCAAAAACTGGACCCTAAGGAGAATGAATAAAATTGCGTGACCTTTCTCATTATTTATGATCCTTGGCTTGACACCTAGAATACCATTTTTTCATTTTGAAGCATTTTGCTAGCACCTCAATGTTTATCTCTGACCAAAAACGCACATATATTTAGATAATTTTGCATTTCTTACTGTTACTACAAAATATGACATGACATAATTTATGTAAAATACTAACATGTTTATGAACTATGCATGGATTCTCAATAATGAAAGATAGGCAGTTACATATTTATTTTCCTTTTATTGTAGCAACCTTAAAACTATATATTTATTTATTATTAGTGTGTGTCTGTGTGTACGTGTATGTGTGTGTGTGTGTGTGTGTGTAAGAGAGTGAATGGGGGATACATGTGAATGTGGTGCATGTAGGGTATATCACATATGTAGAGGTAACTGGACAACTTATTTAAGTAGTTAGCTCTTTTCTTCAAGCATGGATCCTGAGGACTGCACTCAGATCATCAGACCATTGCTAGAAGATTTTTGAGCTGATGTACTGTCTTACCCACCATGTACTAACTTCAAAGAAAACATGACAAAGACACAGAGATCATTCTATCTAACAATCAAAGCTTATAAAGAGAACATGTGCACTGAATCATATGTTTCTCATATTCCAGATTACATTTGTTATGGAGGTGTTTCTAATGCTTTACTCAGTCTGTACACAAGGATTAATTTAAACTGAAATTTATCCATCCCACCTTGTTCATGTGCAACAGTTAAAAATGAATGCAAAATACCAAGATCGTTGATTATATAAAGACAACCGTGTGAAACAATGGCCTTGGTAAATTTTCACATGTGAAGAATGCATGTTGTTCAATTTTAACATGTTAGCAAAAAGGTCCTTTGAAATTAGTGAAGCATGGTAAGATCAAATGACTGTATTATGGCACATGTCCATCTGTGCATGGCATTTATCCATTTGTAAGACATTTTAGAGTTGTGAAAAGATTGCTCAATTACTTAAACTGAGAGAGCTTATTAATTATCAATGACTTGACTGTTTATTCAATTCTGTCAAAAGGATATACATTTTTCTCCACCAATTTCTATTTGGAGAGATCAAGTTAATTTATCTCACTGTACATTTATATTACAACTTTTAACAAACCTTGAAAAGTGCCTAACTTGCTCTTACTTTGCAATTGAAACCCTGGGAAATCAGACTCATTATGGAATGAACATTTAAGCAGCTTTTTAACTACTGAGAGTCTCTGGAGACAGAACCATGACTTCCTCCAATCCCCTTTTCTCTATTGGTTGCTCTTGGGGTCTCATTATATTATCTAATGTTTCAAGCTCAAACAAATATGCTAACACCAGGAACATCACTCATTGATTCCAATTTTAAAAAAAGTGACGAATGGGGTGGGATGCAGAGGTCGGTGGGTGGCATGGGAGGATGGGAAGGAGAGGGAACTGGGATTGATATATAAACTGAAATTGTTTCTAAACTAAACAAATAAATTTAAAAAAGAAAAACCAAAATAAATAAATAATAATACTAAGTAAAAAGAATGTTGCCAGTATTAGCATGTACTGTGAGTTCAAAAGAGAAACAGTTGTACATAGATTCGGCATCATCAATAAGACATGCCAAAATGACATGGAAAGGTGGTGGGGGCAGGATTAAGAATTTCTTGCAATGTGCTAATAGCACTGATGTCCATCAGTGAAGGACAGAATCATGTATGCAATATGAACTAGAATTTGTTCTTTTATGATAATGTTTAACTATTCCAGGGAAAGTTCATGGGGCATTTATTTAACAGAGGCAGAAATAATGTATACTTTGTGGTTTGCTAGGTACTGTGGACTTTACCAATTTATTTTATTTCATACCAGAAATCCTTGACTATTTTCCTTTCCTTTAAACTCTGTCATCATATCTTTTTTATTTTTTCAACTTTACCTTTATTACACATTTTAGTGAATTCCCCAAATTTCGTCTGCCCTAGAAATAGTGGTTAACATTCCTTTTCTTACTGTAAGAGATATTAAGATAAAAAAAACTAAAACACACTTCACCAAATATTTTAAAGTATAATTCAAAGAAAGTCAAACACTATAAAGTTTTTATTTATTGAAACCCAGTGACTTATGATGAGGAATTATTTCAACTTTGGGTAAATCGTGCAATTTTGTTTCTGTATCCTACTATCATGCTTCATGTGTCAATAAGTAAGAATATTGTTGCCCAAACTATATTATAGAAATAGATTGATGTTCTGTTTATTATGAAGAGTATTGTTTACTAGAAGAAGGCATTAAATACAAATTATGCTCAATAAGTGATTTGTGGAAAATAAAACAAAAATTAGGTAAGTGTGATTTTCTGATTTTGGATGCTTTTCTGTATGCTGTGAATATGTTTTATTACCATTGGTTAACCAAAAAGCTCATTTGGTCAATATCCAGGAAAAATGGATCCAGGCAGGAAATCCATGCAAAGATACAGGAAAGAGAAGATGGAGTCTGGGAGACCCCAGCAGCCATCAGAGAAGCTAGATGTGAAGCTGTAAGACACGAGCCTTGTGGCACTACACAGATAACAAAAATTGGTTAATTTAAGATCTAGTAAGTAAAAGCCAGAGCCATCAGCTAAATATTTATAATTAATATAAGCCTCTGAATGGTTGCTGGGTAACTGTTGGGTAGGAGAGAAACCTTTGACTACAATTTTCCTCTTCATCCACTGACGTCACCAGTTGTTCTAGCTGATAAAGGGAATTTATCAAGAAAATCTATTTACAAAGTGTCTTGCCCAAATCTTCACTTCAGCTTGTGGAAAAGAGATTGGTCTAAAGTGAGAACAAAAGTCAGCTAATGACATTATTAGAGTCTGTGGAAGATTTTGCTATGCAATGAGGACCCTTCTGCTGTGCTGAAATCTGTGTTTAACAAAGTGCCTATTTTCCCTGTAAATTTGTTGAGAGATTGTAGCGGTGGAAGGAACAGAGTAAATGTTTGGAAGGCTGTATCTTTACCACAGACACTACTGTTCTTTTTTGTGTGTGAATGTATTGAATCATAGTGACACAGCTGACAAGAAGAATTATGTCTTTTCATGAGCTTGTGCTCTTTATTACACACATTAGCTCTTGCAGGATGTAAAAAAATTACAAGTGAATTCAACAGGATAAATCTTCAATAAGAACAAATCTTTCTTGACATACAGTATGATACTGATGCTGTCACTTTGCAGAAAAGAAAGCAAATGGGATGCAGAGCACCTCACTACTACCATGAATGGCAGGGAGTAAAGGGCATGCTATTAAAACAAAACTCATGACTATCCTACCCAAAATGGACCTTTCCTTTATTTCTAAGACATGACAGCAATTCTAAGACATGATTGTGGCCACCAAGGAGATCACTGAACTAATTCCTCCTTGTACCTGAGATTTTAATTCTATCCTAAAGTTAATTCAAGCATATTGAGGGAAAAATGCAGTGCCATGTTTTTATTATTTTTGTTGAAAAAAAGAAAATGATGTTCAAAAACACACCCACAAAAAATGTGGCTGGGAGCTATACAAGTTTGCCCTTCCACGAGTAATGTAGGAGTAATGGTGTTTTCCTTGCTCTAAATCCTTCCCAGCAGCATGGGCCATCACTCATGTTTTTGATCTTACAAGGCACAAGGTGAACTCTCACAATTTTGATTTGCATTTCCCTGAGGGCCCAGGATGTTGAACATTTCTCCTGGTGTTTCTAGGCCACTTGATATTCCTCTGTTGAGAATTTTCTCTGTTTAGATTTTTTTCTTTCATATATGTATATATTTGAGGAAGTTTCAACAGTAGTATATGTTTATATGTTTCCATGTGGCTTTTCTTTATTATTATTGTTATTTTTTTCTTATTTTACATATCAATCCCAGTTCCCTCCACCTAGCTTCTTCCCTCCGATGCCCCTCAACTCTCCTCCCATTTCATTCATTTTTATCCCATTTTTTAATTGGATTGTTTGGTTTGTTGTCTATATTCTTGACTTCTTTATATATTTTGGAAATTAGCTTGTGTCTGATGTAGAGTTGGTGGAAATCTTTGCTCATTCTGTAGGCTGCCATTTTGCCCTGTTGACAGTTTCTTTGGGACATATGACATGAGAGGAATCCCACTCCTGACATTACCTGGAGGATCACAAGCCAGAGACAAGGTGGCCCACGGACCTTGTAGATGTAACCTGGCATAATCACCAGCAGAGAGGCTCCATCCAGCAACTGATGGAAACAGATGCATAGACCCATAAACAAATATTAGGTAGAACTTGGAGAATTCTGTCAAAGGGGAGGAAGGATTATAGAAGCCATAAAAGTCAAGGATATCACAAGAAAACGAAGAGAATCAAATTAAGTGGGTATATAGGAGATAACTAAGATTAAACCAACAATCAGGGAGCCTTCATGGGTCTTACCTAGGAGATATATATATATATATATATATACACATATATATATATATGTATATATATATACATATATATATATATGTGTATATATATATATACATATATATATATATAGTCTGTATCTCTCTCTACTATAAACATAAACACACTAAATATTTGTACAAGTGTTTTTGTATATATAATCAGAATATATATATATATATATATATATATATATATATGGAGAGAGAGATACAGACATAATTATACACATAGCAACATATATTTATTTTCCAAGTGTACAGAAAATGCTGTTGTATGTTTTACTGCCACTCATGCCTGACAACCTTTCTTCTTTCCCATTGGCTCCTTTCTTTCTCTGTAGGTCTATTAAGATACCATTTGTAAGATCTACAATAGCACAAGAAGTCAATGAAATCGCACTGGTTTACAACAACATGTCAACTGCTACTCACTTATGGCTCAGCTATATTCCAAAGATTTTCCTTCATAATAAAATCTTACTGAGGAACCAGGTCTGATATGAAATGTAACACTCTTTGATGAGAGTAAAGTAGAAGCAGATTTAATGCCGACCTTCAACTGACACATTATAATATGAACATTGCGCAGAAAATTTTTATTCCCCTATGCTGAGCCCCTGAGAATTTGAGGTCGATGGTCAGTACTGATAGGTCACTAAAAAAAAAAAAGTTTGTATATGTGGTACATAATGTTGAAATCAGGTCATTGTATATATGAGACATTGGCTTGAGGACTGGGTCTTGAACAGTAAGTGAATGGTGATTATTTCTATTTCCTTCCATTCTATTCTCTCCATAACTGAGAGTCAAGTCAAAAACCAAATATATGATGGAAACAAGTCTTGAGATAATTTGGAAGGCAATATGATGTAATCCATGAATTTTACCAGTTCTTTAATGTATCTTCGGTATACTTGAAAAGCTACTAGGAAAGCTCAAAAAGGGAATTGCAAGCAAGTATTATGAACATAATAAGGAGTACAGAAAGCCCTTTTAATAAAGTTTCAGAAAACTTTAAATCCTTTTTTTTTTTCAACAAAATTTTAAAGAACTTGAAACAAGAATAACCAATTAAATAATAATTTCAAGGTAAAAAGCCAACTGAAGGGAACATCTTTGAAGCCTTTGACAAGTACACCAGTCATTAAAATAAGTCCCAGGAAAGGATGCTTTGGGAAAAATGACTTGGGAGAAAAAAAAAAAGAAACAAACAAAAATAAATAAAAACAAACAAAACAAAAAACACTTGCACAAATATTTAGTGTGTTTAGGTTTATAGTAGTCTCCTTTAACTTTTAAGTGTAAGATCACTTAAGTTTCCTATTCCCTGTTATTTACATTCTTGCATTATCTCTATTTGATAATGGCAAAGACTGAGAATTGTCTTTGATTATTAAACATGGAAGCAAAATGAGCTGTGCCCCAAAGCTATGTTATTAAAGGCATGTTGCTATTCAGTATCTAGACATGTTTTTGGCTGGTTTGATAAATTAAGGATACATGCTAGGACAGGGCATGTGTTAAGAAGGATATCCATTCTGCCATTGTGGAAGAATACCTCCAGCCATCCCTCAGCCCAAACAAGGGCAATTAGTAGTAAGGGCACTTGGAAATGGAATTTACAAACTCAAAAAAAAAAAAAAAAAAAAAAAAAAAAAGAAAAAGAGAGAGGGGGGGGATGGATATATCCCCAGATTCATTTATAAATAAACACAACAGGATTTAGTTAACACTGGTTAGGACTAATAAGACTATAAACAGAAAACTCAGCTCTGTTTCATCTCCTACCTCAATAAACAAACAAATACATGGAAAATATTATTCTAAAAGTATGTTACATTAACCCTCAGAGTATGTAGTCATCTTTGTTATCCAGCATGAGAAATGTAACACAATAATAGAGTTAATAATACAAGTACAAATAAAAATACAGAACTTAGAAAAAAGAACTTTATATTCAACAATGTAAATTGTCAAGTGTATTGGCTATTTTCTCACTGCTGTAATCAAACACCTGACAAGAAGTAATTTAAGTGAGGAAGGACTTATTAATGGCTTACACTTAGAGAGTATCATTCCAAGACAGTGTAGATACCATAGCAGTAAGAACAGAATCATATGGACAAAGAAAGGAGGCTAGCTAATAGCATAGAATCAATAACTACAAAGGAGAGAGTAATCATTAAATAAGGTGGAGTTCTTAAAACTGGAGGCCCATCATCTGGGTAACAAGTATTTAAACACGTGTGCTATGGAAAATATTTCACATTCAAACAACACCTGTGATTTTTTGCATAAGACCTACAGATTAACCTCCTCAACATATCATCAAAAATGGGTAGCAGTCCAGGAAGCTTCACACCGAATCTCTAGAATTCATTGGAATAATTATTTTTTTCATTGGAATAATTATTAACATTTAGTTGTTTCTGGGGAAGAGGTTGTGCTTTCCTTCAGTAGTATAGCACCTTATAACTTGCCCATGATCCAGTAAAAAAACTTCCACTTACATGTGTACCAACAACTCTAACAATATGTGATGAAAACATGTTTCTTTTATTGGTAATTGAATAAAGCAATGTTGGCAAATAGTACGGCAAGATAGGTGGGACTAGGAGAAAAGGAAGATTATGGGAGATGTAGGACAGGAGAGTTTGAAATGTAGGACCAAGAGAAGTAAGAGGTCTGGACCATCTCTCTAGTAAGATAAGACCACATGTAAATGTTTAGTTTAATAGAAATGGGTTAATACTTAAGACAGAGCTAATCAATAAGAAATACTAGTAACAGGCCAATAGCTTTATATCTAATACAGCACCTCAGTGTGTTATTTATGGGATGCAGCTGGCAGGAAAAACTACTCCTAACAGATATACAGTGATTCACACAGAGAAAAAAAAAATGAAGGTAGGATGGAGACTCTTTTGAAATAAGTGTTGCAATGGCAGAGTAACAGGAATGAGTAAAGCCAAAACAACCCTGTACAATAAAGAAACTTCAGGAGTCATCACCATCCCTGACTTCAAGCTCTGCTAGGAGCTACCTTAATTGCCCTTCCCTGATAATGAGATTGATGACTAACTTATATGCCATCATAAAGCCCTCATCTAGTAGCTGATGGAAACAGAAGCAGACACCCCTAGCTAAACACTGAGCTGAATTCCTGGAATCCAGTTGCAGAGAGGGAGGAGTGATAAGAAAATGGGAGCAAAAGCAGGCTAAAGAAACCCACAAAGACAGCTGATCTGAACAAGGGAGAGCTAATGGACACCCACACTAATACTTGGGAAACTAGCATTGAACCAACTCAGTTCCACTGAATGTGGGTCTCAGTTAGAAGGCCTGTGCAGTATAAGGGATCTATGGCAGTGGAACCAGATTGTACCCCTGGTGCATGAAAGGACTTTGAGAGCACATTCCCCATGGAGGGATCCTCCTTTAGCATAGAGGCAGGAGGGAGGGCTTAGTCCCTACTCCAAATGACTTCACAGATTTTGATGATCCCTCCTGGAAGGCAACATCCTCCCTGTGGAGTGGGGTGGGGTGGGGTGGGGTGGGATGGGACAGGGGTCGGGGAGTATGGGAAGGAGGGAGGCAGGGGGGGAAGGAGTGGGAACTGGGAACAATATGTAAAATAAGAAACTGTAATAAATATAGAAAAGAATGAGTAAAGATAATAGAGATGAAAGGGAATGAAGTTCATTAAATAGACCCAGGACACAGTGGAAGAATAAAATAATGCCATAAATAAAATCATAAATGAAGCCTGACATTTTTGGCATACACCTTTAATCCCAGCATTTAGGAGGCAGAGGCAGACAAATCTCTGTGAGCTGGAGGCCAGGCAGGTTGAGTTCCAGGACAGGTTCCAAAGAAATACAGAGAAACACTGTCTCAAAAACCAATAATACTAATACTAATAATAGTAATACTAATAATAATAATAAAGTGATATTGGCATTTATTACTTATAGATAACAAAATAGTGCAGAGGAGTTGTAAATCATAACATTAACTGTAAGAGCAGACAGAATAGCTCAGTATTAAGCATGAAGTTATTATAAACAACCAAGGTAGATGAGACAATTGAATGTCAAGATACAAACAAATGAGGAAAGATATTTGATATATAGTATTAAATAAAATTCTTTTCTAAGCTTTGTCTATTCCTTTGCCTTAATTACAGTCCTTACATTAGTGACAATCACAAACAATCCATGAGAGGGAGATGTCATAAAACTTCTTTTAATTTTTTTGTTGTTTCTCCTTTTTCTTTTTTATAAAACATCTTTTAAAAAATATCTCAGAGATGGAAGATACAACTCCTAGAAATAACTTGAATAGCATGCATTAATGAGGTTCCGTGTTTTGGTCCTAGAAACAAATGACCATTCCCCCTACTAAAAAAGAAAAATCCAAATAAAACAACATTTGTGCAGCATCCTGTTTAGCCTATAAAGTAATAAATTTACATCCTAAAGCAATGTTCACTTCTAGTGAAAAGATCATTTTGAGAAAGAAATGAGTACACATTAGTGTAAGTGTTAACTTCTGTGAAATGCTTTTCTTCACAAATTGTAACCCATGATAAAAAAATCAACTGAGTCATGTTCATCTATGGTTTCAAGGTAACATGATGTATGAAAAGTGTCTAGATATAAGTCCACTATGCTACATGTTTTACCCTGAGAAAGGCTTTAAATATTTCAAAGTAAATTTTTATCTTCAAATACTAAATTTATAAATCTTACATCATCCATCAGTGTAAGAGCTTCCTTCTGAAAAACAATACTGTGAAAATCACTAGAGTTGCATGAATTTTTGCATATTTAAATTTATTTACATTGAAAATCTGATAACCTAATTTCAAGGCAATACATAACTTCTAGAAGATTAAATGTTAAATAAATATTGGAATTACTGAATTTATGGTTACATGGGAAAATATTTTATTCTCATGTCTTACATTATATACTGTTCTTGTAAAAATTCATGTATATATATATATGTTTATTTAATTGCGAATCAAGAAAGAAAACCATTGCTTAGTTAGTACTGTACAATCGTTTTAGGTGCTACAATTTTTGAGTTTTTATGCTATATTCTGATTTTAAAAGTAGTTGTTAGATAAGTTAAACTGAAGCTAAAGTAATGTATAATTACTTGTCAAAGAATTTTATAAAATTTGTCAGATCCATAAAGGGTTTTCATTATCTTCAACACTTGTTATTAGTACATTATATAATTAGATGAAATATATATAACCAGTCAGATGGTTATATTTGCATTTAGAAAGTTCTAATGTCAGAATGATAAGGAAAATAGCTAGAACATGTCTAGATTAGAAGTCTAAAGCCAAAAAAGTTAAAGTTTTAGAATTTACATTTATCATGACTTGTACCTAATTGCAGTGAGACATCTGGTAGTGTAGGAAAGACACTGTGAAAAGAGATTTACTGGAAGACAGTTCTACAAAGTGTTACTACTTTTTAACTTAAAGCAATCATTTATTTCTTTTTGTTCATAATTTAATAATATTTCTTATTTTAGTTTTAAGTTATTTAAGATATGGTTTTCTGTTTGAAAATTAGAATGTTTTATTTATTTTGTCACTTTATGCATCCATCCATATTACATCAGAAGTGTAGTAAGATTTTTTTTCTCTTTTGGGGTGCCCACCACTCAGCTTCCAAAGGAATCTCACAGAGATTCTTATTCTTAGTTATGAGTGTCTGGCCTTAGGTGGGCTTGTTGTTAGCCAGGTTTTCTTATCTTAAATTAACCAATCTACCTTTTGCCTCTGGGATTTTACCTTTTATTACTTCCATAAATTTTTCTTTCCTTCTTACTCTGTGGTTGGCTGAGTGGTTGGGTGGCTGGGTGGCTGTGTGGCTGGATGACTGGGTGGCTGGGGGATGGGGACTGTGGGATGGTGGCTGGGTGGCTGTGTAGCTGGGTGGCTGGGTGGCTGGATGGTTGGCCCCTGATATCCTCCTCTCATTGTACTGCTCCTTTCTCCCTCTTTCCTCCTTATCTTTACTTTCTCCCTGCCAGCTCCACTTACCCTTGTCCTGCCTTACTGTTGGCCATTCAAGCACTTTATGAGACCATCAGGTGTTTTAGACAAGCAATGAATCACAGCATCATTGAGTTAAACAAATGTAGAATAAACAAAAGTCACCACCTTTAACATTCTACCTCAGAGAAGTGTGTGTATGTGTGTTTGTGTGTGTGTGTGTGTGTGTGCATTGTATACAGGTATGTGTGTATATGTATATGGACATGCTCCTTAGCCATTGTTAACCATTTTTTCTCATTTATTTCAGCGGCAGTATCTCTCAATGGCCTGGAACTCACCCTAAACTAAAGTTGGCTTAACTCTGTTTTCCAATGCAGAGTCTTTCAGGGTAGGCCACCATAGCTAAATTTCTTAGGTGACTTCTGCACGATGCTTGTAGGTCCTTAGTATGCTTAATTACTGAGTTATAATTCAGCCACAGGCCTTTTTCTGAGACATGGCCTTATGTATCTCAAGATGGCCTTAAACACACTTTGTACAGTAGAAGGTGATCTTGCACTTCAGACCTATTCCCTGCACCACCCAAGTGCTGGTACAGGCATACACTATGAGGTCGTTTTATTTTTGTCTTTGTTTCTTTTGTTTTGTTTTGTTTTTCTAGTACTAGGTGTTGAATTCAGGGCCTCTTCATATATACTAGGCAAACACTATATAGAATTACATCCTAGGATTCTTCTTGTTATGTTTTATTGAGACAAGATCTCTCTCTCTCTCTCTCTCTCAATGCTTCTCTGTCTCTGTCAGTCTGTCTGTCTGTCCCTCTGTTTTTGTTTGTTTGTTTGTTTGTTTGTTTCGGTGTGTGTGTGATTACCATGAAAACAATTCACTATGTATCTGAGGATATGATTGTTCATGGATATTGGCTTCAACTTATTTGGTCTCAATTCCCATCTGGAACATAGGTATACATCAGAGTTGTTTTTTTTTTAATTGTGTTTGTTTGTGAGTGTGTAGGTGTGGGTGTGTGTTGCAAGTATATAGTTGTGACTGTGAGTAAGGGTGTGTTGGAGTAGTTAGATGGATGAAGAGGTGTGGGTATACCCATGGACAGTGTGTGTGTGTGTGTGTGTGTGTGTGTGTGTGTGTGTGTGTAGTCCAGAAAATAACTTGGGAATCACTTATCTCTTTACTATTAGTCAGCTCAGAGCACAAATCCAGTTAGCCATTCAACTAAGTTCCTGCATGGCCCTCAAAAGTTAGATGTTTGATGTTATTTCAGTACAATTTAGCTTTGCCATGCAAGTTATCAAGATTTTCCTCATGGCTCAAATTTTCATGCCTGATGGGATTTTTTTTTGTTGTTGTTTTTTAGACATGTGCCTTGTATAATGTTTTTGCCTTGTCTGTTCAAGTCTAGTTCAGTCACAAGTGAATTTTGGTTCTCAAATAACTTGACATAGTTTTCTAAAACAAGTATCTTTTCTTGATTGTTTCTATTTAAAACTTTACAAAAGAGAACTGTATGCCCATCTTTAATTTAATTACTTCTTTTTCATTTTTCATAAAAATTGCTGCTTGGGGGTACACTTTCATATGAGGGAATCCCTACATTCCAAGATAAGCATAGCAACTTACTGCATGAGCAGAGAATTGGGAGGATTAGAAAACATATTCTAGACATGCATGTTTTCCCAGACTCTTCAGGCTCCACACTATTCGGTTTCTGCATCTATATTTTATGCCTACAGATATATATTGTTAAATAATTGATAGACCCAGATACACTTTCTACAGGGCAATGCAATGTTCTCATTTGATCTACTTTGGTAGATTCACTCTGTCCAGTAAGTTACTTCAATGATGTGCATGGTGAATATTTAATAATATTAACAGCATCAGAGTGTTTTTTCTTTAAAGAGTACTTAATTATGTCAATTTCCTCATGATGAGATGCTAAAATGAAGTAAGTATCATTTGAAATTTGAACAACTAGTTGGAAATGCAGGGGTCCTTACGTATGTCTCCTGCAACAAAATGCCAACACGTGCATCTAATGAGGCAACAGAGCAGAACATCAACATTATTCATTGGACAACACTTAAGAAATGACAATCTATGTGATACTTTCACTGTGCCAGAATTAAAAATCCACTTACCACACTCAATGAATTAAGGATTTCTTGATTTAAACATGGATATAACTGATAAAAGATTTTTAAAAATCTATTCATGTACCTTCATTTTCTATGAACTTTAGTATTTATTTGTGTATAGATAGGGCATTGCTTGCAGGTGGAGGATGGATCTCAACATCAATGCCATTTCTCAGGAGTAGCACCACCTTGATTTTGTTGTTTGTTTGTGTTTGTTTGTTTGTATGCGTGTTTTTAGGGAAAGTCTCTCAATGGTCTGAAGCTTGAGCAGATGGCTGGGCTTGAGGAACAATGAGCTCCAGGGATCACACATGCTATTTCTACCTCCCTGACATTGGAATTAAAGTGCACATCACCATTGCCAGAACCAATAAGAGAAACATACATAAAGATGGACATCCTCCATCAGTGAGTCTGGAGGAAGATGCCATGTAGCTGCCAAGAAAGCAAGAAGCTAGGACATTACTGGTAAGCCAAGACTATGTGGACATGTACAGATGAATAGAAATGGATTAATAACTAAGAGAGAGCAGGCCAATAAGGAGGCCAAGCCAGCAGCCAAATAGTTTTTACTTAATATAAGCCTCTGTGTGTTTATTTGGAACTAAGGAGCTCTGGAATGGGGCTGGATAGAAACATCTGTCAACAATAAGCAGCCAAGTTCTACATGGTTTTTGTGGTAGTATACTTAGATCTTTGTAGAATAGTTACTTATTACTGTCTACATGTAATAACACAATTTTAGTACACATTTGGTATTTAACCAAGTAAATATATGAAACATATAACTCAAAGCAATGGCTGGCTTCAGCAAAAATCTAGCTTTATCATGGCCCTCTGTGATGGTAGCTTTGAGTCAAGTGTTTGTAGATAATATTATTTTTCTATCCTATTGAAGATTAATTTTTAAAAAAATATATATTTTTAACAGAATAATAAAAATAGAATCATATTTCTTAGTTAGGTTTGTTGTTTTTCTCTCTGCACTTTACACATTAGTTATCCAAGAGAGGATCTTCAACTGAGAATATATATCCAAAGTTTGCTTGGTGGCAGATCTCTAGGACATTTTATTTTTAATTAATGAATGATGTTGCAGAGTCGGACAGAGCTATACCTGAGCACGTGGCTGTATGTGGTATAAGAAAGCAGACTAAATAAGCCAGGAAGAGCAAACCTGTAAACATGGCCTTTGTTCAAATCCTGTCTTGAGTTCATGCCCTGACATCCCTTCATAATGTAATTAAAACTGTAAAATTAAATAAACTCCCCCCCAGAACTTGCTTTTCCTTATGGTGTTTTGCCACAGCAATGAAAATCAAACTAAGATATCATTTACTAAATTTCTTTATGGAAAGACTTATTCACTGAACTGGTCTCATTATTAAATTTAGAATTAAAATATTAGAGCCAGGAACTCCTTTTATTATAGAATACCAAGCAGGTTTTATACTGGAAAATGGTATTTTTAAAATATCTTTTTTCTTATTTTACATATCTGTCCAAGTTCCCTCACATTCGCCTATGCCCTCCACACACACCCCCCATCCACTTTCCAGGGAGGGCAAGACCTTCCATGAAGAAGTATCAAAATCTGTCAAATCATTTGAGGTAGGGCCTAGGCCCTCCCCTGTGTCTCTAGGCTAAGGAAGCATGCCTCCACGGGAAATGGACTCCTGAATTCCGTTCCTGCACTAGGGATACATCCTGGTTCTATTTTCAGTGGTACCATAGACTTCCTAGGCCTCCTAACTAAGATCAACATGCAGGGAATATGGGTCAGTCATAGGCTGGTTTCCCAGCTACCAGTCTGGGATCCATGAGCTCACATTTGTTCAGGTCAGCAGTTTCTGTGGGTTCCTCCAGCCTGGTCTGGACCTCTTTGCTCATCACTTCTCCCTCTCTGCAACTGGATTCCAGGAGTTTGGCTCAGTGTTTAACTGTGGGTGTCTGTTTCTGCTTCCATCAGCTACTTTATAAGGACTCTAGGATGGCATATAAGGTAGTCATCAATCTCAATATTTGGAAGGACATTAAATGGTGCCTCTCTACTATTGCTTATATTGTTCACTGAAGTCATTACTGTATGTCTCTGAACATTTCCCTAGTGACAGATTTCTCTTTAAACCTGTAAAGGCTCCCTCTATTATAATATCTCATTTCTCGTTTTTCTCTATTCTTCCCCTGAGTCAATCTTCCTGCTCCTTCATGACTTCATGTTCTCATCTCCCCTACTCATCTCCCCTTTTCTTTCTCCTAACTCCTTCTCCCACCCCCTGCTCTCAGTTTGCATAGATCTTGTTCCTTTCCACTTCTATGAGGGACCATGTATATCTCTCTTAGTGTCCTCCTGTTTTCCTATCTTCTCTGATGGTGTGGATTGTAGACTGATGATCCTTTTCTCAATGTGGAAAATTTATATATGAGTCAGTATATACCATGTTCATCTTTCTGTGACTGGGTTATCTCACTCAGGATGGTTTCTTCCAATTGCATCCATTTGCCTGCAAATTTCAAGGTTCTATTGTTTCTTTTTTTTTTTTTTCTACTGAGTAGTTCTCCATTTTTTATATGTATCACATTTTCTCCATCAATTCTTCAGTTGAGGGGCATTTAGGTTGCTTCCAGGTCCTAACTATTACAAATAATGCTGCTATGAACATCTTTGAACAGATGTCCTTATTGTACGAATGGGAATCCTTTTGGTATATGCCTAAGTGTGTAATTGCTGGATCTTGTGGTGTTCTTTGCCTTACAGAAGCTTCTCAGTTTTAGGAGGTCCCATTTTTTAATTGTCAATCTCAATGTCTGTGCTACTAGTGTTAGATTCAGGAAGCAGTTTCCTCTACCAAGTTGTTCAAGGGTATCTCCCACTTTCTCTTATAAGAGATTCAGAGTCGCTGGACTTATGTTGAGGTCTTTGATCCATTTGAACTTAAGTTTTGTGCATGGTGATACCTATGGATCTATCTGCATTCTTCCACAGGTCAGCACCAGCAGCCAGTTGTGCCAGCACCACTTGTTGAAAACGTTTTATTTTTTCCACTGTAAAATTTTATCTGCTTTGTCAAAATTCAGCTGTTCATAGGTGTGTGGGTTAATATCAGTAATTTAATTCCATTTATTTGTCTATTTTTGTACCAAAACACAGCTGTTTTCAGGACTATAGCTTTATAGTAGAGCTTAAATTCAGGGACAGTGATGCCTCTAGAACAGTATTTGTACAGAGTTGTTTTGGCTCTCCTGAATCTTTTGTTTTCCCATATAAAGTTGAGTATTGTTTGCTTGGATTCGATTTGTCAGTATTTTATGGAGTAATTTTACATCAATGTTATTGAGGGCTATTGGTCTGTAGTTCTCTTTCTTGGTTGTGCCTTGTGGGCTTTGATACCAAGGTAATTGTAGACTACCAAAGAATTTGGCAATGAACCTTCTGCTTCTATTGTGTGGAACACTTTGAGGAGTATTGGCATTAGCTATTCTTTGAATTTCTGGTAGAATTTTGCACTGAAGCCATCTGACCCTGGGCTTTATTTGTTTGGGAGAATTTTGATGACTTCTATTACATAGAGGTTTATAAGTCTATTTAAATTGCTTATCTGTTCTTGATTTAAATTTGGTAAGTAATATCTGTCTAGAAATTTGACCATTTCCTTTGACTTTTCGAATTTTGTGGAATACAGGTTTTCAAAATATGACGTGAAGAGTCTCTGGAATTCCTTAGTATTAGTTGTTATGTCTCCTTTTCATTTCTAATTTTGCTAATGTGCATGTTCTCTCTCTGCTTTTTGGTTAGTTTGGATAAAGGTTTGTCTATCTTGTTAATTTTCTTGAATAACCATCTCTCTGTTACACTGATTCTTTTTATTTTTTCCTGGTTTCTACTTTATTGATTTCACCCCTCAATTTTGGCATCTATTCCTCTGGGGTGAGTTTTCCTCTTTTTGTTCTAGAACATTCATTTGTGCTTTTGATTCTCTAATGTTACTATCCTCTATTTTCTTCATGTGGGCACTTAATGCATTGAACATTCCTCACAGCATTGCTTTCAAAATGTCCCATAAGTTTGGGTTTGCTTTGTCTTCATTCTAGTTGAATTCCAGGAAGTTTAATGTCTTTCTTTATTTCTTCCTTGACGCAAGAATGGTATAATTGTGCATTACCCAATTTCCATGAGTTTGTAAGGTTTCTGAAATTTGTATTTTTATTGAATTCTAACTTTAAAGCATGGTGGTCCAACACTCACCTCAGTCAGAGGGTGCAGGTGGGCCAAGGTAAGCTGGAAAATAGTACTTTGAGAAAGGATTTTTTCACAAATAATGGTTGAGTTTTATTTTTCTATTTTATGATGTATAAGCATAAAATGCATTTTGAAAATTTAAAAGGTAATTGGGGTAACATTAAACTTACTAGCTCATATATGAGTATGAAATGTTAGGTTTATTTTATTAGGTCAAGGAGCTTGTTTATCCCTCCTGGAAGGCATCACTCTCCCTGTGGAGTTGGGGGGGAAATGGGATAGGAGGATGGTTAGGGGCCATGGGAGGGAGGGAGGAAGGAGGAGGCACCTGGGATTGATATGTGAAACAAGAGAAAAAAAAGGTGTTATGTCAAATAAGCCTTATATACTACACAATGTTGTGTGCATATTTTATTTTTTTAAGAATTATGAAAGAGCAGAAAGGGGATATGTAAGCAATTTGAGATATCAGCCAATTGATCACCAAAACAGATTTTTCTGATCTAGTTAACTAGAAATGTGTCCCTGTTTTCTGCCAACTATCCATTTGCACATCTCCCAAATTTTCTATTTTTTTAGAAACTATTTTACATACCAATCTTAGTTCCCTGTCGCTCCCATCCTCCTTCCCACAGACCCCACTTCTTCCCCCATACACTCCCTAGAGTGGGTGAGGCTTTCAATGGGGGATCATCTAAGTAAGTCATATAATTTTGGGGAGTACCCCCAAATTTTCATATTTTGTCAGCAAGCACAACCTTCCTTTATAGAGAAGGATGTATAAGTAGCCCTCTCCTTCTGCTGTAACTTTCAAGTAAGCTCATCATAGGAGAAAGGGCTAAATATGTGTATTTCATTGATTATCTTATCAGTGATTGAAGCCTAAATAATAGTAATAGCTCATATTCCCCATGATTTTAAAATATTTGATATTTATATAATATATTTAAATATATTTAAACATATATATTAGTATATTCAAATATATGTTATATATTCACTACTTCTCAGTAATTACTCCTGCCTTCTGTGATTAAGCTAAATAATTTATACTTTACTGACAAGAAGAAGATCCAAAAATCTGGTCTCACATGAAAACTCCTTTGGTCACTAGAAAATAATTGTCAAGTCTCTCTTGTTGAATTTTATGATATGGCTCCTATATCTAATTCTTCATTGTTCATTGCATCAGCAACACATAGGATTAATGGCATCAGAAGCCATTTGCAGAATAGGTGCAGGGGAGAAAGGTATAGGACAATCATTTAAGTACAGAGCACATGCCTTTCTTTTTTGATTTGGTACACCTCAGTTTTTCTTGACCCTACACCTTTATTAGATTGCTAAGTGTGCTCAGGTTCTTGACAAATTTGTCATGATTTGGACCTATGCTAAATATCTTGTGAAGGGGTTTTGGTCTATCTAATAATATTTGTGACTGACAAGTCATTATTTTTACATTGGTGCTGGACAGAATGATGTTTAGTTGCATATGCATTTTATGAGTGATTATGTCAGCCTCACTATGCACTCACTTATTATTTTTGTATGATGCACTTCAAATTATTTTTAATTTTTTTGAAATGTACCATACATTTTAATTGACTTTAGTGATTATATAAAAAATTTTAAAACCCACTCCTATTTTCTAGGTAAAAATTTATACACTTGGAATCATGATTTCCTTTCTTCTTTTTTTCCATTCTTCCTTTATTTCTTCTCTCTATTCATTTTTGTATGCATGAGTGTTTTTGCTGTATGTATGTTTATGTGTCATATGCATGCATATCACTTGTAGAGGACAGAAGATGCAACATATCTCTTGGAACTGGAGTAATAGATTGTTGTGAGCTGTCATGTGGATACTTAGGATTGAATATGGGTCCTCTAGAAAAACAGTTAGTACTCTTATCTACTTTGTTATCTATCAAGCCTGCCTTCATGCTCTTGATCACTTTCCACCTCTATGCATATCTGCTTAACTAAATGTTTTGTTTGCTCCTGAGAGATTCCACCTGAGCAATTCAGTTTTGTTTGTTGCTATGGCAACATAACAATGAAAATAACTCATAGAAACAGCTAAAGAAAGGAAAATTTTATTTCAGCTTAAACTTTTAGAAGGTGCAGTCTGAAGACACTTGGCACCATGTTCCTGATCTGTAGCAAAGAACAATATCATGGAATTAGGAGCATGTGACAAAAGGTATTCTTTCATCTTATGACATATAGAGAGCAGAGGAAGCAATGTAGCAAGAAACCAGGGTAGGACATGTGAGGTTTAGATAAATCTTCTTATCTATTAATGGTGTAGAATTTCACTTTTAGAGTAGCAAATGAAGGCTGATGTGATAAAAAAAAATGTTCCAAAAACAATTATCTGTCCCTAAAAAATTATACTACGAAGCCAACACTTTATTCCTTCTATGCATAAGTTTTTAAGTACTTCCAAGAAATTTAAATTTTGATTCTTCATATGAAAAGGAAACAACTCCAATGGAATCTCTGTTTAAAAGCAGTCCTTGATCTGAACTGCCATCTGGTCTTTCTTGTGTAAAAAATGGAATTATTCAACCACTATGTAAACCCCTCTACCAAAAAGGGTATTACCCACTTGTCTCCTCAGCATGTGCTAGACTCATACTTCCTTCTATCCCATCATTTCCAGAATTTCCCTGTACTCTGTACCCCCCCCCATGGTTTTTGTTGTTGTTTTGTTTTGTTTTGTTTTTCCCCATTGACTCTGCTATACAACCTCTGGTCCTGGAGTAATGCCTTTCCCTCACAACTCCATGTGTATAAACCTGCTGATTAACCTGCCTGCCTCAATGCAACTCAAATTCTCCTGACCCTCCTCTCTTTCCTCCCATTTTTGAGAGCACAATCCTTCACTAGAAGCTTTGCCAGTGTTCCCTTATCTCCGTTACACCCCAGGTTGTCACCAAAGAATCTTCATAAAACAGAAGAGTACACATTCCTTCCAGCTGAAAACCATTTAGAAGCTAGCCAATTACAAAGTAAATAGACTGTAATTTCTCTTAAAGTTATCACCCCACAAATTACAGATATAAGGATAATATTCCCATAATATGTCATTATCTGTAAATCAGTTGTTCACTGTTTCTTTGTGTGTTAGAGATCCATAGCCAAGCACTTGCCAGAGCACGAGGATTCCTGTGGAAGAGAGAGAGGAAGGAGGAATCAAGGTCATGACATGGGAACCCAACAGATAACTGATCTGAGCTGCTGGGTGTTCCCCACTAGCATACAGGGGACTGATCTAGTTCCCCTCCATGTGTGTGGCAGATGTTTGATTGGGCTGTTTGTAGGGCTTCTAGCAGTGGGATCAGGACCTGTTCCTGTTGCTTGAAATGACTTTTGGGGACCTAGTCCCCAAGCTGTGTTGCCTTGCTCAACCATGATGCAGGGATGCATTTAGCCTTTTCTAAACTTGATGTATCATACTGTGTTGACGCCTATGCGAGACGTGCCTCTTTCTGAAGGAAGACCAAGAAGAATGGATGGGGGATGGTATAGAAGGGTGGGAGGAAGGAACAGGACGAGAGAAGGAAGTGAAAACTGTGGTCAGTATGTAAAATCAGTGAAAAATAAATAAATAAAAAGTCATATGTAAAGATATAAATAGATTGCATATATATATATACATATACATATATATATATATATTGAATTATTTCTTCCTGTGCATTGCCATTGAATCCCAGCATTCTCTTAAAGACTTATAGTTTATGTCTGTGACTTGTAGTTTATGTCTGACACTGAAAGGTTGTAGGCAATTTTAGCATTTGATATAAAGTTGGATTTAATATATATTGGGTAAGAATATACATGTAATATACATATGTGTATGTTTATATGACATATCTAAATTGCATAAAATCCATGCCATGTCCTCCTTCTCCCTCCAATATTCATGACTTGTTTTTCATAGTTATTTTTGTTCATCTGTAAACATATGTATACATGTGCATTTACACATTTACATACACACGACCCCAACTGGATGTTCACATTTTTTTAATCTATGTGTTTATTGTCTAAGTGTCCCTATAGATGACAAATAAGCCCTTTCAACCCCCATGCCAGCTGTGGTCCATGGAAAGCACACAGTAGTTTCTTAGTTTGTGAACCAATGCTACTACAACATCTGAAAATGCCCCAAGGCAATATAGGGGGGAAAAAAAGAACAAGGATGTTATGTCAAGACAGCGGTAAGACCTCACCATTCTGTTTCTGACAAGTTCACTTTAAGAATGAAAAGTGTGTTCAGTAAGCACAAAAATGGAATGCAGTTGGGAAAATACCATTAATATGGTACTACTTGGATATATTTTATTCACATTATTTTACTATCTCTCTTCCTGCTTCCCCCACTCACTTCTCTCTTCCCTTTTCTCTCTCTCTCTCTCTCTCTCTCTCTCTCTCTCTCTCTCTTTCTGTGTGTGTGTGTGTGTGTGTGTGTGTGTGTGTGTGTGTGTGTGTACAGATGCAACAGTGCATGTGTGCAGATCAGAGGACAACTTGCAGAAAATAGTTCTTCTGTTCCACCATGAAGGTACCTTGGGTCAAACTCAGGTCATTGAGTGGCTTGATGGCAAGCACTTTTACCCACTGAGCAAACTCATCAGCCAATATGAAATTATGTGTTTTCTTTGGTTCTTTGTTTTGTTTTTTGTTTTGTATTTTGGTGAAACTAAGACCAAATGAGCTCATACTTGAATTATTTACTTCCCTTCATGGAATATAACCACTTCTTCCTTTGTCAATTTTTTCCAGTGAATAGGTATTTATGCTTAGTCTGCAAAACCATAGGGCATGCTCCTATTTCACCTTCATTTCATCTCTAGCTTTATCATCTGAGGTCCTCAGTATGTCATCCAGGCTGTGTTGTAAGCCATATTTAATTTTCTCAGACATCATGAAGATACTAATACCAATAGCAATTAGCGCAAGGAGCACATTTTCCACCCAGGTCTATACAACATCACTCTAATTCTAGCAGCTAAGAGAAAACTTTGTTCTTCAGGACTTTTCAGGAAGACTTGGAATTTGTCTAATCATCACATTGTTTTCTTGCCCTGGGGAGTATTTGACAGCAGATGAAAGATATAAGGAAAGACCAAAGAGGGTATGAGTACTAAAAGTGAGAAAATGAGGTTGGGTTAAAAGCACAACCAACCAAGTGTGATCTACTTTGAGAAGGTATCAACATATAATTAAGGCTACAAAGTTGAACATGATTGTAATCAACACACAAAGTTTTTCAGAGGTGGTATTTGTACAGAGTTAATCAATGGAAGCCCAGGATGTTATGAGAATTATAGGGTGGAGAAACTCTGGCCATATTCAAAGGAAGAAAGGCACAATGAAGAAAGTAAAAAAGTGATAAGGATTTTAAAGGATGGGTAAAATTTCAGTAAATTGACCTGAAGGAGGAGAAGTTGTTTTACATACAAAGATGCATGTGTTTTGCTGAGGTTATAAAATGGTTTAGGGTTATTAAGCAGAATAGGTAAGAGTGAGAAAGATAGGTCTGTCTAAATTGCAGTAGCCTCTGTATTTAAGCAAGTGAAAGTAGGGCAGCATGCAGTGAGAGTTGGTAGGAGTCTGGGAATGTGTTTTAGCACAAGAGTAACAGGATCAGATCTGCAGCATTGCTGACAGTATTCTGCTAAAAGCAGAATTTTACAGTGTTGAGAAATGTTGAGGTTTCGTGTTAATATGAATGTCTCCTTCCTAAGGACTGTGAAGAAATTCCTACTGAGGTGTAGTACAAATGCATTGCACTGGTCCCCAGAGTCAGGAAGAATGCCCATTAAGGGGTTTTATTCAAGATCCTCTGTCTATAATGTGTGTGATGGTGTGTTAGCTCTGTCTAGATTATTTTGGATGACTGATGGTGCTGAGGCATCTAATTTAAACTTACGTGGATTTATCTGGCCTGAGGGAGTTGCTGAAATATTTTAACAGACAAGGTGGGGATTAACTATTAAAAAGTGATAGAAAAATCAGTCAGGTGTCTGGCCTGAAAGACAGCCAGGGAATCAAACAGGTGAAGAGAAAAGCACCAGCAAAGACTCATGGGATGCATTACTTAAGGTTCTGTCCTTCTTTGGTCTAACCAGAAAGGCTAAGTCTATCCTATCTTGGGGCTCCGAACAAGTCACTGCAGAGGTCAATGAACAGAACACTGTACTTTGACAGCTTTGATCTCAAGTCTCCTCCCAGTGCCCCTTAAGTTTCAGGCACTGGATACTGGAAATGCCAAGGCCCGATCAGGGCTGTTGGGAAATCTCTGGACTGTCCATTCATTATCTACTTATTTCCAGCTTGATTGATGCCAGTTCCGACTTCAATGTCTTCTACATCTTGCCCCTTGCCTTTTACTGCATATGCTTTTCTGGCTAAGAGCTCCAGTAAGTATAATTGTGCTCCTTCTATCTACTTTGATTTTTCTAAAAAGGAAACTCAGCATCCAATTCAGGCCTTCCTCCTACTGGAGAGATTTTTATTCAGTGAGCACTGAAGATGTAGAATTATAAAGACATGCATTCATGTGTGTGCTAGTGTACATGTAGCCACTGACATGTGCTCATTTGTGTGCACACACATGTGGTGGCCAGAGGACAACCTTGATCATCCTTACTCAGGAGTGTCCCTCCTTTGTATTTTAAGAACAGAGTCTCTCACATTGGTGGGGGCTTACCAAACAGGCTATTGTAGCCAGCTCTTGAGCCTTGGGGAGCTACCTGTCTTTATCTCTCCAGGTCTAAAATAAGCACATGAAAATCAACCTGGATTTATGGGGGTGAGAATTCTGGAAGTCTCACTCAGGTATTCATGCTTGCAAGACATTTTACAAACTAAATTATCTTCCCAGCTTAGAAGTCCACATTTCTGACAAAACTTTTAAATATTCCAAATGAGACAAGACATGAATAGATAAACTGGCAGAGATCATAAGTTATTCAAAACTACCATTTCAATTGTGTTTACTGTTATTTTGAGTGCCTACCATATGATTCCTTACAAAGAAACAATTTGACATATATTTATTGAAAAGTCAACAAGGAGCCTTACATTTCATCAATAACTAATTTTACAATGTGCCTATAAAAAAGAGTAAAGTCACCACAGACTCAACAGGTAAGCAATTTAAAAGGACACTGGGACTGCAAAGTTCCCTGCAAGCCCACAGGTTATATGTTTAGGAATCCTTACCTGGGAATCAATGCAAATGACTGCTATGTATATCTATTGATACTCTGGTACAAGTTTATCAACATGAGAAGAAAGTGCCAGCCAATTAGAAAAAAGAAGTGCAGGGGAAAACACAATGCCATGAGCATGGCCCATGTAAAGTAAACTATAGAAATTAGCATCATCTCCATAAGAAAACTGCAGAAAACATTGGGGTGTTTCTTCATTAGAAAATAGTATGATTATCATACATTACAAACTTTGAGTAATTGTTGGCAACAATGGACACAGAAACAATGTAACACTCACTGGACAAAAATATTACATAAAGTAATAACATTTAGTGATGAATAAATCCATATATAAACATCACAGGAGATGGTGAAGCATCTTTGTTCGGAGACTTTTGTGGTAAAATTGTGTTAGTCATGGGGGCAATGACAGCATACTCTGATTTACATGTGACTTTATATGATCTTAATCATTAAGATGACCTAGAATATGTGGTAACAATAAAGGCCATAGAAGTCTATCATCTCTCCAGTTTCCCTAGAATTCTCTAGCTTATAACTTCAACATTCCCTCATTTGAACTTCAGCTTAATATAGGTAGCACATATACAAAGTTGTGTAACTAAAGTCTTACTAAAAACTCTCTCCTTATCCAACTCCAATTATGTATATATGTATATGTATTGTCATATATACATATATAAATCCATATATATATACATATATATAATGCCTATATGTATATATATATATTAACAAGAGTTTTGAAGAAGCTGAAGTTCTACATCAGCAGACCCAATAGTGTTTGAAGATGATAACTTACAAATCCTGTGATAATATGCTCATTTGTTTTAATGCTATAGACAGTTCTTTTTAAACTTCAGTATTTTATTAATCTCTTGGGTGGACATAAGCATTGTCAATATTTGAAGTTTAAGTCTACAGAAGGTTACATTAATCAGCCTCAGTGCTATAGTCTATATTATTTTTTATTTTCTAAATTGAAAGTTTATAGTATTCACATGGATAGTGTACTGAGAATAATTAATAATAGCATTTTCTGTGCAACTACTAGAATCTTTTGATACTAGTTTATTTGATTTTCTTTGTTCATATTAGAGGGAAGACTATGTGCCTGGTCTGTGACTTTGACACGATTCAGTCAACGTACTAGTCACATAGACTCAGAGCCAGAATGTGAGGAGGCTGCCTACCTAGAATGCCATACACAGGAGGTTTCACAGAACAGATTGGTGTTTCAGGGGCAATAGGAGACAGATTTTGAAGTAACAAGGTAATGAGGTGTCCTTCCACCCCAAGAGGATGTGATTAGTTTGTTTGAAGGATGGCATGTAGCAGACCTCCTTCTCAGGCATAAACAGGTACCACACCCAGGCTCTACAGAAAAAGTTGTTTGAATGCTGGATTTTTTTTTTTTTTTAAAATATTCCTTTTACATAACTTCCCATCCTCCTGTTAGCTTACTTCCCCACAACCCACTCCTATCCACTCTTTAGAAAGACAAAAGAGGAGTCAACAAAGCCAGCATATTCAGAGACTAAGTTGCTCTACACTGGATCAAGGCTGAACAAGGCATTCCACCAGAGGAAATGGACTCCTAAAAGCCAGCCCAAGCATCAAGGAAAGATACTGGTCCTACTGACAGCAGTCCCACAAACAGACCAGGCTATGCAAATGTAGTTCACATGCAAATAATCTAGTTTGATCCCATGCAGAGCTCCCAAGTGGCTAGTGTAGAATCAGTGAGCTCCCATGTGGTTCTGTCAGCTGTCTCTGTGGGTTTCCTTGATCATGACCTTGGCACATCCCTGCTGCCTTGCTCAGACTAATTTGGCTGCGGATCTCTGCATCTGCTTCCATTAGTTACTGGATGAAGCTTCTATGATGACAGTTAGGGTAGTCCCCAATCTGATTATAGGGAAAGGCCAGTTCAGGCACCTTCTCCACTATTGCTAGGAGTGTTAACTGTGAACATCCTTGCAGACTCCAGGGAATTTCCCAAGCACCAAATTTCTCCTTAACCTTCTCCTTAACATCTCTTTCATTTTTCAGACACCTACATTGATATTAGTTGTTGAACAATATGTAGATCTACACAAGCTTCTTCATCGTTATGTCATAGCTGTCATCATGACATGCCCTCTGTAAGTTGTAGGGTTTTTTCCTCCGGCCGCCAGTCTTGTCCTGCTGCCGTGCCGCCAGCCCCAAATAACACACAGAGACTCTGTATTAGATACAATTCTTTTGGCCAGGTACTTGTTTCTTATCGGCTAGCTCTGTCTTAATTATTAACCCATTTCTATGTATTTCCACGTGGTCTTACCAGTGAGAGGCGGCTGACGGTTCTATTCTCTCCAGATTCTCCATCTTGACTCCTTACTTACTAATTCCTATTTCCTCCTTGTCTCCTAGTCCCTCCTATCTTCCTTTCCCATTGGCCAACAGTGTTTTATTATTAACCAGTATGAGAAACATATATACATAATGGCATCTCCCATCAGCCCCCTGCCATGTTTATGGTGCACCAGAACTTCACTACTGGAAGCCAAGCAGATACTGGCTATACATTGAATTTCTCAGCGTCTAGACCTGTAATAATGCATTTCCTTTGTAAATTTCCCATCTCTGTTATTCAGTTATAGCTACAGAAAACAGAGCAAATCAGAAGCTATATTGACAATATGACAACATCATGAACCATTAAGGGCATGCTTAAAAATAATTACTATGTACTCAGGTTTCTGTCTTGCTAGCAGCTCCCCCCTCAAAAAAAAAACACATTGGGGCTTAATATTAGTTATAAATGCTCAGCTGATAGCTTAGGCTTGTTACTAGCTATCTATTATATTTAAATTAACCCATATTCTACCTTTTCTCAACATGGCATGTCCATTTTGCTCTCTGCATCTGCCAGTGACTCTTTGACTCTACTCCTTCCTATCATCCTTAGTTTGGTCACCCTGCCTACACTTCCTGCCTGGCTACTGACCAATCAGCGTTTTATTATACCAATTTGAGTGACAAGTCTTTATAGTGTACAAGAAGACTTTCCCACAGCATTACTATGTCTTATCATAAGACAAACTTAGTTGATGTCACAAAGGATTGCATATAAATGATAGGGTATATGAGTAGACAAAATATATTTTATTTTCACTTAATATTCAGTAAGAAAGATTAATTCCCAAATACGATATTGCTTGTGAGTTGCTTAATGTATTTTCATGAGCATTCTGGTTTATCAGAATGGTTAATTAAGTAACCACTATTCTCTACTCTTACCTACCCTCACTTCCTGGGTTATTCTATATTCAGACACCTCCAGGTATTATTCCTTCTGTCAGCTACGTCAACATCATCTTTCTGAGCATTACCAGCTTCTACCATGTAGATGAGCAGTATATAGGGCATTCTGTAGTGCAAAGGCCTCCCTCACAGGCATGTGCTATGTGGCAATAAGGGAAGAAACTACTTTCCTTGGTTCATTTATTTAGAATTATTTTAGGTGTTTATTTAGCTTTGTCACAAAGTAGCTCTTGTGCTTGCTTTGACTTTTGGAGAGAATAAATGCTACTTTTATTTTTTTCCCTTTATATTAAAATACTGAAACAGAACTAACACCCTTGTGGGCATCTACTAGACTTTTACCATTCAGTAACTCTATTTCTTTGTTCATTTTATTTTAATTTCATCCCTCCTTCTCCTACCTCCAACTCATCCCATATCACCCTACACATTTTCATATTCATGACTTTTCCTTCTTCTTTAATTATTATGCATGCATATGTGTATATACATTTTTCTGAAAAACACTGATTCTTACTCTTACAGCAGCCATTACTTCCTACCTTTAAAATATAATGCATACTTACTACTGCAGAAATAGAAACAAGCTATAGGAAGGATTTCTGGCTCCTGCAATCTAATCAAGGATCTGCAAGGGAAAGAAAAAAAGAACATATGTACCTTACATTCAGTAAAATCCACTTTTGGGCACATAGTACTAGATTCTCTGACAAGAATATCACATATCTAAGAGCAATTAGCCCAACAAAGATTTCAAAAAAAATCCCATCATGTCCCCATTCATTGTTCCTTTATTATTAAAATAACATCCAACTTTCTTTTTGACAACCACTAGTCTATATCTTGTCCCTGTATTTTTTTTTTTGAAAATGTAGAATTATGCCATCATGTTTTTAAAAATCAAAGCACTTTCCGTGATGATGAGGGTGAACTGGACATCTATTAGCTCAGATGTTTTCAGCAGTTTATGTAGTTATTGATAACATCAATATTCACTTTCAAATGTGACCTATGCTAGGTACTTATCTCTTGATAATAAAGCGAAAGCACACACACACAGAGACTCACAGACACACACACACACAAACACACTCATTCAAAACACTGATTTAAAGCCACATTTCAGAACAAAAGAACTTCCACACTTTGCCCAATAATCTCCTAATCCGTCCACCTGAATCACCTTCATAATTATAAGCAGCAGTAGCCACAGCAACAGCAGTAACATTTGAAAGACAATTTGAGAAATATTTGCATTTTGAATTCAGTTATTTTCATCCAGTTATTTTAAATATTTCTGTATTTGAATTCAGGTTGAAATGCAGATGTAGGTTCCACAAATTTTGGAAAATCAGCTATTGATAATGTGCTTAAATTGGATTGTGACTTTTGCACAAGTTCTAATCACTTTGGTACATCACCACTATATATTTCCTCTTAAATATATATTGAATAAATGCATTCACTTTATACATCACAAGTCATTGCTGCAAAATGCTAACATTGATGATGTATGGATATTTGCAGTGTTTGTCACTGGAACTTTCCTAACATAAACAGGTGCAGATGGTTGGTTTACGAAAAACTATTATTTAGAGTTCAAAATGAAGATATGACAATGGCTTTCCTTATACCTAAGACATATTATTTCTTAAGACAGTTGTGTATCAATAATGACAATAACCTTAGATGAGGATAGAGATATATTTTGATTACAAATATACTGCTTCTGTCCTCAGATTGTGACATTTCATCTGTCAAATGGGAATAGTGCAGTAATGATAATACTTGTTCAATTGAAATAGATTAAAGCATGCAGTGGGTTCACTCAGTACCTTGCACATACTAATGTTGTTTTTCAAGTTATAATTAAATTAAACAAGTGTTTTTATTAGTTTCTTCTTAGAGTTTATTGGTACTTGGGGTGATATAAACAGAAATGATCCATTGAATAAGGCTTAGTGAAATACAGCAATTCCTTTTTTATTTTGTCTAATGAAAGCTAGCTCTTTTAAACTTCCCCTTCACTTAGAAGCATACAGAGTGGACTTAAAATTGCCTGGATATCTATTATGGCATAAGCAGCTAAGTTCCTACATAAAAAACACTCATATTCCCAAGGTCTACAGTAAATGTACTGTTAGAGACCACATAAAACTCATCTTTGTTTTAAGAATTAATCAGCAACCATTACTCCAACAGACTACCTAGTATATAAAATATATTCCATCTATCCTTATATTGTTAAATATATTCATAACTTGGGGGACATGGGGCTTTATTTTTAATTCAGTGATTAATCAGCACTCCATGTTAACAAATACCAGCATGAACAGGTGAAGACTGAGGAACTAAATTCCCCAGCCTGCCCACCCACAGTCTTTTGCTTTGGCCTCCTAGTGTTGTCTTATACTGTGAGTGTCATCCTGCCTGTCACTGAATGCTTCATTCAAATAGCTCACAAACCTTTGTCAACATCAACTTCTAAAATGCAGACAGAGAAAGCAGTTTCAGCCTTTAAGAAGAAAAACCAAGTAAAGACTATACTGTGATCACAGAAATGGTCATAAGTTAATTTTTGTGTGTCTTTACAGAGAATTATAGCAACACAAACATCCTCCAGTCTTATTCTCATACTTTCATTTCCTAGAGAGGCTAGTTCACCTAGATTAATTCTGAGGATAATCTATCCAGACCAGTTATGTCTCTTGTTTAGGGTTTAAGGGCTATATTTACCTTTTATCTACAAGAGCACATGACTATTCCAATAGACAACTTTGTTCTGGAAGCCCCTATGTAACAGAGCTTTGAGCTGTGGGAAGTGGGAGAAGTTGAGGAATGCCACTTCTAGAAATGTTCTTTACAGCTTTTTATTCTGTTCATTCACTTCATTTATCATTTCAGCAATACCTAAGAAACAGCACAACATTGTTTTAGATGTCTGAGTAGCATCAAGAATCATTTTACTATCACTATCTTCAGTATATTTCTTTCCAATATGCAATCTAACCTTCACTCAGTGATACAAGTGTTGACTTAGTATTTTAAAAGTTCTTGATGAGAGTCCCAAGACCACAAATGTATGAAAAAAATAATAAAAACATTTATCTAATCTCTGATTGGGGAAAATAAAGAGCTTATCTTTTGATATGTATATATGTATGTATGTATGTATGCAGTTAGTTAACATTCTCTGCTCAATATTTTCACTAACCTTCAGATTTATTCTGAATGCATTTCTTGCCTATATGTTCCTATCTACTTCCAATTCTATATTGTTTCAATACATAAATAATTTCTTAGCATTAGTGAATGGATGAACTGATGAATAAATGAATGATCAGAGGGAGAACACGGAATGAATTAATCAATACTTGAATGAGTAGCTACTCTCCAAGACAGATAGACTGAAGTGAAGTTCAAATAAATATGGGTTCATATCAATTGAATTATTTAGCTTTCTTCCACTTGTTCTCTTGATTTTCAAATCAACTTACACTGACACCATTATTTTTGTCTCCTTCTCTCCCCAAGTTTTCCTTCTCCAGGAATTGTTCTGATGTTTTTTACAGTCACTTCTCTTTCTCATTATCTATGCAACTAGAGCAGCCACACCTTTCCAGCTTGGCTCTGATGTCCATGGTGAGAGTATAGACAATAGAAAGAGGAAATGCTCCAGATATTAACAATCAAAAATCAGGAGTCTCATTATATCTAAGTATTATATCTAAGTAGTAAAGTTATAACATTATTTTCAGTTCAGGGTTGTATAACAAAGTGCTACAAACTTGGTAGCTTATAAATGACCAAAATTTATTCCTCAGAGCTTGGGAAACTGGATGTCTAAGATGAAGGTCTTAGCAGATTTGAAATCAGGAGAGAGTCTACTCCTGTTCCATAACTGGGGACTTCTTGTTGTGTTGACACATGATAGAATACAAATGGCAGAGCTTGTATATAGTTGATAATGACACTAATGAAAATCATAAATACTCTACTCCTTATTTATCCTTTAATATCATTACTGTATGGATTAGCATTTGAATGCCTAGCTCATTCAAGCTCACAAATGTTCAAACTATAGATCTGAATATATATGTGCAGTCATGTTCTACTAAAAGTTGGAAAGCATAACTAACAATGAAAAGAAAATCCAAAGCCACAACAGCAGTGCCAAGTGAATAGTGTTCTACTTCTCAATTGCTTTTTTATTTTTTAATGTACAAAGATCAGTGCAAGCCCTTCTTGATTCTCTATCATCAGTATACTTTTGATGTACACTTTGAATCAGTTCTATCTCACATCCACGCAAACAACTTGTACTTTTTTTTCTTTTGAAGAAGCAAAATGCCTATATTGTATATAACCAGAAACCAAAATAAGCCAAAGAAGAGTGACAAGAGTATAGGACAACTGAAGGTACTGAAGCCAATTCCCAATTCAGACTCTCTCTAGATAAACCCCATTCCCACACCTTCATATCACTTTGAAACTATTAAAGTACTCATCTACTTTTGTCAAAGACAAGAAAGAAAGATCACTCAATCTTTGAAGTTACTCTGCCTTTACCATTAGGAAAAAAAAGGCATCTACTGAAAATTTCTTTTTCAACACAGCAACACAATAAAAAAAGTAAGTGACTTTGTAGTGAAAAATAATATATAATGATAATTAAATCTCAGGGGCATTTTGGAATCTAATGTAGGAAGAAAAATAAGCATCAAGGCTGCCCCCAAAGACCCTTCCCAACCTGCCATTACCACTAACATGAAATTGTGGAATGAAAATTCTGTGCTTGATTTGTTCTCTCTCTCTCTCTCTCTCTCTCTCTCTCTCTCTCTCTCTCTCTCTCTCTCTCTCCTTCTCTGGTAAAGAAGGTTTACTATGAATTGCGGTGGAACAGTAGTGGAAAATATCTCTGCTGTTATTTTCTGCCAGTAAAATGTTTGTTCCTAGCCTAGCACTGATGGTGTTCATTTTTATGAAGATGGTTGCTAGGGAGCTAGCCCATTTGAGTGAAGATTTTTGTGTATAAAACTGAAGTTTGCCACCATGCTTTTATTGGCAGAATTGAATCAATTAACTGGCACTGCTAAAAAGACTGCGGCACTGTCAGTTTCACCAGGGCACAAATGTATAATGATGCAGATTGCTGGAGTTATTCTCCCCCTAAACTATAGGTATTTAAGTCTTCATTCTTGACAATTTGTACATTTAAGACTTGGGTCATAAGAGGATATTTTAGGTAATTCTAACACATTCTGTAATCCTGCTGGCATAAAATACATGCCAGGATCACTTCTTAAGGCCAGAAGTTGGCTTCAATACCAAGGAAAGAGCTACTGGAATATATTCTACTTTAATTCTGGTTTTAATTTTCCTCAACTGACATTTGCCTTTATTTCAATTTAAGAGATAATCAACATTATTATCAAAATTATTCAAACAGTTAATGAGAATTAAAGAACTAAACACAGACCGATGTTTTATAGGCAAAGACAGACCACCAAACAACTAAAAGAGATAATGAAAATTTCTTAGTCTGCAATATGGTGTTCATTGAGTCCTGTCAGTTGCCTGCTTCGATAATATCTTTTTTATTTTATTGATCTCCTTTTTGCCTTCCTTAGATACAAACAAAACAAAACTAAGTGTCGATCAATGCGTAGTACTCAGTTCTCAAAGACACAGACAGACTCGGAGGCTTTTTATGAAAAATACTATTTTAATGGATGTCATTGGTGTTGATACCTGCTAAAGAGAAGAAATGGAACAGGATTAGCCATTGTGGTGTTATAAAATCTTATCAAGAGTAGAAAATTACTAAAGTAAATATATTTCCTGGACACTATTCTGAATGGGGCAAGAATAATATTATATTCTCTTATAAACTGGTATGACTGCCAATCCCAGAAACTGCCTCTAGACATAGGTGAGATGAGCCTATTTAGGAGACACAATCTCTGAAATGGACCCATTAGTTGCAGCTCTATCTCTAGAATAATCTTAGAACTTGTAAGTCCTATCACTTTTTAAATTGTATCTACCCAGCACATCACAACATCCTCCATATTAACAGATTTTTTTTACATTTTAAATGTTAAGTAAAACATTACATGAAATAGCACAGAAAGCTATTAGTCTATTGTATGCCTGTATATTACTTTCAACACTCTAAGAGATATAGTGTAAAGAAAACCTAGTCAGCACAGGACATTTGCAAGAGGAGTGTTTAACCCATACATCACTACCAATGGGCAAAACAGAGTATTACAATGGGGTAGACAAGAAAAACAAAATTAGTGCCATGAATAGGAAAATATTAAGCACTAAAGTAAGGGCTAATGACCACTGTGTAGGTACACATCTTTGAAAGCAGAATAAGGCAGGTGATAATTAGCTTGATTCACAGAGAAAGGATTAACTGCATTGTTGGAGGAATTAAAAGACACGCATCTATAGGATGTGTGTCAGGATGCTAAAATACAGGGAGATAAGTGTCATGGGTAAATCTGAAAGAAATCACAGAAAGCCACCCATGCTACCCTGAAGAGATTGGAGGCCATTCAAACTGTCATGACCTCAGCTTGGGAGAATTTGGGCTCATAAAAATCTAGCCTAATAAAGGGATAACAAATAAATTATAGAAAGATGTGAATATAAATTGAATTTTCTTGGTTAAAATTCTAAATTAAAAATTTGAATGTATGAAATTATATGACATATTCAAAAAAGAAATACTCAAAGAAATAGCATAAAACAATACATGTATTGACACAGAATGGAGAAGCCATGGAGCTGGAAACTAAGCAACATCTGTGTTCAGTCTTCTTCTTTTACCACCACCCCACAATTTTAGGATGTTAGGATATGTCGCTTTACAACTGTTAAGAACACAATGAAGTCAAAATTAAGAATTTGGTTAAGTAGAAAGCAGGTTTCAGACCTTGTCATTAAGTACTGATGACCTGTGTTCAGATCATCAGAGTACAAATAAAAGCTGTAATCAGTGTACACCAGTAAATCTCTACTGGGGATGGGAAATTGAGAAGTATGTAACTGAAAGTTCACAAACCAGCCCATCTCGTGTACACACCAATGAAGAACAAAAGTGATCCTTCATACAACCAGATCTAACAGCTAGAGTTGCTGCCTGACCTCCACAGTCACACCCTGGAACATTTGTACATTTTCATATCACACATAACTCTGGCACATAACATACACACACATACACACACACACACATACACACACACACACACACACACACAATCTCTTAATCTCTTAGGAAAAAAATTAAAGGTAATGTTATGAACAATTACTAATAACTGAAAAGACATTTATAACTATTTAATATTCTACCTCTTACTGAATGCATGAGTGAATGATTATTTGCAACTTAGTTTTCTCATTGACAGAATAGGCTGGATACTGTTGGCATTAAAACAGAAGACACTCAGCTGTAGAAGTTCCCTGGTAGAGTTTATTGGGTCACTTATGTAAATTATCATATCATCTGCAAATAGAGACAGTTTGGCTTCTTCATTTTCTCCTTGAACTCCTTTTACTGTCTTATAGCTTTAGCTAGAACTTCATGTACAATATTGAAGAGATATGGAAAGAGAGGGCAGCCTTGTCTTGTTCCTGATTTTAGAAGAAACACCTTAAACTTCTCTCCATTTAGTTTGATGTTGGCTGTTGGTTTGCTATATATTGCTCTTATTATGTTTACTTTTGTCCCTGTTATCCCTGATCTCTCCAAGACCTTTATCATGAAAGAGTGTTGAATTTTGTCAAAGGTTTTTTCAGCATCTAGGGAGATGATCATATGGTTTTTCTTTTTCAGTTGGTATATATGGTGGATCACGTTGATGGATTTTCATATGTTAAACCATTCCTGCAATTCAGGGATGAAGCCTACTTGGTCATGGTGGATGATTTCTGTGATGTATTCTTGGATTCGGTTTGCCAATATTTTGTTGAATATTTTTGCATCAATGTTCATCAGGGATATTGGTTTTAATTTTCTTTCTGATTGTGTCTATGTGAGGCTTGGGTCAGCAAACTAGCAGGATACAAGACAAACTCAAAAAAAAATCAGTAGCCCTACTTTATTCAGACGACAAAGAGGCTAAGAAAGAAATCAGAGAAACATCATCTTTTATAATAACTACAACAACATTAAGTATCTTTGGGTAATGCTTACCAAAAAATGGAAAGACCTATATAGTAAGAACTTTGTGGCTCTAAAGAAATTAATTAAAGAATATACCAGAAAGTGGAACAATCTCCTATGTTCTTAGATAGGTAGGATAAATATAGTAAATATGGCAATCTTGCCAAAAGCAATCTACAGATTCAATGCAATCCCCATTAAAATCCCACCACAATTCTTCACTGACAGGATAATAATCAACTTTATATTCAGAAACAAAAGACCCAGAATAGCCAAAACAACCCTGTACAATAAAAGAACTTCAGGAGGCACCACCATCCCTGACTTTATGCTCTACTACAGATAGACCAATGGAATTGAACTGAAAATCCTGATATAAACCCAAACACCTATGAACACCTAATTTTCAACAAAACAGCTAAAATATTACATTGGGGGCAAGGAAAGCATCTTCAACAAATGGTGTTAGAACAATTGGATGAGGGTGTGTAGAAAACTGCAGATAGAACCATGCATGTCTCTATGCACAAAACTCAAGTCCAAATGGATCACAGACCTCAACATCAATCCAGTCACACTAAACCTCTTAGAAGAGAAAGTAGGAGGTACCCTTGAACATATTGGTATAGGAGACAACTTCCTGAACATAAATACAGGGGCACAGACACTGAGATCAACAGTTAATAAATGGGATCTCTTAAAAACTTGCAAGCTTCTGTAAGGCAAAGAACACAGAGAACAAGACCAAACAGCAGCCCACAGACTGGGGAAAGATTTTCACCAATAGTACATCTGACAAAGGGCTGATCTCTAAAATATACAATGAACTGAAGAAACTAGTCAACAAAACACCAAATAACCCTATTAAAATTGGGGTGCAGAACTGAAGAAAGAACTCTCAATAGAGGAAATCAAAAAGTGCTCAACATCCTTAGCTATCAGGGAAATGCAAATCAAAACAACTTTGAGATACCATCTTACTCCTGCCAGAATGGCTAAAATTAGAAACACCAATGGCAACTTATGCTGGAGAGGATGTGGAAAAGGGGAACACTCCTCCAGTGCTGGTGGGAGTGCAAACTCATACAGCCATTTTGGAGATCAGTATGGCCGTTCTTCAGGAAAATGGGAATTAGTTTACCACAGGTCCCAGCAATCCCCCTCTTAGGCATATACCCAAAAGATCCATGCAACAAAGAATTGTGTTCAACTATGTTCACAGCAGCGTTATTTGTAATAGCAAGAACCTGGAAGCAACCTAGATGCCCCTCAACTGAAGAATGGATAAAAAAAAAAATGTGGCACATCTACACAATGGAATAATACTCTGCAGAAAAAAAAATAATGGAATCTTGAAATTCACAGGCAAGTGGATGGCATGTGAAGAAGCCAATCTGAATGAGGTAACCCAGTCACAAAAAGAGGAATATGGTATGTACTTGTTCATATATGGATTTTAGACCTAGAACAAAGGATCCCCAGCCTATAATTCACACTACCAGAGGAACTAGGATACAAGGTGTATTCTAAGAGATTCATATAAAGTTCTTCACAGAAGGGGGAAGGGACAAGTCCTCCAGAGCACATGGGAAGTGGGGGGGGGGGCAGTGAATGGAGAGAGAAGTAGGAGAAAGAGAAGGGGAGGAGAGGAATGCACATGTGACTAGGAAGATTGAGTTAGGGTAGGAATAGAAGACAGGAGAGAGAGAGAGAGAGAGAGAGAGAGAGAGAGAGAGAGAGAGAGAGAGAGAGAGCATAAAAGAGGGAGCCAATATTGGTTTTTCAGCTTGTGGAAAAAGCAGAAACTCAGGGGCTGTCAGCGGTGTCTAGCTAGCTTAGACATCAAAGAATACTATGAATGTGTAAAATTGTCTTTGGCAAATACTATTTACTGACCCTCTGGCACAATTATGCCGAAATGATAAGTAATGTCACCACAGCCTACAGCATTTAATAATAAATGAAACTGCCTTTAATATCAGCGACCTACTTACTCAGGGCCCAGATGTCTTATGGTCACAATAAAGGAAAATAAAAACAATTTTTCTTTTTCTCTTGTTAATATGCTGCAACTCTTCCTATTAATTAGACCAGTAGTATAGCCGGAAGTAGAACTCAGTGAGATTACCTATATTATGCATTTGGAACATAGTTTATCCATTTTTAATTAAGTGACTTCTAAATATAACCACTTATAATTCTTATACTCTGTGAAAGTAATTAAAAATGAGATTAGTTAAAACGTCTCTGTGACATCATTAAAAAATATTCATAAAAAGTAAAATGTTCTTATTTTCTATTTGGTATTTACTGAGACCTTCTGTGATGCTGGTGACCAAAGTCCTAAAACATTCCATGATTATTAGCCCTGAGAAAGATTTTTTTCTAAAATTTTTTTCCATGTTTACAGATTTCTCTCCACTTTTTTGATTTTGGTTATCTTCTGGATATTGGTTACATCTTTGGAAAGCATATTAATTGCTATCTCTTTGTATGTACCACTTCCCAGGGACTTCATGGTAAGTTACATATATTATTTACTTCATTACACAGTGTGTGGTTTTTGAGCTTCCTCTGAGGGTTCAATGGCATTAAATTACCAATATAGGATATGATCAGAGAAATCAACATAAAAGCCTGAAATTTCTGGATTGATGAGTCTCAATTCCTGAACCAGTCAGACTGGAAAGCTAGAGGGAAAACTCAATCTGAGGGCTTTGGGCTGTACAATTGTAGATTTTGTCTTTTCAACTTTGCCAGGCTCTCATATATGAATACAGGAAGAAAAACTCTTGTTGCTTACAGACAGAAGACAAAGGATTTTTTTTTCCAATAATGTTACAGATTATCTTAAGGGTTTTTATATATGTATAGTTGTTGGTGATCCTCTCCTATGTTCTCCTTTTCCTCATTTTTTTTATTTTCTTAAATATAAATTTGAAAAAAGGTTGTTTGACATGTCAATCCTAGTTCCCTCACTCTCCAACCCTCCCCTATCTCTCCCACCAATCCAAGCTGATCCACTTTCTGCTCCTCAGGGAGGGTGAGGCCTTGCATGAGGAGTCTTCAAAGTCTGTCATATGATTTGGAGCAGGGCCTATGCCCTCCCCCCTGTGTCTAGGCTGAGAAAGTATCCCTTTATGTGGGATGGGCTTCCAGTCCATGCATATACTAGGGATAAATACTGATCTGTTCTAGAGGTCCCACAGACTGCCCAGTCCTTCTAACACTAACATTCAGGGGGTCTGGGATAGTCCTTTGCTAGTTTCCCATGTATCAGATTGGGTACATGAGCTCCCCCTTGTTCAGGTCAGCTGATCTGTGGGTTTCTCCAGCCTGGTCTTGAGCCCTTTGCTCATCACTCCTCCCACGCTGCAACTGGATTCCTGAAGTTTGATTAGTGTTTTGTTATGGGTGTCTGCTTCTGTTTCCACCAGCTACTATATGAAGGCTCTAGGATGGCATATAAGGTAGATATCAATCTCATTATTGTGGAAGAACATTAAAGGTAGCCTCCCCACTATTGCTTAGATTGTTAATTGGATTTATCCTTGTAGATAGCTGGGCTTTTCCCTAGTGCCAGATTTCTCTTTAAAATCAATAATGACTCCCTCTATTAGGGTATCTCTTTCTTGTTCACCTCTATTATTTCCCTGTCTCAATCTTCCTGTTCCCTCATGCCTACCTCTCTTCTTCTGTTCTCCTGTTCTCTTTTTCCTAACTCCCTCTCCTCTCCTTCCATGCTCCCAATTTGCTTGGGGGTTTCTTGTCCATTTCCCCTTCTCCAGAGGAAACATCTCTCTTAGGGTCTTCCTTGTTTCCTAGCTTCTCTCGTGGTGTGAAATGTAAGCTGGTAATTCTTTGCCCTATGTCTAAAATCCATATATGAGTGAGTGCATACTATGGCATTACATTTTTATAATCTGTCCCATTTAAACATTTTTCCCCAGTTGTCCCTTGCCACTTTCATAGCAAGCAAGCTCTAGTACCCTCACTCTGCTCCTTAAGGACTTTGTCACCCTCTTTTCTAGTTCCTTGACCTCCCCTACATGAATAAAAACTAGAAGCTAAGAATTATACATTGGAGGAAATGTAATATGTTTGCTTTTTACAAGTACTAGTTATTTTATGAAATAAGTAAGCTCTTTTCCAGTTCTATCCATTTCCCTATAAATTCAAAATGTGTTTCCCTTTGTATGGGTGAATAGAATAAAATCCCATTTTATATATGTACTGAAAAATGCAAAATGCTTTCAGTAATATTTATTTGTTGGTGGACAGCTAGGCGAATTCTAACTCAAATTGCTTTTTTTTTTTTTTTTTAATTTTTCAGACAGTGTTTCCCTATGTAGCCATGGCTGTCTTGGAATTCATACTAATGCATTCTATAGACCAGGTTTGTCTCAAAATCAGAGATCAACCTGTCTCTGCCTTTGCTTTCCATGTGATGTGATTAAATACATGCTCCACTACAGCAAGGCTGTCTTCTATTTTGAACAGAGCAGAAATGAGCATGGTTGTATTACTACCCTTGGAAATATTTTGAAATACTCAAGTGTACTATTTTTCTTAGCAAGGTTGTTCCTCAGGAGAGGCATTCAATCCAATTAACAAAGTAATCTGACTGGCTAACTTTTTGTGTCAGCCTAACTATACTAAAAGAATGTAAATACCAATTACAGTCTATCTGTTCACCTCCCACCTAAAAATTAGGGACTGAGAAACCTTGTGAATGTCATAGCCCAAAAGCATAAGCACACAAAAATATAAAGTCTCCATCACAGGTTAGTATAATGCTCTACCTACTGCCTTTTCACAAAAGCTCATTTCACAAGAGATGCCATTTCAAACTACAAGGAAAAATGCAACACATAAAAGTCATAGAGTAGACTACAAGAAGACAGAACAAGCATTAGAAGCAAATACTGTAATTATCAGATTTAATTTATTTATAAAGTTTTATGATGGGAGATGCCATTATGTATATATGTTTCTCATACTGGTTAATAATAAAGCACTGTTGGCCAATAGGAAAGGAAGATAGGAGGGACTCGGAGAAAAGGAGGAAATAGGCAGTAGGAAGGAGGAGTCAAGATGGAGAGTCTGGAGAAAGCAGTATGCCACCGGCTCCCCGGTAAGAGAAATACATAGATCAGCAGAAATGGGTTAATAATTAAGGCAGAGCTAGCCGATAAGAAACAAGTAACCGTGCCAACAGCATTGTATCAAATACAGAGTCTCTGTGCGTTATTTGGGGCTGGCGCGGCTGCCGGACAAGAGTGGCGGCGGGTGGAAAAACCGAACTCCTTACAGTTTTATTTAAATTAAAAACATTATTTTTCTTCCTTTAAAAATATTTATTTTATTTCATGTGCATTGATCGGTGGTTTTGCCTGCATATATGTCTGCATGAAGAACGTTGGATCCTCTGGAACTAGAGTTATGAACAGGTGTAACTTGCCATGTGGGTGCTGAGAATTGAACCTTGGTCCTTTGCAAGAGCAGCCAGTGCTCTTAATTACTGAGCCATCTCACCAGCCCCCTTCCAGGTTCTTTTATGTGTGCTATGTCCAGAAGATTATGTCCAGATTTGGATGGTCTTCCCATGTCAAATGATCTAATCAAGGGAAATCTGTTCCAGGTGTGCCCAGCTGCTTAGGTGTTAGTTGATTCCAGGTATAGTCAAGTTGACAACCATAGCAGTTTAGAACTCAATATGTAGCCCTACAATTGACCTCTGGCAGAAATAGGAACCCTGTAGTACTGTCCTTATTTCAGTAGTCACTTTTCTATGGGTCCTGCATGTCCACTTTATTTAGCATAAAGTCGAACAGTCCAGACAAGAGCTGTATCTTGCCCAAAAGTCTAGTCTTGCCATATTGAAAGCAAACTCAATAATGAGTTTCCTTGATGTACATCCTCTTTTCTGACTCAGTTGGTGTTCCCAGGAGCATTTGTGCCTCACTGTAAAGAAAACCCTAAACCATTTTAAATGCCATATTCTGTAGGTCTTTGAAAGGTTTGAAAAATGCTTATCCAATTGAAATAAATCTCTGTGTATCTAGAAAGCCTAACCAACCTAAATCTAAGCTATGACTACTACAGGAAATTATCTACAATCCATACTTAATTATATATTACATTTTTAATAAGCTATAAAAACACAATACCTAAACAAGAGAAGAAATATAAATATCACAAAATTGACCTTACATTTGTATCAATAAATGAAAATTCATTCAAAACAAATTATTAATTGCAATACCTTATTCCCCTTTTATCTTTAAAAAGAGATTGGTTATGATTATTAACCATTTATTACCAACTGCACTTTAATAAAAACAAATATTTATAGACAATATTTGGGCATTTGGGTATCATTACTTTCAAACTGCTTCCTGATGGTAATGGGTACTGTCTTGGGGATGCTGAGAAGATGCAGAAATCCTGGCAGTAGTGGTCTTCAAGGCTGCCTTGTCTCAGCTGTTTTGAATGTTGGATCACCTGGCTGGGAATTCCTTCCATACTGACATGGTTTGATCAAGAAAGACACCCTGAAGAACTGTCCCAGGTGATCCAACATTTAAAACATTCTTATTTTACATGCCAACCCCACTCTTCTTCTGTATGGAGTACGGTTTTCCTCCTGACGTCTCCCATCATTCTCCCTCCTGACCTCCCATGTCCCCCAACAAGACGACATCCCACCCCCTCCACTCTATAGGGAAGGTGAGGCCTCCAATGCAGGATCATCAAAGTCTGTCACATTATTTAGGGCAGGGCTTAGGCCAGTCCCCATGTATCCAGGCTGAGATAGTATCCCTCCATAGGCTATAGGCACCTAAAGATTGTAATATCTCATTTTGACAATGGACTTCCATATATAAAGCAACAGAAACAGTAAACAATGGACAGGCATGCAGGAGCAAGATATATATAATCAAAAAGAAACAAAATATTAATATATAAACAAAAGCTTAACACAAAATAAAAAAGTTTAGGTGACAAATGCCTTTGATGACCTTCGAACAGGCCTAAGAAAGGAATACTGCGACTTGTGACTTGTGTTATATTAGTAGACACTTTGCAAACAAAACACCAACAGTGGAGTAGAAATAGGTTTGTGTAGAATGTACAGAAACCACAGACAATGACTAAATTAGTAAAACTTGAACAATGGGGATTTCAAAAAGAAAAAAAAGATGAAAAATATTTAAAATAACAATAGTTGTCATTTCCACCAAATTTATATCAGACACCTCACAATAGATCCAGGAAACTCAGATATCATCTTACAGAATAAATATTAAAATAAACATAATCACATCATTTTTAAAGCATAGAAAAGTAAAAAACAAGCCGAAAAAAAACCAAGTAACTCACATAAATATTGAAAGTTCTATAAAGATATTTTATGCCAATACAAACATAAAAACAAAATAGCCAATAGGTAAATGAAAGAAATGTTCACCATATATAAAAGTAGCACATTGAATACACTAAGTATGTGAAATTTTTATTTATTTATTGTATCTCTAAAGTGTGGGGGAGCTGTCAAGAGTAGATATCGTCAAAAATAAATAATTTTTAAAAATCTCCAAAGAAACTTCAAGAATTAAACACCTTATAGGAAAATGTTGCTCTAGCTACTTCCATCCTCTTGGCAACCATTGAAAGCAGGGACAAAGGAGCATTTGAAGTGACCAGAGGAAAAATAACTTCAAAATAAAACATTGAATCATTGTCCATTAAAAATAAGGGAGGAAACAGATTTTCCAAGACAGAAGTTGAGAGAATTTTTTGTGAGTACTCTTAATGGCAAGAAATGAGAAGTTTGAGGTTTCATAAAAAGGGGAGAAATGCAGTGAAGAAATACTAAAGACGAAATAAAATTTATTTGTAATTAATTTGACTGAACAAGGATTTTGTTTTATTCCTTTTTTTATTTAATGAACAAAACAATGTGATGAATGTGTTAAAAGTACTATAGGGGTTTTAATAAGAATGACCCCTATAGGCTCATGCCTATACATGCTTAGTTCCCAGTGGATGAATAGTTTGTGAACAAGATACACTCTTTTTGAACGTAGGTTATCCCTTAGTGTGGCATGTCATTCCTCCCAAGGTCCCACCTTATGCTTGTAGATAAGGTGTAAGTTGTCAATTACTGCATCGCAATCTGCATGTCATCATCGCTGCCATGATGGTCATTTCACTGTAAGCTATATATGAAACTGTAAGTTAGCCACAGAGACACACCTTTTCCAACAAAGACACACCTATCTAACAAGGCTACACTATCTATTGGGTTCCAGATAGTTGATCAACTGACCAAATAGGGATTAAGCTTGCTAATATATGAGCCTATGGGGGGGGGCATTTCATTGAAACTACAATAATAATATGTGATAGCTAGATAAATAATAATAATGACATTTACAAGAGCTATCATGTTATGTGCACATTATAAGCTCAGTGTTTTCCTAAACAAGAGTGATAAAAATTTGAATCCCTTCTAGTGACTTAGCAAGGTAGATGATGGTACTATTATCATTTTATTGCAAAAAACAAAAACAAAATAACAAAAGAAGCTACTGAGTTCCATAGCTTGTCTAGGTGTAAAGACTTAAGAAATAAGGAATATAAAAAATAAGATTGAGTTTTATTTTTTAATTTTTTTTAAATTAAAAATTTTGCACAACTTTATTGTATATATGGTAATACCCACACAATTATAAGTATGATATACATTTAGTAGGGTATACTTGGTTTATTCAAATTATTCTGTTAACTATGAATATTTTCATACAAATGTACATGTATTTATATACATGTTCCTGTGAACATGCATTTATTAAGATAATAGTCATTATGTGTCACACAGTAGTCCAAGATATTTTATATAGCTCATATAAATTTGAGTGGATAATCTCAAACTGAACATACATTTTATGTTTCACAATATTACTAATTCTTAAATGATATAATGTTTTAACATTGAAAAATTAATGGTTTGTTGACATGTTGGGTGACTTGTTAAGTAAAACTATTTTCAGTTATTGATAGGTTTATATTCAAGGTATGTTTATGAAACAGCCAATAAACTCAGTCAAATAATTGTATTGAACAGTTCTCATCAGTAATATATCACAAAATAATGAGAATTTACAAATTATGACTCCAATCAGCCATTCTACTTTATTTCTTAATTTCTTAATCTTTAAAAATTGATTTTCATGATGATTCATCGTGTTTGATAAAAAACATGGTTCAACTTCATGTTAATTTAATGGGCATATTTTCCAACAAGACATTTTATGACTTTAGACTACTGTGTCTTCCATTTTCACTGTAAAGTTTTAATTACTGATGCATATGATTTACACATTTGTGTCTGAGTCATCCATGCACTGTTCAGTGATGTTTCCCAGACTGAACAGTCCTTTGTATGTGGCTTAAACATGGAGACATATTACTCTCAGTTTTAAAGATGCCTTCTTGTGTCCATCTCTAACTATGTCAACTGTGGTTTCTTATGAAATGGCACAGCACAGACTAACTTTTACATTTACCCTTTATATATTTTTTATTTATTTATTTATTTTATATAACCAAGTCCATTTAAATGAAAACAAACATTTATAGACAATATTTGGGAATTTGGGCGTTGTTCTTTCCAAACTACCTCCTGATGTTAAGGGGCACTGACATGGAGGATTTGAGGAAGATTCAGAAATCCTTGCTGTGGTCTGTCAGGCTGCTTTGTCCAGCTGTTTTGAATGTAGGATCACCTGGTACTCTGTTTCAGGTGGTCTGGATTGATCAAACCACATTAGTCTGGAAGGAATCCACAGCTTTTCATTTTCAGTGGAAACAAAAATAGAAATCCTTTTCCCCACTAACAACTACTTGAACTTAAAATTTGGAGTCAAAGCATTTTTTTAGTTTAATTTATTATTTTACATGTCAATCCCAGTTCCCTCTCCCTCCCTCCCCTCCCTCCCTCCCTTCTTCCCTCCATCCTTCCTTCCCTTTTACCTCTATGCCCTGTCACATGCACTATAACCATGCTCCCATCCCCCCAGCCCAATTCCATATATAGGGGAATGCCATCCAGTTAGGGTCATGTAGATCTGACAGGTCATGGGGAGTAGGGACTAGGGCTTCTCTCCTGTCTCTCGATTAAGGCAGTTATCCCTCCATGGGGGATGTGTTCCCAAAGTCCTTTTGTGCACCAAGGATACATGTTGGCTCCACTGTCTGAGTTCCCTTAGACTGCTCAGCCCTTCTGGCTGAGACCCATATTCAGGGGGGCCTGAGTCAGTCCCATGCTGGATTCCCAGCTATCAGTCTGGTGGCCCATTAGCTCCTCCTTGTTCAGGTCAGCTGTCTCTATGTGTTTAAGCCACATGGTCTTGTCCTCTCCCTCTGCATCTAAGTTCTACTTCGACACAGTGTTTATGTATGGGTGTTTGCTCCTATTTCCAATAGGCATTAGTTGAGGGCTCCATGGGTAAGTTAGTTGTTGATCTCACACTCCGGGAAGGGCATTTATGGTAGCCTTTCCATGGAAGCTCAAATTGTTAGTTGGCAGTAGTCTTGTAGTTCTCTATACCATTCTTTGTGTTCAATTTTATCTTCAAACCGATATTGGCTCCCTCTTTTATGTTCTCTCTCTCTCTCTCTCTCTATCTCTCTCTCTCTTTCTCTCACTCTCTCTCTCTCTCTCTTTTTCTTTCCTGACTTCTATTACTAACATTGATAAATCTTCCTGGTCGCATATGTTTTCCTTTTCTCCCCTCATTATCTCCTATTTCTCTCTCGATTCCCTGCCCCCCACATCCCCTGAGCTCTGGGGGACTTGTCCATTACCAGTTATGTGAGCGACTTTATATGAATCTCTTAGAATAAACCTTGTATCCTAGTTCCTCTGATGGTGTGAATTAATAGGCTGGTGATCCTTTGATCTAGGTGTAAAATCAATATATGAGGGAGTACATACTGAGTTCCTCTTTTTGTGACTGGGTTACCTCATTCAGGATGGTTTTTCCAAGTGTCATCCATTGCCTTCGAATTTCAAGATGCCATTATTTTTTCTGCAGAGTAGTATTCCATTGTGTAGATGGGCCACATCTTCTTTAACCAATCTTCAATTGAGGGGCATCAAGATTGCTTCCAGGTTCTTGATATTACAAATAGTGCTGCTATGAACATAGTTGCACAGATGACTTTGTTGCATGGATGTGAATCATTTGGGTACATACCTAAGAGGGGGATTGCCGGGTCCTGTGGTAAACTAAATCCCATTTTCCTGAGGAACCGCCATACTGAACTCCAAAATGGCTGTATGAGTTTGCACTCCCACCAGCAGTGGAGGAGTGTTCCCCTTTCTCTACTTCCTCTCCAACATGAGTCATCATTGGTGTTTCTAATTTTAGCCATTCTGGCAGGAGTAAGATGGTATCTCAAACTTGATTTGATTTGCATTTCCCTGATAGCTAAGGATGTGGAGCATTTTCTTAAGTGTCTTTCAGCCTTTTTGATTTCCTCTATTGAGAATTCTTTCTTCAGTTCTGTACACCATTTTTTAATAGGGTTATTTGATATTTTGTTGACTAGTTTCTTGAGTTCTTTGTATATTTTGGAGATCAGCCCTTTGTCGGATATAGGATTGGTGAAAATCTTTTCCCAGTCTGTGGGCTGCCATTTGGTCTTGTCGACTGTGTCCTTTGCCTTACAGAAGCTTCTATGATTTAAAAGGTCCCATTTATTAATTGTTTCTCTCAGTGTCTGTGTCCCTGGAGTTATGTTCAGGAAGCGGTCTCCTATAACACTTTGTTCAAGGGTACCTCCTACTTTCTCTTATGAGAGGTTCAATGTGGTTGGATTGATGTTGAGGTCTTTGATCCATTTGGACTTGAGTTTTGAGCATGGAGACAGACATGGGTCTATCTGCAGTCTTCTCCATACCATCATCCAATTGTATCAGCACCATTTATTGAAGATCCTGTCCTCACCCCATTGTATACTTTTAGCTGTTTGGTTGAAAATCAGGTGTTCATAGGTGTGTGGGTTAACATCAAGATTTTCAATTTGATTCCATTGGTCTTCTTGTCTATTTTTATGCCAATACCAGGCTGTTTTCAGAACTATAGCTCTGTAGTAGATCTTAACGTAAGGAATGGTGATGCCTCCTGATGTTCTCTTATTGCATAGTGTTGTTTTGGCTATCCTGGGTCTTTTGTTTTTCCATGTAAAGGTGATTATTATCCTTTCAAGGTTGGTGAAAAATTGTGGTGGGATTTTAATTGGGATAGCATTGAATCTGCAGATTGCTTTTGGAAAGATTGCCATTTTTACTATGTTTATCCTACCTATCCAAGAGCATGGGAGATCTTTCCATTTTCTGGTATCGTCTTTAATTTCTTTTTTTAGAGCCACAAAGTTCTTATTATATAGGTCTTTTACTTGTTTGGAAGTGTTACATCAAGATACTTTATGTTGCTTGTGGCTATTGTAAAGGGTAATGTTTCTCTGATTTCTTTCTCTGTCTCTTTGTCTCCTGAAAAAAGTAGGGCTACTGATTTTTTGAGTTTATCTTGTATCCTGCTAGTTTGCTGAAGGTGTTTATCAACTGTAGGAGTTCCCTGGTAGTGTTTATTGGGTCGCTTATGTAAATTATCATATCATCTGCAAATAGAAACAGTTTGACTTCTTCCGTTTAGATTTGGATCACCCAGATCTCCTTTGTTGTCTTATAGCATTAGCTAGAACTTCTAGTACAATACTGAAGAGATATGGAGAGAGTGGGCAGCCTTGTCATGTTACTGATTTTAAAGGAATTGGCTTCAGTTCTCTCCATTCAGTTTGATGTTGGCAGTTGGTTTTCTGTATATTGCTCTTATTATGTTTAGGTATGTTCCTGTTATCCCTGACCTCTCCAATACCTTTATCATGAAAGGGTGTTGGATTTTGTTGAAGGTTTTTTCCGCATCTAGGGAGATAATCATATGGTTTTTCTTCTTCTGTTTGTTTACATGGCAGATCACGTTGATAGATTTTCAAATGTTAAACCATCCCTGCATTCCAGGGATGAAGCCTACTTGGTCATGTTGGATGATTTTTCTGATGTATTCTTGAATTCGGTTTGCCAGTATTTTATTGAGTATGTTTGCATCGATGTTTATCAGGGATATTGGTCTGTAGTTTTCTCTCTTAGTTGTGTCTTTGTGAGGCTTGTGTACCAAGGTTATTGTGGCCTCATATAAAGAGTTTGGCAATGAACCTTCTGTATCTATCTTGTGGAACAGTTTGAGGAGTAGTGATATTAGTTCTTCCTTGAATGTCTGGTAGAATTCTGCATTGAATCCATCTAGCCCTGGACTTCTGTTGGTTGGAAGGCTTTCGATGATTGCTTCTGTCTCATTGCTGGTTATAGGTCTATTTAAGTTGTTTGTCTGGTCTTGATTTAATTTTGGCAAGTGATAGTTATTGAGAAATTTGTCCATTTCCTTTGAATTTTCAATGTTTGTGGAATACATATTTTCAAAGTATGACCTGAAAATTGTCTGGATTTCCTCTGTGTCTGTTGTTATGTTCCCCTTTTCGTTACTGATTTTGTTAATTTGCATGTTCTCTCTCTGTTTTTTTGTTAATTTGAATAAAGGTTTGTCTATCTTGTTGATTTTCTCAAAAAACCAACTCTTTGTTGCATTGAGTTTTTGTATTGTTTTCCTGGTTTCTATTTTGTTGATTTCAGCCCTCAAGTTGATTATTTCCTGGTGTCTACTCTTATGGGATGAATTCGCTTCTAAGGATTTCAGTTGTTCTGTTAATTCTCTTATGTGACTATCCTCTGTTTTCTTCATATGGGCACTTATTGCAATGAACTTCCCTGGTAGCACTGCTTTCAAGGTGTCCGATAAGATTAGGTACGTTGTATCCTCATTCTCGTTGAATATTAGAAAGTCCTTAATTTCTTTCTTTATTTCTTCTTTGACCCAGGAGTGATGCAATTGCACATTGTCCAGTTTCCATGAGTTTGCAGGTTTTCTGCTCTTTGTGTTGTTGAATTCCAGTTTCAAAGCATGATAGCATGATAAGTTACAGGGGACAATTCCTATTATCTTGTATCTGTTGAGGTTTGTTATGTCACTTATTATGTGGTCAATTTTAGAGAAGGTTCCATGTGGCGCAGAGAAAAAGGTATATTCTTTTGTCTTTGGATGGAATGTTCTATTGATGTCTGTTAACCCCAGTTGAGACATAACTTCTGTTAATTCTTTTGTTTCTTGGAGAGTTTTTGATTTGTGGTCCTGTCTAGTGTTGAGAGTGATGTATTGAAGTCTCCTAATATAAGTGTGTGAGGTTTTATATGAGCTTTGAGTTTTAGTAGTGTTCCTTTTATGAATGTGGGTGACTTTGTATTAGGGGCATAGATGTTCAGAACTGAGACCTTGTGTTGATGGATTTCTCCCGTGATGAATATGAAATGACCGTCTTCATCTCTTTTGACTAATTTTGGTTTGAAGTCTAACTTGTTAGATATTTGGATAGCTATGCCTGCTTGCTTCTTATTTCCATTTGATTGGAAAATCTTTTCCCAACCCTTTACCCTGAGGTAATGAACTATCTTTGAAGCTTAGATGTGTTTCTTGTATGCAGCAGAATGATGGATTCTGTCTTCGTATCCATTCTGTTAGCCTGTGTCTTTTTAAAGGTGAGTTAAGACCATTAATGTTGAGGGTGAGTATGGACCATTGATTGTTGATGCTTGTTGGCAGTGGTATTGTGAATATATTAGTTCTGCTTTACCCTTGGTTTCTGGTGTAGTTGGATTATCTGTTGCCTACATTTTTGTGGGCTTAGTTACCTTCCTTGGGTTGGAGTTTTCCTTCCAATACTTTCTGTAGGGCTGTATTTGTAGATACATATTGGTTTTGTCATTAAATATCTTGTTTTCTCCATTTATAGTGATTGAGAGTTTTGCTGGATATAGTAGCCTAGACTGGCATCCGTGTTCTCTTAATACTTTTAGAACATCTATCCAGGACTTTCTGGACTGAGTGTTTCCATGGAAAAGTCAGGTGTAATTTTGATAGCTCAGCTCTGCCTTTATATGTTACCTGTCCTTTTCCCTGCACTAAATATTCTTTCTTTATTCTGTATGCTAGGCATTTTGATTATTATATGTTTAGGGGTCTTTTTTCTATGGTCCATCCAATTTGGGGCTCGGTATGCTTCTTGTACTCTCATGGGCATGTCCTTCTTCAGATTTGGAATGTTTTCCTCGATGATTTTGTTGAATATATTTTCGGCACCTTTGAGCTGGGCTTCCTCACCTTACTCTTATGCCTATTATTCTTAGATTTGGCCTTTGCATGGTGTTCCACATTTCCTGGATGTTGTGTGTTAAGGATTTGTTGGATTTATGATTTTCTTAGGTCAATGAATCTATTTCTTCTAGTTTATCTCCTGCGCCTGAGATTCTTCTCTCTTCCATCTCTTGAATTCTGTTGGTTATGCTTGTGTCTGTAGTTGCAGATTTTTTGCCCTGTAATTCTATTTCCAGCATTCCTTCAGTTTTTGTTGCCTTTATTTTCTCTATTTCAGTTTTCAAGTCTTGAACTGTTTCCTTACCTGCTTAATTGTTTTTTCTTGGCTTTCTGTACTTTCTTTGCTTTCCTTAAGGAATTTGTTCATTTCTTCCACTTTTTTTTGTTTGTTTTTTCCTCCATTTCTTTAACGGATTTTCTCACATCTTCTTTGAGGGCCTCTATCATTTTTAATTTGTTCCTTTCTGCTTCCTCTGCTTTGTTGTTGTGTTCCATTCTAGTTGGTGTAGATTCTGGTGGTGTCATGCTTGTCTTTCTGTTGTTAAGTGTTTTCTTGTATTGCTGTCTTCCCATAGCTTCTTCCAGTAAATGTTGGTGGGGTCTCCCCTCTTTCTATGGTACTTCCCCAGTGGGCTTATCTGGGTCTGAGATTCAATATATGTAGCTCTATGTGGTCCAAGCTCTCTAGGTGGTCTCTCGGCAGACAGGGACCCAGTGAGGGGTCAAGGATGAGGATCCAGTAGAGGATGCCAGCAGGAACTCACAGTGGTCCTGCATAGATAGGTGGTTCTCTGGGAGGGGCCTGGGACTCCAGCAGAGGACTGGAGGTGGGGTCAGAGACCAAGCAGTGAAAATTCCAGGTGTTCCAGTGTGGATAGGCTGGTCTCCTTTGTTCAGAGTTGCTCTGAGAAGTCTCTGAAGTAGGGTGGATTGTTGGCTCCACACTCTAACCCAGTGCTCAACCAGAGAGGCAGGACCTTGGGTTGGTAGAGCACAGGGAAGGTGTGGCAGGCTTGTGGTGGGGATGGGTGGATGTGTATCATAACTCCAAGGGTGCTCTCGATGGGGGCAGGACACAGGAGCAGTGGGATCAGGGGCCAACCCAGGGAGTTTGGGGGGGGGAGCTTGTAGGTGAGAGGCTGCCCCAATTGAGCCCTGCCTCACTTCTAGCCAATGACTAGTGGAGGAGTACAAAGACTGAGCTGAAATGTGGGAAGTTTTTGTAGGATAGTTGGATCTCACTGGAAACTGGGTCTCTCCAGCTGAGGCCTCTTTCTTTAGCAGAGGCCCTGCTTTGGGGGTCAAGGATCTTGCACGCATATATTGAGTTTTAATAAACTTTCAATTGGGAGCTTCTGTTTTTGGAACTACGGCAATGCTCTAATACCTGTCATAAATAGAAATGAAGAAAATATTTAAGTTCTGGTAGGAATATTCTTTTTCAATTCAAAATACCACATTCCACTACATGGACCCATAGGCTAATTGCCATATCATAATACAAAAGGACATTCAGTCCAACTTAAAATGTCCCACACTCTATGGAAGTATCTGCAATGCTTAAAAGTCCAATATTCAACTCTCTTCTGTGATTCATGACAGTCTCTTTTCTATAAATCCTTATAAAAAAAAACAACAAAAACAGACCACATACATTGGCACAGGATATTAATAACCATTACAAAATGGAGGAACTAGAGAATAGTGAGGAAATAATGGGCCAAAACTCTAGGTCACTATAGAAAAAGGAGTTGTAGGGCAGAAACAAAAGTCCCATAAGCTATGCTGTGTCTGGTTAGGCAAGGGGCCCTGCCTCTTTGGGGATGGTGGGGGAAGGGAGTCCCATGAAAATACGGATCCTACTCCTGACACCAGATATTGTGGTTTAATAAGGATTAGGAGAACAATTAGGCTGAATAGATGTTTATTCAGGGAGAAATAACTTACAACATAGACAGATGAACACCAGCATATTCCTGGTCCCAAGAATGCCTCCGGATACTCTCCTGTCCCCATGCTGCAACAAAAAGAGCTCCTGGGACCCCCTCTAGACTTAGTTCCCCCAGGTAACATCTGCCCTGTCCTCATCCCCAGTTGTCATGGTCTGTGCCACATGTATGGACAAAATGAATATCTCACTACACACAAATCACCTGGGCAAACTCAAACTCTGCATCAGACCTCCAACTTCTTTCAGATTAGTTAACAGCAACATACTTCTTTCTCATGGATTGTGTCTACTTCCTGTTAGCAGATTTCCTCTTCAGGTATTAAATGGGTCTGACATCTCCAACATTTGGGGTCTCTATGGAAATTCAGACTTAACCTTCACAGCTTCGTGCAATGGCTTTCTAGGCTTCCATTCAGGGACACCCCTGACACATGCCTTGCCTCAGTGCCTTTCCTTAATCATGAAGGTAGATTCTTCACCCCTGTAACCTCATGAGCTGGCCCCCCACAGTTCAAATCACCCTCATTTTCACTATATTCCATGCTCCTGCTAGTATGCTCTGAGGCCTGCTTAAACTGCACAATCATTTTGGTAGTCCAAAGTTCTAAATGTTCCATATTCCTCTAAACAAAAGCATGGTCTGGACTATCACAACAGGACTCCAGTTCATAGTACCAAATTATGTCTCAGAGTTTCTATTGCTGTAAAGGGACACTATGACCAGGACAACTCTTATAAAAGAAATCATATAGTTGGGGGGGGCTGGCTTATAGTTCAGAGGCTTAGTCCATTATCATCAGTCATGGAGGGAATCATAGGAGAATGCAAACAAACATGGTACTGAGAATTCTATATCTGGAATGTCAGGCAGCAGGAAGGGTAAGGGAGCCACTGAGCCTAAGTTGACCTTTAGAAAGCTCAAAGCTCACCCCTGGTGATACACTTTTTCCAACAAGGCCACTACCACTCCAACAATAATTTTTCCACTCCCTATGAGCCTATGGAGACCATTTTAATTCAAACTACTGCAGATATATTTTCAGCAATGTCACACAGATTCAAAGAACAGATATATCCCTAAATGTTTAATTCCTTTACCTTTGTTACTCACCCTCAATTCATTCACATGGCTTTAAATACATTCAGAAAATGATGCTATGTGAATTTTCAGTAGCTGTCTAGAAAGCTAAATTTCCTAATGGAATTACTCTAGTTATCTTATTCTTTTACCCAATTTTACCACATGTTCCGTTCCACACAGTATGCATTCTATGAAGATCCCCCTCCAAAAGAAAATAAAACTTTCATTTTGGAGTCATCCATTTTCTCAATGAATATTTTTTACAGAAAAAGATTTATTTTTATTTCATTTTATATGTGCCTCTGTCTGTGTTTGTATGTGTGAATGGAAGTATCTGTGGAGGCCAGAAGAAAGCAGCAGACCACCCTGGAACTGGAGTTATGAGGCATTGTGATTCAGCTGATTTGAGTGTTGGAAATTGAACTCAGAGCTTTTGAAAGAATAATACAAACTTCGATTCAATGAACCACTTCTCCAGCTGCAACAAACATTTAATAAGCAGCTATAAAGTATCAATTACTAGTATACATATTGGAACAAATCATCATACAAAACAAATATTTCTGAGCTCATGTGGTCTTTGCTGCATTGGATGAGGAATGTATAAATAAGCAAAGCCTTCCAGTTACATCATTTATTGAGAAGTCTAAAGCTCATAACATATGCATGGAAATTAAGTGGTATTCATGTGAATTTCAGTAGGCTATCCTAAAGCTATTTCTGAATTTTGTGATATTTGAGCAAAGACTTGAACATGATGAGAAAGCAAATCAATAAATGGCTAACAAATATACTAACTCACTGTTAGAGACTTTCATCTTCTGAAACTAGGAGAGTCACTGGTAGCCTAGTACTCAATGGAATCTATTGGTTCATTGCTCTCTCTCTCTCGCTATATATATATGTATATATATATATATATATATATATATATATATATATAGTGTGTGTGTGTTTGTGTATGCAAGCATGTGAGCGCGTGTGTGAGCATGTGTGTGTTTTGAAAGAGAAAGTTCTAGTTTAGCCATGGTTTCTGTGATAAAATATTCTGAAATATAACCACTTAAGGAATAGAAAGGTTATCTTAGCTCATAATTCTATGTTACAGTCCATCACAGCAGGAAGTCAAGGCAACAAGGTCTAGAAGACACTACTTACATCATACCTATAGTCATGAGTAGAGATTATTGAAAACATATGCTCTACTTACCTAATCTCAGCCTCATGTCTCTAGATCAGGAGACACTGCCTACTATGTTGTGGATTAATATTGGCATGTATCTTCTTACAAGCAATTAATGAATTTATTGTGCCCACAGTACAAACAAATGTACACAATATTCCATTGTGATTTTGTCCAAGATCAATCTAGGTTTTGTCAAGTTGACAAGTTTAATTGTCATAGAGCCCTATATACCTGAATCCTTATGAGAAAGACAAACCAATTGCTCCAGTGAGATTTTAGCAAATCATATATTTCAAAAACACCTCAGCCCACTCTCTGATGCACTGCTTAGAATGAAACGTAAAAAAATAAAGGAACAATAAACAGACAGAATATTAGCATAAACCATGGAAATTATTAAGAAACAAAACTGAACACCATCATTAAGTATCACCAAAGGCTTCTTCCCCCCCCCCTTTCAGGAACTAAAATTATTTATCAAAGTCATATTCCATGTCAACAAGATGCCAAAATTACAAAAAAAAAAAAAAAAAAAAAAAAAAAAAGCACATTGCAATCTCAATGCAAACAATCATATGGAACCCCTTGAATCTATTGGTCTACCTGTCTATTTTTGTGCTAATAACAGGCTGTTTTCAGAACTATAGCTCGGTAGTAGATCTTAAAGTAAGGGATGGTAATGCCTTCTGAAGTTCCTTTATTGTACAGGGTTGTTTTGGTTATACTGTGTCTTTTGTTTTTGCATATAAAGATGATTATTATCCTCTCAAGGTCAGTGAAGAATTGTGGTGGGATTTTAATGGGGATTGCATTGAATCTGTAGATTGCTTTTGGCAATACAGCCATTTTTACTATATTTATCCTACCTATCCAAGAACATGGGAGATTGTTCCATTTTCTGGTATATTCTTTAATTAATTTCTTTAGAGCCATAAAGTTCTTATTATATAGGTTTTTCACTTTTTTTGGTAAGTGTTACCCAAAGATGCCTTATGTTGCTTGTGGTTATTGTAAAAGGTGATGTTTCTCTGATTTCTTTTTCAGCCTCTTTGCTGTCTGAATAATGTTGGGCTACTGATTTTTTTAAGTTTGTCTTGTATCTTGCTAGGTTACTGAAGGTGTTTATCAGCAGTAGGAGTTCCCTGGTAGAGTTTATTGGGTCACTTATGTAAACTATCATATCATTTGCAAATAGAGACAGTTTGACTTCTTCCTTTCCAATTTGGATCCTCCTTTTGTTGTCTTATAGCTTTAGCTAGAACTTCTAGTATGATGTTGAAGAGATATGGAGAGAGAGAGCAGCCTTGTCTTGTTCCTGATTTTAGAGGAATTGCCTTAAGCTTCTCTCCATTTAGTTTGATGTTGGCTGTTGGTTTGCTGTATATTGCTCTTATTATGTTTATGTTTGTCCCTGTTATCCCTGATCTCTCCAAAACCTTTATCATGAAAGAGTGTTGAATTTTGTCAAAGGCTTTTTCAGCATCTAGGGAGATGATCATATGTTTTTTTTTTTCAGTTGGTATATATGGTGGATAACATTGATGGATTTTCATATGTTAAACCATACCTGCAATCCAGGGATGAAGCCTACTTGGTCATGGTGGATGATTTCTCTGATGTATTCTTGGATTTGGTTTGCCAGTATTTTATTGAGTATTTTTGCATCGATGTTCATCAGGGATATTGGTTTTAATTTTCTTTCTGATTGTGTCTTTGTGAGGCTTGGTTATCAAGGTGATTGTGGCCTCATAAAAGAGTTTGGCAATGAAACTTCTGTTTCTATTGTGTGGAGCAATTTGAAGAGTATTGGTATTAGTTCTTTCTTGAATTTCTGGTAGTATTCTGCATTGAGCTATCTAGCCCTGAGCTGCTTTGATTGGAAAGCTTTCAATGACTGCTTCTGTTTCCTTGTGAGTTATAGGTTTATTTAAGTTGTTTATCTGTCCTTGATTTACTTTTGGTAAGTGATAGGTATTTATCAATTTCCTTTGAATTTTCACATTTTGTGGAATACAGGTTTTCAAAGTATGACCTGAAAATTGTCTGTATTTCCTGTGTCTCCATTGTTATGTCCCCTTTTCATTTTTAATTTTGTTAATGTGCATGTTCTTTCTCTGATTTTTCTTTAGTTTGGATAAAGGTTTGTCTCTCTTGTTTATGTTCTCAAAAAACCAACTCTTTGTTGCATCGATTTATTTATATTGCTTTCCTTGTTTCTATTTTGTTGATTTGAACCCTCAAATTGATTATTTCCTGGCATCTACTATTCCCAGGGTGAGTTTGCTTCTTTTTATACTAAGGCATTCAATTGTGTTGTTCATTCTCTAATGTGACTGTCCTCTATTTTTTTCATATGGGCACTTAGTGCAATGAACTTCCCTCATAGCATTACTTTCAAGGTGTCCCATAAGGACACACCTATAAACACCTGATTTTTGAAAAACAAACAAACAAACAGACAGACAAACACACAAAATCATCTAAAAGAATACAATGGGGTGTGGAAAGCATCTTCAACAAATGGTGCTGGCACGATAGGATCATGGTATGCAGAAGACTGCATATAGACCCATGTCTGTTGCCTTGCACAAAACTCAAGTCAAAATCGATCAAAGACCTCAACATGAATTCAGCGACACTGAACAACTTAGAAGAGAAAATAAGAGGTATCCTTGAACCAGTTGGTATAGGAGACCACTTCCTGAACATAACTCCAGGAGCACACACTGCGATCAACAATTAATAAATGGGTCCTCCTCAAACTTACAAGCTTCTGTAAGGCAAAGAACACATTGGACAAGACCAAATGGCAGTACATAGACTGGGAAAAGATTTTCATCAATCCTACATCTGACAGAGGGCTGACCTGCAAAATATACAAAGAACTCAAGAAACTAGTCAACAAAACACCAAATAACCCTATTAAAAAATGGGGTACAGAACTGAAGAAAGAATTCTCAATAGAGGAAATCAAAAAGGCTGAAAGACACTTAAGAAAGTGTTCAAAATCCTTAGCTATTAGGGAAATGCAAATCAAAACAATTTTGAGATACCATCTTACCCCTGCCAGAATGGGTAAAATTATAAACACTAGTGATGACTCATGTTGGAGAGGATGTGGAGAAAATGGAACACTCCTCCACTGCTGGTGGGAGTGCAAACTCATGCAGTCAGTTTGGAGATCACTATGGAGGTTCCTCAGGAAAATGGGAATTAGTTTACCACAGGACCCAGAAATCCCCCTCTTAGGCATATACTCAAATGATCCACATCCATGTGCTCAACTATGTTCATAGCAGCATTATTTGTAATAGAAAGATCCTGGAAGCAACCTAGATGCTTCACAACTGAAGAATGGGTAAAGAAGATGTTGCACATGTACACAATGGAATACTACTCTGCAGAAAAAAAAGTAATGGAATCTTGAAATTCACAGGCAAGTGGTTGGTACTTGAAACCATCCTGAATGAGGTAACACAGTCACTAAAAAAGGGGCATGGTATGTACTCACTCATATATGGATTTTAGACCCTGAGCAAAAGATCACCAGCCTATAATTCACACCACCAGAGGAACTAGGATACAAGGTGTATTCTAATAGATTCATATAAACTCTCTCACAGAAGTGGGAAGGGACAAGTCCTCCAGAGAACATGGGAGTTGGAGGGGGGCGGTGAGTGGATAGAGAAGTAGGAGAAAGAGAAGGGGAGGACAGGAAAGCACATGCCACTAGGAAGTTTGAGTCAGGGTAGGAATAGAAGACAGCAGAGAGAGACAGAGACATAGACAGAGAACAAACATAAAAGAGGGAGCCATTATTGGTTTGAAGAGAAAACTGAAACTAAAGAAAGCTCTAGAGACCTATAAGATTGCCGCCAACTAACAATTTGAGCAACTGTGGAATGGCTACCATAAATGCCCTACCCAGATAATGACATCAACAACTAACTTATCCACCATAATGGAGCCCTCATCTAGTACCTGTTGGAAATAGAAGTAAACACCCATAACTAAACAGTGAGTCAAACTAGAATTCAGATGCAGAGGGAGAGGAAAATACCAGGTTGCAGAAACACATAGAGACAGCTGACCTGAACAAGGAGGAGCTAATGGGCCACCAGACTGATAGCAGGGAATCCAACATGGAACTGATTCATAACCCCTGAATATGGGTCACAGCTAGAAGGACTGAGCAGTCTAAGGAACCTCAGATAGTGGAACCAGGATGTATTCTTGGTACAAAAAAGACCTTCCTGACACATTCCCCATGGAGGGATACTGCCCTAACCTAGAGTCAGCAGAGAAGTCCTAGTCCCTACTTCAAATGCCTTGACAGATTTACATGATCCCACCTAGATGTCATTGCCCTACATGTGGAATTGAGGTGGGGGGATGGAAGGGGAGGTTGGTCAGAGTGCATGTGAGGTGGAAGGGAGGGAGAAAGGCACAGCAAAGTGGGATCGACCTGTAAAATGAAAAAAAAAATAATAATAAAATAAAATAAATAAATCGAATTGCCCCAAAAAGCAATTCAATTTTTTAAATATCTTTATAAATCAAGCCAACTAATTAAATTTTTTTTTAACAAGAAACACAAATTCAGAGTTTTGGTATTATTGTTTAAAAAATGCAACTGCTTAAGCATTTCCATCCATTTGAACATCAATCTCTTGGCCACTCAACTTCATGCCATTCATCATCTGGTAGGCTCTCTCAGACATTTCTGGAGACTCAAAGTTAAGCACACCACATTGCTTGGACTTTCTGTTCTCCATCTTAATATCGGTAGGGCACATAGACCCTGCCATTGAGCGTATGGGCCTGAGCATGTATCACATGGTGCCCACAGGCATGGGGGCCAGCCTGGACCTCATTGGCCCTGTGATGGATAGTATGGCTACTGGCCTGGAGCAAATGGGTGCCAACAACCTGGAGCACATGGGCATAGAGCAAATGGGAGCCAATAGCCTGGAGATAATGGGCCCTGCCATAGGTGGCACTGGAGGTGCCAACTTTGACAGAGCCATTGAGATGGAGCGGGGCAACGTTAGAGGAATCGTAGAAGATTACTTTGGCGGAGCTGGAGGCCATACACCTGGAGTAGCCAGGAAGGCCTGCCAGATATTTGTAAGAAATCTCCCATTTTATTTTACATGGGAGATGCTAAATGACAAATTCAACGAATGTGGCCACTTAATGTTCACCAAAGGCTTCTTAAAAGTGTAAGTATTGTAGGAGTTGAAGTAAAATTTAAGGGACTAATACATAAATTTGTGTGTACAGGCGTTTTTGAAGGTCAAAGAATTCAAAGAACCTTCTCCCATACAGGTTTCTTATGACAGATTGACTAAGATAATATTAAGACCTGGGTTCTAGCAAGTTCTAAAGTACAATATATATATAGATAGATAGATATAGATATATATAGATATATCCCTATGCTTATCTATATAAGCTATGGCTCTAAGCCTACATCACCCTACTTTTAAAAAACATGGACCTTATAAAAATGAGCCATAATTTCTTTCCAATGTCGACTTTTATCAAGCCACAAGTCTGGCTTAGGAGGTAATAAGATGCTTAAGTTGTTACTAACATGTGTGAACAATCATAGATGATCCTTTGCAGAGCCATGTCTCTGATGTTGGAGTTAAACAACAGAGTTTAGCTAATGCATGAATGAAAAAGATGCTAGCAATTTGAGTTTAGAATATGAAGTCTCTTCATTCACCAAGTTTGAAATATAGTAAGATCACAAGATTAGTGTTCTTCATGTTGATTTAACTTTTTCAAAAATGAGACAACAGGTTGAAATGTCTAATAGTCATTTAACAATAATTTACAGGTTGAAGAAGATAACTCTGGCTGATGATCCTAGACATATGCATGTTGTAGTAGTTTAAAAACACTTCTTGGAAAGCTTTAAGTGCCTAATTCTTCTTTGAAGATTTTCTATGCTTGTTTGTTTTATGTGCATATATATGTGCATGGGTGCTAGAGAAAAAAATCCAACAATCACTTTTTCATATTCATCATTTTGCCTTTTCCCCTATCAAATTTTCTTTTATTGGAAATATTTTTACGTAATATATTCTGATTATTCTTTTTCCTCCCACAACTCCACTGAGACCCTTGTCACTTCCCCTGCTGTCCAAATTCTCACCCTTTCTGTCTTTCCTTGGGAAAGAAAAACAGGAATCTAAAAAAAATAACAATGAAATAAAATAAAAATAAATAACCTAGAATAAGACAAAACAATAACAATAACAACAACAACAAAAGACAAAGAAAAATTATCCAAAGGTGGGGGGGAACATAAGAAAACATATAGACAAGAAGACAAGCATATTAGTATACACAGGAATTCCATAAAAATATAAATGAGAGGGTCTCTCATTGAACCCAGAGCTCACTGATACAGCTAGGTTCATTGTCCTGCAGTCCCCATGACTCTTACTGTCTTCCTGTACCAACACTGAGTTTACACATATGCACCACTAAATCCCAGTTTTGGACATGGTTGCTAAAGAGTCAAATTAATGTCTTCATGATTGCATGGGAATCATTACCAACAGAGGCATCTTTATTAAAGATTAACTGACTGACAGATTTAAGCTACTGGCATTTTGATAAGGCTCCCCCTCATAGGCAATATGTTTTTTTTTTTAAACAGTGCTATATTTTACATAATAAAACATAATGGTTTCTGAGCAGTAGAGGTTCATTTTTCTTAATTCTTAGGGAAATATTGTTATGTTGACCAAGTTCTTGTCCATTGAGTTTTCAGAGACAAAAATAAACTTCTATTGGCATGATGCTGACAATAGAGTAAAGCATGCACTCTCATCCTGTAAGCCCAGTGAGCAATGAGCTGAGCTCAGGTTTTTGAGAGTTAATTAGACAGTGGAGTCTCAAGAGACTGCTAAATCATGACACTATTTAAACTGCTTATCCTCAAGCATAGGGTAATAGCACAGTGATTCGTAAAATGAAGAAATTTCTGATAAAATCAGTCTTCTTTTATAAACTGAAGCCTCTTGGTCCATTGCAAATGATGTCATCTTCAACTCCAATGCTAGATGTTGAGCTTTTGCATATAACACAAGTTGAAAGTCCACAGTAATTGATTCCAGTTGTCTTAGCCACAAAAATTATTTTGCTAGAAACAAAATGTATTTATGGATTTGATCACATATTTGTCACTGCCTTCACTTATTATACATTCATTTTCTTCTCTGTTTCCAAACAGAACAGTTGGCAAATAATATACTTTAAGAATTCATTAGACAAAGAAAATTTCTCCACAGGGTGGATTAAATAATAACTTTCATTTTTCTTTGCTCTTAAGAGTAAAACATTTTAGATTGTAAACATGTTTAAAAATAAAAAAGAAAGAAAAAGTTGAAAGAAAAAACTCCATAATCATTTAACATAATGGTAAGCACAAAGGAAAATGAAATCATGAAATTTGAAGGTAAATATACAGAACTGGAAAACATTATGTTGAGTGAGGTAAACCTCGATCCAGAAAGCCAAACACTGCCTGTTCTCTTATAAGGGGATCTTAGCTACAATTTTTATTTTGTATTAAAGTTTTCTTTCTACGTAAACATCCACCTTTTTAAAATTAATTTGTTCATTGTGTGAGTGTATGTGGGTATGGATGTATGCTTGTCTGCACTTGTGTGTGTGTGTGTGTATGTGTGTGTGTGTGTGTGTGTGACTATATGTATATACATTTGTGTGCTTGTGTGTATGTGTGTGTATATATGCATGTATACATGTGTTTCTACAGGGTATGTACATGTATGAAAGTATGCATGTCTGCATATGTATGTGTTTATATGTAAATACCAAAGTATCACAGCATGTATGAAAAGAAGACACCTTAGATGATTCAGCTCTCTGCTTCTATCAGGTAGGGGGTGGAGGTTATCTGTCTTGTTAGGTGTGGTGTAGGACTCTTAACAGCTAAACCAACTTACTGGCATATTTTGCTTTTTAATAAATTAGAACTAAATGTTCTTTTGGTTTCTGTTTTTGTCTCCCACATTCATTAACCTATTTCAAAAACATTATATTTGAAAACATCCAGTTAAGGACATTTGCAATATCTCATTGAACCTTCTGTAATTTATCTAATATTTAGCTAGTTTCTGTAGGTCATTTATTAAGTAATTTTGATACTTGGCTAATCATAGTCCTTATATAACCATGCTCTTATAATTTGTAATTTTTTCTAGAATCTCTAAAATTGCAAATTCTCTGCTGGGGGGAGGAGATAAGAAGAAAGACATTGACTCCTAGAATTTGATTCATAAAATACAAGTGTTCACAGTAGAATTCAAAGGTGAGATGGTTCAAAAAAAAAAAAAAGGTTTTTATGCAATTTCTGCTGAGCTTCATTTTGCTGCAGGAAGTCCATATGCTAACAGACATTTTCTATAAAATGGCCTCGTGAATGCTTTCCCACAGGGTAGCTTGCAAGGATCATAAACATTTTAATATCTTTGTTTTAGGCCCTTTTGCAAGTGATGACAGAAAAGAATGCATATAACCATGTACTGTCTAGAAATTTTATTTCTCCCTTCAATTGTTCATTCATATTAATTCATGAAATTAAGTTACTAGTGTTAATATTATATGAAAGTGTAAAACAAAAATATTTGTTGCTTGAAATTTATGTCAGCTCATCCTGGCACTGGGAAGTATAGGAGAGAAACTGAATCAGTTAAGGGTTTCTATTTGAATCTATGAGATGTATCAGAACTCATCATCATTTTCAACTCATGTAATATTGGTTTTAAAGTCACCTCACCTAACACTGCCTTTAAGTCCTTCCTGTCTTTGTTATCTCTCATATTCTAGATTATGCCATATGCACACAAACACACACACACACATGCACGCACACACACACACAAATCTTTCTCATTTTCGTTTTTTGGGGTGGTGGTGGTAATATGTGGAATTTGCCTTCAATATTATGTACATAGTCACAGTATAACATTATAGAGGGATTTTATTTAGTCTGGTCATTAATATGGATTCGATTCATGGAGACTTACAGTAATAACAGAGTAGTTAAGTGTGATAAATGTACAAATACAACTTCTTCATTCCTTTTTCATAGTAATAATAATCCTGAGCCAGTGAAAAGGGACCCTCAAGTTCCCATAGTAGATTGAGAGACCCTGGGATGCCAAAGCAATAAGAAACTGTAAAGGCTCCAAGTTGCTATGTAGAGAGAAGTTTTTGTTTTATTTAATAAGATGACTTCTCTGGTTTGGCCCCAAAACAATGTTAGCTGGATGATTCTTGTTGTAGGGGGCAGTCTGAACACTGTGTTAATCCAGAAGCATCTCTGGCTGTTTCCTGATTAATATCAGTAGCAACACTGAAGCAATGATGACTCAAATATAAAAAGAATCAAGTCACCACCAATATATTCTGTGGAAGGAATTTCTCTGATTGAGACTTGCTGCATAAAAATGGCATATACACAAATGACCACATCCATGCAACAAAGAATTGTGCTCAACTATGTTCATAGCAGCATTATTTGTAATAGCAAGAACCTGGAAGATGCCCCTCAACTGAAGAATGGATAAAGAAGATGTGGCACAATGGGGAACTACTTTGTGTGTGGGGGGGAACAATGGAATCTTTAAATTCACAGGCAAGTGGATGGAAATTGAAGAAACCATCCTGAATGAGGTAACCCAGTTACTAAAAGAGGAACATGGTATGCACTCACTCATATATGAATGTTAGACATAGAGCAAAGGATCGCCAGCCTATAATTCACACCGCCAGAGGAACTAGGATACAAGGTGGATTCTAAGAGATTCATATAAGGTCCCTCACAGAAGTGTGAAGGAACACGTTCTCCAGAGTGCATGGAGAGTGTGGGAGGCAGTGAGTGGGGAGGGAACTAGGAGAAAGAGAAGGGGAGGAGAGAAAAGCACATGCCACTAGGAAGATTGAGTCAGGGAAGGAATAGAAGAGAGAAGACAGAAAGAGAGAGACAGACAGACAGACAGAGAGAGAGAGAGAGAGAGAGAGAGAACATAGAAGATGGAGCAATGATAGGATTGAAGAGAAAACTGTACCTAATGAAATGTCCAGAGACCTACAAGAGTGACCCCAATTAACAATTTGAGCAACAGTGGAAATGCTACCATAAATGCCCTTCCCTGATAATGAGATCAATGGTTAACTTATCTACCATCATGGAGCCCTCATCTAGTACTGAGGTAAACAGAAGCCATCACCCACAACTAAATACTGAGCCGAATTAGAATCCAGATGCAGAGAGGGAGGACAATACCAGGATGCAGAAACACATAGAGATAGCTTATCTGAACAAGGAGGAGCTAATGAGTACCCCAGACTGATAGCTGGGAATCCAGCATGGGAATGACTCAAAGCCTCTGAATATGTGTCTCAGCTAGAAGGACTGAGCAGTCTAAGTGTCCTCATACAGTGAAACCATGATGTATTTCAGATGCACAAAATGACTTTGGGGGGCTCATACCCCTTGGAGGAATACTGCTTTAACCTAGAGACAGGAGGGAAGTCTTAGACCCTATTCCAAAAGACTTAACAGATTTAGATGACCCCTCCTGAAGGGCATCACCTTTCATGTAGAGTGCAGTTTGGTGGGGGTGAGGGTTGTCAGGGTGTATGAGAAGGTCAGATAGAAGGAGGGAGAGAGGTAGGGAGAGAGGGAAGGATAGAGAGAGAGGGAGCCAGGATCTATATGTAAAATAAAAATAAAATAATAAAATAGTAATATTGTAGAGAGTGAGGAGAGATGAACAAAGGGTCAAGAACAGGCTGGAGAAACCCACAGAAACAGCTGAACTGAACAAGGCGGAGCTCATGGACTCCAGTCTGATAGTTGGGAAACCAGCATAGGACTGACACAGATTCCCTGAATGTGGTATCATTTAGAAACCCTGAGCATTCTATGAGGCCTCTGTTAATGAAACAGTATTTATCCTCGTGTGGTAGTGGACTTTCAGAGTCCATTCTACAGAGGTGTACTCTCTCAGCCTAGATATATGGTTGAGGGCCTAGGCCCTACCCCAAATAATTTCACAGACTTTGATGATCCTCCATGGAAGATCTCACCCTCCCTAGAGAGCAGAAGGGGGTTAGAATGGGGGATTGTGGGGATCATGGGAGAATGGGAGGTATAGGAAACTGGGATTGATAGGTAAATTAATATTATTTCTAATATAAATAAAAAGTAATTTAAAGAAGTATCTTCTCTTCTCATCACATTGCCCCCTCTGAGCCCATCCTTCTCGCATCTCCAGAGACCAAGTATACATTAAGAATAATGTTAGCTACACACCATCATACAATTGTGCCCACACAATTTGTTGAAGATGCTTTCTTACCCCCATTGAATTCTTTTAGCTGTTTTGTAGAAAATCAGGTGTTCATAGGTGTGTGGGTTTATATCAGGATTTTCGATTTGATTCCATTAGTCTACCTGTCTATTTTTGTGCCAATACCAGGCTGTTATCAGAACTATAGATCCGTAGTAGAGCTTAAAGTCAGGGATGGTGATGCCTCCTGAAGTTCTTTTATTGTACAGAGTTGTTTTGGCTATCCTGGGTCTTTTGTTTTTCCATATAAAGTTGATTATTACATACTATGTTCCTCTTTTTGTGACTGGGTTACCTCATTCAGGATGACTTCTTCTAGTGAAATCCACTTGCCTGCGAATTTCAAGATTCCATTATTTTTTTTCTGCAGATTAGTATTCCATTGTGTAGATGTGCAAAATCTTCTTTATCCATTCTTCAGTTGAGAGGCTTCTTGGTTGCTTCCAGGTTCTTGCTATTACAAATAATGCTGCTATGAACATAGTTGAGCTCATGTCTTTGGTGCATGGATGTGGATCATTTGGGTATATGCCTAAGAAGGGGATTGCCGGGTCCTGTGGTAAACTAATTCCCTTTTTCCCGAGGAACCGCCATACTGATCTCCAAAATGGCTATACGAGTTTGAACTCCCACCAGCAGTGCAAGAGTGTTCTTCTTTCTCCACATCCTTACCAGCATAAGTTGACCCCACCTGGATGGCATTGCACTATATATGGAACTGGGATGGAGGGATGGGAGGGGAGGGTGGTCAGGGTACATGTGAGGGGGCAGAGAGTGTAAGGGGGGAGGGACAGGGAAGTGGGATCGACAAGTAAAATAAAAAATAAATAAATAAAATTTAAAAAGGAAAAAAATTAAAGAAGATACCAGAAAATGGAAAGATCTCCCATAAGAAAAAAAAAAAAAAAAAAAAAAAAAAAAAAAAACAATGTAGTAATGTAGTTTTCTAAAATTTCTTTTTCTTTACACTGAGTCTATGAACTGGATACTTATTTGATATCATTTCTACTTAGTTTCTGAATACACTGGCCTGCTTTTATTATTTTGACTTTCTAGATTAAATAAAGCTCACAATCATTATCTATCTCAGTATGTTTGACTTGCATAATTCTAAAAATTAGATATTTGGTGCTTGTTATGAACTTGTTAAACTGTAAATGAATATAGACTTATTTGTGGGTTTTGAAGTCTCTAAATTTGATAGCACACCATTTGCTTTACATCAGAATTCAGTATTTCAAGGGGTGAAAGGCACTTAGGTGAATCACATATGAATAATACTCTCTATAAATCCAGTATTTAAAACTCTAACCCATTTATAGCTGCTCTGTGCTTACTCCTATCTTGTCATAAAGATCAGCCAACTGTATGGTATTTCTTTTCTAAATTAGTTAGTTAATTTAGTTATAGCAATGCAAGTCAAATAAGCATATGACTTATTTTGTTGATTTTTGGACAGAATATCCTTTATTTCCATACAAAAGTTTGCATTTTGGTGTTGCGGAAAGGCCTTATATCCACATATTTGATATCAGCTACAGGGGGCTTTCTGTCTCTTAGCGGTAGAGTTAGAATCCAAGCTTAAAGAGTGATGGATGCCCTTCTTATCTTGTTTATTTGTCACCAAATAATAGCAGAAGATTAAACAACTAGGCCACAAACTTCAGAAGCACTTAAAGCTACTTTGTTATTCAAGAATTTGGGGAAAAACAAGACCTCTGCAATGGAATGATCTGGAAGAAGCAAAGTGGTCTGATTCACAAGGGATAGATGTTGTGGAATGTCACTGTGAGATGTAAGACTTCTTTTGGACATTGTGTTTGAAAGCTTTTTAGCATCATGAAAAATACATGTTTTTTATCCATTAGCTAGCTGTCTGTGGGAAGTGTGTGAGAATGAGACTCTGACCTTTTGGGTTTTCTAATAATGACCAACATTGAAAGATGAGGCAATAAGAAATCAGAAAAGTCTTATTATTTTACAAACATAGAAGACAGTGAAGTCTTAAAATTTATCTTCTAATTTACTAAATAGTCTAATTGAAATGACTTCTTTTCTTAATTTTCCATCTTCCACCTCTGTTTTTAAGATGTTGGATATTATGCAGATTTTCAAACAGGTTCTTGTCAAGGAAATAACAAATGGTTTTTATTAGAGCATTAGTGACTCAGAGCTTTGTAATCATTCAGAGAACAGTACAGGATTAGTAAAATATGAATGCAGCAAGGGATTAAGCAGAAGCCCAATCATTTGGAAGAGTTGAATGAATTCTCCATCTTTGTGAATATTGGAAACTATTTGATTAACTCAATTTTATAGAAATTATTCTTGACCCTTGCTGATGTTTCCCAAATGGAAGTGTTATGATTTATATACACACATAAGCCTTCTGCATTAGCAATACTCTTTCACTGTTTTATTAACCAGGTACCAAGTAGTTCATGCTTTAAGTCTTACTTGTCAGGAAGCTGAATACTAACATCCAACTATCTAAATCCCAATGACCAAAATATCTGGGGAGATGAATTAGCAGATTACATCATGAATAATAGAAAATGAACTTCTTTTTTTTTAATTTTATTTTTTCAAATAGAAATAGTTAATTATTGAATTACTTTTACAGTATTAAGGCTCAAACCCTGTGTTTCTTTTATGCCAGTCAAGTGCCCTACCACTGAGAAGTATTATTAGTTTCCCTCATTTAATTATTCGTTTGGCAGAGTCTCATTAAGTTCCCTTTTAGATACTGTGTAGCCTAAGTGGGCTTTGAGATTATAATTCTCTACCTCAACTTTTCAGTAGTTGAAATTTTAGAAGCGGGTCACCAGGTCATTCTTATAGTTAGGAAAGAATTTTATGATCATCATACTAACTAGTTCATGACATGAAAATGAGGACTATAAAACAGACTTGTTTCCCTTTCACAAAGCTATGCTTTGCAAATTGGCCTATATTAATGCATAAATAGCAATTATAAATATAACCCATAAATGATGCTCTCAATATACAACCCTATTTGTTACATTTTTTTTAAAAAAAGTAATATTTGTTAAATGCCAAAGATTCTTGGAAGGTTTACAAGACCAGGTATAAATACCCTCCCACAGAGAGGACCTTAAGTCCCACAAGTCAGCTGTTTCTTAAACCACCACTGGAAATGCCTTGCTAGGACAAGCAAGATTATACTTTCTGCAGTTTGCAACTGCATAAGACTGCAGTTTACTCCCCTACACCACCTACTCCCAGTGTCCTGCATAGCACCTTCTAACACCAAGAAAGCTACCCTTGAATGCAGTGTTGTCATTCAATTGTAAGTGAGCTACATTTTTTAAAAACTACCATAATCCCTATTCAAGTAATTAAATGATAATGATGCTGATTTTCAGTGCTTGAGAAGCATACATATTTATGTTATGCAAAATAATCTAAGTTTTATATATCTAAATGATATAGTATTAGTGTAATCTCAAGAAGGAAACTTGAGAAGCATAAATATTTATGTTATGAAAAATAATCTAAGTTTTATACTCTAAACGATATAGTATTAATGTAATCTCAAGAAAGCAAATATAATGTGGTTTTGGTAAACTGAAAGGAAATATTCATCTGAAGACAAGAAATATGCAGAAGTCATATATAAATTTATAAAGGTGACTAGTGTATCCTTGAGATATTGATATCCTTCTCTATCTCCCATAGGGATGTGACTAAATGAAGGAATTTAAGATAGGAATGTTAGCATTTATTATTTGATGGGTCCTATGCCAATAATTATAGGTTCCTTAGGAAAGGGAAGTAGATGAGTTAGTTAGAAAGGTTAATGTGATCATGTAAATCTGTCAAATCATTTGAAGTAGGGACTAAGACTTCTATCTCTAGGTTAAGGCAGTATCCCTTCATAAGAAGGAATGAGGGAGGGAGGGGGAAGGGAGGGAGGGAAAAATGAGTTTGACATGTAAAATAAAAAATAAACAAAAAAATATTTTCCTCTCCAAAAAAAGAAAGAAAGAAAGGTTAATAAGATCAAGGAAACACTTGTGGGGGAATGACAATCCCATGATGCTAGACTTGATGATGGAGTAAAAGTGGCCAAAAACAAAGATTTACACAGGACCTCTCTGGAAGTTAGATAAATAATGACCCAGGTTCTTCTCTATGGTCCCCCAAAATGACTACTCCTTCATCATTACCCTTATGATGCTGTTTGGATTTATCCCATATAGAGTTGTAAACAATGTATGAGTGTCCTTCTAACCCATTAGATACTCGTAGTATGTCAATGTGGGGAATAGGAGTTAATAACAATAGATTCCATATAATGAAAGCAAATTAAAGTGAAGTGAAATTGGGCACAGTGTTCATTTTCTGGAAGTGGATGAAAAAAATAACAGCAATAGAATAGGCAGGGGAAGGGATGAATGGACTTTGGCAAAAACATGTTCTCAAGTAAACTTGGGCAATTTAGCATGTTATTTTTTAAGATATGTAAAATTTTGCCTTTCTAAACTTTCAGAAAATTAGCCAGAATTTCCCACATGTTAATAGCCCAGTGTTGTGAACTAAGCTTTAAGTTCTCTGGATAAACTACCCACTTTGTGGATCTGACTATGTTACTAACCTTTCTAATATTATTTCCATATTTCTAAAATTAGATTAGTGTTGTGTCTCATTAATAGGGCTATTTGGAAAACTCTATATCTATAATGTAATATCATGTATGTGACACAACATATAAATGTGTATATTGGATCAATTCCTACTATATGGCAAGCCTCATTCCTGGATAATATGCAGAGGGGTTCTTTTAATTATTGTTGATTCATATAGAATTATTTATTCAATAACTTTGGATAGATACTTTCAAAGTCCTTCAGTTGAAATATATCATAACATAACTCCAGTTCCTGGGGAACATTTACTGAGATTTCTTTTCCATTTTTGATGAAAATGAATCAGATTTTCAGAATTTTCCAATATGCTCACCATTCTAATGATTTTCATTGTGAAAAACTTCTAAGAGAAATTCCACTTGTGATTTATGGATATTGCAATGGTAACATGCTGTCTTGTAGGCTGCATTGCTCCCCATGAGTAAGACATTGTACCTCCATCAAGCCCGTGATATATTTGGAAAAATAACTTTCAAGATTTTCTTGTTAATGGTATAAGACCAGATGTGTACCTTCTGCTTAAGAACATGCTAATTCTGCCTTGACACTGGCACAAAATAAGACAGTTGACTAGAGACTGAAATCTCCAAAACCATGAGTTAAAATAAATCTTTGTTCTTTACAAGTTAGATGTCTTGTATTTTGTCACAATGACAAAAAACAAAAGATTTGCAAACAATTAATATATGATAGGGGATGTATATATATATATATATATGTATGTATGTATGTATGTATGTATGTATGTGTATATATATATATATGTTTCTCTCATTGATTTATGAATAAAACAAAACTAAAAAAAGAACATGCTAATTATTGAGAGAATGACATAGTTAACCATTTTTTAATGTGAAACTTGGAAAAGCACAAACATTGATTTTCTGTCCCTATAAGACTGAAAGAGGTAGTGACTAAGCTGGGCTGCAGAGATCATACTGTAATAATGAAAGGTGGCTAAACTAGTAGGGGGTGTAATGAATGTGAGCCTGAAGTAAATGAATCATTTTAAAATACACTGTCTCTCTGCAATGAGTATGGTTTATTAAAATAATCTCTGGCATAATGTCATCCTCTCTTGGGCTTCTCCTACTGTGAGCCTATCCATGACTCCACCATCACAAATCTTCTCCCTGAGGACAGATTCCTAATGAGAGTAAAATGCTTGATTATTTGCTTTTAATAACTATGCCTCCCAAATCCAACTTAATGCAGCAGAGTCTCTATATGGAAGGACACAGCAAAATTATTGGAGGATCAATCAATTTTGCAAATTAATCATAATTAAAGCTGGTAATCATAGGTGCAATTACTGATTGATTAATTGGGACAGCTCTTGAAATACCAGTAAAGATTTAATATCATATTAGATTCAACCCGATAAACTTCTATGATTACTTTTCAGATTCATATTATTTATATCATACTTCTGTCTACTATTATCAGCGATCTTTATTTATCCATAACTTTGTTTTAGCAGGCCAAACTATTCCATTTTCCTTTGGCGGGGTTAATATATAAAAATATTTTCACTTTATGGCACAAAGGAAATCTAGTGTCAGTTCCAAGCAAATATTTGCAAATTTATAACATCTATTTGCATTCTATCAGCCCAAGGATACTATGTTTTTGCAAAAAAATAAAAAATAAAAAAAAAAAACTAGGACATAAGCATATTCTACTCCTTGACAGTAAGTTATGTTGGTGTACTAGATTTATGAGAGCAAAATGCCAGATTTATTAATCCATTTCTGAATGCTTCACACAAGAAATTCCTTGCCTTTTTTTTTTTTTTTTTTTTTTTTTTTTTTGTAATGATGACAAGAGCCTACCAGTGTAGGAATCAATCATAGAAATCCACACCTTATGGAATTAGGAGAAGGCCAGTACTAGCGTAGCAAAGGGACTGATTAATAAACAAGTCTACTCTTGTTGCTTTAGAATCCTTGATTAGGTACAGCACATACAAATCATGACTATTTAACTCACAATTACCTCAGCAGTTTCTCAATACTGTGCAAAGTAGTTTACCACACAATGAAGGGGTAGGAGTTGCAGGGCTTTTTTAGGTTTTGCATAAATTCAGCAAAGTGCATAGGACATTAACAAAAATATAGGAAATATAAGCTTTAAGTATGCTAATGAGCAGAAACTGTAGGGTTTGAAAAATAAAGAACAACTTAGAAAAATTACAAGCTTTATGGGGATTCTTTTTTATCAAGTCTATTTTCAAGATGTAAAAGTCATTGAAATTCCAGTGGCAGTGGGCTAAAGCCATGACTTAAAAGTTAACAGTCTCTACTCTTCTAGAGGACCAGAGTTTGATGCTAGCACCCATTGTAGGTGACTCATAACCTTTTGAAACTGCAGTTCCAGAGCACTTGATGCCTCTTGCTTCCATGGCACCTCCATACACATGTACAAAGTCACAAAAACAAAAAAGGAAAAGGTAAATTTATAAACATTCCAATGATATTCATAATAGTACCAGGAACAAACTACAAAAAAATCATACTAAACCTCAGAAGATGCCAGAGAGTCATAGCAATCCTAAATAGAAAGAAAGAACAATGATAAAAAATCTTCACAGTGCATTGTATCGAATTATTCTACAGAACCATAGGATCACAAGCAACATGGCCCTTAAAACAAATAGATATGGAACTCAGTAAAATAGAAGAGAATGCCAAAAGTAAAAGCATGTAACTATCTGATTTTCTGTGAAAAAGCTGAAATAATGTTTGAAGAAAAATATTGGTGAAAATGCATGTCTACCTGGAGAAGAAACGTAATCCATGTCTCCCACCCAGTAAAAAAGTCAACATAAAATTTATCGTAAATGTTGATTTAAGATGCAATTTTGAAACTGCTTAAGGAAATACAGAGATAGAATTATGGTATCAGCACACATAATGAGTATCTGAATTCAAGGATAATAGGAAGATAATTGATTAGGAAGCACTAAAAAATAACAAATTGCTTGCATAAATTTAAATGTCTTCTACTCTTCAAAGAAACAATTGGCAGAGAGAAAATTTAGCCTACAGGGCAAGGAAAGACATGTACAATCCAGTATTTTTACAGGAATCAGTATCCAACATATGTAAAAAAGATACTTAATATCAAAACAGCAGACAGTCCAAACTAAAAACAGATGAAATTTCACAAAAGAAGCCCAACTGTCAAAAAGTATATTAAAAAATGTACACCTTGTGGGAATCAATAGTTAAATCTCACCACAGAGAGAGTGACTTTTATTAATAAATCAAGGAAAGAAAAATAAATGTTGGTAAGTGTGCTAGTGAAGGTTTATAAACTCTAGGTGGTAATAGGAATTACTACAGCCAGTTAGAAAATCAGCATCCAAGTTCCTCAAAAACATAATCCTGTTCATGATTGAGCTGTATAATTCCTGGGACTCTGGCCAAAGAATCTCAGTCAGAACACAAAAAAGATGCCAGCGTACCAAAGTCACTCTAGTGATATTCAGAACAATCAGATTATCAAATATGACTAGGTGCCCATCTAATAATGGATGAATAAAGAAAATGAAACACCATCCATATTCATATATTGAATATTATTAATTATGTCATTTGTAGAAAATTTAGAACATAGCCTTATGCGGTAGTTTGAAAGATAATACCCCCCCAGAGGGTATGCATTAGTAAGAGGTTTGGCTTTGTTGGAGTGGGTGTTGCCTTGCTACAGGCTTTGAGTTCATATATATATATATATATATATATATATATATATATAATCAAGCCACACCCAGTGAGTAAATTCACTTCCTATTGCCTGTAAGTCAAGATGTAGGACACTTGTTTACCTCTCTAGCACCATGTCTGCCTGCATACTACCATGTGGAATCATGATGATAATCAGGTAAACCTCTGAAAAGGTAAGCCACCCCAATGAATGTTTTACTTTTATAAGAGTTCCTATGGCCATAGTGTCTCTTCACAGCAATAGAAATCCTAACTAAGACAACATATAAATACAAATATCAGACATTTTCCCTCGTATCAAGAGTCTAGATTTAAAAACAAAAGCAGAAGTAGGAATGTGAGGATTGATTAGAAGACATGAAGGGATAAATATGATCTAAGTAAATTTTGTGCATGTATAATGACATCACAATTAATTCACTATATTGTACAATACTATAAGTAGAGCACAGTAAAAGATATGAAAGTTGATGAGAAACTAATAGAAAAGCGGTTTGGAGTAAGAGGAAGGAGTAGTCAATGAGAAGGCAGAGAATATTGTGGAATATGTTATATTCCTTTATAAAAGAATCACAGTACAACCCATTGTTTTGTAAAATTAATATATGTTGATAAAATCATTTTAATTATGTTCTTTTAAAATTGTTTTCAGGTAATATTTAATTCATTATTATTTTGGTCTTCCATCTAAAGTAGGCAAACAATGTGACTTCTGATTATAAATATAAATGGTACAAAATAATGTTATCACTAATCAGTGGCCACAAGACTAAAAAAAAAAAAAAAGAAAGAAAGAAAGAAACTTTTCACAACATATACCTAGGATACTAGAACAATTAAAATGGAGTTTATAATAAACAAGTCTTTGAGTCTATCTGTGCACCTATGTGATGGAGACAGAATCAGTATTAAGAAATTAACAGTCCATCTGCAGCTACACAGTGCTGAGCTGTGTGGAAATATTCTCTCTCACTTTCAAAGAGGATAATTCAAGTTATGAAGCAGGATCTGCTGAAAGAAAATAGAAATTTATGAAGACTGCATTACAGTAGAAAATTTTATACCATTGTACATTATATACATATTAATAGCAAATTAGCTTAGCATTTTACAATGAACACCCAAGGAATTAGGCACTATTAGCTTTGTCCTCAAAATCACTGCCTCTCATGCACTTAATTCTGTAATATGAAGTCTCTGGGCCTAGTACATCCTTAGATCTCCCTGAGCTACCAGCTTACTTTTAGCTCTATCATTACAACCTCCAGGCTGCTAAACCATGCAAATTCCTATGCTCCTCAGAGCATAGTAATAGGAGTTATATATTGCACAAGTGCTGCTGATTCAACTCCCATTTCCCTTAATACAAGCTTGGGTAATGTCCGTTCAGTGGAGCTGTATTTCAAATGAAACAGAAGAGGCTGTTTTTTTTTTTTTTTTTTTTTTTTTTGGTTGTTGTTTTTTGTTTGTTTTTGTTTTACATGTTGATTCCAGTACCCTCTCAATTCTTCCCTCCCTCCCTCGCTCTTAAACTCTCTGTCCCCTCACATGCACCCTGACCACCCTCCCCTCCCATCCCTCCACCCCAATTACACATGTAGGGCAATGCCATCCAGATGGGGTAATGGAAATCTGTTAAATCATTTGAAGCAGGGTCTAGGACACCTCTCTTGTCTCTAGGTTAAGGCAATATCCCTCCATGGGGGATATGTCCTCAAGGTCCTTTTGTGCACCAGAAATACATCGTGATTCTACTGTCTTAGTTCCCTTAGACTGCTCAGTCCTTCTAGCTGAGACTCATATTCAGGGGGTCTGAGTCAGTTCCATGCTGGATTCCCAGCTATCAGTCTGGGGGCCCGTTAGCTCCTCCTTGTTCAGGTCAGCTGTCTCTATGTCTTTCTGCATCTGGATTCTAGTGTGACATCTGGTCATGGGAAAAATTATGGAAGTCCTACCTGGTTTCACTTTATCACAATATTTTACTTTTTCTGTCCCTCCTCTTTCATTTCCCATCTTATCTCTATGTGCATTATCCACACTGACAGACCTTTCTTCAAAGATATATTTTTCTGACATAATGAGAAAATATTGTATTTCTCTGTTATTTAATTAGCTAAAATGTATTTATTGATTGATTGATTGTCATTTAACAATTTTATATACATGTTTTCCGAAATGTGGTCATTTTCATCTCCCATTCTCATTCTCCTCTCTCCAGATGAAACTCTTCTTACCAATAAGACCTATCTTTAATTTATGTCATTTTTTAAATTTTTAAAAATTCACATATTATGTTTACTTGCATAAGCATCATCTACAATGACCTTCTTGACAAGATAAGTCAAGTACACTAATAGCTTGACTATTAATTATGAAAGTAACCAATTATATTCATATTGGATTTGAGATCCACTTCATAAGAATGAACTCATATGTGATATGTAAATCTGGTAAAGCGCCCAGAGCTGGAGCAATCAGACAGCTTAGGGCAGAACCTAATACTGTTGTTTTTAGTAAATGGACATGATGTCACACTTCCTTTTATATATTTTCTTATATTCATGGATTGTTGCTGTTCTTATCCTTCTTCAGCCTCTTTCTGCAATGCATGGCAGCTAAATACACCAGAATGTAGAGAATAAATTATTGTGGAGTGCTTGACCCTAAATGGGATATCTATTACATACATGCCATCCCCTAAAGCTCAAAGAACATCTACAATATGGAGTGGAAAGATGTAAGAGCCAGAAATTAGTGAATAATACTCTAAAAAATGTGTACTCTGGTATGAGATGGTCATTTCACTCACAAATTCATTGCATTTTTAGTTATTTATACAAGATATTCACATGATTAAGCATATTTCATTTCATTAAGCATATCATTTCATTATATATGGGGGTCATCACTAAGGGAAAATGGGCTATTTGTAGGTTGATCATGTGACAGTAAACCCTCCTCTTTAAGTCTTTCTCAGGAGATAAATATTCGATAACTAGATCCTTTAAAAACTAATAGAGTTACTATAACTAATAACTTCTGGCCTCCTATGTAATGATACTTCTGTAACTGTATTATAAGCAGTGACTCACAAGGCATCACTGAATGTTAACTTTGACAAGATGCACAGTATCACTGCATTCTTTATCTCACATAAAATAGAATTTAGATATGAGTAACTATAAATGCAGTATATTATCCAGAAGATAAAATGCATTTGCTATTATTGTTTGAAATAAAATTCATTGATTGAAGTTTTAATAATGTCCGTGTTTGACAACCATTTTTCACAATCCTGAAAAAATCATTAATCAGTTAAAAAATACACATATAGATTAAATTAAAAATAACTATATCCCTAATTTCTACTTATATCTCTTTATTCCCAAATCTCTTCCTACACATATATTTTCTCAAGATATTATGCACTAATCTCCAGCTAAATTGAACAACTCCCACTCTATATAGATATTTTCCTTAAACTATGAAATTTTACATTTTTATATTATTAATTAAATTACTCCATAGATATTGAATAATATTTTAATTATGTATGAGCATCTTGGGAATAACATCCACCTAGAATCCTAATATATACCTTAGACATCCCCTCTCACCAAGAAAATAAGGTCAATCATGCTACAAATGGCTCTTCAAAATAATCAGTACTTGCTTCCTCAGATGATTGTAATAGTAGTAATATACACAGGAAAGGTGTTCCAATTTTTTTTTTTTTTGAAAAGAAAAAGGAGGTAGTAGTGTTGGTCTTTGCATTAGTGTTAAAACAGTAATTAGCTACATTGCAAATCCATGGCTAGCATGTGATGGAATGAAGGTACTAAAGCATAAGTGAAAAATTTTCAGAGTTCTTATTTCCATGTTTATAGAAAATTGACTCTTAGAGCAATTCAAGAAATTAAAGAAGATACCTATATGAAAGTGTAGTGTGAAAGGACACTTAGTAAGATGAAGGCTTAGTTTATTATGTAGAGTAGGTTTAAATAAGGTCTTCTCTTCCTCTTTGAAAATATTAGAAGATATCCCTTATAATTGCATGAAATCTTTTAAAGAAACTAACTTAAGTTCCTTCTAAAAATTGCCATTGATTTTGGGCTTTCTCTTGAGTCTCCTTTGCCAACAACTTCTGTGGAGATATCCTACACCTGATAGTATGATTTTAATTTAGTGACCCAGTGTTTGTTGGGGACATCAAAACTCTAGTGGGGAACCTTAATACTATTCTTTGGCTAAACATATATATGTTACTCTCAGCCTTAGTCAAGAAGCTTGTCTTTGCAGTGAATACAGAGAATCCTAACTGGTAGGTGTAAAGAAATGTGACATCTTGGGGTTTAACCATATAAAAGATTTTTACTACCCTCTTCAAGCATTAAAGCATATCGTATAAAAAAGTTGGAAGGTAGTGAAAAGGACTATGAAATGTCATCTGCGAGAACTCTTATAGACATTTCAAATGAACTGACAGCACCTGTATCATACCTGTACAAGGCTGGGCCTGTCAAAAGAAAAGTATCATAAGGCATTACCCCTACTTGCTGAACTATATTTTCTAATAGATTCTAGGAGAAATGGTCTTTAGCTGTGTAACCACCGGTGATACAGCTTGGCTCTTATGGATACTTAAAAACATATGTCACAGAGATGACCATGAGTATTTTCAGAGAGTCTAACAAAACAAAATAAAAAGGCATGTTTGGGAAAGACATTTGTAGGAAAAGTGTGTGACGAGGTGGGAGGCAAATAAGTGAATAGGGAGCTAAAAATAACCAGAATGCATTTATGTGCCTATAACATATTCAAAAACAAATGTAATGAATAAAATTATAGCCACTGTTCCATGCATAATGTGTCATGACATTTGAACGTGGGTTGCAACTATCATTAATGATGTCCCAGATAGATGGGGGATGAAATGCCACTAGTAACTCAAGAAGATGGTCAGTGCATGTTATATACACAACCAACCTTTCTAATTCCCCCATCTCTACCTCTTAATTGCTGATTGCTGACCTCATTATACTAGGAAATTCAGAAGGAACTTCTTCAGACAAAGTCAAAGATTTAATTTTCTGTGATGAGAAAACATATTTGAATATTTAAGAAATGAACAGATGATCTTTTACTTAATAAACCTTCAAATTACCAACAGTTGAACTTCCATTGACAGTATTCTCATAGGGTGTTAGTCTCTACTTTCAGCTATTTAAAAACATTCCATGAAATAGTGAGAAGATCTACAGTAATATTAACTTTCTGTAAAATCAATCTTATCTTTCCAATACTAGCTATAACTAGTTCTCTGTAAAGACTTTGAGAAAAACCTCTGTGTGAACAGGTTTTTAAATCCAAAGGTGATGAATCTCTGAATAAAATCTTTATCTTCTATATAGCATAACTTGCAAATGCTTAAAACACAAACACATCATGTGTGTATTGCACAGAGGAAAATGATCATGGATAAGTGGTTACTACTTCATATTTTAGGCCTTCATGGTGATTCTCTGTAGTAATTCAGGAGTTATGGGAACAGCACTTCAGTAGGATCCAGATAAAGGTCTGTCAACTAGAAACTCAAAACACACTGAACCCTTAAGGAAGAAAAAAAAAAGAAGAAGAAGAAGAAACAAAAAGTCAAAAGATTAAAAATGATGTAACTTCAACTATTGCCTCGGATTTGAACATCAGTGACAAGCAATGTTTCTTTCCACAAACTCACAATGTTATGAATTTCATAAAATCATAAAGTTTCTAAACATGTCCCATCAAATGATGATTATATAATATCTTATTACAAAGGTCTTGCTCAAGCCATGCATTTGTCTGGTCAAAAAAAGAAAAAAGAATTAAATAACTGTACCTAGACTCAAATCTGAAGGCTAATGGTCCTGAAGATGTCCAGTGGGAATACGTGCCAAGAAATTTTGTATAATTTTATGCAGCATCCTGTATACTATTTGGGTTGGGGAAGTAACCAAGGTAAGCAGAGAGTTAAATCAGACAGTGTTGGCAAAATATACCTTAGATACAGCTTTATAAGGACTGAGAATCATAGCCCAGAGGAAAAATCCAGGTCCCAGAAACATCAACTTTGATTCCTAGAAAGGCAGGCTCATCTTATGCTAAGGAGTTAGGCAGAGACATGGTGCCTTTCTTCCCCCAAACCCATCCCAGTGAAACATCTTGTGTGATTGAAGTTGGACTGGTTGTGTACATGTCTCAGAAAGGAGCATCTTTCTTTCTTTCTTTCTTTCTTTCTTTCTTTCTTTCTTTCTTTCTTTCTTCCTTCCTTCCTTCCTTCCTTTCTTCCTTCCTTTCTTTTTTCTTTCTTTCTTTCTTTCTTTCTTTGTTCCTTCCTTCCTTCCTTCCTTCCTTTCTTTCTTTTTTCCTGTTTCTCTTTCTGGATGCTTTTTTTTGATCATTTCGGCATCATTATTTTCTCCCTAAAGGTATCCCTTCCTATCTTATGGCCATGTAGTGGCCCTATAAGCCAGGAACGTAAACATATGCTTCCCAAACCCTTCCCTCTGTTCCTTTCATCTGGGTAGCTGCAGAGTTTTACAGAGTGCCTTCTCTGATATTGTTCTGTTTCTTGTAAACTCTGGTAATATTATCCTCAAGTTTCCCTTCAAGTCCATTCTTCTTATTTTTTTTTTTTTAAGAAACTAAGAAACCCAAGAATAGACCTTATTTTTCCCAAGGATCCCAACCCATTTTGGTTGCCAGATGGTTATATAATATTTAAATTGTGCAATATTTGATATAATGTGTCTGGCTTTTGGCAATTAGAAAAGCATTTTAAGATTGTTCTTTATTATAGTATGCCTCTGACCTTGACTACTTATCACTTGAACAACATTCCATTGCTTGTACTTGTCATGGAGTTTGTTCCCCCTTTCACCTACTGATGGACATCGTGGTTGTTTCCATCTTGTAGACTGTGATTATTATCTCAAGGTCCATCTGTGTTTAGCATTTCCAAGTGGTGCCAAATTCTTTTCCATAGCACTTCCATTTTTGTCATCTTTACCTGAAATGCATAAGGATTCTGATTTTTTCCTATGTGCATGCTGCTAATGTTTCAATAGCTACAAATCGTGCCATAAATACCAGACTCTACATTCTAGCAATATCATGAATTCAAATCTTTACCCTAGTAATGAATTATATATTTCATATACACATGTTCACACAAATATCATTTTCATTATTTGCTTGCATATTTTTGAGAGGCCTAGAGCTATTTTCATTAGTAATAATGATATTGATAGTAGTCAGCAAAGGTCTACTCTAATAAAAAACTGCAAAGAAAAAGGTAGTTTAGATTGTCAAAAAGACACCATGACAAAGTGATTCCTTGATGAGTTTTCCTGGATGAGTTCTCTCAAATGTATCAAGCAACTGATGTTAATTCCTTTTCTTCAGATGGATTTCTTGCTAAGGGAAAATATATTCATTCACAATAAACCATTAAATGAGCTCTCTAGTATGAATGAGCACCTAAAGGAGGAGGCAGGGCAGTGTGTCTATTTTCTGGGGCTTGTTTTTTCAATACATGAGAGGTCCACAGATCTGAGAAGAAAGGGGGAAGAATTCACACAGATTGAGTTTCTCTTAGAATAATTTTTCTCAGTTCATTTACAATAAATTTGTAGCAGAATAAAGTGACAGCAGACACCTAACACATAGGTAGCAGGATCATATTTCTCATGTTTAACTCCTAATCCCAGTCTTAAATATGGCCATCACCTTCACTAACACTTTAGCATGCATACACTCACTCCTTCATTCACTTAATACATATTAAGCACTGTATGTTGTTGGTGTCTGTTGCAACTAAAGGTTTCAAAATTTCTGCTCCAAGAAATTGCACAATAGTTAAGAATAAAAATATATAAATGTAAAATTCTATAGAAAACAAAGCACTAACCTATGGACAAAGGTTAGACAGTATACCATTCTATCATTCCCAAATAATACTGTCTACCTTCGGTGAACTGGCAGTGAGAGATGACCCACATAATTTGCTCAAAAGAATGGTTAAAAATTAGGACTATTACAATATCATGAAAAAATAAACTTTCTGGTAAGTATGAGAAGCAGTGAGGATAATATCTTTAACCTGAATCACTTTCATACATGAAGAAAAAATAAGTCAAAAATGATTCTTCAATTAAATACCTCAGGTGTGGAATGTGGAAAGTCCATTTTCTTAGGCAAGAATATATTGCTAGCGTTTGCATCTCATGTAAAATTTATGTATCCATGGAATTCAAACTTCTCCATGGGCTGGTGAGAATTTTGCCAAAGATGCATACAGACCTTGCTCAGCTTTCTCTTTCAGGGTTCCAGGGCTGTTTTGTCCAGCTGTTTTGAATGTACGGTCAGCTTGTACTCTGTTTCAGGCAGTCTGGCGTGATCAAACCACATTGGTCTGGAAAGAATCCACATCTTTTCATTTTCTGTGGAAACAAAAATAGAAATCCTTTCCCCCAGTAACTTGTCCTTCAACTTAAATTTTGGAGTCAAAGTATTTTTTTTAATTTGATTTATTATTTTACATGTCGATCCCAGTTCCCTCTCCCTCCCTCCCTCCCTCCCTCCCTCCTTCCCACCCTTTTACACTCTCTGCCCTCTCACATGCACTTTAAACACCCTCCCCTCCCATCACCCCCACCCCAATTCCATATGTAGGGGAATGCCATCCAGTTGGGGTCAAGTAGATCTGACAGGTCCTGTGAAGTAGGGACTAGGGCTTCTCTCCTGTCTCTAGATTAAGGCAGTTATCCCTCCATGGGGGATATGTTAGCAAAGTCCTTTTGTGCACCAGGGATACATCCTGGCTCCACTGTCTGAGGTCTCTTAGACTGCTCAGTCCTTCTGGCTGAGACCCATATTCAGGGGGGCCTGACTCAGTCCCATGCTGGCTTCCCAGCTATCAGTCTAGTGGCCCTTAGCTCCTCCTTGTTCAGGTAGCTGTCTCTATGTGCTTCTGCCGCATGATCTTGTCCTCTCCATCTGCTTCTTGGTTCTAGTTTGACTCAGTGTTTGTGTATGGGTGTTTGCTCCTATTTTCAACAGACATTAGTTGAGGGTTCCATGGAGAAGTTAGTTGTTGATCTCACTCTCCATTGTCCTCCCCCAATTAACCTGAGCTCTGGGGGACTTGTCCCTTCCCAGTTCTGTGAAGGAATTCATATGAAACTCTTAGAATACACCTTGTATCCTAGTTCGTCTGGTGATGTGAATTACAGGCTGGTGATCATTTGATCTAGGTCTAAAATACATATATGAGTGAGTACATACTGTGTTCCTCTTTTTGTGACTGGGTTACCTCATTCAGGATGGTTTCTTCAAGTGCCATCCACTTGCCTGCGAATTTTGAGATACCATTATTTTTTTCTGCAGAGTAGTATTCCATTGTGTAGATGTGCCACATCTTCTTTAACCATTCTTCAATTGAGGGGCATCTAGGTTGCTTCCAGGTTCTTGCTATTACAAATAGTGCTGCTATGAACATAGTTGAACAGATGTCTTTGTTGCATGGATGTGAATCCTTTGGGTATATGCCTAAGAGGGGGATTGCCGGGTCCTGTGGAAAATTAATTCCCACTTTCCTGAGGAACCGCCATACAGATCTCCAAAATGGCTGTAGGAGTTTGCACTCCCACCAGCAGTGGAGGAGTGTTCCATTTTCTCCACATCCTCTCCAACATAAGTCATCACTAGTGTTTCTAATTTTAGCCATTCTGGCAGGGGTAAGATGGTATCTCAAAGTTGTTTTGATTTGCATTTCCCTGATAGCTAAGGATGTGGAGCATGTTCTTAAGTGTCTATCAGCCTTTTTGATTTCCTCCATTAAGAATTCTTTCTTCAGTTCTGTACCCCATTTTTTAATAGGGTTATTTGGTGGTTTATGACTAGTTTCTTGAGTTCTTTGTGTATTTTAGAGATAAGCTCTTTGTCAGATATAGGGTTGGTGAAAATCTTTTCCCAGTCTGTGGGCTGCCTTTTGGTCTTGTCGACTGTGTCCTTTGCCTTACAGAAGCTTCTAAGTTTGAAGAGGTCCCATTTATTAATTGTTTCTCTCAGTGTCTATGCCCCTGGAGTTATGTTCAAGAAGCGGTCTCCTATACCAATTTGTTCAAGGGTAGCTCCTACTTTCTCTTCTAAGAGGTTCAATGTGGCTGGATTGATGTTGAGGTCTTTGATCCATTTGGACTTGAGTTTTGGGCATGGCAACAGACATGGGTCTATCTGCAGTCTTCTATACACCCTCTTCCAATTGTGCCAGCACCATTTGTTGAAGATGCTGTCCTTGCCCCATTGTATAATTTTAGCTGTTTTGTCGAAAATCAGGTGTTCATAGGTACATGGATTAATATAAGGATTTTCAATTCGATTCCATTGGTTTACCTGTCTAATTTTATGCCAATACCAGGCTGTTTTCAGAACTATAGCTCTGTAGTAGAGCTTAAAGTCAGGAATGGTGATGCCTCCTGAAGTTCTTTTATTATATAGGGTTGTTTTGTCAATCCTGGGTCTTTTGTTTTTCCATATAAAGTTGATTATTATCCTTTCAAGGTCGGTGAAGAATTGTGGTGGGATTTTAATGGGGATTGCATTGAATCTGTAGATTGCTTTTGGTAAGATTGCCATTTTTACTATGTTAATCATACCTAACCAAGAGCATGGGAGATCTTTCCATTTTCTGGTATCTTCTTTAATTTCTTTCTTTAGAGCCACAAAGTTCTTATTATATAGGTCTTTTACTTGCTTGGTAAGTGTTACACCAAGATACTTTATGTTGCTTGTGGCTATTGTAAAGGGTGATGTTTCTCTGATTTCTTTCTCTGCCCCTTTATCATCTGAAAAAAGTAGGACTACTGATTTTTTTGAGTTTATCTTGTATCCTGCTAGTGTGCTGAAGGTGTTTATCAGCTGTAGGAGTTCCCTGGTAGCGTTTATTGGGTCGCTTATGTAAACTATCATATCATCTGCAAATAGAGACAGTTTGACTTCTTCCTTTCCAATTTGGATGCCCTTGATCTCCTTTTGTTGTCTTATAGCATGAGCTAGAACTTCTAGTTACGATATTGAAGAAATATGGAGAGAGAGGACAGCCTGGTCTTGTTCCTGATTTTAGAGGAATTGGCTTAAGTTTGTCTCCTTTCAGTTTGATGTTGGCAGGTGGTTTGCTGTATATTGCTCTTATTATGTTTAGGTATGTTCCTGTTATCCCTGACCTCTCCAATACCTTTATCATGAAAGGGTTTTGAATTTTGTCGAAGGCTTTTTCCACATCTAGGGAGATAATCATATGGTTTTTCTTTTTCTGTTTGTTTATATGGTGGATCATGTTGATAGATTTTCGTATGTTAAACCATCCCTGCATTCCAGGGATGAAGCCTACTTGGTCATGGTGGATGATTTCTCTGATGTATTCTTGAATTCGGTTTGCCAGTATTTTATTGATTATTTTTGCATCGATGTTCATCATGGATATTGGTCTGTAGTTTTCTTTCTTAGTTGTGTCTTTGTGAGGTTTGGGTACCAAAGTTATTGTGGCCTCATAAAAAGCGTTTGGCAATGAACCTTCTGTTTCTATCTTGTGGAACAGTTTGAGGAGCAGTGGTATAAGTTCTTCCTTGAATGTCTTGTAGAATTCTGCGCTGAATCCATCTGGCTCTGGACCTTTTTTGGTTGGAAGGCTTTTGATGACTGCTTCTATTTCATTGCGGGTATAGGTCTATTTAACTTGATTTAATTTTGGTAAGTGATAGTTATCCAGAAACTTGTCCATTTCATTTTAAATTTCAATTTTTGTGGAATACAGATTTTCAATGTATGACCTGAAAATTGTCTGGATTTCCTCTGTGTCTGTTGTTATGTTCCCCATTTCGTTTCTGATTTTGTTAATTTGCATGTTCTGTCTCTGCTGTTTCGTTAATTTGTATAAAGGTTTGTCTATCTTGTTGATTTTCTCAAAAAACCAAGTCTTTGTTGCATTGTGTATTGTTTTACTGGTTTCTATTTTGTTGATTTCAGCCCTCAAGTTGATTATTTCCTGGGGTCTATACCTGCGGTTGAATTCGCTTCTCTTTGTTCTAAGGTTTTCAATTTTTCTGTTAATTCTCTTATGTGACTATCTTCTGTTTTCTTCATATGGGCACTTAGTGCAATGAACTTCCCTTGTAGCACTGCTTTTAAAGTGTCCCATAAGTTCGGGTATGTTCTATCCTCATTCTTGTTGAATATTAGAGAGACTTTAATTTCTTTATTTCTTGTTTGACCCAGGAGTGGTGCAATTGCACATTGTTACGTTTCCATGAGTTTGCAGGTTTTCTGCTATTTATGTTGTTGAATTCCAATTTTAAAACATGGTGGTCCGATAAGATACAGGGGACTATTCCTATTCTCTTGTATCTGTTGAGGTTTGTTATGTCACCTAGTATGTGGTCGATTTTAGAGAAAGTTCCATATGGAGCAGAGAAGAAGTTATATTCTTTTGTCTTTGGGTGGAATGTTCTATAGATGTCTTTTAACCCCAGTTGAGACATAACTTCTGTTAATTCTTTTGTTTCTTTGTTGAGTTTCTGATTTGTGGTCCTGTCTAGTGTTGAGAGTGGTGTATTGAAGTCTCCCACTATAAGTGTGTGAGGTTTTATATGAGCTTTGAGTTTTAGTAGTGTTTCTTTTATGAATGTGGGTGACTTTGTATTAGGGGCATAGATGTTCAGAATTGATACTTTGCGTTGATGGATTTCTCCTGAGATGAATATGAAATGACTGTCTTCACCTCTTTTGACTAATTTTGGTTTGAAGTCTAACTTGTTAGATATTAGGATAGCTATGCCTGCTTGCTTCTTATTTCCATTTGATTGGAAAATCTTTCCCCAACCCTTTATCCTGAGGTAATGTCTATCTTTGGAGCTAAGATGTGTTTCTTGTATGCAGCAGAAGGATGGATTCTGTCTTTGTATCCATTCTGTTAGCCTGTGTCTTTTTATAGGTGAGTTAAGACCATTAATGTTGAGGGTGAGTAAGGACCATTGATTGTTGATGCTTGTTTGATTTAGGTTTGATGTTGGCAGTGGTATTGTGAATATATTAGTTCTGCTTCACCCTTGGTTTCTGGTGTAACTGGATTATCTGTTGCCTACATTTTTGTGGGCATAGATACCTTCCTTGGGTTGGAGTTTTCCTTCCAATACTTTCTGTAAGGCTGGATTTGTAGATACATATTGGAAAAATCTGGTTTTGTCATTAAATATCTTGTTCTCTTCATCTTGATTGAGAGTTTTCTGGATATCCTAGGCTGGCATCTGTGTTCTCTTAATACTTTTAGAACATCTATCCACGACCTTCTGGCCTTGAGGGTTTCCATGGAGAACTCAGGTGTAATTTTGATAGGTCTGCCTTTATATGTTACCTGTCCTTTTTCCTTCGCTGCTCTTAATATTCTTTCTTTATTCTGTATGCTAGGTGTTTTTATTAGTATATGTCGAGGGGTCTTTTTTCTTTGGTCCAGCCTATTTGGGGTTAGGTATGCTTCTTGTAATTTCATGGGCATGTCCTTCTTCAGATTTGGAAAGTTTTCTTCGATGATTTTGTTGAATGTGTTTTCGGTACCTTTGAGCTGGGCTTCCTCACCTTCGTCTATGCCTATTATTCTTATGTTTGGACTTTTCATGGTGTTCCACATTTCCTGGATGTTTTGTGTTAAGGATTTGTTGGATTTATGATTTTCTTTGGTCGATGAATCTATTTCTTCTAGTTTATCTTCTGCACCTGAGATTTTCTCTTCCATAGCTTGAGTTCTATTGGTTATGCTTGTGTCCGTAGTTGCCGATTTTTTGCCCAGCTTTTCAATTTCCACCATTCCTTCCGTTTGTGTTGCCTGTATTTTCTCAATTTCAGTTTTCAAGTCTTGAACCGTTTCCTGTACCTGGTTAATTGTTTTTTCTTGGCTTTCTGTACTTTCCTTAAGGAATTTGTTCATTTCTTCCACTTTTTTGTTTGTTTTTTCCTCCATTTCTTTAAGGGATTTTCTCACATCTTCTTTGAGGGCCTCTATCATTTTTATGATGGTAATTTTTAATTTGTTCCCTTCCACTTCCTCTGCTTTGTTGTTGTGTTCCATTCTAGTTGGTGTAGCTTCTCTAGATTCTGGTGGTGTCATCCTTGTCTTTCTGTTGTTAGGTGTTTTCTTGTATTGCCTTCTTCTCATAGTTTCTTCCAGTAGGTGTTGTTGGTTTTTCCCCCACTTTCTATGGTACTTTCCCGATGGGCTTATGTGGGTCTGAGGTTCAATATCTGTAGCTCTGTGTGGTCCAAGCTCTCTAGGAGGTTTCTCCACAGACAGGGATCCAGGGATGGAGTCAGGGATGAGGTTCCAGAAGAAGATGCCAGCAGGTACTCACAGTGGTCCTCTGGCCAATAGCTCTGGCCAATAGCTGGCAGAAGAGGACGAGGGCTGAGCTGGAACTTGAGAAGGTTTTGTAGGGTAGTGGGATCTCACTGGAAACTGGCGCTCTCCAGCTGAGACCTTGTTCTTTGGCAGAGGCCAGGATTTGGGGGTCAAGGATCTTGCCCGCAGGAACCCCGAGTGGACCTGCAGAGATAAGCGGAACTCTGGGAGGGGCCCTGGACTCCAGCAGAGGACTGGAGGTGGGGTCAGAGACCAAGCTGGTGGAAAATACGGGTGGTCCTGCGTGGATAGTCAGGTCTCCTTTGTTCAGAGTTGCTCTGAGATGTCTCTGAAGTAGGGTGGACTGTTGGCTCCACCCTCTGTCCCAGTGCTCAACCAGAGCAGCAGGACCGTGGGTGGGTTAGGGCACAGGGTAGGGGGGGTAGGCTGGTGGTGGGGATGGGTGGGGGTGTATCAGAGCTCCAAGGGTGCTCTTGATGGGGACTGGAGACAGGAGCAGCAGGGCACAAGTGATTGTTTTAGATGGTTCCATTATTTTACAAATTACATGGAGGCATACACTGCATAGCAAAAGCACACACAAATAAGGCTCATCAAACTTGTGCAAATCATAGGTTTGACTTCTAATAAGACAGCCATATGAACATTGTTTTACCAAGATACTATCAGAATTATTCTTATTGATCTATTACATGTTGATGTTAACAACTGTTTGAGTTTAATGATTTAATGAGTTGAAGTATTCATATAAAAATCTAATATTAGCTATATTAATCCATTCAATTCCCAAATATGCTTTAATTTAAGGAGCAAGTTTTTTTTTTTTTTTTTTTTTTTATACTAAGACTCAGTTCTAAAAATAGGGGGAAATGTGAGAAAATAGTGTAGTGTGTTGTCTCAAAATATTAACTAGGAGTAAAAGCATGGGCCAAAGCAACAGGTTTTCTGTCAATTTTCATATATAAATGAGCAGGTCAGAAACAGCATCAAAGTACTAACTCCATTAAATCAAGTATAATTTAAGTGAATGGAACTTTGTCATTCCAACTTGTGATGACAACACATATTTTGGTTGGAGCAAACAAAATTTCTATTACTGAGACATTACATTTGACAAAGAGAAGAAAGTTTTCTTTTAACTCATGGTCTCAGAGAGTTCATTTACAATTCTTGGCTGGTTGCTTTTGATCCACTCTTGTGCATTGTTTTTTATTCCTTTGGCTCTTTTTAGACCATCAGGTATTTCAGACAAGCAAAGAATCACAGCCTAAATTGAAATAAATGTAGCATGAACAAAAGTCACACACCATATGATAATATTCTACCACAGTTCACTCACTGTGAGGCAGAAGTGAGGCAGCTCCACTTCTCTGAGGCTTCTCACCTCAGAGAGTGGAAGAGATAGAAGGGAATAATCACTTGGTCCAGATATGATTTTCAAAGCCACACCACTAGTGATTTGCTTTTTTTGGTCTAAGCTCCATCCCTTAAAGTATCTATCTTTGAAAATAGCATTACAAGCTAGAGACCAACCTCTCAACTTCTCATATTTTAGGGGTCCTTCAACCACAACACCTTACAGCTAATATGCTACCTAACATTTTGGCACCAAACCTGGTTGAGAGGTACATCTAATTAACCTGACTAAATTAAATAGCACAGCTTGTACTTTTACCACAGGCTATTTTATGGTGGTGAAAATGGATATGCTTCCTTTCTAATTAGATACTTGAAATCTCAAAAGGGCAATAGATTTTTTTCTTTCTTCCTCATTCTCCTGTCTCTCCATGCTTGATTACCCCTATCACCTACAGAATTATCTATTCAACTTCCATGTGACATGTGTTCTATAGTACCTTCTAACCCTCTACCTTTAAAGCCTCTTTTTTAGTGTTCTTTGTAATTGGCCAATTTTGGTTTCTGTTTACACACTTCCTCCTATCCAGTCACAAGTATAACAAGTAAAAGCTAGGATTCTCCCATGACAGAAACCATGCAATGTTTTACTTTTTGATAAAAATTATCCACATAATACAATATTATGCAGTTCAAACCAGTATTATATTAGTTCATTAATAGATTATTTTTCTTCTAAACTATTTTTCCTTCCATATGTGTGAGTAATGATACAACTTAGTTTTCAATGGTTCGTAACTATCAAACAAAAAATTAATGTGAAATATTGTTAAAAATTACCTTTAAAATAATGGAATTGAAAAACAATGAGAGTGAATGTTGCTGCTGTTAGACAATCTAAAGAAAAATGTGAGCATTCTCTTTTATCATGTTTATAGTTCAGTCTCCTCACAGATTCCTCACAGAGAAGTGACCATTCTAGCTTAAAAAAAAATGTGTTTTCTATTTGGACTTGTTTTCATTCCTATGAGGCAATAAAATAAAAAAGAAATTCTAACTTTTATCTGAAAAGTACATAAATGTTGTCTTCCTTACACACATAGAAACTGTGGTTCCTATTTCCCTGCAAATTTGATAAGGTGATGAAACCAAATCTGTTTGGTAGAATATGGGAGGTATTATCATATGATATTTCTGGGTGTGGTTTTAAATAATCAAATAAGAAAATAAAACTATTCTGTATTTTAATACTTCCTTCCCTTACATAGTATGTGTGGGAACAAATCCAAGACTAGATATTTTATCTTGAGTGACATGTCTCTGTGTGTTAATTGGGGCTGGCACAGCGGAAGGGCAAGAGCAGCAGCAGGGTAAAAACCTTATACCTTACATATGGCACCCACGTGGCTAATAAGAACTTCCATTTAAAATTTGAAAAAAGCTTAAAAAAAGGATTTCAGAAACAAAAGAAAAAAGAAAAGCAAGGCTTCTTGTTAACAGCATTATTCTTGGTTGGACTCTGTTTTGCTAGATTCGAGCAAAGATTTCTGTGACTCCTTTAAGGGAGGTTTCCTGACTCAGCATAAGTGGCAAAAAAAAAAATGCACAGCTTTTAAGAAGGCCTGCTAACAATTCATTGGTGTGTAGGAGAGCTGGCAATGGCAGTGACCACATCTCCAAGCAGGTAGCATGCTGCTGGATAGCAGCATAGACCAAGGGGGTGAGCACAGCTCTCACTGCTGGTGGAAAATTTTTGATAAACTGGGGCAGAAATAACTATGACTTTCACTTTAGCAATGTTGCTGTTTACCTGATAAAAGACTCGTGGCCAGAAAAAGATAAAGATTTACAGTAAAGACAGATTCATATTAAAAAAAAAAAAAAAACGCTAAAGGTTTACAGTGTGTTCTAAAATATATGTAGGCTTGGCAGAGAAAAGAAATAAAATGGTTTTAAAAAGACACTGAGTTGCTAGGTGTGGTGGCACACTCCTTGGTCTATGTAGCCTTGTAGGTCTCTAGACCTTTTTTTAGGCTCAGTTTTAAAATGTCTGTTTTATTCTTACAGACATAATGTATGATTAAAAAATTGATTGCAATGAAATATCTTGATTTTGCCCAGACTGGGGATAACATTTCCATTATATTATAGTATTATAGAGTTTATACCCATACAATTTTTTGGAGGCTAGCATCACCATCTCTTTCTTCACAGGTCATTTTTTTTTTTTTGTGATCACCAGATTAAAGATGGAACAGAGCAAAGGAGTACATGCCTTTACTTGTAAGATACACAGATGTTTCAAGGATATATATATATATATATATATATATATATATATATATATATATATCCTCATATTAACCCTGGCTCTGCACGTAGGAAAAAATTTTCATAATCTACTATTATCATTCCAGGCTGGAAATGAATCAGTTCAGCTTGCCACATATAACTTTGAGTAAAGAGTTTATCGACAGGACTCACAAAGCAACAAGGAGTTAATCTTCAGTGTTGACTTTATCGATGTCCACTAAAGTCCTAGAGATAACTTCAACAAGTTAAAATAAGCAAGTATCAGTTACATACCTGGGATACTTTATCCTCAAGATTCTTCATTAATTTTCTGTTTATCCATGATATGGTTCCAGGTGTAGGGGGACATTTTAGTAATTGCATAAAACATCTTGAGAGCTTCATATGTAGGGAAATATTATCACCCTGAAAACTCTGTCCTGTAAACCCAAGTTACATATATTCAAAGCCATGGTGTCATTGGAATTGAATTAAATAATGCCCATAATTAATAAAAGAAATGTTTTCACTGTACTAGAAAATACTATATTAGTGTTTCCTCCTAGAAGCAATCCCAAGTAATAAAAGTTTGTCTTATTTGACAAAAATCTCTGCTACATGCCTTATTGTTGTTGTCTTCTTAAATGCTTGCAGGTTCCTGACCACTGTAAATACATTTAACACATAGTTAGAAGGTAGGCTCAATAATATTTGACATTTATGCACAAATGTCTGTCTTAAGAGTCCACATAGTTCTTCTGCAAGGAAATGTGTTTGTTTTGATGGTCATTGCTGTTGTTCACTGATTCAGGAGCTATATGACTTATAAGGCCCACACAGACCATATCACCAATATGTCTTAGCTGACTGGTGGCCATAAAGAAACTAGTATGGTTTATAATTGAGCCTAACCTTGCTGAAGGAGTACATTGAGTAAAATTACTTTAATCTGACCTCTTTATTGTATCTTTCTCTATTACTAATAAAGACTCTTTAAATAAAAATGAAATTCTATGAGAATATGCAGGAATTAAAATCTGAGAAATTCATACCAAGATAGATCATTTGAATACTAAGAGAAGCTATGCAAAAAGTTTTTAAAGGACAAAGGAATTATCTAACAAGTTTTAAAAACAAAATTCAATTACAGGTCACTTCTAGAATTACCTTTGCTGATTAGTGGTATGGGACATCCCTAGAAATACCACAGAATATAATTGTCCATTGTTGGGAGATGCTCAGCTGAAAAACTGTGACGTAGTAGGCTTCCTTGCATGGATGAGAGACAATACAGATTTTTCAAAATCTTTTCTTCATCACTGTATTCATGCATCTACTTATATGGGTTTTATTTGTTACTGGTAATATTCATAATCCTGACAGAGTAGCTTGAGTGATATTTACCTGTTCCACTGAAGGAATGCATTTTGATTGTAGAGATGTTGGCAGGGAAGGATGTTTTTAACCTGCCATGAAGATTGTAAGAAACACCTATCTCCTACTATTTCTGCTAGTTATTATAAGCATTAAATTTGGGTTACTGAAAGGATGAATAGACATGAACAAGTCATAGTTGAGATAGGAAACTATGTACTATTTCCTCATAGCTGTCTATAGAAAGAAATCATCTCTTGAATTCATGAATACAAGCTCTAGACTATCTAAAAATGTTAATCCCTTGATGTATGTAGCCTTACAGAATCAATGTTCATAGTGATTAACTTGAAACAGAGAGCACGAATAACTCATGAGCAGATTGATATTAATATCTAAGAGTATTTAGGGTGATTTTATATTCTCTGTCTATGTTTGTCTCTGCCTTTGCCTCTGCCTCAATCTCTCTGGCTTCCCCCACAGACCTTTCTCTGCAATACTGGAGTCAAGCCTGAGGATTTAGGCAGGGATTTGTGCTATTCCTTCCCTCTATGGGATTCTAAGTTCTCTATGCTGTATGTCTCTATGTTAAAAGAAATTGAAGTTTATCTCTTAATTATGAGTTGTCTTTATCTAGAAATTTATAGGATACAAAGTGTATCGTTAAACTGTGGTTTATGACTATGATTAGAGGGATATTGCAATAAATGAAGCTATAGCATATTTAGGTACATTTTCATAGTAAAGGATTACTTATTGATTTTAATCATCTATTTCTAGGTTTGAAGGAATACAGAACAATTCCTTTGCCTTTTTAAACTCTATAAGCCCTGTGGAGTTTAAATTGTTTGTAGTAATAACAATGGTAGTTACTGGGGAATCTAGAACTCATGGCCTAATCCCCAGTGTATGGCTTACATGCTTTATTAAATAGCACTTCATGTTGCTAGACATAATCAGCTGGTCATGTGTATAGCCTATACTCTCCTTCTCTTCTATTTTATTCGGAGTGTTGTAAATTGAAGTAGAAATTCTTAATTATTTCAAAAGGAAAAAAAATATATTTTCTACAAGAAGATTTTTCCCACAGGCCTGGTTACAGAGCCATGCCAGCAACAAATAACACACAGAGACTCCATAATAGCTATAAATGCTGTTAGTCTGTTACTAGCATTTCTTATTGGCTGTCTCTGTCTTAAATATTAATCCTTTTCTATCAATCTAAGTATTTCCACGTGGTCTTATCTTACCAGAGAGAGGATCAGGACCTCTGTTCTCTTGTTCTTACATTTTGAATCTCCTCCTCCCTCTTCCCAAAACCTTCTTGTCTCTTAGTCCCCCCTATCTTGCTTTCCTATTGGCCAACAGTGCTTTATTTATTAACCAATATGAGAAACATATTTACAGAATGACATCTCCAATCATATATATGAAACTCTGAAGACCTACACATCTCAGGATTAATCTCCTCCTACATCTCAGCTATTAATTTACTCTATGATCTTAGCCTTTGCTGGGAAAGCTTTAGGTTAAGTAATTATGAAAGCTGTCCATATAGGTTTAGATTTTGTTTTGTTTGTGTTGTTTTTGTTCTTTTTCATTCTCTTAGCAACCAATCACTCCTACAAACCCAGAAAATGAAAGTCAAGCATTCCACAGAAGCCATGATGATGTCAATCACCATACCCAATTGTCGTCTTCAGGAAGGGATTTGTCGGGTTCAACTCACTTTTACTTTCACCAAGCTATCTAATGTAATTTTGGCAGTGAATGGGCTTTTAATTGAATTGGCTATTAGGGAACCTAAAGCCACTAAAGCAGATTGAAAATGTTGTGTGCTTTGTCTTCGTCAAGATAAAAGACAAAATAGAAGTGCTTGAAGTCAGGTATTAACTCAGCAAGACTTGTTTGCAATGGATGAGCACAGTTTCTAGTCACATCACCACCACAACTCTTCTGTAAGGTGCTCCTTCTTCATTACTAAGAAACAATGGCCAAGGACACATTCTGCCTTCTTTCCACGTTGATTTTCAAATGTAACCAGTGGGAAAGTAACTGTTCTTAAAATGGAAAAGAGGAAAATCAACCCAAATTCCTTTGGTCAACCCTTGCTGGCCCAATTTTCTCACATAACTTCAATAAACTATTTTCAGTTATTCAGCTACATCATTGTTCCTGAAAGGATTAGGTGAGATTAAGGTGTGTGGGCTACTTTGTAAATTGGGAATATTCCCACACATATGAAATTGAAATATTAACATTGAAATTTAATATTGATTCAATTTTTCCAAATATATTTCAATTGGGGGTAAAGATGTAGAAACCTCCAACTCAAATAAATATCCTTTTACAATTTATTTCATATCTTTTTTCTTCCACCTTCACTGTGAAACTCTCCAACTGTCCTGCAAGCTGTCCAAGTAGTAGTGTCAACAAAGCCACTAAAAAAATCTTAACATACACTTTGGTGAGAAAATAAATGCAAATCCATCCCATTAAGTAAAAATCTGAAAATAAGGAATGATCTTCTGAAGTGACAAAAAATGAATCTCTCATCATACCTCTATTGTAATTTCTTTCTTTCTTTCTTTTTCTAACAGCATGATGCAAAGATGATTGCTTAGATTAGCCAAGCTATGACAACAGATGATGAATCTTGACATTGTATTGTCTGAAACTGAACATTCACTCATGATTTCAGTTTGTGTGTGTGTGTGTGTGTGTGTGTGTGTGTGTGAGAGAGAGAGAGAGAGAGAGAGAGAGAGAGGAATCATGATATCATGCAGAGTATAGTAAAACTAATAATATCAGTAGTAGATTTCAGCTTCTGATGATGCTGTCTAATGAAAAACTCATAAAAATAGTGTAAGTCATTTGTACTTACTGCTTAACCTACTGAATGAACATCACAACCTTGTAACACAAAACACCACAGAGTACAGGCCACTAATTCTCCAGATTGTGGGTAACTAGAAGCTTTGAGTCATTGTTCTAATCAGTGTGAGGACTGTGTCATGCTGCATATTGACATCCCAGTAAAAAATCAAATTTCAAATTATAATTTTAGTGTATATGCATATCTTTTGCTCAATTAAAACTAACAAAATAATTATAAACCCAACCACCATAGGTCAGGAACTGTTTGTGCACCTTTATGAAGTACATAAAAAGTCCTCAGTGTTCAGGGTATAAAAGTAGAAAATTCTCCTAAATCACAAGAAGGATTTTTTTTTCAAGAAGCCAAATAAGAAACTTGGATATGATCAGTTCTGTATTCAGCTGTAAGAAAACAATAACATCATGTAATCTGCAGGCAAATAGATGACACTAGAAAAAATCATCCAGACCTAGAAAGACAAACATGATATGTACTCACTTGTAAATGGAAACTAGTTATAAAGCAAAGGATAACCAAACCACAAACCACAAGAGAAACTAGGTAATAATAAGGACCCTAAGAGTGACACATGGGCCACCCTGTTAGGGGAAATTGATGATATCTCCTGGGTAAACTGTTGGGGGGGAATAAGGGGAGGGTTGGTTAAAGAGAACATGAGGGAATTGATAGTCATAGACGAGTGGAGGGAGGAATTTATAGGGGAACAAGGAAAGAGAAATCCTGATAGAGTCATTACTGGGCTATGGAGAAACTGGATGCTAGGGAAATTCTCAGGACTCCACAAGGATTACCTAGCTAAGGCCCATAGAAATAGTACGGTGGGTGCCTGAACTGGCCTTCTCCTATAATCAGATTGATGAATATCCTAAATGTGATCATAGAACCTCATCCAGTAACTGATGGAAACAAATAAAAACCTACACCCAAGCACCAGGCTGAGCTATGAGGTGTCCTGTTGAAGAAAGGGAGGAGGGAATATACGAGCAAGAGAAGGATCAGGATTATGAAGGGTAAACCACAGAGACAGTTGATTCTAACTTGTGAAAGTTCATAAGCTCTAGACCAATAGCTAGCTGTAGTGGCTGCATGTGATGGAACTAGGCCCTCTGGAAGTATGTGATAGTTTTGTAGCCTGGCCTGTTTGTGGGGGCTGTAGCAATGGCACCAGGATCTATATCTGGAGCATGAGCTGGCTTTTTGAAGGACATTGCATATGGTGGGATGCCTTACTCAGCTTTGTTGCAGGTGGGTGGGATTTGGTCCTGTCTCAACTAAATGTAGGAGGCCTTTCTGATTCCCCATTAGAGGTGTTACCCTTTCTGAATAGTAGATGAGGTAGGTTGGAGGGAGATGAAGGGATCAGATGGAGGGCAGGAAGGGGGAACTGTGATTGGTATTCTTAAATAAATAAAAAACTGAATAGCTAGGTTTACAAATTCCTTGGTAAGTTAGTGTTTAACCTTAGTCAATTTCATTTCTATCGCAACACCAGGATTGTAATTTAATAAAATATGATTGCTTAATAAATGCCGGTTTTTAAAAGGTGTTTCCTCTGGAAGCTTTCCCCTTCTTGCTAAAATTATTGATATTCATATAAAACCCATTTAAGTGTCAAACGACTCCAGTCAAGCAAAGGTAAGGATCTCAAGACCTTGCCACTCATTCCATTGTGTCTTGTTGGTAACAGTGGTGGACTAGCAAACCAAACCAGGCCATTTTAATACCCTCCTACCTGCTTCAGTGCATATCAGCATTCCTTTCCACTGGATAAAACTTTCTTGATAGGTTCTGAGAATTCAAAGTAACTTTTTACTTCATATCACCCCACATTTCAAAACACATTTAAAGTTAAAACCTCAATCTCTCCAAATCTTATTCTAAGTCAAGAGAAGACTCACCCTTCTTAGAGTGTGTTCTACATGCCCTGACTAGCAAATCACAGCAGAAGGTGCACACAGTGTTGCCTTCACTTCCAAAATTCTGAATCCACTCAGTTGCTGACAAATAATTGTGATGACAGTGCATGGTCATATCACAGTCTACAAATTAATCTGCACACTTTGTCAGGAAGAGTGTATTTACTGAGTGCCCACTTTCTACCAGGACAATTTTTGAATGCCACCAACAGCTTATCTTCTGGAAATAGAAATTTCTTAATGCATTTTGGATTAGTTTTTTTATAGTTTAGGTAGAGATAAAAAAGGATGTGAGAAGTTGTATATCGCTGCCTGTGTTGGTGTGCTTTTCTTACCTTTACCAAAAGATAACCTGGATGTTCCCAAATTGCTCTCCTAAATGTGTATAAAGTTTGCCACTGCCTCATTAAAAAGTGGAAAGGTTCTTTTTCTTTTCCTAAATATTTAAAGAGTAGACTTTGTTTGGCACAGAGTGTTTCACCTCTTGTTCAATAAAAACTCTTACAACTCTACACTACATCCATTCATGCTTCATGGAACTGGAAATAAAGCTGAGATTGCTAAGAGTGGGCAGAAGAGTCTTCCCTGGGTAAAATCACATCAATCCTTCATCCAGTACCAAATGATCAGCCTGAATACATGCACGCAAATAACATCATATAAAGTGAGTGGGCTGTATTTATTTATTTAGGAACGCACACAACATGCACGGGCACATCGGTGCTTGTGTATGTGTTTGTCATGTATTTGGGAGCTGGGTGGCTATGAATTTGAAAGAGAGCAAGAAGAGTTATAGAGGAGGGTTTAGAGGGAGGAAAAAGAGAGGGTCAATGATATAATTATATCATAACCTCAAAATAAAAAATAACAATTTTGATGTCAAGATTAGAACACTTCAGAGATAGCTATGCTTCTCACACATTTACCCTCCACAGGTTGCTTTTTACCCTTTTTCAGGAGTAGACCCTGATGAAATTTAAGGAGAGGAGAATGTGCCATGCCTGCCCACCACCTCCTGACTCCCTTTCACCTGACACCACAAGGGACCTTGAAGAAGGTTATGACTCGGCAGGAGTTCCCTTTCATAATGAGAAGCTTGCTGTGAAGACTATCATAGCAGCTGAAAGATTTACGTAAATGTTTATCAAATAAAAGTGCTTGATGAATCACAGGAAAAGGTATAATTTTCCTTTGGTAAATGCAACATGAACAAGTTAGTTGAAACAGCTGGTTCAAGTGGAAATGAATGACTTCCCCAGAGTCACAGGCTGACAGTAAGTGCTTGCTACTTACACGTGTGGAAGAGGTACTGGGGCCGGATACTGTAATGTAGCAGAAAAATTTATCTGCCTCATAAGTTCATGAATATTTGAATGGAGAGATTCAGAGTGCTCCTCCTTAGCTCTGCTTTTGACATTCCCCACCCCCCTGGATTCCTCCTATCCACTGAATTCCCTCAAATACCTGCTACAACCAGGTCATTGTGGCCATGAAGCTCTGACACATCTCTGGGCCCTTTAAAACATCTTTCCTTGTATTAATCTCAAATTATGATGCATCACATTGTTGTTCTTGCTTATACACAATAAGCGTAAACATATGAATGTACCACCATCTCTCACTCCACTTGCTGTTTGTGTAAGTAAATGGAAATCTTTTAACAGAGAAGCCATTACTGAGCTAGATCTTCATGTACATTTCAGGGCTTAAACTAACTGTGTTATCCACTTTAATAAATATTTTGAGCACTTGTATGGAATGTTATACTCTTGATTCTAGTACTTTTTCAAGCAAGGGCCTCTTTCTTCTACATAACAGGCTTCCTTTTGTTAAATGCAAACACATTCATACCTGGGCTCTAAATTAGGTACTGTAAAATACATTCAAAAGCTTTGCAATGTTAAGAATGCCAGTAAGGGCTCCTCAGGTTGCAAGGATGAGATACTCTTGCCCCTCACATACTTCCTTTCTGCACCCTTTCTCAGCACAGATAAGTTGTATAGGGTGGCAGAAAAGTAATGTGTTCATTACCTGAAAGTCATTAAAAAATCAGAGTTATTCATTTCCTGTTTTTGACAATGGTCTCAGTGACAATCTGGTTTAAGTGGCTAAAGAACAGGAAGCTGTGCATTTAAAGGAAACAAGGAAGAGGGAAATTATCAACACATCTCTTCCTCCCCAATAAAGAGGGGAGGAAACTACTGCAGGATAATCCCACAGATAGAGAGTGAAATCAGACATTCTTTATGTGAACATACTGTACCCCAGATCTCAAATAGGTAGTAGAGGTCACATTAATTTATGTCTAGAATATTATCAAGCAATTATTTAACTAGGCTAGATGTGTTGTAATTTGTAGAAAGTACACCCACAGGATTAATGTTTGGGCATTGGGTCCCTAGCAGGTGGCACTGTTTGGAATGTTGTACATATTTTGTGGCTTAGATACTAGAATGTGTCCCTAGGAATGAATCTTGAAGGTTATACCCAACTCTTGCTCTAGTAAGTTCTGCTAGCTTCTGGAACAATGTGTGAGACCCATTGCTATATATTCTCTCAATTACAGAGTGAGCAGTTTCTACAACCATGCCTTCTTCACCATAAAGAAATACTATTTAAAATGTTTTTTCTGTTATTAACATTTTTTTATTTATTCTTTGAGGATTTCACAACATATACTCCAATTATACACCTTTCCCAGTCCCTCCATATCTGCCTTCACCCTTGTAGTGTCTCTCCCACAGGAAAACTAAATAAGAAATAATAAAGATAAGATTAAAACACAAATGAGGATATTAATAAAAACAGAGCAAACAACAAACAAAACAAATTAACAAAAATATGCTTTCATTTTTCTTGCCTCTCCATTGTCTCACCTTAGAGGTGTATCATGTAATATACACTTTTGTTCAAACAACTTCACTTGCAAATGAACATTATATAATGTGTTCTTGGTCAGATTCCAGGACTCTGGCTTCTTATATACCATAAGTTCTAGATCCTTATTGAATCTAAACTCAGATATCTTGCTGTTGAAAAGTCATAGAAATACTTCAAATATTATTCCATAGGGCAAGTTCCTTTATGTGCTCCAGTAGATCATTGAATAGGTATATATTGGAGAATGTCAACTCATCCTCCTAGATGTGTCTTCAGGTGGCAGCTTTGTTAGTGTGACTGCTACTGGGACCACCCCACTCAGAAAAAGGGCTTATATCCAAAATATACAAAGAACTCAAGAAACTAGTCAACACAACACCAAATAACCCTATTAAAAAATGGGATACAGAACTGAAGAAAAAATTCTCAATAGAGGATATCAAAAAGGCTGATAGACACTTAAGAAAATGCTCCACATCCCTAGCTATCAGGGAAATGCAAATCAAAACAACTTTGAGATACCATCTTACTCCTGCCAGAATATATAAAATTAGAAACACCAATGATGACTCATGTTGGAGAGGATGTGGAGAAAGGGGAACACTCCTCCACTGCTGGTGGTAGTGCAAACTCATTTTGGAAATCAGTATGGCGGTTCGTCAGGAAAATGGGAATTAGTTTACCACAGGACCCGGCAATCCCCCTCTTAGGCATATACCCAAAGGATTCACATCCATGCAACAAAGACTTCAGTTCAATTATGTTCATAAGAGCACTATTTGTAATAGCAAGAAACTGGAAGCAACCTAGATGCCCCTCAATTGAAGAATGGTTAAAGAAGATGTGGCACATCTACACAATGGAATACTATTCTGCAGAAAAAAATAATGGTATCTTGAAATTCGCAGGCAAGTGGACGGCACTTGAAGAAACCATCCTGAATGAGGTAACCCAGTCACAAAAAGAGGAACACAGTATGTACTCACTCATATATGGATTTTAGATCTAGATCAAAGGATCACCAGCCTATTAATTCACACCACCAGAGGAACTAGGATACAAGGTGTATTCTAAGAGATTCATATGAATTCCTTCACAGAATTGGGAAGGGACAAGTCCCCCAGAGCTCAGGGGAAGTGCGGGGGGACAGCGAATGGAGAGAGAAGTAGGAGAAAATGAGGGGGAGGAAAGGAAAACATGTGTGACCAGGAAGATTGAGCCTGGTTAGGAATAGAAGACATGGAAGAGAGAGAGAGAGAGAGAGAGAGAGAGAGAGAGAGAGAGAGAGAGAGAGAGAACATAAAAGAGGGAGCCAATATTGGTTTTAAGATAAAATTGAACACAAAGAAAGTTCTAGAGAACTGAAAGACTGCTGCCAACTAACAATTTGAGCATCCGTGGAAAGGCTACCATAAATGCCCTTCCTGGAGAGTGAGATCAACAACTAATCTATGAAGCCCTCTACTAATGCCTGTTGGAAATAGAATCAAACACCCATACATAAACACTGAGTTGAAGTAGAACTCAGATGCAGAGGGAGAGGACAAGACCAGGTGGCAGAAACACATAGAGACAGCTTACCTAAACAAGGAGGAGCTAATGGGCCACCAGACAGATAGCTGGGAAGCCTGCATGGGACTCACTCAGGCCCCCCTGAATATGGGTCTCAACCAGAAGTACTGAGTAGTCTAAGGGACCTCAGACAGTGGAGCCAGGATGTATCCCTGGTGCACAAAAGGACTTTTCAACTTCCCCCCATGGAGGGATAACTGCCTTAACCTAGAGACAGGAGAGAAGCCCTAGTCCCTACTTCCCATGACCTGTCAGACCTACATGACTCCAACTGGATGGCATTCCCCTACATATGGAATTGGGGTGGGGGGAGGGGAGGGTGCTTAGAGTGCATGTGAGAGGCCAGAGAGGGTAAAAGGGTGGGAAGGAGGGAGGGAAGGTGGGAGGGAGAATGGGAAGGAGGGAGGGAGATGGAACTGGGATCAAAATGTAAAATAATAAATTAAATAAAAAAAAATGCTTTGACTCCAAAATTTAAGTTCAAGGACAAGTTACTGGGGAAAAGGATTTCTAATTTTGTTTCCACAGAAAATGAAAAGATGTGGATTCCTTCCAGACTAATGTGGTTTGATCAAGCCAGACCACCTGAAACAGAGTACTAGGTGATCCTACATTCAAAACAGCTGGACAAAGCAGCCTTATAGACTACAGCCAGGATTTCTGAATCCTCTTTGAATCCCCCATAACAATGTTCCTTACCAGCAGGAAGTAGTTTGGAAAGAACAACGCCCAAATTCCCAAATATTGTCTATAAATGTTTGTTTTTATTTAAATGGACTTGGTTATGAAATAAAATAAAATACAATAAATAAATAAAAGAAAAGAAAAGCAGAGAATGCAGCTCCCCCATACCTGTGATGAGGGGTTGGTCCAGCTTTCACAAGTGTATTGGGGGTCCATTATATTAGGGTCTATAAAGGGTAGGACCACTCATAACCTTCAAACTCTCAAACTTCAACGTATCTTTCAATACATACTTTGTATGGGTTCCTCTGTAAATATAGGCAATGGATATCAACACATACCCCAGAGGTAGCAGGACTATCAACCAAGACATGTACAATAGCAGCATCTTGAACTCAGATGTCACCATAGCCCTGCAGACAGCTCAGGCCCAATAGCAGTATGGTCCCTGGCCCCATATGCTAGGCAGCTACATGGTCTTCTATGGTAAGAGGAGCCACAGACCCAAATACAGAACCAGACAGGGCCCTCAGCCACAGGTTAGACCTGGACATCAATATAAACCTGGATGTCAACACAGGCTTCCTTGAACTATATGACCCTGATTGCAGCATGACACTAGAGCATTAACATGGCCTCAGATGTCAGCCCACACCCTGAACATTTGCATGGCACTTGGAAGTAACAGGAGCCACTTACATCAACACAGACCCTGACTACAGTAGGGCCATGGACACAGACATGATCCTTGGCAGCAGTTAACACCATTGCCACTCAGTACAGGCCACTCAGATTGGCATGGCACCAGCTTAAGAATGTCCTTTGGTCTCCAACATAGCTACAAGTGGGTATTTTGAAATATCAGTCGAACTTGTTTTACATTCATTTATGATGGGAAATGTGTGTTTGATGATGCAAGTATGCCTTGCATTCTTTTATGTTGCATTTTTTTTAAACTCTGTAAAAGTGTTTTAATTTGCCTGTCTAAAACACCTGACTGGCTTGATTGATCTAATAAAGAGCAAAAGAGTCAGTGTGTGGGAAGGAGAGAAAATGGCAGGGCTATCATGCAGAGAGAATAAATAGAGGGAGAAGAGGGAAGAGCAAGAAAAGCCAGCCACGCAGTCAGCCACAGGGTAAGAAGGAAAGAAAGAGATATGTAATAAAGAAATGTAAAAGACCAGAGGCAAAATGTAGATGGGATAACTTAAGTTATCAAAGACCTCCTTATGCGTGTCTCTCCAGAACTGGGATTATAGATGTATGGCACTGTTTTCTACTTTTTATGTGCATGCTGGGTATCTGACCTCAGGTTCCTGGGCTTTCCCAGAAGCATTTTACTAACTGACCTCTCTCCAGATATCCATTCTCACTCTATATCAATGGAAGAAAGCTAAGGTTTTCAAGGATTACAGATGCCTGTAGTCAAAATCTGATTTTCTACAGCTTCAGTTTCCCTATGTTTATGTGTATGTCCTACACTTTAACCTAGTACTTCAAGGTATCACAGAAGTTTTAAACTATTTATTGTCATTAGCAATTAATGTAGAAAAGTGGTTCATGTAGCAAGTGTTTGTCTGTGCCATGAGCCAGCTCATAAATAACCACTCAGTGATTTATTATTACTTATCAAGCTCAGCTAAAAGCTTAGAATTGTTTTTAACTAGCATTTATAATTTAAATTAACCTATTTATATTAATTTATATGCTGCCACGAGTCTCATGGCTTATCACCTCACCTCCTACATATAATGCTTCTTAAACACCTCCTGTAACTCTGTCATTCAACTTCTCAGTATCTCCTGTATTTTTAAATCCTGTGAAGGTATTGCCCATTTAACTCTTTCTCAAACCAATCAGACTGACCCATATTTACAGTGTAAAAAATATTTTGCAACACTTACCCCTTTTGACTAAATAAAAAGGAAAATTTAAACTCTAACATAGAAGAGCTGTATATAATGAGAACAACTATCAGGTAAGAATTGCATTTAAAAAGCCCAGTATACTAGTATATAGCAAATTTAGAGAAAATTTTCAAATATTCCATTGTCTATCCTCTCTTGGTAATCCCAAGTTTTTGTTTTTATTGTTTTTGTTTTTTGTTTTTTACCTATTTACTTTCTATCATGACTAAAAAAAAAAAAAAACTTTAACTATAATTCTCTAGCCTTCAACTCCATCAGACACCTGAAAAGGATACAATATTACCTGTGTGGTGGTGGTGGGGGGAAGTATAGAGCAAGCAACTTCCAAAACTGTGAAATGACAGAACATCTGGCTGCTTGGACAGTCACATCAGAGTACCTATATAAAGTTGAGACATCCATCCTTGGTGTACAGGCCTAGAATATTAGGCCGAATTTCTGTGAAGATTTTCTGTGAAGCAATGATTTAATGGACTGTCCTAACCTCTCTTAACAAGGTTTGGCAGCCACTTTCTCTCTCTCTCTCTCTCTCTCTCTCTCTCTCTCTCTCTCTCTCTCTCTCTCTCTTTATTTACATGTGAAACAAGGTTGTTTTACATGTCGATCCAAGTTCCCTCACCCTCTCATCTTTCCCTGTCACCCCCACCAAATCCCAGTTCATCCCCTTTTTGTTCCCCTGGGAGGATGAGTACTTCCATGGGTAGTATTCAAAATCAGTCATATCATTTCAGGCAGGATCTAAGGCCTCCCCCATGTGTTTAGGCTTTGAGAAAGTATCCCTCTATGTGGGGTGGGCTCCCAATGTTCATACTTATACTAGGGATAAATACTGATCCATTAGACTAGAGGCCCCATAGACTGCCCAGTCCTCCTAAATAATACCCACATTCGGGGGGTCTATGTCAATCCTATGCTGGCTTCGCAAATATCAGACTGGGGTGCATGAATTCCCACTGGTTCAGGTCAGCTGATTCTGGGGGTTTCTCCAGCCTAGTCTTCACCTCTTTACTCATCACTCCTCCCTGTATGCAGCTTGATTCTAGGAGTTTGGCTAGTGTTTAGCTGTGGGTGTCTGCTTCTGCTTCCACCAGTTACTAGATGAAGGCTCTAAGATGGTATATAAGGTAGTAGTCAATCTCCTCATCATGGAAGGGCATTAAAGGTAGCCTCTCCACTATTGCTTAAATTTTTAGGTGGGTTCTTTCATGTAGATCTCTGGGCATTTCCCTAATGCCAGCCTTATCCTTAAATAGACAATGTCTCCCTTTATTATGGCATCTCTTTGCTTTTTCTCCTCTATTCTTTTCTTGTCTGAATCTTCCTATTCCCTCATAACCACCTCTCCCTTTCTCTTCTCCCTTTATCTTTCTCCTAACTCCCTCTCCCTCCCTCCATGCTTCCAATTTGCTCAGGATATCTTGTCCATTTCACCTTCTCCAGAGACCATTTATGTCTCTCTTCATTTCCTCCTTCTTTCCTTGCTTTTCTGGCAGTGTGAATTGTAGGCTGGTAATACTTTGCTCTATGTTTAAAATCCATATTTGAGTGAGTACATACAGTGTTTGTAGTCCCTCATGAAAATGGGAATTTGTATACCTCAAGATCCAGTAATTCTACTCTTAGGCATATACCCAAAAGATGCACTTTCATACAAGGACATCTGTTCAACTATGTTCATAGCAGCATTATTTGTAATAACCAATAACCTGGAAGCAATCTAGATATCTAGATGCCCCTAAATTGAAGAATGTATGGAGAAAATATGGAACATTTACACATTGGAGTACTACTCAGCAGAAAAATCACAATGCAATCCTGAAATTCACAGGAAAATGGATGGAACTAGAAGAAACCATCTTGAGTGAGGTAACGCAATCACAAAATTACAGTAACTTTCTTTTGTGTCCAGTTTGGACAGCATGCTTTCAGCAATTGAGGGAAGGACAGTTTCTTGCTCAAATGGCTAGTTTTTACCACAAAGAAAGAAACCTTCATAAGGAGGTTCTTTCATAACCATCTTTTTATGAAGAAGATTAGTGCTGCCAGTAGAAGACTTGTCTCAGCCCAAACATATTAAAACATTAAAATGCCATATACTGAATTTTCTAAAGTATTTAAAGACCATATACCTATTTAAAATATGTCCATGATTAACCTTTCAAATATACATAAAATGACCATAAGTTTGTTATAGATGGCTACATACTAACCTATATTTTTATTACCCTAAACAGCTTTCAAAGATTATAACTTTTCATTACATTTCTAAAAATGAACTGCATAGTTACAGTTCCTTAAACAACAAATAGAAGCATATAATACAGTATAACAAAATAACCTTAGATTTGTATCAATATACAAAAATATCTTAAAGAATGGTAGAAGCATATAAGCATAAGAAAACTAATCTAAATATGTATCAATATGCAAAAATCCATACCAATGTAAGAATATTTAAGATTAGTGGTTGCTTTTTGAACTTAAAAGTAGATCCAATAATCTTCTCTTTATTCTATCATATCTTTATACCCCCCTTTTCTTTCCACATAGAAATCCCTGAATCTAATTTCTCTTGTTCAGTTTATGTGACTAATACCAATAATAATTTGTATTCAACCCCCTCAAACAATGACAAACATCCATAACCCAACAAATTATCAAAATACAACGCACCCCATCTAATGGGAATGTGGGTGTTGTGTTCTCTAGACTGCATCCTATTGCCTTTGGGGGACCCCAAGAACATTAAAAATAATAGTCAAGTCATGGCTAGATAATCTGTGAGGCTGGGCCATCTAAGCCATGAGTCGTACAGCTGTTTTGGATATGGAATTCTGAGGAAACTTGCACAGAGGCACTCTAATAGGCTGGATCACCTAGGCCACCCATTTTCATTGTTCTCTGATTCTGTTACTCTGAAAACACACAACATTTAAAAGGTAAAATAAATGTCTGTGTTAGTAAACATATGAACTATGAGTTGCACACAGGCTAGGCAAGAATGATTTTTATGTGTTTATTGTTTGAGCAGGTCAAATATATATCACCTGTCTTATGCTGTCTTCTAGTTTATTTTTTCTTTAGGTTTATTTCTTTATGTCTATTGTCAGAATTTTCAGGTGATCTCCCCTAATCAAACTTGATTTCTATCAAACTTGAATAAACCCACTTCCTTTCATTTTCTTTTGAAACAAAACAGAGCCTCTTCCCCAATATAACATATATCTTATTTCTATTTTAAAGTTAAAACATTATTTAAAATAAAGGTCATTTTAATTTAATAAATTTATAATCCAATGTCTCTCAGAACCTATTGTTTGCTCATCAGCAATCAAAAATTTAAAGTCAATACAATACCATACAGGATAAGTCAATATAATACCATACAGGATACAGAATCCCTCTATATTTACCATCTCAATGTGGCTTATTCTATTTTGATTATTTATGGACTGTTTACTTTTTAATGACCATCTATACCCATTTTCTTTTCTTTCTTAAGCCTACACATATTTTTAAATACAGTATAATCTGTTTAGAGGTTTTTATTTCCTTCTGAACCAATGTTACTACATATCTGTAACCTTTTCTGTATGCTTGAACAAAATCTTAAATCAACATAGAGCTTAGCTAATGGCATGTTGGTGACTCCAACCTGCAGGCAGTGGCTAAGAAAACTGTTTCTTTACCACTACATGCATGCAAGAGACTGCAGGACTAGGACACCATGTTTGGCTCAGTTTTTGTGTGATTGGAATCCCTTTAAAATCTTTCTTAGCTCTTAAGTGAAAATACATGCCTCCACATTGGATGTCATTTCTGAAAAGATTTTCTCTGTCCTACCAGCCAGCTCTCATATAACCACATTGGGATTTATTATTAATTATGAAAAGTAGGTGATAGCTTAGGCTTGTTTCTAACTAACTGCTATAACTTAAATTAATCCATTTGATTTATTTATGTGCTGCTATGTGGCACATGGCTTGTTACCTAATCTCCTACATGTCATGGTTCTGTTTCCTTGTGACTCCACCCTTCTTTTATCATTCTCTGTGCCTGGAAATCCTGCCTCGTTATGAGTTTTTGGCTCTTTATTAAACTAACTATAGTGACACATTTTCATAATTTACAAAAAGGTTATTTACAGCAGATTCACATCATTTGTGACTGACTCATGCTTCTAAAGTTGGTGGAAAATATATAAATTTAGTTATTACTGATATAGTGAACCCCACTTACATTAGTTTTTCTTTGAAATGATGTGTCTTTTATTGCTAAATACCAGCAAGCATTTTTTTAAAATTATTTTTATGTGGATAGACTGTTGAACTACCTTTATAGCAAATTTTACTGGTTTTTTTTCTTCAATGTTTTCTCCTATGAGTTCTTGTCTTCAGACACAAACTTTTCTTAAGTCAAGGAATCTTTATATCTCAACATGTACATGTAAACATTCATAATTTTTGAACCAGAGACTACATTTGCTATATGCTGTAAACTAAATGTATATTTTGGGATATGCACTCATCTAGACACAAAGCCTTTCCCTAAACAACAGTTTAAAATGCTATAATGTGCATTCATTGGAAATGATGCATTTGACAAGGAGCTTTTTTGCAGTTGTCTGTAGAAACAGCTCTGCTACTTAGACACAAATGAATGGGGCAGCCAAGGTAAATTGTTCCCCAAATTCCAAAGCTGAGGTGTTTGTTTTATCCTTTGCACATACAGCGCTTTCTTATTTCTCAATTGGCACTCAGAATAACATCCTCAGTTGTTTATACACAAATATTCCAGCATTTCTATCAACTAAGCAAGTTTATCACATTCATCATTATATCAGGGATGTTGACTATAATGTGATCCTGCACAAGAATTCAACATATTTTTATTGACTGAACAAAAGAATATAGGTGTCCACTTTCTCTAAATAGATTAGGATTTTTATGGATCAATGTCATGTGACATCTAGATACCCTGTCTGATTTTTGCCCTAGCTTCTGGAAGTAGAGCCAGCAGCACACAACCTTAGCTATCATTATCTTCAGTGGATGCCTCGTCTGTAAAACTCTGGTTAAATTAATGTCAGATACACTTCCAAAGGAGGCCACATGATTGACAAGTGAGAGACTGCAGGAGCTTGGCACTTTTTGCAACAAGGAATATCAATGAATGCTTAAGAAACAAAGTTCCTATAGACTTGTATAGGTCATAATAACTTTTCCATTTGTTCAGTTTTGTTTTGTTCTTCCTACTTCTATGAATGTGGAGCTGAAGGAGGATGCTTCTTACCATACACTGTTCTGTAGTAGTTTATTCCAACTTGAAATTGTTTTCCAGGAGGAAGGGGAAGGCAGACATAAGGCATGGGAACTAGACAGCTTTCTCATGTCTGGAAAGAATGAAACTTGCAAGTTTTATGAAGATCCCTTTGAAGCCTGCATGAAGCAGCAAATAACTAACATGATATTCAATCTAGGTGACTATGGAATAAAAAAATTCAGACATATGGAGCTTCCTTTAAGCCCTGCAGAGAGTTCCAAGGATGCAGCTTTCTTGAGGCCTAACCTATCTTGGAACTAGGCTTTACAGTGATGCAACTATATTCAAGCATAATTTTCCCAGCTCCTTTAAATAACCTCTTGCCAATCCTCTTGCATAGAATCTAGTAAAAACCAGTTAGTTCAACAAGTTAGACTTCAATGCAATAATTGCACGGATAGCTCCTGTATTCCATATGGGAAGTTGATGTGTATATGTTCCTCTTTGTGCGTATTTCTATGTATGTGCATATGTACCTGTGTGTTTGTGTATCTGCAAGTCTGTGTCTCTCCCGTACCTATGTTTGTATGTTTGTTTGTGTGTCTTTGCCTGTATTTGTATCTGTCCCTGTGTTCTGTGTATATCTGTATGTTTGTGTGTATGCCTGTGTCTCTGTGTATGTATCTGTGTCTGTCTCAGTGTGTGTCTCTCAATAATTTGTGGTGTGTGTGTGTATGTGTGTGAATATGTATGTGTTACACGATTTATAAAGAGAAATTTAACCTGTAATGAGTAAGGTTTTCTGCCCACCGCCGTTCTTGTCCCGCCTCACCAGCCCCAATTAACATACCAAGACTCTGTATTTGACATAATGCTGTTGGCCAGGTACTAGTTTCTTATTGCCTATCTCTGTTTTAATTATTAATCCATTTCTGTTGATCTAATATTTCCACGTGGTCTCATTGTAAGACCCTCAGAATGAGGAGTCTTCAAGTTTCGGTCGGTACCCCAAGAACTCAATGTCCAGTCCAGTTGCTGCAACATGCAAGAGGTTTTAATGAACAGGAAATGTTTGTGAAAATGGGCTCCTCCAGCACACAGGCTAGAGAGAAGCCTCCCCCCCCCCAGGCACAGGTGTTTTTAAAGGCAAACCCACAAGCTTAGGGAGTGGGGTGGGACCCTCTGTCCATTGACCCTTTGAGGACAGATGGTCTGCTATCAGGGTCAACAGACCTTAGGGCTTCAGGGTGTGCTAATTAATTTTGTCTGGGCAAACTGGAATTGCAGCTATCACTTTGTTTCCTAAGGACCCTATTCACAGGACCCTGACTCACAGGAAAGGAGGGGCAATGTGAATTCTTGGTGTCTTGTTATCTCAGGCCCTTGTGAGGGGAAGTTAGCAAATTCCAAGGAACAGATATTGGTTTCCAGGTTAGTCCTTCATTCCAAGTCGGGGGGGGGGTATCTTTAACTTTACTTTTTTTGTTTTTCATCATTTTACCAGGAATATGGAAGGCAGTCTCTCCATCTTGACTCTCATTACTCTCATTACTACTTCCTCTTTCCTCCTTGTCTCCTAGTCCTGCCTATTTTGCTTTCCTATTGACCAACAATGCTTTACTCATTAACCACTATGAGAAACATATTTACAGAATGACATCTCCCATCATCTCCTCTTTTCTGTCTAAATAAAAAGAAGGGTTCTAACCTTAACACAATAAAATATATCACATAACAGTTATCAAAGAAGAATCACAGTTAACAATACTTAGTCCATTAACATTTATCAAGATTAAAAGAAACTATTCTATCATTTATCCTATATTTGTGAGTCTAAAGACCTATATGTAACTTATCTTTAAGCTTAACTAAGGAAAACTATAACCATAACTATTTGTCTTCAACTCCTTCAAAAACCACAGAAGGATAGTATATAAACTCTAGAAACGACTGAGACAACTCTCTGCAAGGTCAGTCACCTGATGTTCTTTTGTAATCTTCCATCTTTAGCCCATGGGCCATTGTGTGTGTGGCAGACTCTTCAGTAAAGCAAGAAACTTTAAACACTCTTCTTGTATTGGCAGTTTGTCAGCCACTTTTTTCTGTGTCCTGTAGACTGTCTGGAATACTCTTCCATGAAGCAAGAACTCTGTAGCAATATCCATCTTGAATTAGCAGTCACTTTTCTGTGGGTCCTGTATGCCCAGTAGATATAGCATAAATTCAAACAGTTCAGACAAGAGCAGTATCTTGTCCAAATGGCTAGTCTTGCCATATTGGAAGTAAACTCCCTAATGAGTTTCTTCAATGTCCATCTTTTTTTTTTTTTTTTTTTTTTTGAAGCAGGTGTTGTTGCCAGGAGCAAATGTGCCTCATTATCAAGGAAAATCCCTAAACCATTTTAAATGCCATATTCTGTAGGTTTTTGAAATGTTTGAAGAATTCCTATCTATCTCAAATACATCTCTGTGTATCTTGAAAAACTAATTTAACTCTAAGCTTTGACTCTCCTAGGTAATTATCTATAATCTGTATTACATTATACATTACATTTCTAAATGAACTATATAAACACAATGCCTAAACAAGAGGAGAAATATCTATCAAAAAATTGACCTTAAATTTGTATCAATAAATGAAAATCCATTCCAAATCAAAGTATTCATATCTATACCATAATCCCCTTTTTACCTTTAAAAAGATATTGATTGTGATCATTAACTATTTATAACTAACCCCATTTAAATGAAAACAAACATTTATAAATCATATTTGGGGATTTGGTTGTCGTTCTTTCCTAACTACTTTCTGCTGGTAAAGGTCGCTGTCATGGGGGATGCTAAGAAGATGCAGAAATCCTGGCTTTAGTCTGCAAGTCTGCTTTGTCCAGTTGTTTTGAATGTAGGATCACCTGGTACTCTGTTTTAGGGGTCTGGCATGCTCAAATCACATTAGTCTGGAAGGAATCCACAGCTTTTCATTTTCTGTGGAAACAAAAATAGTGTGTATGCCTATGTCTCTGTGTCTGTCTCAGTATGTGTCTCTCTATATTTCCGTGGCATGTGTGTGTATGTGTGTTGTGTGTGTGTGTGTGTGTGTGTCACATGATTTATGAAAAGAAAGTTAACCTCTAACCTCTGTATTATCATGTACTTTCTGAGAACCACTATTTTTTGTAGCAAAAGTAACACAATTTTACCCTTAGTTATTTGCTGCTTAGACAATTATAGGACAGTTTAAACTTCATGGATCTTATATAATTCTTCTTTATCACTACAAAGTAGGTTTTTTGTTTCCATTCACAAGATTTTTATGTGGCTGAAAATTATCTCCAAACTCTTGAAGTTGAAGAAAGAGAGTTCATCAATTTGTACAAGTGTGTTGGATGTAATAGACCCAGTTCAGTTCATAGCAGCTACATTGGGCAGCTCACAAATACCGGTAATTACAGCTACAAAAGGTATTACTCCATATTGTGTCTCCACAAATATGACACACAGCTTATATACATACATATAAACGATTTTAAAATATTTTCAATTCATCTAAACCTACAATTTACTTTTTCCTCATAACACAAACAATGTTGTAAGTAAATAGCTATAACAGAATTCTAGATTTTTTTTTGTTTTTTCTCACATGTCAAAAGACCACCACTAGTATAACAGTGCTCTTAATAAATGTTCATTTAATTGTTTCACAGATAGCTGTTCTGCATTTCATTATAGCCTTGAAACAAGATGGGTAGACAAAGAAGTAACAGAGGCTATTCTGTGTCATATTTCAATGGCTAAAGTAGAATGAGAACACAACACATGGGTAACTTTTTAACTGATAAGGAATTTATTTTGAAGAGACAAATGATGTGTAATATTGGCTTATTGAAAGCATGTAATGGAAGATGTACCAGTTTTCATATTACCCTTATATGTAAGATCCTGTATTACAACAGAAATTGGCTAGCAGCACTGGGCTTGGTTTCATATTTATTGAGACTTTGTTTATAATTTTCATTAAGTATTGTGTTTACACAGGTTTAATAAAATATGGGATATGAATTAATATGATTCATTGCAAAAAACACATAGGTGGTTTAGTAACTCATATGAGCAATTCTGAAAATGGCTAAGCAAGCTTATTCACAATATACTAGGTTATAAGAGACAAAGAAGAGTAGAAAAAGTTGTTATCAACTTAGGGAAGCCAACAGCTCTGTGCACTACTTAACTTTTACACTTTCCCCCACTTTATACAAATACTGTTGAGTTATTTCTTTATAAACAATCTCAAATATGTTGTTCAGTTATTTTGTCTTTGACATAACAACTTTTTACAAAATTTCAATTATATCAGAGGATTATAGTCCTGTAAATACTATAAGTTAGTGAGGTAGGAGACTTGAGCAAGGTTTGAGTCTTCAGTGTTCCTAGAAACTAAAGAAAAGTTCCTTGATATTTAATCTTCTTGTGTTTTCATAACAATAACTAAAAGGATGGGGTTTTTAATCCAATGAGAATGGGAGCTCAACAACAGATAGGGTGTGTTGAAATCCATTATTCTCCATGAAAACAGTGACATTGGGGGTGAATATAATATAAAAATGATACTGTGAATAGAGTTGTTGCATTAAATAGGAGAAATTGCAAAGGACACCAAAACCCAAAGACTAGCATGATTTTACAGAGACTTAATCTTTAATGCCCTACAGGAAAACAGAAGGGCAGATTAACGTTTATGTAAGTAGCAATAAATTGCAATAAAATTTGACAGAAGAATGACTAGAATAAGGTAAAATGAGAACTTCAGAATTTAGTCACAGGTTTGAGGTATAATGTAGAAGTAGTCTAACAATGGCTAGAAAAATTGATTGCCTCCAACAAAGAGTATTCTTTTACTCTTAGTGAAGATGGGAGATTTCTTGAAACATGAAAGCTTGAGAAAATGTAAACTCATAATAACAGGGAAAAGAGAGAATTAATGGCTCTTAGGTAACACAAGATATGAGTCCAATATAATACACATGGAGTTGACAACACCTGAGAACAATGAAAACGGTTTTTCCATTTCAATAGGAAGCAAGAAAAATTATGTGGCTGACAAGCAAGGAATTGGGTGTCAAATACAAAAATCCTTTCTACGTGTTCTATATTTTTAGGGCAACAGAATGATGCAAAGAGCTAAGAATGTGGAGAGAAGAGGAGGTGAGACATAAAAAGAGATGGTGTCAAATGACTTTAGGCCCAGACTAGCTGAAAAGTTTGTTAAAGAGTCAGATGTTTAATATAAGGAGGGATTTGGGAAAATATGAAATGATATCTAAAATGTAAGTCATGTATAAAATATGAATTGAATAGGGATTGCATTTATATAAAACAAGTAGCCCAACTGTAGCAGTGAAGAATAGAGGCCATTATTAGATCAGGGAAGACAAATATTCGAAAGCAATGCTAGAAAATGCAACAGCTACATGGGCATTAACATCATTACTTACCTTGGAAGAGGTAATGTTGGAAAGTGAAGCAGTGGGCCAAAGATGTAAATCATTGGAGAGTAGCCTCAGAGTACACAGGTGAGAACAACCAAGTCTGGGAGTGGGCATTTCTGTAAAGGTATATGGCAGAATCCCTGTTTTCACCCAGGGGATGGGGGCTGTCCTTACCTACTGGTCATTCAGTGTTCCAGGAAAACAACTGAAATTACAGAGTCTATCTTCTTCAAGAGGAATTCTCAAATCAGCACAATATGTCTGATTTATCTCATTTGAGTGTTCAGATTGCCGCTCATCTTAGTTACTACTGTTTGTAAAAGTGAGTCACCTAAGATCATAATTTCCATAATATTCACTTCAATGCCTCATAGACCCTTCAGCATATTTTGAAACTCCTTACCCACAGTCACTTTTTCAAGAATCACTAACATTTCTTGGAGACACAGCCATCGTTTTCTAAACCTCATTACTAGAAGTCCTTGCTAATTTAGAAGAAGTAATGATTCCTAGCAATCCACCTCCAACTTTACCTGTGTGTATCACAGAGTAGAATTGAATATTGGCTGGCACACATACAGAGACTCCACAAATTAAACACATTTTTTGATGAGACAAGATGCAACAGTAACTCAGCTGGTGTAGAGTTTGTTCTTGTGAGCACAATCTGGCTCAGCATGGGCTGTCTTGGTTTGTGTTAACATTCTAATGCACTAATCATTTTAATACTTAACACTTAATATTTATTATATATATATTTGTGACATAAATCAAATCCTTCTCTGAACTAACTAGTTGATGCCCCTTGTGATTCAGCTTTCCTGCTGATTTTATTTATGTTATGTCCTGTTATGTTGCCACCCATGCTAGAAATTTATCTGAGCTATGACTTTTGCTGCTGATTTAGCAAACATTTTATATTCTCAAATGAACTGTAAAAATTATTTTTTCTCCTGACAGATCCATTATGACAAGTGCTATAAACTCTACTGTGGACTATATCTCTTCCATTAAGTTGTTCTTTATGTCAATTTTCCTATGCACATAACATGATGGTAGTAATATTGTACCTGTCTGAGATTGCCTAAGACAATCATTAAGTTCTTCAGCATGGCACATCTATACACTTAGTTTTATTACACCTGTTTCTGGTTTATACAGCTTGTTAGAATGATTGAGTTAAGGATAGTAAAATGAGCTGAAAGTAGCCCATGAAACCCAATTTCATTCCACATATTTAGGCTGGCTATCTATGAACAAACAAAGCATTTAAAAAGAGATGGTAAAGTCCACCATTTCTTATCAGGTAAAAAATATTGCAATGTATCTGCATTACACCAAATTTTCAGATAAGAGTAAATGCAGATCTTGAAGAAAAAAAAATATTTCTGATGCAAAGTCATGTCTATATGGTCCCTTACCTTAGCTTAGGTTGCTGGAAAAATCTTTCATTTGTTACTATATTTTAAATTGTTTATCAAAATTCTACCACAAATAGCAACTGAGGAAATGAGAAAAGAGGCACATAACTTAAGAGATAAGTCTGCCGCCCACCAAATTTTATGCTGAAATTCTAATTCTCAGGAAGTGAGTCTGTTAAATTGTGTTCCTTAAAAGGATAATTAAGTTAAAATGAGGTCACAGGGATTTCTTTTCATTCTTTTTAAATTATGTATTTCTTATTTTACATATGCCCAGTTCCCTCTCCCTTCTATCCTCCCATGGTTTCCGATTCCTCCCTACCATCCCATTTCCCACCCACTCCACAGGGAGGGTGAGGCTTTCCAGGAGGGATCAACATCTGTCTAGGTATTTGGAGTAGGGCCTAGCCCCTCCCACCTCTTTCTAGCTTAAGGGAGTATCCCCCCATAGGGAATATGCTCCCAAAGTCCTTTGCTGTACCAGGGATACATCCTGGTTCCACTGTCAGAGGAAATCCATAGATTTCTCAGGCTTTGTAACTGAGACCAATATTTAGGTCGAGGTCAGTCCAATGCTGGTTTCCCAAATGTTAGGCTATGTCCCATAAGTTCCCCTTTGTTCAGGTCAGCAGTCTCTATAGGTTTCTGTAGCCTATTCTTGACCCATTTGCTCATCACTTCTCCCTATCTGCAACTGGATTCCAGAAGTTGGACTCAGTGTTTAGCAGTGGGTGTCTGCTTCTGTTTCCATACTAGATGAGGGCTTTAGGATGTCATATAAGTTAGTTATCAATCTCATTATCATGGAAGGGCATTTAAAGTATTCTCTCCACTATTGCTCAGATTGCTAGTTGGGGTCATCCTTGAAGGTCTCTGAACATTTCTCTAGATTCAGTTTTGTCTTAAACCTATAATGGCTCCCTCTATTGTAGTATCTCTTTTCTTGCTCTTGTCTATTTGTCCCCAGACTCAATCTTCCTGGTCCCTCATGTTCTCCTCTTGCCTCTTCTTCTTCCATTCTCTTTCTCCTAACTCCCTCTCCACTCGCTGCTGCCCCAATATGCTCAGGAGATCTTGTGTCTTTCCCCTTTGAGGGGGATATTGTATGACTCTCTTAGGATCCTCCTTGTATTCTAGCTTCTCTGGTAATGTGAATTGTAGGCTGGTGTTCCTTTGCTCTATGTCTAATATCCATATATGAACGAGTACATACCATGTTCATAATCCAATGAGGCAAGTGTCCTTATGAGATGAGAGACTGTAGGTATACACAGTAGAGCAACCATGGCAAAACAAGTTGGGAAATGGTGGGAACTTAAAATTTACTAACTAAGATATAATTGTATTAATTTCATCCTCCATCTTATCCATTCCTGCTCCTCCACTACCTCCCAAATTCACAGCTTCCTGTTGTTTTATACAGATTCAGATAGACAGACAGATAGATACATACATACATACATACTTACAAACATACATACATATATGCATACATACATACAACATTCTGAGTTCATTCAGTGTTACCTATGTATGTTTCTATGGCTCTTTATCAACTACTACTGTATACTCAATTATGGGGCTCAACCATGGGAAAGACTAATGTTCCCTCTCTCAAATGTAATTACCTGAACATCTATATCTAGGGGAAGGGCTACATGAGAGTTCCCTGAACTGCACTTATGTACCAGCTGTTGAAATTATTAAGACATTGCTTTGGCAGCCATGTTATTGATATTTGACAGCTGGGTAGGACTACTGCTTGTTTCCCTCCCATGGCAGGTTTCATATCACCTTACATACTATAAAAGTTAGTTATCATGGACAAGAATTTCATGTCAGTGCCAGCTCAGTTGCTCTGAGTTTTGTGTCAAACTACATGGTGTCTTCAGCAGCAGAGACTTCAGCTTATGGTTGATAATCAAGGGTAATAACAATAGTCTATATTGTTTGGGGATTCTTTGGGACTCCCCTTACCCAAAATTCAAGGATTTTTCTAATGTAAGGCACAAGGTGATCAGTTTTAAGCCAAAGAAATCCCTCTGAAGGAAGCTACTTCACTACCAACTTCAGTGTGAACACAAAACTTCCAGACTGTGAGAAAATGAATGCCATGGTTCAAACCCCACTATTTATAGAATCTTTCTATGGCATCTAGGGGAAAGTTACACATTATATAGATCATATCAAATTTAGTTGGAAATTCTTTACACCATTTCACCTAATTGCCCTCCCCCAAACCTGGAGATGCAATTATATCTTTAGTTAGAAATAGGAAGAATCTAAATCTTACAAGGCCTCATCTCTAATGAATAACTACTGGTAATTAATGACTTCTGAAAGTTAGAATAAATTTTCTCTGAGCACAAACTTTCTGATAAGAGATGACCCCTGTCCAGTGCTGGTCGCACAAACCTTTAACCCCAGCATTTGAGAGGCAGAGGCAGGCAGAGATCGCTATCAGCCTGGTCTACAGAGCTACACAGGAAACTCTATCTTGAAAAAAAAAAACAAAAAGAAGATCACACATACATATGCAACATATGTACTAAATGAACCCCCCAAAAATTGTCTTTATAAATTGTGTGTGTGTGTGTGTGTGTGTGTGTGTGTGTGTGTGTGTATTTTCTGAAGCTATTACATGTTTTTGCCAAACTTTTACAGACCTTATAATTGAATTAATAATGTGCCTCAAGATCATTTAAAAATATGTATTCAGTCTACTCTTCTACTATGTACTGAGTCTGAGTCCAACCTGCCTTTAAGAAAATATTTTAACCAGCTTTATTTTTGCATGCCCTATGTTATAAGCCTTTATACTCTAATATAAATGCATATCTTCAGTATTAAACTATTTTCCATTACCCTGAACCTGAATAATTTATGTGTATGTTTGTGGTACTAATTATTTGCAAGTAGTCAACAGGTTGAAAGAAAATTCAAGCAAAACATATATATTGTGTGTTGAAAGCAAGACTTGGATATAAGTTTCTACTATCTAATACTTGTTTTGAGTATTCTTTTGGATCAGCTGAGGTGAGTAAAGCAATTCTACTAAAGATCTGTGTAAAATAGATACTCCTCCTTCCTTTTCTATACCACATGGAGCAAAGTCACTTGTTATAGACTGACAAGTAACAGGGACAGATAGGACTCACACCACAGATGATTAGACAAGACACAGAGCACCAAATTCAGACAAGGTGAGAAGTGGGGATTTCACATTTGGGCTCACTTTTATCCTGAACTACTTCAAGAGGAAGTCCTTTATTTTTCTACTCCTCATGGCAACATTGACACATTTTGTTGTTACCTCAAGGTATCTTTAAGCACTACTGATTCACATATGCAACAAAAATAAAGATTAAGATATCATTCATTTGAAGATTGGGTAGAAGTGAAGGCAGTGTGGGAAGAAAGAAATGAGGAAAGGCAAATGCAATATTCATGTATGAAATCATCAAAATGTATGTATATATAAATATATATTCTATCTTATTAATATGAATATATATCATATTTATTAACTTATATATCATGTATATCTGAGAATAAATAAAATAGAAAAATAAAAAATAACTATATATGCAACCCATGTAGAGGCTGGGAAGTTATGGTTAAAATTCTGGCCTTTATGATTCACAATCCATATTGTTTACCTTTAACAGATCATACATTCCATATATTCATCCCTTGAATTCATTGATGCTCTAGAATGTAAAAAAAGAATATATTATGACTTTATCCCAGTACTCAAAGGTGTCTTCCTGGTCTTATTACCCTATTCCTATGGAACAAAGCCTTTGTTTATGGGTTCTCTCTCTAAATATTCAGAGTTCATTAAAGAATGAAACTCATTACCAATATTCATGCCTCAAGGGAAGAGCTAGAATCTTGTATTTAATTTGAAGGAGCATCTGGTTCACAATACCAGATACCCTGAGAATATCTTCAGAGTCCCACTTGTCCTTCATTAACTTAAAGTAGAACAAATAGCCCCAGATTGCCTTCTGTCTTTGGGCACCAAAGGGCCCACTAGTAGATAAGGTAGAAATGGGCTGTGTCAACACACAGATCTTGCTGGAATAAATTAGTTGATTTCACTGGCTAGACTTCATTTTCTTCTTTTCATTTTATTCCTTTCCCTCTCCAATAGATTTCTCTTCCATCCAAAGGGAAAGCTACAAGGTCATAGGCTATCTTGTTTGTCTCTGTGACTCCAATACCTGGCTGACTGCCTGACACACATTAAAGGTTCAATAAATATTTTAAAATTGAATTGGGATTCTAAATTTTTAGCTGATGAAGATGAATGTGTACCCTGTTACTTGACAGGAGTTCAAGCAATGTTCAGAAAACTGCTGATGGCAGCTCAGCCTTTGTGTTTAACATACAAATCCACAGTCTTTAAGCAGCTCATGAGTTTCCAGTAACAGTAAAGGCAGTCTTATATCTCCTTTTCTTAACTGTCCTGCTTCTATTTTCAAGACTATAATGTGATTTTTATATTATATTTCATTGGCCTAACAAATGAAAATTATAGAATGTATGAAACTCATACATCTAGAAATGACTGCTGTTATCACTTAAAATCCATTATTTGTTTCTTTTATAAATAACCAAAATGTATTCTTCTACAGTGGGCTTGAACTCTGAAGGAAGTACCATAGCATGCTTTCATAACATGCTAATTGAAAACATTATTGCACATTATTAAGAATTAAAGTGGGACTTATCGGATGTAAAAGGATTTGCAGCATGACTATTTTCATTTCATATACTCACATTGAATCTACTCCTTTCCAGACACTGGGCAGCCACTAGAGCTAAAATATGGCAAGATGCAGGTTTCTCCTTTCTAAGCTATACTATATATTTTAAATATTATTTCTCTGGATTACACACTGATAATTGAAGTTTTATTGATATTAATTTATTCATCTACTTCTACTCATTAGAAATAACTTACTTTACAAATTCCACTCCTTCAAACTGTTTTTTTCATTTGAAATTTTTCATTGAAGACATCATACAGTATTTTCTATTATAGAAGTATGATAATGTCAGTAATAAACAAGATGATTGGCATTCTCTGCTGATATTGGGATATAGAGATAAATAGCAAACAAAATGCAAGGGGCATCTATGTTTGGTAGTAGATTTGTAAAGGAAACAAAAACAGATATAGAAGATTCAGTTTTGTTAATACAGAGAGTATCTAAAGTTGATTTAGCCATAACTACTTATATATGACTTCAATGTTTTAGAAAAGGAAAATAAAGAAACAGTGTCCCAGACATTCTAGGGAAGAATTTTAGGATGAGTCATGAACAAGCATAAAACAGGCAAGGCATAAATGCACATTCCTATAGTGGAATAACTATGCTTCATGTGGAACCACATGAAATTAATCATGCACCATAATATCTCAGTTCCCATATTCATTCAGTGTTTTATAGGATGTTGGAAACATCTGGGTCTTTTATCTCTGACATAACTTTATTTCCCAGGAAAATAAGAATGAATGTTGTCATTTCAAAGTAAGGAATAAAAACTGTTTGGTAGATTTTGGAAAACAGCAAGAAAAAAACAGTGTGTAAAATATGACTAAGATGCACAATCACCTTGGTACACAAGCCACATAAAGACACAACTAATAAATAAAACTACAGACCACTGTCTCTCATGAACATAGATGCAAAATTACTCAGTAAAATACTGGCAAACCGAATGCAAGAATACATCAGAGAAATCATCCACATGACCAAGTAGGTTTCATCCATGGGTTGTAGGGATGGTTTAACATATGAATATCTAACAACATGATCCACCATATAAACAAACTCAAAAAGATAAAAACCATATGATGCTGAAAAAATCATTTGACAAAATTTAGCAACATAAAGGTCTTAGAGAGATCAGGGATAACAGGAACATACCTAAACATAATAAAAGCAATATACAGTAAACCAGCAGCCAACATCAAACTGAATGGAGAGAAGCTTAAGGTGATTCCTCTAAAATCAGGAACAACACAAGGCTGTCCTCTTTCTTCATATCTCTTCAATATTGTATTTGAAGTTCTAGCTAAAGCTGTAAAATAACAAAAGGAGATCAAGGTGTGGAGCTAAGATGTGTCGATTAGAATCTTCAGTCAGATACAAGAAAATTTACTCACAGTTTTTGTTTTAATTCATCTTGTACAGATAAAATCAAGAAAACAGTGCTTGCCTCACAGGGTTGGTAAGATGATGGAACCAATAAATATATGAAAGTGTGGTAAACTTTGCTGTGAATATGTATGTTCAGAAAAATGGTTACTGTTGTGATTACTGATATTTAGATTTCAACATTTCCAACATATCCTTCAATTATGTGAACTATGAAAATAAAAATCTCAATCACACGGTACTTCCAAAAAAAAAAAAAAATGGAAAGGAAGAAGTCAAACATTCTCTATATACAAATGATATAAGGGTTTACATAAACAATACAAAAAGCTCTACCAGGGAACTCCTACAGCTGATAAACACTTTCAACAAACTAGCAGGATACAAGATAAACTCAAAATAAAAAAATCAGTAGCCCTACTTTATTCAGACTACAAAGGGGCTGAGAAAGAAATCAGAGAAACATCACCCTTTATAATAGCCACAAGCAACATCTTGGGGTAACACTTACCAAACAAGTCAAAGATCTATATAATAAGAACTTTCTGTCTTAGTGAAAAAAATAAAGAAGATACCAGAAAAATGAAAAGATCTCCTATGCTCTTGGATAGGTAGGATAAACATAGTAAAAATGGCAATCTTGCCAAAAGCAATCTACAGATTCAATGCAATCCCCATTAAAATACCACCACAATTCTTTACTGACCTTGAAAGGATAATAATCAACTTTATATGGAAAAACAAAAGAACCAGGATAGCCAAAACAACCCTGTACAATAAAAGAACTCCAGGAGGCATCACCAACCCTGATTTTAAGCTCTACTAAAGAGCTATAGTTCTGAAAACAGCCTGGTATTGGCACAAAAATAGACAAATAGACAAATGGAATCAAATTGAAAATCCTGGTATTTAACCCGCACAATCTACAAACACCTTATTTTTGACAAAACAGCTAAAGTATATAATGGTGCTGATACAATTGGATGATGGTATGTAGAATAGTGCCTATCACCATGCACAAAACTCAAGTCCAAATGGTTGAAAGACCTGAACATCATTCCAGCCACACTGAACCTATTCGAAGAGAAAGTAGGAGGTACCCTTGAACAAATTGATATAGGATACCACTTCCTGAACATAAATCCAGGAGCACAGAAAGTGAGATTGACAATAAATAAATGAGACCTCCTCAAACTTTTTAGTTTCTGTTGACAAAGGACACAGTAGACAAGACCAAATGACTGCTCAAAGCCTGGGAAATGAGTTACCAATCCTACATTTGAGAGAGGGCTGATCTCCAAAATATACAGATAACTCAAGAAACTAGTAAAAAAAAAACCAAATAACTCTATTAAAAATGGGGTACAAAACTGAAGAGAGAATTCTCAATAGAGGAAATCAAAAATAATAAAAGATACTTAAGAAAGTGCTCAACATCCTTACCTATTAGGAAAATGCAAATCAAAACAATATTGACATACCATCTTACTCCAGCCAGAATGGCTAAATTTACAAACACCAATGACAGCTTATGCTGGAAAGGATGTAGAGAAAGGGGAGCACTCCTCCACTACTGGTGGGAGTGCAAACTTGTCCAGCCATTTTGCAGATCAGTATGGTGATTCCTCAGAAAAATGGGAATTACTTTACCACAATGCACAGCAATCCCTCTCTTAGGCATATACCCATATGATCCACATCCAAGCAACAAAGACATGTACTCAAGTATGTTCATAGCAGAATTATTTGTAATAGCAAGAACCTGGAAGTAACCTAGATGCCCTTCAACTGAAGAAATGTATAAGGAAGATGTGCCACATGTACACAATGGAATTCTACTCTGCAGCAAAAAAAAAAAAAAAAAAATGGAATGTTAAAATTGCAGGCAAGTGGATAGAACTTGAAGAAACCATCCTTAATGAGGCAAGAGGCAATCCAGTCACAAAAAGAGGAACATCGTATGTACTCTCTCATATAAGGATTTTAGACCTAGAGTGCACAGGATCAACGACCTATAATTCAGACCACTAGAGGAACTAGGATACAAGGTGGATTCTGAAAGATTCATATAAGGTCCCTCACAGAAGGGAAAAGGGACAAGTTCTGCAGAGCACATGGGAAGTGGGGAGGGCAGTGAGGGGAGAGGGAACTAGGAAAAAAAGAAGGCAAGGAGAGGAAAGCACTTGGGACTATATATATATATATATATATATATATATATATATATATATAGAGAGAGAGAGAGAGAGAGAGAGAACATAAAAGAGGGAGCCATTATTAGTTTGAGGAGAAAACTGAAAGTAAAGAAATGTCTAGAGACCTACAAGATTGCTGCCAACTAACATTTTGAGCAGTCGTGGAAAGGCTACCATAAATGTCCTTCCCTGATAACGAGATCAACAACTAGCTTATCCACAGTCATGGAGTCTTCATCTTGTAGCTGATGGAAACAGAATCAAACACCTACAGCTAAACACTGAGCCTATATGGAATTCAGATGCAGAGAGGGAGGACAAGACCAACTACAGAAACACACAGAGACAGCTGACCTGAACAAAGAGGATGTAATGGGTCCCTCCATTGTGATAGCTGGGAATCCAGCATGGTTTTGACTCAGACCCCCTGAACATGGGTCTCAGCTAGAAGGCCTGAGCAGTCTAAGGGACTTCAGACAGTGGTACCAACATGTATTGCTGGTGCATAAAAAGACTTTGGGTGCACATCCCCCTTGGAGGGATACTCTTTTAACCTAGAGGCAGGGGAGAAGGCCTAGAACCTATTCCAAATGACTTGACAGATTTATATGACCCCTCCTAAAAGGCATCACCATATATTAGAGTGGAGGGGAATGGGAGGGGATGGTGTTCTGGGTGCATGTGAGGGGGGTAGAGAAGGAAAGAGGGAAGGAGGAAAGGATCTACTGTGTCTGGCCTCTATATGTACCTATACTCATATGCACATATCCATAATTAAAAATGAAATTTATCTGGGCAGTGGTTGTGTATTACTTTAATCCCAACACTCATGAGGCATAGACAGGCATATCTTAGTGAGTTCAAAGCTATCCTGGCATACAAAGCAAATTTCCTGGCAGAGAACTCCTGTTTCAAAAAATCAAAACTAAATAATTAAATAAAATAAAATTTAATCCTGAAAAACGTCAATCCAGAATTATACATTTTTATGAGCAGCAGCACTATTGTGTTTCAAAATAATTAGTGGTATGAACACAGGGCCAGGGAGATATCTCAGTACATTGAAACATTAACCATGAATGCCTCAGGTCCTGTGTTCCAACCTCAGGTGTGTGTTTATAACTCTGGCAAAGCTATGATGAAATGTAAAATGAAGAATGGAATATTTGCCTGAAACTGACACAACACCTTGAATTAGTCTGCTCAGTTACAGAATCAACAAGTGAGGCACTATCTCAAAGAAGTAGACTCCTAGAACGTTGTCCCAGATGTTATTCTCTTATTTCTGCATGAGTACTAATTGTGTGAACATCATCCCATGTGCACAAGTGCACACACACACAAAAGACAATTAATTAATTAATTAAAAGAGTCCAGAAAGAGGCTTGTTAAGGGTAATTAAAGTTGTAGAAACAAACCCATAAATTTAGGAGAAATTTCAAGACATTAAGTCATTTCCTTTAATGTAGCTTCTAATTTCAAAAATATGAAAGTATAATAAGCTTTACCCTGCATGTCAACTACTATCCTTTGCAATGGCTTCATGTATACAAAGGTCAATAAATTTTATACTTAGTTATAGAATAGAAGATTGACCTAATCAATTAGAAATATGTACCTGGGAGGTCCTACTAAATAAAATGCCATGTACAGATATAGATGCCTTTAAGCTTTTGTAGAGTCCAAGTTATATATGCCTTTAAGCTTTTGTAGAGTCCAAGATGATACTTGCTATCATTAACTAACTTGGTTATATGATATTGTTTATTGCAAACACTGTTGTTCAAGATCCTGATAATTTTTTTAAAGATAAGACCAGGATGCTTTTTGTTCTCTTACAGACTGAAAAGGAAAAGCAATCTGTCTGAGAGCAATACATGATGAATGAGTTCTTGGGGGTTTTTGGAAATCAATGGAACCAAATTAAATACCTTAAAACTGGACATATATAAAGGATTCTTATATGAAGAGATTACATATGGGAATTAAACTTGAGAAACCAAGATAAGGACAACAAATACAGAGTTAGAAGCAGGTGAAAAGATCACTGTAAATTAGTATCATAAATTTCAGTAAAGTTAATTTATAGCAACTATCAATTATATTTGTAATAATATACACTATTCTCTATTCTAAGAGCACAGGAAAGCCTTTTAGATATTTTAATTGGGAGAGTGATGAAATTAATTATGTACATTAAATTTACATTTCTCCCAATATCAAAAAGTGTGGGATGGTTTGTCAATAAACAAGTCAGGTCATAGACAGACAAGTCAGTAGAAATTATGCTGTTCAGAGAAGATGTAATGCTAATCGACCCTGGGGTTATGTTAAAAAAATGATGACAGGAAGGGGGTGGAGGTGAAAATATTCTACAAATGGAATCAATATATGACTAAGTCCTTGATATGCAAGACAAAATACTAGACATTACAAGATGTAGGTTTAAGGATAAATTTATTATTTGCACAGCTAAACCAACAACTTTGTAAAAGGAGTTCTTAAATGATCTAGATAATAAAAAAAAAAAAAAAACAGAATCAGATATAGAGGGAAATGCTGAGAGATCAGAGAGAAGAAGCAAGCCAAAGCTCACCTTACCTTCTAAGTGTCTCAGCATAGTCGAGCATGATTTCCTGTTCCTCCCTGCTTATATCCTGTTTCTGCCTAGCTATGTCATTTCCTGTCTGTCTGTACAGGTCTTCAAACCTCTGATTAACTAGTATCAGGCTACATTCTCTGACCCCCCAGGCAGGCTTTATTGTGCCAGAATGATATCACCATATAGGTTTTTGTTTAAATTAACACCCACACAACAGAGGGATAATAGAAACCTAGTCAACTAACTACTCATGGCTAGTGATGTCATGGATCTTGGACAAGAATATACAACCACATTTCCTTAAATCAGCATAATCCTTAATTGCAAATTCTAAGTTTTTACACTCAGGTAAGTGCAGTCCACACTCTGAATTGTGGAAAATTTTTCTTTATAACAGATTGTAACCATTACATAATACTAGAGAAAACAATAACCAACCAAAATTCAGATTTATGGAGTCCAGTCTCAACAGATTTACCTACAGCACAACTTCCACAACTAAGATTAAAGAAACATTCTGGAAGAGGAGGCAGAATGATTGCAAGAGCCAAAGGATTGGGGAGTTTCTTATAACACCAGTACCATGTCTCCTAGAAATTAATGTCAGAATATGGACTAATAAAGTCTCAACATAACTTGCTAAGCAAGAGCTGAACAAGGATAACAACAGACATGCTAATGTATGTGGGCAAAATCCCACTATATACAAAGAACTATAGGCAACTAAGGGATTGTTAGAGTAGGAGAAATAGTCATTCCCAGGATAGATCACACTAATTGGTTATTAGATAACAAATGGTCATATCTGAGACCATACATGCAAGTAACTTTATACAGACTAAGTTGTATTTAACAATATTTATGTATATACAGATGAATATATGTATGTAGTAACAATTAATAAAAAAGAATCCTTGAATATGAAAGAGTAAAGAGGAATATATAAAAGCATATGGAGGAAAAAAGGGAAAAGAGAAATTATATAATTACATTAAAATCTCAATTTAAAAAAATATCTGAGACAACTTGGTTTAAAGGAATTAAAACATTACCATTTTATATTTATGGAACATTCAAGAGAAGAAACTCTTGATAAGGATTCAAACATCAAAGGAAAGATATAGGAAGTAAGTCTGTGTATAGGAGTTAAAGCCATAAATAGTCATTTTGCTCATGTGTAATAAAGAAGAGATTATAACAGATAATGAAATGTTAATTTTGTCAGGAACTCTGCTTGATTTCACTTGTTCCAATGGCATTACTGATTCTAAAATATTTCTTTTCTGACTAACCATTGGATGTCAATCTTGTGACTTACACTTAGATTGTTACTGATAAAGAAAGCTTAACTTTTTCTTTTTCATATGATAACACACTTGTATCATGAGAAAAAAATAAAATGGCATAGGAATCTGCAAACAACTTACTTCTCTGCATATCCAGCTCACCTTCAGTAACCTATAATGAAGAATACCAGTTATCAGGCATGACCTCCACACCTCTTATTTCCTGTCTTACCTTGCTTCCCTGCCCTAACCACTATATAACATGCTTGAGAAAAAAAATTGCAGCTTGTTCAGAAAGCCTGTCTTTTTGCCAGATTTTAAAAAAAAAAAAGACATGGAATTTACAAGTAGTATGTTTAGTGGGATCATTAACTGCGGAGGTCTAGTGGCTATCTTCAGAGAATGGCCAACTATGTTTCTGATAACATTTAAGCCTAAAGCACATAGCAACTGTTAGCACTAAAGGTAATTGGTGCCTGTTGAAAATTATCTTTATAATCTTCTTTCTTTGTTATTCATTAGCATGAAACACTGTCATCAACTTGAGACTCTCTCTTCATTGTTGCCACTATGTACTCTGAAATCTATTTCTACCTGTATTTCTATTCATCAGTTCCATTGTGCTTTATTCTGTCATGTCTGAGATTTAAATTATGTGACTGATGTTGTTATTTTATTTAAATAAATCAATTTATTATATAATATGTTGTGGAGCCATCTGATTAGTTAATACGACTTAACTCTTTCATTTTCAAGTACCAATTCATGCTGGTTCTCCTCAGTTAAGTCTCTACTCACCTTCATCTCCTATGATATTATTCCTTGATAATCACAATGATGTCAACTACCATATCTTTTGTAAAGTCTTCATCATGTATTAAGTGATAAATAAAACTACTTAATAAAATAAAATATCCACAATGTATTTAATTTTTCACAATTCCTTCTGATATTATTTTATATGTTGCTGAGGACTGCAGTGATGCAAATTTCATATTTTGTGACACTATACAGATAATCGTAGGTAGTAATACTGGAAATGTATCAACTCTCTACGAGCTTGTGTTTTCAACAAATTTTCCCCCTTCAAATTTCTAGATGACTCCTTCTGTGGGTAGAAATAAATTCCAGCCCACTTCTACCAATCACAGGCTGAAGGGATAAGAACTCACAAATGATCAATCAAAATAATGTCTCCCATGAAACAGTATAATCCTGCCTCAAGCAGTCAATATTCTCACTCCAGTGAAGATGATGAAATAAATGCAGAGTAAGGAAACAACAGTTTCACCATGTTTAGCAATAGGAAAATCCAAAGGAAAGTTAGGACATTAGCATGAATTTTGTGGCTTTTCAGGAGGAGTCTTCACTATGTTCAACAGCTACAGTATTCTATACAACCATGGCAGCAAATCACTAAGAAAATTTGGATGATATAATGAGAAAATAGTATTGGATATTTAGTCATTAAGCCATTTAGAAAATGTGCTCCCAAATCCAAGAATACTGAATAAAAGTAGCCCCATTCTGTGTAGCTAATTTAAAAATAAGATCCTCAACCCATGTTCTTCAAAGCAAACCTAATTAAGTACAATGGACCACACAAAAGCAAGTGAGGGAAAGATTTGCATATGAGATTATAGGACAGAGAAAAATAGGGTAGATAGAGGAGACTACACACACCCAGGTTTGAAAACACTTCTTTTTTAAAATATAATTATCAGCTACTAGATGCAGGTTCATGTTTGTCCTTTTGTGACTGGTTTACCTCATTCAGGGTGGCTTCGTTTTGTTTCATCCATTTGCCAGTGAATTTTAAGACTCCATTGTTTTGTTTGTTTGTTTGATTGATTGATTGATTTTTGGGTTTTTTTTTTTTCGTTTTTTTTTTTTAATGAGTAGTACTCCATTGTATAAATTTACCACATTTTCTCAATTCATCCTTCAGTTGAGGGGGAATCTAGGTTGCTTCGAGTTTCTGGCTATTACACATAATGCAGTTATGAACATAGTTGAACAGATATCATTGTGTAAAAATGCATCTTTTGGGTATGGGCCTAAGAGTGGAATTATTGTTTCTTGAGGTAGACTGATTCCTATTTTCCTGAGGAACCACCACACTGATTTCTTTTTTTTTTTTTTTTATATACATACGTATGTAAATTTTTATTCCTGCTCCTACCATTCTCCCTTTCCCCCTTTCCTATTCTTTTTTTTTTTTTTTTGGATGCCTTTTTATTATTCCCTCCTTCCCTTTTACCCTCTCTGCCCTCTCACATGCACCCTAACCACCCTTCCCTCCCATTCCCCCACCCCAATGCCATATGTAGGGGAATGCCATCCAGTTGGGGTCATGTAGATCTGACAGGTCATGTGAAGTAGGGACTAGGGCTTCTGTCCTGTCTCTAGATTAAGGCAGTTATCCCTCCATGGGGGATGTGTTTGCAAGGTCCTTTTGTGCACCAGGGATACATCCTGGCTCTACTGTCTGAAGTCCCTTAGACTGCTCAGTCCTTCTGGCTGAGACCCATATTCAGGGGGGCCTGAGTCAGTCCCATGCTTGCTTCCCAGCTATCAGTCTGGGGGCCTGTTAGCTCCTCCTTGTTCAGGCAAGCTGTCTCTATGTGTTTATGCTGCCTAGTCGTGTCCTCTGCATCTGCATCTGGGTTCTACTTTGACTCAGTGTTTATGTATGGGTGTTTGTTTCTGTTTCCAACACATATTAGATGAGAGCTCCATGGGTAAGTTACTTGTTGATCTTATTATCCAGGAAGGGCATTTATGGTAGCCTTTCCATGGATGCTCAAATTGTTAGTTGGTGGCAATCTTGTAGTTCTCTAGACCTTTCTTTGTGTTCAATTTTATCTTCAAACCAATATTGGCTCCTTCTTTTATGTTCTCTCTCCTGGCTTCTATTCCTAACCAGGCTCAATCTTCCTAGTCACATGTGTTTTCCTTTCCTCCCCTTGTTTTCTCCTACTTCTCTCTCCATTCACTGCCCCCCCACTTCCCCTGTGCTCTGGGGGACTTGTCCCTTCCCGGTTCTGTGAGGGACTTTATATGGATCTCTTAGAATACACCTTGTATCCTAGTTCCTCTGGTGGTATGAATTATAGGCTGGTGATCCTTTGCTCTAGGTCTAAAATCCATGTATGAGTGAGTACATATTATGTTCCTCTTTTTATGACTGGGTTACCTCATTCAGGATGGTTTCTTCTTTTAAAGTGGCTGCATAAGATTGCACTTCCACCAACAATGGAGGAGTGTACGCCTTTCTCCACATCCTCTCCAGCATAAACTGTCTTTGTTGTTTTTGATTTTAGCAATTCTGTTGGGAGTAAGATAGTATATCAGAGATATATTGATTTGTATTCTCCTGATGGCTAAGGATGTTGAGCATTTCTTAAAGGTTGTTCAACCATTTTAAATTCTTCTATTGAGAAATCTCTATTTAGTTCTGTACTCGACTTTTTAATTGGATTATTTGGTGGTTTTGGTAACTTGCTTCTTGAGTTCTTTGTGTATTTTGGAAAACAGCCCTCTACCAGATGAGGGGTTGGTGAATATCTTTTCCCATTATGTGGGCTGCCATTTTGTTATGTTTACTGTGTCCTTTGCCTTACAGAAGCTTTACAATTTTAGGACTCCCATTTATTAATTGTTGATCTCAGTGTCTGTGCTACTGGTATTATGTTCAGTAAGCAGTCTCCTGCACCAAATAGGTCAAGGGTGCCTCCCACTTTCTTTTCTAAGTGGTTCAGTATGGCTGGATTTATGTTGAGGTCTTTGATGTAATTGGACTTGGGTTTGTACATGGCAATTGATATGCATTTAACTGAGGTCTTCTACAGGTCAGCATTGAGTTATGCTAGCACCATTTGTTGAAGATGCTTTCATTGTTTTTTTCCATTGTGTAAGTTTAGCTTCTTTGTCAAAAAATAAGGTGTTCATACATATGTGGGTTGCAAAAACCCATAACTAAACACTGATCTTGGAATCCAGTTGCAGACAGGAAAAAGTAATGAGCAAAGGGGTCAAGAACTGGCTGGAGAAACCCATAGAAATTTCTGACCTGAACAAGGCAGAGCTCATGGACTCCAGTCTGATGGCTGGGAAAAAAGAATATATGGGGCCTCTTGTAATGACAAGTATTTATCCCTAGTATACAAATGGACTTTGGGATCCCATTCCACATACATGGATATTCCCTCAGCCTAGACACGTGAGGGAGGGCCTGGGTCCTACTCCAAATGATATGATAGACTTTGAAGTCTCCCACATGGAAGAGTTCATCCCTCCTGAAGAGCATAATAGAGATGGGAAAGGGGTTGGAGGGGGAAACAGGGGATAATGGGAGGGTTAGGGAACTGGTATTGATATGTGAAACAAGCTTGTTTCTAATTCAAATTAAAGTTATATAAAAATATAGTCAATAAAACTAAAAAGTTTTCTTATATTATCAATTGTAATGTATTGTACATTCCCCAGCAGAGATAATTTTCCCTAACAAGGTCCACAATAAGGAAAGCCCAAACATGGGCTGGGAAAAATTGAATCTCAAGAAAACATTCTCTCTGGCAGGGACAATTAAGAGTGTCTTGTGAAATGATAGTACTGCAATATTAATTCTGACTTGGAAAGCTCCAGTAGATGTCAATGAGACTCTGCTTGTAAAGCAGTAAGTCATATTAGTGTGTGCATAAAGCATTTTTGAAAAGACAGCACGTTATTATTATTTGTTGTGTCCAAGTCACCTCTCAGCCAGCAGGAAATTAGCTTTAAGATCGCATCTCAGCTCCTCTAGATTCTGCTGTAATGGGTTTCTAGACAAGAGCAGCTTGTTCTCACTCCTTCAAGATGGCTTAAAGATGATTGCTCCTGCTGTGCTGATGCCTGCCAAGTGTGAAGTGTCTAATCTGAGCTCTATGCAGCTACAAGCATTTAATTTGCAGTTTAGGAACTGGTAGGGGTATGCCATGCAGATCAACAAGGGTAAATGCTGTTAACACTCACCCATGCAATGTGGAGAATACTGGGCAAGGGTCAGCTAATTGTACTACCAGGAAGTGTTAAGGCCCAAAGGACTGACTCCTTTCTACTTACAGCTTGAATTTTTCCTTGCACTGCCAGGAGAGACCACCACAAACTATAATAGTTAATTCTAAGGTTGTTAAACGGTGGGAGAAAAAATCACATATTAACTTTTCTTATAGCTCTGGAGAGTAAGTTGAAATCTAAAAGAACAAATAAATAAAAGATATGACTACAAAATAAATTAGCCACTAAAATAAACTGGATAGGAAAAAAATTCACTTAATTTTTACCCAATAATCAGAATTGCCCAATTCATAGTAATTGTTACCCTACTTTTCCCCATGTAATATGAAAGGCCAGTATGAAGTGGGGGATACAACTCTATAGGAAAACACTTATATAAGTCATGTAATGCCCCAAGAACAACACTTGGTAACATAAAATAAGTAAATAGGGCAATACAATAGCCCTCTGAATTTTCTTTTCTTTTTTGTTTATTTTTTTTATAACCAAGTCCATTTAAATGAAAACAAACATTTATAGACAATATTTTGGAATTTGGGTGTCGTTTCCAAATTACTTCCTGCTGATAAGGGGCATGAGTTCAAGGACAAGTTACTGGGGAAAAGGATTTCTATTTTTGTTTCCACAGAAAATGAAAAGCTGTGGATTACTTCCAGACTAATGTGGTTTGATCAAGCCAGACTGCCTGAAACAGAGTACCAAGTGATCCTACTTTCAAAACAGCTGGACAAAGCAGCCTTCTTAGAAGCCCTCTGAATTTTCTACCAGCATATTGCACTGTTTGCATCAATGACCCAGTATACAGGATCTTTGCTCATACTCCCATTTAACTAATTTTTATTCATATCCTAAATCACAAGCTGACAAACTAACTTCAGACATGTACTATAAAAGGGCATTTTGTATACTATTCTTCACCTGCCAGGTTGGGAAACTGTGGTACAGAGGACTTCAGTTCCTAGCCCTATAGCGATGAAGTTAGAGAAAATAGATCTATTTCCCATTATCCTTAAGAGTTTTTTTTTTCAAATTGTTATTTACTCTGTTTCTCCTATTTTCAAAACTATAAAATATTGTACATGTTGGAGTCTTTCAGTATCTGGCTGACTGGTTGGCTGATAGCCATTTGGATGGGTTTATAGAAGAATGATATTTAGATAGATTATTTGGAATTAGTAGATTTCTTATTTTACCAAGAAAAAGTTACTGACTGACTTATAACTGAATATTTTACCCAACCTGGATTCCAGGAGTATTCTGAGATTCTCTTCAGTCTATTCTCCAAGTATACCAATAAACACTATGTGTACTGAATGTTAAATATCCCTTATTGAGGAATAGCAAACATACACATTTCAAATTAATTTTCCTGTACAGCAAGAAAAGGCACCCACTATTCCCTGTACAATCACAACATGATAAAATGTCTCTTAGACATCACAATAGTCTATTAAGACTCAAAACACCCAAGCTCATTTTTCACAACATTGCTAGTTGGTTCATTTTTCACTTTACCTTAGATTTTTGACAAGTCACGTAAGAGAAATGGAAAGAATACTATGCTGTTGTCAAAACCTGCCTATCTATTTCTGAAGCACATCATGCAAACCAAATAGGCTGGTGAGAAATAACCCTACTATTGCTTCTAAGAGCTAAGAAAAGTAAAAGTATTACAACAGAACTTCTCACCCTGAATAAGTATGTTCAGCAGATGTTTTGTGTCTATTCAGTCTCCTGTGTACAGTTACAACATTTTTCCAAATAGAAAATGAACAGTCAACCTTACTATTTTACACAATGCAGTAATTCAGAACTTATTTAAAAAGTTTAGATACAACTACATAATTTTGGGGGTTATAGGTGAATTTTCATGCTGCCTATTGATTTATTCATTCTTTAACTAACCTTTAATAGTAAAGTATATATTATAAGGCTTGATGACTACAGATCATCTGTATTATTTCCACACTACTTCATGTCTGTTTGTTTATAAGGAACCTCCTCTTTCATTTATAGGATGAATAATCCAAAATACATGTTGTGCCCATGAAATGTATACACCTTGGTTACCTAAACAATACTATTATATTGACAACACCAGTGGATATGCCAATTTGGATTGGAAAAATTTCACTAAGCCCACCCCAAGATGAAGAACTATAAGCAATCAGTGGCTTCTGAGGGAGACAGATTATGGTTTTTCCCTTGAGAAACCTAAAATAGAAATAAAGAGGGCATTCTTAGAAGAGGAAGTATTATGACATAGCATAAGGACATGTATGTACAAATATGCTGTAAGTCTTATTACTTTATATGCAAACTTAAACATTAAAAAACATACATCATTGCCCTTAATTTCTTTTGTGTGTGTGTGCCCTGAACTTGTGATCAGAGGTCTGCCTCACAGAAATTTTGCTGAACTATTATTATGTTGGATCACTTTGTGAAGGCATTTTCTTTTGAGCTATTGAATTTTCCCAAAGAAGAAACATGTATTCTGTTGCCTTGAATGTTTAAGCTTTGTTGTTATTATTCTGGAAGTCTACAGGGGAAAAGAAACCAGTCTTTCATATTTTATATAACCACCTTAGTTTAAGTGTGATAGCTTGCCATTGATGCCCCTAATTCTACAGGTATCAGGACAACATTCTTTACTTTCCTTCTTACAGAAGGAAGAGAATGTGAGTGTCTAGGCAACTCTTTTACAATGGTATGCTTTTCATCCATGTTCTCAGCACTTACTTCACAGATATTTTCTAACTTATATTCTTGATGGGTTTTGTGGCATCATCATTCTCACTTTTAGAATTATACATATGAAGTTTGATTACATTGTTATGTACCCTGTAAAGTTGCTATTATGGTTAGTTTTATTTGACAATTTTATGCAATCTACAATCGCCTGGAAAATATTTCTGAAAGTGCCTGTGAGAGATTTTCTTAATTATAATTGATATGGTAACACCATTACCTGTGCTTAGCATTCTGGAGCTACTAGAAAGGAAAAAGCTCAGGCTACAGTATATCAGTAGTATGAAGGTAGATTTCACTTATGTAATTAGGAATATGTATATTGGGAATCTTGAAATATTTGTTTCTTATGTATATATTATAATATAATATACATTATACAAATGTATATTTGGGAATTATATTATAATATTTATGTATTATATACATTATTTACATAATTGTGCATAACAACAATAAATGAAAAAAAGAGGCCATGTGTTTGAATAATAACAGTGAGAGATTTATGGAAATTCACATCCAGGCAACAAAGATATGTGCTCAACTATGTTCATAGCAGCATTATTTGTAATAGAAGAACCTGGAAGCAACCTAGATACCCCTCAATTGAAGAATGGATAAAGAGGATGTGGCACATTTACACAATGGAATAATACTTTGTGGGGAAAAAACACAATGGAATCTTGAAATTCACAGGCAAGTGGATGGAACTTGAAGAAACTATCCTGAATGTAGTAACCCAGTCACCAAAAGAACAATATGGTATGTACTCGCTCATATATGTATTTAAGACTTAGAGCAAAGGATCACCGGCCCATAATTCACACTGCCGGAGAAATTAGGATACAAGGACGATTCTAAAAGATTCATATAAGGTCCTTCACAGAAGGGGGAAGCAACAAGATCCGCATAGCAAATGGGGATTGAGGGAGCACTGAGTGGAGAGGGAACTAGGAGAAAGTGAAGGGGAGTAGAGGAAAGCACGTGGGACTAGAAGGATTGAGTCACTGGAGGGATATACGTGAGAAGAAGAAGAAGAGAGAGAGAGAGAGAAACAGAGAGAGACAGAGAGAGACAGAGAGACAGAGAGAAAGAACATAAAAGAGGGAGCCATTATAGTTTTGAGGAGAAAACTGAACCTAGAGAAATGTCTAGTGACCTACAAGACAGACTCCAACTAACAATTTGAGAAACAGTGGAAAGCCTACCATAACTGCCCTTCCTTGATATTGAAATTGATGACTAACTTATCCACCATCATGGAGCCCTCATCTAGTAGCTGATGGAAACAGAATCAAACACCCACAGCTAAACACTGAGCCTATATGGAATTCAGATGCAGGGAGGGTGGACAAGACCAGATACAGAAACACAAAGAGACAGCTGACCTGAACAAAGAGGATCTAATGGGTCCCCCAGATTGATAGCTGGGAATGCACCATGGAACTGACTCAGATCCCCCGAACATGGGTCTCAGCTAAAAGGCCTGAGCAGTCTAAGGGACTTCAGATGGTACCAGGATGTACTGCTGGTGCATAAAAAGACTTTGGGGGCACATCCCCCTTGGAGGGATACTCCTTTAACCTAGACACAAGAGAGAAGGCCTAGTACCTAATCCAAATGACTTGACAGATTTATATGACCCCTCATGGAAGGCATCAGCCTATGTGTGGAGTGGTTGGTGGATGGGAGGGGAGGGTGTTTGGGGGGCATGGGAGGGTAGTCGTGTGGTATGGGTGGGTGGGAGAGAGTGGTGCAGAGAGGGAGGGAGGGAAGGAGGAAGAGGGAGCTGGGATCAATATGTATAATTATAAAATTAAAAACAGTGTATGTTAGATTTATTTAATAGCATTTATAATCAAATATATTTTAGCAGTGGTAGCTCTTCATTCTGCAAACAAGCAATTTAGAGATAGCATTATAGTATACAGTATACAGACTCTATATGTGTTTCCCATTTTTTTCCTGTGGCTTTTTTATTATTCTATTTCTTTTTCATTAATTTTTTTCTTTAATTTTCTGAGACAGTGTTTCTTTGTGAACTTTTACCCTGAAATTCAGTCTGTACACTAGGCTCTCCTTGGAACCACAGAGATTTACTTGTTTCTGCTTCCTGAGTGCTGGGATTTATGGCATGAGCTACCATACCCAGATACTTTATTTCTTTCTATTTTTGTAAACTTTATCCATTTTTCTCCCTTCCAACCCTACATATATTTTAAAACATACTGTAAAACTTTACAGGTTTTTCTTTATCTTTCTTAATCTGTCTTTACTCTATATCTTTATCTTTTTCTGACCAAGAGTCTTTTATCTCCTAAACATCAACACTCCTTTCCATTATGACAGGGGTACATTTACCACCAGCACTGAATGCTGTGCTCATTGCCCTGGAATATGCTGCCATCAAGAACATGCTGCCAGCTTGGAAATATGGTCACTGCCACTGCCTGCTGCTCATATACACCATTTTTGTTTGGTAGAGAGGCCTCTTAAAAGAGCCTTGAGGTTTTTTGCCACTTATGCCAAGTCAGGAAGATTCCCTTAAAGGAGCTGCACAAGTCTTTATTTTCTCTAGCAAAAGAGAGCTTGCACTAGAAAAATGCTGCTACCAAGAAGCCTTGCTTGTCTCTGTTCTTTTGTTTCTAAAATCATTTTTTAAAACTTTTTTCAAGTTTTAAGTGGAAGTTCTTATTACCCACATTGCAGGATCCATTTGGTTATAAGCAATTTCCTGCCAGCCTAGTCCCAGGCTAACTCAGTTGGTAGAGTATGACAGTCTTAATCTTATGGTAATGTTTGGCACCATTTTGTTAAGAGCACTTTCCTGCCAGCCTTGTTCTACAGCCATGTCAGTCCACAAATAACTCACAGAAACACTGTATTAGTTGTAAAACTGTTGTCCAATGGCTAAAAGGTCTTATTTGGCTAGCTCTGTCTTAAATATTTACCCAATTCTATCAATATAAATGTTTCCACGTGGTCTTATCTCATTAGTGGAAGGGTCTGGACCTCTTCTATCATATTTACATCTTGACTTCTCTCTACTACATTTCCCAGAATCCACCTTGTCTTCTAGTCCCACCTATCTTGTTCTCCTATTAGCCAACAGGGCTTTAGTCATTAACCAATTAGACAAGCACATACATAGAATGACATCTCCCATCAGTTCGTATTTTTTTAGCATCAGTATCTCCTGTGTCTTTTCTCTTGTGTGTTAAATATTAATACACTGAGATTTGGCATGTGAAAATTAGTGCCTAATATACCATATGAGATACTTAGTACTTCTGCTATATATTTCTAATACAGTGTAAAATTAATCTTTTCCCAATCAAGCCTAAAATTGACAAAAGTTAAATATGCTCTTGAAACTCAGTTGATGGAGGACCTGTAGGTCAAATCAGAGAAAGATTGGAATAAGAGTCTTCCATATGAGTTATATTCAAACCATCATCAAGTTTTGTCGTCAGTTGCCTTAGAAACTTTAAATTTAGAGAAAAATTCATTTATTTATTAATCAAGCACTCACATGATGAATTTTATGTCATACATCTTATGTGAGATGAGCATATTAAAGCTTAACTTCAGGAATCCTAAAATAAAGTATTTTTGTCAAAAGCTACTACAGCTTGTGTCTTTTATTTGTGTATCAGCTTAGAAAGCAAAGAAAATGATAAAGCACCTGCTTGATAATAAGAATCTGTAGTAATGGCTTGGAAAATATTCTAATCTATCTGTTGAGAAAGGCAAAGAAAATACATTCAATTGATATAAAATGTAAAATGGCACATAGAATAGAAACCCTAGCTTTTATTCTATTAAATTAAATTGAATAAGCATGAAATTAACTTGTTGAAAAGTTTGTAAGAATCTTTCAATTTGTATTTATATCTATTTTATGCTATAACTCCCTGATAATATTTGCAAAACATGACATCATGAATGACCTGCATCTTGAGATGTACTGAGAACAGGTGGCATAATTGTTATACATATGTATATTAAGCATATAAATGATATAATGTACATAAATGTAAACTATAGGAATGTCCCCATCAAATTTGGTCTCTGTTAAATGTTATAGTGGAAAACAAAAACACTGATTCATTGTCAATGGTGGAGAAAATTGATCAGTCACTCTGGAAGATGATTTAGCAGCTTCAAAAACTATGGTCATAAACTGAATAAATTATCTATCAAACAAGCTCCTGAAAGGGGATACCCTATATGTGCACAAAACCTAACACAAGATGTCTATAGGAGTCTTCTTTAAAATTGCCAATATTTAGAAGCATCCAAAGTGTCCCTTTTTGAATGAATTTTCAATTAATTGTGTCAAAGTCTTGCAACACAATATAATTTAGCATTAGGAGTGGTGTCATACTTCTGTAATTCCACACCACGAAGGTTGACATCGTACCACTGAGAGTTCTTGAATTATATGGCACTGTCATGAAAGTATTATTTTATTATTATTGGAAATAAATTATTTCATATAATATATCCCAACCTCAGTTTCCCCACCCTACAATCCTCCCAAGCACTTTGCTTCCCCAGATTCATTCCCCTCCTGTTTCTTTTACAGAAAAGAACAGGCCTCCAAGAGACAACAGCCAAACAGGACAAAACAAGACTAATAAAATAAGGCAAAAGCCCTCATATCCATGCTTGACAAGATACCAAACAGGAGAAAAAGAGTCCCAAGAGCAGGAAAAGGAGTTAGAGGTACATGTGCCCCCACTGTTAGGAGTCCCACAAAAATGCCAAGCTAACAGTCATAAAATACCATTGCAGGCTTGAGCGTGCGGTTAAAATGTCTATGAGCCATTTTCACTCCCATTTAGTTGACTTTGTGGGCCATGTTCTCCTGATGTCCTTCATCCCAGCTTACTTTACAATCTTTTACCTTCCTCTTCCACAGATTCTAAGATCTCTGAAGAGAGGGAACTGATAGAGAACCCTAATTTATACTCACTCAATCTGCATAACCTTGCAGTGGGTCTCTGCATCTGTGACATTGGCTGCCATAAGAAGCCTCTGTAATATGGTTTGGGCAAGACACTAATCTGATCTGAGAATAGCAGAGTATCATTATGATTATTTCATTGTTTTGTTGTTGCTCTGTGGCCAGTAGTGTTGTTTGGTTCTAAGGACTCTGGGCTCTCCAGTTTCTGGTTCTTGGCCATCCAGGCAATGTAAGTCATGGGCTCCCTCTTGTGGTGTAATGCTCAAGTTAAACCAAACATTGGTTGCCCCCCAGACCACCCACAGACTATATACCATTTCCCCTTCCCTGGAATGTCTATATATCCCCTCCTCCTCAGCCACCAGAGTCCACCTCCTTACCTAAACTCTATGGGTCTATGGATTGTAGCTTGATTGTCATTTATCTAACAGCTAATATTCACTTATAAGTAAATACATACCGCATTTGTCTTTTTGAATCTAGGTTATCTCACTCGAGTTTTTGAGTTTTTGTTTGTTTGTTAATTTTGTTCTTTTTTTGTTTTGATTTGATTTTGCCTACAAATGTCTTGGCATCATTTTTTCACAGCTGACACTTACTCCATCGTGTGAATGTACATTTTCTTTATACATTCTTCAGTTGAGGGATGTCTAATTTGTTTCTGTTTTCTGTCTATTATGAATAAAGCTAATATGAACATAGTTGATCAAGTGTCCTTGTAGTAGGATAGAGAGTACTTTGGGTATATGCCCAAGAATGGTATATCTGGCTAATGGGGTGGATTGATTCCCAATTTTCTGAGAAACCACCATATTTATTTCCAAAATGGTTGTACAAATTTGCACTCCCACCAGCAACAAAAGAGTGCTCCTGCTTGATTCTGCTTGCTCCATATCCTTGACAGCATGAGTTGTCACATGTTATTATTGATCTTAGCCATATTGACAGTTGTAAGCAATTTTTAAAGTAGTTAAGATTGGCATTTTTCAGATGGATAAGGATGTTGAACAATTTCTCAAGTGTTTCTCAGCTATTTGAAATCATTCTATTGAGAATTATTTGTTTAGATCTGTACCACATTTTTAAAATTGGGTTGTTTGGGTTTTTGGTATTTTTTTTTTCATTTCTTTTTATATTTTTTTAGTTAGAGAATGAACTATTGATATGGAGTTGATAAAAATTATTTTCTTTTTCTGTAGGCTGCTGCTTTGTCTGACTGAAAGGGTCCTTTGACTTACAGAAATATTTCAGGCTTGAGTGGTCCCACTTATTAATAGTTGACATTAGAGACTGATTCTAGTGTTCTATTCAGAAAGTTACCTCCTATGCCAAAGCATTTAAGTTCCTATTCCTTCTATCTGGTTCAGTATATCTGGTTTATTTTGAGGTGTTAATATACTTGGACTTGAGTTTTGTGGAGACAGGATAATCCGAAGTTCCTGGATTATATAACTTTTCTATAAATAGACCCACGATAGATAGATAGATAGATAATAGATAGATAGAAAGAAATGTTAGTTGTGAAAAGAAGTGAACTTCCAGGTTATAAAAAAAATGAGAGATTTCAAAAATAAAGTATTAAGTAATAGTACATAATGTATGATTTTAGCTGTGACATATTGCTTGGATAAGGCAAAACCATGGAGGCAGCAAAAACATCAGCATTTTCATGAGCTACATGTTAATGATAAAGAGGTAGAGTAGAGCAGTGAAAATATTCAGTGTGATACTATAGTACTAGAAGGTCATGCCAGGATGCACATATCCAAGCCATAGAATATAAGACATAGAGTATAAATTCTAAAACACACTGTGCACTTCAAGTAATTACGATGACTCTGAGAAGGGTTCATTGTAACACATGCATCACTTTGTTTTTCTCCTTAAAGTTTTCACTTTCTAAGAAAATAGAACAAAACAAATAAAATAAAATGTATGACTAAGATGATCGCACTGAGTTGTATAGATTTTACAAATGTTGAGGTACCATTAATAGTATGCAATTCTAAAGCAAATTTTAATGACAAAATAATAGTTACCAATGTATAAATGCAAATGTTTTCTAATGGCAAAGGAAGATTATGTCAAATCCATCATAGTGAGCTCATATAGAAAAAAATTAAAAAATACCTCTATACAGGGAGTCAAATAGCTAGGAAAGAAGAAACAGTAAAAGTTTGCATTATAAGCTTTAGCATTCATTTACTGTCCATGGAATGTTCCAAAGTGAACACTTGCAATAATGATAATAACTGGTATTTCCTCTTTAAGGCAAACTGCCAGAATCAATGAATATTATTTGAACAAAGCTAAACATAAGGAATTGACATGGTACAGATCATTCTGATTAAATTTCTATTATCTTAATTTTATAAATCAGGAAAAGTAATCTGTTGTTATCCAATGGCATTGGAAGCTGGTTAATTCTTTTGTTTTGGGAACATTTTTTAAAATTTTATTTTAAAAAAAATAATTTTTCATTTTACAATTCAACCCAAGATCTCCTTCCCTCCTCTCCTGGTGTCCACCTCCCATATTTTCACCACCCCCATTCACTAATCTACTCCTCATAGTAGTTTAAGACCTTCCTGGGGAAGTCAACAAAGTCTGGTATACCAAATTAAGGCAGGACCAAGATCCTTCTCCTTAAATCAAGGCTGAGTAAGGTATCCTACCATAGGGAATGGGCTCCAAAAAGCCAGTTCATGCCCCTGGGATAGGCTGAAAGATTTTAAGTCAAAATGAGACCCATTGGCAACATTGACACTTCAGTAGTTCTCATTTTCTATAGAAGACAGTAGAGATGTCAATTTAACTTTGGTAAGCATTTTGATTTTCTTTGGTCTTGATTATTCAGTGTTTTACTGCAGACAATCGCTGATATCAGAGTGCAGTGCCTAATCCTTACAAACCCATTGTCTCTCCTCTCCATTTTACGATCACGGTAAAGAGGAGGAAATTTTAAAACAATTGATAAATGTTTCTTATTTTCTTTCTTTTTTTTTGTTTGTTTGTTTTTGGTTTTTTCTAATCTAGCAAATTTTATTGTGGCTTTTGAGGCTCTGCATACACTCACGGGGCTTTTCTCTCAGTGTTAGCTAAAAGTGGAGAACTGCCATGTGGACCTTGTTTGTGGCTACCACAACACCTTGTTACATGTAGACTTAGGTGGAAGCTCTGGGCCAGGACACCTACAACACAGCAGAGTTGGGGGATGTCTTCCCTTGTACATACGAGATATCCTGTGGACTCTTCATTTCTTTGATACCAGATACTTAGTCTCCCCCACCCCCAGCAATATTGGGGCTGTTATCTAGAGGACTGGGCTTCATGCCTCCTCTTCTTGAGCTTTTGTTTTTTAGCTGCAGCAATCTGGTTCTGGGGAGCTGGTCTTTCAAATTTATTTTACATTGATTTCTTTTAGTGACACATCCTAAATGTCACAGTTAATCCTATCATCTGCGTTTTCTCCTTTCCCCTCCCCTTTGGTCCATGGTAGACCCACAATCGTGTAGCATTGCTTGCTGCTGAGGAACACAGGACCTGAGCCACTCAGATGCTGAAAAGTTACAGAAGGACAAAGTTTCACTTATGTCATAGTGACTGTGGGCAGGACTGAAATCTTTCAAAGAGACAATGGTGACCTTTCTATCCTTCTGGTATGTTGTGAGAAGAATTTCCACAGGATTCATCTCTTCTTTCACTTTTTTTTCATGCAAATTGAACTGAGCAACATGTTATAACTTTCCTTCCTGTCCCTTGGAGTCGAAGAGTACAAGTCCACTTCTGATGGAGCTGACCACTACAGAATGAAGTCCTTGCAGAGTTCTCTGACTCACTTCAGGTGTTGTGGTGACTCTTGTCATTTCACTAGGTGGCTTTGTTTGTGTAGAAGTGTGACTCTTTTGAGGGCTGACCATGGGTTCCTCTTTGTAGCTCAGCTACCCTCACCCTCTGCTGTTTGATATAGAGGCTAGCTGGTATGTACCATTTAGTGAAGAACACTTACTTGAGGATAAAGAGTGCTGGTGTGCTACCAATCAAGCTCTTCATCTTTCTCCTTATTGAAATTTCAGAGATTTTCCTATCAATTTCAATTTCAATATGCCATTTTCTCTTATCAAAAGATAGACAATTAGTGAAAAGAGTTTGTGAGAATCACAGCCTTTGTGGTTTGTTCCTTTTTGTCTACACTAGATTTGAATGCTGTGTCTAATGTCTTTCTCTTTTGCTCTCTGCTCTGTGAACAGGAGCATTTCCCAGCTGTTGAGTGTTCCATTAGAGAGAGATTCATGCTTCAGGGAATTTCAGAGTCCTCTTGAGGGTAAAAGCAATGACTAGGAACTAAAGTCTCTTTGTCCCTTTGGTCAATGTCTAAGAAGCCAAGATTGTCAGTCTATCAGAGAATAAATTATTATCGTTTGAGTTTGGAAATATATATATAATCAGTTTTTTTAGTTCTGTGGTGGTTTGAATAGAAATGACCTCAATAGACTCATGTATTTGAATGTTTAGTCTATAAGAAGTGGCATCATTAGGAATTACGGCCTCATTTGGAGTAAGTGTGGCCTTGTTGGAAAAAGTGTGCCACTGTGGAAGTAGACTTTTAAGTTTCAGGAGCTCAAGTTAGGAATAACATGGCATTCACTTCTGTTGCCTTTTGGTCAAGATGTAGAACTTTTAGCTCCTTCTCTAGAACCATGTCAGCCTTTATACTGCTGTGTTTCTTACCATGACAATAATGATGTAAACTTCTGGAATTATAAGTCAGCCCCAATTAAATGTTTTTCTTTATAAAGAATTGTTATCATTATGGTGTTTATTCACAGCAATAAAATCTTAAGACAAGATTATATCCAATTTCTAAATAAAACAGATAATATTTCTACAAAATGTTTAGCTTTCCAAAGAGACTTCATATCCACAGAAACTATGTGGCAACTTCTCTCTCTATCTCTCTCTCTCTGTCTCTCTGGGTGTGTATGTGTGTGTGTTGTGTGTGTGTGTGTCTGTGTCTGTGTGTGTTGTGTGTGTTTGTGTCTGTGTGTGTTGTATATGAGCATGTGCATATGTATTTGATTAAGGTACAAATTTGTACTAATCTACTTTTCATTGCAATGAAAATTCATCAAAATTAAATTAAAAAACATGATATTGAGTAGAAATGATATAAACCCATGTAATTTTGACAAAAATAAAGAATGAAAATCTGTGGGAACTCTGAACTAATTAGAACTCTAATTTTAAACATTCATAAACTCACTGAGGCCTGCATGTTAAATTCCTTCTCATGATGTCTAACTGGCTAATGGAATTGAAAGTAGAACAAGACTGATTGCATGCATCTTTTATTATAAGCTTTGCTTGGGGTGGGCTGCCAGTTGTCATTTGAAGAACTCCCAAGCACTATATCACCAATCAGATTTCTTACTCTTTAAAAATCATAAGATTATTTTTCATATCTAAAATTCAGTTTTTATGTCACTGATTATTGATGAAAAGTGAAAAGAGCCATGAGCAATGTTAATTGGCTCCTTTATTTCTATTTAAAGATAAAAATAAAAAAAAAAATAGGTCTGGTACAACTATTATTTGAATGTTGCTTGGGGCATATTTCTACGTATATTTTATACTTCTGCTCAGTTCTTCTAAGATCTGAAGCATCACTTTAAAAGAAAAGGCTTAAAAGCAATGGTCTCAATTTAATAGAGATTCTAATGATTTTGACATGTTTTTATAGTTTTTAATTTCATTTTTCTTGAAATTATAATGGAAAGAGGAATGGGAGATTGAAAACTTCCTTCTTCTATGCCAGAATGTTTAGCCTAGAAGAAAAGAATTGCATGGTTTTTATAATTTTACTTAGTTTCATCCTATTTGTAGCCACTAATGTGTTGGAACAGTATCAGTTAAACATAGTAAGAGCAAGATCTGAAGCTCATTGGCAGATGTAAATAAACCATTTGCTCTAAAGAAAACTTTGCTTAGTTCACTATAGCAGATAATAAATTCCATGGGATAAAATTGTTTTGAGCATATGGGGAGTGGAGCGGTGATGAGTGGAGAGGGAGTTAGGAGAAAGAGAAGGGGAGAAGAGATGGGAGAGGAGAACATGAGGGATCAGGAAAATTGAGTCAGGGTCGGAATAGATGAGAGCAAGAAAAGAGATACCACAATACAGGAAGCCATTGTAGGATTTAAGAGAAAACTGGCACTAGGGAAATGTCCACAGACCGACAAGGATGACCCCAAACAACAATCTGAACAAGAGTAGAGAGGCTACCTTAAATGCCTTTCCCTGATAATGAAACTGACAACTACCTTATATGCCATTTTAGAGCCTTCATCTAGTAGCTGATGGAAGCAGAAACACATACCCATGGGAAAACGCTGAGCAAACTCCTGGGATTCAGTTGCAGAGAAGGAGAAGTGATGAGCAAAGGAGTCAAGACCAGGCTAGAGAAGCCCAGAGACAGCTGACCTGAACAAGAGGGAGCTCATGGACCCCAAACTGATATCTGGGAAAACAGCATAGGACCGACCCAGATCCCCTGAACATGGGTCTCAGTCAAAAGTCCTGGGTAGTCTGTAGCACTTCTGACAGTGGAACCAGGATGTATCCCTGGTGCCCGAAAGGACTTTGGGGGCATATTCTCCATGGAGGGATATTCCCTTAGCCTAGAGACACTAGAAAGTGCCTATGACTTACCCTCCAAATGACTTGACAGATTTTTATGATCCCTCCTGGAAGGCCTCACCCTCCCTGGGGAATGGGTGTGGAATGGGATGTGGGGCATAGGAGAATGGGAGGTAGAGGGAACTAGGAACTATATGTAAAGTAAGAAAAATCTTAAATATGTGGTTGGTTCATTAATCTTTGACACAGTGTAAACAGATTTCCAATGCATATGAAGAGAATAAGCATGATGCTTTTGAGAACATGATATCTACAGTTTCCCCTGCTTTGCTGTATCTTCCCACTATACTCTTCTTCTGTCATATGGCATTGGTATTTGCAATCTTTTTGCTAGATTCTTTAAGACCTACAGAAGAAGTACACTCTTCTTCTTTTGATCTAAAGTAACAAATAAAGTATGAATAAATTAATGATAACCATTTACAGCTAGTACTGTTTTTCTGACACCTTCCCCAGCTATAGCCAGTGCAAACGTATATTCTCATGATGATTCTGTCAAACAGATACAGCCTGTAATGTACACATTCCCATAACTACAGTGAACTTTGTTCAAAGTACTAGTAAAGTCTTCACTAGAGTGGAACGAAGCCTACAGTAATTTGTAAATGGACAAAAAACTGTCAGAAATAAGAATGACACAGAAGAATAGTATGGAAAGTCAAGGAAATAATTATAACTATGTGAAATTAAACTACTCCTACAGATCCTATTCTAATTAGTATTGTGATATAGACTACAATTGCAACACATGTTTTGCTGTACACCTAGAGTTTATTAGTCAGCAATTTGGAAATCTCTTTAATTTGGATTTTAACAGTAACGCATGATACCTGAGGCACATGTGAGAAGACCAAAATAAGTATCTGACATTGCTGGCAATAACTTTCGTGTCTGAGCATTATTCATCTGACAAATGATCCTGGTTCTCTCTACTAAGGCTGAGGACTAAAAATTCTAATGTGGTCTGTCCCTCATAACACAATGGCCTTTGTATAGTTCTGCTTCTTCTACCATGATTCAGTTTCCTGAGAATATAATCCATCAAAAAAGGGGAAAATTTGCATCATCTTTGATGACTGAAATATCAGGGTCACACAGCATCTTTCCCATCCTGTTATTGATTATAAGCTCACTCAGACTCAAAGAACAGAACATTGCCTACTTCTTGCTACTACTTTAAATAACCTTTTTAAAAGAACATGTTGTAAAAGCTAGTAAACATTAATACTAAAATCTGTTACGGATAGAGATTTTCAATGGTTATGATCCTTAGCTGCTCTTCCAGAGGACAGGGTCCAATTCCCAGCACCTACATATGAGCTTTCAACCATTTCTATCTCCAGTACTGGGGGATTTGTAATACCCTCTGCTGGGCTCTGAAGGTACCATGTACGTTCACATATATGCACATGGTACACATTATATATATTTGGGAAAACCACTCATTCATATAAAATAAAGACAAACCTTTAAAATACAGGTAAGTTTTAAAAATAAATAATTTCTATTAAGGTATGAAGTGCATTTTTCTCTAAATCTCAACTGAATCTATTTTTGAGTGGCCATACATCATAATAGGATTTATTAAGCCTTAAACTATAAATTTCTCTTAATCTTGTAAAATATTTACAGTGAAAACAATATATAATGATGATTCCTTTTTCCAGATACTATTGAGAGCACATCAATCCACCATGAGTCATGTATTTTTTTATGCTAGGTCTGTGACGAGTCTGCATTTTAGAGATGTGATAGAAGGGATGATAATGTATGTTAAGAAAATATTGGCCACCAGCTATTTAATGACTCTAACTTGACTGTCACAATGAATGAGTGTACCTCATAGAAATGAAGTAGCAATCTCTGCTGTAAATGTACGACTGAATGATAAGACTTTAATTATTCTCTCATGTCACTGAAGCTTAGCAAAACAGATTTTCCTTTGTACTGAGTAATATATTGAATATTCCCGAACAGGTAGACAAAGTAATATAGTGGGAATAATAATGTATGTATAAAAACAGAAAGAAAAAATTAAGATTTTTAAATTAAAAAAACCATTTTCTTTTTATGCTATGTCATAACATGGTAGATAGCTTATTGTTTATATTATGAATATACTAATAAAGCACATTAAATATTGAGTGTTAACTGACATTTGTATATCTTGTTTATCATTAAGTCATTCTTACAAGATAGATGTTTTTAAAGGCTTACATGATGAAAATTAACTTAAGGGGCATTAAATAATTATCAAGTGAAAGCATTTGGATGAAATTCAGGACAGTTCTGTCAGCTAAAATACCTTTTTATTAAAATATATTAGATGTATAATCCTAATCAACTGCCAACTTATTAAGCATGCCATCTTAATTTCTGCAAAGAGGTCACCTTTCACAAAGAGATAGGATCATTTTTCTTACTTAACAGTACCTGTGAAGTGAAAGCATTTTCAAATGCTCTTAGCCACATACTATGCCAATTAATGTGCTAATATATTGGTTCTACTAGGCTATCATCATATAATGAAATCCATATCTACATTATTCTCTTTTTATTCTCTAATAGTTACATATTTTCTAAAGATAGTGTGGATTCAATTCATATTGGCAAATATTTCAAAATTTATATCATAGCTTTGTAGAGATAGTTGTAGCATTGATTCTTTTGTATTGTGAAGATAACATGTTTTATTATTGTCCATAAACTTATTGTCTTTCCTGGAATGGGTATATTCATACACTTATATCTTTCCTAGAACAATATTTTGGGAGCCCAGGAAGTGGTCGGGTCAAAGGAATACTGAAGGGAAGAAAAAAAGAAAAAAAAAGACAGGTAAAAAGGAAAGCCCTGCAGAAACTTCATCACAAAACAATCTACTTAAGTTTTTATTAAGCATCTTAAAGAAAGTGGTGGTATCTATACAATGGAAGAGTCAAAAGCCTTAAGAAACTACTGAGAACACAATATATCTAGTACCACAACTACTTATTTAGGAATTATATATATATACTAACACAATGCAATTTAAATATTTGTGCAACACAAAATTATATGCACACTATTATATAAAGTGACAGTGAGTATAGAGCAGTATATTCTCAAATGACTAAGAAGTAATGGTAAGAAATATAAAAACAATATATGTGATTCAATGGTGGACAAAATCAGAGGAGGCAAAGAAGCAGAATGAATTGAAAAGTAGATACACTAGGGGAAGAACACACCAAATGATTATCCACTACTAAATGGTCAACTTTGAAAACAAAGTCACAGTGACATTAGCCAGACTGAGAACACTGTATTTATATATTTAGGAATATATATGTAAATATATTTATGTTTCCATGTATACACATGTAGAACAACACTAAACAGAATATCTCCATTGAACCCTTTCCTTTGAGTGTAGGAAACTGCACAAAAGGAGAATGTAAGAACCAAAGTGAATGGAAAAGACCAAGAAAACAAGGCCCTCTACTTCAATAAGATATATATATATGTATAGAATACATATATATATATATATATATATATATATATATATATATATATGAATTCACAGAGACTGTGGTAACATGCACAGATCCTGAACATGTCTACTCTACCCTGGATCCTAGAACTGAAGGAAGAAGTGGAAACATGACTCATTCCTAACCCAGAGGCTATCTCCAATTGACAACCACTTGCAAAGGAAATTTTAGTGTTCTTCAAGGAAATATAACTTGGAAACAAGCTACATTCTAGGATAGGCTATTACTAGACAGTAGATGTCCAACAGAAAACAAGCTCAATGGGACCTTTGGAGGTTCATTATCACATGATATCAGTCAGCGCTTTAATTTTTTTAATTATATATATATTTTTCTTTACTTTTTATTCTGCAGGTCCATTGTGTATATATTAGTGTATTGTTCTTATGGGATTCATGAGTATGCAAATGTATGTAACTCTGCATCTATATCTGTTTCTTTTGTATTTCTCATAGGCGTTTTTCCTCTGTTTATATGATTTGTCATTTTCAAATGTGTTAGTTTTTGCTTTATTATATTATATTATGCTGAGTTATATTTTATGATACTAATTAGCTTATAATATAATGCCTTCAAAGCCTGTATATTTTCTAATGAGAGCCAGAAATTGATGAATCTGCATGGGAGGAACTGAAAGGAGTTGAGGGAGGGAAAACATGATCAAGATACATCATGTGAGAAAAAGTCTATTTTCCGTGAAAGGATAAAATAAAACAAAAGAGGCAATGAATTTGACAGAGAGCAGGGTGAAAGCACATGGAATGCTTTGGAGACAGAAAAAAAGCAAGGAGAGATAAGATGATGCTATAAACAAAAGTAAAAGTTACTTTTGAAAAAGGAACTAGAGAACCACCAGTGTATAGCCAAGAAGCTGAGAGAATAGGACAAACTTTACAACAGTAAGGCCAAAAAGAATGCATAAAAGGGCCTCAGGCAATGAGACAAATAGAATGCTCTGAAGAAGATTAATTTTGATAATTTCCTGTTACATGTTACAATGCAAGCTCAGAAATGTGAACTTCTTATAAACAAATATTTGTCATTAAGAAAATGATGTAGAACAAATGCTTAAAGTGATTAAACAGACCAGAGAAAGAGGTGTGGCTTAACACTATAAGGTAAATATGGATATCCATGATCAAGTATAATATACATGGATGAAAATGACAAAATATAACCCAATAATTTATAGTAACTAAAATATAAAAATGAGTAAGGTATATTTAAATATATTAAGTGAAACCTGAGGTGAACAAATTATTATCCAAAACTAGAAAATATGTAAAATAGTATTATAAATATGAACTGTGATATATTAAAACAGTCATGATACTTAAGCAGATAGGTAATCCAGAGGATTATAATTTTAAGTTAAAAATAAAATAATTACTCACTTAGTAGGAATAATAATGAGTTTAAAGACAATAGTAAGAAAATTATTGGCTGAAGAGTGGTCAATAAATTCAAACTATTAAAAAGGGGAAAATATTTTATTGATGTCCAATTAACATTCTAGAGAATTCACCAAATTACATTGATAATATAAACATACACATAGAAATTAGAAACACATACCCACATTTAGGTTGTATCTTGATTACCATTCTGAATATCTGAAGTAAAAGAGAAAGTCCTAAAAGCAGTAATTTATAAGAAACATATTGTGTGCACAATAAAGAAAAAATAATTACTGTCAATTTTTTATCAGAAGTAGGAACACTAAAAAACAGTGGAAATGACATCTTTAAATTGCTGAAAGATAGTAAGTAAATGTTAGCCTTTTAATACTATAACCTGCAAAGAATATTTTCCAAAATGATATAGAAACATCTTTAGATACAATAAAACTGAGTGCATTTGATGTCAATAACTTAGAACTCAAGAAGAATTAGTGAAATGAATGTTGTATGCAGAAATAGATGATAGATCTTTTAGCAGTCACATGTGCAGGAAGCAAAGGGAACTCAAAAGAGCAAGTGTATAAGTAAGCAGATATGGTTAGATCTTCATTTCTCCTTCCAGGGTTTTAAAAGACAATTAACTGTTTAAAGAAAAATGGGTGGAGGGGAAGCAACTAAAGAGGTGGCTCATCAGGTAAAAGACTTGCTGCACAAGCATAAGTAGCTACATTAATTTGAAAGCTGGATATAACAACATTGTGTAGACAGAGACAGGAGGAACACTGGGACTTGCTGTCAGCAAGCCTAGGAAGACTAGTGACGTCCAAGTTCAGTGAAAGATCCTGTATCAAAATATAAGGGAGAGAGTGTTAGGGAAATACTAGACATCACCCTTTGTTCTCCATATTATACACATATGCATACACACGTACATACACACACAAATACAAACACAGGAATGCATGCCCCTCATATGTATATACCACACACAAAGAAAGAAATATAAAGCTAATAATATTTATTCACCTTTCTCAGAATTATTTGAAAACATATAACAATAGGACTTTGTGACATGGGAAGGTTGCGACATGAAACATGGGATGACCATGGTAATAAAAAGATGCATGTAGTGATTCTGAAGACAATACTAGAGTAGTGAGTAAAGCTTCAACAATGAAAATGACCAGTGTTAAAAAATGTCTGACAACTGTAAAAAAAAAAATACACAAGGGGAGGGAAAGAAATTATAAGAGCATAATTGAAAATTAATTGCAGGATTTTAGATGTTAAACTGTTGTGTCAAAACTCATGTTAAATAAGAGCATGAATAAGAGGGTCTTTACTAATGATTTCTAACAAAAGATACAAATCCATCTTATTTTGGCAAGATGTCAAAATAGAGAGACAAGGTGAATGAAAAGAACAAGGAAGAGACAGAAGTCTTCTGTCCCATGGTGAGGGAAAAAGCATTGATATACCTAATTTCACATAAAGTAGGGACTGACTATATTTCATAATGCAAAGACTCAGTAGAAAAAGCTTCAATCCTAAAGCCACATGCAAATAATAAGGTTTAAGAAAACCTATAGGCATTTCACAGAGGTCAGTTTATACAAAGAGTCAATCCACAGTCATAGTTGGAAATCATAATATTTATCTAATTGCCAAAATATAAAGATGAATACTTGACTAACACCATCACTCAACTTGATTAAATTAAAATTCATAGAGCATGACATGAAAGAATAAGTAATTTAAGCATGCATTGACATGATAGCAACAATATGCCTTCCAATTAGCAATAGAAAACTTCATAATAAAATTTTGCAGTATTTCTAATCACAATATGATTGAATATAAGTCAGTAGACACATAAAGAAAATTCCTAACATTTAAAAATAATGGAATTTAGGCAATACATAGACTAGTAAAACTAATAATTGATGGGAGATATCATTCTGTAATATGTTTCTCTTATTTGTTAATGAATAAAGCACTGTTGGCTAATAGCAAGGCAAGACAGGTGGAACTAGAAGACAGGGAGGATTCTGGGAGATGCAGGAGAGGAGAGTTCCAAATGTAGGACCAAGAAGAGTAAGAGGTCTGGACCCTCTCTCTGGTAAGATACGACCATGTGGAAATATTTAGATGAATAGAAATTGGTTAAGATTTAAGAAAGAGCAAGACAATAAGCAATGCAAGTAGCTGGCCAACAGCTTTATATCTAATCCAGCATCTCTGTGTGTTACTTGGGACTGTTGCAGCTGTGGGATTAGGCTACAGGGAAAACTGCTAGTAACAAATAACCATAGTTTTAATTTAATGATAATGTTACAGAATAGCATAATTTCTGAGATACTCATAAATGTTTATAGTGACAGTACAAGCCTTACATCTTCATATGAGTACAAAAGGAAAGTTCAAATAGAAGTAACTAATTTTATCTTTAAAAAATAGCATGGGAAATTAAACTAACATAATTATATGGAAACAAAAGCATGAGATAAAATAAAATTTAGTGATCTGACAAGCCAATATGGCTTTAGGTGTAGGAGTGTCTTACAGATGTTTCAGTTGAACCCGGATGCACAATTCTGCATTTCATACATTGTGGCTTTCTCTAATTGTCAACATCTGTTTCAAAAATGAATTTACTTGAACACATTTATGTAATATTATATGGATTGAGAAGGTTATATTTATCTTTTAGGAATACATACACATGCACATATATAGTAAGTGAATCTTAAATATAGTAAAACAGCAAAATTTATTAGAGTGTGTTCAGAAAGAACAGGGGAAAAAGGAAGTGTTATAATTATAATACAACATCAAAGAGTAGGAAAATATTAGAAACAAAAATAAACAATGGTCTGGAGTTTTAGTTCAGAATTAGGGAATATGCTTAGCATGCATTTGGTCTTTTGACCAAAGAAACATTCATATGTATGAATATTGATGGTAAAAGTATATTCTTGATAACATTTTAATTTAAATTTGAAAAAAGCTATATTATATGTTAATTCCAGTTCCCAAACCATCCTGCCCTTCCCTGTTAACTCCACCAACCACCATCCTATCCCCTTTCTGCTCCCAAAGAGGCTGAGGCCTTCCAAAGGGAAACTTCAAGGTCTGTCATATCATTTGAGGCAGGCCCTAGGCTCTCCTCCATGTGTCTAGACTGAGGGAGTATTCATCTTTGTTGAATGGGCTCCCAAAGTCCATTCCTATACTAGAGATAAATATTGATACACACTAGAGGCTCCTTAGAGTGCCTAGTCCTCCTAACTAACACCCACATTCAGGGAGTCTGAGTCACACCTATGCTGGTTTCCCACCTATCTGACTGGACTCCATGAGCTCCCCCTTGTTTAGGTCAGCAGTTTCTGTGAGCCCTTTGCTCATCACTCCTTCCTATCTGTAACAGGTTCCAGGATTTCTTCTCAGTGTTTAGCTGTGAGTGTCTGTTTCTACTTCCATCAGCTACTAGATGAAATCTCTAGAATGGCATTTAAGGTACACATCGATCTCAATATCAGGGAAGGGCATTTAAGGCAACTTCTCCACTATTGTTTGATTGTTAGCTGGGTTCATCTTCATAGATCTCTGGACATTTCCATAGTGCCAGATTTCTCTTAAAACCTATAATGACTCCCTCTATTATGGTATCTTTTTTCTTGCTCTCCTCTATCCTTTCCCCAACTCAATCTTCCTGCTCTGCTCTCTCATACCCACCTCTCCCCTGCTCTTCCTCTTCACTCCCTCTCTTCTCCCTCCATACTCCTAATTTTCTTGGGAGATTTTGTCCCTTTACCCTTCTCCAGTTGACTCTGTATGTCTCTCTTATGGTTCTGTTTGTTTCCTAGCTTTTTCTGGCTGTGTAGATTGTAGTCTGGTAATCTTTTTCTCTATGTCCAAAACCATGTATGAATGAGTACATACCATGTCTGTATTTTGGTGGCTAGGTTATCTCAGTCTGGATGGTTTCATCTAGTTCCATCCATTTGCCTGTGAATTTGAGACTCCATTTTTTTTCCCCACTGAGTAATACACCTTTGTATCATTATGTAAGTATACCACACTTTCTTCATCCATTCTTCAGTTGAGGGGCATGTAGGTTGCTTCAAGATTCTGGCTATTACAAATAATCCTGCTATGAACATAATTGAACAGATGTTCTTGAATGTGCATTTTTTGGATATATGCCTAAGAGTGGAATTACTGGACCTTGGGTAGACTGATTCATATTTTCCTGAGGAACCGCCGCCATACTGATTTCCAAAATGGCTGTATGAGTTTGCACTCCCAACAGCAGTGGAAGAGTGTATGCCTTTCCCCACATTCTCTCCATCACAAACTGTCTTTGGCATTTTTGATTTTAGCCATTCTGACAGGAGTCGTTTTGATTTGCATTTCTATGACGACTAAGGATTTGAGCACTTTAAGTTTCTTTCAGTCATTTTAGATATCTCTATTGACAATTCTCTATTTAATTCTATACCCCACTTTATAATTGGATGATATGGTGTTTTGGTAACTAGCTTCTTGAGTCCTTTATATATTTTGGAAATCAACCCTCTGTCAGTTATGGGGTTAGTGACTATTTTTTCCCATTCTGTGGGCGACTGTTCTGTCTTGACTGTGTCCTTTGTCCTACAGAATCTTTACAATTTCAGGAGCTCCCATTTATTAATTGTTGATCTCAGTGTCTGTGCAACTGGTATTATGTTCAGGAAGCACTCTCCTGTACCAATTCTTTCAAGGATACTTCCCACTTTCTTTCTAAGAGGTTCAGTGTGGCTGGATTTATGTTGATGTCTTTGATCCACTTGGACTTAAATTTTGTGTATAGCAGTAGATATGGACCTATCTGCAGTCATCTAAAAGTCAGCATCCAGTTATGCCAGCACCATTTGTTGAAGATGCTTTCTTTATTCCATTGTATAATTTTAGCTGCTTTGTCAAAAATCAGGTGTCCATAGGTAAGTGAGTTAATATCACAGATTTCAATTTGGTTCAATTGGTATTCCTGTCTGTTTTAGTGCCAATACCAAGCTGTTTTTATGACTTTAGCTCTGTAATAGAGCTTGGAGTCAGGGATTGTGATGCCTCTGGAAGTTCATTTATTGTACAGGGATGAAGCTCCATAGGCTTTCAAAAGAAGATGCTGGCTGGGGACCTGAAATTGTTTTAAGTCTTTTGCTTTCCATTCAGATGAGACAGGGCAGCTGGGATCATTCTATGAAGATACATACTTTATGCTTTGCAAGCCATATGCTCCTTGTTGCACCTACTCAGTCCTGCCATTGCATCTTCAAATTAGCCCCAAGCAATATATTAACAAATGAGTATGTCTGTGTCCCAACTAAACTTTATATATAAAATAATATCTTTATCTAAATACATAAAGTTCTATTATATAGGTCTTTCACTTATTTGTTTAGCATTACCCCAAGATATTTTATGTTGTTTGTGTCTATTATAAAAGATGCTTCTCTGATTTCTTTCTCAGCCCCTTTATTGTCTATATATAGTAGAGCTACAGATATTTTTTAGTTAATCTTGTATCCTGCCACTTTCAAATTTTATTCTTGAACAATTTAAAATAAAAGGTGATAAATTCATCATAAAATATCACCCCTGTCACTTAAGATGTCTTCAGCACAGCTGCTAGTTTCCAACCTTAATCTTTGTTATAAACATAATCTGATGGTTTTCTAATAATATATTGTTTTATAAGAAAAGATATTTTACTATAGATATGTATTCTTGGTATGCTTGCTATAAATAGTAAAAATTGTCTTTATGCTAATGGTGGTAATGAAAAAATAATTTTATTTCAATATCTTCTTAAGATAACTATGTATATATTTCCTCCAATTTGAAATCTGTTGGTATGTTCAAGCATTACCTGTCCTTGTATCTGTGTTTGTTACCTCTTATAATTTATATTCAGAACCCTGCTTAGGTTTTTGGATTGAGTACTTTTAAAATAATCTTCAGTGCTTCTAAGAAAGAGATAAATTATTTATGCAGGGATGAAGCTCCATAGGCTTTCAAAAGAAGATGCTGGCTGGGGACCTGAAATTGTTTTAAGTCTTTTGCTTTCCATTCAGATGAGACAGGGCAGCTGGGATCGTTCTATGAAGATACTTACTTTATGCTTTGCAAGCCATATGTTCCTTGTTGCACCTACTCAGTCCTGCCATTGCATCTTCAAATTAGCCCCAAGCAATATATTAACAAATGAGTTAATATATTGTTAATAAATGAGTCTGTGTCCCAACTAAACTTTATATATAAAATAATAAAAAACTGGGCAAGACTTGTCTGTTGACAGAAGACTACAGACTGTGGGGCTAAGCCATTGCTTCCATAACATTCTGGAGTTATGTCTATTCTGAATGTTTAAATTTTTTCACTCATAGAAATATTTTTTTCATCCCTGCCTTAATGACAATCTACATGAGAAAAATTGGTATATGTACGACTGACACAATAAAATGGTAGATCTTGGTTTTATTTAACTATGAATTCCACTTCTCATAATTCTCTACATTTGCTTACAGTTTAAAGCCTGTTTTGGCCTCCCCTGAGCCTTTTGCATCTCTTCTCACCTACATCTTGACTGACCTCTATTTGGGAAGCAAGAACAAATTTTGCCTACTTAAAAATGACTTTTGCTTCTGGATGACGTCTCAAATTTCTAGATGGACTTCTAATATTTCCATGTTTTTATACTTTTGGATGCAATATTTTGACTTAAGATCTCACTGGGTAGCTCAGGCTAGCCTCAAAGTCATGCTCCTCTCAGAGTTGGTTTGCAGGTATATCTCAACATGTTCAGCATACATATCAAGTTAGATTCATTAGTATTAATATCTCTTTTGCTGCTAGTTATTAGATTACTCTTCCCAGTCTTGTTAATTTGGTTATGACTTTCAATTATCTGATTAATCCTACCCCTTTTTTGTTAAGTACATTCAATATGCTAATTTTATGTAGTCTTGGATTTATACCAGCTACTGGCTTGGATGCGGTTTTGGGTCTGTATGCCTTTGCTCCTCCTTTTTATACCAGTTCCTATTAACTATACATTTTAAAGTAATTTCTCTTGAAGTAGAGCCCAATGTTGCTATTCTCATTTGATTAATTGTATTGGTTAGACTGAAATAACATGGCATGAATGATGGGCTGGTAAAAACAGGAGAAGAGGTTCATGTGAAGCTTAATTCTGCATGATCCAGTGAGGAATTCTGGAGTCCAAACAGCATTGCAAACTTACTTCTCCTGTAACAAGAAGAGAAGCATGACACATGCCCCCAAGCATCTTGGATGAGGTAGCATGAGCCACTCCAGACAAACCTTTAGGGAAAGAGTGCAGGTATGACAATCAATCTTAGCTTTTGGCAGCTAAGAGACGTGTACTGAAGAGTTTGTAAAGAGACAAAACAGCCCTACAGACTACAGCTAGGATATCTGAATCTTCTTCGAATCCCCCAAGACAGCGCCCCTTACCAGCAGGAAGTAGTTTGGAAAGAACGGCGCCCAAATTCCCAAATATTGTGTATAAATGTTTGTTTTCATTTAATTGAACTTTGTTATATAAAATTAATTAAATAAATAAATAAATAAAAGACTATAAAAAATAAAAAAAAAAGAATCTGACAAATACCTGTAATAGATTACTAATGTTTCAATTCTCTCTAATTTGCACAAAACTATTAATTTTTAAGAGTAACATAGAAATATAAAATATATTCACTGTGGCAATGCAGATAAAATATTGGAAATGCTAAGAACTAAGACAATGTTGGCTCTTCCTTCCAATAAACAAAACTGATTGATAGGGAGCAGGTGGGGAGTTAGTGGGAGAAGGAGGTAGAGGCGAAAAGGGAGAGGAAAAAAGTGTAAGGGAAAGGAAGGCAGAAACAAGAGAAGATAGAAAAGATGAAAGGAAGGGAGAAAGAAAGGGATGGAGGGAAAAAGGGAAGGAAGGAATGAAGAAGAAATGAAGGATGGAAGGAAACATTATCACTCTATCCTAGCCATAAATTCAATTAGTGTGGTACACACAACAATAGATGATGAACTCTAAAAGATGTGGGGCATAGTTTCAATGTTTTATTGAACAACATGACTTTTTAATCATCTGGGGTCAAAAAAGATCTAACTGTAAGCCCATTTGTGCTGACAGGTTAAATTAAAGTGTCAAGCTTCTTCAAAGATCATTACCTCAGTAGCTAGTTTCTGGAAATATTATTTCTGAAGGAGGAAACCACCTTGGAAGACTATTCTTAAACAAATATTTGAGAATAGTACTCTAAATACTTATTATGTTTGTTTGTTTTTGTTTTTAGACAAGGTCTCACCTTGGTTGACATTGAACATGCTATATAGACCAAGCTGTCATTTAACTCACATTAATTTGGCTACCTCTGCCTTATGAATGCTGGGGTTAGAGGCATGCACCAAAATGAGAAAATTATTTTCTTTCACTTAAGTGTTTGTTGGGGGCATTCATATCACAGTGTGAGTGTGTGTGGGGGGGGGAGGTGTTGGCATGTGTGTGTGTGTGTGTGTGTGTGTGTGTGTGTGTGTGTGTGTGTAGTGTGTGTTCAGGTCTGAGAACATGAACATTCTCGAGTATTATTTCCTCCTTTTCTGAGACAGCATGACTTGTTAACAGTTGTCTAGTATACGGCATGGTAGCTGGTCCACAAATTTCCAGGGATTTTTTGTCTCTTTCACCCATGTTACAATAGAAGGACTAAGACTAGAGATATGTGCCACAATGACAGTTCTTACACAAACTCTGGAGATCTGAAATCTGGTCTCCACACCTTTTCAGAAAGAACTTTTCCCACAGAGCCATCTCCCAAAAGCTCTGATTTTGGATACATATATATTTATTATGGTCCAAGACTTATCTTTGAGCATAATTGCACAAATGGGAGTTATGGACACATTCCATCATTGCATTCCCTTTAGTGTGTGGCTCAATTTTATTGAAAGATAAAGATGAAGATTGTATTTGATGTTTGAGACTACAAGCACATAGACTGAAACTAGAACACCAAGGCACAAATTATTACAAGGATTAGCCCACTCTCATCAAACTTCATAATTGTAGGAGAGGTATGTGGGATTTTGATATTGTTGTTTTGTTTGCTTGCTTTGTATTTTTTTTCTTAATGTTTTTCTTCTTCCATTTATATAGTTAATAATTAGTTCATCCACGAAATTTGTGTTGTTGTGCTCTCTTCAACAGCATGTGATATATCTCAGAAAATAACTAATAATTCAATGCCAGTTAGTTTTTTATGCTCTACACTAACATTTTAAGGATACATATACTATTTCAGGCAAATTTATATCTGTGATTTTGGTGGCAATATTTTTTTCTTTTAAAAATAACATGTTTTATTAAATTTTCAAGAAACTTATGCAATGTATATTAATCACAATTTTCCACATTCCTCTAATGAAAAGTCTTCCATACCTCATTTCTACCAATATGCATATATATATATATATATATATATATATATATATATATATATATAATGTTCCCTGGACCTTAGATGTAAGGATTGAGTTGTAAGTGTAAATTTAACTTGAGATAGGAACCCCAAGCTCACTTGTTCTTTTCAATTTAACCAGTTGTAGCTTTCTGTAATAATCTGTCTTCAGTAGATACTGCAAAAAGGAAGCTTCTTTTATGAGGATTGGAAGCTAAGATTTTCTGTGAGGACAAAATTAAGTATTTCAAATATAATTATAAATTATACTGCTTTAGGAAAAGGACAAAAGTGGGTACTATGGCTTTACCTGTCATGGGTATATATCTGAGATTACAGTGTTAGCATGTAGTTCCTCTTACTAATTGAGGATTAAGAATAATTTGGTGGCTATTATTTTTCCCAAGTTATTCTTAACTTTATTATCACCTCCCATAAACAAAAGAAAACAATAACAAAAAAAAAAAAAACAAAGACAAAATCATGGCTCTGGAATTGTTTCTGTAGCAACATATAAGTCTTTTTAAAATTGTTTCATTTAAATTAAAAGCAACCTTATTTTTTATACCAAATCCCGTTCTTTCTCTCTTCCATCTTCCAATTTTCTTCATCATCTCTGCATCCCACTATCCACTTCTTCAAGAGGGTGAGGCCTCTATTGGGGGATCATCAAAATCTGCCTCATCATTTGAGGTAGGACCTAGGCCCTCCCCTTGTATATAGGCTGAAAGAATATCCCTCCATAGGGAATGTGTTCCAAAAAGCCTGCTCATGCACTAAGGATAAATACTGGTTCCAGTGCCAGAGGTCTCAAAGACTACCCAGGCCCCCCAACTGGTACCCACATTTAGAGGACTTGGTTCGGCCCTATGCTGGTATCCCAGCTGTCAGTCTGGAAGCCGTGAGGTCCCACTTGCACAGGTCATCTATTTCTGTGGGTTTCCCACAGGTCTTGACCCTTTGCTCATTCCTTCTCCCTCTCTATAATTGGAATCAAGGAGTTTGGCTCAGTGCTTAGCTGTGAATGTCTGTTTCTGCTTCCTTCAGCTACTGGATTAAGCCTCTATGATGACATTTAAGGTAGACATCAGTGTCATTACAGGGGAAGGGCATTTAAGATAGCCTCTTCACTATTGCTTAGATTATTAGTTGGGATCATCCTTGTAGATTCTTGGTGTAACTCTTAAGTGTAATTAAAACTAAATGATTAAAATTGGGAAATCATTCACCTCACCTTTCTTGTGTCTTTTCATCTTCATGATTTTGATTTTGTAACAGGAAGCTTTTATTCATCCTATCCAGTCTCTTAGCTGATTTTAAAATAACCACTCAGAATGTTACAATTAATTATAATTTTTTGCTGATGGCTCAGGCTTTTTACAAGCTAGCTCTTACATTTAAATTTACCTATTTCTATTAATCTGTGTATTGCCATGTGGACTGTGGTCACTGGTGATTCTTGAACATTTTCCTTCTTTGGCAACTAGATGGTGTCTCCTCAAATACTCCTTCTTTCTTCCTTTATCTATGTTTGGATTTCTCACCTAGCTATAGGCAAAACACCGTTATTCATTAACCAATAATAACAATATACACTCACATGATACAGAAGGACATCCCATTTCTTCTTTTCTATTTTGCTAAAACATAAGGTTTTAATTTTAACATAGTAAAACTACATATAACAAAAGAGTTATCAAGAAAGAATTACAGTTACACTATTTAGTTTATTTGTATTTGAAAAATTAAAGAAACAATTTATTGACTTTCTTATCCCTATAAGCCTAAAGTTTTACATATAATTTATCTTTTATAATAACCAAGGGAAACTATATCTATCAAGTATTCAACTATATCGAAGACCACAGAAGGATATAATATTTCCTAAGGAAACAAGAAGTGTATAATAAGCAACTTCCAAAACCCTAGAAATGACAGAAATCTGGCTGCCTTGAGAGTCATCCAAAGTTCTTCTGGAATGTCGGTGCATCAATCTTCATCTTAGAGGCCTATAGTGTCTGGGAGACGTCTTGGTAAATCAGGATATCTGAAACTGTCCTGCTAATGTAGATAGTTTATCAGTCATTTTCCTCTGTGCCTTCTAGAATATCTGGCACACTTTTTTGTGAAGCAGGAACCTGAAGTGAAGGACTGTACCATCTTGTTTTGGCGAGTTCAGAAATCATTTTCTGTGGGACCTGTATTTCCAGTTTACACAGCACACCGTTAAGCAGTACAGGCATGAGCAGACTCTTACCCAAATGGCTAGCATTGCCATACTAAAACAAAACTCCATAAGGAACTTCTTCAATGCCCATCATCCTCTTAAAGCAATTGATGCTGCCAGGAGAAGGCATGTCTCATTCTTTGAAAAAAGTCTAATTTCTTAGACTATTTTAGGCACCATATTTGAAGGTCTTTAAAGAGTTTGAAGATTGTTTATCAGAAATATATATCTGAATATATTGAAAACCTAAGTAACATGACCATAAGTTTGACTATTATTGATGACTATTAATTTGTATTTCTTAACTATACATTACAATTTTAAAAGAACTTTTTTTTTTACTTACTTACTTATTTATTTATTTTATATAACCAAGTCCATTTAAATGAAAACAAACATTTATAGACAATATTTGGGAATTTGGGCGTTGTTCTTTCCAAACTACTTCCTGCTGGTAAGGGGCAGCTTAGTCATGGTGGATTCTAAGAACATGCAGAAATCTGGCTGTAGTTTGTAAGGCTGCTTGTCCAGCTGTTTTGAACATAGCATCACCAAGTACTTGTTTCAGGCAGTCTGGCTTGATCAAACCACATTAGTCTGGAAGGAATCCACAGCTTTTCATTTTCTGTGGGAAAAGAACTAGAAAACCTTTTCCCCAGTAACTTGTCCTTGAAATTAAATTTTGGAGTCAAAGCATTTTTTTTATTTGAATTATTATTTTACATGTCGATCCCAGTTCCATCTCCCTCCCTCCCTTTTACCCTCTCTGCCTTCTCACATGCACTCTAACCACCCTCCCCTTAAATACCCCCACCACAATTCCAAATGTAGTGGAATGCCATCCAGTTGGGGTCATGTAGATCTGACAGTTCAGGTGAAGTAGGGACTAGGGCTTCTCTCCTGTCTCTAAATTAAGGCAGTTATCCCTCCACGGGAGATGTGTTAGTAAGGTCCTTTTGGGCATCAGTGATACATCATAGCTCCACTGTCTGAGGCCCCTTAGACTGCTCAGTACTTCTGACTGAGACCCATATTCAGCGGGGGGGGGGGCTGAGTCAGTCCCATGCTGGCTTCCCAGCTATCAGTCTGGGGGCCCATTAGCTCCTCCTTGTTCAGGTAAGCTGTCTATAAATATTTCTGCAGCCTGGTCTTGTCTTCTGCATCTGCATCTGGGTTCTACTTCGACTCAGTGTTTATGTATGAGTATTTTGGGTATTTGCTCCTGTTTCCAACAGGCATTACTTGAGGGCTCCATGAATTATTTAGTTGTTGATTTCACTCTTCAGGAAGGGCATTTATGGTAGCCTTTCCATGGATACTCAAATTTTTAGTTGGCAGCAGTCTTGTATTCTGTAGACCATTCTTTGTGTCGAATTTTATCTTCAAACCAATATTGGCTCACTCTTTTATGTTCTCTCTCTCTCTCTCTCTCTCTCTCTCTCTCTCTCTCTCTTTCTCTCTATCCTGTCTTCTATTCATAACCAGGCTCAAGCTTCCTGGTTGCACTTGTTTTCCTTTCCTCCCCCTTGTTTTCTCCTACTTCTCTCTTCATTCATTGCCCCCACCACTTCCCCTGTGCTCTGGGGAACTTGTCCCTTCCCGGTTCTGTGAGGGACTTTATATGAATCTCTTAGAATACACTTTGTATCCTAGTTCCTCTGGTGGTGTGAATTATAGGCTGGTGGTCCTTTGATCTACGTCTAAAATCCATATATGAGTGAGTACATACTGTGTTCCTCTTTTTGTGACTGGGTTACCTCATTCAGGATTGTTTATTCAAGTGCCATCCACTTGCCTGCAAATTTCAAGATGCCATTATATATTTTCTGCGGAGTAGTATTCCATTGTGTAGAAGTGCCACATCTTCATTAACCATTCTTCAATTGAGGTTCCTCCTGTTACAAATGGTGCTGCTATGAACATAGCTGAACAGATGTCTTTGTTGCATGGATGGGATCATTTGGATATATGCCTAAGTGGGGGATGCCGGGTACTGCGGTAAACTAATTCCCATTTTCCTGAGGAACTGCCATACTGATCTCCAAAATGGCTGTATGAGTTTGCACTCCCACCAGCAGTAGAGGAGTGTTCCACTTTATCCACATCCTCTCCAGCATGTGACATCATTGGTGTTTCTATTTTTAGCCATTCTGGCAGTAGTAAGATGGTATCTCAGAGTTGTTTTTATTTGCATTTCCCTGATAGCTAAGGATGTTGAGCATTTTCTTAAGTGTCTTTCAGCCTTTTTGATATCCTCTATTGAGAATTCTTTCTTCAGCTCTGTACCCTATTTTTTAATATGGTTATTTGGTGATTTGTTGACTAGTTTCTTGAGTTCTTTGTATATTTTGGAGATCAGCTCTTTGTCGGATATAGGATTGGTGAAAATCTTTTCCCAGTCTGTGGGCTGCCTTTTGGTCTTGTTGACTGTGTCCCTTGCCTGATTGAAGCTTCTAAGTTTGAAGAGATTCCATTTATTAATTGTTTCAGTGTCTGTGCCCCTGGAATTATGTTCAGGAAGCAGTCTCCTATACCAATTTGTTCAAGGGTACTTCCTATATTCTATTCTAAGAGGTTCAATGTGGCTGGATTGATGTTTAGGTCTTTGATCCATTTGGACTTGAGTTTTGTGCATGGCCACAGACATGGGTCTATCTGCAGTCTTCTACACACCCTCATCCAATTGTGCCAGCATCATTTTTTTAAGATGCTGTCTTCACCCCATTGTATAATTTTAGCTGTTTTGTCTAAAATCAGGTGTTCTATAGGTTTGTGGGTTATTATCCGGATTGTCAATTCGATTCTATTGGACTACCTGTCTATTTTTATGACAACACCAGGCTGTTTTCAGAACTATAGCTCTTTAGTAGAGCTTAAAGTCAGGAATGGTGATGCATCCTAGTGTTCTTTTATTGTATAGGGTTGTTTTGGCTATCCTGGGTCTTTTGTTTTTCCATATAAAAGTGATTATTATCCTTTCAAGTTCAGTGAACAATTGTGGTGGGTTTTCAATGGGGGATTGCATTGAATCTGTAGATTGCTTTTGGCAAGATTGCCATTTTTACTATGTTTATCCTACCTATCCAAGAGCATGGGAGATCTTTCCATTTTCTGGTATCTTCTTTAATTTCTTTCTTTAGAGCCACAAAGTTCTTATTATTTAGGTCTTTTACTTGTTTGGTAAGCATTACACCAAGATAATTTATGGTGTTTGTGGCTATTGTAAAGGGTAATGTTTCTCTGATTTCTTTCTCTGTCTCTTTGTCTTCTGAAAAAAGTAGGGCTACTGATGTTTTTGAGTTTATCTTGTATCCTGCTAGTTTGCTGAAGGTGTTTATCAGCTGTAGGCATTCTCTGGTAGCGTTTATTGGTTCGCTTATGTAAATTATCATATCATCTGCAAATAGATACAGTTTGATTTCTTCCTTTCAGATTTGGATCACCTTGATCTCCTTTTGTTGTCTTATAGCATTAGCTAGAACTTCTAGTATAATATTGAAGAGATATGGAGAGAGAGGGCAGCCTTGTCATGATCCTGATTTTAGAGGAATTGGCTTAAGATTCTCTCCATTCAGTTTAATGTTGGCAGTTGGTTTGCTGTATATTGCTCTTATTATGTTTAGGTATGTGCCTGTTATCCCAAGACCTTTATCATGAAAGGGTGTTGAATTATGTCGAAGGCTTTTTCAACATCTAGGGAGATAATCATATGGTGTTTCTTTTTCAGTCTGTTTATATGAAGGATCATGTTGATAGATTTTTGTATGTTAAACCATCCCTGCATTCCAGGGATGAAGCCTACTTGGTCATGGTGGATGAATTCTCTGATGTATTCTTGAATTCGGTTTGCCAGTATTTTATTGAGTATTTTTGCATCGATGTTCATCAGGGATATTGGTCTGTAGTGTTCTTTCTTAGTTGTGTCTTTGTGAGGCTTGGGTACCAAGGTTATTGTGGCCCCATAAAAAGAGTTTGGCAATGAACTTTCTGTTTCTATTTTGTGGAACATTTTGAGGAGTATGAATGTTAGTTCTTCCTTGAATGTTTGGTAGAATTCTGCACTGAATCCATCTGGCCCTGGACTTTTTTTGGTTGGAAGGCTTTCGATGACTGCTTCTATTTCATTGTGGGTTATAGGTCTATTTAAGTTGTTTGTCTTTTCTTGATTTAATTTTCATACGTGATAGTATCCAGAAATTTGTCCATTTCCTTTGAATTTTCAATTTTTTGTGGAATACAGATTTTCAAAGTATGACCTGAAAATTGTATGGATTTCCTCTTTGTCTGTTGTTATGTTCCCCTTTTCATTTCTGATTTTGTTAATTTGCATGTTCTCTCTCTGCTTTTTCATTAGTATTTCCTGGTGTCTACTCCTATGGGGTAAGTTCGCTTCTCTCTGTTCTAAGGCTTTCAGTTGTGCTGTTAATTCTCTTATGTGACTATCCTCTGTTTTCTTCATATGGGCACTTAGTGCAATGAACTTCCCTCGTAGCACTGTTTGCAAGGTGTTCCATAAGTTCGGATATGTTGTATCCTCATTCTTGTTGAATATTAGAAAGTCCTTAATTTCTTTCTTAATTTCTTCTTTGACCCAGGTGCGGTGCAATTGCACATTGTTCAGTTTCCATGAGTTTACAGGTTTTCTGCTATTTGTGTTGTTGTTGAATTCCAATTTTAAAGCATGGTGGTCTGATAAGATACAGGGGACTTTTCCTATTAAAGTTAAGGCTTTTTAAATATATTTAGGTTGGTATATTTTATCAGTATGTCATCAGCTGTTTTTTGCTTTTCAGCAACAAAATCATTTAAAATCTACACAGAACTATTCATGATCCAAACTCCCTGTGTATTTTTTATTGTTCCGTCACTTCTTTCTTTTATATTACTTTTACTGTATTTTTAAAGGTTTTGTTTAATTTTTTAAAACTACTTATTTCTTTCTGTAACATGCTATAGTCTTTTTTCCTTTCTCTCACACACCTACATACATATTTTGAATACACTGTGACCCATTTAAAGGTTTCTTTTCGTCTGAATCTGTCTTTATTGTGTATCTATTATCTTTAGGGGTTTACCATTATAAATTTTTAAGCAGGCACAACTAGTTCCAAGGCAGCTGCTTTGGCTGTTGGTTCCACACTTCTTGGTGGTACATGGTAAAGGTACCAAGGAGTGTCATGATTACCTCCCCACCCCCACCCTGACAATGCTGCTATCAAGTAGCAAGCAGCTAGCCCATGAGCTGTTTTGTTGGTTTTTGTTTGTTTGGTTGGTTGGTTGGTTTTCTTTTTTGTTTTTTGAGACAGTGTTTCTATGTATTATTTTGAAGCATGTACTGGAAGTAGCTCTGTAGACCAGTTTTTATCTCTATAAGTAAAAGCTAAATGCTCCCATGCACTTCCTGACTTGCAGACACCTGGGTGTAACACAGCTGGAATCCACCATGTGGTGCTTAATCCCAAATGCCATGGTGTCTTAATACCACATGAGGGACAAAACTAGGAAGTTTGTTTTGGCTCTATTTTGTGGGTGTAGAATCCTTTTATTTTAAGCTTTCTCAAGCCCTATGGAAATTTAAGAGCCTCAAGTTGTTATAGCAAATGTTAACTGGAAGATTTTATGCATCCCACTTGATCCCACAGGCACATATAAAATTTTCACTCAGAGGACTACAATTAATTATAATTTATAATTTTTTGTCTGGTGATTTAGGATTTTTACTAACTAGCTCTTATATTTAAAAAACCCAATTCTATTCATCTGTGTATTGCCACATGGACGGTGGCTTACTGGTGATGCTTGGACGTCGTTCTCCATTGGTACCTAGATGGCTGTGAGTGGATTCATAAAGTCCATGAATGCCTAAATAAAAGAATAACAGGTATTTGCATCTGCACAAATCCTTCTTCTTTCTCCCAGTATCACTGCTTGGATTTCCCACTTGGCTATATTCTACCCTGTTGTATGACAAAGCAGCTTTATTCATTAACCAATTATAGCAACACATATCCCATTATATGGAGGGACAGCCCACACCAGATTTTGTTTTCTCTTTCTTTTCTCACAATACAGCAATGTCTGTTGGGAGAGATAAAAATAATAAATGCACATGCATACTAATGCATTTCCTATGAACTGAAATGGACACTAATATGATTTATACAACCTGGAAGTTAATAACAAAAACAAATACCTATATGTTTTTTTTCCAAAATAATATTTGCTTATCTGAATTACAGAATAAAAAGTGATGTAAGCATCTACATCATAATTACTATGATGAGAAACCCAATAGTTGATTACTAAGTGCAAAATTGGTAACCATAGTTTTATTGGATATTGAAATATATGTGAATATGGAGTTCAAAGCACTCAAAGATTTCATTGAAAAATGAAAATCTTCAAGTGTCACTATGTGTTTGTACATTGTATAAAGGCTTCTCTACCTAAAAGATTGAATTATTAGCCCTCTGAGAGGATGTATTCAAAAGATCAATTTCATAGCTCAGTAAGGAAGTGAGTGATGAATAAAATACAGAGATGAAATAAAAAGAAATAATATACAATACAAGAAGCCATTTCTGTTTGAAAAATCCAAATTTGAGGATAACATGAATCAAATGTGTAAGAGTAAGAAACCTACTCATTACATAAGATGAATTTGCTGTCACACACTCTAAATACATTATTGCTCAGTGTGAGGATATGTGGATTATACTGAGCTGTTAGTTCATTAGACATTGAAAATCCAACCATGCTTAAATAACTATCATTCTGTTAAAACAAAGCTATTCACAATATATTGTCAAATATGTTCCTTTTGATGTTTTTGTCCCAACTAATTTTCCTCTGTTCTATTTAATTTTCAAAAATGTTTTATTCTGTTGATATTTTCATAGCATTTGTTTTTCATAAATGTTACTTATTTTTAATGTGATGACTATTTTCTATCTGATGGCACAGAAATAATTCTTTGCTTTGTCTTCTAATAATTTCAGAGTGGAATGGAAACATGAGCAAATGACTGACAGTTCTCTTTATCATCAATACCTGATTAGCAGAAAGCTGTATAAGACATATCCTGAAGCAATAAATGTGAATTAATTAAAACATAATATTTCATTGAATAAAATGACTTAGAATAAAGCAAAATGTTGCTTCTAGCCAACTCCATTTTAGTTCATAAACAGGAAACCCATGATATTAGATGCAATCTCTGTGACAATAACTACTATGAAAAAGCATCAGGTTGATTCTGTAAAGTTGGTCATATTCCATAAACATGCACACATATATATTTAACATAAATACATTCAAAAATAATAACTGAATATCTGGCACAGAATCTATTAGAATATCTTAATTTTCATTTTACAGGTGAACAAATAATGCCAAAAATTTAAAGACATGTTTAGTTTGGCTTTTATAACATTTACAGAAGAAATGGGCACATCATCTTGGATCAAAAAAAAAAAAAAATCACAGATCCTACAATGCAAATGTGCTTCAACACGACAACAGACTTGTCTTGTTTGTCAAGCCAGGCTCTTCTTTGCATTCCCAATATGCTAACAATGCAAAGCCTGATTTCTTTTTCTTCCATTACTTGCAATGACATGTATTATATAGTTGTTTCTATATTATATTATTTTATTCTCAGTAGACAACTTATTTTTAACCCAGAATTAATGGAAGCAATTACATCATAGGCAGATGTCTTTCCCAATTATTAATCTGAGATCCTCTTATGCACTGAGTGATGACTTTTGTCATTGATCACATCACAATCTTTACTATTCTACAATGAAGTAACATCTACACTATTGACAATCAAACAAGTAGAGGAGAACAAACCTAAAAAAGTCTTTCCTAAAGCTAGTGCTCTAAAGAGTTTTATGGAGACTATTCTTTCATAAACAGCTTTTCATGTTCATATATAGGGGGATGGGAATTAAACAGCATCATATACAACATCACAAAATAAAAGTCAGTATCCTTTCTCTACTTACAGACATATATTGTAGTCTAGAGTCTAGTTTTTTTCATATAATTGAATAATTAAATAACACATGTATGAGAGGGCAGTTTTCATCTCAACAAGTATTCATTGGTATCTGTCCACCTCCCCTAAAAATCCCTGAAACTCCTGATCAGTTGAGCCTTGCTTTGCAACACCATGAAACACCAAAAGGGAAGTGGGGAGTAAAAACAAATAATTCCTATCCATTCAACTTATCTCTGGTAAGATATTAAACTGAAACATGATAACAGCTCTCTGTCTATCTGTGATTCAGGAAATAGTAACAACAATGGCTATTATATTACCAAATTATACATATACAGTGAAAGGATACTGAATAACAGGTAGTGGACACTTGTAACTCTAGAACCCAGGAGGTGGGTACAGTAGCATCACATGGTTAAAGCCATCCTAAGGGAAATAGTACAAGGCCATTCTAAGATACACATTGAAGTCATGGAAGTAAATATTAACTATTAACATTTTACATTCCAAACTCTATGAAGAAAGCATATTTAGCATCTCTTCAGAAGGTTCCCATGAATATATTTATGAAATAACTTTATTTAATTTTGTGTGGCGGCATTAAATTATTTTACACTTCATTTTTCTTTAATATGTCTGACTTGATTTATAAAGCTACTATTAATATTCACTAATAAATGCTAAATTGTATTTTGAATACATTCAGTTTTATTTCATATACCCAGAAAATGACATCTTCTGTTGGGCAAATTGTTTTTTATTTTACAGATTGGCAAACATTCTATGATGTCATTAACTGAAATAGTCATTTTAACAAAGAATGTTGAGTTTAATTGCTTGTTAGTGATCTTACATTTAATAATTACTTGACTATGTTAATTCCTTTAAAACTGACAGAAGACAGAATCCCATGGGTTGTCTCTCTAAACAATGGATTCAGAAAGCTAACGAAAGTTGACTGCACCTATGCACCTCTATCTTAACTTTCCTAAAAATGTTAAGAATTATTAAACATGAATAATACAATGCATTGTAACAAAGTTACAAAAATCAAACAGACTAGAAGGAACAGAAGTAATTTTTTAACTTTTTTTTGGTGTTTGTTGTTTTTTTAATTTATTTTACATATTGATACATGTTCCCTCTGCCTCTCTCTTTCTCTCCTTCCCTTCCTTCCTCCCTCCCTCTTTCCCTTCCTTCAACCTTCCCATGTCCCCCAACTAACCTCCCCTCCCATCAACCCCCCTCACTCCACATGTAGGGTGATGCCTTCCAGGAGGAGTCATCTAAATCTGTCAAGTCATTTGGAGTGGGGACCAGGCCTTCTCAATGGGGAATGTACTCCCAAAGTCCTTTTGTGTACCAGGGATACATCCTGATTCCACAGTCCGAGGTCTCTTAGACAGCCCAGGCCTTCTAGATGAGACCAATGTTCAGTGGGTCTGAATCAGTTCCATGCTGAATTCCCAGCTATTAGTCTGGGAGCCCATTAACTCCTCTTTGTTCAGGTCAGCTGTCCTATGTGTTTCTGTAGTCTTGTCTTGTCCTCCTTCTCTGATCTGGATTCCAGTTCAGCTCAGTGTTTAGTTGTAGGTGTCTGCTTTGTTTCCAACAGGTACTAGATGAGGGCTCCATTATGGTGGATAAGCTAGTTGTGATCTCACTATCAGGGAAGGTCATTTATGGTGGCCTTTCCACTGTTGCTCAAATTGTTAGTTGGGGTCAGTCTTGTAGGTCTCTGGACATTTCTCTAGTTTCAGTTTTCTCTTTAGACCTATAAACATTTGAAACAAGCTTGTTTCATGTGTCAATCCCAGTTCCCGCACCCTCCAGACCTCCTGTGATCCCTCTACCAATGCCCAATGCCCATCCCATCCCCTCTCTGCTCCCCATGGAGGGTGAGTAGTCTTGTATGAGTAGTCTTCAAATTCTGTCATTTAATTTGGACCAGAGCCCAGGCCCTCCCACATGTGAATAGGCTGAGACTTTATCCCCCTATGTGGAATGGGATCTGAAAGACCATTCATATATTAGGCATGAATACTGATCCACTACCAGAGGCCTCATAGACTGTCCAGTCCTCTCAACTAACACCACATTCAGGGAATCTGGTCAGTCCTATGCTGGTTTCCAAGCTATCTGGCTAGAATCCATAAGCTCCTCCTTATTCCAGTCAGCAGTTTCTGTGGGTTTCTCTAGCGTGGTCTTGACCCCTTTGCTCATCACTCCTCCCTGTCTGTAACTGGATTCCAAGAGGTCAGCTGTGGGTGTCTGCTTCTGCTTCCATCAGCAACTAGATGGAGACACTAGGATGGCATTTAAAGTAGTTATCAATCTTATTATCGGGGAAGGGCATTTAAGGTAGCCTCTCCACTATTGCTAAGATTGTTAGTTGGAGCCATCCTTGTACATCTCTGGACATACCATGTTCTGCTTTTTCTGACTGGGTTACCTCATTCAGTATGGTTTCTTCAAGTTCCATCCAATTGCCTGCTAATTTCAAGATTCCATCATTTTTTTTTTCTGCAGAATAGTATTCATTGTGTACATGTGCCACATCTTCTTTCTCTATTCTTCAGTTGAGGGGCATTTATGTTGCTTCCAGGTTCTTCCTATTACAAATAATGCTACTATGAACATAGTTAAGCACATATCATTGATGCATGGATGTAGATCTTTTGGGTATATGGCAAAGAGGGGGACTTCAGGGACCTGAGGTAGGCTGATTCTTATTTTCCCGAGGAAGCGCCATACTGATCTGCAAAATGGCTTTACAAGTATGCACTTCCACCAGCAGTGGAGGAGTGTTCACTTTTCTCAACATCATCTCCAGCATAAGTTGTCATTGGTGTTTCTTATTTTAGCCATTCTGGCAGGAGGAAGATGGTATTTCAGAGTTGTTTTGATTTCCCTGTTAGCTAAGGATGTTGAGTACTTTCTTAAGTATCTTTCAGCCTTTTTGATTTCCTCTATTGAGAGTTTTATATTCAATTCTCTATGCCATTTTTTAGTTGAGTTTTTTGGTGTTTTGTTGAGTAGTTTCTTGGGTTCTTTGTATATTTTGGAGCTCAGCCCTCTGTCAGATGTAGTATTGGTGAAGATCTTTTCCCAGTCTGTGGGCAGCCCTTTGGTTTTGACAACTGTGTGCCTCCTCCCATTTTATAATTTTAGCTATTTTGTCAAAAACCAGGTGTTGGGACAGTGTTGATTAATGTCTGGATTTATTTATTTGATTCTAATGGGCTATGCCAATACCAGGCTGTTTTCAGGACTATAGCTCTGTTGAAGAGCTTAAAGTCTGCGACGGTGATGCCTCCTGAAGTTCCTTAATTGTACAAGTTTCTTTGGCTATCCTGGGTCTTTTATTTTTCCATATATAGTTGATTATTATCCTTTCAAAGTCAGTGAAGAATTGTGGTGGGATTTTAATGAAGATTGCATTGAATCTGTAGATTGCTGTTGGAAAGATTGTCATTTTTACTGTGTTACTCCTACCATTCCAAGAGTATGGGAGATCTTCACATTTTCTGGTATCTTCTTGAATTTCTTTCTTTAAAGACAGAAAGTCTTATTATATAGGTCTTTCACTTGTTTGTTTAGCGTTACCCCAAGATACTTTATGTTGTTTGTGGCTATTGTAAAGTGTGATGCTTCTCTGATTTCTTTCTCAGGCCCTTTTTCATCTGAAAAAAGTATTTTTCTGTTTATCTTGTATCCTACTACCTTGCTGAAGGTGTTTTTCAGCTTTAGGAGTTCCCTGGGAGAGTTTTTGGGTCACTTACATAAACTATCATATCATCTGCAAATAGTAAAAGTTTGACATTTTTCTTTCCAATTTATATTCCCTTGATCTCCTTTTGTTGTATTATTGCTTAAGCTAGAACTTCAAGTACAATTTTGAAGATATATGGAGAGAGAAGGCAGCCTTGACTTGTTCTTAATTTTAGAGGAATTGCCTTAAGCTTCTCTCCATTCAGTTTGATGTTGATTTTTGTTTTGCTGTATATTGCTCTTATTATGTTTACATGTGTTCCTGTTATGCATGATCATTCTAAGATCTTTATCATTAAAGGGTGTTGAATATTGTTGAAAGCTTTTTTCAGCATCTAGGTAGATGATCATTTGGTTTTCCTTTTTCAGCTTATTTATATGGTGAATCACGTTGATAGATTTTCATATGTTAAACAATCCCTGCAAACCAGGAATGAAACCTACTTGGTCATGGTGGATGATTTCTCTGATGTAGTATTCTTGGATTCGGTTTGTCAGTATTTTATTGAGTATTTTTGCATCGATGTTCATCAGGGATATCTGTCTGTAGTTTTTTTTTTTTTTCCTTAGGTATGTATTTGTGTGGTTTGGGTTACCAAGGTGATTGTAGCCTCGTGAAAAGAATTTAGTAATGGAAATTCTGTTTCTATTCTATGGAACTATTTGAGGAGTATCTATTAGCCATTCTTTGAATTTCTGGTAGAATTCTGCACTGAAGCCATCTGGCCCTGGGCTTTTATTGGTTGGAAGGCTTCTATTTCTTTAGGGGTCATACATCCATTTAAGTTGTTTATCTTTTCTTGAATTAATTTTGTTAGGTGATACTTACAGAGAAATTTGTTCATTTCCTTTGAATTTTCAAATTATGTGCAGTTAAGGTTTTCAAAAATGACCTGAAAATTATCTTGATTACCTCAGTGGTCATTGATTTTCCCCCTTTTTTGTTTCTGATTTTGTTTCTTTGCATGTTCTCTCTCTGGTTTTTTGGTTAGTTTGGATAAGTGTTTGTCTATCTTGTTGATTTTCTCAAAAAAAAAAACCAACTTTTTGTAGCATTAATTATTTGTATTGTTTTCCTGGGTTCTACTTTATTGATTTCAGCCTCAAATGGATTAATTCTTGGCATCTGAGTTTGCTTATTTTTGTTCTAAGGCTTTTAGTTATGCTGTTAATTCTCTAATGTGACTATCCTCTGTTTTCTTCAAATGGGCACATAGTGCAATGAACTTCCCTCCCAGCACCTCTTTCAAGATGTCCCATAAGTTCGTGTCTGTTTTGTCCTCATTCTTGTTGAAATTTAGGAAGTCCTTAATTTCTTTTTTTCTTTCTTATTTGACCCAGGAATTGTGGAATTGTGCATTGTTCAGTTTCTATTAGTTAGGGTTTCTGCGATTTATGTTGTTGTTGAATTCCAGCTTTAAAGCATGGTGCTCTGATAAAATACAGGGGAATATTACTTTTGTTTTTATCTGTTGAGGTTTATTATGTCACCTAGTATGAGGTTGATTTTAGAGAAGGTTCTATATGGAGCAGAGAAGAAGGTATATGCTTTTGAGTTTGGATGGTATGTTCTATAGTTGTCTGTTAAACCCAATTGATATATAACTTCTGTTAGTTCTTTTGTGTCTTTGTTAAGTTTCTGACTAGGAGTCCTATCTAGTAATGAGAGTTGGGTATTGAAGTTTACCACTATAAGTATGTGAGGTTTTATATGAGCTATGAGTTTTAGTAGCTTTTCTTTTACAAATGTGAGTGTCTTTATATTTGAGGCATAGGTGTTCAGAATTAAGACCATGTGCTGATGAATTTCTCCCGTGATAAATATGAAATGACTAACTTCATCTCTTTTGATTGATTTTTGGTTTGAAGTCTAAATTGTTAGTTATTAGGATAACCACACCTGCTTGATGCTTGGGCCCATTTGATTAGAAGATCTTTCCCCAACCCTTAATCCTGAAGTAATATCTTTCTTTGAAGCATAAATGTGTTACTTGTATGCATCAGAAGGATGGATTCTTTCTCCATATCCATTCTGTTAGCCTGTGTCTTTTTATAGGCAAGTTAAGACCATTAATGTTGAGGGAAAGTAAGGGCCATTGATTGTTAATACTTGTTTGTTTTAGATTTGATATTGGCATTATTATGGTGAATATATTTGCTCTGCATTACCCTTGGGTCCTGCTGAAGTGGAATTATCAATTGTCTACGTCTTTGTGGCTGTAGTTAACTTCCTTGGGTTGGAGTTTTTCTTTCAGAACTTTCTGTAGGGCTGGATTTGTAGATATTGTGCCATCTAACAAACAATATTGAGTCCAATATTTAGTGGAACACATGGGAGACTATCTTTTCCAGCCCTCCTCCCTGAAAAGAACAAAAAAAATGAAAAGAAAGAAGAGAGAGGATAATAAAAGAAGGAAGGGAAGCAACAAGTGTGTGAGGAAGAGGGTGCAACAGAGGATAAAATGAAAAAGAGAAAGGGAAGGGGGAAACACTCCTAGCAGAGTCATTTTGGGGAAAAGTGCAGTCTATGCTTAGGAACATTCTCTTCTTGGTTTGCTCATTCATTAAGATAAAACCTTGCACATGCACACACTTTTGGAAATTAGTAAGAAGTTATTTAATTGCATTGAAAAATATGGATTTATTTTATTTGCAAGTGCAACAAAATTCAAAGCATTTTGGTACATTAGAGTTTGACATTGAGGTGCTGACAAAGAAATTCAAGAAAAAAAAAGTCCTGGTGGGAATGGTGGAAAGAATCATAAGCTTAGGACAACTTTTGCTTTCCATTTTAAATGGTCTCATAAACAGTCATATATAAATGAATATCCTACTCATTCGACCTATGGACTAAATCAAGGGAGAAGTACAGACATTGTCTATCTTTGCTACATGCTTGAGAGAAAAGTAAATTGGAATCAAGAAACTCAGAGTGAAGGCCTGAGTACATATATATATACATATATATATGTACATTGAAACTTTTCAAACATATTTTGATATGACTACTTTCATAAGATATGAACAAGTCAGTATAAACCAATTTTCTTTAAATATCAAAAGACAGAGTGACCTTTGATATTGCAATTGCAATATAACTAGAGGGTGATGTACAGAGCAGGAGAAATTGACCTATAAGGCCTTATGTCACTCTGAAGTGCTTTGGTTCTAAAAGAAATGTGTGACTGCTTAGAAATATGTCAAACACTTGCTAGTGTCACTGTGATTTGGACAATTACTCCATTTATTTATGGTTTGTGCACTTCATTTGGGGATTGAGGTACAAAACTGAAAAACTCCAGTTCAAGGAAATAGCAATGACACTGATCCTTCCCATAATCAGCAAGTTTTTCTGAGAGTTAGAGTGTGGTCATATTAAGGCATGGTTGCCACTACTAAAGCTGTGTAGAATCAGTAGCAAAAACTGTCTCTCAAAGCCTCATTACAGAGTAAATGAAAATTGACCTTTTGGTACAGTGTTGATGTGTCATCATTAGGGAACAAATTACTAAAAGTGGTAAATGTGTCCAAGTTCTCCCTGTTGCAGTTTTGGAATAAGGGGGATATGATAGAATGACTAAACAGAGCCGTTTTGTAAGTTCTTAAAGATATGCAGCCTCAAATACTGCCAGGTTTTCAACTATGTTATCCAAGACAGTTTGTAGTTCATTATCAAGGGAAAAATCAATGTCTCCTTATTAACTCTGTAGGATGAATTTTCCAAGTGATTCTCATGAAATTCAAAGTCTATTCTCCCTAACCACAAATGTAAATTATAAACAGAAGCCCTTGGTGTCAGTGTTAATATGTCTCCACCTGCGGACATCTTCATACAGCAAAGAAAAGTGTGGTCAGTTCACCTGAATAGTAATCTGACTAACAGTGGGTCTGTGGACATTCTACACTTTTGATGCATGTAATGTCCTTAAGAAGTGCTGGGCTGGATTACCTCACTCAGGATGGTTTCTTCTAGTTCCATCCATTTGCCTCAGAACTTCAAGATTCCATTGTTCCATTTTTCCTGCTGAGTAGTAATCCATTATGTAAATGCACCACATTTCCTCCATCCAATCTTCAGTTGAGGGTCATTTAGGTTGCTTTGAGGTTCTGGCGATTACAAATAATGCTGCTATTAACAAAGTTGAGCAGCTGTCCTTATTGTATGAATGTGCATCTTTTGGGAATATGCCTGGGAAGAGTGGAATTACTAGATCTTAAGGTAGACTGAGGTACTGTATACTGATTTCCAAAGTGGCTGTATGAGTTTGCACTCCCACCAAGCATGGTATGTACTCACTCATATGGACTATAGACATATAACAAAAGATTTACAGCCTACAATCCACAATGCCAGGAAAGCTAGGAAACAAGGAGGACCCTAAGGGAAACTATACATTTTATCCCAGAGAAGGAGAAAGGGACAAGATCTCCAGAGCAATTTGGGATGGGTGATGGGGGGAGGGAGGGAATTAGGAAAAAGAGAAGGAGAGAAGAGGAGAGGTGGGCATGAAGGAGCAGGAAGATTGAGTTAGGGAAAGAATAGAGGAGAGTAAGAAAAGAGATAACATAATAGATGGAGCCATTGCAGGCTTTAAGAGAAATCTGACCCTTGGGAAATGTCCAGATCTACAAGGATGGCCCCAACTAGTAACCTAGGCAAGAGAGGCTACCTTAAATGCCCTTTTCCGACATTGAGATTGGTATCTACAATATATGCTATCTAGAGCATTCATCTAGTAGCTAATGGAAGCAGAAGCAGACACCCACAGCTAAACACTGGGCTGAAATCCTAGAATTCAGTTCCAGAGTAGGAAGGGGTGATGAGCAAAGGGGTCACGAACAGGCTGGAGAAACTCGCAGAAACTGCTGACCTGAACAAGGGGGATCTCATGAACCCTAGTCTAATAGCTGAGAAAGCAGCATAGGACCAACCCAAAAGTCCTGAATGTGGGTGTTATTTAGGAGGACTGAGCAGTCTATGTGACCTCTGGTAGTGAATCAGTATTTATCCCTAGTATACAAATAGATTTTGGGACCCCATTCCACATAAGAGGATACTCTCTCAGCCTATACACATAGGAAAAGGACTAGTCCCTGCTCCAAATTATATGACAGACTTTGAATGGGAGCCATGGAATGCCTCACCCTCTTTGGGGAGCAGAAATGGGATGGGATGGGTTTTGGTGAAGGGGACAGGGGATGATGGGAGGGTAAAGGAACTGGGATTGATATGTAAAACAAGGTCGGTCATTTCAAATTGAAATAAAAATTATCAAAAAAAAAAAAAAAGAAAAAGAAAAAGAAATGCTGATTATGAAGTTTAGATGTCAGGATGTTCATGTAATATGCATTGTACCCTGACTTCAATAATTAGCATCAGAAATAAAATGTTTCTTGACTTTAAGTCTGTGAGTATATGTGGAGAAGTATGTATACTTAACAATAGAATATATTTTAATTTCTAGAGATAAATCAGTGATTAAGAGCTAGAGTGTATCATAATCTGCTACACATATTTTGCCTTGGATAAAGTGCTTGCCTTGCTTATCATTTCAGGAATAAAACCCTAGAACTAGAATTCAAGTACATGTGCATAACCAGTTCAGATTACATAAAAAATAAAATTCATAAGACAAAGATTTAGTAACTTCAGACTCTAGTTCTATCTATGCCATTTACTACCTCTGTCTCATTTATCACTTATCAAGTTATTTCATCCTTCCAGCTTTCATTTCCTCATCTGTGAAAAGGAGACTGACTTCGTAGCTTCCCTTCCAGACAACAAAGTTTAACACTAATATCCCACATTTTTTAACATTGCAATATAGAAATTCATTTTGAATATGCAGTGATTATCCTGTATGCTGAGAACTAAGGCATCCAGCCCTTCATTGGTTTATTGCAGAATCATTCCTACAGCTTTTTCCAATGTTAAACACCCCACTGGATTTGTTTAATTTGAATAAATATTCACACTGAGCCCTGTGTGAACAGACACTGCCACCATGTGGATATTTACCCACTACATTAAACTAGACATGAAAATATTCCAGTTACTATTCATTCTAATAATATTTCTGTCTAATGGATTTGGGGCAATCACTAACTTGTGGTCTGTTCCCAAGCTGGCCTCTGCAGAAAGAAATGAAACAATGTGTACATAAATTTCACTGATAATTACATGACTTTGTGATTCAAGATCGCTCTGATCCTCTACAGGCAAGACAGACTACTTCTGTGGTGAAAAGGCTATGCTAATTTATTATTATCCAAGGGATTATTTATTGGGGTATTTTTAATTGCAAGATATATAATGGCAATTTCCAATTGTTTTATAGCCTAAAACAATGATTTAAGATCATTTTATAACTAAAATATAAGAAAAAGATACATGATAACTCAGTGTAGTGTGATTTCAGAAAAGGAAAGATACATAAGATTAGATTTAACATGGTTATTTATACTTTTTGTCACATTTCTTTTGAGTTTCTCACCTTCTTTTAGTCTCCACTACCATTCTGGTAGTTTTGGTGACAACTTCCCAGAGAGAAAGGGAACACAGAAGTCAACTTAACCCAGACCGTGAGAACACAATATATCCTTTAGCGATCACACTAAATTCCACTTGGTGAGCCAATGACTTTATCATGGTTGCTTCCAAGATCAAAGAGCTGCATCATTTAAAAATCCCAATCCAACATGGGTGGCCATTTTAGAATGATTCAATTCTGGAGCTTTTTGTAGCATGCCTTAAAGGCAGCTCAACAGGTCCTAGATGCTCTCCTCAACAACTTGGCTGGCGAAAATCTACATTGAACACTAGTTGTTTGCTTCTATGTCCTTGGAGATGGTCCCTCGTGAATTTTGAAAATTTCACCTCTCCAAGAGGAGACTTTACTTCCTGGGTCTTCTTGTCATCCTCCTTCTTCCTGGAAGGAATATCTCAATTGGGTGGAAACTCCTATTCACAGAAATGAAAGACTAAGAAAATTTTCAGAACATTTTTTTATGCTCATTCTATCCTTCAAGACCCAATTTCTATTTCTCTCTGACTTATATCTTGAGAGGCCTCTTAGGACTCTGTTGCTGTTCTAACCTGAAACCGAGTTTCACTTTGAGAAATAAATACCTTATGAATTTCCTTCAGGTTTTCTTCTTTCATCTTCATCTTTTCCCTTCATTTTGCACATTCTTTTCTAAAACATTGCTACATTTATAACATTTTTTTAATTTACTGTGGAGTGTGAGTTTGCTTCTTATTGTGCTCAAAATAATGTACATATGAATGGCTGTTATTCTATGGCACAAACTTACTAAGACCTACCATTTCTGTCTTTTACTCATATTGACTCATTTTCAGTCTCCAGCTGGTGTTCACTAAGATAATAATAATTAGTGTTTGTAGTATTCAAGGTTGTAGTCCAGGAAAATGAAGAACATTATAATTAATCAGTGCACTCTTCTCACTACACCCCATGAGAGTGAAGTGGAGTCAACTGTAACCATGGCACTGGAATTGAGAGTGGGAGAAAGATGGATTCCACAACAAACTTCTAGGAGCTATTTGTAGAAGCAAAATTATAAATACTTACACAAGATAACAGTTCTTACACTTGTCTATAATGTCTGATCCAAGGAAAACAGATGATGTTGTCCTCTAGTTTAGTTCACCCTACTCCCCTTTTGCCTGCCTTTAGAAACTCTCATTTTTGTGTATCCTTATAGACATTTATATCCCCTATGATCAGAGTGCCTTAACTGTTTTGTTGATTCTACTCAGGAGACAATTTGGTAACTACATTCCTAAATTTCCTACTCAGTTTTCATATAAAATGCACTCCTGGTGTTCATTTTCCTTTAAATAAGCAGACATTGGACAGGAGGCAATTTGACATCTTTAGTAGTAGCCATTAGACTACTTTGACACTTGCCTTAGGCAAAAAGTTTATAACCCAGCTCAGTGGAGATAGAGAACTATTTCAAGAGATAAGACCACTAGTCACTTTTCAAAGAACCAATTATTAGGACATGCTTGGCTGCTCAAAACTACATGTAATTCTACTTTCAGAGACTCTCATACCCTCTTCTGGATTCCAAGAGTGCCAGGCATGGACAAAGTACACAGAAATGAATGTAGATGAATCACCTATATACATAAAACATAAAAAAAATACAACTAGACAATATCATGTGCTAGACTTAGCCATCTTAATCACTGCTCATAAGCACTAAAAAAAAAACTATGCAAAGACTGAAAGTGATTGCTTTGGCTCTGAAGGTTTAACCTAGTCAGGGTAGTTTCAAAACATTTGAACTATTCTTTGTGCTATAATTATGACCCTACAACCACTTCCACATTGATGAGAAGGAACACTTGCCCTGGTGGTTGGAAAGAAGTATTTTCATGACTGGTACAGAAAGGAAGACACTCATTGATCCATAACACAAGTCACTAGTTCTTACTGCTATTAACTTACACAGTGTATACCATGTTAGATGTCAGTGCCTATGATGGGTCTGGAGATTGTGTGGATTAATAAGATCAAATAATTAACTTGCTTATTCTCCCTACATTTTTGGAGGGACATCCATGACAGAGAAACTTAATGCAGCAGGTGTCACATTAAAGGGATGAAAATACTCTGAGAGAACTCAAAGGCCTGCAAATATATATGGACATCCAATGCAAGGTACCATACAGAGGTTTTTGTGTAACTGAATTCTGAAAGAGAGGGGGGATCAGTAGGAGGCATATCCACTATTACTTTTTTATCTCATCCCTGTCTCCATTCTTAGGTACTTTATGAGTTACCTGCATAGCTGTTTAAATAATCTTCTATAGAGATAAATGGATTATGCCACCTACCTGCTTTCTGTTAGACTAAAATCTAAAATTCCATACTATAACCTATCCTTTCTGGCATGTGACAAGCTCTCAATATTTCATTACATAGAATTCCTTTGTCATTCACAAACTTTGAGAAATATGGTTCATTTTTCTTTGTTCAATCTCATTGTAGTTCCTTTATTTGTGCTATTTATTTCTGTTGTTCCCCCTGAGACTCAGCTCCAGTCCTCTCTTCAAGTGCATAATTTTGACATTAACCTCACCATGAAAACTGATTTTCATAGTGATTCTCTCTTGTTATCTAATATTAATGAGGACCAATCTTCCTCAACATGTCTGATCTTCACTTTTGTTTCTTTTAAAGTCCAAGCATCAACAATAACAGATTCATAAACTCAATATACAGCAGGCACTGCTTTGTCCCAAAATCTTATATTTCCTTAGACTATTGCTTTCACCTGACATTTCTGATATGTTGATTTGTGTAATGGGACTCTTATGAATGCACATCAATATATTTGATGAGCCTCTCAGAGGCATAATACTTCTTTTTCCCAAGCTTGTTGACTATACAGGATGTCTGTCACTTGGTACCATGAATAGAATCCCTAAAGTAATAATTTGTTCTCTTAAAATTCTGGAAAGATCCAAGTTCAAGGTTTCAGAATATTTGATTGACAAAAAGCCTCCTTGGTTTGTAGATGTCATCCTTTTTCTGTAGTTTGTTTTTTTGTTTTTTTTTTTGTTTTTTTTGTTTTTTGTATATCTGATGCTTACTCTAAAAATCTCAATTTCATATAATGCTACAAATTATAAATGATTAATGTCTATCTTAGTGTTTCAAGAGGCTTATATATCCTATCTCCAAACACACTATTAAATTCTGATTGTACAGTATCTGTGGGACTCTGTATTTTGTCATGAACATGTGTATACTTAGGTGTATACATACATGCAGGTAAAAGCCATTGGGCATCTTTCTCAGTGACTCTGTGCTTTAATTTACTTTTTATTATGTTTTTAGATTAGCAGTTGAATAGAATAGCTGGCCACCAAGCTTTGGAGATCTACCTCTCTAACTTCATCTCAGCACTAGGCTTATATATGAGAGCAACCCCATTTAGTATTTGGGTACTGGGGATCTGAATTCAAGTCCTGAAACTTACATAGCAAGCACTTTACCAAATGAGGCATTTGTCTAGTCACTCCAAATACCTCCTTATTCTGAAGTGAAGATTAAGTCATCATTAAGCTTATAACACCATATTGTATGTCACTAATTATATGCTAGGTAATCAGAGTTTATTACACAAAATAATGTATAATTCTTAATATATTTCTTGATTTAAGGAGAATGGCAACATCTCAATAGCAAAATGAAGGCATGGGGACACCACAATCCTGCAGATCTGAGTTTCATCCCCAGAATCGATATAAAATGTCAGAGTTTATAGATATGCTTGTCATTCCAGTAATATAAGTAGATACTTCAAACTCACTATCTAGGCTGTCTATCTTTCTTGGGGTTCTCTGGTCAGGGTAAGACCATTAGAAAAGTAAAGAAAGGCGCCATCAAAGGTACAACAGGTGAACTTCTTATTTGACCTTTATGTGCATGTGCATATGTGCATATGTGCATGTACACTCACACACACACACACACACACACACACACTAAATCCCACATATCAGTAGTTTATATGGCATATATTGCCAAATAAAATATGTATATTTGGAAAACTTGGATATAATATATAAAAAGCCTCAGGTACAAAAAGTACAGTAATACAGTAACATAAATATGTCTCTTGATCCAAAAGCCCATGAATAATCCACAGAAGATAGGCATTGTTTCTTTTCCAGGTTATATGGGAATGCAGCCTCCCACCAAAAAAATCTTATGCTTTCCACTTTGGTGATTTCTTCTTGTTTACATAATTTATTCTGTCCTTGAAGCACACTGAGTTTCAAAACAAGCACTAAAGGATCCCCTTGATCTCCTTTTGTTGTCTTATAACTAGCTAGAACTTGAAGTATAACATTGATGAGATATGGAGAGACAGGGCAGCCTTGTCATGTTCCTGATTTTAGAGGAATCTCCTTAAGCTTCTCTCCATTCAGTAAAATGTTGGAAAGTAAAAAGTCAAACTGTCTCTATTTGAAGATGATATGATAGTTTGCATAAGCAACCCAATAAAATCTACAAGGGAACTCCTATAGCTGATAAACACCTTCAGCAAACTAGCAGGATACAAGGTAAACTCAAAAAAATCAGTAGCCCTACTTTATTCAGATGACAAAGAAGCTGAGAAAGAAATCAGAGAAACATCACTCTTTACAATAGCCACAAACAACATAAATTATCTTGGGGTAATGCTAAGCAAACAATTGAAATACCTATGTAATAAGAACTTTGTGGCTTTAAGAATGAAATTAAAGAAGATACCAGAAAATGGAAAGCTCTCCCATGCTCTTGGATAGGTGAGATAAACATAGTAAAATGGCAATCTTACCAAAAGCAATCTACAGATTCAATGCAAATCCCATTAAAATCCCAGCAGAATTCTTCACGGACCTTGAAAGGATAATAATCAACTTTATGTGGAAAAACAAAAGACCCAGGATAGCCAAAACAACCCTGTACAATAAGAGAATTTCAGGGGACATCACTATCCCTGAATTTAAGCTCTATTACAGAGCTATAGTTCTGAAAACAGCCTGGTACTGGCACAAAAATTGACAGGTAGACCAATGGAAAGAAATCAAAAATCATGATATTAATGCACACACCTATGAATACCTGATTTTCGACAAAAAAAATCTAAAATTATACAATGGGAGGAAGAAAGCATCTTCAACAAATGGTGTTGGCACAAATGGATGATGGTGTGTAGAAGACTTCAGATTAACCCAGGTCTGTAGCCATGCACAAAACACAAGTCCAAATGGATCAAAGACCTCAACATCAATACAGCCACACTAACCTCTTAAAAGAGAAAGTAGGAGGTACCATTGAAAAAAAATTGATATAGGAGACAGCTTCCAAACATAACTCATGTAGCACAGTCACTGAGATCAACAATTAATAAATGGGACCACCTCAAACTTAGAAGCTTCTGTAAGGAAAAGGACACAGTGGACAAGACCAAATGGAAGCCCACAAACTGAAAAGATTTTTACCAATCCTACATCTGACAAAGGGCTCATCTCCAAAATATACAAAGAACTCAAGAAACCAGTCAACAAAACACCAAATAACCCTATTAAAAATGGGGTACAGAACTTAAGAAAGAATTCTCAATAGAGTAAATAAAAAAGAATGGAAGACACTTAAGAATGTTCTCAAGATCCTTAGCTATTAGGGGAATACAAATCAAAACAACTTGGAGATACCATCTCACTCCTGCCAGAATGGTGAAAATTAGAAACACCAATGACAATTTATGCTGGAGAGGATGTGGAGAAAGAGGAATACTCCTCCACTGCTGATGAGAGTGCAAACACGCATAGCCATTTTGGAGATCATTATGACAGGTCCTCAGAAAAATGGAAATTAGTTTATCACAGGCAATGGCAATCCCTCTCTTAGGCATATACACAAATGATCCACATCAATGCAAAAAAGACATGTGCTCACCTATGTTTATAGTAGCATTATTTGTAATAGCAAGAACTTGGAAGCAACCTAGATGCCCATCAACTGAAGAAATAGATAAAGAAGATATGGCACATCTACACAATGGAATATTACTCTGCAGAAAAATAAATATGGCATCTTGAAATTCCCTGGCAAGTGGATGGAACTTGAAGAAACCATCCTGAATGAGGTAACCCAGTTACAAAAAGAGTAAAATAGTATGTACTCACTCATATACGGATTTTAGATCTAGAGCAAAGGATCACCGGCCTATAATTCATAGTGCCAGAGGAACTAGGATACAAGATGTATTCTAAGAGATTCATATAAGGACCCTCACAAAAGGGAGAAGGGACAAGTCCCCCAGAGCACATGGAAAGTGGTGGGGGCAGTGAATGGAGAGAGTACTAGGAGAAATGGGGAGGAGAGGAAAGCTCTTGTGACTAGAAGACTGAATCAGGGTAGGAATAGAAGACAGAAAAGAGAAAGAGAGAGAGAGACAGAGACAGAGAGGTAAAGGAAGAGAGAAAGATATATATATATATATATATATATATATATATATATATAGAGAGAGAGAGAGAGAGAGAGAGAGAGAAAGAGAGAGAGAAACATAAAAGAGGAAGCCATTAATTGGTTTGAAGAGAAAACTGAACCTAAAGAAATGTCTAGAGGCCTACAAGACTGAGCCCAACAACAATTTGAACAATCGTATAAAGGCTACCAGAAATGCCCTTCCCTGATAGTGAGATCAAAAACTACCTTATTCACCACCATGCAGCCTGCATATACTACCTGTTGGAAACAGAAGTAAACACCTATAACTAACCACTGAGTCGAAGTAGAATACAGATGCAGAAAGAGAGGACAAGACCAGTTTGAAGAAACACATAGATACAGCTGACCTGAACAAGGAGGAGCTAATGGGCTCCCCAGACTGATAGCTGGGAATCCAGCATGGGACTCACTCAGACTACCTGAATATGCGTCTCAGCAAAAGGACTGAGCAGTCTAAGAGACGTCAGACTGTGTTACCGGGATATATTCCTGGTGAAAAAAAAAATGACTACACATTTTAAAAGACATAGCATGCAGATAGAAAAACACATAATTGTTATTGGCACCAAATATTGGAAACAAAGTACAGAGTTCAGAATGCCAGGGAAGTGTCACTCAAAGCAACTAGACAGGTTCTCTGTTTCATTTCCTAGTTTTACACAAAACTTCTGCTTATTTGTTCAAAAGTGTGGTCTTGAGAAATAGAAGTTCTGTTTTCTTTTGATATATGGAAAGCAGGTAAGGTAAAACTCAGAATTACAGTTCTGTTAATTACTCTGATTATTGGTTAGAGATGAGATGATGGAGAACCCCTCTTACTACTCATCTGTAGATTTGTAAATCTCTTCTCAAAATCAGTTTGTCAAGTTTTTTATGGTAATTCTGGGAAAGTGGTTTCACATTAATATGCTATTTCTGATAGATGTTAAGCTGAATTGTTTCACACTACAAGAATGGATTTCAGAAGCACTCAGGTGGAGATTTGTAAGTGCACCACTTTCAGATATTTCAACAGGCTTGTTGGAAGATCTCTGAGAGAATTCTTATCAATTGATCAGCCATAATTATTATCCTCTAATCTTGAAGTCTGGCACAATGACCAAATGGTTCAGTGGTTTACAAGAAATTATCAATAAAAATAAAAACCACAATGGCCAACATAACTGGATTGCATCTCCGGTCTTTAATCAAAACATTGATCCATTTAATTTAAAATAGGCTGAACATAGTGTGAGATAATGAACTGCTGTCAGTATCATCTGTTGACATGAAATGTTAAGATAATTATATATATATATATATATATATATATATATATATATGTGTGTGTGTGTGTGTGTGTGTGTGTGTGTGTGTGTGTGTGTGAATTGTGCCCACACACTATTTCCTGGAACTAAGCCTATTATACCGCTGTATTTTTCACAACATAATGGACTGAAATGTATTTTCTTCCCTTTGTCTCCATTGGTTATTTTGTCACAACAGCAAGAAATATAACCCACAGGCACAGCTACTAAGATCAGGGATGTGACTCATTTACCTGATAAGAAAGCAAGTCTCTTTTTTTTATCATTATGAAGAGTGATTTTATATAGTATTATTGTGTTTGGCTGTATAATAATGTGCATGTATTAGAATGTATGAATGAAGTCTTATGTCTTCTACTTTGTAGCCCAGAGTCAACTCTCAGTCTCACATGGAAAATAATTTTACCCATTGAGCCATTTTTCAGGATCAGAATTACATAGCAAATACATTTACACATTGAGCCATTTCTCTAGATCTGTAAGTGTCTTTTGGAGGTATCCAAAATTATTTACCCAGCCTTAAGCATCCTTCATCACCTCTCAGGCATAGCAACACTACAAATCAAAGAAACTATTGCTCTCCAAAGATATGAGTGCTCCAAGATGATGGTAGACTAAAACACTAGACTGAATGCTCATGTCAACTCAAACAAGAGTATATTTTTCTCTTTATCTAAAACTCATTCAGCAACAGAATATATGAAACAAAAATATGTGGATCTCTGTGAATTTGAGGCTATCCAGGTATACATAGTAAGTTCCAGGCCACCCAGGACTACATAGAAAGGCCCATTCTCTGATTAATTCATTAAATAAAATTAAAATTAAACATATATATATATATCATGGAGGAGATATATGCCTTCATCATACATACAGAGCACTAAAGCTCTCTCTTTGACTCTAATATCTGAGACATGAGCAGCTGCCCAGATAGTTGAAGTGATTAAACTGACATGCATTTGAGAGGGAGGTTTGAAAAAAATGTACAAGCAAGGCTATCTGAGACAGAGGAGCTAGAAAATTCTCTGCACATAGGAAAGGCTTTCTATAAAAGTATCATTAACTTAAACCCCAAATACTAAACAAGAAATATGTAAAAAGTAGAATAATTCAGGATGAAAAGACTCAACATATAATTGTTCCATATGTTCTGAAATCTTCTCTATACACCTGTAGTAATCAATTCCCTCTTAAATAAAGGTGCCATGTTTATAATGACACACAAATATCTAACAAACAATTCAACAAATGGTTGATTATATCCAACATACATCCCTCTTATAAACTGAATTTCCTACAACCACTGTAGCTAAAGAGTTTGGGTCATTTCAGAATTTCTGTTTGTTTCAACTGCAAGGTCATTGTCACTCACCTGAAAACCAATGAGTTCTCTGTGTTTGGAAGGAGGTAGCTCTTCTTCTAGCTTGCTAGAATTTTACTCTCTGAGTAACTGTCACAGTTAACCCACATTTTCTGCTGAAAATAACTATTGCTTGCTTACAGCATTTTAAATATAATCCAACATCCTTACCACAGACTGTATGTTTTGGAAAGTGAAATATGGGCCAAGGAGTTCAAAGCTCCAGTTGGTGGAGGAGAGCAGTGATGAGTATTTAAAGTAGAAAATAAAAATTTATAGGGGTCCTCCTGTTACCCTCTTGCTAATTTCTTTCACTTTGCCCAGTAACTGATTTTGCACTTCAGGAAATATAGTAAAATTGTGTTTGTACCTTTTAAACTATGACGATGTACACAGAGCCTTTCCCTTTTTTATTTATTTATTTATTTACTTTTGATGTGAAGATTCTATGACATTTTTGGCTTTATGTATGAAGAAATAAATTCTATTTAATCATTCAAATTTGTGTTTGAAAGCCTCACAAAACTGGAAAAAGGCTTTCTGTACTTCTCTTCCTGACTGCATCAAAGTGTATATTTAATAAACCATTAAACTTGGCCTGATCTAAACCTCAGTTTTATGGTTTTCTGTATTAGGAAGAACAATGGGTATAATAAGTAGGAAATTCAAACCCCAGTCCAGTGATGCCATTCTCATCCTACAATCTCTCTGAGCCTAAACTTCCTTGGCTCCAAAACAAAAACACCGAATCCCACCTTAACATTGCTATTACTGCCGAATAGGACCAATCACAGAAAGAGTTCTAGATGTAATGCCTTGTTTTAAGGAACATAGGAACAAGGAAAACAACCACTTAGTGTCTGCTTATATGGAAAAGTGAGATTTTGCTTTATGAACTTGAATCAAAGCGTCATGACTTTAAGTAGATGTAGAATTCTATCAATTCATGAGACTGTTAGTGCTGCCACCACGCTCCCAGGACATGTCTAGAAAATGCTAGGAGACAAAATAGCTTGGAGTATCCACTTTTGAGAACTAGAGAGCTGGGCCTGAGTCTCTTTTCGTCCCATAAGCATGATCTCTCTAATGATCAGATTAAAATGCCTAATCACATTCCCAGAGCCAAGTTTATGGTGTCTCTTCACAGCAACAAAAAAGCAGATTCAACAATGCAGAGGTCACATTTTTCTGATGAAGCCTGCCACAGTCTAACTTTGGCTTTCAGAAGAACCTACACAAACACATTTAGAAGAAATCTGTTTAAATTTTTAGAGCTAATTCTACTTCTTAACAAATATCAAACTCCTATGTACATAAAACCTGCTTAAGTCTTCTTTGGCAACAATGAAAATCGATTCTATTGCATAGAAACAAATATTTATTGGACATAAATAAATGCCTTTTGGGATTCTCAGGTGTGTTTATACTGAGAGAAGATGTAATCATTCTGTTTTCATCACCTGTTGCTTTTTAATTTCCTCTCTCATTGCCGCTCATAGTGCCACACAGACAATAACATCACTGTCTGAGTGTATACATACAAGCTGTACTGGAGCTTTGGAGCTGGGACAAGATTCACTGAAATAATAAAGGAAAATAGTTCACACTTTCCAAAGAGCCTCATGGAAATACCAAAGAAGATGTGCTATCAGTTATGTTGTTTACAGAGTAGAAGTCATGAAAATAAAACAGAATTACAAATTTTCTGGAACTTATTTGAACATATTTCAAAGATAATTAAAATGATCTAACAATGCCAACATTGCTGTGTGGTTTCTTATGTATTATTCTACAGAAATACATGCTCATGATTCTGTAACAAAAAATGCAGTTATGAAATTTCAGATAAATGGATGGAGTTGGAAACAATCATTCCCAGTGAGGTAATGCAAACCCTGAACAGCCATTGTGTTCTCACTTATGTGTGGATCTTGGTACCAGACCTTTACTTGACTGTGTATAATTTAGAATATCTATAGAATGCATGAAACCAGAAAGGAACTGAGGAAAACTGTATATTCTAAAAATGACAAAATGGCTGTACTCACGAACTCATGGTGGTGTGTCTAAATGTCCAAGACCTTCCAAATTCAAGTCAATTAGCATTCTAGCATGGATGTGAAGGATCTCATGATCTCTTACCCCTGAATGGGGAGCTATAGACAGTGGTTGGTTCTAAGGATTAAACAGGCAACTTTTTTAAGGACAGGACACTTGGAAGGTTGACATGTTCCAGTGAATAGCAAGTCTAGATAGGAAACAGAGGCCTAATTCAAATAGGAATAAATGGATTATTAAAATGAAAGGGGAAATACAGGAAGTTGAGAGGGGTGATTAACTGAGTAGTAGATCTTGGAGGATAAAGAAAGAAGAGTCAAGGATGAATGTGAGCAAAATACTTTCCCTATTGGGGTAAGGGGAAATTTAGTACAATAGAAACTCCCAGAAATCTGTGAATTTACCCTAGTTATAAGGCCTAGTAATGGGGGATATGAAGTCTGAACATGCCATCCTCTGTAACCAGACAAGGTTTCCATTCTCCAAACTAGCCCCCCCCCCAAAAAAAAACCAAGATCTAAATTTTTTCCTTCCTGCAAGATATGTGGGGGTAAAGGTAGAGCAGAACTTGTGGGAGTGGCCAATCAACCACTGATACATCTTGAGACCTATGCCATGACAGGCAGCACAAACATGACACTCTGTGGAGGGTCAGGAACAAGAAGTTAGGTAGCACAGAGACATAAGATAAAACCAAACCCAATCTGGGTAAAAAGTCAATGAAGTGATACCTAATGGTGCTCTGCTATACTCATACCAGAGCCTAGCATTATAGTCATCACAGAGCTTTCATAGAGTAACTGATGGGAACAGATGCAGAAACCTACAGCTAAGTATTAGGCAGAGAAGGAGGAATCATGAAGAAGAGGAGGAGAAAGGATTGTAGAAGCCAGATGTGTCAAGAATACAACAAGAAAACCCGCAAGGCTCACAGAGACTCACAGAGTTTAAACTAATAATCATGGAGTATCCATGGGTCATCTATGCATGTGTTAGAGTTGTGTAGCTTGGTTTTCTTTTGGGACTTCTAACAGTGGGATCAGAGGCTGTTTCTGAATCTTTTGTCTGCTTTTGGGAACAATTTCTTCCCACAGGCTTGCCTCAGCCAGCCTTTATGTGAGATTATTTGTCTCATTTTATTGTACCTTGATTTTCCATGTTTGGTTGATATCTATAGGAGACCTACCCTTTTCTGAAGGGAATTGGCAGAGGAGTGGAACTGGGGGGAAAAAGGGATAGAAAGACGAACTTGGAGGAGAGAAGGGAAGGGAAACTTTATTTGGGATATAATATATGAAAGGAGAATAAAGTTCTCAAAAAGTTAATAGAATATTTTTAAAATGACATGCTGGGCCCTAGGTTCCAGGAAGTTAAATACAAAGTCACTTGGTGGAATATAGCTGGCTGTTCATCCCCTGTGAGGTCCAGTCTCTCATTTATTAGAAAAAGTGGAAAATACTTATTCAGACGTTGCTATAACTATAAGACTTCTGTTATGAATGTCTATGTCCATCATTATTTAGAAGACAAAATACTGTATTGTTTTGTGATATATCATACTATAATCATGGTATCCAAAAAGTATCATCTATTCTGAATGTCCCTGCTAGTACAGAAACCCATTCTTCTGAATTGTTTTGTATTTGTATGTCATAAAAACAGTTTTAATCCTCTGCCTGGAAACCTTGTCCTACAAGAGTGCTATGGTGCTCGGTCAGGAGGCCACAACTACAGCAGGTAAGTCAAACTGTGTTGTCTGTAGAGTTCATGACCTTAAGGCCAAAGGCATCTCCATCTTCTGTTTATCTCCAGTATGTGCTGATTCTCAGAGGGTATTCCACAAGTTGGATGTATTTGAATAAGGCATGAGCCACTTTCTTTATTTTTATGACAAAATTACCTTAAAGGATGACATACTTTGTTCCATTTTTGTTTCTGCTGTTTCATGGTTTGGGTGTATCATTAAATATAACAAGGAGGTATGGTTGTTGGAGTTGAGACATTCTCATTATACCTGAAGTCAGAGAAAAGATCCTGGTTCTCAGGCCTCTTTTGCTTTCATTACATCAGTGATGTGATGTAGCCATGGCTGCTGTTTCCCACAATGGCATGCATCTTCCCACTCCAATTAACCCAGTATAGAAACTGCCTCACCAACATACCCAGAGATTTGACTTCTAGATGATGCTGTCATAATCACAATCAATAATACCATGATAGACATTATGGCTATCTCTCTAGGATCTACACATATTTTCTTTAGTAGAATTTCATCCTTATAAATAAGTATTACATAAAGAATTTATGTGTGAGCTGCTTTTATAACATTCTGGTATGGGCTATCAAGGTCCATGGAATATAGTCTGTGTTCCTTTCATTTAAGAACAGATGGCACCTTTTTGTGAGATCTGTTTGACTATTTACCTCCCCAAATCATACTGGGTTAGCCAGTCATTTACTATCCCATCACGCCAAAAAGCGTTTGTTGTTGTTGTTGTTGTTGTTTTGCTTTGTTTTCTAAGGTTACTAACTATATCACTGAGATACAAGCAGAGTCTGTTCAGTAGTACATGGTAGAGTGGAAAAGACATTGCCTGTATGGATAAAACATTAAGTAATCATTAAAAATTGGTTAAGACTTTCTGGTAAAGAGTTAATATTTTGAAATCTTTGATATCATGAAAATGTGATTTGAGTATGTTACCACTCAGAATAGAAGACAGTGTTGGACACTCTTTTCCTATCACACAAACACTTATAGCCATAAACATATCTATGAGAATTAGTTATTGTCTTGGAAAGGCAGAGACCACAGATACATTTCTGACACCTTGGGATCTCAGTCAGACAAATTAAACAGTCACCACCTAAGTTTCATTTTCTTTATCACAGTATCCCCAAAATGACCTGTAGCTGCATCTTTATAAATGAGAACTTCCACCCCAAAAGTATCCCATCCTCTAGGAGGTATTTTTAAAGGAAACATGAAAGGTGTTTTTAAATATAGTCCCTGACATTTTAGAGGGGGGGAAGGAAAGACATGTAGTGTAAAAGTGGATGTGTAGGTAGATAGACAAAGAAGTAAAAGTTGTGATAGTGATAAAATTGGAGGGGAAACATGATAAATAATGATAGAATATTGTCAAAATATATATGATCTTATGTAATAGTGATATATACACAGACAGAAAAAGTTCAACACATATGCTGACTGCTGGAGAAGAATGTGGTATTCATGAACAGATAAGTGACAGATGTTTCTACATATGCCAGCAACTTTTCTCCTTGGGACTAACTAAAATGATAATGAGGCATATTCAAGAGTCTCTATCTCTTTCACTTATTCTAATGTATAACTAAAATATTTAGTTGGCTATTCAATATATAGCACTTTAATCCTCAACTCCTAACCTTTTTTGATAAATGAATAAACAGGTATTTCTTTTTGTTCCTTTTTCATATGTAAGCATAGCAATACTGATAGAAACATTCATCATTTTCTTGTGTCCCAGTCATGAGGCAATTCATATATATATATATATATATATATATATATATATCCCTCTGCTGTGATTGTTTATTTACATCTCTTAAAAGAAAATATATGTGCTCAAATTTAAATCCTAGTTTACTGGTATTAAGATCTGCCACTTTTAAGAGTTTTATAAGACATGAGGACACAACTTCATAGAATGAAATTTTCCTCCTTTTAAAAAAGGGCTAATCGAGGTTGCCCCATCTTTCACCAATAATGATGACATGTTGTCGAGCGTTATCGCCTTGCCTGCAAGAACGACGCTCAACAACAGGATTCTTCTGCAGCTATGTTTATTGCACGGCTCATTACAGCAAGTTGAGGAAAGACCCCGAGATGGAAAAAGGGCTCTGCTTATATATGCTCAGAGGAGTCGTGTCCGTTACTAAAAGTTCCAGCCCGCAATGCTCGTAAAGATTACCCCATGATGTGGATCGCACCTTGATGTTTTATGGATAGGAAACCGGCGCCATCTTTGGGAATGGCACCGGTGGCTCTCTACATCTCCCCTTTTTTGTTTTATAAATGCAACAGGCAAGGGTAGTGGTCTGATCTCCAGTAGTGAGATGAACATTGTAATGACCCTGAATCCTGGTAGTCAGCCAAGTCAGTGCCATACCTGTCCGGCATCTTTTCCCTGGAGGTGGGGCCTTGGACACCAACCCACATGCAACCAGACTTGCCCTTCTCGGAGCTGCTCATGGCCAGAGTCAACCCAGAGTGCAGTGCTAAGCCAAACAACCTGAGCGTGAAGAATTTATTACAGTAGGCTAAACTAAAGAAGCACCTGTCTGCGTGCAATGGGAAAAAAAAACCCGCAGAACATTAGGGCACCCTAATGGACACCCTAACCTGGTGCAATGTCATAGAAGACTCAGGGTGCAAGGGCTGTCCTATTGGACAATTAATGTCCATTTTTTAACATGCTTTGCCACACAGTAGGAGAGAAGCCTATCTCCATAGCAGCTAGGGCTTGAGCGATAACCACTTTGTCATGTGTCTGTTGAGCACGTAGCTTACACACCAACCAGAGCAGGAGCACCACCCCACCATATAACAGCATACAACAAACCCCATTACACCCACCCACTCCTTAAAGTGGGAAAAAGCGGTGGAGATCCAGGAGAACGATCCTTCTGATAGAGAGGCGTCCACATGGGTGGAATTCACATGGACGATGGCCATTCGAAGTTGGTCCATCAGGCTATCAAATTCTCCTGTCCATTCACCTAAAAGATACTGAAAAAGTTGTTTAGAAAGGTTTGCAGCTCTTACATAATTTTCGTATTGTACACTGGTGACACATAAACTGGAATATTTCCATTGACAACCCAATTGGGCTAGCTGCCAGAGTGTGTCAATTTGTTCCTGTACCAAATCAATTCTCTGATTGACTATTATCAATCCTCCTTTTAATCGTGAATCAAGGGAGGCCTGTGACTGGCTAAGATCATGCCATATGGCTTTCCATTCCAAATATTGCCCCATAGTGAGGCATGATTTTGTGACAAACATCCAGTCTGCAGGCGTCATAGCCACAGCAGACAGTCTCTACTTGTGAGGAGGTGTAGTTAGCATTAATGCCATAAGCACAGACAGATTCAGCCAATTCCTTAACCTGCTTATGTTCCAAAGGTTGATGATTTCCATCCTCCTCAAAAACAGGAAACATCTCAGTTAACTGCCCTGTTGAAACAAAAATAGAAATCCTTTTCCCCAATAACTTGTTCTTGAACTTAAATTTTGGAGTCAAAGCATTTTTAAAATATATAAATTGAATTAATCCAGCAACATTTCCTTTAACAGTTGTTTCCTCAGCAGTCAAACAATACAAAGACAATATAATAGTGTACAGTATCCAGATTCTCTCCATCTGTGGCTTTTTTATTATTCTGTTTCTTTTCTGTTTTATTTTTTATTTTTATTTATTTTTTATTTTTTTGATCAGTCTCTCAGGGCTCTTTCACTTTCTCTTTGCTAGCCTTTTTCTTTTTGCACGCACCCAACTTTTCCTCATGTTCTGCTTCTGACATGCTTTCCTGATAGCATGTCTATTAGAACTTACCTTATTTTCATGTTCTGCTTCTGACATGCTTTCCTGATATCATGTCTATCAGAACTTTCCTTATTTTATTACCTGTCTGCCACAGTTCTGAATCCTCTCCAGCTGACTGAAGGGTCCCCCTTGGCTCCGGGGTTTCGGCACCACTTGTCGAGCGCTATCGCCTTGCCTGCAAGAACGATGCTCAACAACAGGATTCTTCTGCAGCTATGTTTATTGCGCGGCTCATTACAGCAAGTTGAGGAAAGACCCCGAGGAGGAAAAAGGGCTCTGCTTATATATGTTCAGAGGAGTCATTTCCGTTACTGAAATTTGTAGCCCGCAATGCTCATAACGGTCACCCCATGACGTGGATCACGCCTTCCTGGCTTATGGACAGGAAACCGGCGTCATCATCGGGAATAGCACCGGTGGCTCTCTAAAATATATAGAAGTCATAAAATATTTGTGTTCTACCTATGACTTCATAGCTACATATGGGTACATTTGTCTGAGGACTTGTATACATGCAGTACAACACAAACTGAACAAAGTACTTAATCCATTATGACTTTGTATATTTATATTTACAGTTTTACAGTTCTTTAATACTGTGTTGCAATGTCAAAAAGCTGCATATGCCTGTGTGAGGTCTATTCTCTCTTCAGATAACAAATCCCTTATTCTGTTCTAGAACATTCTGGATTCCAGAATTATGAAAAGTAAGTTTTTATTGTTTATAATATCCAGCTTAAGATATTGCATTAAAGCAACTCAATAAGTGACAATAATCTTTTTGTAGTTCTCTCTCTCTCTCTCATAAACACAAAATATATACACACATAATACACACACACATACATAATCACACAATGCACACCCACAGATACTCTAAGTATGATAGGCAAGAATGTGAAAATAGAAAAACAAGAAAGTTGGAAATGTAGCTGTGACAGTCACCAAAGTGGAGAAAGGGTTAGTGGCAGCAGAATACTGTCTGCCCTAGACATAACTCCCAGGCAGGGAACTCTCTGCTCTCCGATTCTTTGTTTTTCTTATTCTGGAGAAACAGATTTTACACTGCTCATCTCCAGAATATTAACAACTACTTAAATAAATTGAAAAGTGTAGAATTTTATAAATCAGAGAGAGAGAGAATGAAAACAAAGCATACAATTATTTCAGGTTCACCTGGTTGTTGTAGAACATTGTTTCCAACTCAAAAGCCACTAATTAATTATTTCCAAAGCCACTTGTGTCACATAAGGTAAAATAGACAGGCTCTGGGATTTAAGAGGATGCCTCCCTGGATCACAGCTTCACATAATCTACTTTTGGTCTGAGTCTTCCCCATGAACAAATCACTGTTTTCATCATTGCCATCAACATTCTGTCAAATAATCATCTGTATTTTTGTCAACCTGAAGAAGTGTACCATTTTTCATGTACTTATTAATTTTTTCTCCCGTGAATTTCCTGTTAAGTATATCGCAATCTTCTGCTAGATTGGCTGCCATCATTTATTTTCCTTCCATGTACTAAATGTTAATGTTTTGTTTATTACAGCATTGCAAATACATCTTTAAAAATCAGGTTACCAGCCTCACAAATTCTTTCTTCATGCTTCATGCTTTTGGTATGGTACTTCATGAATGTTTCCATATCTGAGGTCAAGCAGATGTTTGGAATCTTTCTGATAGTTTTTGAATCTTGGCTTTTTTCTTCATTATATTTTCCATGCTTTCATTCTGAATCTACATAGAATATATATTTGTCTTGTTTAAAAATAACAATTTATTTATTTTGTTTTTTAATAGAAATATGTCAGTACTAAAATATAAAAGTACCTATTCCATTAACTGTCAATATAACTAGTGTGCTACGCATGTGTATGTATGTATGTATGTATGTATGTATGCATGTATGTAATATTCGGTGCTCTACACTTGTGTTTACATGGGTCTATGTAGTTGTCATATTTTAAATGTCTTTCTGTCATACATTTAACAAATTTTTTTAGATTGGATCATTTATTCAACTGGTATTTACCATATAGGTTAGGCTGCCTTGCCAGTGAGTCTCGGGTAGTATCCATCACTATACCCCCACCTAGTTCTGAGAGCATTTATTTAATATTAATTATACTAGCAATGTAGTCTCATTTCCTTTTTTAACCTTTATCCCGCAGAAGAATTTCAGTAAGCACAAGTCTCTGCAAATAGAAAAAAATTACAATTGTTTCCCTTCTCAAATGATAAGGAGAGTTTCATTAAGACGTCACCCCTCAAAGATATAAAATATTAAATTGGCTTGGAATCTCCATTAGCACATCATTTTCTTATAATATACTAGCTTGCCTTCCATATAGTCACAGAAATATCCTACAATGACAAAGAGGAAGGACATCAGATGCTCAATATTATTATAAATGACAGAACATGAATTTCCCACTTTCCTTCTAGTCTCACTTCCTTTATGACCTTTTTTTAAATTTTAACTTACATTGATTCTTTGTGGATTTCATATTGAGCATTGTGATCATTCTTATGTCCCCATTCCCTCACATCCATCCTCTGGCCTTGAAACCCCCCCCCAAAAAAAAAAAAAAAAAAAAAAAAAAAAAAAAAAAAACAAATTTCAATAGAAAAATCAAAAGCCAATGAAACAAACACATAAAAAAAAAAAGAGAGAAGAATCTTGTCGAGGAAGTTGAGTCACACAGTTTACCCTTTAGTTCATTCATCTTCCCTTATATATTTTATAAAACAAAGTCCATTTAAATGAAAACAAACATTTATAGACAATATTTGGGAACTGCTGGTAAGGGGCTCTGTCATGGGGGGATTCGAAGAAGATTCAGAAATCCTGGCTGTAGTCTATAAGGCTACTTTGTCCAGCTGTTTTGAATGTAGGATCACCTCATACTCTGTTTCAGGCAGACTGGCTTGATCAAACCACATTAGTCTGGAAGGAATCCACATCTTTTAATTTTCTGTGGAAACAAAAATAGAAATCCTTTCCCCCAGTAACTTGTCCTTGAACTTACATTTTGGAGTCAAAGCATTTTTTTTAATTTAATTTATTATTTTACATGTTGATCGAATTTCCCTCTCCCTCCCTTCCTCCCTCCCTCCATATCCTCCTTTCCTCCCTTGTTCCTTCCCTCCCTCCCTCCCTCCTTCCCTCCCTTTTACCCTCTCTGCCCTCTCACATGCACTCTAACCACTCTCCCCTCCCATCCACCCACCCCAATTCCATATGTAGGGGAATGACATCCAGTTGGGGTCATGTAGATCTGACATGCCATGTGAAGTAGGGACTAGGGCTTCTTTTCTGTCTCTAGATTAAGGCAGTTTTCCCTCCATGGGGGATGTGTTTGCAAAGTCCTTTTGCAAACCAGGAATACATCCTGGCTCCACTGTCTGAGGTCCCTTAGACTGCTCAGTACTTCTGGCTGAGACCCATATTCAGGGAGGCCTGAGTCAGTCCCATGCTGGCTTCCCAGCTATCAGTCTAGTGGCTGTTAGCTCCTCCTTGTTCAGGTAAGCTGTTTGTATGTGTTTCTGCTGCCTTGTCTTGTCCTCTCCATCTTCATCTGGGTTCTACTTGACTCATTGTTTATGTATGGGTGTTTGCTCCTGTTTCCAACAGTCATTAGTTGAGGGCTCCATGGATAAGTTAGTTGTTGATCTCACTTTCCGGGAAGGGCATTTATGATAGCCTTTCCAAGGAAGCTCAAATTTTTAGTTGGGAGCAGTCTTTCTGTAAGGCAAAGGACACATTGGACAAGACCAAACGGCAGCCCACAGACTGGGAAAAGATTTTCACCAATCCTATATCCAACAAAGGGCTGATCTCCAAAATATACAAAGAACTCAAGAAACTAATCAACAAAACACCAAATAACCCTATTAAAAAATGGGGTTCAGAACTGAAGAAAGAATTCTCAATAGAGGAAATCAAAAAGGCTGAAAGACACTTAAGAAAATGCTCCACATCCTTAGCTATCAGGGAAATGCAAATCAAATCAACTTTGAGATACCATCTTACTCCTGCCAGAATGGCTAAAATTAGAAATACCAATGATGACTCATGTTGGAGAGGAAGTGGAGAAAGGGAAACACTCCTCCACTGCTGGTGGGAGTGCAAAATCATACAGCCATTTTGGAGATCAGTATGGCGGTTCCTCAGGAAAATGGGAATTAGTTGACCACAGGACCTGGCAATCCCCCTCTTGGGCATATACCTAAAGGATTCACATCCATGCAACAAAGACATCTGTTCAACTATGTTCATAGCAGCACTATTTGTAATAGCAAGAACCTGGAAGCAACCTAGATGTCCCTCAATTGAAGAATGGGTAATAAAGATGTGGCACATCTACACAATGGAATACTACTCTGCAGAAAAAAAAATAATGGTATTTTGAAATTCGCAGACAAGTGGATAGTACTTGAAGAAACCATCCTGAATGAGGTAACCCAGTGACAAAAAGAGGAACACAGTATGTACTCACTCATATATGGATTTTAGACCTAGAGCAAAGGATCACCAGCCTATAATACACACCACCAGAGGAACTAGGATACAAGGTGTATTCTAAGAGATTCATATAAAATCCCTCACAGAACTGTTAAGGGACAAGTCCCCCACAGTTCAGCGGAAGTGGGGGGGGCAGCGAATGGAGAGAGAAGTAGGAGAAATTGAGGGGGAGGAAAGGAAAACATGTGTGACCAGGAAGATTGAGCCTGGTTATGAATAGAAGACAGGAAAAAGACACACACACACACACACACACACACACACACACACAGAGAGAGAGAGAGAGAGAGAGAGAGAGAGAGAGAGAGAACATAAAAGAGGGAGTCAATATTTGTTTGAAGATAAAATTAAACACATTGTTTTGACTTTTGGCTTCTGCTATACCACCAATAATGTACTCTCTTTATCCTTATCCTGCTGTTGTCCTGTTGAGTGGGGATACTGCAGTTTTGGACCTAAAGGTTCTCTCCCTTCACTTACTCCAATAGTTCATATATTCAATGGATGTTGGAGAGAGCCAACTCATATCCCTGGTTCAAGGTAGGCCACTGCACAGCCCTCAGACACCTTCATGGCCTAGAATTGTGTGGCCTTTGGTTGACAACATATAATATGAACATCATCACAACCCCCACATCATCAACCTGAACCCAGTGTCATCATGGCCCCAGGTAGCAATCAATGAAGCAATGCAGGTCATTCAGATCAACATTGCCATGGTGGAAGCAGGGTCCTCAGATACCAACTTGGCCCAAGTTGGCAGCCCAGACTAACAGTCTCTGCATGACCCTCAGTGGCAACAAAGCCACAGACATCAACACAGACCCCCTCAGGTATTTCAAGGCCTTGGACTAAGACCTGGCCCTCTACATTAGCCTCTGCTAGCAAACCATTCACATCAGACTGTTCCTCATTACCAACACCACATCAGATTCACCTCTCTTCCCAGTCCATCAAACATTCTGCCTCTCTCATTCTTATATTTCCCCATTCTTCATTTGTTCACTATAATGGCTCCTGGTGCCTTCAAGGCTCTTGGTTGAGTCATGGGTGGCCCTTGGTTGTTTCTTGCCTGGCCAAGCCACAAGCCAAAGTGAAGAGCTGTTAGTTTTCTTCTCTCATATGCCCAGGCTGTAGGTAGCTCTTGATATGATGGTACCTAACTGCCCATCACAAGAGGTACTCTTGGATGATTGTGCAGACTGAAAGACCAAATGTTCTTGTGGGGAGCCATCTTTGTTCTCTACCAGCTCAGGCTTGGAAAATCTTAATAATTTCTTATTAGCACACATTCATGCAAAACTACTAGAATAAATTGCTGATATATCCATTATAATAGTTTTTAGGAAGAAAAAGGATGGCTATAAAATATCTCTAATGCTATTTATGAGCCTTAGCAACTGGAAAAAAAAACATACCCCAAAGAATCAAAGTTGTCTTACAATAGATACATACATACACACACAAACACACACACATACACACGTTTATCACAGCATCATGTACAGTATGTACATGTATATCATGTACAGGTATGAAGCTAGCTAATGTAGCCATAAATTCATGAACATCCTAAGACAATATGACATATATACTACACAGTAGAATCAGTAGAATTTTACTAAAATATAAAGAAGCACTCAATTGTGTTGTTTGAAAGAAAATAGATGAAGTGAAGTACAACTTGGGTAAGTGAGATAAGTTGGACTTCAACAGACAAGTACATGTGTCTTCTCATAAGTGGGACTTAGAAAAAGAATAACATGAAATTGAAAGAAGGACAACTGGTGACAGGAAGAGAAAATTAGGAATAGAGCAGAAATAATAAGAGATGCAGGAGAATCCCATTAAAATACTGAAAATATTTACAATGACAAGATTGGGAACAGTACTCAGAAGTTAACGTGTGCACTGCACTTGCGAAGGACCCAAGCTAAATTTCTATCACCCACATCAGACAGACAAACATCTGTAATTCCAGCTCCAAGAACCTGATAGCTTCTTGCACACACAGGCAAACAACATCTTTCCATATTACAAAAATAAATGTATAGCTATATGTTTACAATAATAAAAAACAAAGTTTCAGCAATGTTGGACTTTCAACACACTCACATATCCCTACATGGTAGCAACTTACTTTGTTAATTTGGAAAAATCTCTATGATGACAAGGTTGATTAACATCCATCAACTTGCCACAATGACATACCAAAGATGAACTTTCACCAAATATAATCAATTCCTTTAGCATTCATTTCTCACTTGTAACATTACATAATATACATTGATTCTTGTAATTGTACATCAAATACTCTTTAATAAAATCATGCCTCTCATATAAACAACCATAATGAGATACTGATGATTTGTTTGTTTTTTTTACAAGGAAAATAGTGAATGGTTAATCTCTTACAAAGAATAAAAAAACTGCAGAAATTCAGGGAATAAAAGAAAAAATGCAGGAGTGAGGTTACTACAAATCCTTTACAGTTATCCTTTCCACTGTGCAAAACATTTTTATATCTACTGGAAAAAATTCATTTCAGAACACATAATTTTACCGTCATGACTTTAATAAATAGTAAACAGTGCCAATCAAAAATAGATTTACATAGTAACTATAGCATGAGTTCTAATAGGTCATAATAATAAAAACCCAGAGTATGATATCAGGGTAAATACTGAAAGGTCAGATAAGTAAAGGAGTCAGCCACAAGAAAGACCTCTTACCTTTACTAAATACCCGGACCAAAGTAATGATCCTGTCCCTACAAATTCTCAGATGGAATACATTGAGATCCTGTCTCTTTCCACCTTATTTTCCTCTCTCTGCCTGTCCACATCACTCCTGGTCCTGTCTCCACCTCCTTAGTGCTGGGATTAAAGATGTGTGAGTCTCAAACACTGGGATTAAAGGTGTTAGGCCACTCCTGTATGCTATGGGGTGTCTTTCTGTGTGCTTCAAATATGGGTTGCTTTTATTGGTTGATAAATAAAGCTGTTTTGATCTACAGCAGGGAAGAATATAGCCAGGCAGGAAATCCAAACAGAGTTGCAGAGAGAAAGTCAGAGTGAGGTAGAGGCCATATAGCCACCAAAGGAATAATGTGCTAGCACATAGAGCATTATGGGTAAACCACAGCCTCTTGACAATACACAGATTAGTAGAAATGGGTTAATTTCTGTGAGAGATCAGCCAATAATATCTCTGACCCATTAGCCAAACAATTATAACTTAAAATTAACCTCTGAGTGATCATTTGATAAGTGGCTGTGGGAAACTGGTGGGCAGAAGAGAAATTGGTCCAATGGGTCTGGTCTAGACAGAGTGTAGTGAGATAGTCCTTCTGTGGCACTGACCACGCCCATTGGGGGGTGGAGCCATGGGCAGAAGTGACCTGGGGAAGGAGGTCAGAGAGCTGGGAAAAGCTCTCTCTTGCTGGCATGACTCTGACAGGAGAGCATCAGGTTGAATTTCCTGGTGTTCATCTGTCTAGGATGTAAGTTATTTCTTCCTGAATAAATATCTATTCGGCCTATTTGTTTATCCTGATCCTTAATTAACCATGATATCTGGTGTCAGAAGTGGGATTAGGATTTTCACAGGACCTGGGTTTCACCCAGGCAGCAGACGCCGCCCCCCTCCCCCACCATCCCCAAGGGGCAGGTCCCTTGCCTAACCAGGTGGACTCACCACAGCTTTGGGACATTTGTCTCTTCCTTATGGCAAAGGAGATCTTTGTTGCCAAAGCTGGCCTGAGAAGGCACTCACTGCTTCTCATTTTTTGCCCATTTCCGCACTGCACTTTGCATTCGCGCAGAGCTGCTCAGCACCCACCCTGCTTGTACATTTTCCTGCCTTTAGTCTTGTGTTCCAACAATTCTACAAGTCTCCTTTTAACAAAATTTCGCTTGCCATTGTTTGTTAAGAGCTAGAAATGTAAAGTGCAATATAAATTATTCTAAATTGTATCAATATACTATATATAGTTTTATATTTGTGTGCAAAGCATCATAAACAAAAAGAAGACCCTACTAGACAACATGTAAGAATCTAACAATTTATCTATAGCTAATGATTGCTAAAATTAGTTCACAAGAAGATATATTAATCTGCCCATATCCCATCCTAACCATACCTTTCCAATCCATACCCTTAAACTTATCTAAGAGAAATACCCAAGTCTGACCATCACCTTCTTACACATAAAACAAATGATTGTTGTGGTGCTCCAGCCCTAAGGATGCAGACCCTGCCACCCCAATGCTGCTTTCCAGGTCTAAATGGGGTTTCCAACCCGATGCTTTTCCTTTTAACCAGTCATATCCACACCTGTGACCACACCCAAAAGGCACAGTCAATGCTACAGGTGTGAAGACAGATATATCACTATACTGGGTGGCTTTCAACTTAGAGAGATCCGTCTATCTCTTAATCCTGAGTCATAGATTCAAGTTGTGTACTTCTACTGAAGGAAGTCTATAGCCTAAGGCTATAGACTTCAATTTTATGAATCCTCAGACAAGCTTTAACAAATCATAAATAATATACCACTAAAATAACTTTGGAAATACATACATCTATCTCATTGCCCATTTGTTCTGTTTTTCAGATAAAATGCCATAACTGTACAAACATTGAGTTTGCTTAATATTCTTCCCATATAATTATTAGTAGTATAATTGACCCTATTTTCTTTCAAAACAATCTTTGTTTGGATGGGTTTAGATACTGAAAAACTTTGGTAAGTATATCATTTTCCTACTCATATTTCTAAGTTCTTCACAGAGCAGTAAGAATGGAACTTTCATGGTTTTAGAAGCCCTAAACTGAAAATTGAAGTAAGCCAGGGAAGAAAGAGAAAATATGTTCCGTAGGAGTTTTGAATAGAATGAAGATACAATGACACTAACAACTGCCTAATTCTTCCAAAAGGGGAAGTGAGAACATTCCATATATTTTTGATTTTGGATATGTGTTCAGGCAGGCAAAAGACAGAAGAATCTGATCTGGAACTGATTAGCAACACGTAGAAAATAAGACTGAAATCACTCATCAGCCACACTTCAACATCTAAAAATAGCTTATTGTGGCTGAATACATAGTACAGGAACCAAGATGATGAGTGATGCTGGAGATCAAGTTGTAATTGGTCCACTCATAAAATTCTTTACTTATACTTCACAGAGGCAGCAAACAGCCATATTTGCCCTGAATAGAAGGCTGAATTGGGCATAAAGACTTTGCATTATAGAAAATACACATCCACAAACTAATGGGAGTTACTTTAATAGTCATTTTGATGTCCTCTATCTGATGTTCTTTGTGTTGCTTAAACAGGGTGATCAGAAACAACTGAAAGAAATGAGTATTCTTGGACTTTTGGTTCCTTGTGGGTATGATATGTCACAGCAAGGAGACCTGGGAGCAAGTAACAGATTACATCTCACCCAAAACCAAAAAGGAAAAGAAAGCAATCTGAAAGTGGGAAAAGACTAAAAGTTCTCAAAGACCACCACTAATGGCATGCTTTATCCAGCAATTCTTTATTTCCTTAACATTCTGTAATCTCCCCTAAGCATCACTAGGTACCATATGTTCAAATGCATGAGCCTATGTCAGACTTTTCTCATTCAAACCACTACATTCCACAGCCTTGCCACAAAGGCTCATGGCCATTTCATAATGCAAAATGCCGTTAGCCCAACTTCACAGGTCCCATTATTTTTAACAAGCTCAGTACTTTTCGGGACTCTGAAATTCCAATGTTTTATCAATGACTTAATGTCTTTATTATGATCAAAAAATCACATTATAATTTGTAATTATAAAATCAAAATCAAATTAAAGTCTATTATAAATTTGTAACATATAATGGCAGAAAATAGTTATTACCATTTCAAAAGGGAGTTATGAAATTCTGTACCACAGCAAGAACAGAACCCAGGAGTGTAGTGAGATAGTCCTTCTGTGCCACTGACCACGCCCATTGAAGGGTGGAGCCATGGGCAGAAGTGACCTGTGGAAGGAGGTCTGAGGAAGAGCCAGGAAAAGCTCTCTTGCTGGCAGAAATCGGACAGGAGAACATCTGGTGGAAATTGCCAGTGTTCATCTGTCTAGGCTGTAAGTTATTTCTCCCTGAATAAACATCTATTCGGCCTATTTGTTTATCCTGATCTTTATTTAACCGCAATATCTGGTGTCAGAAGTGGGATTAGGATTTTTAGGGGACCTGGGTTTCACCCAGGCAGCAGAAGCAGCTCCCCTCCCCCACCATCCCCAAGGGGCAGGTCCCTTGCCTAACCAGAGAAGGCACTCACTGCTTCTCATTTTTTGCCCATTTCCGCACTGCACTTTGCTTTCACACAGAGCCACTCGGCACCCGCCTTGTTTGTGCCTTTTCCCACGGTAAGTCCTGCAATCCCAGCAATTCCACAAGTCTCCTTTTAACAAAATTCTGCTTGCCATAGTTTGTTAAGAGCTATTCTACAGGGAACAGGATCAGAAGGATCATCTTCTGCCGGACAATATTTGGCAGTACACTTCCTGGCAGAACGGGCATCAGACAGGTCCTCTGTGGCTGGATGCTTTTTGGTGGTACACCTCCAGGCGTAACTACCACAAGCTGAGATCTACAACTAAAAGCATCAAAGTTCCAGGACAGCAGAATTACACCTAAGGTAATAGTAACATCCTTTGCAATTTAAGCTGATATAATATCTGAGATCAATTGTTCCATAACTATGGAAAATAATTTTATAATGCAGGATTTAGGAATTATTTTACTTCATATATAGAAGGGATTTTAGCGGAAGAAACTTATGACTGGACCAATATGTACTTTTATTTTGTAATAGCAACGGGTTTCATCATTAACATGATATTCTTAAAGAAATGGTTTGAGATTACAGCAAACAATAAGGAACCTGTACAAACCATAGGAGACTTAGTAACAAGGATTAGAAACTTTGAAAATGATAGAATTCAAAGCATAGAAAGTATAGGATATAGGATTTTAAAGAACCCCTCAATATAGCTGCTGACTCTCAATACGCAGAGAGAGTCGTTTAACACATTGAGTCTGAAGAATTTATTCCTGACAATACAGAATTAACATTATTGTTTATACAGTTACAAGATACTATCAGAAAGAGGACTCATCCTATATATATAACACACATCAGATCCCATACAGGTCTGACAGGTCCTCTAGCACAAGGCAATGATGAAATTCATCGTTTATTGACAGGAAGTGTGCTAGAAGCCTCAGAGTTTCATAAGAAACACCACGTGAACAGCAAAGGTTTAAAAAAGGATTTTTCTATCACTTGGGAACAAGCCAAGGAAATAGTGAGGAAATGTCCCACTTGCTCTTTCTATAACCAAACTCCTTTACCACCAGGCAGTAACCCTAAAGGTATAAATAGGAATGAAATAGGGCAAATGGATGTGTTTAATTTTGCAAAATTTGGAAAATTAAAATATGTACATCACACTATAGATACATTTTCAGGGTTTCAATGGGCTACTGCTCTGAGCTCTGAAAAGGCTGATTCTGTTATCACACACCTACTAGAGGTAATGGCCATTATGGGCATACCTGCACAAATAAAAACTGACAATGCTCAAGCATATGTCTCCAGAAAATTGAAACAGTTTTTTGAGTATTATAACATAAAACACATAACTGGTACACCACACAATCCTACAGGACAAGCAGTGGTTGAGAGATCCAATCATACTTTAAAAGAAATGCTCCATAAACAGACAGGAGGAACCAAGACACCCAAACACAGATTACATAATGCTTTATTAACATTAATCTTTCTTAATGCTGATGAAAAAGGAAAACAGCTGCAGAAAGACACTGGACAATAGAAAAAACTTCTGAACTAAAGCAGCCAGTGTACTTCAAGGATGTACTGGCCTCAGAATGGAAAGCAGGATATGTGTTACGTTGGGGTAGGGGTTTTGCATTTGTACAGGAGAAGAAAAACTATGGATACCATCTAAGTTAATCAAGATCTGAGTTGAACAATAGAATCATCTTAATGAAGAGAAACAATAAGTCATCTAACAAATTAGGTCCCATGAGGTGTGCGGAGGCCTCTCAGAGGTAGGGGAAGTGTTCTGTTCTTGTTCTTACAGGAAAACAGAGAAAACCTATCATCAAACAGCCAAAAGACACTGAACATGTAAGTACCTACAGAGGAGAAGACAGCTCTTCAGAAACAATCACTTAGTGAAGCAGAATCTGATATATGGTAAAAATACTTAATTGTAGTAAACTATTTCTATGCAGAAATCTATTTCTCTACTATCTAGTATTCCAGAAGTCCCAATTCATGTAAACCAATGCTGGCTTTGGAGTTGGATTTGGCTTTCCTTCTCTAAATTCAAGCGTGTTGTTAAGATTAAATTCATGGTTTCTGCCTTGAATCAAGAAGCCAATTGGTGTAACGCAAAGAAAACAAAATCTGGGGACTCATTCCTTATGCAATTTTCTCTCTGAAATCCTAATTTTCTCACATAACTTTTAATGCTTATTGTTGTCTTTCCCTAATGCATACCTTAAAACTTGAAAATTTTACTTTAATATTGATGTGTAACTTTTCCTCAAGGAAAATAACGATTCCTAGCAGCAGTCTTTGAACTCTCTGGAAAGAAGATGGGGTCCCACATCATCGTTTCCACTTGACTCAACCTGATGCATCTGAACTACAAGTATCACCCTAAAACGGGTTTGATACTGTTTTGCTCGAGACAACTCATGACTATCTAGCTGTAATGTTGCATCTGTTTATTACACCCTGGCCAGAGTTTCAAATAGAACTACAGTCAAGCATTTTCTGCCACACAGTGACTAGCTACATATGTCACAGCCAGTTCTGTTGAGAAATTTGGTTGCTAAAAGTTTTCTTCCTACAGGATATATTGGAGCAATCATTGTCCCATTTCAGGAGGAAGTAACCTTAAGATAATGATGCCCCTTTTCCTTACCCTTGGAATTTTGGGATAATAGTCATCCTCTTTGGGTTGGTTTTGTTATTTAGGGTTGGGTATGGAAGGTGATGCTTACACTCGGGTTTATCTTTTAGACTGTAATAGGGAATGTTTGGGAAAGGTATGGTTTAGATGGGATAAAGGCAGATTAGGCTATTTTCTTGTGAATTTGAGTAAAAATGAGATAGTATTTTACAGCTTACATTGTTATATATTCTTATATGTGGTAAGCTATGTAAAATTAAGTTTATATTTTGATGTATTGTTTGAAATCTTTCAACTTATGATGTTTTATGCACATTATTTTTTACTATATTCTAGGTATATATACTTTTCTTGTATTCAAGACATTTTGTATATTGATACAGTTTGGGATATTTATTATGCTGCCCTTTATAGTTCTACCTCTTGTCTTGACATTTCTACTCTACCTCTATTTTAGGGATTTATATGTATGTATATGTATATAGTTATATTGTTTAAGTATTTGTTCCTGCTTTACTCAGGGATGTTTTAATCAGTCTTTTTAGCTAAGTTCCCGAGTATTACAGATTATCTTCACTCATATTTCCTGTACCTATGAGATTAGTCAGATATAGATGCAGAACATGGCATTTAAATGTTTTAATATTAGTACTCCATTGACATGAGACACTGTTGCTCCTGACAGCACCGTGCACTTTCCCGAAAATATGTTGGACACTGTTGTTGCTCCTGCTGGAGTTCATTCTCACCTCAGCTAATGGCCTGTTGGGCAAAGAATTGCCCCCACCTTGACCACTGATTTGGACATGCAGTCCTATGTGCTTGCAAATATAGAAGACTGCTGGACCTTGCCAAGTCAGAGTAAGACAGCCATTCTACCTCTCTGCTGTTCTTGTGGTCTATCAAGTTCTCTGGGCCTTAGCCAAAACTGGGTATACCAACATTGCTGAGACCTAGGGTGACTGTCCAGGTGGCTTGCTGTTTTTGTCCTTGCTGCACCTTTTGGAAGTTGTCCATCTGCACTTCCTGTCTACTCTAGTATTGTTATTTCCTTCTCAGGTCTTGATGAGGTTGAAGATTAGACTATCACAATTATTTTTCTCTCTTCCTAGTTAGATATATTAGGTACTAGACTTATGTTTCCAGCTTAGGACAACTCTATTGTAAACTCCATTATGCCTTCACCCTAGGAATAGATATGTAGGTCATTTTGTTCTCGATTTTCCTTTTCTTAGAGCACATTTGTTATTCACTGTTTTGTATACAGTTTTGTATTAAGCCTAAATCTTTTCTTTAGATTAAAAGGGGAATTGTAGTGAGATAGTCCTTCTGTGGCACTGACCACGCCCATTGGGGGGTGGAGCCATGGGCAGAAGTGACCTGTGGAAGGAGGTCTGAGGAAGAGCCTGGAAAAGCTCTCTTTTGGCGGGACTTGGACAGGAGAGCATCCAGTGGGAAATTGCTGGTGTTCATCTGTCTAGGTTGTAAGTTATTTCTCCCTGAATAAACATCAATTTGGCCTATTTGTTTATCCTGATCCTTATTTAACCGCAATACAGGAGGGCAAACAACAAATTCTATAGCTCCTAACAATGGAACTAGATAGCTTAAATTCTCTAGCATTGCTGTGTATAGCATACAACTGTCTTACATAAGGTATTCTCTATGTAAGCAACTCTCCTTGGCAGATATCTGACAGCTCTTGAACTTCCAACACCTTGGATCTCTACCACAAACCAGGTTTCACTTTCATGGCTTCACACAATGGCCTCTTAGAGCCTTTTTGCACTGCTACATATTGTCTTGCCTTGACAACACTTTAAAAAAAATGGAGAAGAACTGTATAACACTTTGCTTTTTAGTCTTTCATGTCTCTTAATGAACTTCTACTCTATCTTGATGACACCATTCAGTTTGGCAATCAACTTGGGGTGGACCATCTTCTACTTGAATCAATATAATAGCAGCGACTGTGTGTAGTTGTTTTCTCGGAACAAAACCCTGCCAGATTCTATTTCATAATTGAAAGGTGAGCCTGGTTGTGTGTTGCCCTCAGGATGCTCTTTCCATTGTTATAGTGCAGAACTTGGGGCCATTCCTTAATGGTACTAATCTTTTTAACAGATAATGCTTCCCTTTCACCCAGTCCTTGCCTGTAATATTAAGCTTCCTGTTATTTTTTCCTCCTGAAAACTGTGCATTTTCTCTTTCTTTTGCCTCACATGTTCTTTTTCATTATAGGTCTGCATCTGGGTAGGCAGGAATAACTATGCTAGAGTCAATGCCCTGTTGTCTTGAATTTTTCTACACTGGCTACTTTTTAAATTAGTCTATATAACTTCTCAGGATATGGACATAAACCAGTCTGATATTTGACAAAGTAACACACACATGTCTTTTAATACAGTTGGTAACAGACACCTTTCTTCACTCTTAAACATCATGAGGTAGGCCTACACAGTTCACATTACTGTCAGTGCCACTATTTTCTAGCTAGGCACTTCCTAGGGCATCAATTACCCTCAACTTTTAGAGTATAACTGCTTTTGTAGTACAAGTTCCACAGTCTTTCATATGTTTCCAAAGACAGTATAGTTGGGTTCCTCATAGCAATGCATAAATTCTGATTATTATTTGTTCATTGCTTGTTGCTGTGATAAATTGCCATGTCCAATAGCAACCTATAGAAAGGAGAATTTATTTTGGTTTATGGTCTGGGGGATAAGGGCTCATCATGGTAGAGAGATATGATATTGAGTTACAAGCCAAGAATTGGAAAGACCCTATCTTAACATCAAAGAAGAAACAAAGAAAGAAAACTAAAAATGGGTCAATGCTGTAAGTTATTTTTTTATTTTTTTAATTTATTTTATATAACAAAGTCCATTTAAATGAAAACAAACATTTATAGACAATATTTTTGAATTTGGGTGTTGTTCTTTCCAAACTATTTCGTGCTGGTAAGGGGCGCTGTCATGGGGGATTCTAACAAGATTCAGAAATCCTGGCTGTAGTCTATAAGGCTGCTTTGTCCAGCTGTTTTGAATGTAGGATCACCTTGTACTCTGTTTCAGGCAGACTGGCTTGATCAAACCACATTAGTCTGGAAGGAATCCACATCTTTTAATTTTCTGTGGAAACAAAAGTAGAAATCCTTTCCCCCAGTAACTTGTCCTTGAATTTAAATTTTGGAGTCAAAGCATATTTTTTTTAATTTAATTTATTATTTTACATGTTGATCGAAGTTCCCTCTCCCTCCCTACCTCCCTCCCTCCATATCCTCCTTTCCTCTCTTGTTCCTTCCCTCCCTCCCTCCTTCCTTCCCTCCCTTTTACCCTCTCTGTCCTCTCACATGCACTCTAACCACTCTCCCCTCCCATCCCCCCACCCCAATTCCATATGTAGGGGAATGACATCCAGTTGGGGTCATGTAGATCTGACATGCCATGTGAAGTAGGGACTAGGGCTTCTTTCCTGTCTCTAGATTAAGGCAGTTATCCCTCCATGGGGGATGTGTTTGCAAAGTCCTTTTGCGGACCAGGAATACATCCTGGCTCCACTGTCTGAAGTCCCTTAAACTGCTCAGTACTTCTGGCTGAGACCCATATTCAGGGAGGCCTGAGTCAGTCCCATGCTGGCTTCCCAGCTATCAGTCTAGTGGCTGTTAGCTCCTCCTTGTTCAGGTAAGCTGTCTGTATGTGTTTCTGCTGCCTTGTCTTGTCCTCTCCATCTGCATCTGGATTCTAGTTCCACTCAGTGTTTGTGTATGGGTGTTTGATCCTGTTCTGCATCTCTTTCAAGTAAGTCTTTACATTTTAAAAGTTCTATAACTTCCAGTAACAACAATACTAACTGACAATGGAGTTGTTGTGATACCTTGCTTATACAAATAAAACTTTTCTGAAGATCAGAAGATGGATCTTGCCTCTAGCTAACCATAGATGACTAGAAGTCTGTACAGAAAGGAAGTGAGATTGGTGGGGTAAGATAGTTTATAAACAGGAAGAAACAGAATCTTGCTCTCTTTTCTGCTGGGGAGCTAATCAGGTAAAAGTGGCTTTCGCTTGCGATTTTTTTTTTCTTTCTCTGATCTCTCAGCATTTCCTCTATGTCTGATTCTAGGATTTTAATATTTAGACTAATGAAGAACTCCATCAACACAGAGTATCCAAATGGAGGATATTTTTATATTCAAACAACTATGCCTCCAACTACCTAGGGATAAAAATAGCTAGGCTACATAAGTTAAATATCATCTAGTAAACTATTTGTACACTGGTATAATTTGAGATAGTAAAAATTTTAAAGTGTGCATTCTGGACCAACTCCTTTGAAACTGAAGTGAAAGATGTAATAATGGGTGGAAATCATGTTTGAGTTTTGGTATAAGAATGTGGGAGGACTTAGAAAACTCCAATGGAATTTCTGGATATAAAATGATATTTCATTTTGGATCCACATAGGATAGCCATAGCCAGATATCTATATACTTTTAGTGACCAAATCTAGATTATCCAAAAACCAAGAACAAATTTGAAGATGTCTTGAAAAACGATGCATTCACTAAATGGGTTGGTAGTGGAGGCTCGTGGCCACAGTACTCTCAATAGTAATGATAAAATTCTTGGTGAAATGAAATATAACAGTGTCTGAACACACTCAACTATGGTTAGTCATACCTTCTTTTTTATTTAAAACAAGCTTGTTTTACATATCAATTCCAGTTCCTGCACCCTCCTGTATTCTCCTGTTCCCCACCAAACCCATTTCATTCCATTTCTGCTCCCCAGGGAGGGTGAGTCCTTCCATGGGGAGTCTTCAAAGTCTGTAATATCATTTGGAGCAGGGCCTAGGCCCTCCCCCATGTGTCTAGGCTGAAAGATTATCTCTCTATGAGGAGTGGGCTCCCAAAATCCATTCATATACTAGGGGAATCTTGTTATGCTTATTTATGCACTATCCTCCCCTCCCTTCCCACTTCTATGATATTACTTATTAAAGATATACTTTCTAACTATCCCTAGCACTGCTTCTCTAAACTACTACTACAATGATGTCAATTAAATAAATCTCTTTATGAATGCCTTGCAGAACATCATGAGTATGGGTTAAGTTTCTTATCCAGTGCTCCAAATGTGGAGCCAACCACTATTGCTTCATTCCCCTTGGGATTATAAATGTAAATAAACTGAAAGTATTTCATTAGTGTTCAATATCTAGCAAACAAGATAAAGAGAGAAATAGCAAATGAGGTAAACTAAGAAAATAATAATGTATCTTTGTTTTTAAAAGATAAACAAATCATTGGATGTTTGAATTTCAGAGAAAATGAATCAGAATGACATGTAAGTGTCTCACTCCCAAAGGTTGGAGAACCCATTCTGGCAAGTAAAAACAAGAAAATAAAAACATCAGCTTGACAAAACTAATTTCATCAAAAAATATATAAACAGAAGTGTACAGCTTCATTAATTGATCCTTGATATGGATGGATGCTGGGCCCTAAAACTCCCCTTATATGGTGATTCTTTATACAACTTTGAATCTCACTTTCTTCTTCAAATGTAGGATCTTTTTCAATGATTCTGTGAGTATTAGGTGACTCTCTTAGACTTCAAAATCAAAGTAAGAAATCAAATATTTCTGGATGTAGATATGATGCAGATATTTTGAAACAATTTTCTTTGCAAAGCAGTTACCGTGACTCCCTTCCTTCAATTTCAAATATGAAGGTTTACAAGATTGTGTTTAACTATATTTCATGGAATATATCCTCTTTATTATTAACATAGTTTGTTGTGGGATCTATGACTGTCTACATATTCCTATTCCAAACAAGGAACAGGAAATGCCTTGTTTTGACTAAAAAGTGGCGGGGGGGACAAAATTTTGCTTAAGGCCATGAAATTGGGTAGAATATGTTTACAGAACCAGTACTTTGAAGTCTAAAACAAATAACATTCATATTTCACCATAGCTGGAAAGGGAGTCTAACTATGCTACCTTTAATAGTGATTGTTAGAAACATGTTTGCTTTTTATGGGAAATATATCAGTAAACTGAAGGAAAGCAAAAATCCCTTGTGAATGAAAATAATCTTAACTTTAAAAAGAAATCTAAATACATGGTATTATGTCTGTTTCACCAGTAAAGAAACAAAGGCTTAGAGGTACCAAATCCTATTATTTCAAATACATTCTTCCTGGATCCAAAGCCTTTTATCTTGATATTATGGCTTATACTAAATTCATGTACCCACCAAATTGGGACATTCACCCTCCTTCACACTTCGAAAACAGCATCAACAAGTTTAAATCTGTTCAAATAGCTCTGGTCCCTTTTGGGAATTGACACTCAAGTCCCCACCTGCCATTCTGAGTGTGATTGCTGAATCCAGAGCCATGCATCATTTAAGATCATTAGTGTAAAATCAATAGCTGCAGGAAATAATTGTAGCTGTTCCTATGACCTTGCCCCTGTGGTACTTCATCCTTGAAGGTTATTTAATTAAATTCCAGGCAAGTTAGCTTAGTGCTAGAGTGTTGTATACTGTGGAATTGGCATAGCACCATGGGGAAACAGCTTTCATGTCCAGTACTGCAACACATGAACCCAGAAGACAGCTCACAACACTCAGAGTCAAAAGACTGGGATGATTTATTAAAATATGGATAATTTATCACACATACATTTTCAGTCTATAAAAAAGCTCAATATGGCATCAACTCTAGCCACCATCCAGGGTTTCATATGTGAATGTAGCAAATTAGCTAATCATTGTACATTAGCATGCTATCACAAAACAACACAGATTGGCTCTTTTATTTCAGAAACATGAGCCCATGTGTATACACACAGACACCAAGACACACCACGCGTGTGTGCACGTGCATACGCGTGCACACACAAACACACACACACACACAGAGTCATGCATGCACACATGTACTTAACAATAAAACAAATATTTAAAAAAATAGAAACAATAGAAATTTTACTTCTCAGTGTTCTGGAGACTAAAAAGGCAAGCATCGATACTATAATTACTTGTTCATGTTTATAGGGTGTTTCTACTTCAATTTTTGAGGATGATCTATCCAGTTCATCATTCCAAATATTGATGTTGTGGTTTAAATATTTTGGCACTAATTTTTATAAATCCTTTGTATATCAGAGACATTGTCCTGTTAGTTGTATAATCAGCAAAGAAGTTCTCCATTCTATTGGCTGTCCTTCCACTCAGTTGTTTGCTTGGCCATGCAGAAGTTTTCTCATTTCATGAGGTCCTAAGTACAAATTCTTGGCATTGAATTTTTGGTGATAAGTTCAAAGTCCTTGTATAGAAAAACAGGACAGAATTATGATTAGTGGAGAATGTAAAGGGATTCATAATTTAAAAAATCACAAAAAACATCCAAATGGATGTAACAATCTTTTAAAATAATGTTTTTAAGGGGTTAAAGACATGTCTCAGTAGTTCAGAGCCCAGCCCACACTGCTCAGTCAGAGGACCAGAGTTTGATTTCCATCCCCCATGTCAGGTGGCTTTCAACTACATATATATATCTTTTTGTAAGAGAGTGTTTTTAAAAACAATAGTTTTAATCTTGTTAAAAATAAAATGAAATAATACCTCCAATCTTATTCTATGAGGTTCCAAACTACACAAAGATATTACATTGCAGTCTAGTGGTCTTAATAGGTATAGATTAAAACAATTTTGAAATATATCAATAATTTTACTCTTACATTAGATGGGGAAACTAACCCATTCTTAAGGAAAGAATCAGTTTAGCATTACATGCAAAGATCTACTGAGATCCTACAACATAGGAGTTGATGGATTAAATCCACAAACCTATTTCAGATGCAGGAAAAGTCACTTCAATAAGTCCAATACTTCTCCATGATAAGCTTTTGTTAATCAAAGTAGTCACTCTTTCTTAGAATATGTTGAAAACAATCAATTAAAAAAATCTGAAGATGCTGCAAAAGACTTCTTTAGGAAAAAAAGGGTATATTTCAACCCCTCTCCACTTGCCAAAGACTGTCAGCATTGTCCTGTCCACCATGTAATCAAAATAATTAGAAAGCATTAACATTTGAAAAGAAAAAAATAAAACTACCTTTGCTTACATATAATATTATTATAAGTACCAAGAAAATCTAAGGCAGATACAAACACATAAATGTACATATGTATCCAAATAAATAAATATATCCAATTCATAGAACACAAATCATTATATAAAGGTAAATCACATTTTTATAGGTATACTGGTAGTTGAAATTAACCGAATCCAGTACTTTTTAAAGAGAACACAATACTTAGTTACATACCTAATATAAGAAAGGCAAAACTTATACCATATTGGTAATAGATAATAGATATTAACTGATGCTTGATATTTATGAATACTAGCTATTCTTGGTGATTATCCAGGTTCTATTCCAAGCACCTACATGACAACTCAGAACCATCTGTAATTCTAGTCCCAGTCCCAGGAGATTCAATGCCTTCAAAGGCACCAAGCATACATGTAGTGCACAAACTTACCTGAAGTTAAAACACACATGTACATAAAATAAATAGATAATCATTATTGAAAATCTAAGAAAATTAAATAAACAATCACATAAATGAATAAGTTTTAATTTTCAGGTCTCATGTGTCTCAATATTGTTAAATGCAAATGCTTCTTAAATTAATCCATATATCAGAATAATTGGCATCAGAAAGTAGGCCTTTTCTATTTTCAGAAGTGACATTCAGATAATAAATTTGATATTGAGATGAAAAATACAATTAACCCAAGCAATTTCAGAAAATTACACAGATTGGCAACACCTTCAGATATAAAAATTACAATGAAGTTACATATGACAAGTCCATTACTCTCCCAACCCCTAGCACTATCAAACACCCACCTCCATACACAGAATTGACTAGAGAGCATAGGAAGGATCATTGACCTAGCTGTGTTATTGTGCATTGAAAGCACCTAAAATACTATGAATAGTTTCTTGTCATTTTTTTGTTATTTAAATATCTTGAAACAAAGCAAAAATTCAAAGAGACAAAACTTTCCGTGAATACAGTGAATACAGGGCAGATGTGTGAGAAGTTCTAGGAGAAGATGCATAATGGAATCCCAGAAACCCCAAATAAAACATGGTTTTATGGAATTGGTATTAGGAATTGAGACTGAAGACAAAAGTCTGTGAATTGCAGAATTCAGACAACTGACTTTTAAACATCAGAAACATGTAATCATGAAGTTTCACCCACAACTACCTTGGATTTATAAAGTTACTCACATGTTTTACATAAGTGTTAAGCAAAAATTTGGCAGATGCCTTGATTTCAGTTCGGGTACATGCTATATATGCTTTTTTAAATACACTATAAACAGACTTCAAATGTATTCCCACTCCCAACATTAACTGTACTCAGCTACAAGGTTTCATTGAACTGTGCTTCAAGTTCAGGTCTAAGAAAGAATATGATAGAGTGCTAATACTATTGTTACTGTTTAAGTTTTAGTGATCTCCATTGTAAAATCAATGTGTAAACTTATAGAAATAGTAGCAAGTTCAGTGTCATGAACATTTAGTTCCTCTGCAGGTGACAATAAGAGATGGCAATGGTATTATCAATATGTCTGTTACCAATTTTTAATTCTCTATGTCTGTTAAATATCATATGTTATTGGGCATTAAATAGAATGAAGTGATGAATTAGTAAATGACTTAATACTTAGGTGTATTTTCTGCTATAGCAATTCTTGGATTAATATCAGTTTGTTTGTTCATGATATTACCAGAGCTCTTGTTTTTTCTAGACACCCATACTCTTTTCCTGGTTTGCTTATATTAAAGTAAAATAATTTATGGTTGTTTAATCACAAATCATAAGTTTATAAAGATTATGGTGTCCTATATCCTTACAGCTTGTTTTTATTTTATTTTTTATTTATTTTTTATTTTACATGTCAAACCCAGTTCCCTCTCCCTCCCTCCCTCTTACCCTCTCTAACCCCTCAAATACACCCTGACCACACTCCCCTCCCATCTCCCCACCCCAATTCCACATGTAGGGCAATGCCATCCAGGTGGGGTCATGTAAATCTGTCAAGTCATTTGAAGTAGGAACTAGGACTTCTCTCCTACTGCTCATATTAAGAATATCTTTATTCAGAACCATGAATCCTAGAGTTTTTATTTACAAAATAATATTATGAACACACACACACACACACACACACACACACACACACATATATATATATATATATATATATATATATATAATTGTTTTATGCTAAAAATGTTTTAAATAAAAAGGTATGCACCTAAAATTTTAATTCAAAAATTAGGGGCAATGGTATAAGTGTGTATGTGTTTATTTTAAGGAAATACTCAATTGTTTATACATTTCTAACAAGTACATTATATTACATAAGTTATTCAGAAGTTATTTATATGCTCTGTATACACTGCCATGAGTTTAAAATTTAAACAAATACTTTTTCTTATATACCTTGCTAGCTTCCTAGGTGACAATCAGTTGACTGGGTGAAAAAGAAGACAGAGGCAGATATTTTTACAGTTAGTGCCATCTATATATGTACTATGACACTAATTTGATAAGGACAGGATAAAGGTTGGACAGGTAACTCCACTAGTGAACATTTCTGAATTTTTTTATTATTTGCAACTAAATTTTTAAACTATCATTCATTGCAGTGAACTTCGCCACGCTAAGATCTGAACATGCAACATGGGGCTTCCTAGACAACATAACCTACTGTAATTACTTGTAAATCATCCAGACATTAGCTCAACAGCAGAGCCAAAGGCAAATACAAGGTACCTAAGTTTAAATGTAATAGCTTTTGTATACCAAATGGCTTAAAAGTTACAAATACACAAACCAGTCCACTTTACTTTAAAAAAAAATAGTTGAATCTCACAGGAAACCCACACAATAAGTGTTGTAGAATTTATATTGTAAACAGAAAGCAGTAGCCCTGTCAAGCATATGGAAGAATAGAATGCAAACTCTGGGAACTTAATCACTGAGTAACTTTTCAGACATGTCCAAATCTTGTGATCCTCTTCTCTTCAGGTGTCTGAGTTAAGACTACATTGGTGAGCACTTTCTTAAGTGTCTTTCTGACATTCTGGATTACTGTATTGAGAATTCTCTCTTCAGTTCTGTACCCCATTTTTAAAAATAGGATTATTTGATGTTTTGGACTAGTTTCTTGAGTTCTTTGTATAGTTTGGAGATCAGCCCTCTGTCGAATGTAGGGTTGGTGAAGATTTTTCCCAGTATGTGGGCTATAGTTTGGTCTTTTCAACTGTGTCCTTCCCTTAGAGAAGTTTCTCAGTTTAAGGAAGTCACATTTATTAAATTTCAATCTCAGTGTTGTGCTACTGGAGTAATGTTCAGAAAGCAGTCTCCTATACCAATTTGTTCAAGGATACTTCCTAATTTCTCTTCTAAGAGGTTCAGTGTGGCTGGATTTATGTTGAGATCTTTGATCCACTTTGACTTGGGTTTTGTGCATGGTGATAGATATGGATCTATCTGCAGTCTTCTACACACTATCATCCAGTTGTGCCAGCACCATTCGTTGGCAATGCTTCCTACTTCCGTTGTATACTTTTAGCTGTTTTGTCAAAAATCAGGTGTTCATAGGTGTGTGGGTTAGTATCAGGATTTTGATTATATTCCATTGGTCTACCTGTCAATTTTAATGCCAATACCAGGCTGTTTTCAGGACTATAGCTCTATAGTAGACCTTGAAGTCAGGGATGGCGATGCCTCCTGAACTCTCTTTATTCTACAGGGTTGTTTTGGCCATCCTGTGTCTTTGATTTTTTCATATAAAGTTGGTTATTATCTTTTCAAGGACAGTAAAGAATTGTGCTGGGATATTAATGGGAATTTCATTGAATGTGTAGATTGCTCTTGGCAAGATTGCCATTTTTACTGTTTATCCTACCTGCCCAAGAGCAAGGGAGATCTTTCCATTTTCTGGTATCTTCTTTAATTTCTTACTTTAAAGACACAAAGTTCTTTCTATACAGGTCTTTCACTTTTTTGGCAAGTGTTAGCCTAATATACTTTATGTTTTTTGTGGGTATTGTAAAAGGTGATATTTCTCTGTTTCTCTTATTTCTTTCTCAGCCCTTTTGTTCTTTGTTATCTGTATATAGTAGGGCTACTGAATTTTGTTTTGTTTTGAGTTTTTCTTGTATCCTGCTAGTTTGCTGAAGGTGTATTGTGAAAGTCTGGCTTTCTCAGTAAACATCTTGCTTTCCTCATCTATAGTGATTGAGGGATTTGCTGGGTTATAGTAGTCTTGGCTGGCTTCTGTGGAATCGTACTTGTAGAACATCTCTCCATGCCCTTCTTGCCTTCAGAGTTTCCATTCAGAAGTCATGTGTAATTTTGATAGGTCTGCCTTTATATGTTACCTGGCCTTTTTCTTTCACTGCTCTTAATATTCTTTCTTTATACTGTATGTTAGGTGTTTTGATTATTATGAATCAAGGGGTATTTTTTCTTTGGTCCAGTTTATTTGATGTTGGGTATGATTCTTGTACTTTCATGAGCATGTCCTTCTTCACAATGGGAATGTTTTCTTCAATGAATTTGTTGAATATGTTTTCTTCACCTTTGAGCTGGTTCTTCACTTTCTTTTATGCCTAGTATTCTTAGGTTTGGATTTCCTTAATGTTTTGTGTTAAGGATTTATTGGACTTAAGATTTTCCTTTTGTTGATGATGAATTTATTTCCTCCAGTTTATGTTCATTCACCACCTGAGATTTTCTTTGCCATCTCTTGTACTCTATTGGTTATGCTTGTGTCTGTAGTTCCTGATCGTTTTCCCAGTTTTTCTATTTCCAGCATTCCCTTAGTTTGTGTTTCTTTATTGTCTCTTTCACATTCCAAGTCTTCAACTGCTTACTTCTCCTGTTTGATTGTTTTTTCTTGGCTTTCCTTACCTTTTTTAAAGAGATTTGTTCATTTCTTACATTTTTGGCTTGGTCTTTTACTCTATTTCTTAAAATTTTTGTTTGTTTTCTCTTCCATTTCTTTAATGGATTTTCTCACACCATTTTTGAGGGCCTCTATCATTTTCATGAAGATATTTTTTAAGTCCTTCTCTTCTGCTTCTTCTGCATTATTGCATTCAGGTCTAGTAGTTATAGAGTCAGTAGATTCTGGTGGTTTCATACATGTCTTTTTAATCTTAGGTGTTTTCTTGTCTTGCCCTCTTCCTATCACTTTTTCCAATTGGCACAGGTAGGGTCTCTTTTCCTATGCTACTCCCAATGGGCTTAGGTGGGTTCAGGAGTTTGATGTCTGTATCTCTGGATGGCCCAAGCTCTCTAGGAGATGTCTCCTCAGTCAGGGGCATGGTGATGTGTAAGGAGTATGGGTTTTTCTGCCTGCCGCTGCCCTGTCTTGTCCCGCCACCAAGCCAGCCCCAAATAACACACAGAGACTCTGTATTTGATACAATGCTGTTGGCCCTGTTAATTGTTTCTTATCAGCTAGCTCTGCCTTAATTATTAACCCATTTCTGCTGATCTATGTATTTCTCTTACCAGGGAGCGGCAGCATACTGCTTTCTCCAGACTCTCCATCTTGACTCCTCCTTCCTACTTCCTATTTCCTCCTTCTCTCCTAGTCCCTCCTATCTTCCTTTCCTATTGGCCAACAGTGCTTTATTATTAACCAGTATGAGAAACATATATACATAATGGTATCTCCCATCATCTCCTCTTTTCTGTTTAAATAAAAAGAAGTGTTTTAACCTTAACATAGCAAAATATATAACATATCAGTTATCAAATAAGAATCACAGCTAACAATATTTAGTCCATTAACATTTAGCAAGACTAAAAGAAACTATTCTATCATCTATCCTATATTTGTGAATCTAAAGTCCTATATGTAACTTATCTTTAAACCTAACTAAGGAAAACTATAACCATAACTATTTGTCTTTAACTCCATCAAAGACCACAGAAGGATAGTATATAAACTCTAGAAATGACAGAAACAACTCAATGCCTGGTCACCCTATATTTTGGGGCTAGTCTCCACATTGATCTTCACTTTGCGGTTTTCTATGATGGTCCCCATTTACTCTAAAGAGAGCCTTCTTAGATGAGGGAAGGGTGATATAACTTTGTGTGTGTATAAGGGTAAGATTTAGAATGTGGTTAGGAATTATACTTGTCTAAGAAAGTGACAAGGACAGATATTTTTCAACTCATTTACATTTTTAGCATACCAAAGAATCCCAAAGGTAAGGATTCACACATGCAAGAGAGGCCCTGGCATTTTAAGAAAAGCAGAGATTGGCACTCCACAAGAGGTGAGACAGGGAGTCATGAGTTGAAGTCCAGTTTGGACTATAAAGGTCAAGGTCAACTTCTTTGGGTACAGAGTAAGGCTTTGCAAAACAATACAAAATAAAAAATATAAAAAACAAAAATTACAAAGATCATTTACAGAAATCAAGGAATTTGTATGAAATCAAGATATGCTAAACTGGCAGGTATAATTAGCATCATTTGTTGTCTTCAGTTGTCCTGTGAGTATGTGACAATGGCTCTCCTTTCCTTTTCTTAAAGCAATGACATGAAATTGAGATTACACACATCTTCCATTCAATCCCCAAAACAGATAATGAAATATATAATGACTCTTTAATTACTCTAGAAAAGAAGCCTTCAGCACAGAGTTATATTTAAAATGCCTTTCATAAGCTGGGCGGTGGTGGCACATGCCTTTAATCCCAATACTTATATTTGAAAGAGGAGGTTGATGGATCTCTGTGAGTTCCAGGCAAACCTGGTCTACAGAGTGAGTGCCAGGACAGGCTCCAAATCTACAAAGAGAAACCATCTCCAAAAAATCCAAAAAAAACTCCAATTCCACATAAAAACAATGAATTTGAATGAATTGACATTGTAAATTGTTATAGTTTGCTCTGATTACTATACTTGTTTTCCTGGACTACTGTGTATTTACTGCCATTGTTCCTCATACACATCTTTGAATATAAAAACCCACAGGCAAAACAATTAATGTTGAAATGATTTCTTTGACTGAACACTCATTTAATGGGTTTAGACCTTATTCTATTAAATTACATATTTCTAGGAAAGGTGAAGTAGTATAGGGGGATTAAGTGTAGAATCCTAAGTGAAGCTGCTGTGAAGTACATTAAGAACTTAGGTTAGTCATCATCTAAGCATTCTGTAACTCAAATTTTTTTCACATGAAAAGTGAGGATTATGGATTGTGGCCCTGTAACTTCACAGCAATTTGATGATAGCTAGTTTAGTCAATATTTAAAAATAGTTTACAACAAATATAGTCACAAATGGCAAAACCAAGTGAATGCTATGACAGACTCAATCTGCTAAAATGTTTCAGGACTATCTTCCCCATACTATTCTCCAAGTAAAATTAAAAGTTTATGTCACAAATGTTGGTAGATAGGAGAAAGCCATGAGAGCTCATAACTTAGAGCAGTATTCAACCTAGGATAGTTCAAATGCATATGCCAAGTACATAATATTCAGGATAGACACATGTAATTTATAGTCATCCACCACAAGTGAACACCAGGCTTGAAGTCCTGTCCACCCTCTCACACTGTCTTATGGTTTATTTCATTGTTATCTGTTTCAGTCATGCTTCTGGCACAAACTCTTTAAGCAGCTACTTTGTATGTAGACCCAGGGTGTACACCAGGGCTTTGGGCTTTTGTACCCTGTAGATTCAGGAGATAAAAAGGTTGGAATTAGTATCAACCCTAAACTACACTTTGCAGTTGTATCAATAATGAAATTTAGAGTCAGATAATTATTTAATAAGGGTTGCATATCCTCCAGGTTATGAGACAATTAGCATATCTAGCTAATTGCTAAAAGTGCCAATAGTAACTTTTATCTCCCTTGATAAGACGACAAAAAGTTTCTTCAGATGTTAAAATTGGATGAATGAATAGATAGATAGATAGATAGATGATAGATAGATAGATAGATAGATAGATAGATAGATAGATAGATGAGGACATGACTACTCCAACTACTTCAAAAGTATGGATAAAGTTTTTGTTCCAGATATAAGGGACACTGAACTGGCCCATGTGAGGAAAGAGAGGAAAGAGCAGAAAGGAGGGTGATGAGACCAGGAGACCAGGAGACCAGGAGGCCAAAGGAGCAAAGGACAGTTGGATTGTGTAGGAAAGAGCAGCTTGGGGAAGAGGAGTCCACCATAGTTCCTGGGCTGCAGAGTTCTGAATAAGGGAAGGGTGTGCCTGGAACTGGCAGTACTGAGAGAGTAGTGGTGCTCAAAGAGTGGCAGCCAATGACTACTTTAATATGTAACTATGCACCTTAGTTAGTCTTTTGTCCTAGGTTTGAGACATAATAAAAATGTTTCCTGAAAAGCAAATCACAGCAGTACTGAACAACTAATCTGAATAGAGAAGAAACCGTCTAGCCAGCGAAATTTAAATAGCTGATAATAAACTGCAAAGAAAACATAAGCAGTTTTCTATAAATATGAAAATCTTAAATAAACTAGTTAACAAATAGAACTTACCAAGCATTAAGGTATTAACATAATCAAAACAAGTAACGTACACACTGACCAAAAATGATAGTTGAAAGTAACAAATCTATGAAAGACAATTTACTCAGTAGATCAAATAAGAATAAAAGAACTTAGAACATTGGTTATTTTTAGAAAAGTATTTGCTAAAGTCCAAATTTTCTGTTTGAAAAAAAAACACATGCACAAAGAATAACTTGTGTGACATTTTATTTAACAATATGTTAATGTGAACTTTTGTTATATATATTAATTCAATGGCTGTTACAAATTTATACTATTTGGTGTCATTGTTTTGGGGAGTGATATTATATTTACAAGTTACATTGAGTGAACCAAGAAGTTGGAAATAAAAGGTTATACAAATAAAAACATAAATTGTTTAATAAAGGTCAACCACACTGAATATGTGAATGGAATGTGTTCCACAAAAAATAAAGTTGGTTTTGATCACCTCAAGGTTATTGCTGACCATGACAGGAAGAATTCCAGTATGCTGGTTGAGATAAGGTCCCATAATGGAATGGATTGAAGAGTAAAAAAAACTAAAAGGGAATCTTCAAAAGAGAAAACTATTTAAGTGGTGCATAGATCATATAAGATCTCAGAGCAAACAACATTTCTGAATCATTTTAGCTCAAACATTTAAAACCTGGTGAAGCCTGTGTATACTGGAATATAAGTCTGTGGCAGAAGCAGGGCTTTGTCGCATTAGTGTGAATATATGGGCATGGAGGTGGGTACATTCAAGAAGAATAATGACAAGTGGTCTCTGTTTCCTCAAAGTAGTAAAAAGGAAATAAATTCATGCTGAGAACAAGAGGTAAGAAGTCTGTGAATAGTTTGGAAAATAAAAAAAGTACCATAACAAAAGAAAAATAATAGTATATTGGGTGGTAGACCTGTAACAATTTTAAACATATACTGATAAATAATAAACCAATTTGAAGGGCATTGAAAAGAAAGAAGTAGATAAAGTTGTACTGGAGGTCAAAATGGCTTTTTCTTTCCTTTCCAGGACACTCCCAACTGACAGCAATTCAGTAAAATGGCTACATATAAAATGCATGTGTAAATTCCAGTTGTAGATGCAGGCACATATTCTTGGAAAGATAAAATGGACAATAATTATTCCCAAGTTGTAGCTGTGTGTTGTATCATGGATGAACTGTACATTGAAATATCTATGTGTACATTTGCAGTTTATTTTCTTCTTTTAGATGTTTCCATGGTAAATTGAGAGACATTTGTCTTCATTCTCTTCCATTTGTCTATTAAAGCATCCAAGAGTCCAGCATCCCAGGAACCAGAGCAGGAAATTCAAATGGATAAAAACAATGAATTGTGAATGGCATATAACTTTGTTCCTGTGAGAGGGAATCCAGCAGCTGTAAGCCCCTCCAATGAAGGATGGTAATCTCTACACTTTGATACCTCCATAACCTAAAAAGAATGGAAACTCCTGTTGTGTATGTGTCCTTAATAAATCACCTCGATTCATGTATTTCCTATGTATCTGTGTCTTAGTTATGACCAAGGTTACTCTTATAAAGAAAAAAATTCAATGGAGCTGCTTATAGTTTATGAGTTTAGTCCATTATCATCATGGCAGGAAGTAAGGTGGCATTCAAGCAAACATGGAGCTGGAGAAGCAGTTGAGACTTCTCCATTTTGATCTGCAGGCAGCAGGAAAAGACCACAAGCAATTGGCCTAGCTTAAGAATCTGAGACCTCAAGGCCCACCCCCCGTGACATAATTACCCTAGTAAGGCCATAGTGACACCAAATATACCATGTTTCCTAATAGTGTCACTCCCTCTGAGCCTATGTGGCCAATTTTTTTCAGTCCACTCCAATCTGTGGTTTTTATATCTGTCTGGTCAATTCTAAAGAATAAATTATTACTCTTTATACTTCTCTCAGCAATGAATGTAGCAATTTTTACCAAATTAGAAATTATTTTAAATTTTTTGCATAGATTTTGCATGAGAAAATATGGCCTTTAGAATTATAATATTTACATTGCATCTGAGTTTGTTTCTATATATGGTCTGTTGGCACTCAAATATTTTAGATAAAAAATTCCTAAAAATGAATTAGTTAATTAGTGTATTGATTTTTGTCAATTTAGTATTTGAAATTTTTCTACCCAAATGTAACCTGAAGTTTTCTACATATCTTAGTTTGTAAACATTTAATCAAGACAAGCTGCAGTATGGGGCCCCTCTCATATTTGTAATTTGTTGGTTTAAATTTGAGCATCCAGAAGGGTAACTTATGTTACAACCTCTTAGTTCTAGCTCAAATACTTCTTCTAGGAGTGACCTGGTTATGAAGCCAGTGTTTCTTTTTGAACTTGAGGTTAACTACCTCCAATCTTCAAAGGAAACCCATGGGACAGTTGCTTTCATCCGTTGGTATTCCACTTTGTATAAAATGTACCTGCTCTGCACTGCTTTCTCTATTGCCTGGATTGCATCTGCTTTCTGTGTATTTAGGGGCATTGTATGCAATGTATCATTTTCTATATTTTTAGCATGCATGTGGCTAAGGTCATATACCAGGGGATAATGGTGAGTGTTCTCCCCTGTAGCTTTCTACATTATTTTTGCCTGAACAAAACTAAAGTAAGTACAATTGCTGCTTCTTGGATATGGATAATAGAATACATTAAAATTGACATTTTTGATGGTCAGAGGTGATACAGACCTTTAATCTCAGCACTTAGGAGATAGAAGCAGGAGGATTTCTAAGTTTAAGGCAGTCTGGACTACAAAGTTTGTTCCAATATAGCCAGAGCTACACAGAGATAATCTGTCTTGAAAAACAAAAATATCATTTTGTTCTCCTTTTGAATTTATCAGCTTATTTAATCTATATGTCTACAATGGCTTGACTGTTTATGCCCTCACAAAATTTACGTGATGGAATTTGGATGTAGCACACTCATGAGTCAATTTGGAAAGTCTTAATCTTCTGGAGTCCCAGGCCCCTCTCATAGACCCAACTATCTCTGCTGGACCACACTGGGTTTCTGCAGGCATCTTCTACTGGATCCTCATCACTGACCCCATCCCCAGGTCTCTTTCTGCAGAGAGACTTCCTATAGAGCAGGCACCACCCAGAGCTACAGATATTGATCCTCTGACCCACATAAACCCACTGGGGAAGTACCATAGAGAGAGGGGAGACCCCACCAACACCTACTGGAAGAAGCTATGGGAAGACGACAATACAAGAAAACACCTAAAAACAGAAAGACAAAAATGACACCACCAGAATCTAGGGAATCTATGCCAACTAGAATGGAACACAACAACAAAGCAGAGGTATCAGAAGGGAATGACTTAAAAATTACCATCATAAAAATGATAGAGGCCCTCAAAGAAGATGTGAGAAAACCCCTTAAAGAGATGGAGGAAAAAACAAACAAAAAAGAGTAAGAAATTAATAAATTCCTTTAAAAAAGCAAAGAAAGTACAGAAAGCCAAGAAAAAAACAATTAAGCAGGTAAGGGAAACGGTTCAAGACTTGAAAACTGAAATAGAGAAAATAAAGTCAACATAAACAGAAGGAATGCTGGCAATAGAAAAACTGGGCAAAAATATGGGAACTACAGACACAAGCATAACCAACAGAATTTAAGAGATCGAAGAGAGAATTTCAGGCACAGAAGATAAACTAGAAGAAATAGATTCATCGACCAAAGAAAATCATAAATTCAAAAAATTCTTAACAAAAAAACTTCTAGGGAATGTGGCACATTGTGAAAAGGGCAAACCTAAGAATAATATGCATAGAGGAAGGTGAGGAAGCCCAGCTCAAAGGTACCAATAACATATTCAACAAAATCATTGAGGAAAACTTTCCCAATCTGAAGAAGGACATGCCCATGAAAGGACAAGAAGCATACCAAACCCCAAATAGGCTTCACCAAAGAAAAAAGACCCCTTGACATATAATAATCAAAACACATAGGATACAGAATAAAGAAAGAATATTAAGAGCAGTGAAGGAAAAACAACAGGCAACATATAAAGGCAGACCTATCAAAATTACACCTGACTTCTGCATGGAAACACTCAAGGCCACAAGGTCCAAGATAGATGTTATACAAGTATTAAGAGAACACGGATGACAGCCCAGGCTACTATAACCAGCAAATTTCTCAATCACTATACATGGATAAAACAAGATATTTAATGACAAAACCAGATTTTCCCAATACGTATCAAAAATGCAGGCCTACAGAAAGTATTGGAAGGAAAATTCCAACCCAAGGAAAGTAACTATGCCCACAAATATGTAGGCAACAGATAATCTAACTACATCAGAAACCAAGAGTAAAGCAGAACAAATATATTCTGAAAACAGCCTGGTATTGGCACAAAAAGACAGGTAGACCAATGGAATCGAATTGAAAATCCTGATATTAACATCCACACCTAAAAACACCTGATTTTTGAAAAAGCAGCTAGAATCATACAATGGGGAAAGGACAGCATCTTCAACAAATGGTGCAGGCACAATAGGATGAGGGTGTGTAGAAGACTGCAGATAGACCCATGTCTGTCGCCATGCACAAAACTCAAGTCCAAATGGATCAAAGACCTCAACATCAATCCAGCCACATTGAACCTATTAGAAGAGTAAATAAGAGGTACCATTGAACAAATTCATACAGGAGACTGATTTATGAACATAACTCCAGGGGCACAGACACAGAGAGAAACAATTAATAAATGGGACCTCTTCAAACTCAGAAGCTTTTGTAAGGCAAAGACACAGTCGACAAGACCAAACGGCAGCCCAAAGACTGGGAAAAGATTTTCACCAATCCTGTATCCAACAAAGGGCTGATCTCCAAAATATGCAAAGAACTTAAGAAACTAGTCAACAAATCACCAAATAACCCTATTAAAAAATGGGGTTCAGAACTGAAGAAAGAATTCTCAATAGAGGAAATCAAAAAGGCTGAAAGACACTTAAGAAAATGCTCCACATCCATAGCTATCAGGGAAATGCAAATCAAAACATCTTTGAGATACCATCTTACTTTTGCCAGAATGTCTAAAATTAGAAACACCAGTGATGACTTATGTTGGAGAGGATGTGGAGAAAGGGGAACACTCCTCCACTGCTGGTGGGAGTGCAAAATCATACAGCCATTTTGGAGATCAGTATGGCGGTTCCTCAGGAAAATGGGAATTAGTTTACCACAGGACCTGGCAATCCCCCTCCTAGGCATATACCCAAATGATCCACATCCATGCAACAAAGACATCTGTTCAACTATGTTCAAACAGCACTATTTGTAACAGCAAGAACCTGCAGGCAACCTAGATGCCCCTCAATTGAAGAATGGATAACGAAGATGTGGCACATCTACACAATGGAATACTACTCTGCAGAAGAAAAATATTGGTATCTTGAAATTCGCAGGCAAGTGGATGGAACTTGAAGAAACCATCCTGAATGAGGTTACTCAGTCACAAAAAGAGGAACATAGTATGTACTCACACATATATGGATTTTAGACCTAGAGCAAAGGATCACCAGCCTATAATTCACACCACCAAAGGAACTAGGATACAAAGTGTATTCTAAGAGATTCCTATAAAGTCCCTCACATAACCGGGAAGGGTCAAGAACCCCAGAGCACATGGGAAGAGGAGGGTGCAGTTATTGGAGAGAGAAGTAGGAGAAAGTGAGTGGGAGTAGAGGAAAACACATGTGACTAGGAAGATTAAGTCTGGTTAGTAATAGAAGACAGGAGAGAGAGAGAGAGAGAGAACATAAAACAGGGAGCCAATATTGGTTTGAAGATAAAATTCAACCCAAAGAAAGGTCTAGAGAACTACAAGACTGCTGCCAACTAACAATTTGAGCATCCGTGGAAAGCCTACTGTAAATGCCCTTCCCGGATAGTGAGATCAACAACTAACTTATCCATGGAGCCCTCACCTAATACCTGTTTGTAACAGGAGCAAACACCCATACATAAACACTGAGTCGAAGTAGAACCCAGATGCAGATGGAGAAGACAAGACCAGGTTCCAGAAACACATAGAGACAGCTTACCTGAACAAGGAGGAGCTAATGGGCCCCCAGACTGATAGCTTGGAAGCCAGCATGGGACTGACTCATGCCCCCCTGAATATGGGTCTCAGCCAGAAGTACTGAGCAATCTAAGGGACCTCAGACAGTGGAGCCAGGAATGTATCCCTGGTTCACTAAAGGACCTTGCAAGCACATCCCCCATGGAGGGATAACTGTCTTAACCTAGAGTCAGGAGAGAAGCCATAGTCTCTACTTCACATGACCTGTCATAGCTACGTGACCCCAACTGGATGGCATTCTCCTACATATGGGATTGGGTTGGGTGGATGGGAGGGGAGGGTGGTTAGGGTACATGTGAGAGAGCAGAGAGGGTAAAAGGGAGGGATGGAGGGAGAGAGGGAGGAAGGGATGAAAGAAGAGGGAACTAGGATCGACATTTAAAATAATGTAAATAAAAAAAAGGAAAAAATTAAAAGAAAATGAATTATTTCTGTTAGGGGTCTGCTCTGTAGGCAAGCATTAGAATGTGAGTTTAGATGAACAGCATCTAATTAAAAAATGGAAGTGATGGTATATGTCTGCAATCCCAGCACAATTGTGGCATTTATGCTCAAACATACTTTCAAAAAAAAATCCAACATAAGCAATATTCAATGAATTTATGAGAAAAATATTAGTAGATTGTTTATTACTGTGTTTAATAAGTTCTAGAGGATGACCAAGAGCAATTTCAATAGTCTGAAATGTTGAGGAAGAGAGAACTATGGGACCACACTGGGTAGTAATTCAAAAAGAGATGACCCATTCCCATTCCTAATAGTCAGTGACATCTGGAGGCGGTGTTATTCCCTAAAGTGAGGTACTTCTATTTAGGAATTTTCTAGGGTGGTTGGCTTCTGGGTGGCATTTTCAAAGGCCTTTCATATCAGTGTTGTTATGAACATCTTACCGTACAAAAGTAAAGTCAATGCAAATGTGAATTGGACACAACACTGTAGACATGGTTTGGTCCTTATATATTGTTTCAGATACCTAGTAGTTTTCCTAAAGTGTATAGAGTTGAGAGGTAACCCCTGTAATATCCTATCATTCATGCCTGTCTTTCAAATGTGATTTTTCCCTTTAGTACCAAGCTTGATTGTGTCCATCAGCTAAATCAGAAATTCTTGGAAGTATAGATATGACTTGTTAATATTATCATTTATCTTCTCTGCTCACATATAAAATAACATCATTTGAACACATCATTGTGGGTTAGACTTAACTGCATCATCCTCCATAATTTTTCTTGGCTTAATTAAGTTGTTTGATTACAAAATCTGAAGCTGATAAGGTTATTCAAAATTCAGTTATTCACTAACTCATGACAAATAATTTCCAACAAACCAGATACAGTCATTATGAAAGCGAATTAATGTTGGATTTTATTTATGATTCCATACTCTTCATGAAAACTAAAACTGACCACATGTGTGTAATATATATATATATATATATATATATATATATATATATATATCCCCAGATATACAATATGTATAAGTTAGGGGAAAAGTCAGTCATAGTTCCATACATATCATCCTTTACTAGTCAATTTAAGAACAGTCTAAATTTAATGTATATTATATCTTTATCTCATTTACTGTTGGATACCTTCACATAAGTGATAATCCATGTACTGTTCATAATGCTTTAAGTAAGATATCTCTTGAATATGTTAAGAACCCTGATATCAACCCCACAACTATTTAGCTCATAATTCCTTCTCAAATAACATCTGTCTATTAGATGGGCTAGGCAGGCTCAACCACAGACATGCATGCTCACTTCTTTAGAGACATTTTCCACTAGCCCAACTGGATGATAAATTCACAGACAACTAGCCAAGTATCATCCATGACTTAAGACAATTAGTACAGAATATGAGATAGAATCTTCAGTGTATTTGGGGATGGGAGATATTGAAGTCACAACCTGACAAAAACATCTACTTGCTTAGTATAATATTGCTGCAATTTGATCTTAATATAAGATTTTCTTCCATCTTAGAGTGGCAATAGAAGCTATAACATAACATAATATCCTGGGAGCTGACACAGTCAGCTGCAGCACAGAGAGCAGTACCTGACAAAAGAAATAGGTGATGTGTTAAATTTTTAGCATGAGCAAAATGCTGTGTCAGCACTGAGCTAGCCGCTCTCCTTGGTGCTGTTAGATACACATGGAAAGATTTCATTCTCATCATGTTTATTGCTCCAGCATTGCCTAAGGGGGTTATAAAAACCAGTAGTGGCCTGTGTAATTTTTCTGGTACTGCTAAGAGAATAGCCTTGAACTTGAAGACATATCTGAGTATAAAGTGGTAATGGGCTATCATTCACACCGTTCTTTCCTGGATATATTAAATAACACTTAGGTATTTAGCCATAATTCACTATCAGGAGTGGCTATATCAGGACAAGGGAGTTCACTTGGTTTGACTGCAACTTTAAACGCAAATGACATGAAGAATATACCTGTTAAAGTTACAGAAATTACTATTCTAGACTCAGAATTTTTTTATATATGTGTGTAATTTTTAGATCCTGTACTTAGTGAAGAGAGGGGAAATAGCCAGGAGCATGTAGATGGTTGTACCTTAGAGTCTTAGAATATCAAGAATAAGGCACACATTTTCTTTAATGGAAATTTTTCCCTGCTGAAGTCCTGGACTCTGAAGAAGGAAACTGCATTTAAATGTAGAAAAGAAATGTGCATGGAATGTTCTAAGTGAGGCTTTAAAACACAATCATCCCTGATAGCTAAGGATGTTGAGGACTTCCTTAAGTGTTTTTCAGCCTTTTGGATTTCCTCTATTGAGAATTCTCTATTCAGTTCTCTACCCCACTTTTTAATAGGGTTATTTGGTGTTTTCTTGACTAGTTTCTTCAGTTCTTTGTATATTTTGGAGATAAGCCCTCTGTCAGATGTAGGATTGGGGAAGATCTTTTCCCAGTCTGTGGGCTGCCCTTTGCTCTTGTCAACTGTGTTCTTTGCCTTACAGAAGCTTCTCAGTTGTGAAGACGTAACATTTGTTAATTTTTGATCTCAGTGTCTGTGCTACTGGAGTTATGTTCAGAAAGCACTCTCCTGTACCACTTTCTTTTCTATGAGGTTCAGTGTGGCTGGATTTATGTTGAGATCTTTCATTCATTTGGACTTGAGTTTTGTGCATGTGGATAGACATGGGTCTATCTGCAGTCTTCTACACACCACCATAGAGTTGTGACAGCATGATTTGTTGAAGATTACTTCCTTCTCCCATTGTATAATTTTAGATGTTTTGTCAAAAATCAGGTGTAAGTAGGTGAGTGGGTTAATGTCAGGATTTTTGATACGATTTCATTGGTCTACCTGTCTATTTTTGTGCCAATACCAGGCTGTTTTCAGGACTATAGCTCTGTGGTAGAAGTTAAAGTTGGGGATGGTGATGCCTCCTGAAGATTCTCTATTGTACAGAGTTGTTTTGGCTATCTTATATCTTTTGTTTTACTGTATAAAGTTGATTATTATCCTTTCAGGGTCAGTGAAGAATTATACTGGGATTTTGATGGTGAATGCATTGAATCGGTAGATTGTATTAGCAAGATTGTCATTTTTACTGTGTTTGCCCTACCTATCAAAGAGCAAAAGAGATCTTTCTATTTTCTGGTATCTTCTTTAATTTCTTTATTTAAAGAATTGAAGTTCTTGCTATATAGGTCTTTCACTTGTTTGGCAAGTGTTAGCCCAATATATTTTATTGTGTTTGTGGGTATTGTAAAGGGTGATGTTTCTCTGATTTCTTTCTCAGCCCCTTTGTCATATGTATATAGTAGGGCTACTGATTTTTTGAGCTTATCTTGTATCCTGCTACTTTGCTGAAGGTGATTATTACCTATAGGAATTCCTTGGTAGAGATAATTGGGTCGCTTATGTAAACTATCATATCATTTGCAAATAGTGAAAGTTTGACTTCTTCCTTTCCAAAGTGTATCCCCTTGATCTCCTTTTGTTGTCTTATTGCTTTAGCTAGAACTTCAAGTACAATATTGAAGAGATCTGGAGAGAGAGGGAAGCTTTGTCTTGTTCCTGATTTTAGAGGAATCCCCTTAAACTTCTCTCCATTCAGTTTGATGTTAGCTGTTGTTTTGCTGTTTATTGCTTTTATTATGTTTAAATATGTTCCTATTATCCCTGATCTCTCCAAGACTTTTATCATGAAAGGGTGTTGAATTTTGAGGAAGGCTTTTTTTAGCACCTAACATCCTTAGCCATCAGGGAAATGCAAATCAAAACAACTTTGAGATACCATCTTATTCCTGACAGAATGGATAAAATTAGAAACACCAATGACAACTTATGCTGGAGAGGATGTGGAGAAAGAGGAACACTCCACTACTGATGGTGGGAGTGCAAACTTGTACAGCCAATTTGCAGATCAGTATGGCGGTTCCTCAGGAAAATGCAAATTAATTTACTATAGGACCCGGCAATCCCCCTCTTAGGCATATACCCAAATGGTCCACATCTATGCAACAAAGACATGTGTTCCACTATGTTTGTAGCAACATTATTTGTAATATCAAGAACATGGAAGCAACAGAGATGGCCTTCAACTGAATAATGGATAAAGAAGATGTGGCACATTTACACATTGGAATATTTTTCTTCTGCAGAAAAAAGAAAAAAAGAAAAAAAAAACAATGGAATATTGAAATTCACAGGCAAGAGGATGGAACTTGAAGAAACCATCCTGAATGAGGTAACCCAGTCATGAAATGAGAAGCATGGTATGTACTCACTCATATATGGATTTTATACATAGAGCAACAGATTACTAGCCTATAGTTCACACCAACAGAGAAACTATGATACAAGGAGGTAAATAGGAGATTCAGATATGGTCTCTCACAGAAGGGGAAAGAGACAAGATCTTCTGAGCATATGGAGAGTGGAGGGGGGCAGTGAGTGTATAGGGAGCAAGGAGAAAGAGAGGAGGAGTAGTGGAAAGCATGTTGGACTAGGAAGTCTGAGCCAGGGAAGGACTAGGTGTGGGAGAGAGAGAGGAAGAGAGAGAGAGAGAGAGAGAGAGAGAGAGAGAGAGAGAGAATATAAAAGAGGGAGACACTATAGATTTGAAAAGAAAACTGAAGAACCTAGAGAAATGTCCAGAGACTTACAACTAACAATTTGAGCAACAGTGGAAAAGCTACCATAAATGCCAATCCCTGACAATGAGTTGATGGGAGATGTCATTCTGTATATGCTTCTTATACTGGTTAATGAATAAAGCACTGTTGGCCAATAGGAAAGGAAGGTAGGAGGGACTAGGAGACAAGGAGGAAAGAGGAAGTATTAAGGAGGAGTCAAGATGAGAGACCGGGGAGACCAGATGCCTGCCCCACTCCCCTGTAAGGAGACCACGTGGAAATACATAGAAATGGGTTAATATTTAAGGCAGAGCTAACCAATAAGAAACTAGTAGCTGGCCAACAGCATTGTATCAAATACAGAGTCTCTGTGTGTTATGGGGCTGGCACGGCAGTGGGACAAGACCAGCGGCAGTGGGTGCAAATGAGTTCAACAACTAATTTATCCACCATCATGGAGGCCTCATCTAGTAACTGATTGAAACAGAAGCAAACACCCACAACAAAACACTGAGCTGAACTGGAATCCTGATGCAGAGAGGGAGGACAAGACCATGCTGCAGAAACACAGTGGACCAGGACAAGGAGGAGCAAATGCCACCCCCCAGACTGATAGCTGGGAATCCAGCATGGGACTGACTTAGACCACCTGAATATGGTTCTCAGCTAGAAGGACTGAGTGGTCTAAGGGACCTCAAACAGTGGAAATAGGATGTATTCCTTGTGCACAAAATGACTTTGTGTGCATATTCCCCATGGAGGGATACTCTCTAAACCTAGATGCTGGAGAGAAGGCCTAGTCTCTACTCCAAATGACTTGACAGATTTAGTTGACCCCTCCTAGTAGGTATTATCCTATATGTGGGTTGGGGGTGGTGTGGGAGGGTAGGTTGTTCGGGAACATGGGAAGTTGGGAGACAGGGAAAGAGGGATGGTGTTTGGGAGGTAGGGAGTGATGGAGAGGAAACTGGGATTAATATGTAAACTAAAAATAATAAAAATAAATAAATAAAACACAATCAGTATACTTCAGGGAGGGTTAGGGGGCAAACTGCCAACCACAAGATAAATGTACTCTTTGTGGGAGATTGGGTGGAGCCTTACTGTTTGTTCTGGCATGACAACCTGATGGGAGATGTATGTTTCTCATACTGGTTAATAATAAAGCACTGTTGGCCAATAGGAGAGGAAGATAGGAGGGACTAGGAGACAAGGAGGAAATAGGAAGTAGTGAGGAGGAGTCAAGATGGAGAGTCTGAAGAGAGCAGTATGCCGCCGGCTCCCCGGTAAGAGAAATACATAGATCAGCAGAAATGGGTTAATAATTAAGGCAGAGCTAGCCGATAAGAAACAAGTAACAGGGCCAACAGCATTGTATCAAATACAGAGTCTCTGTGTGTTATTTGGGGCTGGCGCAGCGGCAGGACAAGACCAAGCGGCAGGCAGAAAAACCGTACTCCTTACAACAACCCATTCTGATATTTCAGGCATTATTTCATTTGTTATATTCAGTGCAGCCCCAATCTCATAAGTCTCAAAAGTTTAAAGAAGAAAAAGGAGATCCTAAGGGCTGGACAAATAGATTTTTTAGCATCTTTGAATTAGCCCAAATCATTAACTTATAAATAATTAAGTTGTAATGTAGCTTTATAAACTTAATAATGATTGTCAAAAAATAGTAGATATTGCAATTAACTAGATTTTGGGTTGAATTTCAGTCATAATCCATCATTGAAATGTTTCATAGAAATTATTTAGGTTTCATAGAAATTATTTGGGTTTCTTCATAGAATGGTCGGAAGTCACCATAGAATGCTATCAGTGTGTGCATACTGCTATCACAGCTTATATAGCAGTTGTAACACACATTTCATAGTAGCAATATAAATGAACAAGACTTCACTCAGCATTGAGTTGCATCATTCATTTTGTTTTCCTTCTTGTCTTTAAGTTATGACACTGAGGCTTTATTTCTTTTCTTTCAAAATCCTTACAACTGATTCACTGGCATTAGACAAATGGTTGTTGTGGTTTTCTGTCTTATATACAGTCCCCAACATATCTTTTGCCTAAGAATGCCAATTATCATTTAGTTTTCACATTTAATTTGGATTTGTTAGATGAGCATATTTTCCTTACTTTAATCACAAAACTGGTGAGATTCCTCATTCCTCTCTCTCTCTTACACTCTCTCCTTCTTCCTCCCCTTTCTCTATGTGTGAGAGAAAGAAAGACAGAGACAGAAGGAGGGAGAGGGAGAGAGTTTCTGTGAATTTGAACATATGCTTCAGTTTCTGACCCTCCATTTAGTTTAGTAGCTTCTGAACATATTTTATGAATTGTCTTTTCAAATATGTATGGTAATTAACTGAAAATTATATGAATGACAATTAAAATAAACCTGTCTAACTCACCAATAACCTCTCACCCCTTGCTACAGTAACCACTACTCATAAAACAATTAATCTTGTGGATTCAATAACAGCCCCATCCCTGGTTTATAATTCATTCCTATGTGGAACAGCATCTGTACAGAAAACAAGAACTCAAATCTGGGTACAAATAAATGATTGTAGCCTCCCCAAAGCAGAATGGTTCCTTTTTCCACTTTCCTATGTTCCTACAATATGTATTTAGTTTCATTCACCATAACAGATTGTTATAGCCTTGTTAAAAGCTGTGGAGACAAACTCTAAGACAAACACATAAGTAGATCCAGTGTTTGATGAGTGGCAGCATCTTGGTTGACACATGTCTATCCTATGTTCTGTCATAGATTGAAGAGGCAGAGAGAAAGTTTTCTTGCCTCTCCTTATTCTATTCATGAGAGTTTCATCTTCACAGGAAAATCATCTCTGAAAGCCTCACTTTCATATATGCTCACACTGGGAGTTACAATTTCAAAAGTTGTAATGCCATGCCACTGAGCAGGGAGGGGGCCCAAAGATATTCAATTGAGAACATTTTAGCACTGAAAAAGAGCCTCAAGGGTTTATGACCTACAGAGATCATAAAGATGTACTGCTGGGTAAACTTCGGACAGAGCCAATTCCTCAGGCCAATTTTTGAGTGGATTTATTGATTTTATAAGGCACAATCTTAAAGGGTTTTTGCAAACTTTAGCATGTCTGATGATAGAAAATCATTTTTTATTTTAAAACAATCTTCTCATTTTACATGCCAATCCCAGTTCCCACTCCCTGTTCTTCCCTAATCTCCACACCTTCCTCCCACCATACCCCTCACCCACTCCTCAGAGAGGGTAAGGCTTCCCATGGGAATTAAGCAAAGTCTTGCATATCTTTGAGCCTGGACCAAGACCCTCCCCCCTACACCTAGGCTGAATATGATATACATCCAAAGACAACAGGTTCCAAAAAGCCAGTTCAAGCACTACGGATAAATCCTGGTCCCACTGCTAATGGCTTCACAGACAGTCACCCACATACAGAGGACCCAGTTTGGTCCCGTGCAGGTTCCCCGGCTGTAAATATGGAGTTAGTGAATTCCCACTAACTCAGGTCAGCTGTTTCTGTGGGTATCCCCAAAATGTCTTGACCCCATTTGTTCATATTATTGTTCCTACCTCTCTTCAATTGCACTCTTGGATTTCAGGCCAGTGCCTAGCTGTGGATCTCCACATCTGCCTCCATCAGTTTCTGGATAAAGGGTCTATGAAGGTAATTTAGGTACTCATTCTCATGTCTCAAGAACATTAACTTAACTGTGTTCATAGTAGCATTATTTATAATAGCCAGAGCCTGGACACAATCTAGTTAACCCTCAAAGGAAGAATGTATAAAGAAAATGTTTTATATTTACAGTAAAAAAATAAAGTTATCTTGAAATGTGCAAGCAAATGGATAGAACTAGAAAACCCATCCTGAGGTAACCTAGAAGGACAAAATTGGAATGTACTCATTCATAAGTGGATATTAGAAAATTGTTCGAATGAGGGTATTTAAAATTTAAGTCTTTCTTGTCTCTCCTTATAAGAAGAGTTTTTCACTTCAGTGACAAATGCTACTTTACATATTAAAAAATATTACCCTTAAAAGGATGCCTTACTAAGTCATAAAATTCTGTAACTACATGAATCTTTTGAATTGAGCTGTTCTTCATTCTTTCTGTGTATACCATGCTTGAATGGTGTATAATATATGAAAATAAGCCATATTTTTAATGAATAACTTTCTAAAACTTAAGCTGTAACCCTTCTTTTAAGTATGAAAAATCTGCTAGGTATTGTTTCTAGATAGTTTTTTATTTAATATTTAGCTCATACATAAAATATCTCTTAAGTAAATATAGCAGGACTTGTTCTCTGAAATACTAATTGACTGGTATAGAACATCACAGCATATAAAACATGCAGTTACAGGACAACAGATTAAAATTTGAAAAGAGAACTATAACAGAAGTTCCAGGTGGGAAAGCTTCAAGATAAAGTATTTTATTCTGATTCTGCGAAAATAAAATGGCAACAGTGAGAATCAGATAAGATTTCTAGAGTTAATCAATGGAAGGTATGTTTTAGCCATTTGCCTGGCATACCCGCATGAGAAAAGCAAAGATGTTTGCAGTGGATGAAAACAGAGACTGTAACTTGTGAGGGATGGTACAGGAACTAGACAACTGCTCCATAAACTCTCACAAGCTCTTTAGCCATGCAGAGTTGAAAAGCTGTTTTATAAATTTTCACATAATTCAAAAGTCAGTGTCAATAGAAAATTGATTGAGGAAGGGTCAAACTCGACGAATTAAGTGAGGACCACGAAAGGACTCAATAGGAAGGGGTAATGCATGGCCAGTTATAAGCAGAAATAGGGACAGAGAAATATTGTTGAACATTCATTGAATAATATTTCTAAGATAATCTTATGTCTAATTACTCAATAATGGATTTCAAGATTAACAAAAGAAACTAATCTTTTTTAAAGAGCAGAGTAAGGACTCCAGGCCCAAGGTACCTCAAAATTTTATTATTTGTATCAAATGATACCTAAAGAGTAGAATACTGTGATTTCCGAGGAATATCACCATTCCCCTAGAAGTCACTTGAGTCTTCTCCATATCACAATCAATCGTACCTCCTTCTATTTCCTCTTCCAAGTGATATCTGTGGTGCCAAACAGTTCAAATTATCAAATGCAAATTATCTTCCAAAAATCAATTTCAGAATGCTTAGCCAGAGATACTGCTAAGCAGTTATTGACTAAAAGCAGAAAAGTTAAACTTGCAAATAAAATCTAGATTGCTGATGTCTGCTATGGCAGCATAATTGTCTAAGATTATAGACAGAATACTGCTACTTTTAGCATGGAGGAAATAGCCTCCTTGACGGTAGCTTAGAAGCAAGTGCTCCCTTCCTTATTAGCTTTTTCATTGACAAGAATAAGCAAATCTTTAAAAACATTATCTGTCAGAACATCCTCTCTGTGGTGTATAAGTGGAAACTTGGGGATCCAGAAGGTTCCTTATGAGGGTTATTGCCTCTTTCAGGCCCTCAGGGAAGTATTTGGTAAATAATTACTTCCTCATTTCACATGGATACCTTGATGTTCTATACATGGGCCATGATCAGGGAGTAACTTCTGAACTGGGAGGATTTGGTTGATTAACTTTCCATTAAATGCTTCCCGATTACACGCTGAAACTTCAGGGATCAAGCTGAGAGCTAAGGGAAAAGAAGAAACAACCTGCATGCTTCAGTGGTAATTAACATCACCAGGTGACAAATCAATACTACCTGGCTATTACCATAAACAATGATAACAGGGAGAATGAGGCTTCTAGCCCTTCTCTGCCTGGTTATTTTTCTATAGCTACAGAGAGATAAAAGGACAGAATGATTTTTTTTCTTTAGCTATAGGTGGTAGTGAATTCTGAAGAAGCAAGCAGATGGTTAAAGGGAAATGGTCTTTGATAAAAAAGTAAATACATTATAACCCTAAATGTTGGATAGATAAATATTTGTTATTTCTAAATTTAAATTTTTAATTTTTAAATTTCACATAATTTAATGAAGCTAGGAACTTGTTAATAGATGTATATTTGTATATTCCAGAAATTCTATCTCCAAGAATTCATACAGCAATATCAAGTAAGCTTATTACCTTACTATACAGTTTCTATTACTGTGATAAAACACTATGACCATAAGCAACTTGGAAGGAATGAGTGTATTTCACTAGCACTTCCACATCACACTCCATAATTATAGTCTGCATGGCAAGAAAAAGGACACAGAAATTGGTGCAGAATCCATGGATGACAGTGGCTTACTGACTTGCTCCTTCATAACTTACTTAGCCAAATTTCTTATAGCACCTAGGACCACAAACCCATTGGTAGCAACTGACCTGACTATATTACGCAAGTAAATACACCCCTAAGCTTTCTCACAGGCCCATCAAGTCCGGGTAACTTTTTTTTTTTTTGACATATTGATCTCAGTTCCTCTCCTTCACTCCCTCCCTACCTCTTCCCCTCTCTCTCACCTTCTCATGTTCCCAACATCACTCCTCTCCCATCCCCTCCACTCCACATGTAGGGTGATACCTTCCAGAAGGGGTCATCTAAATCCGTCAAGTCATTTGGAGTAGGGACTAGGACTTCTCTCCGATTTCTAGATTAAGGGAATATCCCTCCATGGGGGATGTGCCCCCAAAGTCCTTTCGTGTACCAGGAATACATTCTTGTTCCACTGTCTGAGGTAATCTTAGACTGCTCAGTCCTTCTAGCTGAGACCCATGTTCAGAGGGTCTGAGTCAGTCCTATGCTGGATTCCCAGCTATCAGTCTGGGGACCCATTAATTCTTCCTTGTTCAGGTCAGCTGTCTCTGTGGGTTTCTGTAGCCTGATCTTGTCCTCCCTCTCTGCATCTTGATTCCAGTTCGGCTCAGTGTTTAATTGTGGGTGTTTGCTCCTAAATGCAAACACATAGAAGCAACTCAGTGGGCTCTTTATATTTATTTTACGTAGGTGTGTATGCAATGATAATAATTAAGGAGAGAAAAATTTATTAATTTCTGATGGGTGTTTGGTAAGGACATGGGCAGAACTAATGGGAGCAAAAGAAGGGTGGGAATTTTATTAATCCAGTACTCATTTATGAATTCTCAAAAGATATTTAAGCAAAACTAAAACATATGTGATGTAAATATATAAGGATTTGTAAGCTGATAATATCAGACTGACTCAAACTCTATAGTCAGTTACTTGGCAGAGAATGAGCAATCAAATATTTGTAAACTAGAAATTAATTTTCCACCCTCTTGGATATGTAAGACATTTTTCTATTTCATTCTATCCCTATTCAAACTTATAGCATCACATTCGTTTCTTGCAAAGCTCACCATCACCTCTCCAGACTCTTCTTCATAAGAGTGAAGACTAGATTTTAGAGAGGTAAAATAAGTCATGGTAGTCAACATCTTGTCTTTTAAAGTCCAAACTCCAACAAGAGCTAACCCTTTTCATCATACAGGATGCAAACCCAGGCATGCTCAACTTAGAAATAATCACTTTGTTAGTCCACCCCCCAGCTTTTAAAAAAAAAAAAAAAAAACATATCTTGATTACACATTAACTTTATATTCTAGTAAACAAATGATGATGTTTTACTTTACATGCATGAGATCTAAACTTATCTAAGATATTGGGAATCACTCATTCTGGAACCACAGACCTCTAAGGTATAATCTAAAATTTCAAACTATATTTACTCTTATTGTCATTAGTTCCATAGAGGTAATTAGAAGGAAATGTAGCATTTTCAACCCAGATTCCTATTTCTAAGAATAAATGATCCTTAAATTTCCATTCCAAATCCCACTCCTCAGAACAGCTCCCATTCCACATACCAGAGATTTTAGTAAATATACAAAGTCTACACAAAATTGAGTCACTAAATTGTTTTCATTTTTACTTCTTTATTGAAAATAACTTTTTCTCAGACAATATATTCTGATTATTATTTCTCTTCCATAGTCTCCTTCCTACATCCCTTGTCCATCTTTTCTCCTTCCTCTCTTTCTTTAGAAAACAAATAAGCAAGCAAAGAAAAAAAAACTGAAAGCAGAATAAAATCAAAACAGACAAATAAACAGAAAAACAAATAAGCATGAAAAACACATGCATACACACACTAGTGGAGAGGTGCTCTCACACACACAAAACTGATCAAAACCATGAAACCAGAAGCCCATAGTAGATACAAAATGTTTCATAAATTATTTTTTAAAAAAACCAAAGAACTACAAGATAAAACATCTCTAAAAGTACCATTGAATTCATTTTGAGTTGGAAATCTACTTCTGGGCATGGGTTCTGTCCTTAAGTATGGTTTGTATGGCCAGTGAGACTCTGTTTTTGAGCAGGTACCAGTTGGAGATAACTTCTGCATTAGAAATGGGAGCTTGTGTCTATTTTGCCTGTCAGTGCTGGGATATAAAATTACTTGTCCCTGTGCAGACCACAATCTGTGTGAATTCATATGTGCTGTCAGTATTATTGTGTCTAGAGGATCTTGTTTCCTTATTTTGTACCATCCCCACTGGCTCTTAAAATATTTTTGTCTTTCTTTCACAGAGTTCCCTGAACTCTGAAGAGATGAGTTTGATGAAAACACTGCATTTATAACTCACTCTCAGTTGTGGGACTTTCTGTTACTTCATGTCTACTGTAGGAGGAAGTTTCTGTCATGATGACTGAGTGAGATATGATCTATGGGTATAGCAGAATGTCATTAGGAATTGATACATTGCTACATTAGTTTAGCAGAACAATGGCATTTAGTTTTCCCAAGCCTCAAGGCTTACATAGTCTCAAGTTCTTAGCCTCACAGTGTCAGGCTTTAGCTCCATCTCAAGGAGTGGGCTTGAACCTAATCAGATATTTCCCCCTGACTCTCACAGTTTTTTTGTTTGTTTGTTTGTTTGTTTTGTTTTTTGTTGTTATTTTGTTTTTTTTGTTGTTGTTGTTTTGTTTTGTTTTGTTTTTTGGCACTATCTTATTTGCACTAGCTTATCATGCGCAGATCACCATTGTAAATTGAAGGGCTTGTATCTGGTTAGTATTTATCTTTCTTTCTTGTAGCATGCAGATTATTTACAATCCCAGGAACACTATTGGTGAAGACTCTGTCTAGGCATCAGCTGAACCTTTCCATGTTCAATGAAATATGTAGATGTTGTCTTAGAAATAGGGCTTTACCATCAATTTGTTGACAGAAATCAATAACCTTGTCAGTAGTTTGAGTTATTAGGAAATTTCCATGGGACAGACCATTTCAGCCAAAAAATATTTTAGATATAACCCATTCCTGGCCCTAAAGGTTTTACTTGATGGTGAGAGAACTCTAGCTGATGCTTTGTCTCCCTTGTTTTTTCATTATTCCTTTTAGATTTCATATATATATATATATATATATATGTGTGTGTGTGTGTGTGTGTGTGTGTATGTGTGTGAGTGTGTGTGTGTATATATACTCATATATATTATATATACTTATTATATATTTTATATTATGCAATTATGTAATGAAATAACATATAATTAATAATATAAATGTATTTAATATATAATTCACATATATATTTAAGAAGTTTCTACTATAGTAAATTCCCCTATGATCCATCAAATTGCCCTTAGTGTTCCCTGTTCCTTCCTCTTTTTCCCTTCCTTACCCTTTTCTTCCCTCTCCCAACTATAGAGGAATTGTAAATTGTAAAACTTAGACCTTTCAATTTAAAACTTTTTGAGGTCTCTTCAGTCTATAATCCATATGGGAACTACTTTCAGTATAAATTACCCCATGATAGGCAAAGCATTCATAATTTCATCTTTCATCTTGCTAAACTTGGGAAACATTAAAAGCCCCCAAACTTTCATCTACAGTAATAGTGGCATAGAAATGTCAGGGTTTGTTTGAGATGAGAATATTTCTAAACTTTGTTGTGGTTGAGTTGAAAGGCTTGCATTCCAGAGACTTGACGGGCATCAAAGACTTTCCAGTTCTTGTCTCAAAAATTCAAAGAATGAAATTCCTCAATCACAGGGCAGAGATTTTTGAAAACAGGATTTTATTATAGGAGCTTACGGAGAAGAAAGAACTTGCAGTGCACAGAAGGAATCTCCAGATGTGGGTACCATTGAGTCTGGTTGCTTTGGAGTAAATGAGGCTTTAGTGGATGGAGAACTGGAGACAGATGAGCTGGCCAGGTCAAAGTGTATTTTTGTGTTAAGCTCTATCCTCAATAGATTTCTAAGAACAGGTATTTCTTTAGGGACAAGAAATAAGGGAAAACAAGACTCTTCATAGTGTCTCCAGCCAATGGTCATGGCAAGAGAATTTTATTATTCTAAACTGCCTAGCTAGTATCTACCTATCCTATTCAATAGTATGCCTGTGCTTTTCTGTTGGAGAGGCTTGGTCCCCCCACCCCAGCATTGTTGGAAAACAAGTACAAACACACACAAATAACTACAAAAATTCTACTTCTGTAATGAACAATTGTTTGTCCACTTTAAACAACTCCTGATGAAATTGCTTATAAAAGGTGCTGTTTTGATACAGACCACCATAGACATTTAGAAAAAGTAACTTAAATCACTCAAATCTGTTCTACAAGCTGACTCTTGTCACCTTCTCAACCCTTTCATTGTGTTAGGCCAATCTAGCAGTGCTGTCTTAGGCAGCTCCTTCTTTAACTTGTTTCCCAAACAGAGCAGTGCTTCCCACACCCTTTCTCAGGAAGGAAAGCTTTTAGTGAGACAGAAAAGATTTGATTAAGATAAAACTTTTTATTCAGCTTCTCATTATTTTACCTTCTCCTTGGAAACTTTATTTTTTTTATTCATCATCACAAAAGCTTGAAGCCTGATCATACTACTTCTTCCTTCTAATAGTGCTTGATTGGCTTTTTAGAAAGTAAATGCTCAGACACACAAAAGAAGTTTCTCCTAAGGAATCCTGCTCACTCTTTCTAAGCTCAGTTCCATTTGAAAAAGTACAGAAGTTGCTGTCAGGGCTCTGTCACCTGACCATAAGGTAAGCTCCCTTCATTAAGGATGAGGCTATCTCCAGTTCGGTTACTGTGTTGTTAGAGACATATGCAAGACAGTGAAAAAAAATGAAGATTTTATTTTATAATGAATATCAAATTTTTCTAATCCTGTTCTCAGACCAAAAAAAGAGGTCTGCTCTGACTGTGCAAAAAATTATTAATTTGTTTGCTAATAATCAGGATATCTTCCATTGGGGTCTCTTAAAAAGTCATCATTGCAATAAAATGATTTTCCTGCAGGTTCCATAAAACTCTGAATCTTCTAGAAAAATAAGGAAAAATTTAAGAGGTTTTCTAAAGATAAACAGACAGAACTAATTTTCCACAAAATATCTTGAATGACCAACATGCTTAGGAAAAGAAAAACAAAATGAGACAGGAAAATTATCTTTTCTCAAAATAATTTTTAACATGCAACACACTCTGATGTGATAACCCTAATAACTCATCTATGAGGAGTTATTCTCCATTAACGTTAAAAACAAGGCTTATCATAGCATTTATCTGTCCTCTGCCTTTCTACTTTATGCTGCATAGGAATACAGCTGTCTTTCTTCCATTGGACATAGGAGAAAATGCTATCTTAGTGGCTGCAGCAACCTTACCAGACAAGCAATCCCCTGGTCCCTTACTCTTTCAGTTAGCAGCCTAGACACATATGAGAAAATAAATATCTTGGGTTTTTTTTTAATTTTGAGATTGTATTTTAATTACAATGATTTTTCCTAACCTAACCTTGATCCAAATCTTCCCATAACCTCTCCCTGTGCACCTCCAAATTCATATCCTCTTAAATATACGTTATTTTTAAGTCACACAGTGTGGGTATTCTGTTACAGCTTCACAAGTTAACAAAGGCACTAGTGCAATACAGACTTTAATGTATCTCACTTTTTTTCTATGCATATATGATAGAACAATTCTAATATACACACAATTAATAAGAGTAGTTGTTTTTTTCCCCTCTAAGAGTAGCAGAAATAAAGCCACTACTGCTCTTATTGAAGTAAGGTATAAATTAAGAAATAAATCCTGGCTGCTTAGTCTTTCTTTTGCTTTTTAATGTCATTTTGGTGTTGACCTAGTTTCTCCCAATGCAGTTACAGAATTTTAACTTCACAGAAAGGAAAACCATTTAAAAAGTTACCATCATTTTTAAGTGATTATGTACAGAAGTATTCCATTGGAAAGGGAAGTTCAAATGTTTGGGATTATTTTTCCAGTTAAAGTGACCATTATAACTTAATAGAAGGTCATATATCATAGAAACAGGTCTGCAGTTATCTCTAGTAAGGATCTAGTGATGATAAATCTAATTTTCTTCATGGTTATGCTTTACAGAGATCCATAGATTGTCTGTGTCTCAGTCATCCAAAATAAAGTTTAGTGGCCCTTGTAATTAAGGTCAAAATTCTGTACATCTGCTCTTCTTCTAAACTTTGCTTTGTCTACTGTTTTATCATATTCAAGAGATGGACAAACTGATTTATAATAGCAAAGAAAACAGTTTTCCACTTGGCATATTATGTGTAATTATTTTTTCACGTGAAAGTCACATAACATAAAATCAAACATTTTAAAGTATAATGCACTGAAACTTTCCCTTTGGCTGCCAACTCACAAAAACAACACAGAGGCCTATTATTAATTATGAAAGTTTAGTCTATTATTAATTATGAAAACTTAGGTTTGTCCCACTAACTTAAATTAACCCATTTATATTAATTGACCTTCTGCTTCATGGCTTTTTACCTCTCTTCTATCTTGCACCTCCTGTTTCCTCTCCATGTCCTCTGGAGTTTCTACCATACCTAGATTCATTTCCACCTCTCTTTCTACCTGAAAGTCCCACCTTACCTCTTCCTGCCTAGATATTGACCATGTAGCTTTTTATTAAATCAGAAGATGCCTTGGCAAAGATACATCTTCACAGTGTACAGCATGATTATTCCACAGCAATATACAATGCTTCTGAACCACATTGTTCAGGTAGTCAATGGATTTCTATATCTGTAGATTGTACATCCTCTGTATATCTTTACATCTACAGAGGAGAGTCTTTCTCCAATAGTCAATCATTCTTTAGTCTGAGTTTTACAGAGAAACAACACCACCAGTATGATTATAAAAAGCAATTGGTGCACATGGCAGTTGAACCTACACATTCTACCAACTGCAGGGTCAAGAGAGGTACATATATAATTTCTACCTAGCTTAAAATTACTGTGAGCCACAGAAACAGAGGAGACATTTCTAGACTGAGTTGTTGCCTTTAAGACTTTAGTCCTGTCTCAATGGCAGCCAAGCCAACGGCAAATTAGCATGTGTTTCTACTTCCTTCTGTTCTATTGGGACCTTAACATGCTGGATAAACTATGTCCTGCATTTAGGGAAGGAGGGATGCACAATGTGCTTTACTCCATTTCCCAATAAAAATGTTCATAGTACTAGAAACTTCCTCACAGACACTCTCAGAACAAGGCTTAATCGGGAACCTGAGTATTTTAACCGCCCCAGAAAAGTTAATGAGAAAATGTAAAACTGCACTTTCTGACAAACTTGCCTTGTTGCTAATAAACCATCCATATCTCTATGGATTTACCAATTGTGAATATTTCATATAAATACTGAGCATTTAAAATAAATGGATTCATATTACATATGATATTTTATGATTCATTTTTGTTTTTCTTATACTTCTTCCATTTTGTGGAGAATGCTATTTTTGTGTATCTATAATACATTTTGTTTATTCATTTTTCCATAACAGGAATTTGAACTTTTATAAAAATTATTTATAATTAAAATATAAACATGAATAAATTTGGGTTATTATTCTTTTGTATATTGTATTCCTACAAACAATTAGGTAGAATCATATGTCGGATTTTTTTTTTCAGTTTTGGAAGAGTATACATGTCAAGCAGATTTATTCAGACATGTATTCTAGGTTTAAATATTCTATATGTTGTTAAACTACTTTCTACAGTGAATGCCATGTGTATAATGCTATCAAACTTGTACATTTCTAATTTCAAAAATGGTTATTTTAAAATTTATTTGAAAACCAAACCCTTTTTATTCTATATACAATGCTATACCTTACACATTTATTTGTATTCAGATCATCTTACTCAAGAAGATATTATTAATTTCTTTTTCATATAAATGTAATTAATTTTAAATGTATCAACTCATGTGCCTAGACCTTATAATATACTGCTAAACAGAAGTTGTAAGTTGATTTATATTTGCTGTTGCTTCCAGTCTTTTATGAGTATTGTGGTAGATTTTGTTTTATTACCAAAATATTTTATTGAATTAAAAGTGTTTATTTACTTATTTGTATCTTTAGTTTACAGAGAATTTTTGTTGATGTATTGGGTACAATGAAAGATTTTTTTGAAGTATACACGGAGAGTCATGAATGATAAGAGACAACAAAGTTACTTGATGGGTGGATGTCAAGGAAAGTTAAAATTAAAGAATGGATGGATTTCCACATGGGAAAATTGGAGAGTCTATTATTATTCTACATTTGAAGGAGCAGAGTTACATTCCCATATGCATACATGAACATAACCTTCACATGAGGAGGTAACTTTTCTAATTTTTTATAGCTCCCACTTTTTATATAAAAATAATTGTCTGTAGGTGTCCTAGCAACAGCCCCAGCTGGGGTCTCAGCTGACAGCCAGCAAACATTGCTAAATGGGTAAGTGAAGAAGTGTAGTTCGTGATTTCTACTAGCTGCATAAAACAGATTAAGAACCACCTGGCTGAGTTCAGTAAATCCCCAGAACCTTGAGATATGAATAAACACATGATTGTGTTTGTTTGGCTTCCCTGAAGTTGGAGGAATTTTGTTAGATAATAGGAGATAAACAGGAAACCAAGACAAAACTCCAGTTGAGAGGGAAGGCTGTATCACCCTAATCATGCCAAGCTAACATACAGAACTTTGTAAATGCAACTAATTCTTTCCCTATATATTTTGCAGAACGTATAGAAGACCAGATAACATGAATTAATAATAGTCACAGTATGAGAAAGACAAACATTACTGCTAACACAGTGACAGTTGCTCCACAAAAACAGTGTGAGAACAGGGGCTGTCATTTACTCTGATGCCTGGTTTTGGGACCTATTCCTCTCTCCTAATTGCATCATCCAACCTTAATAGTGGCTGCAGTGCCATGACTCACTGCAAATTGATATACTATGGCTGGCTGTTATCCATGGAAGGCTCACCCATATCTGAATAGAAATAAAAGAGGAGGAGTAGATGTAGGAGGTGGAGGGAAGAGGTGGAGAGGAGGAGCTGAGAAGAGAGGAGGGAGGGGGACTTTGGTTGGTATGTACAAATGAAAAATAAATAAACAAAACAACAAAGTGTGCATCAGTACTAACTTAAGTTGTTTATATATATATATATATATCCAACTGAAGTTGAATGGCTGATCCTTTCTCAAATACCCCCTACAATAATGATCTATGGCTTTTTATAGCTCATTGTATAAGACAGTGTAGTATATAATTATGATGACTGACAAATATGTTTTTTTCTCCTACAAAATTTGAAGCCACCAAAATTTTCCTCTACTCAGTGACTGTCTTCTTCCTGAAAGCTATTTTCAGTCCAGATCCCTTCAATGTGTCATCTGCTAAATCCTACATCATTTCACATCATTTTCACTAGTCCCTGATGTTTAGCCTGTTTTTTACTTCTTTCAAGATATGTATGAATATTTCTTCTCATTACATATAAACTGAAAAAAAAGAGAAATATTTAGGCAGACATGGGCTAGGATAAAATTTAATTCAAACAGAATAAAATTGTCATTGGAAGTGAAAGTGCTGATCAATGAAAACTTTAGTTTATATACCACAAGCCAGCTACGTCAAATGCATGACAGGCATGTTGGACAGGCATATCTAAGGGTTCCAATGTAATATACATCTGTGATTAAGGATGATAATATTGCTATCTTTTCCAAGTCAATTAATTCACTATATGTCAAACTTATATTTTTGCTTTTGATATTGTACCCATTTTTTTTTTTTTTTAGATTTACTGCTCAATTCCTTCAATGTCAGTCAAAATTGCTCACCAAACCTGGAGACTGCTAGCAGAGTGTCTTCAAATAAATATCTAGCTCAATGGTTTGTGAAGAGGATATTGAAAACCCTGTCTTGTAATGCAATATATTGAGATTAGTCTGGACTACATAAAGCATTATTACTAAAATGCACAGTATACACATTTGGTATGCATAATGCTGTGAAAAATAACTGGCACTCCTAAACACTGTGATGGACAGTGATCTCAGTAACTGATTGGTTGGGGTGTTCCCCACATAAAGTAGTTCTTTGCTAATTGGTTTGCTTTAGATTCCAGCCACTGTAATGTGAAGAAATCTAAGTCACATAGAGGTCAAACGTGAATATTCTTGTAAATATTCTAGTTAAGACCTCAACAAGTACACCATATCAACTTTTCATATTTCACAAGATATTATACTCTTAGCCTGGGCCTCTTCTATCTTAGGACCTTGAAACCACAGACTAGTATTGGGCAGTACTTCTTTACCTTCTCCAAATTTCCAACTCATGGATATTATGAAAGTATTTTTGGAGTAATTTCAGTGCAAAAATTAGATATGTAGTCAATTAACAAATTACATAACTAATATCCCCTTACTGAGAATATTTACTTTGTGTGACAGGATCCCTTAGGCAAACAACCAAGTCTTATTCATCTTTTGCCATCTCTGTTTTGAGCATTGATCCTGGCCCAAATAGCAAGCAATGATTATTTGCTCAATGAAAAGAAAAAGAACTTTACACGAAGAATAGAGACAGTCATTTTCTTAAGCATACTTTCTCTTTGTGTGATTTCTTCTGAAGAGAGTGTGCACATAAGCAAGCAAACCAAATTGTTCATTTATTACAGAAAATAAAACTTGGAAAGGTTACACAAAGAAAGCGAGCCATACGCTGATGATTTCAGAGATATTTTTTGCAGGAAAGCTGTTGAGCTAAATGTACCTTTTTAACAACTACTGAGACAAAAGAATATTCCTTTTTTTCCCCCTAGCATCATTTGTAGCCATGGCAATCTCCTAAGCCGATACCTTCTGATAATGAAAAAACCTAGAGGCCCAAATCCACCCTACTGTTGAACTTTAATTTAGAGTGCATTAGTGCCTCTTGGATGTGATGATCTGCTCTCTAGTCCTATGTACAGATAACATTGAAGTATCTGTAAGCCTACAAAGATCCCTTAGTTCCTTTTCTCTGAGTCTCTGATTCCCCTGACAATTGTCTCTGGGCTGTGATTTTATCTGTGAATCTGTGCAATACTCTGTGACAGAAGTCTTTTTCTGCATGTGTGGCATATTTTGCCAAAAGGAACTGAGGAATGATGAACCCATAAGGAAACTTTTATATCATGATAAAGACAGGCAAGCACAGACCCTTCTGGAGTTGAATTGAAATCTAAGGTGCTCTTTCCATTCCAGAATTTCAGAATATCTGTGCTTATCTTTCTTGACTAGATTACTTTTAATTTTTTCAAATAACAGGGTTTTAAATATACATAAATATTAGTGATGCAATGCCATTATTGATTCTACAAAGGAAAAATCAAGACTTGGAACACAATTCAGTAGAGTGATTGTCATGTGCACATGAGGGCCTGTTTTGTTTTCTAGCATTGCTAAACATGTTTTTGTAACTGTTCATTTCAAAACTATAGTAACCATATCAAAAATTAAAAATATCCAGAATAATTAGCTAATTATAGAATGACAGATCCAAGAGAAAGTACAGGTAGCTTGCAGTAACGCCAGTTAACTAATCATCCTAGCATCATCCTACTCATTATTATCATTACTCTCATTATCTTCTTTACCCTGCAAGACACACCAATGCTCCTACTGCAGTTGAAACAGTCATGCTTGTAATGAGTAAGGTTTTTCCCGCCCACCCGCTGCCTCGTATTATACTGCCGCCGCACCGCCAGCCCTAAATAACACACAGAGACTCTGTATTAGATAAAATTCTGTTGGCCTGGTACTAGTTTCTTATTGGCTAGCTCTGTCTTAAGTATTAACCCATTTTTGCATATCTATGGATTCCTCTTACCAGGGAGCCAGCCGGCATACTGCTTTCTCCCAACTCTCCATCTTGGCTCCTCCTCCCTCCTTCCTATTTTCTCCTTTTCTCCTAGTCCCTCCTATCTTCCTTTCCTATTGGCCAACAGTGCTTTATTCATTAAACCAGTATGAGAAACATATTTACAGAATCTCATCTCCCATCACCACTTCTTTTCTGTCTAAATAAAAAGAAGGGTTTTAACCTTAAAATAGCAAAATATATAACACAACAGTTATCAAATAAGAATCACAGTTAACAATATTTAGTCCATTAACATTTAGCAAGATTAAAAGAAACTATTCTATCATCTATCCTATATTTGTGTGTCTAAAGTCCTATATGTATCATATCTTTAAGCCTAACTAAGGAAAATTATAACTATCTGTCTTCAACTCCTTTAAAGACTATAGAAGGATAATATATAAACTCTAGAAATGATGAGACATCTTGCCTTGTTAGTCACCTGAAGTTCTTCTGTAATCTTCCATATTCAGCCCATAGGCCATAGTGTGTCTAGCAGACTCTTCAGCAAAGCAGGAAACTTTAAACTGTCTTCTTGTATTGGCAGTTTGTCAGTCACTTTTCTCTGGGTCCTGCAGACTGTCTGGCATACTCTTCAATGAAGCAGAAACTCTGTAGCAATGTCCATCTTGAATCAGCAGTCACGTTTCTGTGGGTCCTGCATGTCCAGTTTATATAGCACAACATCAAACAGTCCAGACAAGAGCAGTATCTTGTCCAAATGGCTAGTCTTGCCATATTGGAGGCAAACTCCATAATGTGTTTCTTCAAGGTCCATCTTCCTTTCCAAGGCAGGTGGCGTTGCCAGGAGCAGTTATGTCTCACTGTCAAGAAAAACCCTAAACCATTTGAAATGCCATATTCTGTAGGTCTTTGAAAGGTTTGAAGAATTCCTATCTATCTCAAATACATCTCTATATCTCTAGAAAACCTAACTCACCTAGCTATAAGTTTTTACTATTATAGGTACCTAAAATCTGTACTAAATTATACATTACATTTTTGAATGAGCTATATAAACACAATACCTAAACAAGAGGATACATATACATATCACAAAATTGAACTTAAATTGTATCAATAAATGAAAATCCATTCCAAAACAAAGTATTCATATCTATACCATAATCTCCCTTTTACCTATAAAAAGAATTAGCTGTGATCATTAACCAATTATAACCAACCCCCAAATAATTAGGTCAATGGCAATCTGACAGGAGTTGGTTTACAGATATTCATAAATACATTTGAAATGGTTATAGTATCATGCTCAGCAAGGTAATTTTAATTCAAACATCATCTCTAGAGATTTATGTGACTTGATACACAACAAACTATAACCTCTAAGTAATAAAACTTTTATGAAAATTCAGATCACAAATCATTTCCCATAAAGGAGTAGCTATAATATGATGGATATTTATTGTGTTACAGCATATCAGAGAGGAGAGGACTCCCTGAATCATAACAAATCTCTTGAAAGCAAATGGTGATAACTATGTTCTTTTTAAATACACTCAAATCAGTATACTAGACAAGGAGAACAGAAACATCACAAGAATACACAGAAACATGGTCAAAGATTCCTGGACTAGAGGATCTAAGCCTTGAATATTAAAGGTTTGTGTGTGTGTGTTTGTGTGTGTGTGTATTAACATTATTGTGAGTACTTTTTACATTAGAGGAATAGAAAGTCCACCAAAAGACAAACTAAAACTAATGAAGGATTTAAATTCAGGCCATACTTCAGAAAAACTGAAGCAGAGAGATCAAGAGTAGAGTAAATTAATCATCAAAAGCTATTCCAAGCTAAGATATTTGCTTCAGGATTGCAAGGGGAGTGTTTTGGCAACAGAAAAAATACACAGCAATTTTATTTGAATATTAAATGTAGTTTGCTAAATGAAGCCATACTGTGTTTTTAATTCAGTTTAATTAGTTAACTGAGTATTTATCCTCCAGATTTAGACTCTTCCCAAAGATACTTTTAAATATCTTTGACCTAATCAGATAAATTAAGATTTTTCAAACCTGCTTTTGTTGTTTGATGACACACAATTTAGAAGAGTTCAAATTCAAAGGCAGAATTTCCTAATTCCTAAGTAAAGTAGTAATTTTTATTAATATGTCTGTAAACTGTGTCTTCTATAGGTGGTAAACAGATACATTGCACAAAATATTATATATATATATATAAAATATATATATATGCGTGTGTGTACATATATATATATATATTATATATGTAGCAAGCATTTATATTCATAAACGCATATATACCGACAATGCTGTCAATTAAATATTATGGGAGAAAAATAAACTTTACAATTCTAGAACTCATGAATAAAGTCTATTCAGGTTTCATTGGCTTCTTAATTTTTCGGCAGAAATTCAAACACTTTTGTATTCAAAAAGCCAAATTCTAAAAAACTAATATCAGTAGGTGAAGTTTAAACTGAATTATCTTCACATACAACATATTGTAATACTAAAAATATTTATACTCTTTAATATGTGTTTCAGTTACTAAATGTGTAAGTGACATTTATTTAAAATGTTGAATTTCTTATGCTTTCTTGGTGTTTATAAAAATTATAAATTTAAATTTTTATAGACAAGGAATTTATACATTTTAATTTTAATTAATTTACATTAGTAATAACAACATTATAGCACATTAAGACATCCAAAGAACTCAAGAAACTAGTCACCAAAACACTAAATAATCCAATTAAAAAGTGGGGTTCAGAACTGAATAGATAATTCTTAATAGAGGAATCCAAAATGGCTGAAAGACACTTAAGAAAGTGCTTAACATACTTATCATCAGGAAAATGCAAATCAATGCAACTCTGAGATACACTTTTACTCTTGTCAAAATGGCTAAAATCAGAAACATCAATGACAGTTTATGTTGGAGAGGATGTGGAGGGAGGGGAGTACTCCACTGCTGGTAGGAGTACAAACTTGTACAGCCATTTTGGAGGTCAGTATGTTGGTTCCTCAGGAAAATGGGAGTCTACCACAGAACCTGACAGTTCTACTCTTAGGCATATACCCAAAATATTCACATACGTGCAACAAGGACATCTGTTCAACTATGTTTATAGCAGCATTATTTGTAATAGCAAGAATCTGGAAGCAACCTAGATGCCCCTCAACTGAAGAATGGATAAAGAAATTGTGGTACATTTACACAATGAAATACTACTCAGCAGAAAACAAAAAAATGGAATCATGAAATTCTCCAGCAACTGGATAAAACCATTCTGAGTGAGTCACAAAAAGAGAAACATGGTATGTACTCACTCATATATGGATTTTAGACATAGAGAAAAGATCACCAGCCTCCAATTCACACCACCAGAGAAGCTAGGATACAAGGAGGACCCTAAAAGAGTAATATGAGTTCCCTCACAGAAGGGGAAAGGAACAAGATTTCCTGAGCATATTAGGAGCAGGGGGGAAGTGTTAGGAACTGAGTCAAGAGCTATGATCAGTTATGGAACAAACCTTGGCTGACTTCTGACTGTTTCTCTTGGATGTACATTTAGAGCTTTCTGGTTAATCCATAAAGGATTGATGGTTTAGTAACTAGCCCTATTTAGCAAGATCAGCCTAGCATATAACCACTAGCCCCATCACCATAGTAACCTTTCTTGTTCTCATAACTCCTGACCTTTCCACCCATGCCAACATCCATTCTTTGTGATTTTCTATATTCTGCTTGCAAGAACACCTGTCCTCAACCATTCTCTTACCTCCCCTACTCCCTTTCCTATATCCTTGCTCCACTGACTATATTAGCTCTGGGTAGAAAAATAAAGTTTGCCACTTGATTAGAATCCTGTCCTGTGGTCAATTCTCCCTTATCCCCTTTTTGGGTCTTTGGGTTCTATGTTGAAGTCTCACAGGTATAGGCAGGGGAGGACAGTAAGTGGAGAGGGAGTTAGGAGAAAGAGAACAGGAGAGAGGAGAATATGAGTGACCAGGAAGATTGAGTCATAGAACAAATAGACAAGAGCAAAAAGAGAGATACCACAATAGAGAAAAATGTCCAGAGACCTACAAGGATGACCCTAACTAACAATCTGAGCAATAGTGGAAAGAGTACCTTAAATGCCCTTCCCTGATAATGTGATTGATGACTAACTTATATGTCATCATAGAGCCCTCATTTAGTAGCTGATGGAAACAGAAGTGGACACCCACCGCTAAACACTGAGCTGAACTCCTGGAATCCAGTTGCAGAGAGGGAGGAGTGATGAGCACAGAGGACAATTGACCTGAACAAGGGGGAGCTCATGGACACCCAGACTGATATCTGGAAAACCAATATTGGACCAACCCAGACACCCTGAACGTGGGTCTCAATTAGAAGGCCTGGGTAATCTAGGGGATCTCTGACAGTGGTACTAGAATGTATCCCTGGTGCAGGAAATGACATTGGGAGCACATTCCCTATGGAGGAATGCTACCTTAACCTAGATATAGGAGGGAGGGCCTATTCCCTACTTTAAAAGACTTGACGGATTTGATGATCCCTCCTGGAGGGCCTCGCCCTGTCTTTGGAGTGGGTGGGCACTGGGATGGGATGGGGGTACCAGGGGGCATGAAAGGTTAGGAGGGAGAGGGAACTGGGATCAATATGTAAAATAAACAAATAATAATAATAAAGACATATAACTGCACTCAACTGCATTTCATCTAGCTAGTAAAATTCATCTGTAATAAATAGTAATTTAAAAGCTGCAATATTGAATCCTAATTTAAACGGTATACTAATTAAAGACTTTTCAGATAGGTAATTACTTTTGTTAGAAACATAATACTTTCATTTTTTTAAATACTTGTGTAACAAACCATTACACATTTTAAACACTAATATTTCTACATTTGCCTGATATCTGTGATTATCTGGGTAGAAATTGGTGAATTAATTAATATATGGTTACTTTGACTCATGTACTTGACATCATTCATTGAGAATAGTTAAGCAAACAGGATATCTACACCCACATATTTTCTAATTGTGTATAAATATACACTCTCTGAAGTGAGGATATATTTCAAAGCCAATTGATTATTCCCACCAACATCTGGCACATTAGAGATGCTTTGTTTATACAGTGAATAGAACATTTATTTTTTAGGGAAGTGCATCTTATTGCTTGCTTTTCTCTTTTGGTCAATTTCTACAATTGGATTGAAGAGTGGGATTTTAAAGAAATTGCTCTACTCTACAAAATATGCTCTTCTCATATTGGAACATCAGTAGCACATACACACACACACACACACACACACACACACACACACATACATCATGCTGTAGAAATACTATAAGAGGTAAAGGTGGGTGCTGTAAAATTCTTTCTTCATGATATGGCTTATATTATGCACCTATGAATTCACAAAAATAATAGCTACCTGCACAAGATTGATTCTTTTCAACACTTTATTTTGTTCTCATGTCCCATAAGGCCTATCACTACCAAAAAAACAACAAATATTTGAAAGTTTCAGTAACTAGGGGAGTTAATACTCCTCAATGCTGTAGGCACTGATATTTTCCACACACAGGCACATAACCCTCCAAGCATCCTCATGCACACAACTCTAATCAAATTCAGATTCACACATACACACACACACACACACACACACACACACACACCACAGATAGGAAGGGACATTTGGTTAGATTTAATTTGGTGCGAAAAGGCAGGGAATAAGAAAAGATACTTGGTGAAGATTTGGATCAAGTAATATTATATATGTAGGAAGTAACAAAAGAATAAATAAATAAAATTGAGCTACTCAAATAATCCTCTTTTCACAAAGAAAGGAATATCCATCTTTGACAAAGTTCATCTCTGAAAAACCTGTGTAGTGTCAAAATAATGGTGAAAATTGAAAAACCGTTTTTCTGTATAAAGAATATGTATGCAATATCATATTGTTCATGTTGCCTTTGTAATATAACAAATATAAAAATTAATTATTTAATATAGGTAAAAGTGAGATTTAAAACTTCTTACAGTTAACACATGTTCAATTCAGAAATTTCTAAATATTCCACAAATTAACACAGCTAAGAGGCTATTTTACCTACTTTATAGAACAGAAGGCAAATGTACAAAATTGTCTTTTAATATCAACAATAAATAAGTAAAGATAAATGAAAATTCATTTTACATATAACAATTTTACAAAAATACAATAATCTTACAGAAACCTCTACAAAGGTATTAAGACCTCAACAGTCAAACCTAAAATTTTTGCTAAGGAAAAAAAAGCTCAAATCAAATGGAACTATGCACAACATTGGTAGAACTATACACAACACTGGCAAATCATAAGACCTAGTATTAACATTGTTACATATTGAATATCCCCAATTATATCTACAGAATTGAATGGTCTCATTTCTAGATAGTTGTAATGTTAATCTAAAATATGCATTATTATATAAAGGCCAAAATCTATCTAAGAAAATATTGAAAAACATTTGAAAAAAATGAAGGTATGGCCATATAATTTGAAGATGTTCTACTGACTTAGCATAATCAATATAACACAGTATTTATGAAGAAAGTGAATCTAAATTAGTGTAATGAACATAAATTCCAGGTACATACCTGTCTCTAAACAAGGAATATAAAGCATTATATAGTATAAAAGTAACTGATTATTTATATCAAAAATTATTCTCTTCCCTGTCTCATATGACATGAAAAAAATTTCATGAAGTGAAATTACTAACATAAAACTTTTGGAAGAAAATGTAAGAGAATGTCTTCACAATGTGAAATTAGAAAAAATAGGTCACCTAAAGCAATAAGCATAAAATGACAAGTTGATAAATAAGACTTCATCAAAATTAAACACTTTCCATTTAAGACATCATTAAGAAAATGAAAAGAGAAGCCACATGCTGGGAGAAAAAGACATGTAAGATATATATGCTATCTGGGACAGAGACTGCCTAAACCTTGAATTAAAAACACAAAATGCCCCATGACAAATAGTGTTTTTGAATGATAACTGTGTGAGAGAAACAAAAATAGATAAAACTTTCAGGACCATTAGTACCTAGAAATTACAATTTATACTAAAATGTGATTTCATTAGAAGAAACAAAAAACCAAAAACGAAAAGACAAATGGGAGAAGAGGGAACTGGAATTGATATGCAAAATAAGAACATATATATAGTGGAGCAGCTAGAAGTCCGGTGAAATAATTTGTGCATGTCCAATGATCAAACTATGGAAGGAAATATTGAGCATATTCTTATAATTCTATACATTTTAAATTCCAGTGGCTCAGCAAGTAGAAATAAATAAAAGTATAAATTTTTAGGCCTATATAAAATGTTTGAAGTTTAAACAAGTAAATGAAAATTATAGACCATGTAAGTCTCTATAAATGTGCAAATGTATTTTTTCTTTTTATTTATTTATTTAATTTTTATTTTACATTTCGATCCCAGTTCCCTCTCCATCCTTCCCTCCCTCCCTCCCTTTACCCAATCTGGCCCCTCACATGCACCAGGACCAACCTCCCCTCCCATCCACCCACAGCATTTCCACATGTAGGGCAATGCCATCCAAGTGGGGTCATGTAAATCTGTCAAGTTATTTGAAGTAGGGACTATGTCTCTATGTTAAGGCAGTATCCCTCCATGGGGGATGTTTCCACAAGGTTCTTTTGTGCACCAAGAATACATCTGGTTCTACTGTCCTTCTGGCTGAGACCCATATTCAGGTGCATCCGAGTCAGTCCCATGCTGGATTCCCAGCTATCAGTGTGGGGGGGGGGCATTACGTCCTCCTTGTTCAGGTCAGCTGTCTCTATGTGTTTCTGCAACCTGGTCTTGTCCTCGCCCTCTGCAACTGGATTCTAGTTCGACTCAGTATTTAGGTATGGATGTTTGCTTCTGTTTCCAACAGGTACTAGATGAGGGCTCCATGATGGTGGATAAGTTATTTGTTGATCTTACTATCCGGGAAGGTCATTTATGGTAGCCTTTCCACGGTTGCTAAAATTGTTATTTGGCAGCAGTCTTGTAGGTTTCTAGACCTTTCTTTAGGTTCAGTTTTCTCTTCAAACCAATAATGGCTCCCTCTTTTATGTTGTCTGTCTCTGTCTCTCTCTCTCTCTGTGTCTCTCTCTCTCTTCTGTCTTCTATTCCTACCCTGACTCAATCTTCCTAGTCCCACTTGCTTTCCTCTCCTCCCCTTCTCTTTCTCCTACTTCTCTCTCCATTTACTGCCCCCCCACCTCCCACGTGCTCTAGGGGACTTGTCCCTTCCTGCTTTTGTGAGGAACTTTATATGAACCTCTTAGAATACTCCTTGGATCCTAGTTCCTCTGGTGGTGTGGATTATAGGCTGGTGATCCTTTGCTCTAGGTCTAAAATCCATATATGAACGAGCACAATCCATGTTCCACTTTTTTTGGTTAGTTTACCTCATTCAGTATGTTTCTTCAAGTGCCATCCACTTGCCTGCGACTTTCTATATTCCATTATTTTTTTCTGCAGAGTAGTATTCCATTGTGTAGGTGTGCCATATATTCTTTATCCATTCTTCACTTGAAGGGCATGTAGGTTGCTTGCAGGTTTTTGCTATTACAAACATTGCTGTTTGAACATAGTTGAACAGATGTCTTTGTTGCATGGATATGGATCATTTGGGTATATGCCTAAGAGGGTGATTACTGGGTCCTCTGGTAAACTAATTCCCATTTTCCTGACGAACCGCCATACTGATCTCCAAAATGGCTGTGAGAGTTTGAACTCCCACCAGCAGTGGAGGAATGTTCCCCTTTCTCCACATCCTCTCCAGCATAAGTTGTCATTGGTGTTTCTAATTTTAGCCATTCTGGCAGGAGTAAGATGGTATCTCAAGTTGTTTTGATTTGCATTTCCCTGATAGCTAAAGATGGGGTACAGAACTGAAGAAAGAATTCTCATTAGAGGAAATCAAAAAGGCTGAAAGACACTTAAGAAAATGCAAATGTATTTTTTAAAGGACAGTAGACTTATATGATAAAATGATACTGAACTTCTCCAGGAAGAGGAATCACTGGATTGACTCACAGCATACTGTGGGTAAATTTAACAATGTAATACTGAATGGAAGAACATTTCTTTAAAGTTATAGACTATCCAAACCTATTCATATTAATGTTACAAAATGAAAACATTGTTGTCTTTTTGGTTCATTTGAATTTTTGCACATGTGGGGACAAATTAAACATATTTAATACAAGTAAAATGTCCTGACATTTTATTCAGTTTAATTTAAATAAGATTAAAATTGAAATTTGTTTTACTCATCCTGACAACCATATATCATATGCTCAACAGCCACATGTAGTTTGAGGCTACTATAGAATAAAAGATATAGAGAACTCATACCTATCATTGAGAGTTCTGTTACACATATGCATCTTGAGCAGAAAATAGTCTGTAGTGCAGAAGAATCAAAACCACGATTTTTTATATGAGGATGATAGGCATGAAAGACTCTTCTGAGCTAATGGTAGTAATCAAAGACATTTTGACTGGTACATTATACACATCATGGAGTTATCAAAACACATGGAACATGTGCCCAAATGTCTGTATTTTATTACCTGTAATTTTATAGCAACATAGTAGCAAATATGTATCAAAATATTTGATGATACAAGTGCCTAGCTTGTGCCTAGAATATTTAATTCTGTGGCACTGTGGTATTGCTCATCAAAGTTCATTGAGTTGATAGCTATATTTGTCTCTATAAAATAGTGTGTATAATAAAGCAATAGCAATAAAATATTGAGGACACATGTGTACATATAAAAAGTTAACCTTAATAAACCTTTGAAATTTTATAATGAAGTTTAGAGAAGGTATCAATTTAAAACAACAACAGAAAATATAGCCACCATGGTGATGAATCTCAGTGTTAAGACAGTCATACACAAGAACAAAGAGATAATTTATAATATTAGAAGAAAAATGAATAATATAAGGAAAATACTGATTATCTTCCAAATAAAACATTAAGATTTGATTGATAGATTATCAGCTTAATTTAAATGCAAATAAATGCAGAAAAAATAATTTTAATATAACATTTATTAACCACTACAGTCTCAGCCTTCTCCAGAGAATCCTGTATACACTAAGCCTCACTCTACATCACAAACCTATGAGGTTGACATTGGTATATCTCCTAATATTATACCCTTTGAAGACAGCAGTTCTTCTTATATGTAAATATGCACCAGTTCATATGTAATAATGGTTAATACAGCATTATATGACAGCCATTAAATGAAAACAACTTGTAGCTTTATCAGTAGGTAAAAGGGTAAATAATTATTATTTGGTTACACAATGGGATACTTTTGAATTAAAAGCACCAAAGTGAAATTATAGGAATCAACCTAATAATTCTCTGAAACACAGGGCAAATATGAAAATAAAAGCATAGTGCAAAAAGGTGTATACAGTATGTTGCTATTAGGGTACACTTTTGAAAGACACAAAATTATATTATCATCCAGTTTCCAAAGCAGACTGTCCATGTTCGAAATCAGAAACTCAACACCTTGGTAAAAGGAAAGTACCAACTAGAGTAATAATCATCCATTGATATGGTAGATGTCTGTGAATGAAGACAAGTTCATACATTCTTACACATTTCAGTGCTAAAAGCCCACAATCAAGATGCCAGTGAAGTTGACTCCTCCCTGTGTCATCCCTGGTGTCTCCTTTTAACAGGAATACCAGTCTAGCATACCAAGTTAGTAACTTATATAACATTCTTTTCATCTTCAAAGTTCCCTTCTCCAGGAATCATATTGGAGGTTAAGAGCTTGCTATAGGAATTTAAGAAAAACAAGTTAATTCATTATTTGGCAAAAATGATAATGAATGCTAATATTGATGAAGACCTCAGAAAATCTTCTATAGTCCCCTCAAGAATATATGGCCTGGAGACTGAGTAGGTTTATCCTTAGTTTTCCTTATATAGCCATATTTGTAAGGTTCTTTGTAATGTGCTTAGGGTCAGTGTACTTTAAAGAAATCAAATGATTACCTGGAAGCAATGGTTTAAAACCCAACCCATATTCCAAAAGAGTGAAATGCCCTTTGTGTGCTATTATTGATGCTGTCTTTTTAAACAAATGTGCAGGTTATTTTTACTTTTTCAGGGAATTTTTAATGAACATGAAATATTCATAGAGGACAGATAATATTTAAATGACATCGTTAAATAATTAAAATGTGAATATCTCTGCTGGGAATTACTACATTAAGGCTGAGAATACATTCTCATTATCTTTCCTCCATTTTCTGAGATTTTCAAATAAAATGAACTTCTGAGTGATTCTATGCTATTATTAAGGGAGTAGACGTGTACCTTTAGAGAGACTTAAACTGCATTATCACATCCCTGGCATGTCATTATTAAAATATTCTTGAATAAATTTAGTTTCTTCTAAATGAAGTATTAGCACATAAGTAATAAAATATCCACCTGATATTAGAATTATTTTATACAAAAGGTGAAGTTTAAAATGATTTTGTTTTATATCAAAGGTACAGCAGAAAAAGCTTAGTCTCAAACATGATATTAACCAATTACCTTGTGTCTTGTTTCCAGATTTGCTTTAAGCTATTACATGGTAAGTTTGCAGCTATGTGTGCTTGTACATGACATGGCAATTCAAAGAAGTGACAAGTCTGTGAGATGAAGAACTTCAAATAGAACTGGCTAAGCAACTTGACTAAAGTCACACAAATATGAATGATGAAAATTTTTCTTCAAATATAGCCTAATATTAAAATTGATTACCCCTTCTGAGGATAATTGCATACCTTATTTCCTAATGGAGTGACTTTGAATCTTATCAAAACAAAGAAAGTTAAAGAGTTTTTTAAATTATTCATGGATTTAAAACATTGTCTAGTGTTAATTTTCACTCTTTGCAGAACATTGCAGGATTTAAAAATATTTTTCTTATCTATGCACATTAACTTTCTAGACCTGGGGAGACCAGAAGCTAAATTTAGTTTCCAGCACCCATATAAGTTCAAAAGGACCAGCACCTCCTGTTCCAGTGGACCTGCCCCTTCCTTCTGGCTTCCTTAGCTACCTGCACACATGTAGCACAGACTCATAGTACACACACACACACACACACACACACACACACACACACACACACACAGAATTTTTTTAAAAAGGTTATTTTATTTATATATATTTTAAGTATAATTAATCATTCTGTCTTGGACTTCCTTTTGTTTTGTTTTAGAAAGGGAAGGCTATTAGGAAGGGATTCTGGGAAACTGAATGGAAACAGTGAATCATTAATATAACAAGTGAGGGGATTGCCATGCATTAAATGTTTGATTTTTGAGAGTTGAGGTTGTAGATTAGTCACTGAGCCCCTGCTTAGCAAACTGAAGGCCTTCTTAGGTTTAAGCATCAGATCCCCATGTAAAAAAAAAGTTTGGTTTGTGCTCAGCATCATGCTTAAGGATAGACAGGGCACCAAGGCTACTTGGACATTACAGAATGCATAGTGTTTCTCACTTAATTTCAAACTGCGGATATTACACTACAATTATTATAATATATTTAAAAAGCAAAAGTATTTGCTATGTGCCATAACATCCTTAAATGCATCATATGTAAAACATGGGTTTCTAGATATACAGTCATGCATAAGATAATATAAAAAATTTTGCATGCTCATGTTTAATTTCCTACCATTCACTTTTAATTGATGATATCTTAGAACTAATGTGGTTTATTGTCCCCACTCAAATTCTCTGTCTACACTTACCATAATCCTCTGACCAGCAAGTCTAGCAGCCTGATCTTCATTAGTTCCTAATGTTTGTTATTAAACATCCCATGTTGAAATTTTGGCCCCTCCTTGATGCTAATTTGTTTGAGCTCTCCCTTATCATCTTGTTAACAAGTCATCTGATTTTGACTCCACATAGTTCTAGAATCTGTGTTAATTCCCACGACTTTAATTAGTGTCTTTCCAAGTAGCCAGAAAAACAAATGCAAATGCAGATAATATATTGATGTTCTCATTTATCAATATTGGTTTAGCATCTAGTCCTTCATTGCATACTTACTGCCAGTGATAATAGTTATAGCAGCAGAAACAGCAAGAAGAGATTCATGAACTCACTCCCTTGGTTCACTGGTAAGGTGAAAACTATTCTCTTAATTGGCAAAATGATGTCCCTTGTAAAATGCAAAATGTAAGAAAAAAGCAAGGAGGAGGAAGGCAGTATTAAAATAGTTTTTCTAAAATCTTCAGAAAATATCCTTTTCAGTGCTTTCAATGTCATATTCAGAAAGAGACAAAAAGTTGGGCTTTTAAGTATTGTGTCAATATATAAATAAAAGAAAATTAATAGAAAATATACTTCAATTATGTTTCAAAATATCCACATTCTTTGCTGCCCTATTCATACATGCATGGGAATAGAATGAGATTGATGTGCATCAACCCATGGTGGATAATAAAATATGGCATATATACAGAGTGAAATTTTATTCAGATTTAAAGAAATTTGAAATTTACAGGTAAATGGATGAATCACATAGAGTGATGCAGCCAAGACTTAGAAAGATAAATATCAAACATTCTTATTTACATGCAGATTCAAGCCTAGATTTGCCATTGAATGTTCACATGAGAATGACTATGGGTATAGACCATAAAACAAGAAATGGTACCAAAAAAGAGGCTGTAAGGAAGGAATATTAGAGTAATAGAACATGGGTCATGAAAATGGAAATGAATCCTTGTGGTGGAAGGTTACAAAGATGGCTGAGGGGAGATGAATGGGAGAGAAGAGCCAGGGGAGAAGACCAATCAAGACAAAATATAGGGAAAATCCAACAACTTAATATCCTACTAAAAATTTATATCAAAAGAGAAAGTGACTGAGGTCCGAAACTAAATACATAACTACTGGCTCTTTAATACTATCTAGGGGCATAAGTACTACACAAAATTTTACCCATATTTTATTCTATCAAATACAAATCAGAACATTTTTAAACTTGATGCTGATCTATACCACCTGGCCTTAGGAGTATTTTCATGATCCTGCTTTATAGTTAATTCTGATTTTTCTTTTCTTCTTTATTTATTAATTTATTTTTTGTTTATATTTTGATAATTTTTTAATTTAAATTTGAAACATGCTTGGTTTACATGCCAATATCAGTTCCCTCATTCTCCCTTCCTCCCCTGTAACCCTAACCAAGCCCCATCCCATCCCCTTTCTGCTCCCCAGGAAGGGTAATGCCTTCCATAGGGAGTCTTCAAAGTCTGTCATATCATTTGGAGCAGGGTTAGGCTTTCCCCCAGGTGTCTAGGCTGAGATAATACACCTCCATATGGAATGAGCCCCCAAAGTCCATTTGTATACTAGGGATAAATACGGGTCTACTCTCATAGGCCCCATAGACTGACTAGTCCTCCTAAATAACACCCACATTCAGAAGATCTGGGTTGATCTTTTGCTGGTTTCCCAGCTATCAGACTGGAGTTCAAGAGCTCCTCCTAGTTCAGGTCAGCAATTTCTGTGGCTTTTTCCAGCCTGTTCTTGACCCCTTTGCTCATCACTCCTCCCTTTCTGAAATTGTATTTCAGGAGTTCTGCTAATATTTAGCTGTGGGCGTCGACTTCTGCTTTTATCAACTACCAGGTTAAAGCTCTAGGGTGGCATATAAGATAGTCATTAATCTGGTTATTAGGGAAGGGTATTTAAGGTAGGCTCACTAGTATTGTTTATATTGTTAGTTGGCATCATACTTGTAGATCTCTGTATATATCCCTAGTGTCAGATTTCTCCTAAAACATATAATGGCTCACTCTATTTTGGTATCTCTTTTCTTGCTCTCCTCTAGTCTTTCCCTGACTCAATCTTTCTGCTCCCTCATTTCCACCTCTCCCTTCTCCACATACTCCCAATTTATTCAGGAGATATTGTCCCTTTCCTCTTCTTCAGGGGACTATGTATGTCTCTCTTAGGGTCCTCCTTGTTTCCGAGCTTTTCTGGCAGTGTGAATTGTAGGCTGGTGATCCTTTACTCTATGTAAAGGATCTAAAAATCATATTGAGTGAGTACATACCATGTTTGTGTTTGTGTAACTGGGATACCTCACTTAGAATAATTTTTTCTAGTTCCGTCCATTTGCCTGTGAAGTTCAATATTCCATTGTGTCATTTGTTTTTTTTTTTTTTTTTGTTTTGTTTTGTTTTGTTTTTCCCCCACTGAATAGTACTCCATTACTTAAATGTACCACATTTTCTCCATCCATTCTTCAGTTGAGGGGCATCTAGGTTGCTTTGAGGTTCTGAAGGTTCTGGCTATTACAAATAATGCTGATATGAACATAGTTGAACAGATGTCCTTCTGTCAAAAGTGGGCTTGGGAAATATCTTTTCCCTTTCTGTGGGCTGCCATTTTGTCCTCTAACTTTGTACTTTTTCTTATCTAAGCTTTTCAATTTCAGGAGGTCCCATTTAAAATTGTCAATCTCAGTGTCTGTGCCACTGATAATATGTCCAGGAAGCAGTCTCTTGTACCAAATCTTTCAAGGGTACCTCCCACTTTCTCTTCTAAGAGTGTCAGTGCGGTTGGATTTATGTTTAGGTCTGTGATTCATTTGGACTTAAGTTTTGTGTATGGTGGTATATACAGATGTATCTGCAGTCTTCTACAGGTCAGCATCCAGTAATGCCAGCATCATTAGTTGAATATGCTTTAATTTTTCCATTGTACCATTTTAGCTGCTTTGTCAAAAATTAGGTGTTCATAGATGTGTGGCTTAATATAGGGGACATCTATTTGATCTCATTGTTCTCCCTGTCTATTTTTTGTGCCAATACCAAGCTGTTCTCAGGACTAAACTCTGTAATAGAGCTTGAGGTCAGGGATGATGATGCCTACAGAAGTTCCTTTATTGTACAGGGTTGTTTTGGCTATCCTGAGTCTTTTGTTTTTCCATATAAAGTTGAGCATTGGTCGTTCAAGGCCTGTGAAGAATTCTGCTTGAATTTTGATGGGGTCTGCATTGAATCTGTAGATTGCTTTTGGCAAGAGTGCCATTTTTACTATGTTGATCCTACCTATCCAAAAGTATGGGAGATGTTTCCATTTTCTGGTATCTTCTTAAATTTCTTTCTTTAAAGACTCAAAGTTCTTATTAAACAGGTCTTTCACTTGTTTGGTTAGCATTTCCCAAGATATTTTATGTTGTTTGTGGCTATTACAAATGGTGATGTTTCTCTGATTTCTTTCTCAGCCTTTTTGTATTCTGTATATAGTAGGGCTACTGAGTTAATCTTGTATCTAGCCACTTTGTTGAGGGAGTTTATCAGCTCTAGGAGTTCCCTGATAGAGTTTTTCAGGTCACTTATGTAAACTATCATATCATCTGCAAATACTACAAGTTTGACATCTTCCTTTACAATTTTTATCCCCTTTATCTTTTTTTTGTTTATTTTCTTTTTATGCTAGGTAGAACTTCAAGAACAATATTGAAGAGATATGGAGTGGACAGCCTTGTCTTGTTCCTGATTTTAGAGTAATCACATTTTGTTTCTGTTCATTTATTTTGATGTTGGCTATTTCTTTGCTGTATGTTGCTTTTTTTATGTTATCCGTGATCTCTCTAAGCTTTTAATCATGTAGAGGTATTGGATTTTGTCTAAGGTTTTTCAGTATCTAGTGAAGTGGTCATGTGCTTTTTCTTCTTTCAATTTTTTTTATACAGTTGATTACATTGATGGATTTTCATATGTTGAACTATCCCTACATCAACGGGATGAAGCCTACTTGGTCATATTGGATGATTTCTCTGAAGTGTCTTGGATTCCAATTGCCAAAATTTTATTATTTTTTTATGAATGTTCATGACAAATATTGGTCTTTCGTTGTTGTGTCTTTGTATGGCTTGGGTACCAACGTAATTGTAGCATCATAAAAAAAAAAAAAAAGTTTGGCACTGATCCTTCTCTTTCTATTGTGTGGAATTCTTTGAGGAGTATTGGTGTCAGCTATTCTTTAAATTTCTTGTAGAAATCTGCCAAGAGTGGAGAGGTTACCCTAAATGCTCTCCCCAATAATAAATATGAGGACTACCTTATATGCCATCCAATAGCTTCTGGAAGCACAAGCAGCCACTGACCTAACTACTGAGCCAAATTCCTGAAATCCAGTTGTAGAGAGGGAGGAGTGATGAGCATAGCTGTCAAGACAAGGCTGGAGAAATCCACAGAAAAGATGACCTGAACAAGGACCCTATTCAGCTACCTGTGAAACCAACATAGGATGACCCAGACACCATGAGCATGTTTTTTAGTTAGGAGGACTGGGAAATCTATGGGGCCTCTGGTGGTGGATCAGTATGTATCGCTAGGATCTGAATGGACTTTGGGAGCTCATTCAACATAGAGGGTTACTCTCTCATACTAGACACATGGGGGGGGGGAATCTAGGCACTGCTGCAAATGATGTGACAGACTTTGAAGATCACCCATGGAAGGCCTCACCCTCATTTTTGGCCATAAAGTGGATGGGATAGATGTTGTGAGAAGGACAAGCAAGGAAGGGAGGTGGGGGAACTATGATTGACATGTAAATCAAGCTTGTTGTAAATAAAAATTAAAAAATAATGGCCTTCTTTGCAAATACATTTTTTGTTTATTTATTTTCTTTTTTTTATTTTACATGTCGATGCTAGTTCCCTCTCCCTCCCTCCCTTGCTCTTACCATCTCTGCCCCCTCACATGCACACTGACCACCCACCACTCCCATCAACCCACCACAATTCCACATGTAGTGCAATGCCATCCAGGTGGGGTCATGTAAATTTGTCAAATCATTTGAAGTAGGGACTAGGACTTCTCTCCTGTCTCTATGTTAAGGCAGTATCCCTCCATGGGGGATGTGTCCGCAAGGTCTTTTGTGCACCAGGAATACATCCTGGTTCTACAGTCTGAGGTCCCTTAGACTGCTCAGTGCTTCTGGCTGAGACTCATATTCAGGGGGGCTTGAGTTAGTACACAATGATGTATTCACAGCTATCAGTCTGGGGGCCTGATAACTACTCCTTTTTCAGGTCATCTGTCTCTATGTGTTTCTGCAACCTAGTCTTGTCCTCTCCCTCTGAATCAGATAGCTTCAGTGCAGAATTCTACCGGAAATTCAAGGAAGAACTAATACCAATACTCATCAAAATATTCCACACACAAAAATAAACAGAAGGTTCATTGCCAAACTCTTTCTATGAGGCCACAATAACCTCGGAACCAAAGCCTCACAAAGACACAAGTAAGAAAGAAAACTACAGACCGATATCCCTGATGAAAAAATACTTAATAAAATACTGGCAAAACAAATCAATGAATACATCAGAGAAATAATCCACCATGATCAAGAAGGCTTCACCCTAGATCGCAGGAATGGTTTTAAATACAAAAATCATTCGACATGGTGCACCATATAAAAAACTGAAAAAGAAAAATCATGTAATCATCTCCCTAGATGATGAAAAAGCCTTCGACAAAATTCAACACCCTTTCATGATAAAGGTCTTGGAGAGATCATGGATTACAGGAACATACCTAAACATAATAACAGCAATATATAGCAAACCAACCAACAGCCAACATCAAACTGAATGGAGAGAAGCTTAAGGCAATTCCTCTAAAATCAGGAACAAGACAAGGGTGCCCTCTGCCTCCATATCTCATCAATATACTAATTGAAATTCCAGCTAAAGCTATAACACAACAAAAGGAGATCAAGGGGATCCAAATTCGAAAGTAAGGGGTCAAATTGTCTCTATTTGCAGATGATATTTGCAGATGATAAGATAATTTCCATAAGCTACCCAATAAACTCTATCAGGGAACTCGTACAGCTAATAAACACCTTAAGCAAACTATCATGATACATGATAAACTCAAGAAAATCAGTAGCCCTACTTTTTTCAGACGACAAGTTGCTGAGAAAGAAATTAGAGAAACATCTCCCATTAAAATAGACACAAACAACATAAAGTATCTTGGGGTAACACCAAATAAGTGAAAGATGTATATAATAAGATATATAATAAGAATTTTGTGGCTCTAATGAAAGAAATCAAATAAAATACCAGAAAATGGAAAGATCTCCCATGTTTTTGAATACGCACGATAAATATAGTAAAATTGGAAATTTTGCCAAAAGCAATCTACAGATTCAATGCAATCCTCATTAAAATCCCACCACAATTCTTCACCGACGTTGAAAGGATAATAATCAACTTTAAAGACCAAGGATAGCCAAAACAAGCCTATACAATAAAAGAAATTCAGGAAGAATCACCTTCCCTGATTTTAAGCTCTACTACAGAGCTATAGTTCTGAAAACAGCCTAGAATTGGCACAAAATTAGGTAGGTAGACCAATGTAATCAAATGGAAAATCCTGATATAAACCCACAAACCTATGAACACCTGATTTTCGACAAAACAGCTAAAAGAATACAATGGGGCAAGGAAAGCATCTTCAAAAAATGGTGCTGGCACAATTGGAAGGTGATGTGTAGAAGATTGCAGATAGACTCTATGCACAAAACTCAAGGCCAAATGGATCAAAGACCTCAACATAAATCTAGCCACACTGAACGTCTTAGAAGTGAAAGTAGGAGATACCCTTTAACAAATTAGTATAGGAGACAGCTTCCTAAACATAACTCCAGGAGCACAGACACTGAGATCAACAATTAATAAATGGGACCTCTTCAAACTTAGAAGCTTCTGCAAGGCAAAAGACACAGTGGACAAGACCAAATGGCAGCCCACAGACTGGGAAAAGATTTTCACCAATCATACATGTAACAAAGGGCTGATCTCCAAAATATACAAAAAACACACACAAAAAAAAAACTAGTCAACCAAACAACAAATAACCCTATAAAAAATGGGGTACAGAACTGAAGAAAGAATTCTCAATATAGGAAAGCAAAAAAGCTCAAAGATAATTAAGAAAGTGTTCAGCATACTTAGGTATCAGGGAAGTACAAATCAAAAAAACTTTGAGATTGTGGGAACCCACACAATTTGCCATTACAAGATGGCGCCGAGGACTGTTGTAAACAACCCTGTTTTTGGCGCGTGCCCTCCTCGAGTCTGCCTGGCAACAGCTATGCACCAATCCCAGACTGACTGGTGTCCTTTCAGGAAGGAACGCCCATCCTGCCTAGATATAAGCCGCTCCCTTCCTTGCTTGCGTGCCCCTCATCTCCAGCTCTCCCTCAATCAAGAAGTGCTTCAATAAAGTGTGATCAGAGAAGGATCCTCGTGTCAGTGGTCTTCTTCCCCTGCGGGTCAGGGGCGCGCCACATGAGATAGTATCTTACTCTTGCCAGAATGGCTAAAATTAGAAACATCAATGACAACTTATGCTGGAGAGGATGTGGAGAAAGGGGAACGAACATTCCTTCACTGCTGGTGAGAGTTCAAACTCGTACAGCCATTTTGGAGATCAGTATGGAGTTCCTCATGAAAATGGGAATTAGTTTAACCCAGGACCCGGCAATCCCCCTCTTAGGCATATACCCAAATGATCCACATCCATGCAACAAAGAAATGTGCTCGTTTATGTTCAGAGTAGCATTATTTTTAATAGCAAGAACCTGGAAGCAACCTAGATGCCCCTCAACTGAAGAATGGATAAAGAAGATGTGGCACATCTACACAATGGAATACTATTCTGCAGGAAAAAAATAATGGAATATTGCAATTAGCAGGCAAGTGGAAATCACTTGAAGAAACTATCCTGAATGGGGTAACCCAGTCACAAAAAGAGGAACACAGTATGTACTCACTCATATATGGATTTTAGACCTAGATCAAAGGATCAGCAGCCTATAATTCACACCACCAGAGAAACTAGGATACAAGGTGCTTTCCAAGTAATTCATATAAAGTCCCTCACAGAAGGGGGAAAGGACAAGTCCCCCAGAGCACATAGGAAGTGGTGGGGGGAGTAGTGAATGGAGGGAGAAGTAGGAGAAAGAGCAGGGGAGGAGAGGAAAACACGTGATTAGGAAGATTGTGTCAGGGTAGGAATAGAAGACAGAAGATAGAGAGAGTGAGAGAGAGAGAATGAACATAACAGAGGAAGCAATTATGGGCCTGAAGAAAAAACTGAACCTAAAGAAAGGTCTAGAGACCTACAAGATTAGTACTAACTAACAATTTTAGCAACCGTGGAATGGCTACCATAAACACCCTTCCTGGATAGTGAGATCAACAACTAACTTATCCACCATCATGGAGCCCTCATCTAATACTGGTTGGAAACAGAAGCAAATACCCATAACTTAACACTGAGTCGAACTAGAATCCAGATACAGAGGAAATACATTTTTTTAAACCTCCAAAATAACTAGGCAACAAGGAGATCCCTAAGAGATACACATGGTCCCCTGGAGAAGGAGAAAACTACAAGATCTCCTTACAGATTGGGTATTGCGGTTAAATAAGGATCAGGATAAACAAATAGGCTGAATAGATGTTTATTCAGGGAGAAATAACTTACAGCCTAGACAGATGAACACCAGCAATTTCCACCGGATGCTCTCCTGTCTGTGTCCTGCTAGCAAGAGAGCTCTTCCTGGCTCTTCCTCCGACCTCCTTCCACAGGTCACTTCTGCCCATGGCTCCACCCCCAATGGGCTTGGTCAGTGCCACAGAAGGACTATCTCACTACAATTAGGGGTACAGGAGGAAGGGATAGGTGTGAGTTAGGAGAAAGAGGAGGGGGAAAGAGGAGGTTAGGAGAGGAGGGGAGAGTAGAACATGAGGGAGTAGGGAGGTTGAGTTGGGGGGGGGGGGGAGAATAGAGGAGAGAAAGAAAAGAGATAGGATATATAGGAAGCCATTATCAGTTTAATGAGAAATTTGGCACTAGGGAAATATTCAGAGATCTATAAGGATGACCCCAACTTACAATCTAAGCCATTGTGAAGAGGCTACCTTAAATTCCCTTCCCTGATAATGAGATTGATGACTACTTCATATGCCATCTTAGAGCCTTCATCCAGTAGCTGATGGAAGTATAAGCAGACACCCACAGCTATACACTCAGCAGAACTTTTCGAATCCAGTTGTAGAGAGGAAGAATGATGAGCAAATGGGTCAAGGGTGGGCTGGAGAAACCCACAGAAACAGCTGACATGAAAAAGGAGGACCTCATGGACCCCAGACTAATAGCTGGGAAACCAGTATAGTACTATCCAGAGCCTCTGAATATGGGTGTCAGTTAGGAGGCCTGGGAAATGTATGGGGCCTCTGGTAGTGGATCATTATTCATTCCTAGTGTACAAATGGACTTTGGGAGCCCATTCCATATAGAGGGATATTTTCTTATTTTAGACACACAGGAAAGAACCTAGGCCCTGCTCTAAATGATATGAGAGAATCTCTGGGGAGAAGTAAGAGGATCTGATAGGGGATTGGTTGAAGGCAGGAAAGGAATGGAGGGTACTGGGATTGACATGTAAAACAAGCTTCTTTCTAATTTAAATTAAAAAAGGAAGAAATAAAAATAAAACATACTAATAAGGTATGTGTACAATCCTTGTTAGTACTTGAATTGTTAAAAAAGACTGAGTTTTCACAGACCTAACTCTTAGTTGTATGAAAACGAATACATGTTTTTCCAGTTGGAAAAAAATTAAGATAAGGTTGCATGCAAATGACTACAGTGATTATAAGCATGAACCTGTGCCTTGAGAAAAATATATTATGAAAGGTGTTATAATGAAATAAAGTACAATAAAATCATATTATGAAAGAATCCATGGAGAGTGGTGGTATGTTGCCACCAGAACTGAAAAACAGACAACAGGCACCCCTTTAATGACTTTATAGGAAGTGTTGTCAAATTGCCTATTGATTTTAGCTATCTACAATTTAGAATTATGTAAGACTAGTATTCCTTGTCCTCAATCTGATGTACTCATTCACAAAATAACTGAAAAACAAATGCCCACTTCTTGGTTCTTTGCAAGTTAAACAAATGACTCTATTAGAGATCTTTTGAATGTCTCTAAATGTAGGAAAAGTAAACAAGTAACTATTGACAGCCCCTTGCTTTCCCATATTTCCCAAACACAATATTAAAGATATCTCATGCATACTTATAAATGGGTACTTTTTTAAGTTGGTAATGTGGTATTCAATAAATGCAATTATATTTTAATGAAAACATACAAAAGACACTCATTAGCAGTTCTCAAAGCCTATATCATCACTTCTGACCATGTTAGATCCAATTACTTAATTTGTGTCAACAAAACTTATTACATGCCTACTATGTGTTCACTATTGTTAACTACTTAAAAGAGAAGCATAGTATATTATCTTAAGAATCTCTGACTCTGCTGGCAGTGGCATTCTTTTTGTGTCAGACAATGTTAGAGAATACAATGAAGAGCACAGAACATATTCTGAAAGAACTTTGTATTTGGAGATAAGCTAAGGGGTACAAGGATAAGCTAAGGGGTACAAGGGAGCATTATGTATAAACACACATTCTTTATATGCCTTGCCTTGTTTTTATTTACCAACATATTTGAGAAAATATGATTCATAAATAAATCTCCAAGCTGATCTCACCACAACAAAACAAAACAAACAAACAAAACAGAAAGAGATTTCTTTGATTTGTGTCTAGTTCATAACAAAGTTTTTCTAGCAAAAGTACTGTGGATATTTACAGCTGGGTATATCTGACCTATCTAGAATTGTACCTAGCTAGCTGTCAACTCTGGGATGTATAGACTATGGAGTGTATAGCCCTAGAATATATTAGTATGAAAGTGTCACATATCTGAGATTACTTACTCTTTTCTGAGTGAAACAAGCTACTCACCCTGAGTTAGCAATTCATAAGACTCTCATGTTAATCTGAGCAGCTGGGACTCTGATGAGAAAGCAAGAATTTCTAAAGCTATTTTGAGTGCCTTAGGTATGTCAAGGTTTTATTTTTGCTTTGTAATTAATTCTATTCTTGAGATTATTTGTAGAGCCTTATATTGATATGACTTCTAATTTTTACAATTATGCTTTGATTCTTTGTGTACTGTGCTTTCTAGTTAGAAATTAAATTACTGTTAGAGTCTTATTTTTTTGTATTCCCTGTGGCACTATGAGCAAATTTGAACAAATGTTTCCAATTAGCCAGTGTATATGAGAAATGTCACATATTTGTTTCATTCTTTAATAAGACTATGAGATAAGTATCATGATCATTGTACTGAGGATTTTATTAAAGCTTAGACATAATCAAATTTCCCCAAGCTTATTAAAATGTTAGAATCCAAATATGAACCCAGTAGTGTTTTACCTCCATACTATTTGCCAACCTATAATAACTTTTATGAGTCTAGATGAATGAGTTGACAACAAATAAGTTTAATATATTTAGGTTAACCACCAGTCCTGATAACAAATGGGTACAGTATATAGGATAATCCAGATAGTGTCATAGTTATGGTATGACTTTATCATTTATCTACTGCTGTTTGGAGAATATGTTGACAGGTACAAGAGATATAAGCAATAGATTATAGAGACTACTACAAGAAAACCCAACTATCAAACCTTCCCTATTTCCTCTATTTTTCCATTCTTTATCTTATTTAAACTTACCTTTTGCCTTCTCTTCTTGTCACAAACATCAACAACACCATTCCCAAAAGAAAAACTACAAACAACTAATGACTAAGGAGAAAGGAACAGTTAACATCTGCCAGTGATGAATCCCCTAATTAGTTACCCAAAATAAAATGGTCAGTTATAAAACCATATGCACAGAAGTCATACAAAAGACACTGCAGGTTGTATTTATACAGAATACATATATATATATATATATATATGTAACAGTAGTAATCAAAAAACCATCAATTTAAGAGAGACTGACAGCTGGCATAGGAGTTAGAGGGAGAACACAGTAGGAGAGTTTGGAGAAAGGACAAGGAAGTTATGTAGCTATATTTTAACTTTAATTAAATATAAGATAAAATGAACTTATTAGTTAAAAATTCAATTGATCAAATTCATTATATGTACCAGTAATTATATAGTAATGAGAGATATAGTAATCAAAAAGACACATCTCCATGATATGAGTAATTTAAAAAGGATTATGCTGTTGCTGATATTCCTATATGAATCATTAAATGTATTTCTTCTAATCAGCCTTCAATTCTATAAATTAAACATGAAATTATAAAGAGATGACATCAGGCTTATTGTTTATTTATCATATTGATATTTAATCAACTCCATTTGATGCCATTGTTTCCCTGAGGCTATTACTTTAATCAAATTTATAGTCCTTAATATTTTTATATGAAACAAAGGAAATATGATTATATACCAAATCTTTCTTAGCCAATGTGACAGTTCTTTAAATCTCACAAATATTATACTTATACCCAAAAAAGAATATGCATTTAAATTTAAATAAACCTATATATGAAAAGTTGCATACATCTGGTGGGCACATCTTGATAAGTAAACATTCATGATTATCACACTCCTATGTATCAAACTTTGGATCAAAAGAAAAAGAAATTATACAAGATTATAGGACAGAGGGGACCCTGGCCTAGTAGCATGCCATCCAACATTCAATGCCAGCACTGTAAAGAAAGGAAAGTTGGCAGGGAGGGAGATGAGGAGGAAGAGGAAAAATTAATAGATATGAAAAGCTAGTTCCTATATTTTCAGGTTTGATTCATTACTCCTTCAAGTAAATGTATACTCCTGATATGTATAGCTTTGCCAATTTGTAAACTTTATATAAATGGAAATGTTCTGTTTGACTTCTTTGACTGTAATAACAATGGTGATATCTTATTCATAATGTTTCATGCACTTGTATTTTACTTTTGTATTATGTGTCATTGCATGAGGATGCTTTGTATTTTTCCATAGATGCACATATGGCTTCTGTCCAATTCTGGGATATTAGAAATAGTGCTTTCTTTAAGTTATTCAGTACAAAAAGTGCAATGCATATCCAGTGATCACATAGCACCATGATGTTGATGATATCTATAGCATGACATTTGGTGCCATGTTATCTGAGGAAAAAAAAAGCCATCTTTTTCTCTTAAATTGGTTTTAATTTTGGCAAGATATCCACAGAAATCAGCTTTTGTTCATTAAAAAAAATGTGTACAAAAATCAAGTTAAATATTGTTTTTCCTCATATTTCAGAGACAGATACTCAAAATGCTAAAGGATTATAATTCTAATTGCACCTGGATCCCATACAAACCTAAGCACAAACAACATTTTTAATGACCACAAACTGGCCAATACCTTATCAAAGTACAGAGAACGGCAAAGTATCAAGGTAAAAACAGCTGAAGCTCTGATAATGAGTATGGAGAAGAATGATTTAGTCAGCATTCAGAAACAAAAGTTTTAAAACTAAATTCTTGTTAATTCTTAATAGTTCCTAATCTGGGGGCAAAGGGTGTGCAATAACTATAACAGGATAGTTAGTTTATCAATTATGTTGGACATATATAAATAACTTCTTTAAGTTGGAAGGACTCAAAACCTTCTCTTTTGATTACTTTCAAATATGCAATATACAATCCAACAACTAAGAAAAGAAAAGTGGCAACCAGTGAAATAAATCTGATCTTCTTAAAGTATACATGATTTAATGTCTCCTTAGAATGGGAATCACCATAAGCAGATCTGAGTACAAAACACACTTGGAAATACATAATTAGGAAGTAAAAACATTGACAAAAGAAGACTAGTGACACATGGAAGGAAAGGCATCTCATTGTTACAGAACCCAGAAAACAAAGTTCATAGAACTACTCCAACTCAGGCTAAGTAAGCTGGAATCTAATCCATGTACTCCACTACTAAGCTATAACCCCAGCTCCATTTTTACTGTTCTTTGTCTACTGGCATGTGATGCATGTGTGTGTGTGTGTGTGTGTGTGTGTGTGTGTGTGTGTGTGTGTGTGCACATATGTGGGAAGACATTGGAGGTTGCCATTTAGTGTTTTTCTCAATTACTCTCAACTTTAATTTTCAATTACAATTTTTATTATATTTTAAATTTTTCATGATCATATTCATTCTTCTCAGCTAATTCCTCCATGAGCCAAGTCTTCCAAGTCCTTATCTACCCAGATTTGTGTTCTTTCTGTCTGCTTTATTTTATTTGCTTTTTTAAATGGCATATATTATTAAAATTAGAGTTCTTTGACTGCTTGGCATGCAATCTACAGGTACATTCCTGACTCCAACTCCTGAGCACTTGGATTACAAGCATCAGCTGCTACAGTCAACTTTATAAAAGTGCTCTGAGGATGTACAATTAGGTCATCCCATTTGTGCAGCAAGTACTTCATTGACTGACACATCTCCCCAGTCAATCCTCTGTTTCTTTTCTTTTTAAAATTTTGAGATCAAGGTGCTCAAACTTGCTTTGAACTTGAGACCTTCCTCCCTCTGTTACAGACCTGTACTGTAGTTCTTGTTTTTTTGTTTTTGTTTGTTTGTTTGTTTGTTGTGTTTTGATTATTTTACAAATCCTTAGCGTTAGCCACAAATACTCTACTCTTAAGAGGCATGAATTTTCCTATATTTATCTCCCATGCATGACTGCACCAGGGCCTTTTCCACCTACAGTAACTGTAGCAATTGCACACTGGTTGCTGAAAGCCAATGAGATCCCACCAACCTTGACATTCTGGGGTAGTGCCACTAGAATATTGACTTAAAAGATACATCTATCCTTTCTTTAAAAATCATTATTTCCTGGTTTCTTTTTCTGTATCGTTGCTTTATTCTTTCTAACAGAAGACCACTTAACACTTTGAAATTTATGCTGAGATATCTAAGGAACATTTCAGCCATAACCTAACCTAAAGAGATCTTTAAAATGAAAGACACAAGTTTTTAAAACTGTAATACTGAAGTGCTGCTTGTACCAAGATTGTTCCTCATGCAAAAGCAAGCCCCTGTTTTTCATTAAAACTCTCTAGCCCCCAACACAGTGAAGTTGTATATTTTGCATTATCTATAACAGTTTAACTATCCTCTCTCCCAGGAAAAGCATGTTTTGTTGATACCAAGATCAGAGAGACTTTCAACATAACCTTCAAACAAAGAGCTCTGACTGGTGTAGTAATCACTGCCATTCTAAGGCTGCCTAGAGAAATGGAAGACATTTTGGCTAAAGAAAAATAAAATTAAGGCCTTCAGAGTGAAACAAGGCTGAAAGGAATTATGTTGCCTTAGGAAGCAATTCTGCAGCTTGAGAATATCACAGGCAGTATCTCCAGGAAGCAGCTGTCAGAAGATTTTCTAATGGCATCATAAAGAAGTTTGTAACTGGCCTGAAGATGCTTCAAGAATCAAGAGACCACCTCCATGATGCTGTGTCTTTTGAACACCCTGAGGAGAATGTTTAGGAACAGTCAATCCTAGAAGGGGAAAAAAGGCAGAAAAATTAGAATCATTGTCACTGTCATCAACTACTACCCAAGCAAGGCTGGTGCTGGGGTTGTTCCACTGTGTGCTTCAGGGACACTGGAGAGAAAGGCCTAGTACCCACATTATTTAATTATGTCAACTTAAAGGCTGAGCTTCCCAGAACATTCTTCTGTGAAGTCCCTCTAATACCTAGAGCTCTGAGGTCCTCAATAGGTCTGGCATCAGGGCGTGTTAGCATTTCCTTGCTTTTAACTTGCCATGAACTATGTTTTTTTTTTTTTCCCAAACTTTCCACACTTTTATTTTATTGTTTTTAGTCTCACATCCTCTTCCCAGAATACTAGTTAATAGTTCCAAAATGTTTGTCCCATGATTGAGTTGTGGGTGATATTTTCAAACTATAAACTAGTGTTATGGGAAGAGGATGTGAGACTTAAAACAATGATTCAAACAAAACAAAACAAAAACAAACAAACAAACAAACAAAACTATGGTCACCATGGAATACAAGTTTGAAATCCAAGATGCCAGGTGGGTGGAACATTAATGCTCTAGTGTACAAATAATCCATTTATCTCTTCATAAATGAGACACATTCTTCTTTTAAAAATTCCAAAATTCCCATATAGCCACCACTTCTAGCTCAAAACTTATTTCTGTTTGTGACTCCCAGTCTTCTGCATCTAATACATTTGTGCCTCTTTTTTTAGGTTGACACAACAACTGTATGTTCAAGTCAAAATTCAATGTTGATTTTTGCAACTGACCCCACTGTTGACAAGAAATGCTTAGAAAGTAAATGGCAAAAGATGAAATCCATAACATATAATAAATCTAAGATTCAGGAAGCCAACCTGGATAAGCATAACTCTAGCCAATTTTATCATACATTTACAGTTTCACCCAGATGTATCAAAGAGGAGTAATGTTAGCCATTCCCCATTCTAATATTTATTTTTCTTCTTGCCTTGTTTCAGTGAATGGCATTTCTGCTATTCTTTCACTGTATTTAAATTTCAATGTTTTTCTTGTCTTTTTCTTGTTAGGTTATAGCTCTATAATTTAACAAATTCTTTGTTTCTAGATAGCATTTTTGAACTGTAACTTTCTCTAGAATTTGATATAACCCAAAACCTTCATGGTCAAATTCCCCCCCTCACAATCCTCTACTCCAAGTAACACAGGTCCAAATCCTATTATCCTTCCATGTTAATATTGCAGAAATGCCTTCCTTCTTCATTGTTTAAACTCTATAGTAATCATACTGTATTACTTAAGGTTGCTTTATCAATCTCTTTCCACAGAAGTTCTTAGCCCACTTTGTACCTCTAATCTATATTTCCCCATTACAACAACCATCCCTTCCACTAATTTTATTTGCTATTTCTTCATATCGTCATTTTTTTACAAAACTCCTTGCCAACTACTTCCTTCCCTATTGTTTTTATTAAACATGTTCTAAAAAAAAATACCTTAAATATAGCCAACTGTTCTTGCCTTCTAGTGTAATCATATAAGCAAACAAATACCAAGAAAACACACATAAATAAGCAAAATGATGCCACAGTGTCTGATTTTAAACTCAGAAAGACTCTATTCAGGAATAGACATTTTTTTCCTTGAGTAACTAATCTTTGTGCCATACAGCTCTGACCCTGCATGTCATCACCTCTTCCTCCTAAAGGTCCCTCCTCTTCTCACAAGCTTACTTTCCTTTTTCTTCTTGTACCCATGAAGCCATCCTTCCCACTCTTCAAGGCATTCAACTGTGCTGTATTTCCCACTCTTTTCTGATTTCATGGGAACTTTATCCTCTCATAGTATTTACAACTTGCATTTAATACAGTGCTTTTCTCAACATCATTTAAATTCCCTTAAGCCAGTCTCATCTAAAAATTTAGTAAGTAATTTGAAGCTCTTTCACACCCAAAGCATCAGTCTTTGTTCTTACATTGATCATTATCAGTTCTCCTCTGAGGATGTGATAAGCCTATCTACAGGTATTTCCTTCACACATTACCAAATAGTTTCAATTGAATGAATCCAGAAGGAGAATTGTTGGCCATTTCCTAACCTAAGATATTTTTCTATGTTCCCTGTTTTCAACAAATGACATTCTTTTAATCTTTTGCTGTTTACCTGCTGGCTGACACCCATGTTTGACAACTTCCTTTCCCATCATCATTAAGAAATCCTGAATGTCATATCTCCTTAATCCACCTTGAATGTATCTACTTCTGTTCCCCACAGCAGCAGTAGCCTGGTCTCAACACTCTTCCATTACTTGGATAATTCTATATTCTGCTGTTTCTGCCTCCCCTCTTAGCCCATTTAGTCCATTTTCTTTCCTGCATCCCAACTTTTATTCTCATTTTGTATGCATGCAACATGATGATGTATCACTTTTCCTTAAAATCCTACATTTTCATTTGATTCTCTTCACATTTGCTCTTACTATAAAATTAAAATAATTAATACAGCCAAGCAAGTTTTGGCCCCTAACTGCTGTTTCAGTCTCACCTCATAGTATGATACTACCCCAATTCTTCTAATCTGTACCTACGTTGACCCTGTTTTGAATCTTCAAACACTACACACTCATTGTCACCACAGGGCTATATGTACCCTGCTCTAATTTCGAATCCACATCTTATGACCATTTTACACCTATTTAATTCATTCAATTTAGTTCTCAAATCCAGTGCTGCATCCTCAGAAGAGTCTGGTTATGTCAGAGTAGGTCAATCACAACTTTTCATACAAATATACATTGTCTTATCCTCCAAATGCATTTTAGTCATCATTTCTATGTGGGAGTTGTAGACAGAAGTCTCTCTCCCACCTGGTCCTACAGCCATTCAGCCCCAAATAATCACATAGAGTTTTATATTAATTATAAACTCTTTGGCCTGTTGCTAAGGCTTATTACTAACAAACTCTTACAAGTTAAATTAAGCCATGTGGCTTGGTATCTTTATCTCAGTAAGACTTGCTCATCATGCTTCCTCTGCATGTAGATGGCGATTGTATCTCTGCCTTTTCCCAGAAGTTTCCTACACTTGCAGTCCCATTATACTTCCTAGCTACTGGCCAATCAGCATTTTATTAAATCTAAGAGTGACAAGTATTTACAGTGAACAAGAACATTATTTCATTTCAGGAGTAGTATGGGAGTTAGTTAAACTTATGTTATTATTTGACAGATGTTTATATTGCTCTCTTCCTATAAGAATTCAGTTAATTCTCTGATAGCTATAGCTAATACCTAGTATAATATTGGAATGGTGATGGTTTTCAACACATTAACACATATTTGACATACTACATAGTCTAAGCAAATAGTTACAACAAGTAATGTGTGTCATCAGATGTCTAGGGAATCCTGGAAAGAAATTAACAGCACACTGTAGAATCTCCAGGTTAAGCAGTCTATATTTGTGCTGTAACAAAAATTTTCCCAGTGTATATTTTTCTGAAATGGCTTATAATGAAAGCATGGAAATATAGTTGGTCTGTTGTCTGTCTGTCAGTCTATCTGTCTGTATGCATGTCCTAATCTGTCTCTGCATTTCTGTCTCTCTCCTCTCTGTGTATCTAATTCTTCTTCTCCCTCCTCCTTCCTCCTTTTTTCTTTCCCCATTAAAAAATAAACAGCAGAACAAAAAATTCACTGAAATTCAAAGCATGTTTTTATTCCTGGCTTTGTCAATTAACAGTCTATAGATTCTTTTATGTATCTGAATTTAATTTCCCATCCTTTTAAAACAAAAGTTAAAGTCATAAAATCATTTTTTAGCCGATCTTCTAGAAAACAATGATACCCAGAACTTCCATTAGTTTTAAATAAGAATTTTGATAGACATTTGTATCATTTGTAACAAAACTGAGACAGGTATCTCAGCATGAAATATAACATCTAAAATAATGAGAAAAACCACACACATACATACACACATGAAAAATATAATATTAAAACTTTAGACCACTTGGGCTTATTGCATCATACAAACTGACATACTTTACCGTGCTTTTGTGCTTTTGTAAATAACTTTCCTAATAATTTCCCATTGATTTATTATTATTTTCTACAATGTTTGGCATGTTTGTGGGTGGCATGAAAATACAGCTTGTCCTGTTTTGTTTTCCCTTTGATGAATTGAAATACAAAACGTTAACAGAAGTAGTAACATGAAATAAAGATGGAAGAGAGAAACTACTCACAGAGCTCAGGGCAAGTTTTTAACCTAAAAATAACTGCATCTATTACACGGAGAGCTTCCTTAACACAGTATCTGCTAATAGAGTTGCATCATTAAAAGGAAATATTTTTGGTGTGTCATAAACCTTGGCATAATAAAACAGCACTTTCTTAAACTAATAAAGGCACATTAGGGTGTGGGAAAATGTGAAGCTTTGCTACAGGGAGCAACTGAGTTTAATGATCAAGAAAAGAATAGAGCAGAGTGCAGTAATCTCCCCAGAGCAGAAGCCTGTGTTTGAATTCAGCTTGCACTGAAGCAAGGGTAATCCTCTTTGTCCTGGAGTGGCAATCCATAAGTGACAGTACAGTAGAATAGTTTTAACCCTCAGGAAGAGGAGTTGAGATGATCAAGAAGGATCTACAAATGAGTCCCTTATGGGAAAGGAAATATTTTTAGGGGCATTATTCTATTGGTGATTGCATAAATAAATATGGGGGCAGCTGTATACCTCCAGATGGGATTAAGTGCAACCTAATTGTCATTCTTTAAGTATTAATCAATATTTCTCAGAGGTAGGCCCACTCTTAATAGTGGCACATAGGAAAAAAACACATCAGTCAACTCTATGTATACTATGAAAATCAAAGGGCATCATGCCAGAAATTAAAAGCTGGGAATTGGACTAAAGAGAAGTCATTGCAATGGCAGGTTATCCATACTTAAGTGAAGTCCTATAAGAAGCATGTAAGAGCCTCCCTTTTACAAATCTTGTGGGTCATAAGATGATGCCATCCACTCTTCCCTTTATGACACCCAGACTAGTAACAAGAGCCAGGCCTAAGATTAACCCAAACAGAGAATTAATGTCTTGATTTTATGGTAAAATCCTTCCTTGCTCAGAGAATACAGGATTTGTACCACCCAGCAATCAAAGCATGCAAGACATTTATGTGATTTTGGTTTTAAAAATCTATGCCCACGTGGTGTAGAATACAAGGCATGATGGAGGGGTTAAGTTCACACAGGAATACTCTGTGTAAACATACTACATTATCCTGGAAATTATATCTGGAGCAGATTCAAATATAGAAAAACAATGGCTCTCATCATTTCAATAAGTGATTGCTCTGTAGTGAACATGAGGTTGTAAGTGTCAGAAATGACAGCATTAAATATCAAAAAGTCAGATAATGAGTATTACAGAAAACTTGTTTAGACTTGTCAATGTGTGTCTTGTTGCAGTTTGATAAGAGAAATGAGTTCTGGTGTTTCACAAAACTGAGGACTGAATATACTTAACAATAGTTCATTATATGTCTATATATAAAAAACATTTAGGGAAACAAAAAAGATTTTAAATATATACCCGAATGATCCACATCCTGCAACTAAGAAATGAGCTCAACTATGTTCTTAGCTGCATTATTTGTAATAGCTAGAATCTGGAAGCAACCTAGATGCCCCTCAACTGAAGAATGGCCAGAGAAGATGTGGCACACTTACAAAATGAAATACTACTCTGCAGGATCAAAAAAACTAATGGAATCTTGAAATTTGCAGACAAAGGGATGGAACTTGAAGAAACTATCCTGAATGAGGTAACCCAATCACAAAAAGAGGAACATGGTATGTACTTGCTCATATATGGATTTTAGACATAGAGCAAAGGACCACCAGCCTATTAATCACACAACCAGAGAAACTAGGATGCAAGGAAGATTCTAAGAGATTAATATAAGGTCCCTCAGAGAAGGGGAAAGGGACAAGATCTCCAGAGCACATGGGGAATGGGGGTATAGTGAGTGGAGAGGGAACTAGGAGAAAGAGAAGGGGAGGAAAGGAAAGCACGTGGGACTAGAAAGGTTGAGTCAGGAGAGAAATACATGAGAAAGAGAGAGAGAGAGAGAGACAGAGACAGAGACAGAGAGGAAGAGTGAGACTGGGACCATAAAATAGGGAGCCATTATAGGTTTGAAGAGAAAACTGAACCTAGAGGAAATGTTCAGGGACTTACAAGACTGACCCCACCTAACAATTTGAGCAACAGTGGAAAGGCTACCATAAATGCCCTTTCCTGATAATGATATTGATGACTAACTTATCCACCATCATGAAGCCCTCATCTAGTAGCTAATGGAAACAGAGGCAAACACCCACAACTAAACACTGAGTCAAACTGGAATCCAGATGCAGAGAGGGAGAACAAGATCAGGCTGCAGAAACACATAGAGTCTGCTTACCTGAACAAGCAGGAGCTAATGGCCCCCAGACTGATAGCAGGGAATCTAGCATGGGACTGACTCAGAACCCCTGAACATGGGTCTAGCTAGGACACCTGAGCAGTCTAAGGGACCTCTGACAGTGGAACCAGTATGTATCCCTAGTGCACAAAAGGACTTTGGGAGTACATCCATGAAGGGATATTCCCTTAACCTAGAGACAGGAGAAAAGTTCTAGTCCCTACCATAAATGACTTGATAGATATAGATGAGCCCTCCTGGATGGCATCACCCTACATGTGAAGTGGGGTGGTTTGGAGGGGAGAGTGGTAGGGGAGCATGAGAGGGTGGGGGAGAGGAAAAGAGGGAGGGAGGGAGAGGGAACTGATATCAATATATGAAATAAAAATAAAAATTAAAAAAAGAATATATATATATATCCCATAAATAAGTGACAAACATTGAGGTGTCAGATATTTTACTTTTCCTGAATTGAATGCTACCTAATAAATATAGAAGTCAGAGCATGAGAGTATGCTTCATAAGGATATATACATATTGTAATATGTATTTATTATAGGAAAGCAAAACCAAGACTATTATGTGTGGGGAGGGTATAGGGACTAATAAAAGGAGGGAGGAGGGATAGAGAAGACTAAGGGTAAACTTCAGCAACATACAGTGGCAAATATGAATGCAACTGTCATAACTGAGTCCATTACATTGGTATGCTAACTAAAATTTTTATTTTTTTATTTATTTTATATGACCAAGTCCATCTAAATAAAAACAAACATTTATAGAAAATATTTGGGAATTTGAGCGTCGTTCTTTCCAAACTACTTCCAGCTGGTAAGGGGCGCTGTCATGGGGGATTCTAAGAAGATGCAGAAATCCTGGCCTGTAAGGCTGCTTTGTCCAGCTGTTTTGATTGTAGGATCACCTGGTACTCTGTTTCAGGCAGTCTGGCTTGATCAAACCACATTAGTTTGGAAGGAATCCACAGCTTTTCATTTTCTGTGGAAACAAAAGTAGAAATCCTTTTCCCCAGGAACTTGTCCTTGAACTTAAATTTTGGAGTCAAAGCATTTTTTTTTTAATTTATTATTTTACATGTCAATCCCAGTTCCCTCTCCCTCCCTCCCCCCTTCTTTCCTTCTTCCCTCCCTTTTACCCTCTCTGCCCTCCACATGCACTCTAACCACCCTCCCCTCTCATCCCCCACCCTAATTCCATATATAGGGGAATGACATCCAGTTGGGGTCATGTAGCTCAACAGATCATGTGAAGTAGGGACTAGAGCTTCTCTACTGTGTCTAGATTAAGGCAGTTATGTCTCCATGGGAGATCTGTTAGCAAGGACCTTTTGTACACCAGGGATGCATCCTGGCTCCACTGTCTGAAGTCCCTTAGACTGCTCAGTCATTCTAGCTGAGACCCATATTCAGGGGGGCCAGAGTCAGTTCCATGCTTGCTTCCCAGCTATCAGTCTGGTGGCCCCTTAGCTCCTCCTTGTTCAGGTATGTTCCTCCTTGTCTCTATGTATTTCTGCCTCCTAGTCTTGTCCTCTCCATCTGCATCTGGGTCCTACTTCGACTCAGTGTTTATGTATGGGTATTTACTGCTGTTTCCATCAGGCATTAGTTGAGGGCTCCATGGATAAGTTAGTTGTTGATCTCACTCTCCAGGAAGGTCATTTATCGTAGCCTTTCCATGGAAGCTCAACTTCTTAGTTGGCAGCAGTCTTGTAGTTCTCTAGACATTGCTTTGTGTTCAATTTTATCTTCAAAGCAATATTGGCTCCCTCTTTTATGTTCTCTCTCTCTCTGCCTCTCACTCTCTCTCTCTTTTCTGTCTTCTATTCCTATCCAGGCTCAATCTTCCTGGTTGCACATGTTTTCCTTACCTCCTGCTCATTTTCTCTTACTTCAGAAGACTGCAGATAGACCCATGTCTGTCGCCATGCACAAAACTCAAGTCCAAATGGATAAAAGACCTCAACATCAATCCAGCCAAATTGAACCTCTTAGAAGAGAAAGTAGGAGGTACCCTTGAACAAACTGGTATAGGAGACCGCTTCCTAAACATAACTCCAGGGGCACAGACACTGAGAGAAACAATTAATAAATGGGACCTCTTAAAACATAGAAGCTTCTGTAAGGCAAAGGACACAGTGGACAAGACCAAACGGCAACCCACAGACTTGGAAAAGATTTTCACCAATCCTATATCTGACAAAGGGCTGATCTCCAAAATATACAAAGAACTCAAGTAAACAAAATACCAAATAACCCGATTAGAAAATGGGGTACAGAACTGAAGAAAGAATTCTTAATAGAGGAAATCAAAAAGGCTGAAAGACACTTAAGAAAGTGTTCCACATCCTTAGCTATCAGGGAAATGCAAATCAAAACAACTTTGAGATACCATCTTACTCCTCCTGCCAGAATGTCTAAAATTAGAAACACCAATGATGACTCATGTTGGAGAGGATGTGGAGAAAGTGGAACACTCCTCCACTGCTGGTGGGAGTGCAAACTCATGCAGCCATTTTGGAGATCAGTATGGCAGTTCCTCAGGAAAATAGGAATTAGTTTACCCCAGGACCCGGCAATCCCCCTCTTAGGCATATACCCAAAGGATCCACATCATGCAACAAAGACATCTGTTCAACTATGTTCATAGCAGCACTATTTGTAATAGCAAGAACCTGGAAGCAACCTAGATGCCCCTCAATTGAAGAATGGTTAATGAAGATGTGGCACATCTATACAATGGAATACTGCTCTGCAGAAAAATAATAATGGTATCTTGAAATTCGCAGGCAAGTGGATAACACTTGAAGAAACCATCCTGAATGATATAACCCAGTCACAAAAAGAGGAACACAGTATGTACTCACTCATATATAGATTTTAGACCTAGATCAAAGATCACCAGCCTGTAATTCACACCACCAGAGGAACTAGGATACAAGGTGTATTCTAAGAGATTCCTATAAATCCCTCATAGAACCGGGAAGGGACAACTCCCCCAGAGCACAGGGGAAGGGGGGGGGGCAGCAAAAGGAGAGAGAAGTAAAATTTTTTAAATAATGAATAAAACAATTAAAATATATTTTATTTTTTTATTTTATTTTTTTATTTTTATTTATTTATTTATTCATCTTTTAAAACCAAGTCCATTTAAATGAAAACTAACATTTATAGACAATATTTGGGAATTTGGGCATTGTTCTTTCCAAACTACTTCCAGCTGGTAAGGGGCGCTGTCATGCGGAATTCTAAGAAGATGCAGAAATCCTGGCTGTAATCTGTAAGGCTGCTTTGTCCAACTGTTTTGAAGGTAGGATCACCTGGTACTCTGTTTCAGGCGGTCTGGCTTGATCAAGCCACATTAGTCTGGAAGGAATTCACAGCTTTTCATTTTCTAAAACAATTAAAACAATACTTTATTTGAAACAAAAACTTTCAGTTGGTTATGTTTCTTAGGGGGTTTCAATAATAACTTAATTTATTAAAATACTAATAATACTGTAGTAAAGGAGCCAGTTAAGAGCTTTATAAAGAAGGGAAATGGCATCTCTCCTTTGTGAAGGTATAGGAGATGCTGCTGAGGCTTTGCCTTTACTAGGGTCCATAGATATGATGGCTCACTAGGGGAGCAGAGTGAAGATAGTGTACTGAATTTTCTGAGGCAAATGAATATAATTATATTGTGACAGGCAATAAGGTTGACATGGGAATAAGGGATTCTCCAGACTCAAGAGGTTGTTTCCATAACTAATAATCTATGATGTTCTTCCAGATGAATATGGATTTGCAACAAAGACTTCTGGGTTTCTATAAAAAGCTAGTAAATAGAAGTTTTAAATCCTTTCAAACTGTAAGTATCATGATGTTGCACCCTCCTTCCAGAACCATGCTATTTGACAGCTAAGGTCCTGGCTATTAGGGGCTTCTATTTTCCTGGCCAGAGGACTTTTACAAAATCACCCTAAGTATGCATTTTAAACTTTCTCTTACACATCAGCCAACCATTACTATTGTTTTCAATACATATATCCTCAGATTAAATGGAATAACTTTATCCAGTTAGGTTTGTCAGAGACAGAGCTTGTCTGGCAAGTGACAAACAGGAGATCTGCAATGCTAGCTCAATTTTCTCTTTCAGAGTGAAGAAGTTGAGATCCAAGATGAGAACATCTCAGGTCTACCTCACAGTGTGCCCAAGGTACTAACAGAACATCTATATATATACCCTACAACTGCCTTGATGAGTGAGTTGACAGAAAAAAAAGTGGAAGTGTCTGAAATTTCTCTGCTAATCAACTGATTAAAACTTGAAGTAATATGCAGCCAAGTGGACATGCAAGAGTTAATCTATCCTAATGTATTTACATAAGGGTTGGGAATTCCCATGGAATCATCATCTACCTGTTCACCAGGGTGGTCCCTGATAAGAATTAAATGGATCTGATACATTAAGGCCACCAAGCATGTGAAAAATCACTGAATGGTGTCACCAGTCATATCTATTCATATCTATTCTGTTGCATATGGTGTTTTGTTTTTGTTTTTTGAGACAGTATTTATCAATATTGTTTTGGAGCCTGTCCTGGATCTAGCTCTGTAGAACAGGCTGGCCTTGAATTCACAGAGATCTGTCTCCTAAATGATGGGACAAAAGGCTTGCACCACCAATGCCCAGCTTGGACATGGTATTTTAACAAAACTTATGAGAGACAGCATTAAAAATTGGGACATGGGAATGACAAATGAAGTTACTTTTAATCTCAGTGATTTGTGAATTTTTACTGTAGAAACAAATAAATAGCTATCTTCCAAGGGTATGACACACCGGAGAAATATTATTAATCAAATATAACTTAGTGAAACAATGAGTTTAATTAGAGTGTATTATAGGAGTGTAGATAAGACATTACTTACAGGAACTTGGATGATTTATTGGAGACTATACTGCTTAAGGAAATTTCTTACTGTACCATAGTAACAACTTTAATTGTCTCTACATCCTAAAGGAGGGGTGTGGCCCCCTGACACTTCTTCAATTATGGAAAGCCACCCAGGCTCAATTTTGGAGGATCTCTTTCAGATGGTCATAGCTGCTAATAGTTCTCCATAGTCCTAACTGAAAAAATGATTATAAGCAGCAATCTTACAACTGGAAACTCTAAAATTTTTACTTTTATGTGCTTGTGAATTAGCAGTGTTAAGTCTATAGCTGTGTCTTTTAGCAGATTTCCAAAAAAAAAAAAAAAAAAAAAAAAAAACAAAAACCAAAAAAAAAAAAACAAATGAAATAACCCTAAAGAATTTATGGCACATCTTCTAGTCTAATAAAGGAAGTAATAGTAAAGTAGTAGTGCAAAGCTAGGAATGGTTTGTCATGGCATTAATCCTAGTACTTGGGAGGCAAAGGCAGGCACATCAATGTGAACAAGAAATATACCTGGTCTACATAGTGAGTTCTCATTCACCTAGGGCTATACAGTAAGACTTGGATTTAGAGAGGGAGGAGCAGAAGATGAAAAAAAATTGACCAATTTACCTATAAGGTCAACCTATTTACTTTCTAGTTCTTTAAAGTGAAGCAAACAAATCAAGCTGCAGTGACTCGGTTTCTCATAGTAGACATAATTCCCCAGAGGTTAAATACTGAAATACGGCCAAATCCCTCATGCAGAACATGCAGAACAGAAATCATCAAACAATGGCTTGTGGTACTAATAAGCCAGTTACTCAATTTCTTAATTAAGCTTCATTAAATTCTCTATGGCTTATGGAGAGAGGATTGTCTATCCATTTGTATGTGTGTGTGTGTGTGTGTGTGTGTGTGTGTGTGTGTGCCTGTGTAAAGATATACATATAAATACACATGTATATGTATATATGTAGAAATATATATATATGTATGTATATGTGTGTTACGTGATCATACGTAAGTTTAGGTAAATAAAAATGATCTCTTGCTCGTATTTTTTCAAAATTCCTTAGTGTAATTTCCTGCTCATACCTCTCTATCCTTTTGTATTGATCTTGCTCCCCAGCTAATCAGCCTTTTTATGTTTTTGCTACTTACTCATTTACATCACCTGTAGTCTGTTATTCCCCTCTTTAGCAGAACCCCTCCCCACAGTTTGTTTTCACTATCCTTGTTTTTGAGGTTGTTCTCTATTGTATGTTCTCAACAGAAGACATGAAGATAAACCCACAGATGAGAAAGAATATGCTATGTTTGTGTCTTTCAGTCTGGATTACCTGATGTACCACATTTTCATTATCCACTCCTTGGTTGAAAGACATTTGTTTCTATTTCCTAGATACTGAAAATAGAGCAGCAATGAATGTGGCTAATTAATGGAGTAGGATGTTGAGTTCTTTGAGTATATGCCAAGGAATGCTATAACTGGGTCATATGATAGATTTATTTTTAGCTTTTTGAGAATTCTCTGCACTGATTTCCATAGTGGTTGCACCAGGTTGGCATTTTATCTACAGTGGATGATAGTTCCCTTTTCCCCATAGCCCTTTTAGAATCTCTTGGCAATGTTTTTCTTGATCTACATGATTCTGAATGGGTCAGATGAAATCGCAGAGTTACTTTGATTTACATTTTCCTAATTGGTAAGTATAATGAACACATTTGAGTCAATTGTTGGCCAAGTTTATTTCTTCTTTCTGTTCATATCCAGAGTCCACCCTTTAATGGGGTCATTTCTTATCTTGGTATTTTGCTTTTCTCATATATTCTAGATATTAATCCACTGTCAAGTGTATAGCTGGAAAGAATTTATCTCTATGAGTTTCATCTTTATGTGACTGATTCATTAATTCTATTTGCAAAACCTTTTCTACCAAAGTACCTAGCATGCAAACTCATATTTGAGTATTTTATCATGGGTATCTAAGAGCCTTTCAAAATAATGGGCTATCATTATAGCCTTTTGTTACCTCCAAGATGATGAGGGAAAGTTCATATTGCTGAACACATCACACACTTCAGACGCAGGGTGTGGAGGATTCAAGCATGGTCTGATCTGAAAGCCTCTCTGGGGTCTACTTTTCATGGAGAGTTGCTATGCAAGATGACAAGGGAGGGAAGCAACAAATGGTACTATTGAGCTCTGTGCCTGTGAAGCACATCAATGACCAGAGTGACAAGACATTTCCAAAGGTAGAGTAGTGGCTCTCATATCTTGATGGTAACCAACAGCTATTAATTTGGGTTTAAAATCACTCAACAAGAGGGAAATCAAGCCTGATAATAGAAACTTCATGGGGCTTGTGAAATTATGGATCTTAGATAACCTTCCACTGCTAATTTGCTATATCATAATTCCTAACTTCAATCTAAATACCTATCCTTATAACCACATATAACTGTACCTCTCACCCCCTCATGAAAGAAGCTTCTCCTTGAAGTAGAGATAGAAAATTTCAGGAAGCCACAGTTAGGGGGAACACAGAGAACAAATGATTGCAGAGTGTCCAGTCCTCATGGATACACAGTACATGTGCCTACAGTTCAATGAATAGTGTGGAAGAGAGATCAGAAAACAATACTTATAATAGCCAAAGGACCAGTAAGTCTGCTGTGAGATCTTGCTGCCTAGAAAATGACAGGGAAGCTATATCCAAGATTGCTCAACAATATGGTTGCTCAAACAGGTCCTGAACAATGGCCAAAAAAACAGACATACTGTTGTAGAAGGGGGAAATCTCATCTGGCCCAACCTTTAGACAAAGAACAATCGGCAACTAAGGACTCTGTTCGAAAAGATAGCAAAGAGTCTTTCCTAGAAATATGTCCCCTAACTTGTTATCTAATTTGAAGTCTCCAACCACTTAGAATATGAAAGCAGACACATCAGTTTATGCAATTTTATTTATTCATTTAAACATATATAATGATAACAATTAAAGAAAAGGCATCATGAATCTGAGAGGGAGTGAAGGAAGGGTACATTTAATATTGTAATTAAATTTTACTTTAAAATTAAAATGTATTTTTTTAAAAATAAAGTATAATCAGATGATAGACATTTTGTGTAACTGGATTCTAACTATAATGAGGAAATCATATTGCCTAAAATCTAAATATAGCCTGACCACTGACATGCAAGAAAAATTAGACTAGGTTATAGAAATACATAGGTGTCTGTCTGTGTGTGTGTGTGTGTGTGTGTGTGAGAGAGAGAGAGAGAGAGAGAGAGAGAGAGAGAGAGAGGAAGAGAGAGAGAGAGAGAGAGAGAAAGAGAGGTGGGCAGGAAAGTATAGGGACAGGATGTCAACCCAGGACCTTGATTGTCTTGAGTACACACACATACACACACACACACACACACACACACACACACACACACACACACACCTTCTACAATAAAGTCATTATCAATCCTTGGGATCACAATCATGCTGCCTTCTCCAAAGAAAGTCACCAATAAGTGCTATCTGTGGCTCTCTATAAACTCAATGTAACTCCTCTTTTGTAGCCAAATGCATCCTAGAGTGTGATCAGGATCTAGAGGCATTGGACTAATAAAATGTGACTGGTTTGTGAACATTGCAGGATATTTGATTACATTGTGACACCCTGAGACTTTTAATCAAGTTTACCTTGAATCAGGGGGTGGGGCAAGTGACTACAATTAGCCATAGAGAAACTAGGAATATGGATAGAGAAGCAAAGGAAGGATTAGAGAAAGACTTGGAGATTTCATGGTCTCTTCAATCTAGGAAGTGTGGAGAAGTTAGCTTGTCATTCCTAGGCCACTTTTTGGACCTATCAGGTTTTCACCCCATTGTTTGACTCTGGAGTCTTTATTTGTATTAGAATAAAGAAAAGGAAGAGGATAAATGCTATAATTACATTTTAAAATAAAAAAGTACTTACTTTAAAAATAAAGTTTTATTAGATGATACATTCAATTGTTTCTATATTTTGTGTAACTTATTTCAAACTACAAAGAGAATCAAATTGCTGTAAAAATCCAAATCTAGCCTTATCCCCGACACACAAGAAAAAATAGACTAAATTCAAGGCATATTTAAGTGTGCATGTGAGGTAGGAAAGTATAGGAACTACTTGGCAACTAAGAAACTTGCTTGGCTTGTATAAACACACACACACTTGCACACACAGACACACAGACACACATACACACAGACACAACACACACACATACACACACACACACACACACACACATAGACACACACACACCTTACACAATGAAGCCTTTATCAACCCATGGAATCATAACCTGCATTGAGATTCATACAACCTCTGAAAAGCTGTAGCTCTTTCTATAGTAATATTTTCACCCATTTTTTCAATCTTGTTTCCTTCACATTATGACACCTAATTTAAATAAATGTATACCAAAAAAGTTAGGATTGTAGCAAAACTATCTGCACAAGCTCTAATAAAAAGAAATGTTTAATATATAAAATAAGCAGGTATGTGTCTAGACATCTAGAAGTTAGTGGTATCTGTATATACTCTATAGTTATAAAGTGACCTCACTTTTTCCATCTCACTTTAATGTCCCCCTTCCCCCATAATTTGTGTATGCATACCCAATGGTATCTTAGCTGCAAAGAAAAATGAAACTGTTAGAAAACAGATGAATGTCCAAAGTGTATGAGATAAACAGATCCAAAAAAGACAAAAAAAAAAAAAAAAAAAAAAAAAACTCATGCCTATTCTCATTTTCAGATTTTAGCTGTTTGTGCACATGGAAATAATTCTGAGACTGATGGTAAGTTAGGAAACAAGGTAGAGGACCAGGACAGGCAATGAAATGAGACATATTGAGGATTTGCACAGAATGCAAACAATGTGAAAGCAGAAACCAGGGACTTGGAACTGTAAGAGTTCAGAGTCATGGAAAAGAGAATTGAGGAAAGTTGCAACAGAAGCAACAAAAAGCAGTGATTTCAAAAATGCTGCAATGAAACCTAGTACTTTGTATTCTAATAAACTATATTAATGTACATTAGGATGTCAATTTTTAAATAAAACACAAATGATAACTAAAAACAGTAAAATTAAGGTCTGAAGGTTATATAGTTTAAATTTTTAATTCTGCTTGTATTTATATTTACAAGTCTAATTCCTATTGCAACACACAATCTCTCTCTCTCTCTGTAACACACACACACACACAAACACAAACACACACATACACACCACTCCACCTAACTGTGATGGTACTAGAAACTCAAATCTTTGAGAGAAGATAAGTCCATAATGGTGGACCTGTTATGAGTGAATTGGTATCTTAATAAATTAATACCCATGAGGGAATTCTTCCTAGCCCTGTGTTCTCTTCCAGATGGGGACAGTAAGTGTTCAGAGGAGATGCAAAATGGATCATCAACACACATCAAATATAATGGAAACTTTGTGTTAGACTCCCAGACACGAGTATAGTGAGAAATACTCTGATTTTGAATAAAACACCAAATCCATGCTTTCCCATTATATAAATGATTTAAAAGCACACCATTGTTTCAGCAATTAAATACGTTATAATCCCTTCTAGCTACAATCATAGTTGTGAAGATATTAAATTAGCCATGGTTATGGATGGCATCCACAAACAAGGGCTATAGTGAAGCATTTATTCTGAAATCACAAAGAAGACAAAAAAGCGAAGAAGAGGTAATTCTAGGTTCCATAAAAAATCTAGCTTCCACATATCATGAAATAACATGAATTATCTCATCTCTCTCTCTCTCTCTCTCTCTCTCTCTCTCACACACACACACACACACAGAGAGAGAGAGAGAAGTCATATACATGCATGCACAGACATACACACAGTATTGGTGTGGATCAAGGTATGACAAGAACATAAACAACATTATAAGAGAAGCAGTATGTGCCTGAAGAACAACACAAGTGCTATGGCTTATGTCAATGTACCATTTGGGACTTACAAACTCCATTTAAGCAGCACATTTAGCCAGAGTAAAATTAAGCCAAGAATTATTTAAATGGAGACTAGAGGGAGATGATTTAGCCATTAGTAGCACTGGTTGCTCTTCCAGAGGACCCAAGTTCAGTTCTTAGCAGACAGTTGGCAGGATATATCCTTCTGTAACTCCAATTCCAGGGGATCCAACACCTTTCTTTAGTCTCCAAGAATACAGTATGTTCCTGGTACATAGGCATATGGGACACACATACACACACACACACGTAAATACTAAAAAATAAGTAATTCTCACAGTGTATTTGATTCCAAACCTCTCAATTAGATAACTTTGCTTCCTTTATTCCTTACTCTTATCCCTTATTCCCATATGGTTTTCATCTTCCTGTGAACACTGAGTTGAGTTTGTATACTAATGTCCCATTTTCTTTCAGACAAGAATACTGTCAGGTCTCTCTGTTCCATGTGCTCCTTGATCCATTTCCTATAACAAAAACTTTTAGCCCACTATAACAAAGGAAAGGCAGTGAAGTGTGTGTTTTAGTAATCTTATAACCCAGACCAGTCTTCTCCTGCCCCTAGAGATTATTTAAGTTCAGGATTTTATGAATCAAACATGACTTACTCTGGGTCAGGTCTCTCAGGGTTACACACAATGAAACCCTTTGCTTTCTAGGTAGGAAACATAAAGGAATACCATGCAAGGTGAAGGCTTTTTTTGTCACCAGCTGGTACAATTTTTCTCTATAGCACAGCTTTCAAAGAGTTCAGAGTGGGAGCTATCAAGGGTAACAGTGTTCAAAGAACCATGTTTGACTTCTCTCTCTCTCTCTCTCTCTCTCTCTCTCTCTCTCTCTCTCTCTCTCTCTGTGTGTGTGTGTGTGTGTGTCTCCCTCACTCTCCCTTTTGTGTTTGTGCAAAATATTTGAACTTGCTGAAAAGTAAAATAGCTTAAAAAGAACAAAATAACAATTTGTGTTCTTCAAAGTGCAATGCATGTAAGTTTCAGAAAGTTGTTCTAATAAGGCCCTGTTCTCTGAGATAAAGAGAAATGATAGAATTTTGCTATTTTGATAGATATAAAAATGGAGTCATTGAAGGTTTATATAATTGGATGATAGTGGATTGCCTCTCAGCAGAGAAGTTAGGACTAGATCCACATATCAGCACTTTTCCCATTGAGCCACCCTGTCCATACTACAAACCAAAAATGCAGTTTCTGTTTGCTTTTATGACCAAGTTGTTGTCGTTTAGGAAAAATTCACTCGTCTTCCACTTTACCTTTATGAAATAAAATCGACCATTTATAAGAGAGTAAGCAGTTTCAAAACCTTGTCTTTGTATTCTATAAACAACTTTCCTTTCTTCTTTCATGAGAATGACAAGAAATAGCATCTACCTTACACAGAACAGGACCAGTTATCAAGAAAACTACTCTCTAACCTGGAAACCAGTCTACCTTGGGCACTCAGCATGCAAGTATCATAAAAAGAGTGTGTGTTTGTGTGTCTGTGTCTGTGTGTGTGTGTGTGTGTGTGTGTGTGTGTGTGTGTGCATAAGATGTTTTTCTCACATTGAGAAACACCCCCTACACTCAGCCTCACTCTGAGACAAATTAAATCGCGAATGTACAAAGGACTATTTTTTGTACCATAAAATGATTTTAGGAACTTATTCTTGTGAAACTTTGGTGGGAGAGTCAGAAATAAGTCCCAAAGTTATATGAGTCTGATAAGTAAAGCCAAGTAGTTAAATGTATGCTATGTGCTTGCCACTCCTTTGGAGAACTTCTCCAGTATTCTCAATCCCACTCTGTGCCTAGAAGTATGTCCATGTGGGTGGATTTCTAAACAACTTCTCCAGGATCATGGCAGAGTTTTGTGACGATAAGAAAAGCATCATATTCATAGGCATATTTTTATACTTAAGATTTTTCTTTAAGTGGGTCCCAGAAGCATTAGTAAGAAATTAAAAGAGACAAGGAAAGTAAGACTATGCTATTTATTTTCTGCATCTCGTGTGTGTGTGTGTGTGTGTGTGTGTGTGTGTGTGTGTGTGTGTGTGTGTGAGTGTGTGTGTATGTATGTTGATGTTTTTGTTTATTCTTCTTGGCTTCTCAGACCTGTAGATAGAAACCAGATTTGATATTACAGTCTCTCCACATCTTTGAAACTAGCCCTTGTACTAATTCTTCTTGATTTAACCTAATCTTTGCATGCCATCTGTTTCCTGTTGGCATTCTGTTATAAACCAGTTACTTACTTTCTTTAAACTTAATTATTCATAGATAATGGGATAATGAGAGTATTTCCTTCAAGTAGTTCTCTTGAGAAATAAAGCTGTACTTCAGAAAATAAATAAACAAACAAATGAACAAATGAATGAATGAATAGAATTGAGGACTAATTGTAATTACCAATTGTAATTACTAATTATAATACAAAGTAATTAACTAGACTAGCCAGGAATTACACAGTGTTACCTAGTAAGCCACACCTGAAATTATACAATTTAAAACAATCAATATTTTATCCACTCATACATCAAGTAATTTAGGTTGGATGTAACAGGATAGTTTACAACTGATATTGCCTGAAATCACTTATATAGAAAACCTTAGTTTGGAAATATATAGAAGCTGAAAGTGTAAGATGCATGATTCACATGTTATCTTTCCCCATGTGGTGATTGTTCTTCAGGAGCATGGACATCTGTGTTAGTTCCATGCAATACATAGAAAAAGCACCCAAGCACACAGTTATCTAGACATAGAACCCGTAAAGTGTTGCATCCATTCATCCTCTATATAAAAAGAGTAAGGGTGGTGTTGATGTCAGAGAAATGACAGGTGGCACTGAAATTCAGGAGTTCAGCCCACCAGAATGCAAGGCATTGATGGATAAATCTCACATTGGCAAGGCCCCAAGGGGTTCCATTAGAGAATGTCTCTTGCTACTGCTCTGTCTTTACATGTTTGCTGCTGCCATTTTTCTCTCTGGTATCTGCCATGGCTTAAGCGGTATGAGAGGATACCTACTGCTTTTCATGTTCTGTGATTGTCATGGAAATTTCCTGTTAGACTGGGCATTTTTGCTTGTGGATTCTTACAGAGATGGTTTCCTCTAAAGCTGTACTGTTTAACATGTCCTTTCCCCCTGATAAAGGAGGGGCTGAAGAAGATAGAAAATTAGAATGTCATACTTAGGACCTATGAGTTTGTCTTGGTGAGCTGTATAGACTATGGTTTAGTTTAATCATTAATTAAAACAATCAAGTGCCAGGATTAGATCAAGTTCTTTTTGATATTAGAAAGGGTATTCAGGGGTTTCAGTGTGCATCATAACTACAAAAATAAAAGCTTTAAATGATTGACTTAATGTAATGAGAAAGCAAAGAATTGGATGGTTAGGTAAGGTAGTTGGACTACTGCTTATGTAAATGGTTTTGGCTGAAAGGCTCCTGATATATGAGAAGCCTAAATGATAAATGTTGTGGTAATAATTTGTTTTTCATCTATAATGTGTAAAATGTGTAATAATGTAAGAGATGTAGAGTACATGTTTTTACTTTTATTTATTGTAACATTCACGTAAAAATAGAATTTAACCACATTGTGATTTTTATAATGCTTGAAGGATTTTACTAGGTTATATAACGTATATGGGAACATATAAGAAAGAGAAGGAAAAATCCAGAATAGATGAAGAGGAAAAGCATCAGAGTAGAATAGAACATAAAAAGAATAGAGAGAAAAAAAAAGAATAATATATAGAAAAAGAAGTCTGTGTGATTTCATCACCAACTCCGCATTTCATTCCTAGACTCTCTGACATGCTGAAGGCAAGGAAATAAGCCAGCCAGCCTAAGTTCAAGCAGCCAAAGGAAGGAATTCTTTCTATCCTTTATCAGAAGCATGAAAACCCTACTGAGGGTGGGGTCTGTATCCCACGTTGGAGGGAAGACATAACCATGCTAGTAATTTGTTGCACAAAAGTATTGACTTTTATCACATGTAATGTGTGTAACAATTGTCATATGTGCTATAACATTTTTTATTTATTTTTTATTTTACATGTCGATCCCAGTTCTCTATCCCTCTCATCCTCCCTCCCTCCCTCTTACAATCTCTGCCCCCTCACAAGCACCCTGAGCACCCTTCCCTCCCATCCCCCCAACCCACTTCCATATGTAGGGCAATGACATCCAGGTGGGGTCAGTAAGTCTGTCAAGTGATTTAAAGTAGGGACTAGGACTGCTCTCCTGTCTATAGGTTAAGGCAGTAGCCCTCCATGGAGGATGTGTACTCAAAGTCCTTTTGTGCACCAAGAATACATTCTGATTCCACTGTCTGAGGTTCCTTAAACTGATCAGTCATTCTGGCTGAGACCCATATTCAGGGGAGCCTGAGTCATTCCCATGCTGTATTCCCCGCTATCAGTCTGGGGGCCAGTTTGCTCCTCCTAGTTCAGGTCAGCTGTCTCTATGTGTTTCTGAAACCTGGTCTTGTCCTCTCCCTCTGCATCTGGATTCTAGTTCGACTCATTGTTTAGTTATGGGTGGTTGCTTCTGTTTCTAACAGGTACTAGATAAGGGTGCCATGATGTTGGATAAGTTAGTTGTTAATCTCAATATCCGGGAAGGGCATTTATGGTCGCCTTTCCACAGTTGCTCAAATTGTTAGTTGGTGGCAGTCTTATAGGTCTCTGAACATTTCTCTAGGTTCAGTTTGCTCTCGAAACCAATAATGGAACCCTCTTTTATGTTCTCTCTTCTCTCTTCTATTCCTACCATGACTCAATTTTCCTACCTGCACATGCTTCCTCTCTTCTACTTCACTTTCTCCTACTTCACTCTCCATTCACTGCCCCCCCCACTTCCATGTGCTCTGGGGGACTTGTCCCTTCTCTTCTGTGAGGGACTTCATATGAATCTCTTAGAATAAACCCTGTACCCTAGTTCCTCTGCTGGTGTGTATTATAGGCTTGTGATCCTTTTTTCTATGTCTAAAATCCATATATGAGTGAACATACCATGTTCCTCTTTTTGTGACTGGGTTACCTCATTCAGGATAGTTTCTTCAAGTGCCATCCATTTGCCTGCAAATTTCAAAATTACATTATTTTTTTTCTGCTAAGTACTATTCCATTGTGTAAATTGCCACATATTCTTTGTCCATTCTTCAGTTGAGGGGCATCTAGGTTCTTGCTTCCAGGTTCTTGCTATTACAAATAATGCTGCTCTGAACATAGTTGAGCACATGTCTTTGTTGCTTGGATGTGGATCATTTGGGTATCTGACTAAGAGGGGGATTGCCGGGCCCTGGGGTAAACTAATTCCCTTTTTCCTGAGGAACCACCATACTGGTCTCCAAAATGGCTGTACATGTTTGCACTTCCACCAGCAGTGCAGGAGTACACCCCTTTCTCCACATCCTCTCCAGCATTGGTGTTTCTAATTTTAACCATTCTGGCAGGAGTAAGATGTTATCTAAAAGTTGTTTTGGTTTGCATGTCCCTGATAGCTAAGGATGTTGAGAACTTTCTTAAGTGTCTTTCAGACTTTTTGATTTCCTCTATTGAAAATTCTTTCTTCAGTTCTGTACCCCATTTTTAATAGGGTTTTTTGGTGTTTTGTTGACTAGTTTCTTGAGTTCTTTGTATATTTTGGAGATCAGCCCTTTGTCAGATGAAGGGTTGGTGAAAATCTTTTCCCAGTCTGTGGGCTGCTATTTGGTCTTGTCCAATGTCCTTTGCCTTACAGGAGCTTCTAAGTTTGAAGAGGTCCCATTTATTAATTGTTGATCTCAGTGTCTGTGCTCCTGGATTTATGTTCAGGAAGTGGTCTCCTATACCAATTTGTTAAAGGGTATCTCCTACTTTCACTTCTAAGACGTTCAGTGTGGCTGGATTGATGTTGAGGTCTTTGATCCATTTGGCCTTTGAGTTTTGTGCATGGTGACAGACAGGGGTCTAACTGCAATCTTTTACACATCACCATCCAATTGTGCCAGCCCCATTTGTTGAAGATGCTTTCCTTGCCCCATTGTATTCTTTTAGCTGTTTTGTCAAACATCAGGTGTTCATAGGTATGTGGGTTTATATCACCATTTTCAATTTGATTCCATTGGTGTTCCTGTCTATTTTTGTGCCAATACCAGGCTGTTTTCAGAACTATAGCTCTGTAGTAGAGCTTAAAGTCATGGTGGTGGTGCCTCCTGAAGTTCTTTTATTGTATAAGGGTTGTTTTGGCTATGCTGGGCCTTTTGTTTTTCCATATAAAGTTGATTATTATCCTTTCAAGGTCAGTGAAGAATTGTGGTGGGATATTAATGGGGATTTCATTGAATCTGTAAATTGTTTTTGGCAAGATTTCCATTTTTACTCTATTTATCCTACCTATCCAAGAGCATGGAAGATCTTTCCAGTTTCTGGTTTCTTCTTTAATATCTTTCTTTAGAGCCACAAAGTTCTAATTATGTCTTTCACTTATTTGGTAAGCATTACCACAAGATTCTTTATGTTGTTTTTGTCTATTGTAAAGGGTAATGTTTCTGTGATTTCTTTCTCATCCTGTTTGTTTTCTGAATAAATTGGGGCTACTGATTTTTTTTTAGTTGATCTTGTATCCTGCTAGTTTGCTGAAGATGTTTATCAGCTGTAGGATTTCTCTGGTAGAGTTTCTAGGGTCACTTAAGTAAACTATCATATCATCTGCAAATAGAGACAGTTTGACTCCTTCCTTTCCAAATTGGATTCCCTTGATCTCCTTTTGTTGTCTTATAGTTTTGATCTCCTTTTGTTGTCTTATAGCTTTAGCTAGAACTTCAAGTACAATATTGAAGATATATGGAGACAGAGGGCAGCCTTGTCTTGTTCCTGATTTCAGAAGAATCACCTTAAGCTTCTCTCCAATCAGTTTGGTGTTAGCTGTTGGTTGGTTTGCTGTATATTGCTCTTATTATGTTTATGTATGTGCCTGTTAATCCTGAGCTCTCTAAGACCTTTATCATGAAAGGTTGTTTAATTGTGTTGAAGGCTTTTACAGCATCTAGGGAGATAATCATATGGTTTCTTTTTCAGTTTTTTATATGGTGGATCATGTTGATAGATTTTAGTATATTAAACCTTCCCTGCAATCCACAGATGAAGCCTAATTGGTCATGTTGGATGATTTTCCTGATGTATTCTTGGATTTATTCATTCAACAACAATGTATTGAGAAAGAATTGAGTTCTACTACAGAAGCCAATATTGTGCAACAACCTAATGTCCCTATCTTCTGTCTTCTTCAGCTAGAAGAACAGTGTTCACAACAACTAAAAACTAAGAATATGATCACACTAGCCTTTAGCTAGTGGTCAAACCTCTAGTTGGCAAAATCATTGACCAGAAATAAAATTCCTTACAGTCAACTAAACTCCAAAGTCCTAAACTTCATTCAATAATTTATCTATATCCCTTCCTGCTGTGAACACAGTTGTTACCCTCATAAACAAACAAGAACAGAAAAAGAAAACAAAAAATCATGTGTTTCAACTACACTGCTCTACTTACTAGATGAGCTTGTGTTGAGACAATATTTCCTGTATTGTAGTGTGCATGTTAACTCCACAGCTTTATATGAGAAACTTTGTACCAGATATGAGCCTGCTTATTCAAGATTCCTATGAAAATTTTACCAATCATAAAGCACAGCTAAAAATCCGTTTTGCATTACTGTGTTAGCCATCTAGTTAGTGCAAAACAAATGACATCTTAGAATGGGCTTCTACCCTTTATTTTGTCTGTGACACAGAAAGAACTTTAGAAAGTAACCAAGTTTCCTTCTAAGTAATATGTTGAGTGACAGTTGGATACTGTTAAGAACTTTTGTCCTGCTTCCCATCCCAAAACAGAATAATTCTTCTCATGTTGTGGTATGCATGTTTCTCAAAATCAACTAGTACAGAGCATTTGGGATGTGCACATTGGTACAGAGCCAGATACATCAAATGCAATGGCCCCTATTATACTTATCTCATGCTATAAACATCCCTTTCCCCAAATCCATGATGCATTTCAAAACATTGTGTCCCCCCACTGATTTTGTGCCTCTCATCAAATGCGTTCCTGTGCTTAGTGTTCCCCACAAAACTATGAACTCTTTTCTGAACTATGCTTAACTTTACTTATTCCGTATTAAAGTACTATAGAATGTGTTTAAATATCAATGACCCACATAAACGTTGATTTTCTCACAGTAAATGATATCCATTAAAAAAAGAGAGTGATTTCTGTTCCATGATTATCACATAAGTAAATCCTAGTCCAACATGAGAATTCTTTATATGTTGTAAGTGGCTAGGAATCATTTAATATTGCAGTTAACTTCGTATTCAATTTGCTAAGGTCTCTTATTACAATATGTCTATACTAATTGTTGGGCTAGAAATATTTCTTCATTTGCTATCAATCAGTTCATTCCATTAAGCACAAAAACAATCTAGATTGTCTACTCTAATAAAATCTACCTCTTTTATTCAGACAAACATTTTCCTAAAATCTATAGTATTCAATAAAATTTTTGGACACACATGTACTATTTAAATAAAGAAAATTAAATATTGCTTGCCCTAATTAATATCACATGGCCACTATCACATGCAGGTCTACACCACCTCATTTAGATGGAAAGAAAGGAACTCTGAGCTCTTGCTCTACCATTTGAATAAAGAAGGAAGTTGCTTCTTGAAAGGCATTTGATGGGATGGTTTCAAACAGACAATTTAATATCAGGGTTCAGAATGAGTTCTTTTGATATGAATGCAAATGCGCACTCTATGAAAAGCCTTTTCCTGGACACTGAACTCCAGTAAACTTAATCTTCTCCTATTTCTGTCTTCCCATAGAAAATGCAGATATAGTTACACAGGCATAAAGACTGAGGCAATATTGTTTACTCAGGAATTTATTCAAACAACAATTTCTTTGAAATAATCTAAGGAGAAAAGAGAGTAAAGGAATAAACTCATACCATCTTGTAATAGTGCTATAGATCCACTGGACGCTTGTAAATCTAAGGTATGGTGTTCCTTCCAATGATTCTTTTATTTCCTATCTCAATACATTTTACTATCTCATTTTTTTCTAGTGATCATTTTATCATTACTCCATTGAGCATAAATTATTTGCAATTATGCCATAAAAAGACTCAAAGAATGCTGAACCTCACAAAAAAGATGATGCACATTATCTCTCAGTTATATCTATGACTCCACAAGCTACTGGATCATCATTCAAGGCATATACAAACAAGTATATGCCTTTAGTGTCTGCTTTTTAAATTTCTTTAATCAGAATCAAATTTAAATAGTACTGAATTTCCTGTTTCTATCTCATGATAGCAAAGAAAATAAAAAAAAATATAAATGAAAAAGTATCATAAGTATTCAATAAATCAGACAAATGCAAAGTATAATTAGAATAGTGAAACTTATTGCATAAGTGAAATTTGAGACTTTATATCTTTAGATGACAGCATTCCTGATGACTATTAATGTGAAAAATTGACAAATAGTATATTTCTGAGGGTAAAAGTGGGATGGCAATCATTCAACATTCAAGATGTAAGCCTTTGTGAGATGGTCATGAAGCTGCACTCTCACATTGTTTAGAATGTCCCTGTGCCAAATTTTCCAGAAGTGGTTTGCTGAACTCCAGGACTCACAAAAGTTTCAAGCAGTATTTCTTTCTTCTGGCTCTTTTTTTAAAAAATAATATATTTAATTATTTTGATAGTTCAAGTTACTTAAAGTTATAATGATTGGGAAGAATATAATGTACCCAATTGATAACAGTGATTAGTTCTCTTAGGAAATCAAAACTAAGGTGTTTTTAAGTTGAGATGCACAAGTATATTGATTTATTTTCATAGACTATGATGTAAAAGTTTATGATTAATTTGGCTCACAGTCTCAGGGTTCAGTTCATAGCCATTTGTCTGTGGACAGAACATCTCTCTGATGGAATATATTATCATCTCACAACACACAGGAAGTAGGTTGAAACAGTAATAAGAAAGGGTCAGAGAAAATCATAATTCCCCAAAGCATCCCCTTGTGATTTATTTCCTCCAACCAGGCAGGAAATCATGCCACCATTTAGCAATCAGTTCAGATTTTCAACATATTGATGGCTCAAATGACTAATGGTGTCACACCTCTCATGACCTAATAACCTATTTAAACAAACCACCATTGAGCATTGTTCACCATCTAAACTTTTATTAATTAAATCTAACTGACAATCAAAATTAAGCATCACAAGCCACCCATTATCACCTTTGAACCCAAAGATATTTCCCTAAACCTTATATCCCATCCAGCTCTTCAAACTGGATCATATCCTTCCCTCAATTGTCAATGGTTTCATTTCATCTTCTCCCCAGCCTTAATACTTCCAAAATCATTCAAAGACCTAAGTTAAAAGTCAAAGTTTCTTCTAAGATCAAAGCAAACTCTTGGCTGCCAGGTCTGTAAAATCATAGTAAAATCTAAATGCTTCCAAGATACAGTTGCATAGAGTAAAATTTTCTGTTCCAAAAGGGAAAGATGGGAGAATTACAACAAAAACAAGACTCAAGTCCACCAGAACAAACATTTAAACACATGCTCTTTCAAGGCTACATTCAGTTACAGGAACAAGTGTCATGATATTGTATTGCTACATAATTCTTGACTTTCTGGATGTTAACTTCAGTGACTAAATAACTCTTGCATTCTCTATACCTGAAAAGCCAGTATTTCATGGATGATGATTTTAGCAGCAAATAAGTTGCCCTTTATCTGTCTGGGTAGTTGAGCATGATGAAATAAATCATGGAGAACAGCTGTCTAGGTAGGCCTGTACAACCAGTGTGCCTCACGAGTTCTCTCTTTTGAGAGAAGGTATTTTAAATGAATTTACTCATTCAAACCCTCTGGTCCTTCTATGATGGTAAGATCTGTTTAATGTCTGTCATGACCCAATGCATTTTTGCTACTATCCCAGTGTACATCACCTCATTCCTTTTGTTCTTATTGATGACATTTGTCTTTTTAAATTCTTGGACTGTTTCATGTTAAAAAAAAAAAAAAAGATTCATTTTTGTTATCTCTAGTTACCTTCTTTCAGAACCCTTATCCGTAGAAATATTTCCTCTTCCCAAATGGTTCTCCTTATCCTCCTACTTTCATGTCTCTCTCTGTGTGTGTGTGTGTGTGTGTGTGTGTGTGTGTGTGTGTGTGTGTGTGTATGCATGTGAGAGAGAGAGAGAGAGAGACAGAGACAGAGGGAGACAGAGAGACTCACAGACAGACATTATAGGGATATTTCATTTTCCCAAGGGATTCCTCTCCTAGGTGTGTGTGTGTGTGTGTGTGTGTGTGTCTGAGAGACACAGAGAAGGAAAGAATGAAACAAAGATGGGGGAGACAGGGAGAGATCGAGACAATGAGAAAAGAGGTAAAAGGACAAAAAGACTCACTGAGTTTAATTGGATTGCTGCATGAAATTGGGTGTGAAGTCACTTATGACAGCATGGGCAACTCCTCAGTGGTTACACCACTGGAAAAAGTGACCTGCACCCCTAGCTGCCATTCATTGTCAATTCTTCATAAGGAACTAACCTCTCTAATAGCTCCATATTCTTTGCCTACAATTTTAAATATAATTTTTTCTTTTTCCTTTTCTAATCTTCAAGTTTTTCTGTTTGATCACAAATCTCAGTAAAATTTTCTAAAATTGGCCATAAAAAATCATGGTACAGTGTAAATGCTGTGCTCTTTTGAAAATTCCAAAATATTAGCTCATTTCATTGAAACCAGCCTACCACAGTCTTAGGAAATGAATACAATTTGTATGTGTGTAACATCTATATATTTTAGGACAATTACTAGTGGGGTAGTTGATCCTATCTGAAACACTATGAATTTGACCTTTAATATCTACATGTTTGTTGATATCCTGGTCTGATGATTCACCAGATGAATACACTGTTACAAACAGTATTTTCCAATTACTTCTGCAAACTATTCAAACTATTCATGAGCCACAGGATTAGGTACTTATAATAATGACTCCACTTCTGGCAACAATCTTTTATACTAGTTACTTTTGCATTTCTGCAAAGAACTATCCAATAATAAGAACTTAAATAAAGAGAGGGGTTTAATCAATAACATGCATTTAGTTAGTTTTCATGTGGTTTCAATCATTTCAGTCCAGAGTTCTTTGCTCCATTCATTATGGGTCTATATTGAGACAACACATGTTGCTAGTGGAAGTATGTGTCAGAAGAAAGACTGACACGTGACTATCAAGATATAATAATGAGAAAAGCACCAGGAACTAGGTATGTAACCTTCAAAGTCATTCTTCTGGTGAGCTACTTCCTTACCCAGACACACCTTCAAAAGATAGTGCCACAGACTGGAATGAAGTTTTTAGTATATAAACCTACTGGTGAGATTTGATACCTAAATCATAACAAAAAGTCTTAGCGTGATGTCCCTAGGACCAGGTGGATGGTGATGGTCAAGATACATCTCTGCAACAAATAGACATGCTCCAGAATTCTTAAGAAATGCTTGCCTATAAGGGTAAAAATATCTAATGGCTCACAATGAAGTGATCTCTAGGCTTAGACTATTATGACTTTGTGGAAAATGAAATTTTCCATAAAAGCTAGTGAATTCTCTAAGTTTGGATTTTATTTAGAATCTTTTATATCTGGAATCATAAATAAAACAAAAGTTTGCAGTGGAGTAGGGACTTAGCAGTAACAAAAAAATATCTTGCCTAAGAAATCTATTTTTGAGAGCATTTACTAGAAGGAAGTTAATGAAAGCATCATTCCATCAGTGTAGTATTGCAGCTATATGAGCTAGTGGGTGATGATAGGACACAGGAAGGAAGACCCTGGTGGGGCAGAACAAGGCTGTTTATGGTCGTGAAAGAGTTTTTTTTTTTTTTTTTTTTTTTTTTTTTTGCAAAGAAAGAAGCAGCCTTTTTTAGGGAAGATGTCATTAGCTTTTCCATGGAGGACACTGACCCAGGCAATTTAACCACCCTTCAGAAGCAATCTCTCTGTTTCTCTATTTCACTGGGTTTCTCATGTTTCATTTAAACTCTTCTCCTGTTCTCTAAATTGCTTACAAAGTCTCAAGGAAGGGGAGAATAGCTTCTGTACACGTGCCGCCCTTTTTGCTGATTTTACAAATTATATACTTCACACTGGCCATTGAGAAGAGGCCATAGTGAAAAGTGATTTGCAAAAGGAAGCATTTTAGCTGTCATTATTAAGAGATGACAAAAACTGATGAGACATGTACATGGGTATGGGCAGGGAAATAATGAGACAAGTGAAGCAGGAGTGGGCACAGCCAGAAAGGGAACTGTGATAGATAGATAAAAATTGAAGTCACAATGCTGCACATGATGCCCAGGGTAAAACCTGACAAGACACTGTGACAGTATCACTGTCCTAGTGCCATGACACCTGGCTGTGAATGCTGGCACTTCCTCATATTAATTGTGTGACACCAAGAAATTAGTATAACATTGCATCCTTGGTTTAATATTCCAAGTCTGATTTGGTTATATTGTTGACAGTGTGAAATTGAATGTGAATTGCCAAGCACTTCCAAGGCTCCAGCACATAATAGCAGAAGCCAGTGTTTATGACTGAAGAATGTCTAAGACCCAAAGGAATCTTTAGGACTTTATAAACAAGAAGGAAGTAAGATGACACACCTTTATCCCCTGGACATATATAGAATCAAGAAGAATTCAAAATAAATGGTCAGAATATGATATGATCCCACTTCAGACATCATGAAACCCAGCCTTTCAATTTATAGATGAAAACTGCAATCCAAAAGGATTTGTGATTGCTTCGTATTTCAGATTCTAGAAAGTTTCGATTCCAAGAACTGGTTGCTCAGCTTACTTGTTCTGAATGCACTTTTCTGTTAGTGATGAGAGTCAGACTACCTGAAGTTCACCAGGCCTCATCCTGCATGTTATCCCCACACAAACCAGTTTTAATGCAATGAACAACCTCCCTCTTCTAGTCTCCATATTCTCATTGTTTCCAAAACAATGGCTTTGTTAGATGTCCTAAGTCACCATTTCTAGCAGACATTCGATATTATAGTAGTAAATACTTTGAGGACAAAATTAAAACATGCTAATATTCACAACTTAAAGAATTGCCAGCACAGTGGTGGCATAGGTTTTTAAGCGAAGCACTCAGGAGGATATCTGTGAGTTAAAAGTCAGCTAGCCTGTGCTACAGAGTGACTTCAAGGACAGCCAAGGATACAGAAAGACATTCTCTGTCTCAAAAGAATAAAATTTATAAAAAGTAATAAAGCCAGGATTTCTGAATCTTCTTCGAATCCCCCATGACAGTGCCCCTTACCAGCAGGAAGTAGTTTGGAAAGAACAACGCTCAAATTCCCAAATATTGCCTATAAATGTTTGTTTTCATTTAAATGGACTTGGTTATATAAAATAAATTTAAAAAAGTATAAAAAAAAGAAAAAAAACGTAATAACTGACCCATAGGCAGTTGTGATTATTTCATAAACAATGCTAGAAGTTTGTAATTTCAGTCCTTATCTTGTTCTGTATAAGCAACATCATTCTTAATTTTCTTCGGTTTTATTTATATATTTATATTACATTTATTTTGTCAGGCTGGCCATTGTAAACTTCACATAGTAACTTCATATATATATATATATATATATATATATATATATATATATATATATATAATCTGTAAAGACATTTCTAACAAAAAATGCATAATCTCTTTAGTTTAAGCACATCTACTAACTTCAAAATTTCCAGTAGATGCAGGGAGTTCGTATTTCTGGACTTATGTAAAGGAGACTTACCAAAACACAGTACAAGGATTAGTTGTGGTGATATTTTGTTTCTGATCTAGCAAATAAAGCTTGTTTGAAGATCAGATTGCAAACCTAGTCACACTAGTCAACTATATAGGTCAGGCTGTGTTAGCACATACCTTTAATCACAGCAGCCACACTAATTAGTCATTTAGGCTGGACGGTAGTGTTGTATGCCTTTGAAAGCAGTGCTAGAGGGGAATATAAGGTGAACAAGAATTCACTCTCTCATCAGTCTGAAGATTTCATGGAGATAAGACTCTTTAGCTTGAACCCCAATATCTGACTCTGGGATTTAATTATTCATGTTACAATTAGTTTAATGCATTATGTTGTCCAAACTATTGTGCCTTTGTATACACCCAAATATTATTCTAGATATTTCTAGGGATATGTTTTACTGATACATGTAGCATTTGTAATTATGTATTTTTAAGCAAAGGAGATTACCATCAATGTAAAATGACCTTGTACAATTGTTCAAATGGCTGTACAGATCAACACAGCTGAGGTTTCCTTGAGGAGGAGCTTGAAGGGAAGTGCAGGTAGGGTTGCCTCTTCCTTCCTCCCTCCTTCCTCCTTCCCTTTCTTCCTCCTTCCCCCTTCCTCCCTTTCTTCCCTGTCTGTCTCTTTCTTCCTTTCTGTGTCTCCATACCTCCCACACCCCAATGGGGCTTATATCTCTTTTCTGAAGAACATCAGTACAAGAGTATATAAACATAGGCAAATACCCAAGGAAGATATTGCCAAGCATTTGATAACACTAGGTATTATGGCAGATTAAGCTTGAATCTCTACAGATTAATCTACTAGGAGAATTGTGTCACTCAAATATGAGAATCTTGTAAGTAAGGGCATGAAAAATAAATGCTATTTCACGAGGATTGAAATTTTATATGCTTTTCAAAATTACTTAAACAAGGACATCAGAAAAGGAAGAACAAAAATAGAGGATTATGGGAGAGGTGTTATGGCTTAACAACACTTTTACCTGAAATTCCATTGTTCATAACTCAGTCACATCTCTACACCTAACTATAAGAAATCAGTGCTATCTTTTCATCAAATTGCAAAGTGCTTGAAAAACAGCACCATCACGTTAGTGTTAAAAGTAGCTTGCTGGAAAACATGTTTTCTTGTTAGGACCACAGTGTTGGCTAAAAAGTTTTGTAACTAACTTGTTAGGTTATTATGGTCTCAATACCAGAATGAAAATAGAAAATGGAAAAAAAAATAGAACAAGATGGCAAAGCAAGCAAAGTCTGAGGCAGGAGGCAATTTAAAACAGCAATTAGAGTCTAATTAAATCCAAAGTTTGGGATCATTATCAGAAGTGAGGACATAGCTAATTATGCAGAAAGCAAGCTTCAGTTCAGGTTATGGTCATTCAATAAGGGAATCTTTTCTTCCCAGCAGAAAACACTAATTTTCAAAACCACTTAAAAGATTCTCAATAATGGATGGTATTTATGTGTGTGCATTTTCATCTTTTTATCCATACTATCTATGTGGTGTTTATCCTTTGTACTTAAATCAACCTGAATCGTTTGTGATCGCATGGGAAACTTTTGCCTCATTGATTTTCCATAGCATTAAAATGTCACATTACCTCAAGGTGAAGAGCTAATAAGATGTGAATAATGATGATAATGATAAGAGAAGAAAAAGCATACACCTGAATATAAGTAAAGACCTCTAGTATGAAGCAAGTAACATTTACTAAGGAGGAAAAAGAGAACTTGGATGCTATTGCCATTCTCCCATTTATCCCACTTTAAAACTATACTTAAAAATGTATACATTTAATTTAAAACAATCTTACTTTACATACCAATACCAGTTCCCTCTCCCTTCCTTGTCTCCTCCAACATCTACCTATCCCACCCTCCAACTATTCCTCGGAGAAGGTGAGGCCTCCCATGAGCGATCATCAAATGACAATTTGAAGAATAAAGACCAATACATGTGTGGGCTTCCTTGATTTTACTACTATGGATACAATTCACAAGTATTCACTCTCCCAACTTCCTGTCTAGGGCAAATATCTGCACCAAAGTATAGAAAAGTCTATCTTGGTAAAACTATTGGAATTATTACAAGCATAGAGTCATTGAGTAAATGAACTCACTAATACATTTGTTTAGAATCCCAGAGAGTCCTCATATCACTCTGAACATCCAATTAGTTATCAGAAATGTTTGCCCAAGGATTCTATTTATACTACTAATATGAAAACCTAAATAAAGGTAGAAGGGAGTAACTCAGATCTGTTGTGTACACAATAAGCAAGAAGCTATTATAGGTACTTTAATATTGAAGATTCATAATTATAATCAAATGAATCTATCATTTCATTATTCCAGAAAGGACTTTCTTAATCCAACCCCCCATGTTCTACTGTAAGACATTTCTGTGGAATCCTGAATTTCAATTTTATACTGTTTTGAATCTTTTGATGAGTAGATGATTATTTTATGTTAGTTTTGCCACATTGGTACAGTATATGTAGAAAAGAGAGTAAGTTGCAGGCATCAGTTCTTTCTTTCCATCATGGGGGAACAAGAGAATGAACTCAGGTTATAACACTTGTCAGCAAGTGTCTCTACATGCTGAGCAAGCTCAGTGCCCCAGTGTGTGTGTGTGTGTGTGTGTGTGTGTGTGTGTGTGTGTGTGTGTGTGTGTTATTGTTTGATATCCATCTTCCCTTTTGGACTTTATGAAAAGAGACCTTTTCTTTTCATCTGGTTCATATCCTCAGTACCTGGCAAGAGACTAAATATAGTATGTGTCTCATGAAAGTCATCAGGCTTCTTCATTCTTACATTTGTACAAAGATGCTTGTGAATTTTGTAAGCTTAATAGACTTTGAGTCTTGTGAAACATTTCTGAGTTTATAAACTTCTTTCTTTCCTGCAGAAAAGAATGTTGTAGCCTGAAGGAAATATCTACATGATGGTGATGTGTATAATATATTTATTTGACCTGTGGTGTTATGAGTCTCATATTAATTTATAATCTGCCCATCAAAAAAGCATATCATATAAAATGGTTTTATCATTAAACGTTCTAGTTCTATGTATATTACTATAAATCTATAGTCACCAACAATACTTGGGTTATTTTCCAAAGGCAAGATAACACCAAGTCTTATTTAAGAAAAAAGAAAAACAAAACAAACAAAAAATTTGTTTTCACTTTTGTGCACATATTTTGCACCCATGTGAGTTTTTCCACTCTGTATCAATCTCCCTGGTCAATCCAAAATCATTTACACTGTCACTGCAATACACATTGACACAAAATTCACAGAGCAAATGAGAAAACTCTTAGCATCTACAGCAATTATGTATGGTAATTTCAAAAATAATACATGAAAATACTCAAATGCATGGGTGCACGTTACTTATCGCCAGGTGAAAGTCCTGAAAACAATCCCATTTCTACAGCATTTCTTCTTTTCCAGAGCCACTTCCAGCTAGTGATTAGGGCTCACACCTAACACCTACCAAGTAAAAGATATTCCAAATTGGCAATGGCATCCTCAACAGGGTCCAAAGTGAGTAGGATGCATTCTTCTATGAGAAAAAGATGGATGAGCTTCATGTGCTGTCATGTTTCTAGTTGATGTTTAGAAATTATTGAATAGGTCTGATCAAGCAGTGATTACTGATGAGAAAAATCAAGATTTTCCTTTTTACTCTGCCTCTTCCTATAAGCAGCTTCGACCCTTAAGCCAGGGGCTTATCATTCAAAGCTTTGTTTTTTTGTTGTTGTTTGTTTGTTTGTTTGTTTTGTTTTTGTTTTGTTTCTACACATTTTCTTATCTGTAAAAGAGAAATGGTTTATATTTTTGACTTACCTTAAATCATACTGAATAGTGATGACCATGTGTTTGAAAACAATACAGACCAACAGAAGTTGATACGTTTTTCAATTTGTAATCTTTTTTATAAACATAGAACAAGGAACTTGAAAACTGAAGAAAAAATGCCTGGTTGCATTGAGAGTTAAATTAATTTTTTTCCTTCTGTACCCTTAGATTGAAATGAAAATGCTACAGTGATGAAATGAAAGGAAAAACACAGAGGGAGGATAAAGTGGCCACTACAATTTAAGGTAAATGGATTTAGACTGTGAGGTGGAACTGCTGGCTCCTATTCCCCAGTGCAACTCTTTGGTCTCATTTTTCTTCACTTTCAAATACATATTTCTTACTGCTTTGATGAAGTTACTTTGTGAAGAACTTAGGTTATTTACTTAAACTCTGGAGTATTGGCTGGGAAGGGAGACCAAGGGAAAATAATTTTTCAAAGGGAAATGAAAAGATGATGCAGAGAACTGAAGAAAAATTAGCCATCTGCTGGACCATTTCTTTACAAAGGTTCTCAGCACTCATGGGCAGCTGAGTCTCCTCAACTGCTCTCAGTGAGCAGAAAAACTCTCCAAAAGGAAAAGATAACTAAAGTTCAAAAAGTTTTGGAGACTCAGCCAAGGATACAGAGAGTTAATAAATGATGGTCTTGAGTAGACTCATTCCTCCTGTACTCCTTGATGAAAGACGATCAGAATCTTTTAGCTCTTCTGTCCTAAAGTATAGAACAAGCCCAGAAATAAATGACTTATTACTCACATATGTGGTTTATCTTTCCAAAATTAAAAAAAAAATGTTGCCACCACTGCACACACATGCACAGCTTGAGTGTTCCTGATCCAATAATAGAATAGCTGAGTAATTTTCCCAAAATACCTAACCTCACTGTACCAACATAAGAGGGAAAACCCATTAGAATAATAGCTAATTTATTTTAACATTATTAATTTATTTTTGTTTTATTTTGAAATTAAAACATAGTTAAATCATTTTCTCCTTTCCTTCTTCCACCCCTCCCATACATCTCATTTATTTTCCCAAATGCATTCCCTCTTGCATCATCTTTTAAATTGTTGTTATATCTAGATATATAGATGATAGATAGATAGATAGATAGATAGATAGATAGATAGATAGAGTTACTCTATGTATGTGATTTCAGGGCTGATCAATTGATAGTGAATAATAAATAGTGAAGACTATTTTCACCCACCCTTAGTGCTCCTAAGTTGCAAAAGCTGAGTTTTTAATAGAAATAGTATAACCAGAATAGCATGGTGCAATGTAATCTGTGCTCCAAAGACTGAATATGACAACTGAGACTTCTTTAATAAGCAACATTATCTGCCAAATTTGAAATAAGAAACTTTTCATGATACAAATATGTTAAAATAATTCGCATCCACTAATCCAACCCTGTAAATAGCAAAGAACACTGGAAAGTATATATCAGGAGAGAGAGAGAGAGAGAGAGAGAGAGAGAGAGAGAGAGAGAGAGAGAATCAGAAAATCAAGAAGATATAGAAAGAAAAAAGTGTGAAGTTATAATTACTGAAATACAGAATATAAATAGTGCTACAAGCCAAAATGCAACAAAATGGTAGCTGTCAACATACACTTTTCAATAGTAACTTTAAATACTACCATCCTCAAAATGACAATCAAAAGATGGTTTATCATGTCATTTGTTTTCTTGATTGTTTTTGTTTTGAGTTTTATATTCTGGATATCACAGTTCTACCTGATATTGCTGGCAAAGAATCTCCCGCACTACATGAACTTCCTCTTCACTCAATTGATTGTTGCTTTCATAACCCAAATTTTAGTTCTGTGAGGTCAACCTTTATAAATGATTAGCTTTAATTCCTGAGTGAGTGGAACCCTATTGAGACAACCCTTCATTACACCTGTGTAACATAGGGTACTATATATATGTATCCCAGCACTTCCCATGTTTTGCATTGAAATCTTTCATGTTTGGAGCTACTTCTTTTCACAATGTGAAAGATACAAGTCTAATTTCCATCTTCTTTATGTAGACATTTAGTTTCCCTGGCATCATCTGTTGAAGATTTTTTTTTTTTTTTGCTTGCTTGCTTTGTTTTGTTTTGAGGGGGCTGTTTATTTATTAACCAGTGGGTAATTTTGTCATTTTGGTCAATGTCCAGTGAATGCTATTGTATTTATGTTAGAGCTTCCTCCTTTGTTTCATTGACTTCTGTATCTGATTTTGTGTCAATTACATGCTATTTTATTACTATAACTCTATAAATCTATAGTAATCCATCCAGCATTAATCTCTTTGTTCAAGATTTGACTTGACTATTTCTGTGAACCATGTCATTCAAATTTTCAATGAGATCACATTGAATTTACAGATTGCCTTTGGAAGGATAGTGATTTTCAATATATTAATTCTACAAATCCAGGAGCATGGGGATTCCTTCCATGTTATGAGTAGTTTTTCTGCTGGTCTAGACCCACAGCCATGCCAGCTCCAAATAACACACAGAGATACTGTATTAGATATAATTCTGTCAGCCAGTTATTAGTTTCTTATGGGCTATCTCTGTCCTAAATATTAATCCATTTCTATTAGTCTAAGTACTTCCACATGGTCTTATCTTACCAGAGAGAGGGGCTGGCATTCTTCTCTCCCAGTCCACCATCTTTGATCTCCTCCCTATTTCTTCTCTCCTTCTAGTCTCCTAGTCCCGCCTATCTTGCTTTCCTATTGGCCAACATTGCTTTATTCATTAACCAATACGAGAAACATATTTACAGAATGACATCTCCCATCACTTTCATATTCTGGTACTTCTACAGTTCCCTCTTCAGAGATTTGAAGTTGCATTGTAGAGGTTTTACACCCCCTTTTAAATTTTATTCAATGGCTAGTGATGTGGGGGAAAATTCGATTTTTTCCAGGGATAATCCCTATGATTAATTAGCTTATTTCAAGTGGTCAGCCCTAAACATACACACACACACACACACACACACACACACACACACAAACTGCAAATGTGTATTGTCATATCAAAGAGGTTTAAGTCCTCTTACTTTCAAAATACAATGCCCAATACAGAAAGGAAAGTTGCCTTTACTTAGTTTGTGTTACAGCAACAGTCCCATAATACAGACATGTTTCCTGCTAGGTTGATCTAAAAATAAAATTATTGTTTCTAAGGGCTTCGGGATTAAACTGCTATGTACACTTATTCTGTTCTGCCAAACCACCTTTTTTTATTATTATTTTTTCTTATTTTACATATCGATCCCAGTTCCCTCTCCCTCCCTCCTTTTCACCTTCTCTCTCCCTTCCTCTCTCCTTTCCTCTCTCCCTGCCTCTCTCTCTCCCTTTCTCTCATGCCCCCAACCACCCTCCCATCCCACCCCTCCTACTCCACTGGAAGGGTGATGCTTCCCAGGAGGGGTCAACAAAATCTGTCAAGGCATTTGGAGTAGAGACTAGGCCCTCTCTCCTGCCTCTAGGATAAGGGAAAAACACCTTTTAAACACACTTTTGCATTTATCTATTGTTATTTAATTTGCATTTTCACCACGTTTTTGGCACATTAAGACTATTTCACCAGTTCACTCAGCAGCTAGAATCAGGTGGGCTAAAGCAGAAAGAGGACTCCAACAGAAATCTGTAAATGACTCCCTAAACTTAGAATTTAAGAGGTGATTGTAGAACATAATTCATTCTTATCAACTCACTAATGTTTGACATAAATGCAATTATTTTTATTTACTTTTTCTTATTCCCATAAACATTTTTCATCTCACTAAGAAGCTTGTGCTGATAGAACAATCTTTAGACACTTCTACAATCAAAGATCCAAATACACTGCTGACAGGATTTCAGTCGTCATAATAAGAAATAATCAGTTGAAATATAATTGCCATTTGGGTTGTAATTATACGTATAATTATATATACTTTGACTCTGTGCAAACTATCTGGGCAGATGAGAGGGGAAACAAGCAATTTATCATATGCCATTCTCTTCCAAAAGCAGCCTCAAACCTTTCCCTTTTCTCTCAAAATAATCTCACTTGGGGTAGCTATTCAGTCAGCCATTGATTTTGTTATTATTCTTGTTTAGTTTTGCTTTACAATACAAGTGTTCACTGTGTAGCTTTGGAGCCCATCCTAGCACTCGCTCTATAGACCAGGATGGACTTGGACTCACAGAGGTCCACCTGTCTCTGCCTTCTTTGCCTCGTGAGTGTTGGGCTTATTATTCTTATTGTTATTGTTGTTTACCACATTCCAACCATGCATTAGTAAACTTCTAGAAAGTCTTGCTAGCATAAGTGGTGGGTGGGATTTTAGAAAGGCAATAAATGGCCTTGAACACTTGTACCCTCCCAGAATAGACAATATCAACAATATCTAGTCTTCATGGTGACTATCCAGACTTTTTGACAATCTTGCTATCAGCATCACTGTCCCCTTTTCCCTTTATCTCCATGCAATTTAACCTATAGGATTAACTAGTTGTCAATGGGATATATGGCTCCTCCAATGTGGGGTGCTGGTTATATCTAGCACCTCACTCATACGTACAGTCCAGCAAGCAGTATTTCTTCAGATGCCATTTGTATCAATAGTTTGAACTATAAAAAATAAAATTCTGTTATGTATACTACCTAATGTTTGGTCATTTAATATATTGTGTAGGACTAAGAGAGTTAAAAACCTACTAGCAATATATCATTGCTACTTCATAACTGTAATTTTGCTACTGTTATGAATCATAATATAAGTATTGGATACAATGATAGTCTTAGGCAACCCCTGTTAAAGGGTCACAGGTTGACAACCACTGCTAAACAGAACAAGAACAGATTCAGAAGGCAAAATGTCTTCCCGGCATTAGAAACATGTGTTCTAGTTTGTTTTCTGTTGCTGTAATTAAACACTATGACCAAACATAACTTGGCAATAAGTGCTCTTTCATTTACAGGTACAACATCAATGGAGGAAACTCAAGTCAAGAGCTTAAAGCAGCAACCAAAAAGGACCTCTAATTACTGGATTGCTCACAGACTACCTTCATTATATATCACAGACCCAACTGCTTAGGTGTAGGAACACCCACAGTAGACTGAGCCCTCCTATATCAAATAACAATCAGGAAAATTCTCTCACAGATGTTCCTGAAGCACAAACTGGTGGAGACAGTTATTCAGTTGAGAATTTTTTGCACCCAGATGTGTCAAATTGGCAACCAAGATTAACTGTGCAACAGTGTGACAAACTTCTTTTCCTGTATTGCATTTTCTTTCACTGAATTGTTCCACTGTAAAGGTCAGAGGACTGTGAAATCAAGTCAATGCCTTGTAGACAGACTCCTGTAGAAAGCTCCAAGATTTCCATGTGAAAAATTTATTTTGGAAGGTGGTTAGATAAATACTAAACAATAAGCTGGTGGTAGCCAAGTGCATCCTGAAACACCACACCAGCTGGTCTCTGGGAGGTATTGAATCACAAGTTGCATTTAGCTGCTCCCAGCTCTGAAAAAATCAAGGGACTCTTATTAACAGTCCCAGAATTTCTTACGGCTCCCCAATTGAGCCATTCCTTATCTCACGGCCCACACAAAGCTTAACACCCTCACAAAGCCACTCCTAGATTTCCATTTGGGTGTCTACATATATATTTTTCTATTAACAAATAAATATACGTAAGTTAAAAAAAAATGTTAAAAAATGGAGAGGAAGGCATGTGCGACCAGGAGGATTGAGCCTGGTTAGGAATGGAAAATAGGAAAGAGAGAGAGAGACAGAGACAGAGAGACAGAACATAAAAAAGGGAGCCAATATTGGTTTGAAGATAAAGTTGAACACAAAGAAAGGTCGAGGGAACTACAAGACTGCTCCCAACTAACAATTTCAGCTTCCGTGGAAAGGCTATCATAAATGCCCTTCCCGGAGAGTGAGATCAACAACTAACTTCTCCATGGAGCCCTCAACTAATGCCTGTTGAAAATAGGAGCAAACACCCATACATAAACACTGAGTCAAACTAGAACCCAGAAGCAGATGAAGAGGACAAGACCATGTGGTAGAAGAACATAGAGACAGCTTACCTGAACAAGGAGGAGCTAAGGGCCACTAGACTGATAGCTGGGAAGCCAGCAGGGGACTGACTCGGACCCCCCTGAATATGGGTCTCAGCTAGAAGGTCTGAGCAGTCTAAGAGACCTCAGACAGTGGAGCCAGGATGTATCCCTGGTGCACAAAAGGACTTTGCAAACATATCCCCCATGGAGGGATAACTGCCTTATTCTAGAGATAGGAGAGAAGCCCTAGTCCCTACTTGGCAGGACCTGTCAGATCTACATGACCCCAACTGGATGGCATTCCCCTACATATGGTATTGTGGTGGGTGGTTGGGAGGGGAGGGTGTTTAGAGTGCATGTGAGAGGGCAGAGAGGGTAAAAGGGAGGGAAGGAGGGAGGGAGGGATGGAGAGGAGGGAGGGAGGGAGGGAGAGGGAACTGGGATCGACATGTAAAATAATAAATTAAAAAAAAAAAAAAAAAAACGCTTTGACTCCAAAATTTAAGTTGAAGAACAAGTTACTGGGGAAAAGGATTTCTATTTTTGTTTCCACAGAAAATGAAAAGATGTGGATTCCTTCCAGACTAATGTGGTTTGATCACGCCAGACCTCCTGAAACAGAGTACAAGCTGATCCTACTTTCCAAACAGCTGGACAAAACAGCCCTACAGACTACAGCTAGGATATCTGAATCTTCTTCGAATCCCCCAAGACAGCGCCCCTTATCAGCAGGAAGTAGTTTGGAAAGAACGACGCCCAAATTCCCAAATATTGTGTATAAATGTTTGTTTTCATTTAATTGGACTTTGTTATATAAAATTAAATAAAAAAATTATATTAAAAAATGTTAAAAAAAAAACACTAGCAACATTAGAACATATGGAGACAGAAGAATCGTGGATTCTCTATCTATCTATCTGTCTGTCTATCTATCTCTCTTCCTCTCTCTCCCAACCTTCCTCCCTCCCTTTTTATTTAATCCCTTCTGTTTAGTCAAGAGAGGCTATCATTTCCACAGCTCTGGTGAATATCACAAAAAAGTGTCTAAATAACTAACTATATATTTCCTTCAATGCATCTGTTCTCTAACCTCCAATTTCTTTTTTTCTTTTCAACATTTCAATTTCCCATGTGTTAAACTGGAATATGCACTCCAATGCTCAGTCCTGGAAAGTTTGTAATTATCTTTGTATAAAACTGTGCTCAGGATAGCCCATATTCATGGTTTCAAAAGCCCAGTTTGAAGGGAATAGAAACAGTAACTTCTTCTTGTAAAGCCTTCTCATGTTTTTCTCCCAAGATACAACATGAACATCAACATGGCTTTAAACACTGTTAAAATGTAAAAACAACACCCTTTTTAGTTATTATTTTCATCTTCTTATTAACTGGAAGTTGCTGGAGTATATGTGCCATATAACAGACAACTTTCAAAGGTGGACTATCCCCTTCCATAGTAGGCTCACAGGGAGTGCTGCTATCTGCTAGGCCTCATCTCCAGCCCGAAAGTACAACTGTTAAACTAAACAAAAATCTATTTCAAAATTATCATAATTTGAGCGGTGGATCAGTGGTTATGAGCACCTGCTCTTCTTCTATAGGACAAGAGTTCTGTCCCTAGAGCCAAGATTCAAATGCTCACAACTGTGCTAACTACAGATTCTGTGTATCTGACACCATCTTCTGGCTGGGGAGACATGTTGGTCTACCTATAATTCCAGCACTCAAAAGGCAGGAACAGCAAGCAAATCTCAGGACTAAGCTGGCTAAAATAGCTGCATCAGGGAAATCTGAGTTCAACTGAGAGAGCTTTCCTCAATGAATAATGTAAAGAGAGACAGGAAGATCCTATGTGTAAGCTTCAGGCCTCTACACACCCATGCACAAGCATGCATGTGTACCAGCCTCACACAAATACCTATACTTAAGCAAACATGCGAATATATACATATGACTCATATTTGTATAATAAGTAAATAAATATTGGATGGACTTGAAAAGATTTAAAATTCATCATGTATGAATAATACAATATTCATGAAGAAATTCTGTTTCTCCAATATTGCATTTGGGGGAGAATGGAATTATGTGACTAGGGCTACTTCTAAAAGCCAGTGGGCCCAATTATTAAGTGAGGGAATACCTCAAAAGAAAGTTAGTAGCTTTATCTAAAATATTGCTATTATACAAACCTGAGAATATGATCATATTCAGTAATAAGAGCCATTGTGAAGGTGGCTATAACAGGTAATGCTAAAGCCAGATGGGCTGAGTCTAGCATGTCTTTACAAGACAGAAGGAGACATGCATGGGGAAAGCAGACAGGGGCTGAAGTATTGCAGCTGCTGAGGAATGCCAAATATCAACAGCCACCACCAGAACCTAAGAGCAGACAGAGAAAGAAGAGTCGGGGAGAGACCTAGATTTGAACCATGAACATCTAACTTTGGGAACGGTGAGAGAAGTTACTATCAGCTGCCACATGGACATCACTTTGTGAGGACAGCCCACAGGCACTTCTTAGCCTAGATAACTACATATCTAGCTACCTGCATGATTTTTCCTAGAGCAGAGGGAAAAGCTTTGAAGAGGAATAACACAGGGGAGTGGAGAGAGAAGATGGTTCCTATCATTCCCTAGTTACCAGGGGTGAATCCATGGGGATGCATGAGCTGGGACTATAGGCTTCCAGGAGAATCTGGAATACAACAGAGGAAAGTACCATAACACCATCAGCAAGATTAAAAGTCGGGCACTCACAAGGGACCCATTGTCCACTGGGGTTGCTTGGAGACCATTTAATAAAAGATAACTACCAGTCTCTATCAAACCTATAATCAGCAAGGTAAGCAGCCAGACCCAATCCAGCTTAGGAGTTTTAAATCATATGCATTCTCTCTGTTCTTTCCTTTCACCCCCATACATACAGCTGCCTCAGTGAAGGGGTGTGTGTAAAATATTTTAGAGTCCCATGAATGTGGTAAAAGTGTGTTGAAGTTTCTACAGGGTAAAGAGGGAAAAGGAGAGATTTATTTCAGATAAACATTTGAGGTTTTCAAGTTAAAAGGCAGAGCCTTAAAAGGGAAAATAAAACAATTACTGTAACCTAAGGAGATTAAGAAGTGCTGTGGAGACGGAGTTATTATGAAAGTTGAAAGGAGTCAGGTCCCCCGAAGGAAAAAAGAAATCAATTGTGTACAATTTTTCTTAGCAGGAAGAATAAAACTTTTGTGTTTATAATCCAGTAAGCCATGGCCTCAAAGTAAACTGTAATTATAATACTAACAACAGTAATAGTGTAATATGAGCTATTGTATCTTTCTGTTTCATAAGCAAGGTGTTCCTTATCTGCAGGGAATGGAAGGCTTTCCTCTCTATTTCTCTGCAGCAAAGCTGCCCTTGATCATCACAGAGAAAAAGGAATTGTCAGTGAGTGAAGGATTCCAAGGGCTCTGCTCAGAGAATTGGCAAGGCCGATAGGCATCAAAATGATGAAGACTTTAGGAAGTGGATGGTGGAGGTGGGGATGTCTCTGGGGAACCTTGTGCCTTGAAATCCAATCAATTTCTTTGGGGAGTAATTCATTAGGAAATGAGAAAGCAAATGTTCTGTCAAGAGGAAGCTTTGGAATCTATTACTGGGTTTTAATCAGCAGGCTTGCTTTTCCATTAAGAAACAAGAGAAAACGTTTTCTCTGGCCAGACAACTCTTTCAACAGGAACTTTTGCTGGATTTCAATAAGGCAAAGTACTTGGAGGCTGAGCAGTTGCCCCATCTCTGCAGGTTTGCAGAATTTCTGAGTCAGGAAAATGGAAAGCAGTTTTGATAATTACTGAAGAAATTTACTGACCTCTGTCAGTTACGGTGTCTTATGTTTGAAGGTTGGATGCATGACCTTGTGAAAAAAAAGCTCCACCTCTTTGACCTTTAATAACACAAGCTAAGATAAGCTATAAAGGTGTTTTCATAATGTGAAGGGTGTGTGTGTGTGTGTGTGTGTGTGTGTGTGTGTGTGTGTGTGTGTGTGTAATAAACTTGAGACTACTGGCATCCTGGATTAAAAGAACTTAATCTTTAAGATCGCATTAGTCTGATAAATGGGTGGTTTCTGTTGACAGTCATTTGGTTATACCTCATCTTTCCAATGAGTTACTGTTACTGTTAATGGAAAAGGAGATATATCAAATACTTAGTGAAATAGTGTTCCTACGTAGCAGAGCCAACTCCAAACCCCATGTTTCTCAGCATAACTTCCCATCTTAATATCTGTGTTCTTTTGTCTCTGCTTTCACAGATCCATCAAACAAAAGTGGATAAATAAATAAAAATAAAAGCTCAAGTGTTCATCAGGGCAGACAGCAGACTTAATAAACAGCAAACTGAACCACATTCAGCACTTAACTGAAGAACAAAAGAGGAAGACTATATTTAAGGTAGAACAAGGTCTTTCTTCTGCATTTCATATTTTTCATTGCTCCATGTCAAGCTTCATAGTGCACACTGCTGGCTAATTACATACATATTTCTTAGAAAGATTGCACACAGTTACACCTGTGAATGAAAAGAACATATCTGACATGTAAACACCCATCTATGTCTGGACCCTTTAAATGTGATGGCATCACTATCCTTAAAAGTTAGGCACATGCAGATGTCTACCATTCATGAATAGTCCTTCAGAGAGGTGATTTTGAACTTAATGAAGTATGCTAATAATAGAGCAACCCAATTTAGATGGAATTGTATAGTGACAACTAACAGCTGTGTCTATCAAGTTATTATTCATTTATTTATTGTCTCATAAGATAATTACTTCATATGAAATATCAAATCATGTTGTTGAAACCAAACATTTCTTCCCATCAGTCTCAGGAAAAAGCTGAATACTTACTATGACCTGTGAAGCTCTGCAGAAGACTCTTCCACTTCTCCAGTCCCCTGGCTTCACTCTTGCTCCTTTCCTACTTATCTTAGCCATTCCATTGCTCACATAGATCATTCTTCTTCCTACTCTGTTCCAACATATTAGATTACGTCAAGTCCACTTATAATGTGTCCCATTGTACACCAAACTTAAAAAGCAATCACAGTATGTAATTAATTCTTTTCTTCCTCCCACTGGAATTTATCATCACATAAATAGAACACATTTCAATAATGTCTTTATTCAAATATATATATTATATATTATATATATACATGCACACACACATATATATGTATATATATATATTCAAAAATAATAATTCTCCAGTTTTCTAAACCCATTTATGCTTATCTTTAACCTTCTTTAATTGTATATCTTCCCCCATAATTTAGCATGTATGAGAGAACTTGTATAATACTTGGCCATGCAAGATACTCCCCCATTTTTCTATTTGATAGACAAGCAAATGAAACCCTAGAAGTGTATTCACCTATCTAAAGCATTATAGGACAATTGCAAAGGTAGTCTGGATTATAAGTGAGTGTTTTTATGAGAGAGAGAAAAAGAGAGAAAGAGAGAGAGAAAGATGGAAAGTGGAAAAGAGAGAAAGAAGGAGGGAAAGAGGGAAGGAGGTGTCTTAATGAGAGGAGAAGAGGTTACATCACTGAAAGTTTTGCCAGAGCAGAGACTGGCATTTTTAATTCAAAAGAAGGAACAGTTTTGTGCCAAAAGCAGATGTGTGTTATGAATATTGCTGAAGAAGTGAGCAATGTGACATCAGAAGGTTAACTGGTGACTTAATTCACCTTATTTCGTAAATAGCAGTCCTGCATGCAGCTATAAGTTAAATATTGAGGATCCAAATAAATGGCAGAAAATTATATATTGCTTTCCCTTTCACTATTAATTATTATTTTCTAAATCAATGTTGCCAGTTCTAAGACTTTCTAACTTCTATGGAAAGATGTAGTGCCACATAGGTGGTGATACAGAATTCTGTTTAATGTCAGTGTTTAACCATGACGAGAAAGTGATATTCATGTACCATATGCTCTCAGTATGTTCTCCTTTTCAGTCCTTCCTCAATCTTAGCACTTCATCACACACCATAACCAATATAACAGTCAAAAGGTTTCTAAAATGACACCAACATCGAGGAACCATACACTTGAAGCAGCTGAGTTCAGACTGTGTTACTACAGACCCTTTTTGGTGTTATCTATTCTGCCTTCTATGTTCAAAACACACACACACAAAAAAAAAAACAAGGTCATTTTTGTTCCAAATTATCAATGCTTTCTCTGTCCACTCTTTCATATAAATGTATAAATTACTATAGCTAAATGGATGACAGATGCTGTCAGAGTTGGAATTTATTACCTTTTAAATTTGTCTTTTAGTTTTTAGTATTCATTGGTGTATCTGTCTCATGGGATATCCATATGAGTGCAGTTCCTGTGGATACCATAGGAGATTTTTTTTTGTCACCTGAATCTGGAGTTACAGGTGGTTGTGATCCACTCAATATGGATTCTGTAAATCAAATTGTAGTAATGTTGCAAGAGCAGTGCATACTCTTAATCAATGAGCAATCGTGCCTGAGAATTCATTCTACATGTTATAAATTGGGCCAAAAGTCAGCACTAAATTTTTAATTTGATTGTGGCTCGGTCTTTAAGGGCCTAAAGCATAGTGCAAAGTTCTAGTACTTTGAGTGAATGAGATATAACATCTGGCTTTTGTGTTCTGGAACCACATGCTTTGTATGTAAAGAATCAGCAATCTGAAGACAGTGAAGTTCTAATTACATATATGACAAAGGCTTAAGTAGACTAGAATGCCTGTTCCATTGAATTATTGTATACTTGAGGGTTCAAGGAAATAGATAAATGGGTCATGTCATTTATATTACTGCAATAATTAGAGTTCTCCATTATATTTTTCAGTATTCTTTCTCCAAAAAGAAAAACAAACATTTAAGTTTGTACCTGCCTTGAAAATGAAACATACATACACATTTGAAAGTATGTGTGTATTTGTATATAAATGGAAGTAAATTAGGCACATGTAGGTATCTGCATATATCCTTTGTGAATACTAGAAATGAAAAAATAATTTCTTTAAGCAATGCTGCTTATTTTCATGGTAAAAGAGAAATGAAAGTTCTAAATGAATACATGGGGAATTGTTCAGTCTTGCAAATAATAAAATAGATGCATATTAAAACAATTATGTTATATTCCATTGCTATCATACAGGAAAAAATGTTTTAAGACTAAATCAGTTACCAATGATGATGAGGTAGCAGTGCAACTTATAAAATCAGCATCTGGTGTGATTCCAATTTAGATTGATCCATTTTAAAATCAATAAATCAGTGTAAGAGAGAAGCAAATTGGGTTTACTAAGCCAACCTCAGAAACTGCTCCAAGAAAGACATTTGCTCCAACTGCCATTTTTCTTTCAATTAAAATGTTGCATTTTTAAATATAATGACTAAAATTGCAAAATTACTAAAATGTTCAACATGTGTTATTGATTAAATATGGTTTTAGTGTGTTCTCCAAGGTTTCTATTTTATAAGCACAGCCCTTGGTATGACCATGTTAAGAAAAGGCAGAATATTACTTATATGTATGTTTTCATCATTTGCTATTAGACAACCAGTTGGTGTACTCTTCCTTGGGGAAGACATTTTTCCCACTCTGAGCATTCCACAGCTCATTGTAGTTCTTCCTATAGACTGGGCAGATTATTTTTGTCTATTTAGGAATATGCAAGTACATACATATATACATGTATATATACATACATACACTTACCTATATGGATAGAATAAAAAAAGGGAGCCATAAGGAAAAGGAAGGGGGAAATGAAATGATTAAATTGCATTATAATCTCAAAAGATGAAAGAGATAATTACAACAGATGGATGGGTCCTTAGGAGGTAGGGATTATGGTGCTCCTTGCAGGATCCCGAATAAGTTATTATGAGAATACCTTGTAACCAATAAGCATCTATTAGTTATCTGTTTCCTGTCTTTCATGATCTCTGAATCATAGACAATGCCAATATAGACCTTCAATCTGCAGGTGACTGAGCCATCAGAAGCATTGACAGAAGCAGTGCTCCTACTTGGGACTTGGGCCTTCTAAAATCATGAACTATATGCGACTCTTTGTCAACACTAAAACATTTAGCTATAATAACAGAATAGGAATGGCACACTATGATAAGACTGCTCATTGGTATAGATATATTAAAACTTGGTGGCTCCTGAATGTAAAGAGTAAGGTTTTTTCTGCCCGCCGCTGGTCTTGTCCCGCCACCAGCGGCCTATTTGTTTATCCTTATTTAACCACAATACCTGACTGAGGAAATATTACTTTATCTTTGCAGAATTGTCACTGGTAGTTTCTTGGTACCAGTAGTTGGCAAAGAACACGTAGGCAGCACTAACAGAATCCAAAGTTTTAACAAGAAGAAAAAAAAGACTTTTCCAAAATGTTTTAACAGGGATCAAAAGATGGTTCATCATTTATAGTGGCTTTCTACCATGTTATGAGCAGTTCCCCATGAGCCTGGTTCCACAGCCACCTCAGCCCCAAATAACATGCAGAGACACTGTATTAATTGTGAAACTATTGGCCAGTTACTAGTGTTTCTTTTTGGCTAGCTCTGTCTTAAATATCAACCCATTTCTATCAATCTAAGTATTCCACATGGTCTTGTCTTACCGGAGAAAGGGTCCAGATATCTTAGTATTCTCTCAGTCTACATCTTTACTCCTCTGTATTACAACTTCCAGAATCGTCCTTATCTTCTAGTCCTGCTTATCTTGCTTTCCTATTGGCCAACAGGGCTTTATTCATTAACCAACAAGAGAAACATATTTACAGAATGACATCTCCCACAACTCCTCTTTTCTGTCTATAATAAAAGAAGGGTTTTAACTTCAACATAGTAAAATATATAACAAAACAGTTATCAATTAAGAATTATAGTTAACAATATTTAGTCCATTAGCACTATCAGAAATTTAAGAAAATAGTCTATCATCTATCATATCTTTGTGAGTCTAAAGTCTTATAAATAACTTTTCTTTAATCCTAACTAAGGAAAACTATAACCATAACTATATGCTTACAACTCCATCAAAGAACACAGAAGGATAATATATAAATTCTAGAATTGACAGAGACAACTCACCTGATCAGTCACCCAAAGTTCTTGTGTTATGTTCCATCTTCAGCCTATAGACCATAGTGTGTCTGGCAGACTTCTCACCAAAGCAGAAAACCATAAATTGTCCACCTATATTGACAGTTTGTTTGTCCCTTTTCTATGTATCCTGTAGAATGTCTGACAGACTCTTCCATGAAGCAAAAACCCTGCAGCAATGTCCATCTTGTTTCAGCAGCCACATTCTTGTGAGTCCTGCATTTCCATTTTATATAGCATAAAGTCAAACCCTTCAGAAAAGAACAGTTTCTTGCCCAAATGGCTAATCTTGCTATATTGGGAGTAAACTCCATAACGAGTTTCTTCAATGTCCATCTTCCTTTGTGACACAGGTGGTGTTGCCAGGAGCAGTTATGCCTCGTTGTCAAGAAAAACCCTAAACCATTTTAAATGCCATATTCTGTAGGACTTTGAAAGGTTTGAAGAATATTTATCCACCTCAAATACATCTCTGTATATCTAGAGATCTTATCATAACTGCAAATTTTGACTCTTATAGGTAACTATCTATAAGCTGCACTAAATTATACATTACATTATTTTTTATTTTACATATCGATCCCAGGTCCCTCTTCCCCCTCCCTTCCTCCATCCCTCTGTCCCTCACTCTTTCCCTCTCTCCTCCCCTCACATGCACCTCAACTACCCTCCTCTCCCACCACCACCACCACACTCCACATGTAGGGTGATGCCATCTATGAGGGGTCATCTAAATTTATCAACTCATTTGAAGTAGGGACTAGGACTTCTCTCCTGTCTCTAGGTTAATGGAGCATCCCTCCATGAGGAATGAGCCCGAAAGGTCCTTTTGTGCAAAAGGAAAACATTCTAGTTCCACTGTCTGAGGTCCTTTAGACTGCTCAGGCCTTCTAGCTGAGATCTATGTTCAGGGGGTTTGAATCAGTCCCATGCTGGATTCCCAGTTATCAGTCGGGGGGCCTGTTAACTCCTGCTTGTTCATCAGCAGTTTCTATGTGTTTTTGCAGCATGGTCTTGTCCTCCCTCTCTGCATCTGGATTCTGAGCTGAACTATACCATACATTTTTAAATTATCTATATAAACACAGTACCTAAACAAGAGGAGAAATATACATATCACAGAATTGACCTTAAATTGTATCAATAAATGAAAATCCATTCCAAAATAAAGTATTCATTTCTATACCATAATACCCTGTTTACCTTTAAAAAGAGAGTGGTTGTAATCATTAACCATTTATAACCAATCCCATGAAAACAAACACTTATAGACAATATTTGGGAATTTGGATGTCATTATTTCCAAATTGCTTCCTGTTAGTTGGGGATGCTGTAATACCATGGGAATCCTAAGAAGACAAAGAAATTCTGGCTGTGGTCTGTAAGGGTGCCCTATCCCACTTGTTTTGAATGTTTTATTATCTGGTACACTGTTTCAGGGGTTCTTGCTTGATCAAACCATGTTAGTCTTTTATTTTTATTTAGTTTTTATTTTTCTGTGGAAACAAAAATAGAAATTCTTTTCCCCACTAACCTATCTTTAGACTTAAATTTTGAAGTTAAAGCATTTTTTAAAACATACATGTTGGATCAATTCAGCGGTATTGACAATCAAGTGTATTTTAGCAGTTCTTTCTTCCTTAGCAATTGAGCAATTCAAAGACAACATGATAATATATAGTATCCAACTCTCTGTATATTTTCCATCTTTAGGTGGCTTTTTTATTACTCCATTTCTTTTTTTTATTATTAAATTCTTTTTTTTTTTTCCATTTTGGAATTTTTCTTATTTTATTTAATTTTTTATAACAAAGTCCAATTAAATGAAAACAAACACTTTTACACAATATTTGGGAATTTGGGTGTCGTTCTTTCCAAGCTACTTCCTGCTGGTAAGGGGCGCTGTCTTGGGGGATTCGAAGAAGATTCAGATCTTTTCATTTTTTAATTCTTATTTTACATGTCGATCACAGATCTCTCTCCCTCCTTCCCTTTCTCCCTCCCTCCCTCCCTCCCTTCCTCACTTTTTAACCCTCTCTGCCCCTTCAAATGCACCCTGACCACCATCTCCTCCCATTCCCCCACCCAATTGCACATTTAGGGAAATGCCATCCAGGTGGGGTCATGTAGATCTGACAGGTCATTTGAAGTAGGAACTAGGACTTCTCTCCTGTCTCTAGGTTAAGGCAGTATCCCTCCATGGGGGATGTGTCCACAAGGTCCTTTTGTGCACCAGGAATACTTCCTGGTTCCACTGTCTGAGGTTCCTTAGACTGCTCAGTCTTTCTAGCTGAGACCCATATTCAGGGGGTCTGAGTCAGTCCCATGTTGAATTTCCAGCTATCAGTCTGGGGCCCCATTAGCTTCTCCTTGTTCAGGTAAGCTGTCTCTATGTGTTTCTGCAACCTGGTCTTTCCCTCTCCCTCTGAATTTGGATTCTAGTTCTACTCAGTGTTTAGGTATGGGTGTTTGTTTCTGTTTCCAACAGGTACTAGATGAGGGCTCCATGATGGTGGATGTTACTTGTTGATCTCACTATCCAGGAAGGGCATTTATGGTAGCCTTTCCACAGTTGCTCAAATTGTTAGTTGGCAGCAGTCTTCTAGGTCTCTAGACCTTTCTCTAGGTTCCAGTTTTCTCTTCAAACCAATAATGGCTCCCTCTTTTATGTTGTCTCTCTCTGTCTCTCTCCATCTCTGTCTCTGTCTCTCTCTCTCCTGTCTTCTATTCCTACTCTGACTCAATCTTCCTAGTCACATGTGCTTTCCTCTCCTCCCCTTTTCTTTCTCCTATTTTTCTCTCCATTTACTGCCCCCCCCCCTTCCCATGTGCTCTGGGGGACTTGTCCCTTCCCCCTTCTGTGAGGAACTTTATATGAATACCTTAGAACACACCTTGTATCCTAGTTCATCTGGTGGTTTGTATTATAGACTGGTGATCCTTTGCTCTAGGTCTAAAATCCATATATGTATTTCTTTTCATGTTTTGAGACAGGGTTTCTTTGTGTAACATTGGCTGTCCTGAAATTCACTCCACATACCAGGTTCCCTTTGAAATCACTGAGATTTGCTTTACTCTGCCTCTGGATTGCTGGAATTAAAGGCTTGTGCCACCATACCCAGCTACTCTTTCTTTCTATTTTATCCTGATTCTTTTTCTCTCCCAAGCCTATGTACATTTGGGAACATACTGTAAACCTTTAGAGGTTTTTCTTTATCTTAAACTGTCTTTATCTTTTTCTGGCCACAAGTCTTTTATCTGCTAAACAACAACAACAATATGGCAGGTATATATTTACTCTTAACAGTGAGAGCTGTGCTGACTGCCTTGGTCTATGCTGTCATCAAGCAGCATGCTGCCAGCTTGGAGATGTGGTCACCACCACTGCCAACTGCTTGTACACACCACTGAATGGTTAGCAAGGCTTCTTAAAAGAGCCCTGCCATATGTCTTTTTTTTTTTTTTTTTTGCCACTTTTGCTGAGTAAGGAAACCTCCCTTAAAGGAATCCTGGAAGTCTCTGCTTATCTCTAGGAAAACAGACCCCTACAGAGAAAAATGCTACTGCCAAGAAGCTTTGCATATCTCAGTTCTTTTGTTTTAAAATCCCTTTTAAAGCTTTTGTCAAGTTTTAAGTGGAAGTTCTTAGTACCCATGTTGCAGACACCATTTTTTTATGTGTACTTTCCCACCAGCCTGGTCCCACAGCTACCTCAGGCCCAAATAACAAGCAGAGACACTGTATTAATTATGAAAATGTTGGTTGGTTGGCTACTAATGTTCTTTATTGGCTAGCTCTGTCTTAAGTAATAACCGATTTCTATCAATCTAAGTGTTTCCATATGGGCTTATCTTACTAGGAATGGGTCTGGACATCTTACTTCTCTGTACATCTAGACTGCTCTTTTCTACAGCTTCCAGAGTCTTCCTCGCTTTCCTATTGGCCAACATGCTTTATTCATTTACCAATAAGAGAAAAATATATACAGAATATATCCTATCACTACCAAGCATGGTGATCTCAGATACCAAAGACCAGTATGCCAGAAGGAGAGAACCAACTACTGAAAGCTGTTCTCTGAATACATGCACCATTGCACATGAGTACCACACACAAACACACACACACACACAAACACACACACACACACATACATACACGTAAGCACACAATAAAAATTTAAATGTGTAAATAAATACAGAACACTAATATTTAAAATCAGATTATAAAAACCTTATGTCTCTATTGAAAACGCTTGAGAAAATACATTTGCCTGTAGCTGGGTTTATTTGGGGGTGTTACTCTTTGCTCTTTGGGGACACATCATCTAGCTCCCAATAAATATACAGGCTTATTCTTACTTATGAATGCCTGTCCTTAGTTTGGCTTATTACTAGCCAAATTTTATTTTTTTTAATTAAAAAGAAAAAACATATTTTTCATTTTTGGAAACAACTCCAGTTCCTCCTCATCCCCTGATTGCCCCACCCTCCACCCCACCTGCTCCCTCACCATTTGCACCCCATTTGCATTTACTTCTCAGTGGGAATAAGTCCTTCTTTGGGGAGACCAAAGACTGGTAGACCATGTTGAGTCATAACCAAGCCCCTGCCCTCTGCATCAAGACTGAGCAAGGTATCCCAGCATAAGGAATGGGCTCCAAAAAGCCAGTTCATGTCCCTGGGTTAGGTCATGGTGCCAGTGCTACTCTCCCTACCCCACTACCTGTCAACAGGTCAAGTCACATAACTGTCACACAAATTCAGAGAATCTAGTTTGGTCCCATGTAGGCTCCCCGGCTGCCAGTCCATAGACTGTGAACTCCCATACTAGCTCAGGTCAGCTGTCTCTGTGGTTTGCCCCATCATGGTCTTGGCCCCATTGTTCATATGATCTTTCCTCCCTCTCTTCAACTGAACTCCAGCAGCTAAGCCCAGTGCTTGGGTGTGAGTCCCCACATTGGTTTCTATCAGTTACTGGATGTAGGTCCTATGATGAAAATTAGGGCAGTCATTAGTCTGATTAAAGGGGAAGGCATATTCAGATACCCTCTCCCTTATTGCTAGGAGTTTTTCTGGCACTATCATCCTTGTGGATTCCTAAGAATTTCTCTAGCCCCAGGTTTCTGTCTAACAAACTAATGGCTTCCTCCATCAAGATGTCTTTTTTATGGGTTTCCTTCTCTGTCCCTACCCCAACTTCTTGATCCTTCATGTTCCCATACTCCATCCCCTCCTTTATACACACCTCCCAGTTTACCCAGGAGATCTTATCTATTTCCCCTTCCCAGAGCCTACCATGTGTACATCTTAGGATGTCCCTTTTAACTTAGCTTCTCTGGGGTTATGTTTTGTAGACTGGTTATTCTTTGCTTTATATCTAATGTATCTAATGTCCACTTATGAGTGAAAGCATACCATGTTTATCTTTCTGGTTCTGAGTTACTCCACTCGGGATGATATTTTTCTAATTCTATCAATTTGCCTGCAAGTTTGAAGATGTCATTGTTTTTTGGTTGTTTTTTTTTTTTTTTTTTTTTTTTTTTTTTTTTTTTAGCACTGAATAATACTCCATTGTGTAAGTATGACACATTTTCTTTATCTATTCTTCAGTTAATAGGCATATAGGTCATATAGGTTGTTTCCAGGTTCTGGCTATTATAGATAATGCTGTTATAAACATAGTTGAACAGGTGTCCTTGTGGTGTGAATGTTCATCCTTTGGGTATATGCCCAAGAGTGGTATTGCTGGATCTTGAGGTAGATTCCCAGTTTTCTGAGAAACTGCCATAGTGAATTCCAAACTGGCTGAATAAGGTTGCACTTCCACCAGCAGTGGAGGAGTGTGCCCCTTACACCTCATCCTCTCCAGTGTAAGCTGTCATCAGTTTTTTTTTTTTTTTTTTTTTTTTTTTTTTTTTTAATCTTAGCCATTCCAACAGATTTGAGATAGTATCTCAATGTCATTTTTAGTTGCATTTCTCCAATGACTAAGGATGTTGTGTACTTCTTTAAAAGTCTTTTGGCTAATTGAGTTTCTTTTGTTGAGAATTCTTTATTTAGAGCTGCACCCAATTTTTCATTGAATTCTTTGGTGGTTTGGTGTCTAGTTTCTTGAGTTCTTTATATAATTTGGAGATCAAGCCTTTGTCAGATGTAGGGTTGGTGGAGATCTTGTCCCATTTGTAGGCTGAGGCTTTGTTTTATTGACTGTATCCTTCATTTTACAAAAGCTTTTCACTTTCAGGAGGTTCCATTTATTGATTGTAGCCAGCTTTTCTTAACCTAAATTATACAATCTACTTTTTGCCATTGGGCTTTTACCTTTCTCTATTCTACATGCCTTTTTTCCCCTTCTTACTCTGTGACTGATGGTGTGATTTGGCGGCTGGCCCCTGGTATCCTCTCTCTTCCTTTCCTCACTCATCACTCTTTTTATATTTATTCTCTCTGCCTGCCAGCTCTAAATGTTACTCTCTCTTGCCTAGCTATGGGCTGTTGAGCTCTTTATTAGACCAATCAGATGTTTTTGACAGGGAAAGTAACACAGATTTATAGAGTTAAAAATGCAACATAAAAGAATGTAAAACATCTTTTCATCATTAAAAAAATATTTCATAGTATAAAGGAATGTAGCACATCTTAAGCTTATATTCTACCATTTACCCAACATTGCAAGCAGATACGAAACAAGAACTTTTACAGAATATTAATTCAAAATGCAAACATAGGATATAAGATGAGAGGTAACTTAGAGGGAAAAAAAGCTGTGATTGTGCCATGTATTCTGTTATTTTCTTGCAGAAAAACTTGCTTGACATAGTTTACATTGTTCCTGTTAGTTGTAAACATGGATTATAGATAAAGTCAAGAATATGTTTAATTTTATTTCTTTCTTATTTTTCTAGTTAGCAGAGTTGATGCCAGGAATTTTATTTTTCTCAGTGGAGAACTTTTGTATGTCAAAGGTAAGGAATTGAATTCATGACTGTTATCTTTCTGGCACATGTGAGCTAATAATTTTTATGCTCATCGGATTTGTTTCCTCTTATAAAATGTTGAAATAATTCTTTCTCATAAGTACAGAGAGTTTGTGAATTAAAGTCTTTATCACTTAGTGTAGATTCTGACACACTGTGTTTAAAAAATACTATTTTTTTTTCTCCCATATTTTGGCAGCAAGTAACTTTAGGTCACAAAAACACTACATAAAATGTGTTTTTAATGTCAGAATCACTAAACAAAAAGTGAAAAGTAAAACCATAGTCTGTGAAGCATGTATCTGATGAAAATGTTTCCATTTGGGTTTTTACTGAAACAACATGTATTTGTGAGTCCATTTTTTTTTCCATTTGCTCCAGGAGGTTTGCATTTCGCAACACACAAGGTGTTGTAGCACAAATGTATTTATAAAATAAGGATCCGAAGTGTGTTTATAAATGCAAAAGTAACATTGAAAAATTGTGTCAAGCAGGCTTTTCTAGAAGATAAAGCATCCAAATAGCTGGCAAATGATCTCTTTATTACTTCCTATCCCTATATTTGCATTCATACATTGTATTCTGAAAGTGCTAACCCTTACCCTCTCCATTCTTACCCAGCTCCATCAAATACACAGCAGTTTACTCTTCATTTTTTTTTTCCTGGCCGATTTCATGTGTGCAGAGTCTATAGAGGACCCAAAGCTTCCTGCTGCTCTATGGACTACAGAGAGTATCTAACACAAAGATCCACACAGACAGCCTTCAGATTTTCAAATATAGAGTTTTAACTTGAAAGGTGTGCACATTTGTTCTAGGAGGGGATAACAATAGCTCCCCAATGTTGTTCCTCTTTTCAGTGTAATCATACTTGAAAGGAATTCAGTTTCTTTATCACAAAGTATCCCAAGGACCCAAAGTCCTCAGTATTCACATCTCAGAAAGACTCCCTAGAGAGGAGCCATTGTAGTTTCTTTTGAACATTCCACATTGCCTCTCTGCCAATCTGGATCAGTGTATGGAGGACACTCTTTCTAACTAAAGACCTTGTGTGAGATTGAAATGAAAAGTTGATATTCATCTTTTCCCTTTATGATGTCCCTCAGCAGCCACTTGACATAAGCAGTTAAGAAACATATTGTATGTAGTGCAGCTTAATGAGATTTTATGGTCTCCAGCTAGTAGCTCTTTAGGAAATTTCTTTATTAAATGAATTTTATAGACAAGTATCCATTCAAATTCCAGTGATAAATTGAAGGAATTTTCAAATATGAGTAAGAATCTTCTAGCCAGTGATTACTGATAGCAACTACATGACATTTTCAGAGCTGGAATCCCACGTGATGTATCTTCAGAGAAGGATTTTCCCCCTAAACATGTTTACAGACTTGTATGGACTAATTACTGATGCTATTTCAAAAATATATCTAGATGAAATCCATTGACTTATTACCTTGTGCATTATACATTCATTTTCTCATTCATTCAACATATATTGAATGTCTACCATGTTCCAGGTGCTAGCCTAGTGAATTGAAACAAGGTTGTACAAACAGTGTAATATTAACCTATAGCTTTATAAAGCATCCATCCCTAAAGGAAAAAAAACATAAACAAACCATAAAGATAGGGTCTGTTAGAAGTTGATGAATAAATGTGGAAAAATTAGAGCTGGTACTAGAGATAAGGGATGTGGTAATGTATTGTGTTAAAGTGAGAAAATATATACACTAAATTTGAGATTTCGTATCAGTATTTGATAAAGATGGCATATCTAGAGATATATTATTTTATGGAAAATGACATGTGGGTCTACATAACAACTCTTCAAGGTGTCATGGGAAGGGTTTGCTAGTTTCCCCAATTGTGTTTCTTTCATCTTGTTATCCTAGGGTATTTTTGCCAATGCAGTGCTGATACTACAAGAATTTTACTTTGTTTTGTAAGTTTGTTGCTGACATTAGATGATGATGAGTTGGAGATTGTTGTAGTGATGACACCAAATATAATAATGTGATGATGATGATTATAGTGCTAGTATTGATGACAATGATGAATGTAACATTTATGATGATGATTGTGCATAGTCTTATATCAAGGCTTAGGTCTCTATTCCCACTAAAGTCTTGCCATGATCTCTTTATATTTTAAGTGTGTATTGGTCAATAAGGCAAGAAGTGGTTATTTTCTACCAGCCTGGCTAGAATGGGCAAGTTGAATAGCTTGGATATAATTTTTCTCCAGTGGCCCAAACTCAAAACCAAAGTTTCCATAACTAGAGGCTTGGTTCTTGGTGTGCCAGTGTGGAAAGAGGCATTCTCTAGGTAGGGCTAGAGGCTGAATATGGAGTGCTAAGTGATGAAGGGGAATGCTACCATTTGAAGAGGTTGTTTTTATGAGACCTTGGCTAGCTCATATAAATATTAATTATTTCAAATAAATGGTTCTTGTTCCTGAGTCTTTCTAGTCTCCTATGTTATCATATGACCACTTTGACATGCCTCCCTACAACTTATGTGAGGCCATCATAAGCTGGGACTATGCCATTTATAATTTTGGTTATCAAAATTCTAGCTCAACATATATCTTATCTTTATAACATGCCCTCAGATATTTTATTTTAACAAAAAAAAAAAAAAAAGAAAACAAAACAAACAAAAAAACTAAATTCAATATGAGGCTGAACACACATTCATCCCCTTAAGGACCTTCTAAGACATAGGTAAAATGGAAATGATGAGCTTGCTGCTGCTGGCCCCTTATACATCCCAGTTGACAGAGGACTAGCAACTGAAAGATTAGGTTGTCCTGTATTCTGAGAGGCAGCATTCTGAAAAGACAGCAGAGTAACATCCTAAAAAAAATGTTTTATATCGCATCTACAGGTAGCATGTTGTATAGATATAAGTGTCAGAGTGAAGAATGGAATCTACTTGCTATTGTCTCCTCCCTTTAGAGTTAATCCAACTGAAAAGGTTAATCACCTGAATATGGAACCACCCTTCAGGCAGGAGAAATAATCTTAGGCCGTTCTAACAAGACAAGAGAAATAATTATCCCCTTACTAAGATAATGTACTTTTACTACCAGAGTTCTCCGCTAAACCAATCAGTCCACAGCCTCCATGACTTTCTGTAGGGTTTGTCTACTCTACTAAGTCTTGATTCAGAAAATTCTTTCCCTTTCCCTTTCTCTTCTGTCATTCTCTTTCGGGTGTTGGCTAGAGTCTGACAATGCTTCCTCTGGTATTTTTACGGATTTTTCTTTCTAAAGCTCCCCTTCCTACCATATGACTTCTTGTTCATCATCTGGTAGCCCTCCATGCCAGCTGAATGCAAATGGCATAGCTTTTTCTTTTCATTCTCTACCTTCTTTTTCATTGCATCTGCAAAGATTTATAGCTTGCTAGGTTGAGTTTTTTATGCAAATAATATTATCCCACAGATTCCTTTGGGTCTGTTCATACATTCTTTTATTAACTATACTAAGAACCCAAAGGAGATGCCTCTATTTTTCCAGTTACATGTAGCAACTTTTTCATGACTTCCCAATTTTCCAGTAATAGAAGAAAAAGGGCACAATATTAATAAAATGTAATGGGGCTTGGTCCTGATCAAGTGGTCATTCGTATTTTGGGAATATGTGATGTCTGTATTTTCTGATTATGATCTTCTACATTTTTTTTCATTATGTGGATTCTTGAACTAAGATTTCTTGAAATTTCAAGTCTATCTAGTTTATACTAAAACCAGATGCTTTCAGTCATGTGTGCTGAGTTAGCAATAAACTCAGAAGGAACCATTGACAGGGTGTATGTGACAAAATATCAATGACCTGTACATTCCTTCCTACAACATGGAATGTATCAGTGTGATTGATACAGACTATGATATATTCCAATCTCTCTCTTCTATCCCCTGTCATAATCACTTTTTTTCCCTCAAAATATCTGTATTTGAGTCTTCTAGTCATTTTCCTAAGTAACAGAAACACAAAGTTAGACATAATGACACCTCTTTCTGTAAGACCCTCAAAATGAGGAGTCTCCCAGTTTCCACTCAGTACCCCCCAAGAACTCAATGTCCAGTCCAGTTGCTGCAACACACAAGAGGCTTTAATGAACAGGAAACATTTGCGCAAACAGGCTTCTCTAGCATGCAGGCTAGAGAGAAGCACCATCACCCGCCCCAGGCACAGGTGTTTTTAAAGGCAGAACCCACAAGCTTAGGGAGGGGGTAGGACCCTCTGTCCATTGAGTACTTGACCCTTTGAGGCCGGATAGTCTCCCTATTAGGGTCAAAGACCTTAGGGCCTCAGGGTGTGCTAATTAATCTTGTCTGGGTAAACCGGAGGTACAGTTATCTCTTAGTTTCTTAAGGACCCTATTCACCACTTGCTGACTCCCAAGAAAGAATGGGCAGTGTGAATTCTTGGTATCCTGCTATCTCAGGGCCTTGTGAGGAAAAGTTAGCAAATTCCAAAGAGCAGATACTGGTCTGGGTTAGCTTTCCAGGTTAGTCTGTCCTTCATTTCAAGTGGGGGTTTCTTTAACTTTACTTTTTTGTCTTTAATTTCCATAAGAACTGGTGCTTTTTAAAACTAGCAGGAGCTGGGAAAAAATACTACACTCCATAGGCAAAGTGCTGGCCATGCAATCATGAAGGTGTGAATTTGAGTCTCCAGAAGGCATGTAAAAATGGGAAGTGGTTGCTCAGACATTGTAATCCAAGAGCTCTTATAGGAAAATAGGAGGCAGAGAGAGCAGAATCCCAGAAGCTTCTGAGCCAGTTACTCTAAAGTAGGTAATGAGGGAAGGGAGTATAAGCTAAGTAAAGAAAAGACTAGTAATTGAAGTTCTCTGAGTCTCCTACCCCAGACACACACAGAGAGAAAAGAAAGAAGGAAAAAAGAGAGAAAGGAAGGAAGGGAGGAAAGAAGGAAGGGAGGAAGGAAGGAAGGAAGGAAGGAAGGAAGGAAGGGTAAATTAAAAACAACGCAGAGAGATTCCCTAAAGTTTGAGTCTGTAAATCTCACCTGAGGCCAAATAATATATATTTTCAGGAAACTTCTAGGCAAACCCATGCTATGTCCTAGTAGCAAAATTTAAGACAATGTCCATCAAAGTGCTAAGAATCCTAGCTCCTCCCAGATCATAATAAGTATTTTTTTTCTCAGTTCTCACTGCTTCCACATCAAAGATAGTCATAGTGGGTGGGGAGTGGAGGTGCCTATTAAACATCAGAAAGTGTCAATTAAGCAACTGATTTAATTTCTTTCCTTTTCCTGCTCAGAAAGAATGCATCTTCTATGTTAAAAGTTTACAGCTCAGTGCTAAAAGAAAAAGAAATGTTTCCCTCAGCTCCCCTAAAGTCTCAGAAACTCTGGCTGCGCAATCTAAGGATCTCCTCTTAAAATTTAGTTTTAGCCCCAACTGTACTTCCCAGGAATAGAGCTGAAAAGCCACCAAGGCAGCTGCTGTGGTCAAAGAAGGAATGTGAGCAGCACCACCAGCAGGAGGGTGGAAGCATGGACCTCCTTCTGTGCAGACTGCCTGGTCCCAGCATGTGCTGGTTGTCATGGTAACAAGGGCACTGTTGTTACAGATACCTTATTGTGACTGAGAAGTGAGTGACTCAAATGATGAGGAGAATTAAAGAGGACCTGCAGCAGGCTCTGAAGAACCTGCAGGAGGGCTCTGAATCATGCAGTGGCCTAAGCAGTGCTCAGAGAATTGGGAGAGTCTGGGAAGTACAGGAATCTGAGTCAGGTTACCTAGAAAGAACTCCCTTGTCTGTTTGCCTGGCAGGAGGCTTAAAGAAACTGTATGTAGGTGCCTACCTCAAATTTATCATTGGTTATCAGAAAAAAAATCTCCTCAACCTCAGAAAAGTATACATGGCTCCAACCTCTTCCCTATTCCACTGTCAACTCTACAATTTTTTTAAAAATTTATTTTTATTTTTTTTTACATATCAATCCCAGTTCCCTCTTTTTCCCTCCCTTCTTTCCTCCCTCTATCCCTCCCTCCTCCCCTCACGTGCATCCTGACCACCCTCCCCTCCCACTCCCCCCACACTCCACATGTAGAGGAAAGGGAACCACGCAGGCATACTCCATGAATTCATGTGACCTGCAGAGGATTAGACAAAGACTTCAAATGGCAAAAGGCATCCATGTTTTGAGTGTGTGAAAGTTGATCATCCCTGAAAAGTAGTTTCTAGAATCTCCCAAGTAATGAAGAGTTATCTACCCAATATTTCTCAATGGAATGGCAGAGTGAGATAACGTTTTCAGAGTAAGATGAAAAATTGTATGGGATGATATCTTGCTAGTACAAATAAAGCCTGTCTGAATGTCAGAGATTAGAGTTTGCCACTAGCTAACCACAGAGGTCTGGAGGTCTATACAGACAGGAAGTGGGGTAGCTGAGCAGAAACAGGATACAAGCAACGTCTGCTGAGATGCTAAGGAGGTAATGTGTGGCAGTGATTTGCTCTTTCTCTGACCTTCAGACAGACTTTATTTGTACAAGCAAGAAGTCACCACAAATGATAGCTAATTACTAGCACTGCAGGCTACCTCCTTAAAAGCTCGACTACATTGCCTTTGCTCTCCTACTTTTAGGCAAGAGATGAGTCAAGGCAACAGTAGCTTGATGAAGTTGAAAAGATTAAGAGTTATCTTTAATGTAGCATTTTCCTCTAGCTTCTTATAAAACCAGGTATCCCATTTGTTTGGGGGCATTTCTCTGAAGTTTCTATGGGCCATCTCCTGTCACTCCATCCATGACTGTTCTTTATTCACTCTTACATTAAGCTATCTTGCCTAATGAAACTCCTATCCAGGATTTTAAAGGAACCCTTTCCTTTCCCTTGAGGCCCCATCTATATTATCCATTGATATAATAGTAGTATACCATTATAATACTTTCCCACTCATAGCTATCAGGGTCTTGAGATCTTGCTCCTAATAAACATTCCTAATGGGTGATTATGTGCCAGCCCCTTTCTGAACTAAAATGCTTTGCCTTTCCTTTGTTTAAAATTAAGAACTTTTAGGATCGATTTTACTACTGTTCCAGCAAGAGTATCAGCCATGACTTAGATGTCTGTTTTGGTACAATAATGTTGTTTGATAACTCCATCTTGAATAGCAAACAACCTAACTCTTAATATAATCACAATGCCCTTGATCTTCATTGCATGCTTTTGTGAGAGCCACCTTCAGGAGCTGGGCCAGGTAACAACAAAGAACATGTACTTAGTATTTACTCCAAGACAGTCTCTTCACATATACATAATCTTATTTAACCCTTAGCATAATATTTATGAGCTTGGCTCTTCAATTATATGCATTTTACAAGTGAGAAACCAAAGAAGGAATAATTAGTTGGTCTGTCTAAATCAAATTGTCATAATACTGAATGTGATGTGCTGGTCCTGGTGGATGCTAACAAAGTCAACTATAGCCTGGGCTATCATGAGATCTGATCTTAAATATAATAGGAGCTATAACACTGACACATACTTTTAGCCTAGGAAAAGTATGCTAGGCATTACTAGGGAGAAACCAGAATTTGAACTCAAGTCAATTTATTTTCTACATAATGGCTAGTGTTCATTCCCAAGCTAATTTCTATCTTTCCCCAAACACAATGCCTAGAAAGTTAGACTTGTGTTAGATAGTGACTTTTGTCACAAGATATTCTTGACTTGAGAGGTTTATGATGCAAATGAAGTCTTTGCTACCTACTACAGGGTACAGTTAGCTGTCATCAGGCATAAAGAAGCTCAGTGTATCACAGTGAGGCTTCAGTGTATACATAGTTTATCTTCTCCTTAGTCCTATTTTCCTGATGCCCACAGCTGGTTGACCTGAATAGATCATTGCTCAGACTATTACTAATTGTCCAATCCATTTGGTTATCACTTTATTCAATGAAACAGGCCCTATACCTTTTCTAGAAGTGCTGGTTAATAGAATAATCTCAAAGCTATTAGCATTTAAAGAGGAATTAGACAAAGATATCCTGAATTGTCCCTTCTCTTGGCTCTTGGTGCTCATGGGACCCCAGATTTAGCTAATTAGTCTGAAATGAATATTAAATGCACTGATCTCTATCAACCACATTATGAGAAAAGAACTGTTTGTAAAAGTGATTTTGTTTGCAAACTTTGGTTTCCCATGTATCCAACCACTTTTTTTAACAATCAAAAAGGTACTGAAAATATTTCAGAAAATAAAGCACACAGACAAGTGGCATGAGAAGAGTTTTTAGTTTCTTATAATCTGCATGCTTAAATACTAGATTTCCATGGTTTAGCTGTATTTCCATGGCAACCAACCGAAGAAAAACGAAACATCTCTTTCCTTCCTTGTGTCTCCAAGGTTTTGCAGTCACCTAGGCTCATTGTATAGCACTGTGAAGAAGTATCTGCTTTGGAAACACAGCTATGCTCAGATTTGAAGATATTAATAACCAAATAAATAATTTCAACTTTAAATTTACATATCTTATTTTCTTCTTCTTTTTTTATTTTTTATTTTTTATTTTACATGTCAATCACAGTTCCCTCTCCCTCCCTCTTAACCTCTCTCCCCATGCACATGCACCCTGACTACCCTCCCCTCCCATTCCTCCACCCCCATTCTACATGTAGGCCTATGCCATCCAGGTGGGGTCATGTGTCTCAGCTAGGACTGAGCAGTCTAAAGGATCTCAGACATTGGAACCAGGATGCATTCCTGGTGCACAAAAGGACCTTGTGGACACATCCCCCATGGAGGGATACTCTCTTAACCTAGAGACAGGAGAGAAGTCCTAGTCCCTACTACATATCTTATTTTTAACTTTTTTGTGTATGGGTGCTTTGCCCACAAATATATATACACCACATATATTCAATGCCTAAAGAGACTAGAAGAAGGCATCATATCCATAGTAAATGGGGTTTCGGTCAGTTGTTACCCACCATGTCAGTGCTGGGAATTTAACCTGGGTCATCTGAAAGAGTAGCCAGTAATTTTAATTACTAAGGCATCTCTCCAGACTTGCATCTCTTTAGTATCAATGAATATTTAGCATATCCCTTATGTTAGAGGGCTTTAAATGAATTACTACATATAACAAAATCATTTAACTAACTTGTTTATTATATAAGCAAGTTATATATAAAGACTGCCACAAAAACTATCAAATGTGGCATTTAAAAGGACGTTTCTTCCTTGGCAATTAAGTGTCAAAATTATTTGAAGTGAAAAAAAATGTTTTTGGGGGGTGGTCTTTTGAATAAAAATGACCCCTGTAGGTTCTTACTGAGTGGCACTATTCGGAGGTGTGGCCATGTTGGAGTAACTGTGGTCTTCGTGAACATGTGTCACTAGATGTGAGATTTGAGCTTTCCGATGCTCAAGCCAGGCCCAGTTTCACTGTCTCTTTCTGCTGCCCATGGATCCAGACCTAGAAACATAAGCACCCCTCTGGAGAATTATGTCTGCCTGTATGTGAATAGGTTTCTTGTCATGATGACAATGGCCTAAACATCTGAAATACAAGCCAGCCCCAACAGAAAGATTTCCTTTACAAGAGTTGCCATGGTCATGGTGTATTTTCACAGCAAAAAGAACCATACAGTAGCATATCACACAACTTGATTTTGTGATAATAAAACATGAACTTGAATTTATATTCTATCTCTGATTCAGGATGTGTTCCTTAAAATTTTTTGTAGTTCAATAATTTTCTCTTCTATTATCTGTTTACCTATTATGTTTATCTATCATCTATTATCTATCTACCTGTCATCCATTAATATATCATCTATCAACCACATATTTTTCTTGTATCATTCATTCACACATATATATGCATATATACATATATAAACATATGTATGTGTCATAAACATATATACCTATCATCTCTCTACTAATAAACAATCATTTATTCCATAACCTATCCTTTATCTATAATATATCTAGGCCCCCATTCCACCACATCAGCATCCATCTTCAATCTAAAGGACATGGCCACACTGACCTCTAAATACTAATGTCTTGATTCAATGGGATGGGCAAAACATTTTCAAATGAACAGTAACTTTTTGGTATTTCATTATTTGTTTAGTTTCCTTTTTTGGCACCAAATATTAATGGCTTTTCAAAGTGGGGGATAGAAGCAATAATGAGATGAATGGAGCAAACAGACAACTTCTTAGGGTGGGGAGAAGGGTAGGACTGTAAGAAGCTCTGTGATGGATAGCCTGGTAAAGCTACATTTTACTTCACAATTGTGGTGATATCTTGCTTGTACAAATAAAGCCTGTCTGAAGGTCAGAGAATGGAGCTTGCAACTAGGTAACCATAGATGTCTGGAGGTTTGTACAGACTGATAGGAAGTGGGATGGCTGAGTAGAGAGAGTACATAAGCAGGAAGGAACAAGAATTTGCTCTCTTGTCTGCTAAGTTGCTAAGGAAGTAAGATGTGGTGGTTGTTTGCTCCTTTTTGATCAACATCAGTTCCTATAGCTGACAAATTCTTCACTCATTCTAAATGACCCTTTCAGGCAGTCAGCACTGAAGAGGTTATTCCATACTTGTCAGCGCAATTGACTTTCAATCCATTCTGCAGCAGAAGATGCACTATGTTGGCATGGCCTTTGCTCACTATCCAAATGATTGGGTAGACACGGTACAAACCAGTGACACTAGGGTTGGCACCCAACTGAGAAAGAAACAACTGGGCAACATCAGTCCTGCCTTGTAGCATGCCCACATGAAAGTTGTCCATCCCCCCTCCCATGTTATGGTGCTCCTGATTGGCACCACTCTTAAAAAGGTCCTCCACGATGTGTTTGTGTCCCTGTTTAGATGCAGATATAAGTGCTGCCTAGTTATCTAGATCTTCCAGGTTTCAGTTTGCTCCATCCTTAACTAGTTATTTCACTGTTTTCACATTGCTCTGTTTAGCAGTTATCATCAAGGGCATCTGGACTCACTCATTTATCTCATCCACATTTTTGCACTTCTCCAGAAGAGCTTTCAGGATGAGAATATTCTCTTCTTCCAGGTAATTTTTCACACTCTGTGATATCAAAACAGACATTTTTATAGGAATCTATAGCTGACTTTATAACCATGTCACAACCTGGGCTCTGCAGAACCAGTTTGCTGTGCCGAAGATCTTGTCAGAGGACATGACATTGAGAGCACACAGCTGCTAGCACTGTGCCCATAACACACCCGGCTAGCTTGGTTGGTAGAGCATGAGACCCTTAATCTCAAGGTAGTGGGCCCATGCCCCATGTTGGGTACCAAAATGTAAATGGAGTTCTTAATTGGTCTAAGTAACAATAATAAAAACAGAGCCAGATAAAGAGGAAAACACTGAGCTATCAGACAGAATGACCAAACCACCACTATACCTTACCTCCTTAGCATCTCAACAGATAAAAGGGTGAGTACCTTTCTCCGTACTTCTGTCCATCTACTTCACTTCCTTTCTGTTTGTACAGACCTCCAGTCATCTATGGTTAACTAATGGCAAGCTCCATTTTCTGACCTTCAGACAGGCTTTATTTGTATAAGCAAGATATCACCACAACCATCTCTGGTATTAAAGTTTGTATCATGTGTTCAAAATCTATTCATAGCATGCTGCTATTAGTAGGTCATATGACCACTAACATGTAGAACTTTAAAGGAGATATTACAGTCATCAATTGTATGAAAAATTGAGGAAGCTGGTTCAACTGATCCTTTCCCTTCTTTCTAATTTGCTTACTAGCAATGGCATAAGCAGTTTTTGGTCTGATTCTTTCATGATCTGCTGCCACAGGTCCAAATCTAGGGACATACCCATACTGAACTGAAATTTGTAAGATTATTGGCTAACATCCCCTTTTCTATATGTAAGGTGCTTATTTCAGGTGTTTTTTTTAGTGACAGAAAGCTTGACAACCTAACCAGAAACTTAGGTATGATTCTCAATTCTTATTGGAAATAGTCAACATAATGTTAGCCAACCAAGAATCAGGTTCAAATATATGTTAGATGCTTCCTTGGATTGGTTCTTCAAGGGTAGACACATACTGAACATAATAGAGTCAATTTTCTCTTCTCTAATTTGTGAAAGGCTGTTCTTTCACATTATGCCAACAGATGAAATCATCTGCCTTTACTATAAGTCATAGAGATCTCATTATGATTTTAATTTAAATTTTCCAAATGAGTAAACAATTTCTATGAAGTACATGGTGGAATATTTTGTTCATGACTTATCACTTTCATTGTAAAATATATGTCCAAGAGAAATAAAATCATACGCCCAAATAAATTACACACACACACACACACACATACATATAGTGATATACACATATAAATATACATATACATAATAAATATAGTCATAGAAAGATAGATAATGTATAAAGACACAGAGAGACAGAGTGGAACATGCAGAGTGAGATAGTAGATACCAAAAGAAATTGAGCTAGTAGCAAGCTCCAGTGGTATGAAAATATAATTAGAATAGGCTTCATGGTGGGTAGACACTAGGAAAATCTCTGCTTGCCTAAAATCTCTGTTCTGTCATGAAGTTCTTCATATCATTTAAACAAGAGCCAATGTCTTCATTTTTATCATGACCTACAAATTATGCCAGTGGTTCTGTATGTACAAGTGACAGAACAGTCAGATGGGGACATCTTAGGATTTGGATATATTCCATATCTTTGAGCGATGTATGTATATGTTAAATTTCATGGAGATATGTATAGATGATTTGTGAACTTTATTACACCTAACTTATACATAAATAACTGTTCAACAAACTGTGAAAAATAAATAGGGCATAGCTCAAGTACAAAGAGTTGGTATCACCTGAATTGCCAGAGCCTCTTCTGCATAGGTGAAAAATTCTAATTACCCAACAGTAGAAGAATATACTCATATAATGGAATACAAAGAGCAATGAGTCTTTATGACTCCAGAGCAGTGGGAAGGTGAATATGAAACAAATACCAAGTGTCTATTCTGTATTAGATATAGCTGAAAACCCTTCACATCCCTTTTTTTCACAAGTGTTATCACTAGGCTTTATCTAGACAAAAGAAAAGGGAAACCCAGAGGTGTTTCATTTTCTTTTCTATTGACAAGTAAGTAATCAAGTAGAATTTCAAACCCAAATCCAAACCCAGATATATCCTTCCCTAGTATTATACATGGCATCTTAACTTACTAAATGAACAGAGACAGATACATTTACAATACTGTAATTAGAGAGACAAAAATATCCTATCATGTTCCAGAAATATTCAAATATGACATAATTATTCAATTCAGAGGCTGCATGGGATGTACAGGAATCCTTTTCTTGCCTTTATAGGTATGCAGTGTTTCCCCGGGTATAATATTTGATTGTATCCAGTGAACAAAACTGCAGGAATTAGTGCTGGAAATACAATTACTCAAGGACTTGCTTCAGCTACTGATCCTACTGCTTGCCGATGGGACATAAGAAACAGGCATTGTTATGTGACCTTTAGAACATGACAGATGAGTACCAAAATAAATGATGCATGTAATAGGCTTAGATATACAGGGCCTTCCCTTGCTTTAGGACTGAGGTCTTATTTATGGCCTGGCCTTAACTGAGTTTCTTTCTGTAGAAGCTGTGAAAGGCCAATACGGTCAAAACCTTCCACAGGAATTATTATTAGAATACTTTGAAAATTTCTATGTAAAAAACAGAAGCTTGAAACCATAGTGTCGCCCACTGTAGAAAACAGAAGCTTGAAACCATTATGTCACCCACTGAGATCTGACAACCAGAGCAGAAACATCCCGAGTACCAGCCCAGCCTTTGTCTTCATCCAACAGCCATTGGCTAGAGGTGAATCTGGACCCAATTGGGGTGGCCTGTCCCCTAAAATCTCCCCCCTGAACTCCCTGGGTTGTCACCTGATCCCCCTGCTCCTGTGTCCTGTCCCCATTGAGAGCACCCTTAGAGCTCTGATACACACCCAACCATCCCACTGCGAGCCTGTACCCCCTACCCTGTGCCCTACCGTGCCCACTGTCCCGCTGCTCTAGTTGAGCACTGGGACAGAGGGTAAAGCCAACAGTCCACACTACTTCTGGTACTTCTCAGGGACTTCCCGGAGCAATTCTGAACAAGAAGATCTGCCTATCCATGCAGGACCACCTGTAATTTCCACCTGCTTGGTCTCTGACCCCCACCTCCAGTCCTCTGCTGGAGTCCCGGGCCCCTCGCAGAGATCCACCTATCTCTGCTGGTCCACAATAAGTTCCTGCTGGCAAGATCCTTGACCCCCAAAGCAGGGCCTCAGCTAAAGAAAGAGGCCTCAGGCAGGGAGTGCCAGTTCCCACTGAGATTTGACTACCAGTGCAGAAACATACCAAGTAACAGCCCAGCTTTTGTCCCCTTCCGCCAGCCATTGGCTAGAGCCATTGGATAGAGTCCACACTACTTCAGGGGACTTCTTGGAGTGAATATGAACCCAGGAGACCTGACTATCCACGCAAGACCACCCATAATTTCCAACTGCTTAGTCTCTGACCCCACCTCCAGTCCTCTGCTGGAGCCCCAGGACCCTCCTAGAGACCGGCCTATCACTGCGGGACCACTCTGAGTTTCTGCAGGCATCTTCTACTGGACCCTCATCCCTGATCCCATCCCTGGGTCCCTGTCTGCAGAGAGAACTTCTATAGAGCTTGGATCCCCCAGAACTACAGATATTGAACCTCTGACCCACATAAGCCCACCAAGAAGTACCATAGAGAGAGGGGGAAATGCCACCAACACCTACTGGAAGAAGCTATGGGAACACCTAACAACAGAAAGAAAAGCATGACACTACCAGAATCTAGGGAATGTACACCAACTAGAATGGAACAAAACAACAGAGCAGAGGAAATAGAAGGGAACGACTTAAAAATTACCTTCATAAAAATGATAGAGGCCCTCGAAGATGTGAGAAAATCCCTTAAAGAAATGGAGGAAAAAACAAGCAAAAAAGTGGAAGAAATGAACAAATTCCTTAAGGAAAGCAAATAAAATACAGAAAGCCAAGAAAAAGCAATTAAGCAGGTAAAGGAAACAGTTCAAGACTTGAAAACTGAAATAGAGAAAATAAAGGCAACACAAACCGAAGGAATGATGGAAATAGAAAAACTGGGCAAACAATTGGGAAGTACAGATGCAAGCATAACCAACAGAATTCAAGAGATGGAAAAGAGAATCTCAGGCACAGAAGATAAACTAGAAAAAATAGATTTGTCGACCAAAGAAAATCATAAATCCAACAAATCCTTAACACAAAGCATCCAGGAAATGTGGGACACCGTGAAAAGGCCAAACCTAAGAATAATAGGCATAGAGAAAGATGAGGAAGCCCAGCTCAAAGGAGCTGAAAACATATTCAACAAAATCATTGAGGAAAACTTCGCAATTTGAAGAAGGACATGCCCATGAAAGTACAAGAAGCATACCAAACCCCAAATAGGCTGGAGCAAAGAAAAAACCCCACGACATATAATAATCAAAACACCTAGAATACAGAATAAAGAAAGAATATTAAGAGCAGCAAAGGAAAAAGGACAGGTAACATGTAAAGTCAGACCTATCAAAATTACACCTGACTTCTCCATGAAAACCCTTAAGGCCAGAAGGTCCTGGATAGATGTTCTTCAAGTATTAAGAGACCAAGGATGCCAGCCAAGGCTACTATACCCAGCAAAACTCTCAGTCACTATAGATGGAGAAAACAAAATATTTAATGAAAAAACCAGATTTTTCCAATAGGTATCTACAAATCCAGCCCTACAGAAAGTATTGGAAGGAAAACTCCAACACAAGGAATGTATCTACTCCCACAAAAATGTTGGTAACAGATAATATAACTACACCAGAAATCAAGGGTAAAGCAGAACAATTATATTCACAATACCAAGGCCAACAACAAACATAAAACAAACAAGCATCAACAATCAATGGTCCTTACTCATCCTCAACATTAATGATATTAACTTACCTATAAAAAGACACAGGCTAACAGAATGGATATGAAGACAGAATCCATCCTTCTGCTGCATACAAGAAACACATCTAAGGTTCAAAGATAGACATTACCTCAGGGTAAAGGGTTGGGAAAAGATTTTCCAATCAAATGGAACCAAGAAGCAAGCAGGCATGGCTATCCTAATATCTACCAAGTTAGACTACAAACCAAAATTAATCAAAAGAGATGAAGACTGTCATTTCATATTTATCACAGGAGAAATCCATCAATACAAAGTCTCAGTTCTGAACATCTATGCCTCTAATACAAAGGCACCCTCATTTGTAAAACAAATACTACTAAAACTCAAAGCTCATATCAAACCTCACACACTTAGTGTGGAAGACATCAATACACCACTGTCACCACTAGACAGGACCACCAATCAGAAACTCAACAAAGAAACAAAAGAACTAACAGAAGTTATGTCACAACTGAGGTTAACAGACATCTATAGAACATTCCATCCAAACACAAAACAATATAACTTCTTCTCTGTTCCACATGGAACCTTCTCTAAAATCTATCACATACTAGGTGGCATAACAAACCTCAACAGATACAAGAGAATGGCAATAGTCAGACCAACATGCTTTAAAATTGGAATTCAACAACACAAATAGCAGAGAACCTGCAAACTCATGGAAACTGAACAATGATCAAATGCATCACACCTGGATCAAAGGTGAAATAAAGAAAGAAATTAAGGACTTTCTAATATTCAATAACAATGAGGACCCAAAGCACCTGAACTTATGGGACACCTTGAAAGCAGTGCTACGAGGGAAATTAATTGCACTAAGTGTCCATATGTATAAAACAGAGGATAGTCACATAAGAGAATTAACAGCACAACTGAAAACTTTAGAACAGAGAGAAGTGAACACACCCTGTAGGAGTAGATGCCAGGAAATATTCAACATGATGGCTGAAATCAACAAAATAGAAAGCAGGAAAACAATACAAAAAATCAATACAACGAAGAGTTGGATTTTTGAGAAAATCAACAAAATAGACAAACCTTTATCCAAATTAACGAAAAAGCAGAGACGGAGAACATGCAAATTAACAAAATCAGAAATGAAAAGGGGAACATAACAACAGACAAAGAGGAAATCCAGACAATATTCAGCTCATACTTTGAAAATCTGTATTCCACAAAAATTGAAAATTCAAAGGAAATGGACAAATTTCTGGATAACTATCACTTTCCAAAATCAAATCAAGAACAGACAAACAACTTAAATAGACCTATAAACCTCAATGAAATAGAAGCGATCATCGAAAGCCTTCGAACCAAATAAAGTCCAGGGCCAGATGGATTCAGTGCAGAATTCTACCAGACATTCAATGAAGAACTAATACCATTACTCCTCAAACTGTTCCACAAGATAGAAACAGAAGGTTCATTGCCAAACTCTTTTTATGAGGCCATAGTAACTTTGGTACCCAAGCCTCACAAAGACACAACTAAGAAAGAAAACTACAGACCAATATCCCTGATGCAAATATACTCAATAAAATACTGACAAACCGAATTCAAGAATACATCAGAGAAATCATCCACCATGACCAAGTAGGCTTCATCCCTGGATTGCAGGGATGGTTTAACATATGAAAATCAATCAACGTGATTCACCATATTAACAAACTAAAAAAGAAAAACCATATGATCATCTCCCTAGATGTTGAAAAAGCCTTTGACAAAATTCAACACCCTTTCATGATTAAGGACTTGGAGAGATCAGGGATAACAGGAACTTACCTAAACATAGTAAGAGCAATAAACAGCAAACCAACTGCCAACATCAAACTGAATGGAGAGAATCTTAAGCCAATTCCTCTAAAATCAGGAACAAGACAAGGCTGCCCTCTCTCTCCATATCTCTTCAATATCATAACAGAAGTTCTAGCTAATGCTATAAGACAACAAAAGGAGAACAAGGGGATCCAAATTGGAATGGAAGAAATATAACTATCTCTATTTGCAGATGATATGATAGTTTATATAAGTGACCCAATAAACTCTACCAGGGAATTCCTACAGCTGACAAACACCTTCAGGAAACTAGCAGAACACAAGATAAACTCAAAAAAATCAGTAGCCCTACTATTTCCAGACGACAAAGAGACTGAGAAAGAAATCAGAGAAATATCACCCTTTACAATAGCCACAAGCAACATAAAGTATCTTGGTGTAACGCTTACCAAACGAGTAAAAGACCTACATAATAAGAACTTTGTGGCTCTACAGAAAGAAATTAAAGAAGATCCCAGAAAATGGAAAGATCTCCCATGCTCTTGGATAGGTAAGATAAACATACTAGAAAATGGCAATCTGGCCAAAAGCAATCTACAGATTCAATGCAATTTCCATTAAAATCCCATAACAATTCTTCACTGACCTTGAAAGGATAATAATCAACTTTATATGGAAAAAGGAAAGACCCAGGATAGCAAAAACAACTATATACAACAAAATAACTTCAGGATGCATCACCATTCCTGACTTTAAACTCTGCTAGAGAGCTATAGTTCTGAAAACTGGTATTGGCACAAAAATAGACAGGAAGACAAATGGAATCGAATTGAAAATCCTGATATTAACCCACACACCTATGTATACCTGATTTTCGACAAAACACCTAAAATTATACAATGAGGCGTGGACAGCATCTTCAACAAATGGTGCTGGCACAATTGGATGAGGTTGTGTAGAAGACTGAAGATAGACCCATGTCTGTTGCCATGCATAAAAACTCAAGTCCAAATGGATCAAAGATCTCTATATCAATCCAGCCATATTGAACCTCTTAGAAGAGAAAGTAGGAGGTACCCTTGAACAAATTGGTATAGGAGACCGCTTCTTGAACATAACTCCAGGGGCACAGACATTGAGAGAAACAATTAATAAATGGGACCTCTTCAAACTTAGAAGCTTCTGTAAGGCAAAGGACACACTGGACAAGACCAAACGGCAGCCCACAGACTGGGAAAAGATTTTCACCAATCCTATATCTGACAAAGGGCTGATCTACAAAATATAAAAAACAAACAAAAAAAAACCTATAAAAAATGCTGTACAGAACTGAAGAAAGAATTCTCAATAGAGGAAATCAAAAAGGCTGAAAGATACTTAAGAAAGTTAAGAAAGTGCTCAACACCCTTAGCAATCTGGGAAATGCAAATCAAAACAACTCTGAGATACCATCTTACTCCTGCCAGAATGGCTTAAATTAGAAACACCAATGATGACTCATGTTGCAGAGGATGTGGAGAAAGAGGAACAATCCTCCACTGCTGGTGGGAATGCAAACACATACAGCCATTTTGGAGATCAATATGGCAGTTCCTCAGGAAAATGGAAATTAGTTTACCACAGGACCGGGCAATCCCCCTCTTATGTTCATAGCAACACTATTTGTAATAGCAAGAACCTAGAAGCAACCTGGATGCCCCTCTATTGAAGAATGGTTAATGAAGATGTGGCACATCTACACAATGGAATACTACACTGCAGAAAAACAAAATAGTGGTATCTTGAAATCGCAGGCAAGTGGATGGCACTTGAAGAAACCATCCGAAATGAGGTAACCACAAAAAGAGGAATATTGTATGTACTCACTCATATATGGATTTTAGACCAAGAAGAAAGGATCACCAGCCTATAATTCACACCACCAGAGGAACTAGGATACAAGGTGTATTCTAAGATATTCATATAAAGTCCCTCACAGAACTGGTAAGGGACAAGTCCCCCAGAGATCAGGGGAAGTGGGGGCAGCAGCGAATGGAGAGAGAAGTAGGAGAAAACAATGGGGAAGAAAGGAAACCATGTGTGACTAGGAAGATCTAGCCCAGTTAGGAGTAGAATAAAGGAAAGAGAGAGAGTGAGAGAGAGAGACAGAGAGAGAGAGAATGAGAGAGAGAGAGAACATAAAAGAGGTAGCCAATATTGGAATGAAGAAAAAATTGAACATAAAGAAAGGTCTAGAGTACTATAAGACTGCTGCCAACTAACAATTTGAGCTTCCATGGAAAGGTTACCATAAATGCCCTTCCTGGATAGTGAGATCAACAACTAACTTTTCCATGGAGCCCTCAACTAATGCCTATTGGAAACAGGAGAAAACACCCATACATAAACACTGAGTCGGACTAGAACCCAGATGGAGAAGACAAGACCAGGCTTCAGAAACACATAGAGACAGTTTACCTGAACAAGGAGGAGCTAACTGGTCCCCAGACTGATAGCTGGGAAGCCAGCATGGGACTGACTCAGGCCCCCTGAATATGGGTCTCAGGCAGAAGGACTGAGCAGTCTAAGGGACCTCAGACAGTGGAACCAGGATGTATCCCTGGTGCTCAAAAGGACTTTGCTAACACATCCGCCATGGAGGGATAACTGCCTTAATCTAGAGACAGGAGAGAAGCCCTTGTCCCTACTTCACGTGACCTGTCAGATCTACATGACCCCAACTGGATGGCATTCCCCTACATATGGAATTGGGTTGGAGGGATGGGAGGGGGGTGGTTAGGGTGCATGTGAGAGGGCAGAGAGGGTTAAAGGGAGGGAGGGAAGGAGGGAGGAATGGACAGAAGGAGGGAGGGAGGGATATGGAACTGGGATCAAAATGTAAAATAATAAATTAAAAATAAATACAATAAATAAATAATATAAAAATGCTTTGACTCCAAAATTTAATTTCAAGGACAAGTTACTGCGGAAAAGGATTTCAATTTTTTTTTCCTCAGAAAATGAAAAGCTATGAATTCCTTCCAGACCAATGTGGCTTGATCAAGCTGGACTGCCTGAAACAGAGTACCAGGTGATCCTACGTTCAAAACAGCTGGACAAAGCAGCCTTGAAGACTACAGCCAGGATTTCTGCGTCTTCTTAGAATCCCCCACGACAGCGCCCCTTACCAGCAGGAAGTAGTTTGGAAAGAATGTTGCCCAAATTCCCAAATATTGTCTATAAATGTTTGTTTTCATTTAAGTGGACTTGGTTATAAACAAAAGAGAAAGAAAAAAAAGAAAGAAAAAGAAACCATTGTGTCTATATTGGGGAATGCAAAAAATAAAAGTATTTCACTTAAAACATAGATATTGCTCATGTTTAATACTGTGGAAGTAAAAATTGGAAGCAAGCTGTCTTTAATCTGGTTAAAGAATACACTAGTAAGTAGGAATGTAGGGATTCATTCATGCTTTACCTGACTTGTGTCTAATGGATTAGTCACTAAATGTTTTTTGCTCATCTTCACTGTATGAAAACTAGGTGATTAAGGAATGCACCTGGACTGTTGTACTTTCAGAGGAGAGCAGGTAATATTGAATACCATATTTTATATGGGTTCATAGGGATAGATTGTATGGAATCTTTCAGAAATGTAGTATTGCTCCCCCCCAAAAAAAAGGAGTGATAGGAGGTTTATAATTCTACACCCATCATCTTCTTTATGGAAAAATGAATGCTTGATAGGATCAATATGTGTTGCCTAAATAGCATCAAGTTAATTACATGGCTGGTTTATTTCTGGTTATGCCTTCCAGGATATTTTAGGGAATATACATGTTTATCTTGTACCACCTAAATAGACTCAACTCTGGGAGATTGATAACTGATGGGAGATGTCATTCTGTAAATATGTTCTCATATTGGTTAATGAATAAAGCACTTTCATCAATAGGAAAGCAAAATAGGTGGGACTAGGAGTAGGAGGAGAGAGGAAGAAAAATGAGAGGCAGAGTTTTCAAGATGTAGGACCAACCAGGTATTATGCCAGGTCCTCTCTCTGGTAAGATAAAACCATGTGAAAATACTTAGATTAATAGAAATGAGTTAATATTTAAGACAGAGCTAGTCAATAAGAAATGCTAGTAACAGGCTAACAGCTTTATATCTAATACAACTCTGTGTGCTATTTGGGGCTACAGAAGCTGTGGGACCATGCCTGCAGATAACCCGCTTGTAACAGATGTCATGATCAAGCTAGTCTGAGATTAAAAAAAAAAAAAAAAAAAAAAAAAAAAAAAAGTGAAACTGGAGGAATCATCAGATTTGAATCTGGGAACTTAAGGTTCAGAACAAGTTTTACAATACTATTACAGTACCCTGGGCTTCCTGTGTAACAGTTGCCTCACACATCTAAATGCAAGTCTTCTTTTGTCTATTCAATCTCTTTTGTTTAACAGTTCACATTAATTGCCCTTTTAGATGACACATGTACTATATTCAGTCAGCACACAAAATCCTTGAGCACTACAATATAAGATCCTTCAATATGACACAAAAGACTTCTCTTCCCAGTCTTAGCTGGTTGGTATCTTAGAGTTTTTTTCTTTTTCTTCCTTTTTTTTTTCTCTATGAAGAGACATGGCCACAACTCTTACAAATGAAAACATTTAATTGGGATGGCTTGATTACAGTCCCAGAGGTTTAATTAATTATCATTGTGGTGGAGAACATGGCAGCATGCAAGCAGACATAGAAGCAACAGGAAGTTGACTGAAACACTAGGTGATGGGGGATGTCATTCTGTATCCTGTGAATCTATGTTTATTCATTGGTTGATGAATAAAGCTATTTCAGGCCAATAGACAGGCATATAGCCAGGGAGGAAGTACAGGCAGTGCTACCAGACTTGGAGAATTCTGAAAAGAGGAACCCAATGAGTGAGTTGTCAGAGAGACACCATATATCTACCCAGAAGTTAGGGGGCCTGGGAATTCTCTGGTAAGCGAAGACTATATGGAGATACATAAATTAATAGAAGGTGGCATATACCAGGATCCAGGCAGTGAGCACTGTTCCCAGACCTGGTGGTAAACATACCATAGCCATGTTGGAGCCTAACTGGGTGGAACCAGTTAGCCAAACCTCCATTTAATCTTAGCCATCCTGTATGCAGATTAAAGACTCGTGGTCAGAAAAAGATAGAGATATACAATAAAGACTGATTCTGAGGAAAGAAACTTCTCAACAGTATATACTGTGTTTAAAAATATACATAGGTGTTATGAGTAGGTTTCCCCCAATGGTCAGGTCCCACTGCCCCAAATAGCACACAGAGACACTGTATTAGATATAAAGCTGTTAGCCTGTTTCTAATGTTTCTCATTGGCTGGCTCTGTCTTAATGATTAACCCATTTTTTTAATCTAAGTATTTCCACATGGTCTTATCTTACAGAGGGGCTAGCATTCTGTTCTTTCCATTTTCCATCTTGGATCTCCTCCCTACTACTTCCTCTTTCATCCTTATTTCCTGGTCTAGCCTATCTTGCTTTCCTATTGGCCAACAGTGCTTTATTCTGAGTCCTGTAGACTGTCGGGCCGACTCTTCTATGAAGCATGGACCCTATAGCAATGTCCATCTAGCATCAGCAGTCACTTTCCTGTGGGTCCTGCATGTACAGTTTATACAGCATAAAGTCAAATAATCCAGACAAGAGCCCAAATGTCTAGTCTGGCCATATTGAAAGCAAACTCCATAACTAGTTTCTGTGATGTCCATCTTCTTATCTTATGCAGGTTGTATTGCCAGGAGCAGTTATGCCTCACTATCAAGAAAAACCCTAAACCATTTTAAATGCCATATTCTGTAGGTCTTTGAAAGATTTGAAGAATGCCTATTTATCTCAAAAAAATCTCTGTTTATCTAGAAATCTTAACTAATTTAACTATAGGTTTTGACTCTTATAGGTAAACCCTAACAATTATAGGTAACTATCTATAATTTATACTAAATTATACATTTCTAAATGAGTTACATGAACACAATACTTAAACAAGAGGAGAAATATACATATCACCAAATTGACCTTAAATTTGTATCAATAAATGAAAATCCATTCCAAAACAAAGAATTTATATCTATGCCATAATTCCCTTTTTACCTTTAAAAAGATTGGTTGTGGTCTTAAACCATTTATAACCAAGCCCACTTAAATGAAAACAAACATTTATAAACAATATTTGGGAATTTGGGCATCGTTCTTTCCAAACTGCTTCCTGCTGGTACGGGGCACTGCCATGGAGATCCTAACAAGACCCAGAAATCCTAGCTTTAGTCTGCAAGTCTTCCTTGTCCCAACTGTTTTGAATGATGGATCCTGTTTCAGGGGGTCTTGCTTGATCAAATCATGTTAGTCTGGAAGGAATCCACAGTGAAGGCAAAACATTTTTAAAATATATATATTGGATTGATCCAGCAGAATTTGTTTCAACAGTTGCTGTTAATATTATACCATACAGTATCCAGATTTTCTTTGTGCTTTCCATCTTTATGTGGATTTTTTATTACTCTATTTCTTATAATTCTATTTTTTCATTTTTTGAGAGAAGGTTTCTCTGTGTAACTTTTATCTGTCCTAGAATTTACTTTGTATACCAGGTTTACTTTGATATAACAGAGATCCGCATGCCTCTTCCTCTCAAGTGCTGGAATTAAAGGTGTGTGCCACCACACCCAGCTACTCTGTCTTTTTATTATTCATTTTTAAACCATTTTATCCTGTTTCTTTTTCTCTTTCATGCCTTTATATATTATAAAACACACTGTAAACGTTTAGTGGATTTTTTTTAAAATCTGGATCTGTATTCACTGTAAATCTTTATTTTTTTGTGGCCATGAGTCTTTATCTAGTAAACAACAACATTGCTAAAATGAAAGTCACAGCTGTATTAGCCCCGGTCTATCAAAGATGGCAGCAGGTACTTTTTACCGCAAGAACTGAGAGCTGTGCTCACTGCCTTGGTCTACACTACCATCCAGCAGCATGTTGCCATCTTGGAGATGTGGTCACTGCCATTGCCAGCTCTCCTACACACCAATGAATTGTTAGCAACATCTTTTAAAAGCCATGCAGATTTTTGCTGCTTATGCTGAGTCAGGAATCCTCCCTTAAATGAGCCACATATGTTTATGTTTGTCTCTAGCAAAGCAGAGTCCAACTTAGAAAAATGCTATTACCAAGAAGCCTTGCTTGTCTCTGTTCTTTTCTTTCAAAAACCCCCTTTTAAGCCTTTGTTAAGTTTTAAGTAGAAGTTCATTGGTCCACGTTGGATGCCATTATGTTATGAGTATGTTTTCCCAGCATCCTGGACCCACAGCTGTGCCAGCCCCAAATAACACAGAGACTCTATATTCGATATAAAGCTGTTAGCCTGTTACTAGCATTTCTTATCGGCTAGCTCTGTCTTAAATATTAACCCAATCCATTAATCTAAGAACTTCCATGTGGTCTTATCTTTCCGGAGAGAGGGGCTGATGTTCTGCTCTTTCCTTCCTCCATCTTGAATCTCCTCCCTACTACTTCCTCTCTTCTCCTAGTCTCCTAGTCCCACATATCTTGCTTTCCTATTGGCCAACAGCACTTTATTCATTAACCAATAAGAGAAACATATTTACAGAATGACATCTCCCATCATATAGGCTTGAAAAAAAAAAAAAAGAGAGAAAGAAAAAGAAAAAGGATAGAGAAAGTCCTTAAAAGAAATATAGTAGCTCAGAATGTTGGCAAAAGCCTTTATCCCAGTACTCCAGAGACAGAATCAGGCAGATCTCTGTGATTTCAAGACCAGTGTGATCTACAGAGTAAGTTTTAGGACAGCTGAAAATACAGAGAGGTCCTGTCTCAAATAAGCAAACAAATAAAAATAACAGTAATAGAATAATTTAAAAGGGCCATTAAAAAATGAAAAATACACTGTGTCTGGATACTTCATGGTATTGAGTTGTGTTTGAATTGTTTGATTTCTGAGGAAGAAGCAACAGCCACTAAAAGACATTTGCTTATAAATGATGCAGGATTAGTGGATTTGTGTGTGTGTGTGTGTGTGTGTGTGTGTGTGTGTGTGTGTGTGTTGAAAATGCCTTGACTTCAAAATTTAAGTCTATGGATATGTAACTTTGTAAAAGAGGTTCTGCTTTTGTTTCCACAAAGGATGAAAAGCTTCAGATTCATTCCGAACTAATATGGTTTGATCAAGAAAGACACCCTGTAGCAGTGACCCAGGTATCCAACATCCAAAACACCTGAGACCATGCAGCATCACAAATCACCACAGCCAGGATTTTGTGAGGGTTTGAGATTCTTCAGGATCCACTTGTGGTTGACAGCAACCCCCAAACAGAAGGAAGCAGTTTGGAGAGAAAAATGCTCATATTCCCAAATATCATTCATAAATGTTTGTCTTCATTTAAATGGGATTTATTATAAATGTTTAATAACCACAGTCATTCCCTTTCTAAAGAAAAACAGAAGAAGAAGAAATACAACATAGAAATGAATACCTTGCATTGGTATGGATTTTGGTTTATTGATACAAATATAAGCTTAATTTTGTTATGTGTATATTTCTACTCTTGTTTAGGTATTGTGTTTTATACATCTTTTTCAAAAGAGTAATGTATAATTAAATACAGATTATAGATAATCACCTATAATAGTCAAAACTTATAGTTAAATTGGGTTTTCTAGATATACAGATACATATTTCAAATGAATAGGTTTTCTATAAAACCCTTCAAGGACCTACAGAATATGGAATTTAAAATGGTTATTGGGATTTTTTCATTACAATAAGATACATCTGCTCCTGGCAACATCAATGATATCAGAGAGGATAATGGATATCGAAGAAACTCATTATGGAGTTTACTTTCAATTTGGCAATAATAGCCATTTAGACAAGAAACTGCTTTTGCCTACACTGCTTGACAGTACACTGACCAAACCGGACAAGCAGATTATAAAAGAAAGTGATTGCTGAACTTGCCAAGAGACAGGATGGCCCTTTATGTTTCCTGCTTTACAAAAGAAAACAACTGACAAAGTTTCCCAATACAAGACAGAAGAGATCTTCAAACTTCCTACTTCATTAAAATGTCTGCTAGATACTATGCCCTATGGGCTGAAGGTGGATGCCCCAACATTACAAAGAAACTTTGGGTGACTGTCAAGGTACCAAGTTGTCTCTGTCAATTATAGAGATTATGTATTATCCTTCTGGGATAATCTTTGATGGGTTTGAAAAGAGATAGTTATGGTTATGGTTTTCCTTAGTTATGATAAAAGATCAATTACATATAAAACTTCCGACTCACAAATATAGAATAGATGACAAAATATTTTCTTTGAATTTTACCAAATATTAATGGACTTAGTATTGTTAACTTTAGCTCTTGTTTGATAACTGTATGGTTATATATAATTTTACTATACTAAAATTAAAACCTACCTTTTTATTTAGATAGAAAAGAGGAAGATGCTTGAGCATTCTCCCGTAAGCCAAGACTACATGTGAAAAACCTAAAAAGTAATGTTGATGGACTAACCTGGAAACATATATCTGTTCCTTGGAATTTGCTAACTTCCTCTCACAAGGCCCTGAGATAAGAAGAATTCACACTGCCCCTCCTTTCCTGTGAGTCAACAGGTGGAGAATAAGGTCATTAGGAAACAGATAGCTGCAACTCCGGTATGCCCACACAAAATTAATTAGCACACCCTGAGGCCCTAAGGTCTTTGACCCTAATAGCAGACCATCAGGCCTCCAAGGGTCACATACTCAATGGACATAGGGTCCCACCCCCTCCCTAAGCTTGTGGGTTTGCCTTTTAAAACACCTGGGCCCAGGGGAGGGGGCTTCTCTCTAGCCTGCATGCTGGAGGAGCCCGTTTGCACAAATGTTTCCTGTTCATTAAAGCCTCTTGCGTTTTGCATCAACTGGACTGGACATTGAGTTCTTGGGGTATCGACCGAACCTGGAAGACTCCTCATTCTGAGGGTCTTACACATGGAGATACATAGATTAATAGGGATGGGTTAATATTGAGAGAGAGGACTAGCCAATAAGTAGCCTGAGCCATCAGCCAAACACTTTATAATTAATACAATATGCAATTAATAATATAACTAATATGGTGGAGGGACTAGGTGGGACAGAAACTTCCATCTACAAGTGGGTAGTTGCCTGATCATAGGAAACTTAAATGCCCACCCACACAGTGACACACTTCTCTAATAAGGCCATACCCACTACAACAGAACTACCTCTCCCTATGTGGTTATTATGCCAATTACATACAAACTACCCCAGCTGGTATAGACAAGGAGGTTATAATCCAAAAAATAATACTTCACAAATTCATGTATATTTATTGGCTGGAGGATCATTTATCCATATCATCCCAGACTCACATTTCTATATGTAGAATATCAGTCATCAGCCATAGTATGAACAGCATAATATAATATAATCTCTCATCTCAGTTTTGCATCCAATATTTAAACTGATTCATCAAATGAATTATATAAATAATATATTACCATTATGTTTCCAATTCCTTGCCATCAAGCCCAGAAACCTTCTGCCAACTCACTGTCATTTCAATTCTTACATATTCATCCATTGACTCTTCAATATCAAGATCATCCTTTATTAGAACTATTTGCCCTGGACAAATTCTCTAAGTTCTTATAATCTATCATTCAAAACCTAATAGCCTCCTGCCACACAAATGTAACTAAACACAATATATATATATATATAATATATAATATATATATTATATATATATAATATATATATTATATATATATATATAATATTTACTAAACTTCTATTGAAAACTTGCTATTTGGTATATTACATATATATACATGCATATATATAATATTGCATATTTGTATATGAATTATAAAGTCTGACAAATATACAAGTAAGTATATACTATGAATATAAATATATCTAAATTAAAATGTGTATATTTACAAATATTAACTTATACATTTATATATAATGCAAATGGAGAGATTTTGTTGTCTATATGCAATTCCGTCAAAAATAAATATGTCAATGTTATATTGGATAATTCTTTGATTTAAAATTCTTATATAAATCCAATATGTTAGAAGACTAAATGAAGCATCCAACATATTTATACTGATAAAAATCATAGAAAATTTTGCCCAAGTAAATAATATTAAATACATTCCCTGAAGTTTTACTAACCATTCAGACATTACCATCATTTTAATTTTTACTACCAATATCATTTTACATACAATATAATTCCTTATTTCATTTTTAATCTTGTACTTTTTTAAATCTAAGGCCAAAAGTCTAACATTAAGTGTTGATTCTTTGTAAGCAATAGAAAGAAATAAAATATACAGAAAGTATAGCTGAAAATAATTCTAGGTCTCAGTGCTGAAAAAAAATGCTGAGAACTGAAAAATAGCATGTGACGGGGGCAGTTAAAGAGCCTGTGTGGAGTCCCTCCTGAAATCATGGGAAGTAATTAAGAAACTGGATGTTTTTTTAAAGCACTGAGAAATCAAACAAGAAGACAAAACAAGACCAACCAAGAATATGTTGAGCACAGGGCTGTTTTAGCATCATTCTGCATGGTCTTGGAAAAGGCATCAGTTGACTGTTTCACACTTAAGGCAATTAGATACACTTCTAGCTGTAAGTGATGCCTGATGAGCATCCTTCTCCCTGGTCCCCCTTCAATGGCACTTGCTAAATTAACAAGCCATATCTGTCACCACATACTCAGAGTGGTCTATGGAATTTTGTACTGGTTTAACTGTTGTTTAATGATAACACAGCCAGCCCCCCCCCCAAGCACAGTATACTCTTCCTGTAAACTAAGAATCACACTGAATATTTTCAGAGCATTACCAAATTTAATCCTCAGGGAAGTTCTGTGAAGTGATCCATATTAGGATCTCAATTTTACAGATAAATAAAGAGGAATATAGTGGCTAAACAGCTTACTTGACTAAATGAGTAATGGAAAAACGACAAATGAGGTCATAAACTGGCTTTTCTCAGGCCGAGGCAGCACCTTTATGTAACAACCGTATTCCCTGGAGCAGACACTCAAGAGAAGCTTAAAGATGCAGATTTCACCTGAAAATGTGCAATAAACAAATTCTTCATGATGACAGATTCTACATTCAGAAAAGGCTCTGTTTTTCCATCCACAGTGAGCTTTATGGAGGAGAGATTCCCTTCATTCCTTCTCAGCTGTAGGAGTATTGGCCTTGTCCTTAAACCTGGCAGTTGTATCTATTCTTCAAAGCACTAAGTTCAACCTTTAAGGGATTATAAAAGAAGAGCTGACCAAAACTAATCTCCACTTCTCTAACTGCATTAAGGGACCCAATTTAAGTGGATTGAGGTGTCAAAATTCATCATAACAATTCACCTCAGAAAGGGCCTTAAATGTCAATTTATCTTTGCAGTGAAAGTACCTTGGAGCAGAAATTGAGAGAACATATCCCAGTGCAATAACCTCCTTCACCACAAACCACTGTTAATGCCCTCTCATTTCACAGACACTACAGAGAAAAATTAATTCTACAGTCAGCAAGCATGCTGACTTTCCTCTTCTTAGCTGTTACTAGTTGAGTTGGACTACCACCATGAAGTGTTGCACACTAGGTACCTTAAACAACAGAAATTGATTTTCTCATAATGGTGCAGGCCAGATGTCTAAGATCAAGGTATCAGCAGAGTTGATTCCTTACAAAGCCTGTCCCCTTGACTATTCTTTCTCCATGTATCCTTCCTGGGCTATTCTTCAATTTTGTGGCAGCAATCATACTGATGTTAAATAATCTCCTCTTACCATGTTAGTTCTGTAAAGTACTTGTCCCTACCTGGTATCACACTCAAAGGTACTGGGGCTTTGATATCCAGCATAGAGTTGAAGGCAACAAAACCCCTCTCACAATACCACTCAGGTGTAATCACTCTAATTTTTTTCCTTTTAAATTTCTGTGGGGCTATAAGTTCTACCTCTCATTCACAGCCTGTTTTTATCATTCAATAGTCCTCCTCCACAGTTCCCAACCCAAGCCATGAGATGAAACACGGTAGCTCTGTGCCCCCAGCCTATGAATTGAGTCCAAAGAGTAGGAAATGCCCAAAGCTACAGGATGAAATGCAGTGTAATCTCCCTTGGGAGGGCAATGCCTTATGTGTCTGTTTGTGGAAGACAAATCCAAAAGGCTGTAACCCAGTTGTCAGTGGATAGATAGTTTTAAAATCAGGAAATATGAGTCTGAGAATAAGTCAAGCTGAAAAGCAAACACACACACACACACACACACACACACACACACACACATACACACACAGGGGTGGAGTGTACAATACACAATTGGAGCATGCTATGACTAAGGTAAAATCATCCAATATATTTTCCATCAGTTAAACCAATTATAAATTTTGCTGTAGCCATGTAGAATCTAGCTATATAATGTTTAAAAGAAAGGACCCTAGCCAGGACAAATATATGGATGAAAGGAACACAGCAAGCTTGGAATATTCTTCAAAGGGAAGTGTCATTATGTTGTCAATAGTTTCTCCCACAAAGATTGAGTTTTTGTGTCAGGTTTTCTAAGAGGAAAGATTCCTTAATTAATTCACCAGACACCTATTAAATCAAAGCATTGACATAGCATGCACTCTCAACACAGTTAGTACACTCCAAAGTAGGTAAAAGTTAGAACTTCTGAGTGTGAAAATTATATTTTATGTATAAAATATAGGTATGAATATGAATATAAGCAGAAGGTAATAAGATATTACAATGTATAAGGGAAAATATAGTACTTGATGGAGAGACTACAAAAATACATCAATGGAAGGACAATAAAATAAAAGATTAAGAAATACTGTGCATGCCTGGTCTGCAGGATCCACTCTGCCTCTGTGTCTGTGCAGGTACAAGGCTGGTTTTCCTTTCTCTCTTATGAGTCCATACAGCAATGAGGCTGTTAACAGCTGCTCCGGAAATACCACTGTCTCTAAGAATAATCATTTTAGATGATTTTTTTTGAGCTGGAGGCGGGCTTTATTTCAGACCGGACATTATTTGGATGAACAAGATCATGCTGATGGACACTGAGCATGACCCACAGCTGCCGGTTCACCGACTTTAGTGCCTTTTGCTCCAGCAGCTTTGGGTCCATCTTCAGCCTCTCCAGGTTCTGGTCGACCATCTTGAGAGAATGTGACAGGGTCTGGTTGTCCTTCTTGATGACATTCTGGGCAGCCAGTGTGTTGATTTTGAGGCTGTGCACCAGGCCTAGCATCTCCTCCTCCCTGTCTGTGGTCGGCACAGGGCCAGGGGCCGGGGCCAGAGGCCAGGAACTTCTTAGCTAGAACCTTCTCAGAGAAGCAAGTCTTCCTTGGACTTTCAGAACCAGAATCATGTCTTCCAGGGCACCCACACACTGGGAGGAAAGTAGGGTGTCACCCAGGCAGCGCCCCAAGGCTTGCTTGGTAGATGAATCTTTAAACAATCTATTGAATGAGGAATATTGTATAGTGCTTACATTACTCAAAGACCTGGGTTCCACTCCCACAACACACACACACACACACACACACACAGAGAGAGAGAGAGAGAGAGAGAGAGAGAGAGAGAGAGAGAGACAGAGAGACAGAGAGGCAGAGACAAATAGAGAGGCAATCAGTTTTATTTTCTAAGCTATTCGGTTACAAAGGCCTTGCACTGTTATTGCCCACATCCTCTCCCTTATCATCAGGTTTACTTCTTCCATTTGCATCTCAGAAAATGGGGTTTAATTCTTTTCTTTTTCAGAGTTGGGCACTGGAAAACAGGGCCTCGTACACTGAGCCACTTTCCTAGTCCAAATTTAATGATTTAAAATCAAATTCAGATGTTATGAGTTCTGCTAAGAGGAAGTGTGAAATGTTTGACCCCCCCAAATGACATTTCTTTTAACTTTGTAATTTATTTAGGACAAATATTAAATATGGCTTTAATAATAAAAAAAAGAAATACTGTGCATGATAAAAAAAAAAAATTCAGAGAAGCCCAGATAGAAGCAAATTTGAGTACTACAAGTGCATACATGCATGCGTGAATGCGTGTGCATATGCGCACACTCACTCACACACAGACAAAAATCAGAAAGAAAGCCAAAACATACACAAACAAAAGATTAAATGAAGAATCAAAATTATGACATGAAAATCACATTTGCCTCATGTTGAAAGCTAGATGATAAAGAGTAAAATGTTCTAGTCAAAAGCACTGTGAAAGCAGTCTTTTTTTTAGAAGCCCAAAGGAGTCCAGCTCAGTGTGCTTTGAATTCAGGCTGTGGCAGCAAAAACAAGCCACAAGGAAAGTAGCTGGATTAGAAAGACATGGTGAGTCTTCTAAGTTTTGTCTGCTAAGAAAATTTTGGATTGGAGGTCTGCTGTTGATTCATCAGCTAGAAACCCCAAGGTCATAACTCTAAAACTTGATTGCAACCATTATCATCCCGTCCTCACCAACTGTCAAGGCAATTCCAGATACTCAAGCTTAAAAAAAGGAAGATAGAGAAGTTGAGCTTATTTATAGTGACTAAATTTTTATCAGGAAAACAAGCAAATAAGCAAATGTTTTTCTCCCGACACAGTTTGTTCTGATCTAATGTGGTCTCTTGGTCATCATCCCCAGTTGAAACAGAGAAAGAAGTCTAGCTATGACAGCACTTAGAGATAAGCAGGTTGCTATGCAAGTATCACTTAAGTGATGCTGTTGGAAAGAAATATATGGGATTGCATAAGTGTCTGCCTTCATGAGAGATCAAACAGGAAGCATGCACATATGTAGGAGGTGGTGGATAAAGTATGTATTTCAGGGGGCCGGGAAAGAAAAAAATCAAACATGAAATAATTATTTAACTCTCTGTAGATAAGACTAGACATAAATAAAACACTTATGCATTTTAGAATGTAGTATTATAAGAAGATAACCAATAGTTTTGATTTCTAGCTACCACCTCTTTGTATTTACACATAATTTATGGTGTAAGTACTAGTTACATCATCAAGAAAGGGCAAAGGCTGAAATATTGTTTTCAAAAGTTGTTTTCAATAAAATATTTGTGCAAGGAAGATAAATAGGCCATTTTAAAATGTAAGATGAAGGATACATTGAGTGTAGCATATCTACACAATTGTATAAAAGTTTAGAAAATTACAGGAGAAATTAGATAATCTTAGAAGTAGAGAAACATTGATTTTTTTTTCCTGAATCCAATTCTCACCAATCTTTAAGAAGTGATTGACCATGAGTCAGGTGTAGACCACATATTTTTGTTAAAAGCAGCACAAGCTAGTGTCACAGTCAACAAACTACAAGATCCTCCAAATAATGATGAGTGAAAAGCCAATGACACAGTGTGTGCTCTGTAGAGGAACACCAAATATAGATTTGGATATGTAGAAATGTAGTTTTGGATTAATGTGAATGTAAGCATGGGAGAAAGTGGCTGTGGATTTTTAAAGGAGAACAGTAGATAATTTGGATAATGGGAATGTTCTGTTTCTTTAGTGCATCAATGCTAACATGGTAGCTGTGATATTGAACAAAGATTTATAAAATGCTGTCATTGGAAGAAGCTGGATGGGAGGCATGAAAATATTGTAACATTTCTCATACCTATAGAATAATGTTCAACTGTATTAGAAATGAAATACTTAAATTATTTTTAATTCTTAAGAGTAACTGCCTGAAACAGAGTACCAGGTGATCCTACATTCAAAACAGCTGGACAAAGCAGCCTCGCAGACTACAGCCAGGATTTCTGCATCTTCTTAGAATACCCCATGACAGTGCCCCTTACCAGCAGGAAGTAGTTTGGAAAGAATGTTGCCCAAATTCCCAAATATTGTCTATAAATGTTTGTTTTCATTTAAATGGACTTGGTTATAAAAACAATAAAATAAAAAAAGAAGAAATGATGGGATAAAAGGATAGATTATTAAATCTACTTTAAACTAAGAAACAACTATAAATACAAATATTTTACACTTATATGGATTTCTGTATATTGATACAAATTTAAGGTTATGTTTTTGTTTAAGGCATTGTATCTATGCCACTCATTTAACAATGCAATATAAAATATTAATTTAAATTTATTTGGTTGTCTTTGTGTGTATGTCTGAGTTTATGTACATGTGTGAGTGTATAGGCTCATGAAACTGTGCCCACACAGAGGCCACAAAATCCCTCAGAGTTGGAATTACAGGTATTACAAGTGTTTGAATTACAGGTGTTTGAATCTACACTTTGGTCATCATGATAGTTCACCAAGCATTCTTAATGCCTGTGCTATCTACTAAAGGCAAATGACCTGAAAAAGAAATAAGAGGAAAGCACATTCATGATAACCAGAAAAATTGCCTAGAAAGAAATCCATGGAATCAAAAGACCACAACAATGGAAACTCTAAGATCTTGAAGTAAGAAAGTAAGAAAAACAGAAGGCTATAGAAAGATTTTACATGCTAATGGGTCAGAAGAATTAATTCTGTGGTGATCTTTCTACCCAAAGCAATCTACAAATTCAATTTTATCTTAATCAGAATTTTCAGGACATTCTTCACAGACAGAAAAAAAAAAACACGAAGTATTATGGAAGTACAAAAGAAGAGTAGTTAAAACAACCATGAAGCAAAAGAGTACTTAGCAGGTAACACGATACTTAATTTCATACACCATGTTATTGACATAAAAACATATATAGATCAATGGAATAGAATCAAGGATCTAGGTATGATTCCACATAACTATAATTACCTGATCCTTGATAAAGGTGATAAAAATATTCAATGGAGAAAAGATGGCATCTTCAGCAGGTGGTGTTAAGGAAATTGGATTTCTACATGTAGAAAAATGAAGCTAGAACCTTAATTCTCAAGGATTCAGAAGCTTACAATGACCTGTACTCCAGTTCTGAGGGATCTGATGCTCTCTTCTGGCCTCCTCAGGACATCAATCACAAATGTGGTACACAGACATAAATGTATGCAAAACACCTACACATATAAACAAATAAATGGATGAATGCATGAATAAATAATAAATCTGAAAAGAAATTTATGGTGGCTCAGTATGTAAGGGTGCTTGCATAAAGCTCAGCTCCAAAGTGATTTAGGACCTGACATAAGACCTGATACCTTGAAACTGCTAGAGGAAGTAGGACACTTGCTTCATCTTATAAATATACATAAAGATATTCTGTATATGTCCTGGTTAGCACAAGAAATAAGACCAACAATAGGCACATGGGACCAAAGGACACTTGATTAGGTTTTGGTTTTGGTTTAGGTTTAGGTTTTGGAGCTCTGTATTTGTGATGTTCTCATTTGGTCAGCAAATCTTTTCACAGTATTTGCTAATAAAGAGACTCCTAACGGGCCAGAGTGCTGAAACTAAGTGACTGTGGTCTTAATAGGACCTCTAATATAAACCACTCCATGAAACCCCAAGGTCCATGGAATGTAACAGAAAAGGAAATGTGAAGCACATAATATCCTAAAGATATCAAGGAATGCTGTGAAACATTGTCTTCTGAATAAGACATGGACATTTCACCAATAACCTACAGAACTTGTGGTTACTTGCACAAGATGTGCACCTGAATAATAAAAGTAGAACTCAGATGCAGATGGAGAGGACAAGACCAGGCAGCAGAAACACATAGAGAGACAGCTTACCTAAACAAGGAGGAGCTAATGGGCCACCAGACAGATAGCTGGGAAGCCAGCATGGGACTCACTCAGGTTCCCCTGAATATGGGTCTCAGGCAGAAGGACTGAGCAGTCTAAGGGACCTCAGACAGTGGAGCCAGGATGTGTCCCTGGTGCACAAAAGGACTTTGCGAACACACCCCCAATGGAGGGATAACTGCCCTAACCCAGAGACAAGAGGGAAGCCCTAGTCCCTACGTCACATGACCTGTCAGACCTACATGACCCCAACTGGATGGAATTCCCCTACATATGGAATTGGGGTGAGGGATGGGAGGGGAGGGTGGTTAGAGTGCATGTGAGAGGGCAGAGAGGATAAAAGGGTGGGAAGGAGGGAGGGAAGGAAGGAGGGAGGATGGGAAGGAGGGAGGAAGACGGAACTGGGATCAAAATGTAAAATAATAAATCAAATTTTTAAAAAAGTGCTTTGACTCTAAAATTTAATTTCAAGGACAAGTTACTGGGGAAAAGGATTTCTATTTTTGTTTCCACAGAAAGTAAAAAGATGTGGATTCCTTCCAGACTAATGTGGTTTGATCAAGCCAGACCACCTGAAACAGAGTACCAGGTGATCCTACGTTCAAAACAGCTGGACAAACAGCCTTACAGACTACAGCCAGGATTTCTGAATCTTCTTCGAATCCCCCATGACAGTGCCCCTTACCAGCAGGAAGTAGTTTGGAAAGAACAACGCCAAATTCCCAAATATTGTCTATAAATGTTTATTTTCATTTAAATGGACTTGTTTATACTTTAAAAAAAGTAAAAAAAAATGAACAAAAACAGAAAATAATCAGATGCTATGAGAAGGGAGAGTTAAATAAGACAATATAGATTTGTAATGTATTTATTATTATTGTTATTATTTTTTTTACTATTATTATTGATCCAGAGTGTAAATACAAGTCAATTTGTACTGGCAAGAGGCCTCAGTGGGTAACGGTGCTTGTTAAGGAGCCTGAGACACTGAGGGCAATCTTGAAGGCCCACCTGGTGGAAGGTAAAAACTAACTTCATTGATCTGTTATCTGACCTGCCATTCACATTCATTTCTTTCTCATTATATGTTTTTGTGAGTACATGTGCTAACACATAGCTCACATTAAAATAAGGGGAAGGAAGGAAAGAAGAAAGAAAGGAAGGAAGGAGAAAGAAATTAAAAAGAAAAGGTAAACATATTCCCTCACTTCTTATGATTTAATAGATATATTGAAATAGATTCTTGTCTCATACTATAAATACTAACCTCAGTCCCTCCCCTGTCCACTTCTCCCAGCTCCCTGCCTCATCCCTCCTCCTCCAGATCCACTGCCTCTCCTTTTCCCTTCTAGAAAGATAAAGTCTTCAAGAGACAACAACCAAGCTTGACTAAACCAGATACAATAAGACAAAGCAAAAGCCCTCATATCAAGGCTGGACAAGGCAACCCAATAGTAGGAAAAAAAGTACCAAAAGCAGGCAAAAGAATAAAAGACAACCAATCTAACAGCCACAACATATACTCAGAGGATCTGGGACAGACCCTTGCAGGACTCCTGAGCCACTTCTTTGATCTCATATGATCCTCACTTGATTCAGTGGGCTATGTTCTCATGGTGTCTTCCATTCCCTCTGACTCCTACAATCTTTCCTTTCCCAAGGGGTTTCCTGATCTCCAAGGGGAAGAAACCAATGGAGATCACCAATATAGACTCTCTCTCCCCATAAAATGTCTGGCTGTGGTTCTCTGTTGGAAGAAGTGTATTGTGACATCTGGACAATATACTGATCTATTAGCATAGCAGGATTTTATTAAAAATTCTGTCATTGATTTTTTTTCTAGTTATGCTTCGTTCTATCTTAGGTTTCCAGGCTATCCGGTTTCTGGTTCCTGTCCATCGAGGCAGTGTAGGACATGAAATACAAGTCTATTTAAGAGTTTTATAGTTTCTAATTGACATAATTGTTATAATGCATTAGGTGAGAGACTCAAAACAAAGATGGAAGATAGAGGATCTGAACTAGCCATTCTAAAAAATGAAAACAACATGGTATTCTTCAGATGAGTCTTCCTTCACCATGTAACCAATTATCATGTAGACTTTATCAGTCCTTCAGAATGTGTCACTGTCCTCATGGTTCATCTCCCCACATCAGTATGCACCAAGCACTGAGCTGGCTGATTGGTTTGGACTAATTATTGTTTGTCAGGCAGTGGAAGGATATTGGACAGAGGTGTTATTTTGAGATACAATACAAATGTGTTTTCACAAAGTATCAAGATTAAGGAAGAACTGAACTCTAACTGGTATAATTTTATAAATAGCTTGAGGGAGTCAATAAAATAAACCCACGAAATTAGTGTGTTACACTGATTGAATATTGAACAAGTGGATTCTTCCCTTAAGCCAGTTACGGGAAAAAATAAAATAAAGGTTGTTCATGAGTATCTCTAATCTTTTATCTGTCATTTTTATTTCAACCTTGGTAAATCTCCAAAGATGTAATGTTTACAGTTTTAAACATTGACATGTTTGCAAAATTACTTATAAGAAAATCATGTGAGTAAAGTATCATTTTGCACAAAGTTATTATAATTGCCTGCCCTCCTTTGTATCTTTATCCTTTAAATATGACCTTGAAACACCTCCTCGTGCAAGATTCAATTGTATGTCTTTGTTCTCACATCTAACTTGGGCTTATGGTTTGCTTTTGTCAGTAAGATTTAAGCAGGGCATGGGTATGCTAGTTCTGAGGGTAGATCTCCAGGTATTTTGTGTTAGACCTTTCCTTCCTGCACCTCAACCTGACCCAGCTTGCTGGTGTAGGCAAACAAACAAAGTGCAAGAAAACCCAGCTAAAGCATCCTAGACTCAACATTTACATTTCTGCTACTGATTGAAGGGACAATAGTAGAAGAAATTATGTAGGCACAATTCAATCTTCCAAGAATCACAGGCCACAAAAATGGACACATTAGAAATTGACAAGTTCAAGTACTCCTATAATAGGCACTGAAATCTGCCTTTGGCAGATTCTATTCTTAGATATGGAAGGCAAATCTCCCCTAACTTAGAGAATGCTTTCAAAAGAGGAAATATGTTTGTGATAGTTTCAATATATCTATCTATATAATGATATATATTATGAATTTATTCTTCTACCATTTGACATATTTGGAAAATATATGATTAAAGACTTTTTTTTCAGCCAGCATTGCACTTTATTATAAGCCTTCCCATCAGTCCTTGACTGCGCATTTGGGAAGCGGATACAGCCTCTTTCTTCTACTGCTTCTTGGTCTTCAGCTCCTCCTTGTGCTTGATGAGCAGGTGGCGCTTATCTCTAGTCTTCTTGGGTCAAAAATCTAGACGCTTGTACTTCTAACCCTTGTAGAATTTCCTTAGGTTTTCTTTTTTAGTCTGATTATTACAGGCAATGGATTTGTGGACAACTCTACTCATATTTTAGGGAGTTTGGACGCGGCACTACCCGTCTTCTTGGTGATGCAAAGCTAGGACAGTTCTACCTTCAGATCATCTAGTTGTTTTAGCAGCTCCTCCTTCTTCTTGCCAAGCAGGTCCTGAGCCTTAATCTTGGTCATAGCTGTGCTGCTCACCTATTAAAGACATTTTATAACATTTTTAAATCAAGTATAATTTTAGCACACATATTGACACCACATTTTGCTCTGACTGGACATTGAAGACACCTGTAATTTTCATGATTCATAGTTATGTTATTTAGAGTGGAAACATTGATCTCCGATGTTAGACTGGAAGTCAACATCACGAGGTGAGCAAATACTCAGACTTGATCAGACTGTTGCAAGGTGCCAGTTGTTTTAGTGGATAAAGTTGAAGCCACATTAAAAAAAAAGTCCTTAATGGCAATTCCTCCATGATTATTGAGAGAGTGGGAGATTTTCCTTAATCCCACAGGGTTCCTACTCCAGGAAAGTATAGGTCTAGGCCATCTGGTAACCCTTAAATTTTAGTTATCTTATGTCACCTATAGATGTTCTCAATAATATAATTTTTAAGTCTGTGAATTTAATCCAGTTGAAAATCATGTACCACTTAACTTTCTAGATGTGTGATCTATTAAATTCCCATGAATCCTTGATGCAGTCTTAACTATGTTTCCACTCAACAGATATATTGTTGCTTTAAGATAAGGGCAAGCAGCATGGTCATTATTTGGACATTAATTTGCTGAATCAAGCAATGACTCCTTGAAATGCAAAAAGCTATATCCACCTAGGGAAAGCACAACACTCAGGGGCAATGCTTTGAATGGTTATACTCCTAAGTACAGGCATCTATGTATGTAAAGAAGGACTCAGAATAAAGAAGAAAAACAAATACCAATGACACTAAAGGGATATGGGAAAAAAAACAATATCTCACAGCATTAAAACATATAGTAAGATAGTTGAGCAGAAGCCAGAGTTGAATTGTTCATCTTCCCTGGAAGTATGGAGCTTGAGGAGAGCTAGATGACTAAGACCCTGCCTAGTCTGACAATTCCATGGATGTAGTGACGGGGAAAGAGAAAAGGGCTCCCTATGAAAGAACACTAGATGTGTGTTGCATCATCTGCTAGCAGCATTTCTCTTACTGGATGGTGCTGTGCATGTTGTCAGGCTAGGGTGTTTCCTACCTATAAGGGCTGTGCAGGGCTCTGTTCTTGCCACTTTAATTGGCACTAGAGAACTTGAACATCAGGAATGTAAGTGCATCTCTTACCAGTCTTTTCAATAAAACACTCCATGAGGCAATTTAAAGAAATCATCCTCCTTCTCCTATGCCCTGTTTCTTCCATGAAAGGCTCGAGAGAATAATTGAGGTATCACTTGGTCACTCAATCTGTAGCCCTGGGCCGTTAATCTCTAGTGCTGGCTTCCTTGGGGTGAGATGAGCAAGGCTGCTTTCCTGGCTCACATCCCTTCCTGTGAAATTGTCTGGATAATGAATCTATTTTCCTATCCATGGAGCTCAAAAAGCCCCTTCCCACAACAGAGTATACACTGTTTTAAAGTGTTAAAGTAGTGATCAATTCTATTCCTAAAGGAAAGTAGCTGCTTATTCACTGTTTATATGTCAATAAAGACAACAGAGCCCCTAACAAAAAGAGCCTTACAATCACTTTGTACTTTCAGATTTTAAAAGGACCATTGGGAATATTAAACTTCAAACTATCCTTGGAGGTAGACAGGAAAAAATAAAACACTCTTTATTCATTTTATGTAAGTGGAAACTGAAATATAGTTGGGACATACTTACTCACTCAAGTCATGTACAAACTAATAGGCAGAGCCAGGTTTTAACTACATTTTCAGGAGATGCCTATACAGCCATTTACTCAAGAAACTACCACTAACCAACTATTTAGTTCTTGCAAGATTTATAATAAATTATTTTTCTCAATACCTATAAACTTCTGGGATGAGTGTGTGTGCGTCTGTGTGTGTGTGTGTGTGTGTGTGTGTGAGAGAGAGAGAGAGAGAGAGAGAGAGAGAGAGGAGAGGGAAAGGGAGAGACAGAGAGAATTAATGAAAAAACATAATTTTGAAAACAAGAGCAAGGAGGGTTAAATAGGAGGTTTTAGAGAGAGAAAGGGAAGGAGGGAATGAAGTAATTAATCTTTAATCTCAAAAAATAAGAGAAATACATTTTTAAAGTCAAAGCAGTATGATTGAGACAATAGGATACCTGGAATTTGATGCCTAGCCAGTCTACATATATCATGGATTTCAGGCTCAGTGAGATACCCTGTCTCAAAAAAAAAAAAAAAAATAGAGAATTGATTGGAGATACTTGACCTCTGTCCTCCATGTATGTGCACACTTATTACACTCTAACACACAATCATACATACCCTCACACATACACAGACATACACTCACACAAACACATTCTCAAACACACACACTGAAAAACGAGGCAACAAATATGTAACAAAATGGTCAACATGGAGGAGCTTAAATCCTAATAGACCCATGTTCATTTCTAGTCTGTAGAATTTAGGGAATCTGAACTTTCCCAAAAGCTTCGAGGATGAAGATTAGTTAATTTGCTGGGATATTTGTCTAGCATGCAAAAAGCCCTGATTCAATCTCCAACACCGCATGTACCTGGTGCTGTGTTATATACCTGGAATCATATCTCATGACAGTAAGAGAATCAGAAGTTCAAGACAATCCTAATCTGCAAAGTGAGTTTGAGACAAGCATGAGAAATCTGAGATAATATATTTGAACTAGTCTTTGATATGTCACTCAGGCAAGATGTATAGGTGAGTGACAGAATCTAATGGTAAGAGGAAAGAGGGTAAGGAGAGGCATAGTGATAAATGAATTTATCAGATGTTTGTAAAGAATCTACAACACACTAAAGTTAGAGCTCAAGATTAAAAAAAAAAGTTGAAGGGACTCTGTGCAGCTCAAGTGTAGAAAGCTTGGCTCTGGCAGGACTTGCCTTTCTCTCCCATTTCTACTGTGTTGCTATTATATTCATAGTATTAGCCACCAAGGTCTATTCCCTTATTTGACCACTTCCTCCAGAGGCTCACTGAGTCTTGAAGTTCAACAATAAAAACTTCTGTTGGTTCACTTTATTAACATGCCCAATCAAAATATACCACCACATCTCAGCCCATTTGAACACAACCCCCCCTTTTTTCTTCTTAAAAATTAGACCTGCAAGGTCATTTGTTACTATTTTAATGTCTGAGACAGAAAGCAGTCATTTGAATTTCTTTTTTATAGCTTAAAAAGGATCTCTCTGGATTCATACAAGGTCTCTCACAGAAAGGGAATGGAACAAGATCTCCTGAGCATACTGCGAGTGTGGGAGGCAGTGAGTAGAGAGGGGACTAGAAGAAAGAGAAGGAGAGGAGAGGGACTAGGAAAATTGAGTAAGAGAAGGAATAGATGAGAGAAAAAAAAAAGAGAGAGTGAGATACCATAAAACAGGGAGCCATTATAGGTTTGAAGAGAAAACTGACTCTAGAGAAATGTCCAGAGACCTAGACTGACCCCATCTAACAATTTGAGCAACAGTGGAAAGGCTTCCATAAATACCCTTCCCTGATAATGAGATTGATGACTAACTTATCCACCATCATAGAGCCCTCATCTAGTAGCTGATAGGAACAGAAGCAGACACCCACAGCTAAACACTGAGCCAAACTGGAATCCAGATGCTGAGAGGGAGGACAAGACCAGGCTACAGAAACCCACTGAGACAGATGACCTGAACAAGGAGGAACTAATGGGCCCCCAGACTGAGAGTTGGGAATCCAGCAGTGGACCTCCTCAGAACCCCTGAACATGGGTCTCAGTTAGAAGGTCTGGGCAGTCTAAGGGACCTCGGACTTTGGAACCAGGATGTATTCCTAGTGCAGGAAAGGACTTTGGGAGCACATTCCCCATGGAGGGATACTCCCTTAGCCTAGAGGCAGGAGGGAGGGGCTAGACCTTACTCTAAATGAATAGACAGATTTAGATGACTCTTTCAGGAAGGCATCACCCTGTATGTGGAGTGGGGGGGTGCAGAGAATGGATGGGAGGGTGGTCAGGGGGCATGGGAGGGTGGAAGTGAGGGAGAGAGGGAAGGAGAGGGAACTGGGATCAATATGCAAAGTAAGAAAAATAAATAAAAATATAAATAAATAAATGAAGGGAAAAAATTTAAAATAAAAAAAAAGATCTCTCTGTGAAAATAATGTTTGGATGTTGGATGTGATTTGTGCCTAATTGGGTTGGGGAGGGTGGAGAGCTCAGCTGTGCCAGGGTCTCCTTGACAATTGAGAGGTGTTAAAGACATTGTATTTGTAGGAGAAAATGCAGGCAGACTACTAGGCCTACTATGCTTCCAAATAAGAAGTATGGCACACCACGCTTGGGCATCAGAACACTGAATCTTGAAGTAGCATGGTAGCTGGCCTGCAGACCAGTCTGCCATCTCCAGGTCTCCTTTACTGTGCTTCTTCTGAGTAGCAACTCTGGTTGCTCTCAGTGAGCTCTCACTCACTGTCCAATCCGTGGTAATGTGCTTCACTGTGTGACTAGTTACTATGTGAAAATAAGCAAATGCTGTTACCTAAAACTGTCTGCAGAGTAGTTCATCCCTTGCTCATTACTGACCTGTTGCTGCTTTTTAGAGAACCTCCTGGAAACATGGCAATTATGGCACTTTGGTACCCAAATGTGGAACACATGAGTACATAAGGTAAAGGGAAACCCCTGGGGGATGGGGGAAGGGCAGAATGGGTAATTTGCCATTTGTCACAGTGTCAAACAGCACCTCAAAGGCAGGTTTAGGTAAAAAGAGATAATTTTTTTGGTGTTTTAGTTTGTTTGTTTGTTTGTATGTTTGTTTTTTTATCTAGAGATGTAGCTTTGAGAGGTAGTTAGGGATGGGCATTCCTATTTCAGAATCTTTCTATTCTATTGTAATAGCTATAGTCAGGTGTTTACCAGGGGGTGAAGGGAATAGTTAAAGTACCAAAAACTTTTCCAGTAGCAGACCAAGATAAGGAGAGTGATAAAGAAAAAGAACAGGAGGAAATCAATATGGTGCTGATAGAAATTCTTGTGGCATCTGAAAAGAGGCTTCATCTGACAAGAAGGAGGAAGTCACAGTAAGGCACAGGAAGTGTGGTCCAGATGAAGGCCTCTCAGTGATATCATCACATTGCTTGAATACTATAGCTAAGAAAGTGAATACTCTCAGCTGCCACTATGTTTACATCCTTTCTCATGGCTTTGTGCTTGTTGGGATTATTGTTGGTCAAAGGAGCAACCCAAAGTCTCTGCTTTTGCAACACATCCTATACAGCAGAGATTTTTGCATGTTATCCACGTGAAATTAAAACCAGCAATTGTGGACTGCTTGCTGAGATAGGTGTTGGTCTCCATATGTAAAGCAATTTCTAGAATCCATAAACATGAATTTAAACATGCTGGAGAATTATAAACAGCTAGTCTGAGTGTGTATGAGCCCTCAGTACTTTTTGATTTGGAAGGCACATTAATTATTACAATCAATGTGAGATTCAGGCTGGGAGAAATTAAAACTCAGGTGGATCAGTGAATATGGAGATGTTTTAGGGGAAGGAACATTCTCATCACTTGCTGAAAAGGTACCTGGACCTCAGTATTTTGTCCAAGTTAGTCCGTTTCTTCTTGAGGGAACACAGCAAATTTCAAAGATTTAAGATGGGAACCTACTGAGCCTTTTCCTCATTTTTTTTTTGTCTTGAGTACAAAGTTCTAAGGAACAGAAAGTGCAGCTTGTTGAGATAGCTGTCATATGGTGTGCCAGCTTGCTTATGATAGGGCCATAGCAGAGATACAGAGGATACTAGGTCAGATAAAGATTGCCCCTCAGGATGATTGGATCTTTTTATGCCAATAAATGGTGGGTTAGACCTATGTTACCGATATCTTTGCAGAGGCTCTTCTAGCCCTAAAGTCTAATGCCCCCTGTATAGACTATTAAACATCAATTACTAAAAGGATAAAAATGGTGAGCACCAAAGGATATACTTCCACTTTTATTATTTACTCTTAATTCTTGAAACTTACCTCAAGGTGATATATGTTCAAGAGCTCAGAACATTATGAACTGGCTTTAAACAATTTTTCCTCCAATGGACATTTCAACATATTATGGGAATTCTTCATAATACCCAAGGTCAAGCTGTAATGGAAAGTACACACAAACAAGACAAAGAACAAATTGATAAATACAGAGGGAGGAATATAGGTCTGAATAAAGCTCACCTTCAGCATCTTATTAATGTGGCACTATTCACTTTAAACTTTTGAAAATAAATGACAGGGGAAATGCTGCATGCCAGAAATATTAATAACCTCTGTCAGGGCCTATGAGGTAACCTCTGGTGACCTGGAAAGATGGAATATCAGGTAAATGGCACTCACCAGTCCCATTACTTATCATTGAGAAAGTTTTCACTTATGTATTTGTCTTTCCAGAAAATGGAAAGCAGTCCAACTGGATCTGGGGCGGGCTTACCAGACCCTGGACAGTGGAGACCAACAATGAAGCAGCCAAAAGAGATGGCAGCAAGCACTTATCATGCTCACATGTCTGCTTGCTGCACTGACTCTAAGTAATGCCAATGCTAAAAAATTATTGAGCATTGATGGCTACCCATTCTTTGTTATCAGGGATGGAGGTTAGAGGACCTTATCCTTAGCAGTTTCCTAAGGACTCCCACCTATTTCCTGATATGTGTCCTATAAGAAAAAATTCTAAAATTTGGAATGACACCATTCCCAGGCCCAGATGCTATCTTTGCTTAACCTAATTACTGGTGTTATTATTTCTTTGGCCGTAATATATTGATTGGTTGGCATATTCCACTTGTGGATCAGGAGATCCTGCTTTAAGGAAAAGCAAAATAATATGCAGGGGAAAACAGCAGGAGAAAATTCAGGCATCTCCTGGCGGGCAGAAAAGTTGGTATACTATGCTTCTAAAGAAGATGACACACCGTGTTCTTGAAGTAGTGGTGTGAGTGCTCACTATTCAATCAAAGGTAATGTGCAAACAAATCAGGCAACAGACTTCTACTATAACGGTAGTTGCTCCCATGCAATAAAGCAGATGTTCCCTGAAACCAAAATTGTGGCTCAACTCCACAGGTATTGCTTCCTGGCAGAAGACACCTAGGTAACCACTGAAGGTGTTCCTGTTGTCCTCAACTCTAAAATACTGTCAATGAAATTACAGAATTTTTTCCTGGCCCTGAAATATTTGTACCCAACTCTATCTCTTTTCTCCATTTTAAGATATCTATATATGTCTGTGCTTTAAAAAGCAGTAAAATCTTAACCAAAAATTCCTGCCAAAGTCTAAAACTACTCATTAAAATCTGACATAACATCATCTCATGGAGAGGACCAAAAGTGTAGATGAGCCCCCCTTTTTTGGGGTGCAAATATCAGACAAGTCAAGGTAGACACTGTTTCTGGAAACTGAGCTCTGTCCTTATTTTCTCCACTTTGCACTGAGTAGACAGAGACACCAAATCCCACTTTGATAAATGTCTAAGCCACCCAACTGGCATGCTTCATATATTCACTCAGAAAATCCTTATATAATTTCCAAACAATGTCTTTGATAGTATTAATGAAATTTTTTCATATGCTCAAGAATTGTGTCCTAACATTTTAGGTACAAGCCATTAAATTACCTTTTGACATGGTATGGTTTCATATACCTAAACTGTACCAGTATCTCCAATTCACATATTTATTTATTTATAGTCTGTTTTATATTATTTTTTACTGAATTAATCCATTTGGCTAGAATACATCCATTGATCAAATAAATAGTTTAACTTGTTTTAGTGTTACATACATGTAGATTATAGTCATTACTCTAGGTGTCAGCTAAGTCCTATATAAATTTGACATTGTATGTGGTCTTGTGCTTTTTTATGTCTATAAGTTTCAAGTTTTGTGATCTCAAGGCTCCTTCATATTCTTAAGAATGTCTAAAGCTCTTCACAATTAGTCCTGCAGTTGTTTGAATTGTATCTATCAATATCATATCAAAAGTAAACAAGGGGAATTATAGAGATTTATTTATAAAATCATTAAAATATCAATAATGCTCCATTACAATTTATCATAAATAATATATTTATGACACAAAGAAATGATGATGGGGTTTCTTTTAATTTTTCATATTCTTATAATGTATAGGTTTATTTACATCAATCTAGGTTTTATATTTGCCTCCATGCATTCTTTTGCCATTGTATTGTCCCTGTAAATAATGCACACATACATATGCACAAATAAGCACACAGGCAAATATAGCCTGAATATTTTGCAAATTTATGAACTTTTGCTCCTACCATTCAGAAATCTTACACAAAATCCAGGTTCCCTAGAACAAAATTTAACAACCACTGTTGTAGACATTAACCTAGAAAAGATTAGAACCACTTTCTTCGAATGCAGGACAGGAGGCATTCTTCAGGAGGCCATTGTTACACCTGCTTGTATTTATAGGAGTCATGATAACAGCAACAGAAATAGCACACCCATTTGTATGACTGAAGGACAAAGAGACAAAATACTTGCCAGCTTGGATACAGAAGTTTTGAGTTTTCCACTGAGTCGAACTAGACCTCAGATGCAGATGGAGAGGACAAGACCAGGCAGCAGAAACACATAGAAACAGCTTACCTGAACAAGGAGGAGCTAACGGGCCATCAGACTGATAGCTGGGAAACCAGCATGGGACTGAATCATCCCCCCCGAATATGGGTCTCAGCCAGAAGGACTAAGAAGTCTAAGGGACCTCAGACAGTGGAGCCATTATGTATCCCTGGTGCACAAAAGAACTTTGCTAACACATCCCCCATGGAGGGATAACTGCCTTAATCTAGAGACAGGAGGGAAGCCCTAGTCCCTACTTCACATGACTTGTCAGACCTATATGGCCCCAACTGGATGGCATTCCCCTACATATGGAATTGGGGTGAGGGATGGGAGGGGAGGGTGGTTAGAGTGCATGTGAGAGGGCAGAGAGGGTAAAAGGAAGGGAAGGAGGGAGGGAGGGGGAACTGGGATCGACATGTAAAATAATAAATTAAAAGAATTCTTTGACTTCAAAATTTAATTTCAAGGACAAGTTACTGGGGAAAAGGATTTCTATTTTTGTTTCCACAGAAAGTGAAAAGATGTGGATCCCTTCCAGACTAATGTGGTTTGATCAAGCCAGACCACCTGAAACAGAGTACCAGGTGATCCTACATTCAAAACAGCTGGACAAACAGCCTTACAGACTACAGCCAGGATTTCTGAATCTTCTTCGAATCCTCCATGACTGCGCCCCTTAACAGCAGGAAGTAGTTTGGAAAGAACAACGCCCAGATTCCCAAATATTGTTTATAAATGTTTGTTTTCATTTAAATGGACTTGGTTATATAAAATAAAAAAAAGAAGTTATGAGTTTTCTTTTAGAAATGTTATTATTTAAATTAGAATCATATGTGTGTGTGTGTGTGAATCCCAGTTCCCCCTCCTTCCCGCCCCCCCACCAACCCCATAACCCATCCCCCTTTCGGCTTCCCAGGGAGGATGAGGCCTCTCATGGGGGATATTCAAAGTCTGTCATATCATTGGGAGCCCTACCCCATGTGTCTAGGTTGAGAAAGTATCCCTCTATGCGAAATGGGTTCCCAAACTCCATTAGTGTACTAGGGGTAAATACTGATCCACTACTAATGACTCCATAGACTGCCTAGTCCTCCTAACACCCATATTCAGGGTGTCTGGATCAGTCCTATGCTGGTTTCCCAGCTATCAGACTGGAGTCCATGACCTCTCCCTTGTTCAGATCAGCTGTTTATGTGGGTTTCTTCAGCCTGTTCTTGACTCTTGCTCATCACTCCTCCCTGTCTGCAAGTGGATTCCAGGAGTTTGGCTAAGTGTTTAGTGGTGGATGTCTGTTTCTGCTTCCATCAGCTACTGGATGAAGGCTCTCACTCAATGCTCAAAATTATCATGTTACACTTGGCTCCAGCTGCTGTACAGGTGGATCCACTTGCTACCTGTCAGTCAGCTTTTCTGCTGCCAGAATGTTCTATTATTTTAGACATTCACTCTGATCTTCTTTCTGAAAACCCTTCATTAGAGTCCTTATATTTTGATCATGCTTTCCCCTCCCCTAACATCCCCCAGATCCTTTCTACCTCTTATTTCATTTTTAACTATTATCGTTTTTCTTAATTTGCATATTGATCCCAGTTCCCTCTCCATCCCTCAAAACCCTCCCTCCCATGTCCTCCAACCATCCTCATATCCCACTACTCTCAGTCCTACTTCAAAAGGAATGTGATGCATTCCAGGAGGGATCAACAAAATCTGTCCTCAATTGGAGTAGGGACTAGGCCCTCCCCCTGGCCTCTAGGTTAAGGGGGTATTCCTCCATGGTGAATGTGCTCCCAAAGTCCTTTTGTGTGCCAGAACACAACCTGGTTCCACTGTCAGAGGTCACGTAGAATTCTTAGGCCTTCTAACTGAGACCCATGTCAGGATATGTGAATCTGTCCAATCCTTGTTTCCAAGCTATCAGTCTGGGGATCCAGGAGCTCACCCTTGTTCGGGTTAGCTGTCTCTGTATCCTGGTCTGTTGCTCAGATTATTAGTTGGGGTCATCCTTGTAGGATATTTCTTTATAATCAATTTTCTCTTCAAACCTATAATGGCTTCCTCTTTTATGGTCTCTCTCTCTCTCTCTCTCTCTCTCTCTCTCTCTCTCTCTCTCTCTGCTCTCATCTATTCTTCTCCTGACTTAATCTTCCTAGTCCCATATTTTCTCCTCTCCTTCCCTTCTCTTTCTCCTACTTCCCTCTCCATTCACTGCCCCCCACACCTCACAATAGGATCAGGAGATCTTGTTCCTTTCCCCTTCTGTGAGGGACCTTGTATGAATCTCTTAGGTTTTCCTTGTATCCTAGTTTCTCTGGTGGTGTGGATTATAGGCTGGTGATCCTTTGCTCTAAGTCTAAAATCCATATATGGGTGAGTACATACCATGTTTCTCTTTTTGTGATTGGATACCTCATTCATGATGGTTTCTTCAAGTTCTATCCATTTGCCTGTGAATTTCTAGATTCAATTTTTTTTTTGTTTGTTTCTTTGTTTTGTTTTGCTTGTTTTTTCCCTGCTAGGTAGTATTCCACTGTGTAAATGTGCCACATTTTCTTTATCTATTCTTCAGTTAAGGGGCATGTAGGTTGCTTCCAGGCTTTTGTTCTTACAAATAATGCTGCTATGAACATAGTTGAACAGATGTCTTTGTTGCATGGATGTGGATCATTTGTGTATATGCCAAAGAGTGGAATTGCTGGGTCCTGTGGTAGACTGATTCCCATTTTCCTGAGGAACTGCCATACTGATCTCCAAAATAGTTGTAGAACCTCTTACTTCTTAATGACACTGTATATAACCAGCTCCTACTCAACCTTGCTAACCTTAGCTTATATTATTGTGCTCACTGACGATTACCTTGTGTTAGTTTCTCATGTGCACTGCTTCTCACAAGGGCTTTAAACATTATCTCACCCACCTTTTGCCCCCCTGAATGTTCTCTCTTCACCTTTCCCTGTATACCTTCAAATGCTCACCATCTTACCATTCTTAGGAAACTGTTGTTGTCACTTCTGTTGTTGTTTTCTGTGCATCCCCTCTGCAGAATATTTCAAATTTCCTAACTATTATTTTGAATAGTATTCCCTTTGGTTTCAGTACTTAGTATGATTGGATATTTTAAAAAATTGTTTTCCTGACTATGGCCTATCAGACTACAGCAATAGATAATAATGGAGATGTGGGCCATTTGCAATCTCCCTTTATTCCTGCTTGTCCTTATAGCACAGTGTCAATAACAATGTCTGGGAATGAATACATATTTGACATATGAGGCAAACATACATGAATATAAGTATGCTGAATTTTCAAAGGCTTTAGATCCTTTTCTGAATATTGATCAAGCCAGAAAAACCACTTTTCCTATCTGAGCCTCATTTTCTCTATCTATAATGAGGATACTCAAATTGCTATAGACTCACATAACAACAGTAATCAAATAACTTTATATATTCAGTATTGTCAGAACTTAGGATTCAGTATTTAAAACCCAGAAAAATTCATTCCCATCTTAGCTTAGGTTCTAAGTGAAGAATTACACATGATACATACAAGAAAAGAGATTAGTATAATGGCGAAAACACACATTTCTGGTTAATAAACCTTTGCTGGGACCTGAAAGTTCAGGCACTTTTAGGTGTAGGAAATAACAGTGGAAAATTACTTGAGCATGAGAAAAGTAAAATCTGGGAGAATACTTCAATGTACTGCGTATGAGTGGGAGAAATGCAATAACTTTGAAATGATAAATGCACAGTGGTATAACAAACTTAGCTGCCTGCTAGGAATGTTTTGAGAGTCAACTAATGTTATGAGTTGAAAAGCATTTTACCAAAGTAGATACCACCTGAATCAAGTTTAAAAAAAAAAAAAAAGTAAAAGTAATTATGGCCTCAAAGACATCTTCACCAATGACTCTAAGATGACAACAAATATATTGAAGACAAAAATGATAAAATCATCTGGAGAGGTGGCTGTATACTAGAAAAAAATGGATGAAATGATAAGCTAATTAAAGATAGACATGGAAAAACTAAAACTGCGAGAGGCATTACAGTGCTTGAGTTGCTATCTCACAAAGGTTGATATTTCTCACCATATGTAACAATGTGTAAAGGCACACTCACACACATGCACTTGCATGCAAACACCTGTTTGGCTTTTGTCTGTTTTTTTTTCTTTGCCTGAAACTGCCATGCATACTCCTTTTTTTTTTTTTTTTTTAGCAGGCACATTAAATATGCATTTGTCATTGAGGCTCAACTGCTTATGAACTACTTATTTGCAGAATAAATAAATTTCAATAGTACACTATATGTAAACTAAACATCTCTCCTATGCATTGGAGTATTCTTTTTTTTTTTTTCTTTAAGTCTTGATTTCTCCTGGGGTCTGTTCTGCTCTACTCTTTTGATATATATATATATATATATATATATATATATATATATATATATATCAATAGAATGACTTTTTGAGTCAGGACCTCAGGCAAGCCAGGCTAACCTTGAATTCACCATGTAACTGAGGGTGGCCTCAAACTTCTGATCCTCCTGCTTCTAAATCTCCACCCTCAGTTTGTGTGTGTGTGTGTGTGTGTGTCTGTGTGTGTGTTACTACAATTACAGTTAAGTATTATTGAGTACAGAATTTCTTGTTATGCCCAAAAGTCTTCCAACAGGTCAATGGAACCAGTGGCAATGAGTGTTGAAGCACCAACAGAAAGGACAAATGTGTGTAAATGGATGACAAATGCGACCAATGGAGTATATGTCCAACAACAAAACCAGCAAGAATTTGTAATCAACCAATCATTTTCTGCTCCTTTAATGGTTGATTTAGTGTTCATCCTCCCCAAAGACAAGCTTCTTGTTCATTAACAGCCTCATCTAAGGAAGATGAATTTTGAAAAGCAAGTTAACAAACACAAGAAAGCTGAATCTACAAACAAAATCTTAATTCCTTATAGGCTGCAAATTTCGGTGACACTAAGCAGGCCTGAATATTTATTTTATAACCTGAAAATTTTGCAACCTACCTACAGCAAAGCCTTGCTTTGATAAAGAACATGTCTTCAACTTCTATCTTTTCACATACTTGCTCATGATAAATATTATTGTGATTATTCCTTGTGAATAAAGCTCAAATGTCAAGAAAGACAACTAGTTTAAACTATTTTTAGTTAGCACATATTAATTGCCCAAAAGAATAGGTTTCATTATGCTTTTTTTGTTGCTTCATGTACATTTGCTACACTCATCCCCTTACTCAGTGTTCACTGTTCTCTTACTGCACACTTCCCACACTAGTCCCCTTTCTTTCCTGAATGACTCCTTCCTATTTTAATATATTTTTAACATCTAGATTTTAAAATGTGATAGCTGACATTCTAACATTTGGAAACAGTCTTGTTTCACATAGCATGATGGTTTCCAACTTTAAGATTTATCTTGAATGGATTCATCTATCTTACCTGTTCTGGATAAAATTCATTTCATCCTGATCTTGTTTTAAACATTCCACTTATTTAAGACATAATAGCAACTTACCTGCAATAAAAACATTCCTGATTTTCCTCCAAAATTTTCTTACACAGTATAGTACTTTGCATCTTGACAACAGCTCCATCCACAGTTCTTATTTGGCCTTCTTCTCCTAGTGTTGATCTTGCCCTTGCTTCTGCCTATTCCTCTCCTTTGTGTGACAATTAAGTTGGTAAAAGCATAGACATTAGAAACAGGAAGTCCAGGGCTCATTGTGTGACATTAGCTACATATCATTATTTAATCTAATTCCTTCTTCATTAAAATCAGCATGACTACCTAACTTTAAAACTTATTCTCAGTATTCAAGGAGAAAATCAACATGCAGCATCTGTGCTTCCAACATTCAATACATTTGCTTCTCTTTCCTGTCCATATCTATGTTAATTTCATTACCTGTCAACTTTACATAGCCTATAATTACTTGAAAAATGAGGCTCAATTAAGTAAATTTCCTTATTAGATTTGCCTGAAGGCATGTCTGTGAGGAATTGTCTAGATTGATATGTGAAATAGGACAACTCAGGCCACTGTAGACTTTTTACCATTTTCCAAGCTGGTGATCTATACTGGATAAGGAAAGTAGCTGATCATGAGTCTGAATGTGTTATGAGTATGTTTTTCCCCACTGGTCTGGTCACACTGCTGAGCTAGCCCCATTTAACACACAGAGAAGCTGTATTAGATCTAATTCTGTAGACCAGTTAATAGTATTTCTTATTGCATAGCCCTGTCTTAAATATTAACCCATTTGTCATACTGGTGACAGGGGCTGGCATTCTGCTCTCCTTGTCTTCCATCTTGGAACTCCTCCCTACTCCATCCAGAATATTCTTTGTTCCCTAGTCCTGCCTATATGGCTTTCCTATTGGCCAACAGTGATTTATTTATTAATCACTAAGAGAAATATTTTTACAGAATGACATCTCCCATTATCTCCTCTTTTCTGTCTAAATAAAAAGAAGGGTTTTAACCTTAGCATAGCAAAATATAACACACAACAGTTATCAAATAAGAATCACAGTTAACAATATTTAGTAAATTAACATTTAATAAGATTTAAAGAAATTATTTCATCATCTGTCCTATCTTTGTGACTCTAAAATCCTAAATTTAACTTATATTTAATCCTAAATAAGGAAATCTATAACCATAACTATCTGTCTTCAACTCTATCAAAGACCACAGAAGGATAATATATAAACTCTGGAAATGACAGAGACAACTCACTGCCTTCTCAGTTACCTGAAGTTCTTCTGGTTCTGTAATGTTCCATCTTCATCCTATAGGCCATAATGTGTCTTACAGACTCCTCAGCAAAGCAGGAAACTTTATAAACTGTCCACCTGTATTGGCAGTTTGTCAGTCACTTTTTTTCTGTGTTCTGCAGACTGTCTGGAAGACTCTTTCATGAAGCAGGGACCCTGCAGCAATGTCCATCTTGTATCAGCAGTCAATTTCCTGTGGGTCCTGCATGTACAGTTTATACAGCATAAAGTTAAACAGTCCAGACAAGAGCAGTATCTTGTCCAAATGGCTAGTCTTGCCATTTTGGAAGCAAACTCCATAACGAGTTTCTTCGATGTCCATCTTCCTTTCTGACACAGGTGGTGTTGCCAGGAGCAGTTGTACCTCATTTTAAAAGCTGTATTCTGTAGGTCTTTGAAAGGTTTGGAGAATGCCTATTCATTTCAAATACATCTCTATATATCTAGCAAACCTAACTAACATAATTATAAGTTTTGACTATTGTAGGCATAAAGCTAACTAATGTTTTGACTATTATAGCTAACTATCTAAAGTCTATACTAATTATACATTACATTTCTAAGTGAGCTATATAAACACAATACCTAAACAAGAGGAGACATATACTTATCACAAAATTGACCTTAAATTTATATCAATAGATGAAAATCCATTCTAAAACAAAGTATTCATATCTATACCATAATCCCCTTTATAACTTTAAAAACCAGTGGTTGTTATCATTAATCATTTATAACGAAACCCAGATAAATGAAAAAAAATTATAAATGATATTTGGGAATTTGGGTGTTGTTCTTTGGTTGGGAGAGATGTCATGGGGATCCTAAGAAGACACAGACATCTTGGCTATAGTCTTCAACGCTGTACTGTCCCGACTGCTTTGAATGTTATATCACCTAAAACATTGTTTCAGGGGATCTTGCTTGATCAAACCATGTTAGACTGGAAGGAATCCACATCTTTTAAATTTCTGTGGAAACAAAAATAGAAATCCTTTCCCCCAGTAACCTGTCCTTAGACTTCAACTTTGAAGTCAGAGCATTTTTAAAATCTATAAATTGAATTAATACAGCAGCACTTCTTTTAACAGTTGTTATTTACTCAGTAGTCAAATAATACAAAAAATATAATAACATACAGTATCCAGATTCTCTCTGTGCTTTCCATTTTCACATGGCTTTTTTTATTACTCTATTTCTTCAACTCCTATTTTTTTCATTTTTTGAGACAAGGTTTCTCTGTGTAACTTTTATCTGTCCTAGAATTAACTCTATATACCAGGTTAACTTTGAAATCACAGAGATCTGCTTGCCTCTGCCTCCCGAGTGCTAGAATTAAATGTGTGTGCCACCACACCCAGCTACTGTCTTTTTTAATTATTATTCTTTTTTAAACCATTTTATCCTATTTCTTTTTTCTCTCCCAAGCCTATGTATATTGTAAAACACACTGTAAATCTTCAACAGTTTTTCTTAATGTGAATCTGTCTTTACTGTAAATATTTATCTTTTTGTGGCCACAAGTCTTTTATCTGGTAAACAACAACATTGCTAAAATGAAAGCCATAGCTATATTAGCCAAGGTCTAACAAAGATGGCAGCACGTATTTTTACTGCCAGAACTGAGAGCGGTGCTCACTGCCTTGTTCTTTGAGGCAATCCAACAGCATATTGCTAGCTTGGAGATATGGTCACTGCCATTGCCAGCTCTCATACACACAAGTAAGTTGCTAGCAGAGCTCTTTAAAAGCCTTGAGTTTTTTTTTTTTTGTTTTGTTTTTTTTTTTTTTGTAGCTTATGTTGAGTCAGAAATCCTCCCTTAAAGGAGCTACACAAGTCTCTGCTTGTCTCTAGCAAAACAGAGTACAACCAAAATAAGTAAATAAATAAATAAATAAATAAATAAATAAATAAATATTGCCACCAAGAAGCCTGGCTTGTCTCTGTTCTTTTGTTTCTGAAATCCAGAGGGCAGGGGAAGTAGGGGGAAAGCAGTGAATGGAGAGAGAAGTAGGAGAAAGAAAGGGAGGACAGGAAATCATGTGCGACTAGGAAGATTGAGTTAGGGTAGAAATAAATGACAGAAGACAGTAAGAGAGAGAGAGACAGAGAAAGAGAGAGAGAGAGAGAGAGAGAGAGAGAGAGGAGAACAAACATAAAAGAGGGAGCCATTATTGGTTTGAAGAGAAAACTTAACGTAAAGAAAGGTCTAGAGACCTACAAGACTGCCTGCCGCTAACTAACAATTTGAGCAAACATGGAAAGACTGCCATAAATGCCCTTCCAGGATAGTGAGATCAACAACTAATTTATCCAGCATCTTGTTGATTTTTTAAATTTACATATAGATTCCAGTGCCCTCTTCCTCCCATTCTCCCTCACTAGACCCCTCATTCCCTCTCATCACCCTGACATGCACCCCAACCACCCTCTCTTCCAATTCCCTGCCCACTCCATATGTAGGGTGATGCAATCCAGGAGGGCTCATCTGAATCTGTCAAGTCATTTGGAGTAGGGACCAGGACTTCTCTCCTGTATCTAGGTTAAGGGAATATCCCTCCATGGGGGAATGTGCCCCCATCCTGGTTCCACTGTCTGAGGTCCCTTAGAATACTCAGGCATTCTAACTGAGACCCATGTTCAGGGCATCTGAGGAAATCCCATGCTGGATTTCCAGCTATCAGACTGGGGGCCATTAGCTCCTCCTTGTTCAGGTCAGCTGTCTCTATGTGTTTCTGCCACCTGGTCCAATCCTCTCTCTCTGCACCTGGATTCTAGTTCGACTAAGTGTTTAGTTGTGGGTGTTTGCTTCTGTTTCCAAAAGGAACTAGATAAGAGCTCCATGATGGTGGATAAGTTAGTTGTTTATGTCACTATCAGGGAAGGGCATTTATGGTAGCCTTTCCACTTTTGCTCAAATTGTTAGTTGGAGTCAGTCTTGTAGGTCTCTAGAATTTTCTTTAGGTTTGGTTTTCTCTTCAAAGCAATAATGACTCCCTCTTTTATATTCTCTCCCTCTCTCTTTGTCTCTTTTTCTTTCTCTCTTGCTTCCTCTCTCTCTTTCTCTCTTCCTCTCTGTCTCTCTTTCTCTTTCTCTCACTCTCTCTCTTTTCTGTCATCTATTCCTCCCCTGATTCAATCCTCCTAGTCCCATGTCCTTTCCTCTCCTCCCTTCTCTTTCTCCTAGTTCCCTGTCCACTCACTGCATGCTTCCCAATTCCCATGTGCTCTGGAAAACTTTTCCCGTCCCACTTCTGTGAGGGCCCTTATATGAATCTCTTAGAATCTACCTGTTTCCTAGTTCCTCTGGCCATGTGAATTATAGGCTTGTGAGCCTTTGCTCTAGGTCTAAAATCCATATATAAGCAAGTACATACCATGTTCTGCTTTTTGTGACTGAGTTACCTCATTCAGTATGGTTTCAAGTTCCATCAACTTGCCTGCTAAATTCAAGATTCCATCTTTTTCATTTTTATTTATTTTTTTCTGCAGAGTAGTATTCCATTGGGTAGATGTGCCACATTTTCGTTATCCATTCTTCTGTTGAGGGGCATCTAGGTTGCTTCCAGGTTCTTGCTATTACAAATAATGCTGCTCTGAACATAGTTGAGCACATGTCTCTGTTGCATGGATGGAGACCATTGGGTATATGCTTAAGAGGGGGATTGCTATGTCCTGTAATAAACTAATTCCCATTTTCCTGAGAAACCACCATACTGATCTCCAAAATGGCTGTACAAGTTGGTACTCCCATCAGCAGTGGGAGAGTGATTTTCTTTCTCCACATCCTCTCCAGCATAAGTTGTCATTGGTGTTTCTAATTTTAGCCATTCTGGCAGGAGTAAGGTGGTATCTCAAAGTTGTTTTGATTTGCATTTCCCTGATAGCTAAGAATGTTGAAAACTTTCTTAACTGTCTTTCAACCTTTTTGATTTCCTCTATTGAGAATTCTTTCTTCAGTTCTATACCCCATTTTTAATAGGGTTATTTGCTGTTTTGTTGACTAGTCTCTTGAATTCTTTGTGTATTTTGGAGATCAGCCATCTTTCAGATGTAGGATTGGTAACTCTTTTCCCAGACTGTAGTCTGCCATTTGGTCTTGTCAACTGTGTCCTTTACCTTACAGAAGCTTCTAAGTTTTAGGAGGTCCCATTTGTTAAATGTCGATCATAGTGTCTGTGCTATAGGAGATATATTCAGGAAGCAGTCGCTATACCAATTTGTACAAGGGTAGCTCCTAATTGTTCTTCTAAGAGTTCAGTGTGGCTGGATTGATGTTGATGTCTCTGATCCATTTGGACTTTGGTTTTGTGTATGGCAAAAGTCATGGATCTACCTGCAGTCTTCTACACACAATCATCCAATTGTGCCAGCACCATTTGTTGAAGACGCTTTCCTCCCTCCATTGTATACTTTTAGCTGTTTTGTCAAAAATCAGGTGTTCTTAGGTGTGTGGGTTGATATCAGAATTTTCAACTCGATTCCATTGGTCTACCTCTCTATTTTTGTGCCAATGCCAGGCTATTTTCGGGATTATAGCTCAGTTATAAATCATACTATCAGGGCTAATGATGTCTCCTGAAGTTCTTTTATTGTACAAGGTTGTTTTGGCTATCATGGGTTTTTTGGTTTTCCATATAAAGTTGATTATTATTCTTTCAAGGTCTGTGAAGAATTGTGCTGGGATTTCATTTGAAATTGCAAAGAATCTGTAGATTGCTTTTGGCCAGATTGCTATTTTAACTATATTTATCCTACCTATCCAAGAGCATGGGAGATCTTTCCATTTTCTGGTATCTTCTTTAAATTCTTTCTTTAAATCCACAAAGTTCTTATTATATAAGTCTTTCACTTGTTTGGTAATCATTAACCCAAGATACTTCATGTTGTTTGTGGCTATTGTAAACTGTGATGTTTCTCTGATTTTTATCTCAGACCCTTTTTTGTCACATAAAGTAGGGTTACTGTTTTTTCTGAATGTATCTTGTATCCTGCTAGCTTGCTGAAGGTGTTTTTCGTCTGTAGGAGTTCCCTGATAGAGTTTTCTCGGTCACTTATGTAAACTATCATATCATCTGCAAATAAAGGAAGTTTGCCTTCTTCCTTTTCAATTTGTATCCCTTTGATCTTCTTTGGTTGTCTTATAGTTTTAGCTAGAACTTCAAGTACAATATTGAAGAGAAATGGAGAGAGAGGGCAGCTTTGTCTTCCTCCTGATTTTAGAGGAATCCCCTTAAGTTCCTCTCCATTCAGTTTGATGTTGGCTATTGGTTTACTGTATATTGCTCTTATTATGTTTAGGTATGTTCCTGTTAATCCTGAGCTCTCCAAGGCCTTTATCAAGAAAGGTTGTTGAATTGTTTTGGAGGCTTTTTCAGCATCTAGGGAGTTGATCATATGGTTTTTCTCTTTCAGTTTGTTTATATGGTGGATCTCGTTGTTAGATTTTCTTATTTTAAAACATCTCTGAAACCCAGGAATGAGGACAACTTGAACATGGTGGATGATTTCTTGATGTATTCTTGGATTTGGTTTGCCAGTATTTTATTGAGAATTTTTTGCATCGATGTTCATCAGGGATATAGAACTGCAGTTTTCTTTCTTAGTTATGCGTTTGTGTGTATTAGGTACCAAGGTGATTGTGGCCTTGTAGAAAGAGTTTTGTAATGAAGCATCTGTTTCTATTATGTGGAACAATGTGAGGAGTACTGGTATTAGCTCTTCCTTGAATTTCTGGTAGAAATCTGCACTGAAGCCATCTGGCCCTGGGCTTGTTTTGGTTGGAAGGCTTTAAATGACTGCTTCTATTTCATTGTGGGTTATAGGTCTATTTAGGTTGTCTGTTCTTGATTTAATTTTGGTAAGTGATAGTTATCCAGAAATTTGTTCATTTTCTTTGAATTTTCAAATTTTGTGGAGTACATGTTTTCAAAGTATGACATGAAAATTGTTTGGATTTCCCCTGTGTCCGTTGTTATGTTCTCATTTTCATTTCTGATTTTGTTAATTTGGATGCTCTCTCTCTACTTTTTGTCAGTTTGGTTAAAGGTTTTTCTATTTTCTATCTTGTTTTTTCCATCTATAAATATTGAGAGTTTTGCTGAGTATAGTCTCCGGATATGATATCCGCGGACTCTTAGTATTTGTAGAACATCTATCCAGGATCTTCTGGCCTTGAGAGTTTCCATGGAGAAGTCAGGTGTAATTGTGATAGGTCTGTCTTTATATGTTAACTGTCCTTTTTCTTTCACTGTTCTTAATATTCTTTCTTTATTCTGTATGTTAATTATGTGCTAAGGGGTCTTTTTATTTTAGTCCAGTCTATGTGGTGTTTGGTATGCTTCTTTTACTTTCATGGGCATGCCCTTCTTATAATTGGGGAAATTTTCCTCATTGATTTTGTTGAAGATGTTTTCTGCACCTTTGATCTTGGCTTCGTCCTCTTCCTCTATGCCTATTTTTCATAGGTTTGGCATTTTCACAGTGTCCCATATTTCCTGGATGTTTTGTGTTAGGGATTTGTTGGATTTATGATTTTCTTTGGTCAATGAATCTATTTGCTTTAGTTTATCTTCAGTGCCTGAGATTCTTCCATCTCTTTTATTCGGTTGGTTATGCTTGTGTCTGTAGTTCCCAATCTTTTGCCCAGTTTTTCTTTTTCCAGAATTCCTTCCATTTGTGTTTTCTTTATTGTCTCTATTTCAGTTTTCAAGTCTTGAAATGTTTCCTTCTCCTGTTTAATTGTTTTTCCTTGGCTTTCTGTACATTTTTTTAACTTTATTTTTTTTTTTATTTTACATGCCAATCCCAGTTCCTTCTCCCTTTCTTCCTCCCTCTTATCATCTCTCCCCTTCACATGCACCCTGACAACCCTCCCCTCCCATCCCCCCACCACCATTTCACATGTAGGGCAATGTCGTCGAGGTGGGGTCATGTAATTCTGTCAAGTCATTTTAAGTAGGCACTAGGACTTCTCTCCTGACTCTAGGTTAAGGGAGTGCCCCCCCATAGGGGATGTGATCGCCAAGTCCTTTTGTGCCCCAGGAAATCATCCTGGTTCCACTGTCTGAGTTCCCTTAGACTGCTCAGACCTACTAGCTGAGATCCATATTCAGGGGGTCTAAGAAAATCCCATGCTGGATTCCCAGATATCAGTCTGGGAGGGTCCATTAGGTCCTCCTTGTTCAGGTCAGCTGTCTCTATGTGTTTCTACAACCTAGTCTTGTCCTCTCTCCCTGCATCTCGATTCTAGTTTGATTGAGTATTTAGTTATAGGTGTTTGTGTCTGTTTCCAACATGTACTAGATGAGGGCTCCATAATGGTGGATAAGGTAGGTGTTGATCTCACTATCCGGGAAGGGCATTTATGGTAGGTAGCCTTTCCACAGTTGCTCGAATTGTTAGTTGTCAGCAATCTTGTAGGTCGCTAGACCTTTCTTTACATTCAGTTTTCTCTTCAAACCAATAATACTCTGCAGAAAAATATAATGGATTCTTGAAATTCTCAGGCAATTGGATGGAACTTGACAAAACAATCCTGAATGAGGTAACCCAGTCACAAAAAGAGGAACATGATATGTACTCGCTCATATATGGAGTTTATACCTAGAGCAAAGGATCACCAGCTTATAATTCACACCACCAGAGGAACTAGGATGCAAAGTGTATTCTAAAATATTTATACAGTTCTCTCACAAAAGGGGGAAGGGACAAGTCCCCCAAACCACATGAGAAGTGAGGGGAAGTGAATGGAGAGAAAAATAGGAGAAAGAGAAGGCTAGGAGAGAAAGCATGTGCAACTAGGAAGATTGAGTCAGGGTAGGGATAGAAGACAGAAAAGTGTGTTTGTGTGTGAGAGCAAGAGAGAAAGAGAGAGAGAGAGAGAGAGAGAGAGAGAGAGGGATAGAGAGAGAGAGAAAAACAGAGAACATAAAAGAGGCTTTCTGTACTTTCTTTAAGAAATGTGTTCATTTCTTCCAATTTTTTTTTTGTTTTTTCTTTCATTTCTTTAAATGATTTTCTCACATTGTCGTTGAGAGCCTCTATCATTTTTTTTATAATGAGGTAATAATATTTTATTTTTTTTAATTTAGTTTATATAACCAAGTCCATTTAAATGAAAACAAACATATATAGACAATATTTGGGAATTTGGGCATTGTTCTTCCAAACTACTTCCTGCAGGTAAGGGCACTGTCATGGGGGATTCGAAGAAGATTCAGAAATCCTGGCTGTAGTCTGTAAGGCAGCATTGTCCAGCTGTTTTAAATGTAGGATCACCTCATACTGTTTCGAGTGGTCTGGCTTGATCAAACCACATTAGTCTGGAAGGAATCCACATCTTTTCATTTTCTGTGGAAACAAAACTAGAAATCCTTTTCCCCAGTAACTTGTCCTTGAACTTAAATTTTGGAGTCAAAGCATTTTTTATTATTTAACTTATTATTTTACATGTCGATCCCAGTTCCCTCTCCCTCCATTCCTCCCTCCTTCCCTCTTTCCCTCCCTCCCTCCTTCCCTTCCTTTTACCCTCTTGGCCCTCTCACATGCAATCTAACCACCCTCCCCTCCCATCCCCCCAACCCAATTCCATATGTAGGGAAATGCCATCTAGTTGGGGTCATGTAGATATGACAGGTCAGGTGAAGTAGGGAATAGGGCTTCTCTCCTGTCTCTAGATTAAGACAGTTATCCCTCCATGGGGGATGTGTTAGCAAAGTCCTTTTGTGCACCAGGGATACAACCTGGCTACACTGTCTGAGGTCCCTTAGACTGCTCAATCCTTCTGTCTGAGAACCATATTCAGGGGGGCCTAAGTCAGTCCCATGCTGGCTTCACAGCTATCAGTCTAGTGTCCATTAGTTTCTCCTTGTTCAGGTAAGCTGTCTGTGTTTCTACTGCATGGTATTGTCCTCTCCATCTGCATCTAGGTTCTAGTTTAACTCAGTGTTTATGTATAGGTGTTTGATCCTGTTTCCAACAGGCATTAGTTGAGGGCTCCATGGAGAAGTTAGTTGTTGATCTCATTCTCCAGGAAGGGCATTTATGATAGCCTTTCCATGGAAGCTCAAATTGTTAGTTGGGGGCAGGCTTGTAGTTCTCTAGACCTTTCTTTGTGTTCAATTTTATCTTCAAACCAATACTGGCTCCCTCTTTTATGCTCTCTCTCTCTCTCTCTCTCTCTCTCTCTCTCTCTCTCTCACTCCCTCTCTCCTCTCTCTTTCCTGTCTTCTATTCGTAACCAGGCTCAATCTTCCTGGTTGCACATATTTTCCTTTCCTCCCCCTCTCTTACTCATACTTCTCTCTCCATTCGCTGCTGCCCCCACTTCCCCTGATCTCTGGGGGACTTGTCCCTTACCAGTTCTGTGAGGGACTTTATATGAATCTCTTAGAATACACCTTGTATCCTAATTCCTCTGGTGGTGTGAATTATAGGCTGGTGATCCTTTGATCTATGTCTATAATCATATATGATTGATTACATACTGTGTTCCTCTTTTTGTCACTGGGTTACCTCATTCAGGATGGTCTCTTCAAGTGCCACCTACTTGCCTGTGAATTTCAAGATACCATTATTTTTTTCTGCAGAGTAGTATTCCATGGTGTAGATGTGCCACATCTTCATTAACCATTCTTCAATTGAGGGGCATCTAGGTTGCTTCCAGGTTCTTGCTATTACAAATAGTACTGCTATTAACATAGATGAACAGATGTCTTTGTTGCATGGATGTGAATCCTTTGGGTATATGCCTAAGAGGGGCATTGCCGGGTCCTGTGGTAAACAAATTCCCATTTTCTTGAGGAACTGCCATACTGATCTCCAAAATGGCTGTATGAGTTTGCACTCCCACCAGCAGTGGAGGAGTGTTCCCTTTTGTCCACATCCTCTCCAACATAAGTCATCATTGGTGTTTCTAATTTTAGCCATTCTGGCAGGAGTAAGACGGTATCTCAAAGTTGTTTTGATATGCATTTCCCTGATAGCTAAGGACGTGGAGCATTTTCTTTAGTGTCTTTCAGCCTTTTTGATTTCCTGTACTGAGAATTCTTTCTTCAGTTCTGTACCCCATTTTTTACTAGGGTTATTTGGTGATTTGTTGACTATTTTCTTGAGTTCTTTGTATATTTTGGAGATCAGCCCTTTGTCGGATACAGGGTTGGTGAAAATCTTTTCCCAGTCTGTGGGATGCCATTTGGTCTTGCACACTGTGTCCTTTGGCTTACAGAAGCTTCTATGTTTGAAGAGGTCCCATTTATTAATTGTTTCCCTCAGTGTCTGTGCCCCTGGAGTTATGTTCAGGAAGCGGTCTCCTATACCAATTTGTTCAAAGGTACCTCCTACTTTCTCTTCTAAGAGGTTCAATGTGGCTGGATTGATGTAGAGGTCTTTTATCCATTTGGACTTGAGTTTTGTACATGGCGATAGACATGGGTCTATCTGCATTCTTCTACAATCCTTCATCCAATTGTGCCAACACCATTTTTTGAAGATGCTGTCCTCGCCCCATTGTATAATTTTAGCTGTTTTGTCGAAAATCAGGTGTTCATAGGTGTGTGGGTTAATATCATATCAGGATTTTCAATTCGATTCCATTTGTCTACCTGTCTATTTTTATGCCAATTCCAGGCTGTTTTCAAAACTATAGCTCTGTAGTAGAGCTTAAAGTCAGGAATGGTGATGCTTCCTGAAGTTCTTTTATTGTATAAGGTTGTTTTGGCTGTCCTTGTTCTTTTGTTTTTACATATAAAGTTGATTATTATTCTTTCAAGGTCGGGGAAGAATTGTGGTGGGATTTTAAGGGGGATTGCATTGAATCTCTAGATTACTTTTGGCAAGATTGCCATTTTTACTATGTTTATCCTACTTATCCAAGAGCATGGGAGATCTTTCCATTTTCTGGTATCTTCTTTAGTTTCTTTCTTTAGAGCCACAAAGTTCCCATTATATAGGTCTTTTACTTGTTTGGTAAGCGTTACACCAAGATACTTTATGTTGCTTGTGGCTATTGTAAAGGGTGATGTTTCTCTGATTTCTTTCTCTGTCTACTTGTCATATGAAAAAAGTAGGGTTACTGATTTTTTTGAGTTTATCTTGTATCCTGCTAGTTTGCCGAAGATGTTTATCAGCTGTAGCAGTTCCCTGGTAGAGTTTATTGGGTCGCTTATGGAAACTATCATATCATCTGCAAATAGAGACAGTTTGACTTCTTCCTTTCCAATTTGGATCCCCTTGATCTCCTTTGGTTGTCTTATAGCATTAGCTAGAACTTCTAGTATGATAATGAAGAGATATGGAGACAGAGGGCAGCCTTGTCTTTTTCCTGATTTTAGAGGAATTGGCTTAAGATTCTCTCCATTCAGTTTGATGTTGGCAGTTGGTTTTCTGTATATTGCTCTTATTATGTTTAGGTATGTTCCTGTTATCCCTGACCTATCCAAGACTTTTATCATGAAAGGGTGTTGAATTTTGTCAAAGGCTTTTTCCACATCTAGGGAGATAATCATATGGTTTTTCTTTTTCTGTTTGTTTATATGGTGGATCACGTTGATAGATTTTCATATATTAAACCATCCCTGCATTCCAGGTATGAAGCCTACTTGGTCATGGTGGATAATTTGTCTGATGTATCCTTGAATTCGGTTTGCCAGTATTTTATTGATTATTTTTGCATTGATGTTCATCAGGGATATTGGTCTGTATTTTTCTTTCTTAGTTGTGTCTTTGTGAGGCTTGGGTACCAAAGTTACTGTGGCCTCATAAAAAGAGTTTGGCAATGAAACTCCTGTTTCTATCTTGTGGAACAGTTTGAGGAGTAGGGATATTAGTTCTTCCTTGAATATCTGGTTGAATTCTGTGCTGAATCCATCTGGCCATGGACATTTTTTTTATGTTGAAAGGCTTTTGATGACTGCTTCTATTTCATTGAGGTTTATAGGTCTATTTAAGTTGTTTGTCTGTTCTTGATTTAATTTTGGTAAGTGATTGTTATCCAGAAATTTGTCCATTTCCTTTGAATTTTCAATTTTTGTGGAATACAGATTTTCAAAGTACGACCTAAAAATTGTCTGGATTTCCTCTGTGTCTGTTGTTACATTCCCCTTTTCGTTTCTGATTTTGTTAATTTGCATGTTATCTCTGTGCTTTTTCATTAATTTGTATAAAGGTTTGTCTATCTTGTTGATTTTCTCAAGAATCCAACTCTTTGTTGCATTGATTTTTTGTATTGTTTTCCTGCTTTCTATTTTGTTGATTTCAGCCCTCAATTGATTATTTCCTGGCATCTACTCCTACGAGGTGAATTTGCTTCTCTCTGCTCTAAGGCTTTCAGTTGTGCTGTTAATTCTCTTATGTGACTATCCTCTATTTTCTTCATATGGGCACTTAGTGCAATGAACTTCCCTCATAGCACTGCTTTCAAGGTGTCCCATAAGTTCGGGTATGTTGTATCCTCATTCTCGTTGAATATTAGAGAGTCCTTAATTTCTTTCTTTATTTCTTATTTGATCCAGGAGTGGTGCAATTGCACATTGTTCAGTTTCCATGAGTTTGTAGGTTTTCTGCTATTTGTGCTCTTGTTGAATTCCAATTTTAAAGCATGGTGGTCTGATAAGATATTGGGGACTATTCCTATTCTCTTGTATCTGTTGAGGTTTGTTATGTTACCTAGTATGTGGTCGATTTTAGAGAACTTCCATGTGAAGCAGAGAAGAAGGTATATTCTTTTGTCTTTGGATGGAATGTTCTATAGATGTCTGTTAACCCCAGTTAAGACATAACTTCTGTTAATTCTTTTATTTCTTTGTTGAGTTTCTGATTTGTGGTTCTGTCTAGTTTTAACGGTGTATTGAAGTCTTCCACTATAAGTGTGTGAGGTTTTATATGAGCTTTGAGTTTTAGTAGTGTTTCTTTTATGAATGTAGGTGACTATGTATTAGGGGCATAGATGTTCAGAACTGAGACTTTGTGTTGATGGATTTCTCCTGCGATGAATATGAAATGACCATCTTCATCTCTTTTGACTAATTTTGTTTTGAAGTCTAACTTGTTAGATATTAGGATAGCTATGCCTGCTTGCTTCTTGGTTTCATTTGATTGGAAAATCTTTTCCCAGCCCTTGACCCTGAGGTAATGTCTATCTTTGAAGCTTAGATGTGTTTCTTGTATGAAGCAGAAGGATGGATTCTGTCTTCATATCCATTCTGTTAGCCTGTGTCTTTTTATAGGTGAGTTAAGACCATTGATGTTGAGGGTGAGTAAGGACCATTGATTGTTGATGCTTGCTTGATTTAGGTTTGTTGTTGGCAGTGGTATTGTGAATATATTATTTCTGCTTTACCCTTGGTTTCTGCTGTAGTTGGATTATCTGATGCCTACATTTTTGTGGGTGTATTTACCTTCCTTGGGTTGGAGTTTTCCTTCCAATTCTTTCTGTAGGGCTGGCTTTGTAGATACGCATTGGGAAAATCTGGTTTTGTTATTAAATATCTTGTTCTCTCCATCTATAGTGATTGAGAGTTTTGCTGGATATAGTAGCCTAGGCTGGCATCCGTGTTCTCTTAATACTTTTTGAACATCTATCCAGGTCCTTCTGGCCTTGAGCGTTTCCATGGAGAAGTCAGGTGTAATTTTGATAGGTCTGTCCTTTTTCCTTTGCTGCTCTTAATATTCTTTCTTTATTCTGTATGCTAGGTGTTTTGATTATTATATGTCGAGGGTCCTTTTTTCTTTGCTCCAGCCTATTTGGGGATCGGTATGCTTCTTGTACTTTCATGGGCATGTCCTTCTTCAGATTTGGAAAGGGTTCCTCGATGAATTTGTTGAATATGTTTCGGCACCTTTGATCTGGGCTTCCTCACCTTCCTCTATGCCTATTATTCTTATGTTTGTCCTTTACATGGTGTCCCACATTTCCTAGATGTTTTGTGTTAAGGATTTGTTGGATTTATGATTTTCTTTGGTAGATGAATCTATATCTTCTAGTTTATCTTCTGTACCTGAGATTCTCTCTTCCTTCTCTTGAAACTGTTGGTTATGCTTGTATCTGTAGTTGCCGATTTTTTTGCCTAGCTTTTCTATTTCCAGCTTTCCTTCAGTTTGTGTTGCCTTTATTTTCTCTATTTCAATTTTCAAGTCTTGAACTGTTTCCTCCCCAAGGCTAAATTTTTTTTTTTGGGTTTTCTGTACTTCCCTTAAAATTTTTAACATTTTTCCCCCTTTTTTTTTTTTTTTTTCCCCCTTTTTTTTTTTGTTTTTTTTCTTTTTTTTTTTTTGGCCTCTCTCTTTTTTTTTGTTGTTAATTTTTTATTCCCCCCTTCCTTTCCCTCCCTTTTTTGGTGTTTTTTTTTTTTTTTGGTTGTGGTTGCCTCTTGGTTGTTGTTGTGGTTGTGTTTTTTTTTTTGTTTTTTTTTTTTTTTTTTTTTTTTTTTTTCCTTGTTTTCTTTTCGTGTTTGTTTTGGGGGGCCCCCCCCCCCCCCTTATGGTACTTCCCTGATGGGCTTATGTGGGTCTGAGATTCAATATCTGTAGCTCTGTGTGGTCCAAACTCTCTAGGAGCTTTCTCCACAGACTCCACAGACAGGGACTCATGGATGAGGTCAAGGATGAGGATCCAGAAGAAGATGCCAGCAGGTACGCACAGTGGTCCAGCAGAGATAGGCGGATCTCTGGGAGGGGCCCAGGACTGCAGCAGAGGATTGTAGGCGGGGTCAGAGACCAAGCAGGTGGAAATTACGGGTGTTCCTGCCTGGATAGTCAGGTCTCCTTTGTTCAGAGTTTCTCAGAGAAGTCTCCGAAGTAGGGTGGACTGTTGGCTCCACCTTCTGTCCCAGTGCTCAACCAGAGCAGCAGGACCGTGGGTAGGGTAGGGCAGGGCACAGGTTAGCAGGGGCAGGCTAGCGGTGGGGATGGGTGGGGGTGTATCAGAGCTCCAAGGGTGCTCTCGATGGGGACCAGAGACAGGAGCAGCAGGATTGGGGCCAACCCAGGGAGTTCGTGCAGGGGAGGGGGGAAGAGGTTTTAGGGAACAGGGAGCCCCAATTGGTCCCAGACTCACCTCTGGCCCATAGCTGGCAGAAGAGGACAAGGGCTGAGCTGGAACTTGGGAAGGTTTTGCAGGATAGTCAGATCTCACTGGAAACTGGAACTCTCCAGCTGAGGCCTCTTTCTTTAGCAGAGGCCCGGATTTGGGGGTCAAGGATCTTGCCTGCAGGAACTCAGAGTGGACCAGCAGAGATAGGCGGATCGAGCCTCTATCATTTTTATGACAAAAATTTTTAGGTCATTCTCTTCTGCTTCATCTGCTTTCAGTTGTTCCGTTCTAGTTGGTGTAGAGTCCCTAGATTCTGGAGTTGTTATGCTTATCTTTCTATTGTTAGGTGTTTTCTTGTATTTCTGTCTTCACATAGCTTCTTCCAGTAGGTGTTGTTGGGGTCTCTCCCTCTCTCTATGGTACTCCCCAGGTGGGATTAGGTAGGTCAGAGGTCGATGTCTCTGGCTCTGGGCAGTTGAAACTCTCTAGGAGGTCTCTTCTCTGGCTGGGGCCCATTGATGGGGATCAAAGGTCAGTCTCCAGGAAAAGACTTGCTATGGGGAGGGGGTTTCAAAGATCCCAAAGGCTGGGAATCAAAATGTTCCTTGTGTCTATAGGCAGATCCTGCCTGGGCCTGGCACTCTCCAGCTAAGGCCTCTTTGGCAGAGGCCCAGCGATGGGGGTCAAGTATCCATTCCCCAGGAACTCAGAGTGGCCCCATGGGGATAGGCAGATTTCTGGGAGGGGCTGGAAATCCAATAGATGACCTCCGGTGGGGGTCAGAGACCAGGCAGGTGGAAATTATGGGTTGTCCCACGTGGATAGGCAGGTCTAGTGTGCTCAGAGCAGCTCCAGGATGTTCCCCAAGGATGGCAGGGTTGTTGGCACCACCCTCTGTCCCAGTGCTCAACCAGAGCACTGGGATAGTGGGCAGGGTAGGGCACAGAGTAGGGGGAGGGCAGGCTCTTGGTGGGGGTGTATCAGAGCTCCAAGAGTGCTCATGATGTGGACAGGACACAGGGGCAGCTAGATCCAGGGCCATCCCAGGGAATTCCCAGGGAAGTGTGTGGATGGTATTCCACCTGAAATTTTCCCTCTTGTCAAGGCCTAGTGATGGGGGTCAAAGCCGATGGGGGTCAAAGACTGGGCTGATACTGAGGATGTTTCAGCACCTATAGGAGGATCTAGCTGGGGCCTGACACTCTCCAGCTGAGGCCTCTTTGGCAGAGGCCCTGTGATTGGGGTCAAGTATCCAGCTTGCAGAAACTCAGAGTCAAGGAGATATGTAGTTAATGAGTGATACAGCATAGAATTATACATTGAATATCTGAAAATAGATAATGATTAACCAAAACTGCTGATTTAGGGCTATACCACTTCAGATTAGTGATTAGTTCACAGCTTCTAATATCATGACCTTATATAAAACCCCTCATTCATAAAATGGGCATAACAATGGTAGCAATCTAATTGGCATGTTGGGCAGATTCAGGTTGTTAATGTAATCAGAATGCCGAAAAATGATAGTGAACATTTGCTCATCAATTTCTATTGACCGCCATCATCGCTGGAAATGATCCCTCCTAACAGTTTTCTCTGTCTAGATCTCAAGCATGCAGACTATTTGCTCCTTGCCTCAGAGTGGTAGCAAGAGGATTCATGAGATGACATCTATAAGATACTTCAAGCTCCCTGGAAGCAAGGTGCTTGATAAATAAAAGGTTATTACTATTGCCAGTGATATTTTACATTACTCTATCCCTTCACAGCCCAGAGGGATCTGGAAGTGGTTTGCAAAACTTAAAGCACAAATAAGAATCACTTAACAACAACTGAGATGAAGCAGTCACTGCTATAACAGCCATTGATTATTCTGTGCCTCTAGCAATCTACATCCAAGGTTCTATCAGGAGTATAAAAGGCCCTTGACATTGATTCAAACGAGATTTTGAGATAGAAAGTACTAAAGTCTCAGTATACTGAGCAGATCAGTAGGCAAGTCTCTTTTCAGACACTCAAAAATGTAGATAAAATTACAAGCAGGGAAAGCCACCATGCTGGACAGGGAAAGGGTTTGGCTCCAGAAAGAACTCACTTAAGGTTCTGCCCCACATCCTTGCAAGCATGCATGAAGATACTCTGCCACCTCTAAAGCAAGGGTGGCTTCAAGCTAGTTCAAATAAAAAATAAAATATCAGTACATGTTCTAGTGGTTTTCTGGAAAGATTATTTCCTAAACTAAAGCATTATTTCCTAAACTAAAACAAATTAACTCTTAATCCAAGCTTCCCATTTTCTCCCTTGTAACTCTTACTGTTTCTATCAACTCTCCCTGTTGAATATGAGGAATACCACTTAGTTATTCTTCTCACCAGACCATGTCCACAATCTCATTTCATTCTATCTTGATGAAGAAACTCTGTACCTTGATCCCTGAACTGCCTGAGGAAGGGCAGATTATGCAAATCAACTTCCAAACAAAATACCAAAAACCTGCTTTACACTGTCTTCTGAACAATGTAAAATGTATACTTACAAAGATGTCCTTATGCAACAAAGAACCATGTAAGTAAATATACACAATGAATAAAAATAATATATACACAAAATTTTAGTACTTCTTAAATCCTTTAATAGGTCAAAGAAAAACTAAAAATTTTAAAGTAACATTACAAGTGATACAGAAATATAAATAAATTAAATACTTGAAAATGTTACTAAAGAAAATTGAAATCTATTAGTATTATCTTATATTTAAAACTATCAATCTAGTAAATATTTCCATTGGAAGAGTCGGTCTTGTTTAAGTGTAGGTGTTTGTGGGTCAACCATGATCCAAGTGGATGTCCCTGTACCCACGAGTATATGGGCAGTACAAATTAAACTTGGAGGATTACAATAAAAAAGAAAATATGAAATTAGGAGTAAGGTGGAAGTGAAGAGTAGATATGAAAAGGGTTTGGAGGAGAATAGGGGAAATAAAATCAAAATACATTATATGCATGTATGGTATATAATGTAATATAAACGTAATACTTTGAAAATTCACATGAATGTTCCTGAGTTTGCATCACATATCCATGTGTGTATGCGTGAGTGTGTGTGTGTGTGTGTGTGTGTGTGTGTGTGTGTGTGTGTGTAAGCGGGAAAGGAATATTTACATTGGTACAAATCACAGCCACTATCACTTTCCATTTCCAGAGATATTTTAGTTTGAAATATTTATAAGAAGCATGTAATTTTAAAGAAACATGATGAAAGATATAAAGCAAAGTCAAATAACAAATCATCATCTGTGAACATAATGTGATGTGTGAAATAACACTAATACTAGAATTACTTTTGTAGTCTGGAAATTAACATTGAAAATTTACTCTGAAGGCATTATAAAATTTTGTTGTATTTTTCTAGTTATTACATCATTTGACATTTATTTAATAGGCTAATTCAACAACATGACATACAATAAAGGAATGCTGTAAACAGCCAAGGAGAGACTAGTATCAATGTTTACTAGCTAGGACACTGAAAATTTTTGGCATGCCTCCCCTTTCCAGGCACAAGTCTCCTTTTCAAAGTCATAATGTCAGCCTCCTACTGTATACCTGCAATGCAAATGAGAATTGTAAGTAGTGCCAAATACAAATAAAAAGTTTTAAAGTCAGTTGCAAATGAGCTCAAGGTGCAACTAAATTACCTAGATTTCCTGATCCAGTTGAATCTCCCAGTTGTTCAGAGCTGAATGTTATCTGTGACTTATTTCAACGTAAAATTAATATAACCCATTGTGAGAGTTAACTGAGTTTTTTTTAACCTCTAGGCAGCATCTTTGCATATGTACTTTCTAACATCTATATGTCTTTCGTATTTGTTTATTAGCTTTGTTCAGTTTACTTTCATTGTTCCTATACATTTTATTCAACCATTAAATAAGCTCTTGAGATATAATAGAAACAGATCTGAAATGTCCCTGCCTTCTAAACTGTTGAATCCAAATACAGAAAAGCAGAGTTTAAAAATATAAATGTTTTGTATTTAAACCATGGTAACATAATAAAAGCAACATACGGCAAACCAACAGCCAACATGAAACTAAATGGACAGAAACTCAATGTGAGTCCTCTAAAATCAGGAACAAGACAAGGTTGTGCACTTTCTCCATATCTCAATATTGTATTTGAAGTTCTGTCTAAAGAAATAAGAAAAGGAAATCAAGGGGATGCAAATTGAAACAAAAGAAGTCAAACTTTCACTATTTGCAGATGATATGATAGTTTACATAAGTGACCCAAAAAACTCTACCAGAGAACCTTTACAGCTGGTAAACACCTTTAACAAAGTGACAGGATACAAGATTAACTCAAAAAATTCAGTAGCCCTATTATATACAGACCATAAAAAGGCTGAGAAAGAAATCAGTGAAACATCACAATTTATAATAGCCACAAACAACACAAAATATCTTGGGATAATGCTAAACAAATAAGTGAAAGACCTATATATTAAGAAGTTTGAGTCTTTAAACAGAAATTAAAGAAGATACCAGAAAATGGAAAGATCCCCCATGCTCTTGGGTAGGTAGGATCAACATAGAAAAGTGGCAATATCACCAAAAGCAATTTACAGATTCACTGGACTTCCCATCAAAATTCCAGCACAATTCTTTACACACCTTGCAAAAACAATACTCAACTTTATATGGAAAAACAAAAGACCCAAGATAGCCAAAACAAGTCTGCACAATAAAAGAACTTCCAGAGGCATCAATATCCCTGACATCAAGCTTTATGACAGAGCTATACTCCTGAAATCAATCAGCTTAGTATTGGCACAAAAAGAGACAGAAAGACCAATGGAATCAAATTGAAAACCTTGATATTAACCTGCATACCTATGAACACCTGATTTTTTTTATAAGAAGCTAAAACTATACAATGGAAAAAAGAAAGCATCTCCAACAAATGATGCTGGCATACTTGGATGCTGACTTGTAGGTGACCATAGATAGATCCATATCTATCACCATGCACAAAACTTAATTCTAAATGAAGCAAATACCTCAACATAAATCCAGCTAAACTAAACTTCTTAGAAGAGAGAGTGGGATGTACCCTTGAATGAATTGGTACAAGAGACATCTTCCTGGAGATAACACTAGTAACACAGACACTGAGATTGACATTTAATAAATGGGACGTTCTCAAACTGAGAAGCTCTGTAAGGCAAAGGGCACAGTTGACAAGACCAAATGGCTGCCCACGAATGGTAAAAGATCTTCACCAAACCCACATCTGACAGAGGGATGATCTACAAAATATACAAAGAACTCTAGAAACTAGTCACCAAAACACCAAATAATCTTATTAAAAAGTGAGGCACAGAACTGAATAGAGAACTCTCAATAGAGGAATCCAAAACGGCTGAAAGACATTTAAGAAAGTGCTCGAGATCCTTAGTTATCAGAGAAATGAAAATCAAAACAACTCTGAGATACTATCTTACTCCTGTCAGAATGGCTAAATTCAGAAACACCAATGACAGCTTATGCTGTAGAGGAGCATTCCTCCATTGCTGGTGGCAGTGCAAACTTATACAGTCATTTTGGAGATCAGGATGGTGGATCCTCAGGAAAATGGGAATCAGTCTACTCAAGATCCAGTAATTCCCCTGTTAGGTATATATCCAAAAGATACACATTCATAAAATAATGTATAGCAACATTATTTGTAATAGCCATAACCTAAAAGCAGCCTAAATGCCCCTCAAGTCAACAATGGATGGAGAAAATGTGGTACATTTAGACAATGGAGTACTACCTGGGAGGGGGGCAAAACAAAACAATGGAATCTTGAATTTCACAGACAAATGGATGGAACTAGAAGAGTGAAGTAACCCAGTCACAAAAAGGCAAACACTGTATTACTCACTCATTGGTTAAATCCCCTTCCCCAATAATCAGATTGATGACTACCTTATATTCCATCTAGTAGCTGATGGGAGCAGAAGCAGTTAACCACATCTAAACTTGGGCCGAAGTCCTGGAATCCAGTTGTAGACAGGGAGGAGTGATGAGCAAAGGGGTCAAGATCAGGTTAGAGTAACCAGTAGAAACTGCAAACCTGAACAAGGCAGGGCTCATACAGCATAGGACCGACCCAGATTCCCTGAATGTGATGTTAGTTGGGAGAACTGGGCAGCCTTTGGGGCCTCTGGTTGGATCAATATTTATGCCTAGCATATGAATAGACTTTGGAAGCCCATTACACAAAGAAGGATACTCCCTTAACCTAGACACGTAGGGGAGAGCCTGGGCCCTGCTGCAAATGATATGTTAGACTTGAAATACTTCCCATTGAAGGCCTTACCCTCCTGAGGAGCAGAAAGGGAATGAGATGGGGATTAGTGGGGGGAAACAGGGGAGGGCAGGAGGTATGGTAACTGGGATTGATAAGTAAAGCAAGCTTGTTTCAAAATTAAATAAAGAATATATATATATATATATATATATATATATATATATATGTATATATATATATATATATATATATATAATTTGTCTGTCCTCAAAAATGAGGAAAAAGGGACCTCTATTAAACAGACAGTACAGAAAGAGAGCAAGAACGATGAAAAATCAAGCAGGATGTGTAGGAAAAGCTTTGAAATGTGGGGAATATGAGGATTCTGTTTTGATCCTTCTGAAGTGTCCAGGTATGTCTCAGTCTTAGCACTGAATAGTTGCCTTGACTTGTGTTTGAAGCATGTAGTCACATCTGAGAGCAGAGATACACCATAATAGCAAAGTGATGAAGATCATCTTCCCACACTATCCAGACAAGCATGCTGTTATGTCCATCACCTTGAAAAGAAACTAACAGAAAATATGAGAATCTGGGTATTCTACAAGACATGATCTATTAATCAGAAGAAAGGGTGAGATAAAATTATTTCAGACTTAGAGGTGAGCTTCAACCTAAGTTATATGTCCACATACATCAAACACACATTCCTCAACAGTACTGGTGAGGGACTATTACTTCATGGTTATACAGATTGCTGAAAGTATCACTATCCTGGTCCCATTTAGCATTTACCTAAACCTAATGAGAATACAGATGCAAATGGCTGTATTCTGAATTCAGGGAACCATGACATCTATATGTACAGTGACGACAGACAACAATCTAAGGCCATGGGTAAATAATTAATGTAGTCTATGCTCCAAAATGCTTCCTTCACATTTCTAGCCATCTCAAGTTTAAAGGCTGTAGACTATGTAGTAACAGTTACTATATTCAACTTCATGCACACCTGCTCTCTTGTTATAGGACTTTGGAAATTTGCTGATATCCTTTGTGATTTGGTTGTATAAAGTATACCTAATATTTCTCCCAAGTTTTCAGTAACAATAAAAAGAATGAATAAAGGTAATGCTTACAAACTATTTGAAAGTGTTTCTAATGGATCTTTATTGGTACTCAATTCCTTGCTTGAAGAAGATAATCAAACAGGATTATATAATTTATAGTGAACTCTGATGAAGGCAGTAATCATTTTCATTTATATATGACTAGTTCTATTTCTGCTTTGATATCCCAAATTAGTGGCCAATTTTATTATGTCCACAGATTTTGAATATAGAAATTTTGAAGAGGGTACATGCACAAATAGTCTTGCCTATTTTGTGCATTGTTTACAGCTTCATTTGGGAAGACTCAAAACACAGTACTACCACTTTCTTAAAACAGTATAATTTCTAACTCTATGCTAAGTAATTATTCTTATATCCACCAATAAGTGTAATTCTCACCTCTTATAAAATAAGATTCTTTGTTCAGAAGAGACCATTACACAAATGCACAATTATCCAAACTGCCAAGAACGACTGTGGGATTCCAGGCCCAGTTGATAAATCTACAACACGAAATCTGTACCACCACTGAAGAACAGGGATAAAAACTGAAAGAGCCAGAGGACTACGACATTTGCTTTAAAACCGTGACTTCTCTATAGACAGAGTAGCTGCATCTCTTAAATCTTAATAAAAAGGTTTCCTAAATACCTGAACTATGACCACACCTATTTACATGCTAAGGTTGATGGGGGAAATTTCACAAGGCCCCACTGCTAGATGAAGAGCCTCAACAATTAATAACTGCCAAGAAAAGAACAATATGTCTTTCCCAGGGATGATTCCACTAATTTATTTTCCAAGAGGTCAGCCTTAAAACCATACACACACAAGCAACACTTAGTGAACTCAACAAGTTATATTTATATATATTTATCTATGTATATATGAAACATTAATAAGTAAATGGCTAAAAGGAGACATGCCAATGGAAGAGGACATCAGGTTGATATAATCACTATCTCTGAAGGACATCTAGGAGCTTCTATGGACCAGGTAAGACAAGAGAACTGAATTTCCATTCATGATCTCACAGAACACACAATCTGTGTTTCTCCTTGATTTTTAACATGGTTAAGACCCATGTAGAACTTCTGACCACTAGAGGTAATAAATTTGCCTGTTTTATCATATCTAGTTCTTAACTTAAAGCTCTCTCTTTGGTTTTATACACTAGTGGTTCTTCTCATTTTAGTGGCCAACCACTTCATAATATATAGTTATAGAAGGAAGAATTTATTCTGCCTTATAGTTCAAGATCATCATTCCTTCACGGCAGGGAAACTATGGCAGCCTGTGGAAAAGGCATTGGAATAGGATTGGAGAGTCTGGCTTATCATATTTAATGTAGTCAGTAAATAAGAGTGGAATTCTGGTACTCAGCCCATTTCCCCCTTGTTATTTAGTCCAGAACTTCAGTCCACAGGATGGTCCCATCTCCATCTCAGTTGGGACTTCCCACTTTAGTTAACTAAATTATTCTAGTTTACTTTCTACTGCTATGATGAACATCATGACGAAGAATAACTTGGGGAGAAAATAATTTGTTTTCTCTTACATTCTTACAACTTCCAGGTAAAGGTCCATTGCTGAAAGAGGTAAGGGAAGAAACTCAAGTAAGAAACCTGGAGCAGTATCCCAAGAGGTAAGCTTCTCTCTCTCTCTCTCTCTCTCTCTCTCTCTCTCTCTCTCTCTCTCTCTCTCTTCACTCACTCCTTCTTTTTTGTTTCCCTCCCTCCTCCCTCCTCCCTCCATCCCTTTCTGACAGGCTCATGATCACCCAGCTTTCTTAACTAGCCCAAACCCACCTGCCTAGAGTTGTATATACTTCTCAGAGTGGGATGGCCTCTCCTACATCAATCAAAAAAAAAAAAAATCAAAGAAAATGCCCCACAGACATACCCACAGGACAATTTGATTTAGTCAATCCCTAATTTAGTTTACCTATACTAGGTTGACTCCAGTTTGTGTCAGATTGAGAATAAAAACTAACTAGTAGATCAATCCAGGCAATTCTTCACAAACATGCTCAGAGGCTTCTCTCCTAGGTGACTATAGACTGTTTCCATCTGTTGCCAACTTGACACCCCAAAGTATCATTTTTCAGTCCTTGCCCCACAAGTTCATTGAAACACCATAATGAAAAATGCATCTGGTTCCAATTTAAATTTCCCCAAAGTTACAGTTTCAATACTGTTCAGATGTATATATACCAGGTCTCTTCTGAGCCTAAGAGAACTCAAAACTGTAAGTTACCATCCAATCAAAAGCAAAGTAAGATTTCCCCCATTAATAGAAAATGTTATTACTAATCATGAAATCCCTGCAATAAACTTAATATTTTATATTCCAAAATACCATCCAAATAATTCCTATGTCTACAGAAATTTGTATTTCTTTAGAAATACATGCCAAAGATGTTGATAGACTAAACCCATAAAGTAAATATGTCTTTCCTTTCAGCAATTAACTAGAAAAGTGTTTTCTACTTCTATATCCTCCAAAAAAGACAGCAAAAGAAAATTAGATTAAAATAAACCTTTCTTAAACGAGGATGGATTGAAGTTTTTAATTTAGCCCAATTTGAGCAAATTTCTACCTATTGCTTCTAATTATGCCATTTTCTTCTTCTTCTTAATAGAGAGTGGAGATCAAGAAAGTAAGAGTTAGTAGCTCGAGGTTGATATTTTTTAAAAAACTAAAGGAATGCATTTTCTCAATTCAAAAATGAGAAAAAGCTTTCACCAGCAGGTCTGTAGATTTTTTTGAAAATCCTAATTAGACTGAATTAAATGACTAAAATGCTACTAATTATTTTTTAATTTTGAGAGAGATGTTTACCAAGCACAGGATAATGTGTAATACAGCACTTCAAATGATTACTAATGTTGCCGCTTTGTCTGACTTAATCTCAATTAGTATAAATCACATTGTCATCTCTGTTAATTGGCATTTATTTCAAGCAAGATGGTAATTTCTCTCCACAATCTTACAATGGCTGTTTCTTTTCTTCAATGTGTCCCATTTGAAAAGTCTAATAAAGAGCACATATACAGCCTCTGTGTGTTTCCAATTTGAAGCAAAAGCATTTGTTGGTATCCTCTTTGGAGGGTGTATACTGGTAATTACTATTTACTGTTTTAATAAAACTTAACTTTAAAAAAAAAACCTATGTTGTCAGCTAAACTTGAATTCAATGGTAGCTACAGAGTTGTGTAGGAGTTGTTACCAGTTTGAAGGCCAGTCAAAGCTCTGTGGAGGAGATACTTCCAGTTTGAAGGCTGGGTAAAGCCTCTATTTACAAGATCTAAGAAATAGAGTTAATTTTTCACTTCTCACGAGAAATTAATCATTATAAAAAGAACAAACATCCTCTGAGTATAAAATAATTTCTGGTTTGTTCTGTTTTTATTTCAGTTAGTCACTTTCCATTATGCTTCTCCACACTGGGAAAGTAAAAACTGATCTTGAGACAATCTGTCCCTCAGCCCTAGGCTACTCCCTCTCTCTGTCTCTGTGGTTAAATGCTGCAGGAAAAATTTCCTCCTTTGGTATTTATTTATTTATTTATTAAATAATTCAGCTCTATCATAACAATAAAGAATTTTGAAAATCCTGAAGGTGCAAGAGCTCAAAAAAGAGATTCTCACAAGACATTATTATTTTTCTGAAAGATTTAGCCTCCTTGCTTTAGGTGTTGAACGTTGATATTTTTAAGTTTTTCTTGCATGGATGTTTTCTTAACTTTTTGGTGCTCATTTTGTTTACTTATTGTCATGAACAGAGCTATCCAACTGTTTATTAATGAACAAATCATTTTTCTGACTTTTAGTAAGGATCTTAGGAACAGCCTTGCTGTGGGTGTGTCTGGATGCCAGTAGGCACCAATTCAAAGAGTGTAACTAGAAGCCTGTATTAGATACACCTTGGCATCTTTCTGGGAGTCAGCATGTCTTGTAACTCAGAGTTTATGTGCTTTCTTTAGGCTTCTTAGAGTCTGGCCTTATTATATGTGGGAAACTGAGGGAGCCTTGAGTGAATGTGTATTGCTGACATGAGCAGGAACATGTTAAGGGCCTGAAGCTTCAGATCCATGAGAATAGCAAAGCTATCCCTATACAGATCAAACTCAATGGGATGGCAAATTCTTCCTCTGGTCTGGGTGCAAATGTTGGTCTGCAAAAACTAACAATCATGTCTTCCTGTTGCCATCAATTTATTTCCTGAGACTGCCCATATACATACAACTCCTACTGATACTAGTTTACTACCCACCCTGTAAGAAGTGATTAGGTACTGTGCAGGTTCTGGGTGCGTTTTGTATAGTTGGATGCCAATTTGTCAGAATGTTCATACCCCATCTGATCTCAGCTTTTCTGACTCCTATCCATCTTCCTTTCCTTTACCACCCAATCATGTTCCCAGGATGAAGGATGCATAAGGTAAAGAAAAACTTCTCACATGGAAGCTTCAGGAACAGGTGATCTGTATGACTAAAAGCCACAGGTATGCTAGACCTGACTTCAGAGGCTCTATGATACCATCTTTAGACATTGTGTTGGGAAAGGGGGTTGATAAGGCAAACCTAGCCTTACAAACAAGTGCCAACTGGATGGTAACTCAACTTCAAATGGAAATTAAAGCATGGATTTGCATCCATATTTAATCTGCCATTGTGCTTAGGGCTTATATATAATCTAACGTTACCATGAAGTGACTTCAAATGAAAGTAGATATTTATGGAAAATTTAAAAATATTCATCCTTAGTACTCTTGCTATTTTCACCAAAGGAAGCTAGAATTTATAGTTAGGATTACTTTAAATAACTTTTTACTTATTCTTGGAGAATTTCATACATCTACACAATGTATTGATTATATGCCTCACTCACTCTTCTCTTACAACTCCTAGGAAACCTTCCCCAAATAAAAATCCTCCTCCAACTTCAGGTCCTCTTTTGATAATGTCTTGAGTCCATTTCGCACTGCCCCTCTATGGATAGTTGTAGGGACATCCATTGGAGCTTGGTCAACCCACAAAGCTCCATATTCCTGAAGAAATCTGTCTTCCCCTTGACCAGAAGCTATCAAGTATAATAGAATCTCAGCTAGAAGGTGGGCTTCATGAGTGTCTCCAAGTCAAGGTCCATGTAGAATTTTAACTAGCTTACTCTTATTCAGGGCTTATGCATGCAACCACTGCTCCTGTGAGCTCCTAACTGTAAGGGATCTGTTCTGTCTAGAACACAGTTTCACAAATATTCTTCCCAAACCCGACTTCTTAGGAATTCTATATGATTTAATGAGTAAAAATACCATTATGGGTAGGTAAGCTGCTATGTTTATGAGTTACAGTAGTCTATCAGTTGGGATTTTTTTTCCCTTTCTCATTCTTCTGTTAATAACAAACATTTTCTTTAAAATTAACAATTTTCCTTTTATATGTGGTATTCTAGGAGCACCCAATCAAAAATATTTTTACTTTATTTCATAATGATAATGAAGTTAGTAAGCTATATCAATAAAATTTTTTACTTGATCTAGGATAAGAATATCTTTCAATCTTACAAAGAATAACCTGAAGATGATAAATATTTTGATGATTTGGTGCCCACACTTCCTGCCTTCCCTAAGGTTTTGACATTAAGTCTTTCCAGGGACCTTTATTCAAAACTGCCTCAAACATAATCATCTAGAGCTTTACATTTGACCCTATAAATTGGCCTTTTACTCTTTCAATTTTGTAGCTGTTGTTGCTTAACCCAGCCACCACTGCACCTCTGCTGTTTTGTTACATATATTTAAAAAATAGGAAATAAATTAGTATGCAGTTACATATAAACATGAGAATTCATGTTCAATAAATACAAGCTCACAGTAGTTAAGAAGCATTAAGGTACATTTAATACACTTTCAAAACACATTGACAAAATTTGATAGAAACTAAAGAATAAAAAGAATGCATGGGCGTATTTTGAAATATATGCCTCTCAGAAATTAATATGAAAAGAGAAAAGAGTAAATCCAAGTGTATATTGTTTGAATATATATATATACACACACACACACACACACACACACACACACACACACACACACACATATATATATATATATATATATATATATAACTGACACAAATGTTCTTTTCTATATTCCCTTATATTTCTGCTTTTAACTTTTTTAAAAAAATTGTTTGGTTTTATTTTTTTGTTTGTTTCCTTATTTCCTTTCTTTCTTTCAATTTAGTACTAAGAATGACAGGGAGGGAGGAAGGGAATGAGGGAGGGAAGAAGAATGAACTGGGAATGACATGTAAAATAAAAAATAAATGCATTAAAAAAAAAGAATTGAACACAGGACCTTATACCTTCTAAGCAATTTCTCTTTTATAAAGTTAGATGTCCACTCCTCAAAGTAGTTTCCTATGTATACATTTGTAAATCTTTTTGTTAAATTTCAAGAGTAAACATGGTGAGCTAAGTAGACTATGGTAAGTGGGAATTGAATATATTTAGAAATTAAGTATTGTGCCAATGGTCTGAATGTTCTCATTGGAAATTAGTGGTCAATCCATGACTACTGGGCTATGGGCCTAATAGGAAGTGTCTAGGTCTAGGTAATAAATGTGGAGCTCTAGTGAATGAATTCACACCAGTATTGAAAAGGTTTGGTGAGGTGACTTTGTGTTCATACTCCTCCAACTTGCTTTGTGGGGGGGACATAGCATAAGACCCTGGTCACATGCTGGTGATTACATCTTGAAGTTAAGCTTCAAACCTAAGAAAATGAATTGATAATCCCTACAAATGACACAGTGTACATAACAGTGCAGGACACAGTGTGACTCTTCTTACTCTATTTCTGGTTACATGGCTTTGTTTTTTTGTTGACACAGCAACTGTCCCAGATCATGACCTGAAATATCTAAGAATCATGTGTTTTTAAATGCCAATTTACTCAAAAACCTCACAAAGTTACCAATTTAAAAAGTAATGAGGCATTTACTACTAAATCATTGCCATTTATTGCTAGTACTAAATAACGTGTTTCAGTTATTTTAAAGCTGATATTTTTTTTAATCTTTCTATTTGAAGATAGGTATTTGGAATTTGTGAATTTTGAGATCTTTCACTGATCTCAAAATGCTCTCTTGGGTTAGACTTCAGGTATATAATATTTCTATAGTGATACACATGTTGACATACTCATTCAATAAAGGGTAAGAAAAATGGAATCAGGGTCACAGATTTGTCTTTCAGTAGTGAGGCAATTCCTGCCTTTTGAAATTCCCTTTGAAATGTCATGAAGCTGACATCCCATTACAGTTCTACAGATTCTGTATGAAAGAAAACATCCTCCTGACAGCACCATATCATCTGGGTTCTGTCAAACTGCTGAGGTTCTTTTGTAGACATTAACTAGCGGGGACCTTGCAATGTCTCAACTTTCAGGTTGAATCAAGAACTGGGCTGTAACAGGAGTTGAGCACCATAAAACCAGTGATATTCAGTCTTAATGCAGTCCTTCTTTCAATGGTGTGCTTTCACTAAAGACTGATCACAGGTTTTATTGTGTGGGCTTGTAAAATGCAAAATGATTAAAGGCACATCTATTTTTAATCACCTCTCTGCGGTTCCTTGAGTCAACAACAGCAGAGTCCTGGCAGTTTCCCATACGCTTATATAAAAGGTCAAGTTTAGCCATCAGCAATGAAAAATATTTTAAAGGGCAAGGTTGCTGCATTGTAATGAGTTTGGGTAGCACCTTCAGGCACCTGATAGGCTGAGGGACAGCTGCTCTTTCAGAAAGTTCTGAGTTTCCCATCTCTTATACAGCATGATCTATTTTCACAACATTATAAAGGACGAAAAGAAAACATCCTCTCCAGAGTTTCAGCTTGGAGTCATTCTCCTTAAGTCTCCTCCACCTTCTTGTGCCCCTTAGCCCATTTCCCAGAAATTCCTGGATGATGTTTAATTTTGACCTCCATTTTGATTCACTCTTGCTACTAGCTGCCATGGTCTCCATCTTTTTACTGTGACACTTGATTCTTCTCTATCACATCACAAGCTTCCCAGTTGCATATTTCATTTTGGAATTTTAATTTGACAGGAAAATTAGCTCAACAAAAGTGTAGTAGGTAGAGAGAGATTGAAGTTCTGCATAACTTATGTTGTCACTTCAGGAAGTTGGATAAGTTTCACTGAGTGAGCCAAGTCTTCTTATCCCAAGTGGCAGAAACCACACACACACACACACACACACACACACACACACACCTACCTTGATCTTCATGCATATACCTGTATGTGTATGTGTATATAAATGCTATGATAAGACCATTATTTAGATTTGCATCTAAAGAGAATACCTCTTTGCCACTTTTTCTAGGAAACAGGCAATAAAAAGATGCCTGTAGTTTGTTGCCAAAGTAAGCATGGGCTATAGGATAAAGAGGCCTCAATATTAGTAGTAAATATTAAATATAACATGGCACCATAAAGGAAATTAGGGATTAAAAATTAAATGGGAGATGCAGGTATAAGGGGAATGGAGAAGGCCATATTTCTGAGTTCAAATTCAAGCAACTATATTAACTATAATTCTAAAAGTAGTTATCCCAGTAACTGTAAAGGCTAAACTTCTTTGTCCTTTAATTTATTATAATGTTATCTAACTCTGATATAATGAAGGATAAATCAGAAAATGGAAAAGAATGTTGTTTAAAACATCCATATGGAAGCAGACAAAACCTATCTAAAAGAGATTTAACATCTATCCATTCAAGAGCTTGCTATTTTAAGAGAGGCAGCATCCATCATTTGCTTGACAGATACTCATAGACAGACAAGCAACTGTGAAAATTGTGTGTGGAATGAAACATCTCACTAGAAGCTGCTGACTAGGGAGGGCTGCACACAAGCATGGTTTAGAGGTGCATGTTGACCCTTTTCTGAAATGTCTTAAGTAAAAAATGGGCCAAGATTATGGGTCTTAATTCTATTTTTTATGTGTAGTTTTGACATAATCCATTTACACATTCAGCATCCCACTCCTGTGGTTTTCATTTCTTATTTAATGGCTTCAGTGTTTTAAAAAGAACATGGACTTAGTGGGTGACATTGAAAACAATTGCTGAACATTGGTTTTTAAATTTATTATTTTTAATCCAACAAAGAGATAAACAATGCATAGAGTGTTAGGAGTGTTGCAAAGAGAGAAAAAAAAAGATGGTGTCTAAATCCCAGAAGCTCCTCTCACATCAGAAGTAGGTCCCAAGTTACATAGATGAAGAAATCCTAAAACTAGTTAAATATAATAACAGAAAGGACATAGTAAAACAACAGTGGTCACTGTGACAAAGCAAGCTAATGCTTGATTCCCTCTGTTAAGTGGAGACAGCAGGGTGACCCCAGGGGTAGGAGATAGAATATATACCGAAAATGGCTCAATGTACAGGCCTTAAAGGGGAGGAGAGGATGCTAGATACTACTTTAACTTTCTGTCTGGGGACCCAAAGAGCTAGCCCAATCCCAAAACTTTTCAACCTCTCAAAGAATTGCTAGCCAATATGTTGTGAGAAAGCCCTTAAATGTAAGAAGCCCAGGACCAATGATTCAGTATCTTGCTACTCCATCTGTCCTGTATCACAAATGGAGATGTATTGTCCTGAGGGAAACACAGACTTAAAAAATCAGGGAAGAAGCTTCAGAATGTGCTAAACTTTTGGACAAGAGAATAAAGGAAACCAAAGAAATCATATCCAGGAACTGATCACCAAGAGATGTAGGCTGTGCCCACTGAGATCTTCTACTTTTAAGTCTGAGTCCTCTAAGTCTGAGTTCCATCAAAAAAAAAAATAAGTCTTTAAGAGTAACAAATAAATAGACAACCTACAGAAATAGCTGACCTTAACAAAGGGGAGTTCATGGACCACAGTTTGATAGCTGGGAAACCAGCAGAGGACCGACCCAGACTGCCTGAACATGGGTGTCAGTTAGGAGGACTGGGCAGTCTAAGGGGCCTCTGGTAATGGATCAGTATTTATCCCTAGTATACTAAGGGACTTTGGAAGCTCATTCCACATTGAAGGATAGTTCCTCAGCCTTATCACACGAGGGAGGGCCTAAGCCCTGCTCCAAAAGATGTGGCAGACTTTGAAGATCCTGTGAGGCCTCACCATCCCTGGGGAGCAGAAAAGGGATGGAATGGGAGTTGGGAGATAGGAAAGGAGGGGAGGGAAAGGGAATTGGGAACTGGGATTGACATGTAAAACAAGCTTGTTTCAAAATTAAATAAAAATTATTATAAAAAAGAGAGAGATAGGGAGTCACAGAGAAAGAAAGGGAGAGAGAGAGAGAAAGAGAGAGACAAAAAGAGCTCTTATGAAAGAGATATCAGAGAACAGATAGAGAAACACTTGGAGTGTAGGCGCCAGGGCTATCCCACAATAGAGAGATTAGACTGTGTAAGTCTTGGAGGTGATAGCAGGAATCTTCATAGTATATAATTTAGTTCAACATACTATTTATAAAAGGGAGCACAGAAGAGCTAGGTATCATAACACAAGGGCTGTCAATCACAGAATAGATTACTTCTTAACTCAGTCCCAGCCAGACATGCAGGGAGCCATGGAATGATCTCTTCAAGCTGTGATGCTTGCTGTTCTAAGAATGACCTTGGGTGAAATATTGTTTCGAAGATTTTTTCATATTGGGAAAGAAGAAACAGAAACTAAGAAAGAATAGGAAAGATGAATGAGAAGAGAGAGGAACAGGAACGTAAAAGTAGGATGAAGACAACGAGAAAGAGGGGAAGCAGGTCAGGAGTGAGGAGAATGATCAGGGGGACAAAGAGAAAGAAGAAAAGAGGATGAGAAGAAAGGAAAGGGAAAGTGAGAAGAAGCAGGAGAAGGAAGAGGATAGGAAAGAGGACAGGGAAGAGAAAGGACAAAAAAAGAAAGATTTTTTTTTTTTCTGAGATGATCCAAATCTCTTCCAGTTTCATTGAGCATACTTAAGTCATGGCATGTTTGCTGAAAGGCCACAGTGGGATATCTAAAGGACCTGGTTGCATATAGACTTCCAACAGAAATCTTAAGAGCACATGAAACACTGCTAATAAAGGAGTATATCAAAATGGTCTGCACTGCTCATCACCTTTATAAAAGCTGCCATATGCTTCCGTGTTCTATCTTTTCTGTGTGTAATGTGGAGAAAGCATTTTCACAGTCAAGTGATGAAGCATAAATGTGAAAGGAACACAAAGGAACATCATACAGAATGGAACCTGATGTTCGCCACCTTCACCTTTCTGACCCTATGGGCTAAATAATTGGTGTATTTTTGTAAAGTGTAAAGTTCATGTTTTAAATGTTTAACAGCATCCTGACTTCCACTGACTGGATGCCAACAGTACTTTCCTATAGTAAGAATAACCAAAACTACAACCAAGCACTCCAATTTTTCTTTTAGGGCAAAACAGCCTCCTGCTGAGGGCCATTGAAAAGCAGTCTACTCTACTAGCACAATCATCCAGAGAACTTGAAAGTACTGACTCCTGAGGTTCCCTGGAGTGACTCTGAGTCAACTGGACCAGGGGGCTCTATGAAGTTCATATGTCCCCCAAAGGTCTGACAATCAATCAGTTAGGAAATTGCTTTTGACTTAGTGAAGAAAAAAACTCAAAGGATCCATATCTCCATGTTCAAATATACAAAAGTGAGCCTATGAAATAAGATGCAACTTTATTCTCATAGCCCAAAGGAGCTCTGAGCAAATTATGTAGCAGAGACAAATAAAAAAATAATTTAAATAGAACAGACATCTGCAGCCATTGAACATATTTAATGGAAAATCCCTTGTTGGGAAGTTATAATCACAAATCATGTGAATTTTAAGGCATATTAATATGGTATGACTAGATACAATATAATAATACAGAAAGAATGGAATATGATAGTGGCTCAATTGACTCATATGTAACATCATAAAGTGATTCAATATCACTTATATCTCAAATAGTTTCCTAATCCTTGGTAAATGCAAACATTTAGGCTTATGTGACATTGAAAATCATTGTGTTCCATGTTGGGTCCTTCTTTTCAGCATACCTGTTTCATGTTGATAGATGAGAGCCATGCACATAAGACTTTGCACAGTTTGTACCAGACTCCATGGCAGCTAAACACTCAGACCAAAACCTACTTCTCTGTAACATCAAAGGCCAGAATTCAACATGAAAGACTGATTGTGACCAGGAAAGTGAAAAAAAAAAAATAAGATAAGCAGATTATTTGCATCATGTGAGGAAAATGTGAAAATGTTCTCTATCTTTTTGACATTTAATCTCATGAAAACCAAAAGGCAATATTAAAAATAATAAAAATAGATGGTGTGGATATTAAGGCATAGCCCTGGTTCCAGCCCTGCACAGTAGCAGGGTTGGTCTGCTTACCAGGTTTCCCTCATCTTTGCTACCTCTGTAAACTCTCCAGTGCTGCAACAGCTAGGTCACCCAATGCATCAGACAGCAAGGAGCAGGTCTACTCTCATACCCTGCTCTCACACACTGGGGTCCAGATCACCCATAGGAATGCGACCATCGCCAGGCTAGGTTGTAGGGTCTATTTTCCTTACTGCTATAGTTTGTGGGGGAAAAGGGCCAACTCATTCACTCTTTTTTCTTTTTATACATATCCATCCCAGTTCCCTCTTCCACCCTCCCTCTTTCCCTCTGTCCCACCATTTCATGCCCCCACACCATCCTCCCCTCCCATCTCCCCCACCATCAGCTCCACATGTAGGGTGATGCCTTCCAGGAGGGGTCAACAAAATCTTTCAAGTCATTTGGAATAGGGACAAGGCCTTCTCTCCTGTCTCTAGGTTAAGGGAGTATCGCTCCACCTCCATGGGGGATGTGCTCCCAAAACCTTCTGTGTACTAGGGATACCACATGGCTCCAAGGTCTGAGGTCCCTTAGACTGTCAAGGCCTTCTATCTGAGACTCATATTCAGGGGGTCTCAGTCAGTCCCATTCTGGATTCCCAGCTATCAGTCAGGGGGCCCATTAGCTCCTCCTTGTTCAGGTCAGCTGTCGCTATGTGTTTCTGTGGCCTGGTCTTGTCCTCTCTCTCTGCATCTGGATTCCAATTTGGCTCAGTGTTTAGTTGTGGGTGTCTGCTTCTGTTTCCATAAGCTACTAGATGAGGGCTCTATGATGGTAGATAAGTTAGTTATCAATCTCATTGTTAGGGAAAGGCATTTATGGTAGCCTTTCCACAGTTGCTCAAATTGTTTGTTGTGGTCCATCTTGTAGGTCTCTAGACATTTTTCTAGGTTCAGTTTTATCTTCAAAATTATAATGGTTCCCTCTTCTCTCTCTCTCTCTCTCTCTCTCTCTCTCTCTCTCTCTCTCTCTCTCTCTCTCCTATGTTTTCCATGACTCAATCTTCCTAGTCGTATGTGCTTTCCTCTTCTACCCTTCTCTTTCTCATAGATCCCTCTCCACTCACTGCTGCACTACTTCCCATATTCTCAGGAGATCTTGTCCCTTTCCCTTTCTGTGAGGGACATTATATGTATATCTAAGTTCTTCCTGGTACCCTAGTTTCTCTAGAGGTGTGAATTACAGGCTATTGATCCTTTGCTCTATGTCTAAAATCCATCTCTATGTCTAAAATCCATATATGACTGAGTACATACTATATTCATCTTTTTATGACTGGGTTACATCTTTCAGGATGGTTTCTTCTCATTCCATCCACTTGCCTGCGAATTTCAAGATTCCATTGTTTTTTTTCTGCAGAGTAGTATTCTATTGTGTAAATGTGCCACAACTTTGATATCCATTCTTCAGTTGAGGGGCATCTAGGTTGCTTCCATGTACTTGATATTACAAATAATGCTGCTATGAACATAGTTGAACACATGTCTTTTTGCATGGATGTGGATCATTTGTGTATATGCCTAAGAGAGGGATTGGCAGATCCTGTGGTAGACTGATTCCCATTTTCCTGAGGAACCGCCATACTGATCTCCAAAATGGCTGTAAAAGTTTGTACTCTCACCAGCAGTGGAGGAGTGTTTCTCTCTCTCCACATCCTCTCTAGCATAAGTTGTCATTGGTATTTCTAATTTTTGGCCATTCTGGCAGGAGTAAGATGGTATCTCAAAGTTGTTTTGATTTGCATGTCCATGATAGCTAAGGATGTAGAGCACTTAAGTGTCTTTCAGTATTTTTGATTTCCTCTATTGAGAGTTCTCTATTCAGTTTTGTGCCCCATTTTTTAATTTAGTTATTTGGTGTTTTGTTAACTAGTTTCTTGTGTTCTTTGTGTGTTTTCGAGATCAGCCCTTTGTCTGATGTAGGATTTGTGAAGATCTTTTCCCAGTTTGTGGGCTTCTGTTTGGTCTTGTCATCTGTGTCCTTTGCCTTATAGAAGCTTCTAAGTTTGAGAAGGTCCCATTTATTAATTGTCGATCTCAGGGTCTGTGCTACTGAAGTTATTTTCAGGAAGCAATCTGCTGTACAAATTTGTTCAAGAGTACCTCCCAGTTTCTCTTCTAAGAGGTTCAGCATGTCTGGATTGATGTTGAGGTCTTTGATCCATTTGGACTTGAGTTTTGTGCATGGCGATAGATGTGGGTCTATCTGCCGTCTTCAACACACCATCATCCAATTGCGCCAGTACCATTTGTTGTAGATCCTTTTTTTCTCCCATTGTATACTTTTAGCTGTTTTATCAAAAATCAGGTGTTCATAGGTGTGTGGGTTAATATCAGGATTTTGGGTTTGATTCCATTGTTCAACCTGTCTATTTTTGTGCCAATACCTGTCTGTTTCCAGAATTATAGCTCTGTAGTAGAGCTTAAAGTCGGTGAAGGTGATGCTTCCTAAAGTTACTTTATGGTACAGGGTTGTTTTGGCTATCCTGGGTCTTTTGTTTTTCCATGTAAAGTTGATTATTATCCTTTCAAGGTCAGTGAAGAATTGTGGTAGGATTTTAATGAGGATTGCATTGAATCTGTAATTCTTTTGGAAAGGTTACCATTTTTATTGTGTTTATCCTACCTGTCCAAGAATATGGGAGATCTTTCAATTTTCTGGCATCTTCTTTAACTTCTTTCTTTAAAGACACATAGTTCTAATTATACTGATAAGCATTTCCCCTTTATACTTTATGTTGTTTGTGGCTATTGTGAAGGGTGATGTTTCTCTGATTTGTTTCTCAGCCCATTTGTCCTCTGCATTTAGTAGGGCTACTGATTTTTTTGGTTTTATCTTTTATCCTGCTAGTTGGCTGAAGGTATTTTTCAGCTGTAATTGTTCCCTGGAATAGTTTTTTGGGTCACTTATGTAAACTATCATATCATCTGCAAATAGTGAAAGTTTGATAACATTCAATCCAAACACAAAAAATATCTCTTCTTCTCTGCCTCACATGGAACCTTCTCTAAAATCGACCACATACTAGGCAACATAACAAACCTCAACAGATACAAAAAAAAAAATTGGAATAGTCCCCTGCATTTTTTCAGACTACCTTTAAAGTTGGAATTTAACAACAACACAGATCACAGAAACCCTACAAACTCATGGAAACTGAACAATGCATAATTACACCATACCTGGCTCATCCACTCTTATGTCCCTAATCCACCTTCTCTATGAACTGATAGAGTATGTACAAGAGCCAGACCTACATATCCAAAGCTACAGGATCTTGATGACAAAACAACAGAATATCCAAGAGGAGTCCCTGTGAGGGCACAGTATTCGTAGGGTAGCAGAAGTCAGAGGCCGCCAACCAGACCAATGTCCCATTGTAATTAACACTTATAAATACAAAAGTATGGAGTAAAGGGTATAGGTATATTGTGGGACTCCCTGGACCACACTAAAGCTTCTATGCTGAGAAATTTTTGTTTGCTTGCTAATATGTTTGTTTCTGTCTTTATTTTTAAATTTTGTTCTGTTTGGGGGTGGAGGTTACAAGGGCAGAGTGCAAAAGCTAGGGGGTAGAGTGATGAATAGGACCAGTAAGCATGATGTAAAATCCAAAAAGAATTAATACAAAGTTAAAAAAGTAATAAAATATGTGAAATGATAACAAACAGACATGTAATTAACATTATAAGGACTGAACAGGTTATAGTTAAGGAATGCATGTATGTATGTTAGTTTGTATGTATGCAATAGCAATCAGTGAAAAAAAATGTAGGTCATAAATTTGAAGAAAATAGGAGAGCAGATATTGAGAGGCTTGGATAAAGGAAAGGGAAGGAAGAAATGTAATTATATTATAATCTCAAAAATAAAAGAAAAACAAACAGGAAGATTAAAAATTAATAAACTTTTTTTTTGCCTTATTTTCCATAATAGAAGGTATTTAAGGAGAAAGGTTATCACCAAGCACCCATGTAGCCTCAGAAATGAAGAATGCATTTTTGGCGTGATACATACAAATCATTTCTACTGTTGAAAGCCAGGGCCTGCCTTTAAGGATACAACCTAAAATTCCTGGTCTCATATATGATATGTGATCAACCAGATGAATTAGTAGTTAATATTTACACTTATATCAAAATGTGCTGATTTTTCCTACTGTACTGACGTTATCTCATGTTGGAAAAAAATCCAGTGCCTTCTTATCACTTTACAGTGCTCGGGGTAGAGCAGATAATTGGGAAAAGTGAAAATCAACTAGAAGAATTCATGAGAATAAGAAATAATAATTAAATCATAAAAATCAGGAACAACAAAAATAAGCAAAGATCATTGAGGGTCACATCATTAAATGATACACAATGTTTCAAAAATGCTACAAAATTACAGCTGATACTTTTTTTTTTTTTTGCCTAAAGAAAAAGAATCAAGGAAAGTTAAATACTTGTTCAGGGTTATATAACTCGTGTACAAGAATACAAATAAAATCTCTTTGATTGCATGTGTGTGCTTCCAAGGTATGGTGTGACCACTACCTATCCACCCTCTATTTGAATAGGCCTCTCTTTTTCACAGAGTAATCAATATTAACTATGTAGATATGTCAATCAGGACTCCCTGGTTTCATTCCATTTCCCCTTCCACTCACTCCTTTTCATTTTGTTATTGCTGTTAGTCATTAAAAACTAATTTGGATGCCCAGTGACTCAAAGAACCTTCAAAGGAACATAATAAAAATGAGAAAGCCATTCTCATTCCAGGCTGCTCTCAGAACTTACTTTCTGTTGGATTTGAGCAGATGTGTTTAGCTAGTCTAGAATCAGCTTTGAAGGTCTTCAACTTGATAAAAGCTGAGCAGATGGACAAATTTTCTGAGATCCTAAGTCTGTTTCCCAAAACTTAAGGCAGCTGCAGTACTCTAGTGAGGATACAAGGTATTCCAAATTGCTGTTTAAAGATTTAGGCACACCCAGTGAACATTCAGAATGTCTACATACAGTGTAGTTGGCAGCCAGCAGGTGGGGATTCAGGCCCATTGGGAAGTCAGGCCTATCTTGGGAAACTCACACAGCTACACATCTGCTGTTGTTATTTTGAGGTTTCTTTCTTTGAGGGTTTAAATATCCCTTTATAAGATTGCTATCAACAATGATTCAAGCCAAGTATATTAATCAGTGTTCTGCCACTGTGACAAATACCAGAGATACAATTAAAGGAAGTAAGCATTTATTTGGGCTCCTGGTTTCAGACTTTCAGTAAAAAATGAGCTACCACTGTGTTTTGGGGCTATAGTGAGACAGAATGCCACGAAGCCAGGTGTATGTAAGAGATGTTCACCTTTTGGTGGTGAGACAGAGAAAAACAGAATGCCTATGATAGTGAATTATCTTTCTTCCTCTTCTATTTCATTCAAGTCTCTAGCTCATGGGATGTCATCATCCACATTTAGGTTGTGTCCTCCCCTCACCAAGTTAGCTGCTTGGAAATAGTCTTGTAGACACACCCAGAGGTCATCTTTACTAACCTTTTAGGTATTCTGTTCAGTCCAGTAGGTAGCATTAAGTAAAACTTAAAGCCACAGTAAATATAATTCTTCCATCCTCTTGTCAGACATCACTACATAAATCCCTGTGTTCCAATAACCTGTGTTGCCATCACCTTTCATTGCCTAGAACTCTACACCTTTTCTAATTTTTGAGGTTTTATTGTCAATCACCTGTTTTCCCCAACAGTCACATTTTCTGATTCCAGTCTTTCAGTGTAGCTCCACCTTTTATGACTTATTGCTACTTTTGTTTTCATGGAGCTCATTTTAAAGCAGATATCCTCTTGAAATTCACTGAACCTTGAAGAACAAACCCTCTGCCATTTGTTTCACATTTTCTCAACAATGGCAAAGTTGATACATGTATCACTTCTATTTTCCTACTGTTATGATAAAATTCTGTGCCAAAAGCAAGGGTTAAAGGGTTCATTTTTATCTCCCAGTTGAATCCAGAGTCTCTTGATATGGGGAAGTCATGGCAGCTGACACAGCTAGATATATCACATCCACATTAAAAAAAAAAAGTACAAATGAATGTTCAACCTGGTTTTCCTTATGCAGTTCAAATGTCCCTTCCCATGGATTAATGCTTCCCTTAATCCAGATGAAATGTGCCCAGGCCAATCATATATGAGAGCTACCTTCTAGAGCATTTTTATATTCTGTCAAAGTAACAATATACTCTAGCCCTTAATAACATCTCCCATCAAGCCCTCCCAGTTCTACCATGTACAAATGAGGATAAATTTGGTTGATTTTTACATTAGCTACATTTCATATTTTATGTGAATACTTTTCACCAATTTTTAAAAGTCTTTCATTGGGGGCACTGTTTGAAATACATTTGACATTTTTTGTAATACAGTAGAAAACAAATTTTAACAATCTTTTCCTTTTGTGATGTGATTGTCCATTTTGTAGAGCATACTCTCATCCAAGAGTAGTTTCTTGCCCAAGTAGCTAGCTATTGCCACAATGAAAGCAAATGCCGTATGGAGTTTCTTGGATACCCATCATCCTTTTATGAGGTAAATTTGTGCTGCCAGGAGCAGATGTGTCTCATTGTCATGAAAATCTTTAAGTTATTAAACATCCTAAATGCCATATTCTGTAGTCTTCAAAGTGTTTAAAAATCATCTATCTGCCTAAATATACCATCTGTTGGAAATGTGAGCATTATCTCCTCTAGACTGCTTCCTGTGAAAGTACCTTTAGGGTCCCTGAGAAAATTGAGATAATGGCTAAGTCTAAGGAAGACCAGCTATAACCTTTGTTGATATATATCACCTGTCAAGATTCAAGACATCTTCCCTGATCAAACCTGTTCTACATCAAGCAAGTAGAAATCCACAGTCTCTCCTTTCCTGTGGAAATAAAAGCAAAACCTCTTCTCTAAAACAATGCATTTTTTAAAATTCCATTTTAAAGTTAAAGCATTCTTAAGAAACCAGGGCTAGTTTATTTCAGCTGCTCTCTTTCAATCCCATGTCTCTTACCAACTGTCATTTGTTTATCAGCAATCAAAATATTCAAGGTTAATTGTGTAACATACAGGATACAGATTCCCTGTTTTTTCCCAGTATATTATTTTTATCTAAGTACCTTATTCACTTTTTAACTAAAATTTTATTTAAATTAAAACAATCTTATTTTACATACAAATCCCAGTTCCCTTTCTTTCCTGTCCTCCCATGCCTCCATCCCATCCCCCACCCACTATCCATGGAGGGTGAGGCCTCAATGAGGGTTTATCAAAGTCTGACACATGACTTTTAGTCATACTTTTACACTCTCTTAAACAATTTATTTTCTTATTTTAATTTTTTTTATTAATTTTACTTACCAACCACAGTTCCCCCTCTCTTCCCTCCTCCTGCTCCCCATCTCCTGCCAATAAACTTCTCCATCCTCTTTTCAGAAATGGCAAGGCCTTCCTTGGTGAGTCAACAAAGATTGGCATGTTAAGTTAAGGCAGGATCAAGTACCTCCCCACTGCAACAAGGCTGAGAATGACATCCTACCATAGGGAATGGGTTCCAAAAGGCCAGCTCATATTCCAGGGAAAGATCCTTGTCCCACTGCCAGGGGCCCTTCAAACAGTCCAGCTATGTAAATGTCACCCATATGCAAAGGACTTAGTTAGGTCTCATACAGGCTCCCCAGATGTTGGTCTAGAGTCCCTGAGGTCCCAGGACCTCTGGTCAGGTGTCTCTGTAGATTTCTTCATCATGATCTTGACCCACCTTGTTCATATAATTCTTCTTACCTTTCTTTGACTGGATTCTGGAGCTAGACCTAGTACTTAGTTGTGGATCCCTGCATCTACTTCTAACAATTAATGGATGAAGGTTCTGTGATGATAGGGTAGCCACTAACCTGATTACAGGTTAAGGTCATTTCAGGCACACTCTCCACCATTGCTAGGAGATACTTGTGGATTCTTGACAATTTCCCTAGCACCAGGTTTTCCCTAATCCAATAATGGCTCCCTCTATCAAGATATCTCTTTCACTGATCTCCCACTCTATCCCTCCCCAACTAGACCATCCCTTTCCCTCCTGTTCCAATCCTCTATCCTCTCTCCTGTACCCTCCCACCTGTTCCCAGTATATCCAGGGGATCTCTTCTGCTTCTGCTTCCCAGGGTGATCCATGTATATCGCTCTTAGGGTTCTCCCAGTTACCTAGCTTCTATGGAGCTGTGTATTACAGTCTGGTTATCCTTTGTTTTATATCTAGTATCCACTTATCAATGAGGATATAACTTGTTTGTCTTTCTGGGTCTGGGTAACCTCCCTTAGTATGAGTTTTTTCTAGTTTCATCAATTTGCCTGCAAACTTCATGATGCATTTAACCAATTTGTTGAAATGTGTCTCCAATATATATAATCATTTTGTGTCTTACATTTATACTTATCTTTAGAATTAATTTCATTGTTTATATTCAGAAGCTGTATGAACATTAAACAATAGTTATACATCTCCTCTATTACCAGTCTTTGAAAACCACCATTCTGGTGTCAAGACCTTAGATTTAAGTATGTCAAATATCTCTTTGGAGTGGAATCACAATATTTGTGTTTTTTGTGGTTGTAAACTGACTTTGATAAACATGTATAATGTTTATCAATATCAAGACGGACTTCATTTTTTTATTTTTAATTTTTTTTATTTATTTTATATAACCAAGTACACTTAAATGAAAACAAACATTTATAGGCAATATTTGGGAATTTGGGCATCGTTCTTTCCAAACTACTTCATGCTGGTAAGGGGCGCTGTCATAGGGGATTCTAAGAAGATACAGAAATCCTGGATGTAGTCTGTAAGGCTGCTTTGTCCAGCTATTCTGTATGTAGAATCACCTGGTACTCTGTTTCAGGCAGTCTGGCTTGATAAAACCACATTAGTCTGGAAAGAATCCACATCTTTTCATTTTCTGTGGAAACAAAAATAGAAATCCTTTCCCCCAGTAACTTGTCCTTGAACTTAAATTTTGGAGTCAAAGCATTTTTTTATTTAATTTATTATTTTATATGTTGATCCCAGTTCCCTCTCCCTCCCTTCCTCCATTTCTCCTTCCCTTCCTCTGTCCCTTTTACCCTCTCTGCCCTCTCACATATACCCTAGCCACCTTCCCCTCCCATCCCCCCACCCCAATTCCATATGTAGGGGAATGCCATCCATTTGGGGTCATGTAGATCTGACAGGTCATGTGAAGTAGGGACTAGGGCTTCTCTCCTGTCTCTAGGCTAAGGCAGTTATTCCTCCATGGGGAATGTGTTTGCAAGGCCCTGTTGGCTCCACTGTCTGAGGTCCATTAGATTGTTCAGTCATTATGGCTGAGACCCATATTCAAGGGGGCCTGAGTCAGTCCCATGCTGGCTTCCCAGCTATCAGTCTGGGGGCCGTTAGTTCCTCCTTGTTCAGGTATGCTATCTCTATGCGTTTCTGCAGCCTGGTCTTGTCCTCTCCATCTGCGTCTGGGTTCTAGTTCAACTCAATGTTTATGTATGGGTGTTTGCTCCTGTTTCCAACAGGCATTAGATAAGGACTCCATGCATAAGTTAGTTGTTGATCTCACTATCCAGGAAGGGCATTTATGGTAGCCATTCCATGGAAGCTCAAATTGTTAGTTGGCTGCAGTCTTGTAATTCTCTAGACCTTTCTTTGTGTTCAATTTTATCGTCAAACCAATATTGACTCCCTCTTTTATGTTCTCTCTCTCTCTCTCTCTCTCTCTCTCTCTCTCTCTCTCTCTCTCTCTCGTCTCCTATTCCTAACCAGGCTCAATCTTCCTGGTCGCACTTGTTTTCCTTCCTCCCCCTCATTTTCTCCTACTTCTCTCTACAGTCACTGCCCCCCCCTGCTTCCTATGTGCTCTGGGGGACTCGTCCCTTCCCGGTTCTGTGAGGGACTTTATATGAATCTCTTAGAATACACCTTGTATCCTAGTTCCTCTGGTGGTGTGAATTATAGGCTGGTGATCCTTTGATCTAGTTCTAAAATCCATATATGAGTGAGTACATGCTATGTTCCTCTTTTTCGTGACTGGGTTACCTCATTCATGATCGTTTCTTCAAGTGTCATCCACTTGCCTGGGAATTTCAAGATACCATTATTTTTTTCTGCAGAGTAGTATTCCATTGTGTAGTGTAGATGTGCGACATCTTCTTTATCCATTCTTCAATTGAGGGGCAAGTAGGTTGCTTCAAGTTTCTTACTATTACAAATAGTGCTGCTATGAACATAGTTGAACAGATGTCTTTGTTGCATGGATGTGGATCATTCAGGTGTATGTGTAAGAAGGGGATTGCTGGGTCCTGTGGTAAACTAATTCCCATTTTCTTGAGGAACCACCATACTGATCTCGAAAATGGCTATATGAGTTTACACTCCCAGTGATCCCATTTCTCCACATCCTCTCCAACATGAGTTCATATTTAAAATAAGTTTTTATTTAAATGAAAAACAATCTCATTTTATATACCAATCACAATTCCCTTTCCCTCCCATCCTCCTGTGCCCACCACCAATCCCTCATCTAAACCCCATCCATTCCCCAGGGAGAGTGAGGCCTCCCATGAGGCATCATCAAAGTCTGACACATACATCATTTGTGGCAGGCCGTAGGCCTTCCCCAGTGTATCTAGGCTGAGAGAGTATCCCTCCATAGGGAATGGGCTCACAAAGCCATTTATCCACATAGGGACAAATACTAATTTCATTGCCAGAGGCCCCATAAACTGCCTCCCCCTGCCACTGACACCCATGTTCTGGGTCCTGGTTTAGTCTTATGCAGGTTCCCCAGATACCAGACTGGTGTCCGTGAGCTCCAATTTACTTAGGTCAGCTGTTTCTGTGGGTTTCCCCAGATGGTCTTGACTCCTTTGCTCATCCCTCCTCCCTCTCTACACTAGGATTCAAAAAATTTGGCCCAGTGTTTAGCTGTGAATCTCTGCTTCTGCTTCCATCAGCTATGATGGCATTTAAAGTAGTCATAATTTTTAATATTGTTTTTATTTCATGTTCATTGGTGTTTTGCCTTCATGTATGTCTGTGTGAGGGTGCCGGTCCTACTGGAACTAGAGAATTGAACCCAAGTCCTCTGGAAGAGCAGTCAGTTCTCTTAACCATTGAGCCATCTCTCTAGCCCCAAAGATTGCCTTCATTTTTAATTTTAAATAATATTATATATTTTGATACTTTTGTATATATTATATTTACAGTTGTCCATATTATATATAAACCAGCTTTTTAAAAAGAGCTTTATCTGTCTTTAGAGAGGTAAATGGCATCTACCTTTCAGCTGTTTTATATGATACTGGAATAAACTTGGATGCTCAAATAGCTCTTCAAACTCAGAGATTTTTTATTCTTTTGGGTAAAAATTCAGAAGTGGAAATGCTGACTCCAATGGAAATCATATCTTTAGGTCTTAAATATTATTTCCCAGAGCAGCTGCATGCTTCATTTTACATTCCAACTTATAGTACAAAAGAGTCCCAATTTCTGTATTTTCTTAATGTTTGCTCTTTTCTGTTGGTTGGTTTTCATTTGTGTTTGCTTTGTGTGAGATGGTATTTCATTGTGATTCTTATTTGCATTCCCTCATGTTTAATCATGTTGAATCATATTCCCTATGTTTATTAACCACTTGCTTATCTTCTTTGAAGACATGATTGTTCAAGTCCTCTGCTCAATTCTGAATTAGGTTCTTTGTGAGAGTTGTTGAGCTTTAAGAACTCCATATATAGTCTGTAAGAGAATTTCTTGATAATTTTGAATATTTTCTTCATTCTTAGATATTTCATGCCATCACAGTTGCTAGTTGGTTTTGATGCACAAAAACCTTTGCATGAAATTCAGTTTGTTCATTCTTTTCTTTGACTGTACCTTCAGTGTCAAATTGTGATAAACTCTTTTCCAATGTTATTTCTATTGCTGAATAATTTCTTTACTGATACTCTAATCTTAAGGATATATATTTACTATTATTTTAGAAATTCATATAATGAACTTTGGACATCTGATAGTCACATGATTTTCTTTGTTCTCTATAGTGACACCAGTTAACATTTTGATGAAAAGGCTGCTTCTGGTGGGGTTTTACTGTCTTTTGTTGATTATACACATTACAACACAAGATTGTGTACAGGAACTCTTACCTATTCAATTGGATGTAGAGTCACTTTATTTAATTTACAAATTTGTTGTGGGAATTAAATTACTTCAGTGATACAGCAAAATCTCTAGCCTATTGTTAAGCATTTAGAACCTTGAAAAATATTAGCCAGTCTCTCTTCCTATTCAAGGTGAGCTTCAAAGTCTAAGATCAGACTGAACTCTTTCTAGGATATCCCAATTTGATGTTTATCAGTGAGCTATCTTCATGTATTAACACCATTAGTTATAGGCATTATATACAGAAGTCATTTTAGGAAAAATATCCTCCTTTAGCAGGTAGGATTCAGTTATTTTCTAGTCCATTTGAATTCATAAAACTTTAGGAAAATGGACTCATTAAGAAAAGCATAACTCAGTCAGAAGTCATTAGTATTAAATAAGAACAAGAAGGATTCATTGTTTCATAGATGAAATAGAAGTTTTTTTAAGCAATTTGTGGTAGTTTGAATATAATTGGCTCCCATAAACTCATAGGGAGTGACACTATTAAGAGGCATGGCTTTGTTGAAGTAGATGTGGACTTATTACAGAAAGTGTGTCATCTTGGGCTTTGATGTTTTCTATGCTCAGGATATGGATCAATGTCTCAGTTAACTTCCTGTTGCCTGCATGAATTAGTATGCTTAGCTGTATGATGACATCTGTCTGCATGCTGCCATGCTAGCCATCATTATGATAATCAATCTCTGCAACTGTAAGCCACTTCAATTAAAAATGTTTTCTTTATAAGAGTTGTCATGTTCATGATGCCTCTTCACAACAATAGAAGACCTAAGACAGAAGTTGGTACCAGCAGTGGGGTACTGCTGTGATAGTACTGACCATGTATTTTTTTGGGAGTAATTTGAACTTCAGTACTTTTAGTTTGGAAAGCATTGGAAAGCTTACAGCACCACCCAATAGACCAGACCATACTAGTAGGAGCATGGAAAACAGTGGTGTTAAGAGTTATTTAATCTGTGAGATGTTTAGATCAAGACATTTCAAAGGAGAATGTTAATGTATGACTTAGAGACTGGTCTTGTGATATTTTGGTGAAGAAAGTGGCTGCTGCTTTTTGCCTTTGTCCAAAGAGTATGCACTAGCCTAAAGCAAAGAGTTTAGATTAATTTCACTGGCAGAGGAAACCTCAAAATAGCCTACTATAGACTCTGTTTTGTGGTTACAAGTGTTAACTCTAATGAAGATGCACAATTAAAAGGAGCAAGCTGAGCAAAGAAAACTATTTGTGAAGAAAATGTTCACCAGAAAGTGGAATGGAGCTAAATTCTGTGTTGAGATGAAAAAATGACATATAACAAATGATGAACTCAGGGCAAGACCCCACATAGCTAAATTTCTAATTTGTGAAAAAAATTAAAGTTTAGAGACAGGTATAGTTAGTCACATCTTTAGTTCCAGCACTGGGAAGTCAGGGATTGGCAGATCTTTGAGTTCAAGGCCAGTCTGGTCTACAGATCCAGTTTTAGGACAGCCACACTTAGGCAGTAAAGGACAGAAAGCTGGTAAAAGTATAATTGAGCAGGAGTGTCATGATTTAGCCCCAGTAATCAGCAGAACCTGACAGCTTCAGTCAACATTAGAGTTAAGGATAAAATAAATGTGCTATATGATTTACTCTGAGTGTAAATCAAGTCTCTGAGGCCAAGCTCAAGTACCATGTCTGATTTTATGTTGTCATGCTCCCTAGACTGTAAGGGAACCATCCCAATTTATTTTTTTCTTTATAAAAGTTGCTGTGGTCATAGTGTCTCTTCACAGCAATAGAAATTTAACTAAGATTCAGAGTTTCAGACTTCACTGTGTTACCACTTGAGCCACTACTCTTAGATGTTTATCATGTATGAAAGGTAGAGAGAGGCAAAAAACACATGAGGCAAAACAGTGAACACATGCAAACAGAAACAGTCTCTGAGAAGACCCTTAAGTTAAGGACTAGAGAAATGAGACTGAAATCATGTTGTGCTAGACATTTCATTAGGGAAAGCCTATTTGACTTTCCTATAAAGGCGTGGGGCAGATAAAAATGAATTCCTGAGACTTTAAGAAGTCAAGAATTTGATTTTTCCCCAAGACAATGAGCTGTATCTAGATATGGTCTCATTTATTTATTTAGTTAGTTATTTAACATCTCTGTCTCAATTTCCCTTCACTCCTCTACTCCAAGTCCTCCTTCCATAGCTCCCTGCTCTCCATGCCTATACCCTAAACTCCTCCTTCACAATTTCTGTTTATGAAAGGACAGGTCTCCCATGAGTACCAACAAAACATAGCATATCATGTTACAGTAAGACAAAGCACCTCCTCATATATTAAGGGTGGTTACACAATAAACTGTAACACAGCTTTTAATAACAAGGACACAAGAAAACTTGAAGGCAAATACATGGAACTAGAAAAAAAAATCATTCTGAGTAAGCTAACCCAAACCAAACATGACTGGAAGGAAAAAGTCAACATAATGATGCCTAACATTATATTCTATATACATTGATAGGTGCCTAACCCAACTGTCATCAGAGAGGATTCATCCCACATCTGATGGAAACAGATGCAGACCCACAGTCAAACATAAAGTGAAGCCAGGGAATCATATAGAAAATTAGGGGGAAGGAACCTGAGCTCATAGGGAAACAGATACTAAGATGACAGAACTATATATGCTCCCTTAAAATAATTATAATTTATTTCTGACAGTTTCTTACTTGTATAGAATGTATTTTGTTTATATTTCCCATGTTTTGATTGCCTTCTGTTGCCTCCTTCCTTCCTCACAACTTTTCTCTGTCCCTGTCTCTCCCTCTTCTCTCTCTCTCTCTCTCTCTCTCTCTCTCTATGTCTCTCTCTCTCATGTGTGTATATGTGTGTGTGTGTGTGTGTGGTATGTGTGTGTTGTGTGTGCAGGTCTTGTGTAGATGGGCACAGCTGCTACTTTTTAAGCCATGTTACATGCAATGGCAGAATTTATAATATTTCTCTTCATCCATAAACTTTTGTAGTCTCTCAAGTCTTCTACAAGTTTTCTAGATCTTCAAAGTGGCTATTATTACTGTCCCATTCAGGGCAGAGTATGTACCAATCCCTTACTCTCAGCACTTTGATGAGTGATACATCTACTCTGACACTTCTCACTGCTAAAAGGGGTTTCTCTATGTGTATAAATCCATCTAAGTGTACAAATAAAATATTTACAAGACAGCTTATATGCCCACTTAGCTACATGTATAGTAGATCACACCAAAGGGTCCATGACTTCTGTAGCCATAAGATCTTGGCCATATTTATGGTATCAAATATGGATTTCCTCCCATACCTCCCATAGAGCAGGTATTAGATCCAAAGAGGAAACAGTTGATTTCCCAGATGGTACTTCCATACCTGATGACACAGATACACAATGCTCAGTGCTGGATTATATCATGGATGGATTTCTGACATGATGTTGTTCTTTCTGGCAGAGTGCTTAGGTAGTGTAGGACATTGGGTACAAAGAATAGAGGATCATTGTTTTTTGTCTCTCTCTGCACTTCTCTCTCTCTTTCTCTCTCTCTGTCTCTCTCTCTGTCTCACTGTCTCTGTGTGTGTGTGTGTGTGTGTGTGCGCGCGCGCGTGTGTTTGTGGATTTGAGTGTATAACCACTGCTTCTCCCTGTTCTTACAAAACTACTAAGATTACACTACGGAAAGCTATTTTTAGAGCACAGTTGTTGAATGATGTTTCTAACTCCTTATTAAAATAGTTTTATTTATATGTCTGTGTGAATATTTGTCACTGTGTGTAATACCCCTGGATACCAGAAGAGGGTATAAGATTCCCTGGATCTGGAGTTATAGGTAGTTGTGAGCCACTACACATGGGTTCTGGGAAGTGAATTATGGTCTTCAGGGATAGAAGCAAGTGCATTAAACCACTGGGCAATCTTCCAATAATCTGTCTGGTCTTTATAGAGAAAAGAACTTCTGTTTCATAAATTTGAAAAAAAACCCTATGTAAGACAAACAAACTGATATGATCATTTAAAAAATAGGTGATGCTGTCTCTTACCTTCCTTCACTTAAATGCTTTCTAGAGTTATTTAGATTTATGCAACTAAGGTAATTTAAAAACGTTGTCAATGGTAACAATGGCATTTGTTAGTAAATTTTCAGTGTCATTTCTCTATAAACAGAGAACATGGGTTGGTCTCAATGGGGACCATGATTCTGAGATCTGCTAAAACATAGAGATAAGGTAGAATTGACTATATGACAATTCTAATTTTGGGTTTCATGAAGATATGACTTTTTCTATTCATTCTCTTTCATTTCTGCCATCACCATGGAAGTACATCTTGGCTGGCCTGTGAGGAAATGAGAGATACATTGACAGGTTAATAATATCAGTAGGGATCAACTAATATTCATAGCCCAAATTCATCTATTCAATTCCTGACAAACACATGCACTTATATTACATACATGTAAACACTAGTATTCTTTTTACTCTATATAATTGAGGACATGTGGTTTGTCATTGTACATCAAAAACTAACTAATAAGCATATTATTTCAAATGATTCCAAAAGCAGACAGTTTTATGTATCAAAAAGTTTCCTTCAGCTTTCAGAAAATTCTATGATCTGCTTGGTTTTCTCCCTATAGACACAAACACCTCATTCACCAATCCTAACTGTCAGATTTCTGGCTCCTTTACTATTTACAATATATTTATTTCCTTCAAACAGGCTTATGCCCAATCAGTTATTACTTACCTCATGTTTTAAAAAAAACTAAATTCATCCCTACCTATCATACCATGGGAACACAATTGAATAAAACACAACATGCATAACAACTAAAATATGAAGTTATTTTTTAACACAGTCTGAAACTTGCTATAATCAAACTCATCGAACTCCTTGAATCACAAACAATACTCACTTCAGAAAAAACCTTTTGTATTCACAAGTGTTTCCCTGCTGTTTACCCAGATGGTCAGCTGAGCTCTACACCCCACTAATAAAGAAAGGGTAGGAATAATTTTATATTTAAAAATAATTTATCCTCAACTAAATTATTTTAGCAGGTAGGTAGTATATAAGTCTGATCTTGCCCATAAACAGACGAAATGCCCTGCTACTAATTTGATGCAAATGAAGATTCTTAGAAGAAGACTGGAGAGATGGTCAGCTTAATTCCTAGCAAAGTGGGAGTTGGGGAATGTTGCTTCCCCTATGGCCTCTGAACCTTAAGTCTCACTGCTATAGCTGGCATTAATTTTAGGCTTCATCTCACTCACCGCACAGTCATGTCATAGAGTGGTATATGAATTATTTTTGTTTTGCTGTAATAAAATACCCAAAGAAATACTAAAGAAGAGGATTTATTTCGAGTGATAGTTCTAGAAGGTTCAATCCATGTTCATTTGGCCTCATGTGCTTAAGCAAAGCCTTGGTGGTAAAAGTATGTGGCAGAGGACAGCAATTTCCAACACATCAAATGGGAAGTAGAAGAAGATGAAGACAGGAGTCCCTTACATTATTTATTTTATGTTTTTAACATCCTGTCTATGCTTTACTACCTCTCTTGTCCTCTCAGTCACCCTCCACTCCATTACATACACTCCTCCATTTCTTTCCAAAAGAGGGCAAGCATGCTGGGGATATCAACCAAACAAGGCATATCAAGTTGCATTAAGACTAGATACCTCCCTCATATTAAGGCTGGACAAGGTAATCCAGAAGGAGCAAAGGACTGCAAAAGCAGGATACAGAGTCAGAGACAGGTCCTGCCCCCACTGTTAGGAGTCCCACAAGAAGACCACGGTAAATAATTGAAACATATATGCAGAGGGTCTATATCAGTACCTTGCAGGTGTCTCGGTTTTTAATTCAGTCTTTATGAGTTCCTATGAGCACTAGTTAGTTGACTCTTCAGGTTTTGTGTGATGTCTTTGATCCCTCTGACTCATACAATCATCCATCCCCATCTTTTGCAGGATTCCCTGAGCTCCACCTTATGTTTGGCTATGGGTCTCTATATCTGTTTCCATCAGTTGCTGGTTGAAGCCTCTCGAATGACAACTGGGCTAGGCTCTAATCTATGAGTATATCACAATATCATTAGAGATCATTTCATTGATTTTGTTATTTCTCTTTCTTTATTCCTTCTTTCCTTCCTCCCTCCCACCCTTCCTTCCTTCCTTCCATTCTTTATTTGCCAGTGGTGTTTGGTTCTATCCTAGGTTTCTGGCTATCCAGCTTCTGGTTACTGGTCCTCTAGGCAATGTCAGGGTGGTGTATGCACATCAATCTGGCCCAGGCATTGGCTATCCACTCCCACAATTTCTGTGCCACTTTACCACAGCATATCTTATAGGTAGGACATACTGTAAGTCAAAGGTTTTGTGACTGGCTTGGTGTCCCAATCACTCCACTGGATATACTAACTAGTTACAGGAGATGGTTAATTCCAGCTCCATGTACCCCATTTGCTAAGATTCTTAGCTAGGATTAGTCTCATAGATTCCTGAGAGAATCCATTGCAAAATGTATCTAGCCCATCCCAAACTGCTCTCCCAAAATTCCAGTTGTTTCTCCCAGTACTTTATCCCTTCATCCTCTCCCCACATGGTCTCTCTTATTCCCATCCTCATCCCACCCTACCCCACCTCATGCACCCATCCACCTACAATGTCTATTCTTAGAAAATTGGTAATTGATCTACATTAATACCCAGAAACACCACTTCTGGGCATATATCCAAAGGATGTTCCATCACACCACAAGAACACTTGTTCACCTGTGTTCATAGCAGCTTTATTCATAATAACCAGGAACTGGAAATAACCAAGATGTTTCTCAACTGCAGAATGGATAAAGAAAAAAAAGTATTTAAACAATGGAGTATTAATCAGCTGCCAAAAAATAAAGTCATGAGATTTAAAGAAAAATGAATGGAACTATTTAAAACACCATACTGAGTGAAGTAACCTAGACACAGACCAACAAACATAGTATATAATCACTTATAAGTGGATAGAAATTGTATAGACTCAGAGAAGCTAAGTTGAAAGGGGTCTCAATGTGAGGGAATGCGTGAATTTCCCTGGTAAGTGGAAATCGAATAGCCCATGGAATTCTTATCCTTTACTTTTTATTCATTCTTGGTTCTCAGACCATGGATAGTGTAAGTCATATTCACAGTGAGTCTTCTTTCCTCTTTTAATCATCTGGAAATGCCCTCACAGACACATACAAATGTGTGTTTCATTCTCAGTAATTTGAACAATAAAGACTAGCCATCACAAGTGGTAATATAACATTGGCCAAAAAGATGTCCACATCCTCATTCTCACATTCCCAAACCTCAATTGCTACCAATTTTGTGGAATTTCTATAATGTATCACTAAAACCACACAACTCAGGAACCTCTTAGGCTTAGTCACATCAGAACAGCCTTAAGAGACTGAGAAATGACAAATAAGGACAGGACAGGTAAGTTCATAAAACAGGAAAAATAAATGTGAAATTATCAAGAGAGATATTACAATAATTATTTAAGTCATGAAGCAGTAGAAACTCATATGGTGTGTATATTTTTAGTATACTAGGCATTTTCTAAATCACTTAGGACTCTTTTTTTTTACATGTCGATTCCAGTTCCCTCTTCTTCCCTCCTTTGCTCTTATACTCTCTCCTCCATCAAATGCACCCAGCCAACCCTCCCCTCCTCACCCCAAACTCCATTCCATCTGTAGGGTTATGCTATCCAGGTGGGGTCATGTAAATCTGTTAAGTCATTTGAAGTAGGGACTAGGACTTCTCTCCTGTCTCTAGGTTATTGGAGTATCCATCCATGGGGGATGTATATGCAAGGTTCTTTTATGTACCAGAAATAGAACCTGGTTCAACTGTCTGAGGTCCCTTAGACTGCTCAGATCTTCTAGCTGAGAGCCATATTCAGGGGGTCTGAGTCAGTCCCATGCTGGATTCCCAGCTATCAGTCTAGGGGGCCCATTAGCTCCCCCTTACTCAGGTCAGCTGTCTCTATGTGTTTCTGCAACTGGGTCTTGTCATCTCCATCTGCATCTGGATTCTAGTTTGAATCAGTGTTTAGTTATGATTTTTTGCTTCTGTTTCCAACAGGTACTAGATTAGGGCTCCATGATGGTGGATAAGTTAGTTGTTGATCTCAGAGAAGGGCATTTATGGTAGCCTTTCCACAGTTGCTCAAATTGTTAGTTGGAGTCAGTCGTGTAGGTCTCTAGAATTTTCTTTAGGTTCAATTTTCTCTTCAAACCAATGATGGCTCCCTCTTTATGGTCTCTCTCTCTCTCTCTCTCTCTCTCTCTCTCTCTCTCTCTCTCTCTCTCTGTCTGTCTGTCTGTCTTCTCTTCCTACCCTGACTCAGTATTCCTAGTCAAACATGATTTTTTCTCCTCCCCTTCCCTTTCTCCCACTTCCCTCTCCATTCACTGCCCCCCCCCACTTTCCATGTGCTCTAGGGGACTTGTCCCTTCCCCCTGTTGTTATACGAATCTCTTAGAATACACCTTATATCCTAGTTCCTCTGGTGGTGTGAATTATAGACTGGTGACCCTTTGCTCTAGGTCTAAAATCCATATATGAGTGAGTACCTAATACATTCCTCTTTTTGTGAACTGGGTTACCTCATTCAGGATGGTTTCTTTAAGTTCTATCCACTTGCCTGTGAATTTCAAGATTTCATTGTTTTGTTTTTTTTTCTGCAGAGAAGTATTCCATTGTGTAGGTATGTCACAGCATTCTTTAACCATTCTTCAATTGAGGGGCATCTAGGTTGCTTTCATGTACTTGATTACAAATAATGCTGCTATGAATGTAGCTGAGCACATATTTTTGTTGCATGGATGTGGATCATTTGGGTATATGCCTAAGAGGAGGACTGCTGTGTCCTGTGGTAAACTAATTCCCATTTTCCTGAGAAACTGCCATACTGATCTCCAAAATGGCTGTACGAGTGTGCACTCCCACCAGCAGTAGAGGAGTGTTCCCCCTTTCTCCACATCCTCTCCAGCATACACTGTCATTGGTTTTTCTGAATTTAGCCATTCTAACAGGAGTAAGAGAGTATGTCAGAGTTGTTTTGATTTGCATTTCTCTGAGAGCTAAGGATGTTGAGCAATTTCTTAAGTGTCTTTAAACCTTAAAGACACTTAGGACTCTTAAAAAATGATAGAATTTGGATTCGTATAACACAGTCAGGGTACCTTGGGCAAATAAATGTATCATGGCACACAGCAACAAAAGCAGAATGGAATAAGAAATACTGTGGATTTTGAGAAGTGAAAGGCATCTGCTTTTAAAAGGGCATGTGAGATATGAGTCAACAACCAAGGACATATTGAAGTGGGTAACTTTTCTAGGCTAAGAGAGAAAAAAGGCCCAAGCCTCAAACAATTTGTATAGGTTATATGAAAAGCATAAAGACAGACTTGCCTGAAGTAATGAAGCAAGAGCCAACAAATATAGGATGTGAAGAACAGTGATAAGTGAGATCTAGAAAGATCTCACAGACCATACAAGGGACTTCATTCCTGGCTTAAAGAGAGCAAAAGAGGAACATTTGCAAACAGAGCCTAGACAGCAGCAATTAAGTTCATCTGCTTGCAAGGGAAACTCACACATTTTATATTAAAACTCTACTACTCAAAAACTATCAACATCACCACATGTACCAAGTCCATTATTCAACAGACAATAACAAAACTAGCAATGAACCAGTAAAACACAATTGTTCTACTTTTGTTTCAATTTCTGTGATAAAATAGCCTGACAAAAAGCCACTTAGGCAAGAAAGGGTTTATTCTGCTTACATTGTGGGATTGTCTCATGGCAACAACCTAAGACAGCCAATCACTATGTATCCACAGCGAAGATCAAAGAGAAATGAATGCAAGCATGCACACCAGTTTGCTTACTTTCACTGAGCTCCATTTCTCCACTCTTCAGAAGTTCCTTCCAAGGAAATTGGGCAAAACCATTAATGCTGCAATCAGCTCATATCTGTCTATAGGCCAGCCCAAAGTAAGTAATCCATCATTTAGTCTCTCTTCACAGATAGGTCCAGGTTGTGTCAAGTTGACAGTTAAAGGTATTACAGTAACCAATAAACAAAATGTTAGCCAATAGAAAATTGTCATCAAATATTGTAAACTATAGAAGCAGCAAACAAGGGTTTTCCAATAGCAATGAGTTCTAGAACTTTAAATTAAGGTGAAGGCCATGGTGACACTCCTGTAAAACCTCAAGTCAAGATCCGCAGTCAGAAGAATCATGAGTTCAGAGCCAGTCTAGACTACATAAGGCAACTCTTCTTTAGAAAGCAAAATAAAATAGAAGAAACAAATAAAACAAACACAAATATGCTAATGACATTAGAAGGTGTACCCTATCAAATAAAGAACCCAAGCTCAGAAAGAACCAGAAGTAACAGTCAAAGGTAAAATGTGTTGCCTCACTTAATTTGTGTAGCTGTGATAAAACACCCTGGCAAAAATTGGCTATGAGATAGAATTTCTTTTGGCTATTTTAGCAGAGCAAGTGCCCACAAAGACAGGAGAGGCATGGCAGCAGGTCACTGGAGCAGAAAACTGAGAGATCACATCACTGCTGCACAAATCTGAAGCACAGAATGTTAACTGGAAGTTGAGTAAGCTATAAACTCTCAAAGTCCATCCCCCAGTGATGCCATTCCTCCAGCATACTCCATTTCTTAAAGTTTCCTCAATCTCTCTCATACAGCACCAAACTTTCGACCAACTCTTCCAATATTTAGTTATATGTACAGCATTATTTTATCCAAACCACCAGAGGTACATTATCTGAAACTGAAATTTAACTGCATGGGCTTGGTGAAAGATTGAGTTCTGTGAATGACAAAGTTAGCAACCCAACAAGCAATAGTAATGCATTCCAACTAGAGGATATGACAAAGATCTGTGGAAATAGGAATGAGTCTCAGTGAACTGGAGCCTTGAGCCATTCAGAGTATATTTATGTGAGATATGAGATTTATGGTGGGGGCTTTGACCAAACTAGATACATTGTGCTGTATCTATTTGACCTTTGGATAATCTAAGATGTTGGGTACATTATTTCTACTAGCTTACTTCCAGTAAAATCTAGGATCCTGGCTAGCTGAAGTCACTTGGGGAAAATAATCTGAAATATTGACACAGTTCTTGAGGAAATTAATTACATCTATGTATTTATCCAGAGAGAGGCCTTCAAGTTTGTTGTCAGTTCCTCTGACGTCCATGTTATGAGCTGTCCATTTTTGCTGATATAACTTTTCATTTGAATACATTAAAACAATGAGTATATGCTGCTAGGGCATGTGAGTCCTTTAAGTAAAACAGTATACCTAAAATCTCTGACACATTTATGCTTATAAATGCATATGTATCTATATTAGTACTTGCATATGCAAGCATTCTTCAACAGATTGGTAGTAAGCATGTAAAGGAAGAAAATAAACAAGATAGACAAACCTTTATCCAAACTAACCAAAGAGCAGAGAGAGAACATGAAAATCAACAAAATCAGAAGAGAAAAGGGGGACATAACAACAGATACTGAGGAAATCCAGAGAATTTTTAGGTCATATGTAAAGAGTACACTTTTTCTGCCTGCCACCTAGTCTTGTCCCGCTGCCGCACCAGCCCCAAATAATACACAGAGACTCTGTATTTGATATAATTCTGTTGGCACATTATTTGTTTCTTATCGGCTAGCTCTGCCTTAATTATTAACCCATTTCTGCTGATCTATGTATTTCTCTTACCAGGGAGCCGGCCGGCATAGTGCTTTCTCCCTAATCTCCATCTTGGCTCTCCTCCCTACTTCCTATTTCCTCCTTGTCTCTTAATCCCTCCTATCTCCTTTCCTATTGGCCAACAGTGCTTTATTCATTAATCAGTATGAGAAACATATACAGAATAACATCTCCCATCATTTCCTCTTTTCTGTCTAAATAAAAAAGAAGGGTTTAACCTTAACATAGCAAAATATATAACATAACAGATATCAAATAAGAATCACAGTTAACAATATTTAGTCCATTAACATTTAGCAAGATTAAAAAACTATTCTATCATCTATCCTATATTTGTGAGTCTAAAGTCCTATATGTAACTTTTCTTTAAGCTTAACTATAACCATAACTATCTGTCTTCAACTCCATCAAAGACCACAGAAGGATAATATATAAACTCTAGAAATGACAGAGACAACTAATTTGCTGGTTAGTCAACCGAAGTTCTTCTGTAATCTTCCATCTTTAGCCCATAGGCCATAGTGTGTCTAGCAGACTCTTCAGCAAAGTAGGAAACTTTAAACTGTCTTCTTATATTGGCAGTTTGTCAATTACTTTTCTCTGTGTCCTACAGATTGTCTGGCAGATCCTTCTATGAAGCAGAAACTCTATAGAAATGTCCATCTTGAATCACCAGTCACTTTTCTATGGGTCATGCATGTCCAGTTTACATAGCACAAAGTCAAACAGTCTAGACAAGAACAGTATCTTGTCCACATGGCTAGTCTTGTCATATTGAAAGCAAAGTCCATAAAGCGTTTCTTCAAGGTCCATCTTACTTTCTGTCGCAGGTGGTGTTGCCAGGAGCAGTTATGTCTCATTGTCAAGAAAAACCCTAAAACATTTTAAATGCCATATTCTGTAGGTCTTTGAAAGGTTTGAAGAATGCCTATCTATGTCAAATACATCTCTATATATCTAGAAAACCGAACTAACTTAACTATAAGTTTTGACTATTATGGGTAGCTGTCTAAAATCTGTACTAAATTATAAATTACATTTCTAAGTTATATAAACACAACATCTAAACAAAAGGCGAAATATACTTAATCACAAAATTGACCTTAAATTATATCAATAAATGAAAATCCATTCCAAAACAAAGTATTCATATCTATGCCATAATCCCCTTTTCACTTTTAAAAAGATATTGGTTGTAATCATTAACCATTTATAACCAACCCCATTTAAATGAAAACAAACATTTATAAACAATATTTGGGAATTTGGGCGTCATTCTTTCCAAACTACTTCCTGCTGATAGGGGATGTTGTCATGGGGATCCTAAGAAGATGCAGAAATCCTGGCTGTAGTCTGTAAGGCTGCTTTTTCTAAGCTGTTTTGAATGTTGGATCACCAGTGACTCTGTTTCAGGGGGCCTGGCTTGATCAAACCACATTAGTCTGGAAGGAATCCACAGTTTTTTATTTTCTGTGGAAACAAAAATAGAAATCCTTTTCCCCAGTAACTTGTCCTTAGACTTAAATTTTTTGAGTCAAAGCATTTTTAAAATATATAAATTGAATTAATTTAGCAGCATTTGTTTTAACAGTTATTTCCTCAGCAGTCAAACGATTTAAAGACAATATAATGCCATAAAGTACACAGATTCTCTCTGAGCTTTTCATTTTTACGTGGCTTTATTATTACTCCGTTTCTTTTAATTTTTATTTTTTGAGACAGGGTTTTTCTGTGTAACTCTTATCTGTCCTGGAAATTTACTCTGCATACCAGGTTTACTTTGAAATCACAGAGATCTGTTTGCCTCTGTCTCCTGAGTGCTGGGATTAAAGGCATGTGCCACCACACCCAGTTCCTGTCTTTTTAAAACCATTTTATTTCTTTTCTCTCCCAAGCCTACGTATATTTTAAAACACACTGTGAACCTTTAGAGGTTTTTCTTAATATGAATCTGTCTTTACTGTAAATCTTTATCTTTTTCTGGCATGAGTCTTTTATCTGGTAAACAACAACATTGCTAAAATGAAAGTCATTGTTGTTTCTGCTGTGATTTACCAAAGATGGCTGCAGCTATTTTATTGCCAGCACTGAGAACTGTTCTCACTGCCTTGGTCTGCCTGCTGCTGGCTTGGAGATGTGGTCACTGCCATTGCAAGCTCTTGTACACACCAATAAATTGTTAGCAGAGTTTCTTTAAAGCCTTGAGGTTTTGTGTCTCTTATGCTGAGTCAGGAAACCTCTCTTAAAGGAGCCACGCAATCTGCTTGTCCGTTCTTTTGTTTCTAAAACCCTTTTTTAAGCTTTCATTAAATTTTAACTGGAAGTTCTAATTAGCCCCACGTTGGGCGCCATTTGTAAAGAGTACGGTTTTTCTGCCTGCCACCTAGTCTTGTCCTGCTGCCGCACCAGCCCCAAATAATACACAGAGACTCTGTATTTGATATAATTCTGTTGGCCCGTTATTTGTTTCTTATCGGCTAGCTCTGCCTTAATTATTAACCCATTTTTACTGATCTATGTATTTCTCTTACTGGGGAGCGGGCCGGCATACTGCTTTCTCCTGACTGTCCATCTTGGCTCTCCTCCCTACTTCCTCTTTCCTCCTTGTCTCTCAGTCCCTCCTATCTCCTTTCCTATTGGCCAACAGTGCTTTATTCATTAATCAGTATGAGAAACATATACAGAATAACATCTCCCATCAGTCATATTTTAAAAACCTGAACTCCACAAAATTTGAAAAATCAAAAGAAATGAAGAAATTACTGGATAGCTATCACTTACCAAATTTAAATCAAGAACAGAAATGCAATTTAAATAGACCTATTACCCATAATGAAATAGAAGCAGTCATCAAAAGCCTACCAAACAGATGGCTTCAGTGCAGAAGACTACCATAAATTCAAAGAAGAGCTAATACCAATACTCCTCCAATTGTTCCACACAATAGAAGCAGAAAGTTCAATACCAAAATTTTTTTCTGATGCTACAATTACCTTGGTACCCAAGCCACACAAACACACAACTAAGAAAAAGAACTACAGACCAATATCTCTCATGAACACTGATGCAAAAATACTCAATAACATACTGGCAAATCGAATCCAAAAATACATCAGAGAAATCATACACCATGACCAAGTAGGTTTCATCCCAGGGATGCAGAGATGCTTCAACATATGAAAATCTAACAGTGTGATCCACCATATAAACAAACTGAAATAGAAAACTCATATGATCATCTCACTAGATGCTAAAAATGTCTTTCATAAACTCCAACATCCTTTCCTGATTAGGGTCATGAAAATATTAGCCATAACAGGAACATAATAAACCTCAACATAATAAAAACAATATACAGTAAACCAACAGCTAACATCATACTGACTGGAGAGAAGCTTCAGGCAATTCATCTAAAATCAGAAACAAAATAAGGTTTCCCACTCTCTCCATATCTTTTCAATATGGTACTTTAAGTTCTAGCTAGAGCTATAAGACAATAAAAGGAAATCAAGGGGATACAAATTGGAAAGGAAGAAGTCAAACTTTCACGATTTGCAAATGATATGATAGTTTACATAAGTGACCAAAATACCCTATGAGGGAACTCCTAGAGCTGATAAACACATTCAGCGAATTAGCAGGATTCAGATTAGCTAAGAAAAAAATTAGTAGAAGGAAAACAGAGAAACATCACCTTTTACAATAGCCACAAACAACTCAGAGTATCTTGGGGTAATGCTTACCAAACAAGTGAAAGACCTATATAGCAAGAACTTTGTGTCTTTAAAGAAAGAAATTAAAGAAGATACCAGAAAATGGAAAGATCACACATGCTCTTGGATAGGTAGGATAAACATAGTAAAAAATTGCAATCTTGCCAAAATCAATCTACAGATTCAATGCAATCCCCATTAAAATCCCAGCACAATTCTTACTGACCTTGATAGGATAATACTCAACTCAATGTGGAAAAATGAAAGACTCAGGATATCCAAACCAACCACGTACAATAAAGGAACTTCAGGAGGCCTCACCATCCCCAACTTCAATATCTGCTATAGAGTTATGGTCATATAAACAGCTTGGTATTGCCATGAAAATAGACAGGTAGACCAATAGAAAATAAAAGAAAATTCTGATATTAATCCACACACCTATGAACAACTGAGTTTTGACAAAACAGCTAAAATTATACAATGGAAGGAGGAAAGTATTTTTAACAAATGGTGCTGAAACAACTGGATGATGGTGTATAGAAGACTGCAGATAGGACCATGTCTATCACCATGCAAAAACCTTATGCCCTAATGGATCAAAGACCTCAACATAAATACAGCCACACAAAACCACTCAAAAGAGAAATTGGGAGGTACCCTTGAACAAATTTGTACAGAAGACTGCTTCCTGAACATAACTCTGAGACACTGAGATCAACAATTAATAAATTGGACTACCTCAAACTGAGAAGCTTCTGTAAGGCAAAGAACACAGTCGACAAGACCAAAAGGCAGCCACAGTTGAGCAACCATTGAAAGGCTACCATAAATGTCCTTCCCGGATAGTGAGATCAACAACTAACTCATACACCATCATGGAGCCCTCATCTAATACCTGTTGGAAACAAAAGCAAACACCCATACCTAAACCCTGAGTCAAACTAGAATCCAGATGCAGAGGGAGAGGACAAGACCAGGTTGCAGAAACACATAGAGACAGCTGATCTGAACAAGGGGGAGCTAATGGGCCCCCAGACTGATAGCTGGGACTGACTCAGAACCCCCAGAATATGGGTCTCAGCCAGAAGGACTCAGCAGTCTAAGGGACCTCAGACAGTGGAAACTGGATGCATCTCTGGTGCACAATAGGACCTTGTGGACACATTCCCCAAGGAGGGATACTGCCTTAACCTAGAGACAGGAGAGAAGTCCTAGTTCCTACTTCAAATGACTTGACAGATATACATGACTCCACCTGGATGGCATTGCCCTACAGGTGGAATTGGGGTGGCAGGATGGGAGGGTGGTCAGGGTGCATGTGAGGGGACAGAGAGGTTAAGAGGGAGGGAGAGGAAACTGGGATCGCCATGTAAAATAATAAATAAAATAAAATAAAATAAAAAATCTTCACCAACCCCACATCTGACAGACAGCTGATCTCCAAAATATACAAAGATCTCAAGAAACTAGTCAACAAAACACCAAATAACCCTATTAGATAGTAGGGTACAGAGCTAAATAGAGAATTCTCAATAGAGGAATCCAAAATGGCAGAAAGACACCTAAGAAAGGGCTCAACATCCTTAGCAATCAGGGAAATGCAAATCAAAACAACTCTTTGATACCATCTTACTCCTGTCAGAGTGGCTAAAATTAGAAACACCAATGACACCTCATGCTGGAGAGATTGTGGAGAAAGGAGAACACTCCTCCACTGCTGGTGAAAGGGCAAACTTATACAGCCATTTTGGAGATCAGTCTACCACATGATCTGGCAATTCCACTCTTAGGTACATACCCAAATTATCCACACCCACACAACAAAGACATTTGTTCATAGCAGCATTATTTTTAATACCAAGACACTGGAAACCATGTCCCTCAATAGAAGAATGGATGAAGAAAATGTAGTACATTTACAAAATGGACTACTACTTAGGGAAAAAATGGAATTCTGAAATTTCCAGGCCAATAAATGAAACCTGAAGAAACCATCCTGAGTGAGATAACCCAGTCCCAAAAAGAGGAACATGGTATGTACTCACTCATATATGAATTTTAGACATAGAGCAAAAGATCACCTGCCTACAATTCACACCACCAGAGAAACTGGATACAAGGGGGAACATAAGAGATTCATATAATGTCCCTCACAGAAGGGGAAAGTAACAAGATTTCCTGAGCATATTGGGAGTGGGGGGGGCAGTGAGTGGAGAGGGAATTAAAAGAAGGAGAAGAGTAGCAGAGGAGAACATATGGGACAAAGAAGATTGAGTGGAGGACAAATAAAAGAGAGGGAAAAAGAGATACCTTAATAGAGCAAGCAATTATAGTTTGAAGAGAATACTGACTCTATAGACATGTCCAGAGACCTACAAGGATGACCCCAACTAACTGTCTGAGCTACAGTGGTATGACTACCTTAACTGCTCTTCCCTGATAATAAGATTGATGACTAACTTATATGCCATCTCGCAGCCAATGGAAACAGAAGCAGACACCCATAGCTAAACACTGAGCTGAACTCCTGGAGTCCAGTTGCAGAGATGGAAAAGTGATAAGAAGAAGTGTCAAGACCAGGCTACAGAAACCCACAATTGACCCTAATAAGGGGGAGCTCATGGAACTCCAGACTGATAGCTGGGAAACCAGCATTGAACTGACTATGACCCCCATGGAAGTGGGTCTCAGTTATGAGGCCTGGGCAGCTCAAGGGACCTCTAACAGTGGGACCAAGATATATCCCTGGTTCATGAAAAGACTTTTGGATCATATTCCCCATGGAGGGATACTTCCTTAGCCTACAGGCAGGAGGGAAGGTCTACATCCTGCTCCAAAATGACTTGTCAGATTTTGATGATCCTTCTTGGAAGGCATCACCCTCCCTGCGGAGTGGGGAAGGGATGAGACTTGAGGTGAGATCGGGGTTTGGGATGGAGAGAGGGACAGAAAGGGAACTGGGATCCATATGTAAAATAAGAAAAAACTAATAAATATAAAAAATTTTACAAAAAATAATAATTTAAGAAGTCATGGATCCACATACATACCACATGTTTCCATAGCTTCCAGGTTTAAAAGGAGGTAATACTAAAGTTTGATAGTAAAAACTATGAGGAACATTGATCATTTTCAACTTGGTACTTTGACTGTTATTTAAAGGCATATATTGTTTTTGTAAAACTAATTAAACTATAGAGATTAAATTGTGCTAGCTCTATGAGAGATACATAATTGATAAAGGATAGTAAGGCAGATAGATAGATAATGGATAGAAAGATTATAGAAGATAGAGGCAGACAGATAGATGGTAAATAGGTAACTATTTACATACAATATATGAAATAAACCTGGACATGAGCCTTAGTGGTATAGAATTTTTATAGAATATACAAGGCCCTAGATTTGAGATAGCCCTGAAAAGTTAGCATAATGTATGTAACAAACAGAACTGGTAGGTAGCTATCTCTGAAGAAAATTTACTTTAGGAAAATATTGTAGTTTTCTAAATCTGGAATAAAAGATGTGATAGCAAGATCTCAAATTTTTTAAGCCAAAGGAATTTAATTGAATCTTTATTAGTCATCTATCATTATGCTCTTAAAAAACATATGTCATTCATTTCTCTTAAGAGTCTCCTGTCTGCAGAATGGGAGGGAAGGTCTTTGTATTTTACTGCTATGATAAAGGCAGAGACATCATTGAGCAGACAGATTCAAACATTAAAAATTATTTTTCTTTATAAAACTGTCATTAATGTTGTTCTTAAGACAGTGGATACACAGGAAACGGAAGTAAGAGGAAGTTACTGAGAGTATTTCAAGTTATATAAGCTAGGAGTCAGGAGGTTAGGGACATTGCTTAGAGGACATAGGTGTTTATGCCTGCTACCCCAGCACTTGGGAGGTGGACACAGGATGATCAGAAGTTCAATAACTTCAGTTATATGTCCAATCAGAAGGCAGCCCAAATACCTAAGACCCTGGGAAGAAAAAAAAAAGGAAAGAAAGGAGGGAGGGAGAGAAGGAAGGTAAGGAAAAAGCATGGAGAAAATTAGAGATAAAGAAGACAAAGGAGTGGGGAAATAAAAGAGGAAGAGTTGGTGAAGAGCTAGAGGGAGAGAAGGGGGAAGCAAACAGAAGAGAAAAGGGAAAACTCCAAAAACTTAAGTAAATTCAGAGTACTGAAGAAGCCATTATCTAAATTCCTCCTTTCAAAGTTTCTTTTAATATTTTTTATTGGTTTTGACCTAGTTGGAAGCAGAATATTTGCATAGATAATAAAAACATCACAGAATTAATGGAAGTCATGAAAATTGAGGATAATAATATTCAAGAAACGAGCTTTAAAAAATAATTTTGATATTTAAAACATCACTTGCCCAGCACTATCCAAGCTATTTCCATCTGGTACCAGGGAAAATGGGTGCCCTTTGGAGGTTTTACCCTCATTAATAAAAGGATTTAAAAATTGACTCAAAATAACCTAGAGCACAATTTTATTAGAGTTTAAAAGAAAACCACTGAGGTAAGAAAATTCCACGTCTCAGCAGCTCTCGGAAGGAAGAGAATGGAGAAGAACAGAAAGAGAATCATGCTATTTCAGTTAAGTCTTGTGATGCTCAGCTACCATGCAGCCACACAGCCATGTACAGAAATAATGAAGCCCAATATGTTAGGCAAAGCACGTTTAGAAAAGGAAAAGGAAAGGGAAAAGCTGTTCTTTCCTGTGTAATCCACAAAGCCTAGAGGACTTAGAAAGCTACACTTCTACAGCTACACTTCTACGCTGAGGGTAGAAAGGAAAAGTACTTAACCTCCTTAAAAGGACAATTATTTCTCATAGCTCTTTAGTATGGCTTACGGTGGATCCACCTTCCTGAAGCTTGTTCCCTTGGCCAGGTGATTACTGGCCCAGCTTGATTAACTCCCAAGGGAGAGACAATGGCATACCTCTACTCAGAGATAAAGTTTGTTCATTTGTTGAGGAGGTAATGGTATGATGGATCTTTAATTCTACTGTAACATATTACTGCCAGCTCCACCTTTGACTGGCATAATCTCACAATATGATAATCACCACTCTCCTAAGATAAAAAGTCAGGAGCTGAGTAGAGACCATCTCAAAATAGGCTAAATATTTCTAGAACATGGCAAGTCCAACCCTTGGGAAATCAATGTAAGTGGTTAACATTACTCATTTCTAAATTTCACATATTATCCCTTACAACCTCGGGGATTCAATTTTTTAATTGGCAAACTGTAGAATAGAATACCTGTTTTTAAAGGACAGTTATAATTTAAACTTGCTGCCCTATGGCTTCCATAAATAAATTTCACACTCTGCTGTGTAGAGTTTGGGGTTAATAAAATCTTATGTGAATTCTGACCAGATTCTATAGAATGTAATAACAAGCATAGGCAAAATATTAAGTGAAAATAAAATTCAATTTGATAGTCTTGTAGCACAGCAAGTACTGATATTTATGCCAGAGTGATCTTGGGAAACTGCTACAACCTACTGTGAGATAATAAGCTCCCATTTCTAGCATTTCAATCCTTTAATTTCTCAGTTGCAAGACACTTCAGAATCATTCTCATCATGATCCATCTCCTCAAAACACGGAAAGCAAGTTCAGAGAGGATGTATAACTTGCCTGAGCCCACAAAGCTAGTCAGAACCAAATTAGGGTTCCCTGAGGCTGCAACCAGGGTTGGCTCAGGCCAGGTGCTTTTGAAAGAATTCCAACAAAAAAAAAATGGAAAAGCCAAGGGCTAGGAAGATAACTCAATGTGTAAAGCATTTGCTGGCCTAAGTGTGAATGCTAAGAATTCACAGAAAGCTGGGTGCAGTGGATTCTGTCTGTGATTTCAGGGCAGGATAGAAGATGAAGTAGAGAAAGGAGAGACTGAGAGCTCGCAGTTCAGCCAGCCTGGCATTCACAGCAGTGACAAGAGATGCCCACACCCTGCTCTGTGTTGAGGTTTTATCTGTTTTGAGTTGTCCCATCCTTACATACATAAAATTGATTAACTAGTAGGGTTGAGAGGATGGCCGCTCACATAAATATAAGCAGTATTAATCAGATCCAATGTGTTTTTCAAAACAATTAAATGAGGGCACAAAGTCAAATGGGTTTAGAATGATAAGTGGACCTGGGAGAGTAGTTACAATCAAAATTTAATATATAAAATTCTCAAAAAATTGAGAGAGGGAGGGAAATTACAAAAAAAAAGACCTACAGCCAACGTGTACAGACACACACACACACACACACACACACTGCCAAGTACACAGGTCTGTACTCTCATATAGAGACATGTACATACACAAACACTTATGCACTCAGACATTATATTGAGAACCACAAGATTGTATTAAGCAGATAAAATCAGAAGTTATTACTCAGCATTTTAATCCATTAGCTATTTTGTTAGAAAATGATCATAAGAGCAACTATTTCAAAGGAATATACTATACTATATTTGAATACATTAATGAATCTAAATAAATAGAAACAATACCCAGAACACTTGCAAGTGTTCAACATAGCAAATTACTAGAATTAACAACTTTATATACAAAATCAAATTTGGAGCTATAATGATGTCTTTGGCCACTATGACTGAGTCATGAAAAAAGGAAAGCCATGTGTGTTTTGTTTTGGCTTTTTTTTTTTTTTTTTGGCCTTTTTTATTTATAAGAATGCAGAAAATGGTCACTTCAAAATAAATTATTAATTTCAGTTATCATGTAATATTGTTTATAACATGCTTCTGATCTGCTTTGTGTTGTTAATGTAATTTCATAAATAGGTTAAAGAAATTAGGAATGTTCAGAAAGCATTCTCAGAGACTTTGCCTACACTGCAATGGCAGGGCAGGCATTCTGCTTAATCATTTAATATATTACCTAAATAAGTTATTTCTAACAGTCAGGAAATCAATTTACTTCCCAGATACATGTACTACATTTGAATAGCACAACATATAGTGGGGTGAGGGGGCTCTATATAATGAAAGGAATTTTTTTTAAATGTAAAATTTGGGCTTGACCCACCTCTATCTTCAACTGCCTGCATGCACACATAACTTACTCTGTTTGAATCTCATTCTTCTCATGACTATGATGGTGATAATGTCTACTTTACAAACTGTATATAGCAACAGAAAAGAACCTATTAAATTAAGCTATTTCTTAATTCTCTTCTTTTTCACTCACTTCCAAAAATGAAACTCAAATTATTCAAAGATCAAAGGAGAGACAAGTCTTAAAATTGACACTGGCTATTGGAAGTTTCTTAAATTCACCTAATCTAAAGCCATTTCATTATTTTTTTATCTCCTGAAAATTTCATAAATTTATGTTACATTCTGTCCTTCTCCCTCCCCCAACTTTTCCAAGATTCTCCTACAGTCCCTACCCACTCAACATCACATTTATCTCTCTTAAAGCCAAGCAATAGTAACAAAAAAGTCACTACAAACTTAAAGCATAATTTCTATTGGCCAATTGCTAGTGAGCATAGGGCCTTCCCTGGAGTGTGGTTGATATACTATACCTATGTCACTACATTGAAAAAAAAGATTTTCCCCTTTTCAGTTGCTACCATTTATGAATAGCTTTTTGATTAGGGATGGGACTTTGTACCCACACCCTCTCCTTTTTTTAGGCTTGAGCTTGTGCACAATTTTACCTTCTGCCACATACTTGGTGAGTTTCTATGTGTATCTTCTTTATTGTGTCTGGAAAATGAACTTATTCACCAACTAAGCCTATTACAGTCTTTCTACTCCCTCTTTTTCATAAATACCGAAGCCTTGAGAGAAATTATAAGAATCACATTCCGGGTTTATGACTATGCATTATTTTGAGTTTTGGGTCTTTCTATTAGTTACCATGTATTAAAAGTAGAAGCTTCTCTGACAAGGGTTAAGTAATACAATAACTTATGGATATAACAATATGTATCTAGGAGTCATGTTATTGCTTTGCTCACTTAACAGATAATTATAATAGATATTCCCCTTGAGGTCATGATTTATCTAGTATCTGATTCTGGGCCTCATTAACAACATCAGGTATGTGTTCTATCTCGTGTAGTTGACTTTAAATAGAATTTTAAAAAGTGATTGATTAGTCTTCTGATACATGTGTCATTTTATGTACTTATTTTGAGTTTGCAATATTATTATAGCTCATGGGATTCATAACTGGGTGAGACTCATAGCTACTATTCTTCCCCGATCATTTGCATAGAACCTTCTAGAAATATGAATGCTAACCAGTAGTAATGAAGCTTCCAGGTGAGTAGAATTTAGATTTCCCCACCTTTTATGTCATAAGTATGTAATATCTTCAACAATAGGCTTATCCTCAAGTTATAAAAAGTAACCAATAACATTGGCAATAGACTGGAGTGTTTACATTCATTTACTTTCAGCTAATAGAAGGATATAAAATTAATGTACAGAAATCAGTAGCCTTTCTACATACAAATGACAAACATATTGAGAAAGAAATTGCAACAACAATACTTTAAGAATAGTTTCAAAAATAATTTAGAATACTTTTCACAAACCAAGTGAAAGACTTGTACAATAAAAACTTTAAGGCATTGAAGAAAGTGGTTAAAGAAAACATCAGGCAATTGTCAGACTGCTCATGGCCTTAGATTTGTATGATTAATATGGTGAAAATTACCACCCCACCAAATGCAATCTATAGATTAAATGCAATTTTCATTAAAATCCCAACATAATTCCTCAAAGAAATTGAGAAAGAAATATTAAGCATCAAATGGAAGCACACACATACTACCACTAACAACAAAACACAAATTAAAAAAATAGATTCAATAAAATAATAATAATAATAATAATAATAATAATAATTCTGAATAATAAATTTGGGAGAAGTTGCAGTCTCAGATTGCATGTTGCGTTACAGAGCTACAGTAATTAGAAACAAAATGGAATTGGCATAAAAACAAATATGTTGAATTGGTGGCATCAAATTTAAGATCAGGACATAACTCCACATACTTTCAGACACCTGTTTTTTTATGAATAAGGTAAAAATGCACAATAGGGGAAAGTCAGCATCTTCAGCTAATGGTGCTTGTACAACTGGATATAAGAATGCAAAAAATTAAAAATGATTTGTAACTATGTCCCCATACAAACCTTAAAATCAAGTGGATTCAAGGACCTCAGCATAAGATGTGATACCTTTAATCAAGTAGGACAGGAAGTAAGAAATAGGCATGAACTGTTTGTCACAGGCAAGCTCTATTTGAATAGAATCTCCAGAATATAGGAACTAAGATCAATAGTTAATAAATGGGTCCTCATGAAGCAGAAAAGCTTCTATAGATAAAATGGTGCCATTTTTAACAAAGTGGCATCTTATACAATGGGAACTTTTTTTATCAGTTGTACATTTAATTGAAGATTTTACTTAGAATGTGCGAAGAACTAAAAGAACTGAACATTGCAAAAACAACCTAGTTTTAAAAATGGAATGCAGCAGGACAAGATCTCCTGTGCAAATTGGCATCACAAGGGGGCGTGTGGCAGGAGGGAGGAGAAAGAGGAGTGGAGAAGAGGAATGGGGAAGAGAACATGAGGGATCAGGAAGATTGAGTCAGGGGAAGAAAAGAGGGAAGCAAAAAAATCAACAACTTAATAGAGTGAGCCATTATAGGTTTAAAGAGAAATATGGCACTAGGGAAATGTCCATAGATACACAAGATTGAACCAAAGTAAGAATCTAAGCAATATTGGAGGGACTACCTTCCTTCCCCTATTATGAGATTGATGACCACCTTAATTGTCATCCTAGAGCCTTTATCCAGTAGCTGGTGGAAGCAGAAGCAGACATCCACAGCTAAATGACTGAGCCAAACTCTTGGAATTCAGTTGTAGAGAGGGAGAAGTGATAAGCAAAGGAGTCAAGGCCATGCTGGGGAAACCCACAGAAACAACAACTCTAAGCAAGTAGGAGCACATGGACCTCAGTCAGACAGCTGGGGAACCAGCATATGTCTGAATCAAGCCTTCTGAACATGGTGTCAGTTAGGAGACCTGGGCAGTCTATGGGATCTCTGACATTGGAACCACTATTTATCTCTAGTGCCCAAATGGAATTTGGGAGACCATTCCCCATGGAGGGATGCTCTCTGAGCCAAGATTCACAGGGGAGTGCCTACACCCTGCCCCAAATGATATGATAGACTTTGATGATCCCCCAAGGAAGGCCTCACCCTCTCTGGGGAGTAGATGGGGTGTATGGTGGGGGGGCAGTGGGGGAGACATGGAAGGATGGCAGGGAAAGGGAATGGGAACTTATGTAAAATAATATTGTTCCTAAATTATGGCTGCTACGAAATTCAGTGTGGCGCTTCCTCAAAGAGCTGAAAATAAATCTTCCATAGGATCCATCTAAGCCCCTCGAGCATATACTCAGAAACTACTACATTTTATTGCAGAGATACTTGCTCATGTGTATTCATGGATGTTCTATTTGCAAAAGCCAGAAATCTGAAGCAGCAAAGCATAGATGTCCATCAACCAATGAAAGGGAAATAAAAGTGCAGGGCATTTACATAATAGAATACTATTCAACTGTTAAGAAAAATGAAATTTGTAGTTAAAAGGATAGAGCTAGAAATAATCACCCTGAAAGAGGTAACCTAAATCCAGAAAGATAAACAGTGCCTTTTCTCTTATATGTGGATATTAGCTTTTAAGCTTTAGGCATGTGTGTTTTATGTAGAATACCCACAGGAGTTAGGTAGCTAGCAAAAGGTCTGGGGCAGATAGGAGGCATTCTTATAAGGAAAGGAATATAGAATACAGTGTTATAAAGGGTTAGAAGGGAAGTTGAGACAGAAAGATTAAATGAGGTGGAAGATGGAAGGACATTGTAAAATTGGAAATAAGGGGAAAGAAAACTGGAAGTGAAGGCCTTTTGAATAACTATGTGAAAAACTACTACTATAGAAGTTTCCTAAAATGCACACATATATGAAAGAAATTTAAATGCCCCTACTAGAGACATAAACTACCAAATAAACCTCCAAGTTCCAGAAATGGGTTGCATCTTTTTGATTAATTATTATTTGTTTTTGAGAGAGGTAAATAACTCTGGAAAGTTTCATGATACATTGTTGTCAGGTGTAGTGAGATATTGACCCTGCCAGTAGCTGTAGCACTGACCAGAGGAGAACCAAGAGCAAGCTGGAGTCAGGCAACCCAGATCTAGCCGTCTCACCAATCAGATCTGCCCATTTGGGCATGGTCAATGAATGCTACAGGTGCGGGCAAGGTGGATATCTCACTACAATTCCCATGGTAATCTAAAGAAAAAGATATGGAACTATATACAAAGATAGCAAATATTCAGTATGCTCTAGCATATAGAAAGGTAAGAAAAAGCACACTTTTATTTCCAGTGAAAAAACAAAAGGAAAAGGCAAGAATTACATATCCAGTACTAGGGTAAAAGCATAACAGTGATTCCTATAGAGCTGCCCTAAGCTGGAAACTTTAAGTTTTGTACCAAATATTTCTATCTAGGAAGAGATAAAAATAATTGTGACAGTCTAATCTTCAAACTCATCAAATACCTGAGAAGTAAAATAACAATACTAGGATAGGCAGAAAGTGCAGGTGAGCAACTTCCAAAAGGTGCAGTGAAGACCAAAATAGCAGGCTTAGGGGCAACCAGCTTTGGCTAAGGCCTAGAATATCTGGCTGAGCAACACAGAAGCAGGGAGGTAGAAAGGCTTTCTTACCCTGACTTGGCAAGGTTCAGTAGTCTTCTATGTTTGTCTCCTGCAAGCACAGTAGGACAGCATGTCTAAAGTCAGTGGTTAAGGTGGGGTTAGTTCTTTGCCCAAAAGACCATAAGCTTAGGAGAGAATGGACTACAGGAGTGACAATGGTGCTCAATATATTCTCAGGAATAGTTTGGTGCAGTGAGGAGCAATTGTGTCTCCTGTCAATGGAGTACTAATATTAAATGCCATATTCTGCAGGTCTATGAAGTGTTTAAAGACCAAGTATCTATGTCTGACTAATCTCATAGGAAATTCTCAGGAATATAGTTGTACAATGGCTGAAGATTCCCAAAATAAATTTAGCAAGGATAAAGAATTCAAACAAAATGTAACTACATACATACATACATACATACATACATACATACATACATATATATATATAATTTTCACTAACAGAGATAGAACTGAAATGTCTAGACTAGAGGTAGAACTGTGAAGTGCATCATTATAAACTTGTATCGATACACAAACTGTATATACATCAAAATAGTTTTAAATGTATAAGCAAAATACCATAAACAGAAAGAAGACACTAAAGAGTCAAAATACAAGCATCTGGCAATTTAAGTTATCAAAGATCTAACAATTTAAGTTATCTATAGCCAACAGTTGCTAAAGTTGGTATCAAGAAAATATGTAAACCTACCTATATCCCATCATAACCATAATTTTCCCATTTGGGAGTAAGGGTCATTGTTTAGCTGTGGGTGTCTGCTTCTGTTTCCATCAGCCACTAGATGAGGGCTCTAGGATGGCATATAAGTTAGTTATCAATCTCATTATTAGGGAAGGGCATTTAAGGTAGCCTTTCCACTGTTCCTCAGATTGTTAGTTGGGATCATCCATGTAGGTCTCTGCACATTTCTCTAGAGTCAGTTTTCTCTTCAAACCTATAATGGCTCCCTCATTATGGTATCTGTATTTTTGTTTTGCTTTGTTGTTTTTTGTTTGTTTGTTTTTGTTTTTTTGTTTTCTCTTGTCTTCTTCCCCCAACTCAACCTTCCCAGTCCTACATGTTCTCCTCTCCTCCCCTTCCCTTTTTCCTAACTCTGTCTCCACTCACTGTCCCTCAACCCACTCCAAATATGTTCAGGAGATCTTATTCTTTTCCCCTTCTGTGAGAGACCTTGTATGAATCTCTTCAGTTATTCCTTGTATCCTAGTATCCCTGGTGGTGTGAATTATAGGCTGGTGATTCTTTGCTCTAGGTCTAAAATCCATATAAGAATGAGTACATACCATGTTCCTCTTTTTGTGACTGGGTTACCTCACTTAGGATGGTTTCTTCAAGTTCCATCCATTTCCCTGGGAATTTTTAGATTCCATTGTCTTTTTTGCTGAGTAGTATTCCCTTGTGTAAATGTGCCACATCTTCTTTATCCATTCTTCAGTTTAGGGGCATCTAGGTTGCTTCCAGGTTCTTGTTATTGCAAATAATGCTGTTATGTACATAGTTGAACAAATGTCTATGTTGCATGGATGTGAATCATTTGCATATATGCCTAAGAGCGGAATTGTCCTGTGGTAGATCGATTCCCATTTTCCTGAGTAACTTCCATATTGATTTCCAAAATGGCTGTACAAATTTGCACTCCCACCAGTACTGAAGGAGTGTTCCCCTTTCTCTATATACTCTCCAGCATGAGTCATCACTGGTGTTACTAATTTTAGCTATTCTGACAGGAGGAAGATGGTATCTCCAACTTCTTTTGTTTTGCATTTCCCTGATAGCTAAGGATGTTGAGCACTTTCTTATGTGTCTTTCAGCCATTTTGTATTTCTCTATTGAGAATTCTCTATTCAGTTCTGTATCCCACTTTTTAATTGGATTATTTGGTGTTTTTGTGACTCTTTTCTTGAGTTCTTTGTATATTTTGGAAATGAGCCCTCTGTCAGATGTGGGGTTGGTGAAGATCTTTTCCTATTCCATGAGCAGCTGTTTTATTTTGTCTTGTTGACTGTGTCCTTTACCTTACAGAAGCTTCTCAGTTTGAAGAGGTCCCATTTATGAAGTGTCAATCTCAGTGTCGCTGTGAGTGAATTTGGCACATATTTGGTGTCTGTCTAACATTCTGTAATTTATATTTGGGTTTGCTTTTGAAGTAATTATAAACTCCTTTCTTTTGAATGCAAGGAAACCATATTCTACAAAGTTGTTATTATTTCAATGTCCTAAAACTAGTCAGTAGTAGAAGACAGAGTTTCCGAGGTTGGATCCCTTCCTTTTGTTTAATTTGTCTATCCATTGAGGTAAGAAGCCAAGTTTTCTCTTTGTTAGGCACACTTTCTTTCCAATTTTATGTACCTATCCGAGGCACACTGAGAAATGTACCTCTTATTAGACAAATGTGTGAATGTATTAAACATATCTCAATTTCAATAATGAATCCAAGTTTATAATTTCAATTTTCATGTCTGATGTTTAAATTATGAGAACAATGTAGCCTTTACTTCATCATAAATTATGCCAGAATTACCCTGCTTATCTCCTTTCCTTGCTTTGTATTGCTGATGTGAAAATTGCAATTCTTTATAAGTAGAGAGAAATTTAGAATGCAATATGTCCAATTAGTCATAAGTAAAACCAGGGAAACCTAAATTAGTCTATGGTCCTCTATAATACTAAAGTCATGCTGGAATAAAGACTCTGACAGGTAATATTTCAACTCTCAACAAATGATTCCATTCTGCTTCCTAGCTGTGAAATGATCACAATCATCTTTAGCATAAGAGTTGCCTGTTTCTGGGGTTGTGTATTGTAGACTGGTTATCCTTTGCTCTATGTCTAATATCCACTTATGAGAGAGAACATACCATGTTTGTCTTTCTGTGCCTGTATTACCCCACCTAATATGGTTTCTTCTAGTTTTGTGCATTTGCTTGTGAATTTCAAGACACTAATAGTTTGTTTTTTGGTTTTGTTTTTTGTTTGTTTTGTTCTGTTTTTTTCTTTTCTGATTAGTACTCTATTGTGTAAACATACCACATTTTCTTTATCCATGCTTCTGTTGAGGTGCATCTAGGTTGCTTCCGGTTTCTAAATATTGAAAATAATGCTGCTTGAACATATGTGAACAGATGTCCTTGTGGTATGAATATATGAATGTGCATACTTTTGGTTATGCCTTAGAGTAGAATTGCTGGATCATGACTTGGCTGATTTCCATTTTCCTGATAAACCACTATACTGATTCCCAAAGTGCCTGTAAAAGTTGCATTCCTACTAGCAATGGAGGAGTGCTTCCCTTTCTCTACATCCTAACCTGCATAAACTATCATTAATGTTTTTGGTTTTAGCCATTCTGACAGGTGTAAGATGGTATGTCTGAATTGTTTTTATTTTCATTTCCTTCTGGCTAAGATGTTGAACTATTTCTTAACTGCCTTTTGGCCATTTGAGGTCTTTGGTCTAATTGAACTTAAGTTTTATGCATGGTGACAGATATGGATCTGTCTATAGTCTTCTATATGTCAGCATATAGTTATGCCAGCACCATTTGATGCCAGCACCATTTGTTGACAATGCTTCCTTTTTTTAACCAGGTATAATTTTAGATTATTTGTCAAAAATAAGGTGTTCATAGGTATGTAGATTAATATCAGGGATTTCAGTTCTATTCCAATGATCTATCATGCTGTCTTCATTACTATAGCTCTATAGTATACCTTGAAATCAGGGATGGTGAGGTCTGCAGAAATTCTTTTACCATACAGGATAGTTTTGGCTATCCTGGGTTTTTGTTTTGGTTTTTTGCATATGAAGTTGAGCACTGTACTTTTAAGGTCTATGAAGAACTGTACTGGGATTTTGATGGGGAATGCATTGAATCTGTAGATTGCTTTTGGTAAGATTGCCATTTTTACTACATTGTTCCTACCTATCCAAAAGTATGAAAGGGGTTTTTATTTTCTGATATCTTCTTTAATTTCTTTCTTTAAAGAATTAAAGCAACCCCAGAAAACTAGGAAACAAAGAAGACCCTAAGACAGACATATAGGGTTCTCTGGAAAAGGGTAGAGACAAGACATCCTGGACAAGACATCCTGAGTAAATTGGGAGCATGATGGAGGCAAGAGGGAGGGAGAGAGGAAGGAAGGGAAGGAGGGAGGGACAGAGGGAGGAGAAAAGGGGAGGAGGAAATCATGGGAGGTCAGTAAGGTTGAGCTGGGGAAAGGACAGAGAAAGACAGCAAGGATAGAGACACCTTAATAGAGGGATCTGTTTAGAAATAGTGGGCTTAATAAGAAACATGGCACTAGGGAAATCTCCAGGAAACCACAAGGAAGACCCCAACCAAGAATCTAAGCAATAGTGTAGAGGCTGCCATAAATGTCCTTCCCCTATAATGAGATTGATGACGACTTTAATTCTATCATAGAGTCTTCATCTAGTAACTGATGGAAGCAGAGGCAGAGATTCACAGCCAAGAACTGAGCCAATCTCCTGAATACAGTTGCAGTGAAGGAAGAGTGATGAGCAAATGGGTCAAGACCATGTTGAGAACACCCACAGAAACAGGTAACCTGAGAAACTAGGACTCAGGGATCCCAGACTAATAGCTTAGGAACAAGCATAGGACAAAACCAGGCTCTCTTAAAGTGGGTGTCAGGTGTTGAGGGGCTTAGACAGTCTATGGGGCCTCTGGCAGTGGAACAAGTATTTATGTCTAGTATATGAATGGACTTTGGAAGCCCATTCCCTATGAAGGGATACTCTTTCAGCCTAAATACATGAGGGACAGCCTATGTCCTGCCCCAAATGATTTGACAGACTTTGATGATCCCACATGGGAGGCCTCACTCTCCCTGAAGGGTGAATGGGGGTAGGATGGGGGTTTGGTGGAGGGAATGGAAGCCAAAGATGGAGAAAGAACTGGAAATAGTATATAAATATGATTATTTTTAATTTAAATAAAATTTTACTAAAAATAGTTGCCTCTCTTTCAATTTTACGTTAAAGTTTTTCCATAAAATGTAATGCATTGTCCTCCCATGAAACTAGAGTATTATAATATTATACAAATACCTCATAATAATAACACAAATACTTCAAGTTCTCACAGGTTTTAGGCCTTTTTATGAAGTAAAGCACTACTATCAAAACCTGCTGTATTTGAATAATTATCTTGTTGCTTCAAATTATCTATTTATCATGTCCTTTAAGCAAAATGCTTTGGAAACAAAACAGTAAACAAAGCAAGACGCATCACTCCATGTCTACCACTATGAGTGGAACGTGCCTCTCCCACTCTGTCAACAAGAACTGGAACACTAACTTGTTCCAGTCAATGGAATCTTAGTGGACAGAATTCAGGCACATGCTTAACATGTATTTGCCCCATTGGAGATTTCTTTGAAATTCCATTGTTGCACCTTGCCACTCCAGATTGGGCTCAGTAATGCCACAGATCAAGGAAACCTCAATTCTGTCACCAGCTCAAAACAGTTCTTCCCTGTCTGACCAAAAAATATGATGGTGAAATTTAAGAATTATGTTTTAAGGCAATGATATATTGTGGTTATTTCTAAGTAGCACAATTGGCCACATGCACTACCTCCTGCTGAAAGTCAAAGCAATTCATATACTATTCATTATTGTGTCCATAGTTGGGGAAAAGAAATCAAAAGCGAAGTTAAGTAATTATTAGTTTAATTCTTTTAGTGTTGTATAAACACTACAGCCTTCAGCAAACTACTTAGTAAGGCTTTAATTTCTTATATAGCATGTAGGCAATATATCCTCCACAAATCCTATTGGTAATTAAACAAGATAAATTATGCAGATTAACTACTAATAGTATTGCTTAGAATATAGCAGAATCCAGGGACAGATTATCTGGATTCAAATCTAGAATCTCACATAATCTTTCTGGGAGTAGAGAGATTTAAAATATTAAACTTTATTGCCTTTTAAATATATTACGCCTATATTGCTTTCTCTCTATATATGTATATATAAAGAAAAGTAAAGCTGGCTGCTTTACTTCTCTGATCTAAAACTTTAACTCCAGTATCTATTTATGAGTTTTTAATCTTAATACCATTTAGAATTCATGGTACTTATGGTGCCCAACTTTTGGGGTATGTATTCACAAAAAAAAAAAAAAAAAAAAAAAAACCATTTGCTATGACTTTGTAGTCACGGGAATGAGCAGGAGCTACAGATGCACAGAGTCACTGCTTTATCAGCTAGATTTTTCTTTCTTCTGTCCTGGGAGACTTTCACTGAACCCTCTTTTCAGGCTGCTGTCAAACATGTAACTGCCTTGAAATCCAGTTAGGCTTTTACTGTTCTACACAGCAGCAGTTAGTCACTACATTGTCATTGTTGGCAGATTTGGTGAGACAATTGGGAATTCTTAAAGGGATGGTTTACCACATCAACTCAGAAAGGTATCTGAGTTAATTTCAAAAGAACATTGAGATTCCATCAGTTAGCAGGAATGGGCCCAGCAGAAATTATACCTTTTAATATGGATGAAATTGATAAATTATGATGAAATTGATAAATTATGGACAGAAAGTGTACCCTGGCAAAGAGCTTGCAGTAATTTAGAAGTGAGAGATTAACAAAAAATATTCCAAAAGCAAGAGAATTCAACTTACAAAGAGAACTGGCTGGATCCTTCCTTGCACTGCATGGGAAACGCCAAAAACTGGAGCTCCTACACTCTATACTGATGCAAATGAATCAGGAAAGGCAGGTTACAAATCAGAAATTTTAAGTAAAGTGAACCCAAGTCCTTAAAATTCTGCTCAAAAGTCAGAATTATATGCTACTCTCATGGTGTTATTGTACTTTACAGAACCTCTCAACATAATTACTGATTTGCAATATGCAGAAAGAGTTGTTTTGCATATTGAAACTGTGGAATTTATACCAGATGATACAGAATTGGCTTTGTTATTTATTCAGTTACAAAAAATAATGAGGAATAGGAATCATCCCATACATATAACAAATATATGATCCCATACAGGTTTGCCAGTCCCTTTAGCACAAGGTATTGATGAAATTGATCAAGGATAGATAGTATATATGCTAAAGGCCTCAGAACTTCATAAAAAATGTAAAGCTTTGAGAAAATACTATTCCATCACTTAGCAACAAGCCAAGGAAATTGTAAGGAAATGTCCTATTTGTTCTTTATAGAACCAACCCATACTACCTGAAGGAAGTAACCCAAGAGGTACTCAAAGGAAGGAAATCTGACAGATGGATGTGTTTCATTTTGTAAAATTTGGGAAACTAAAATATGTACAACACACCATTTATACCAATTCAGGTTTTCAGTGGGCAACTGCTTTGAGTTTGGGAAAAACTGATTCTGTAATCACACATATGGCAAATGTTATAGCCATTATGGGTGTACCTGTACAAGTAAAGTCAGACAATGCTCTAGCATATGTCTCTAGTAAAATGAAACAGTTTTTTGCTTTTTATAATATAAAGAATATTACAGGTACACCACGCAATACTACACACGAGTCAGTCATAAAAGATCAAATTTAATTCTAAAGGATACGCTAAATAAACAGAAAGGTATATTAAAGACCCCCAGAAATAGACTGCATTGTAATTTATTAACTATGAATGTTCTGAATGCTAATGAAATGAGAAAGGAACAACCTTGGATTATAGAAAAAAATACTACAGAATTAAATCAGCCTGTATTCATTAAAGATGTGCTGACCTCAGAATGTAAACTAGTATATGTGTTACATTTGTTTTCATAGAAGAAAATAAAATTATGGATATCATCAATATTGATAAAAATTTGATACACAGATGAGAAACCTCTTAATTAGAAGAGATGATAATTCATCAAGCAGCATGGCCATTTAATCTAAATTAATCTATAAAACTAAGGAATGCTTTTCATTAATCACATATAACTTGCAAAAAGAGAACCTCCCCAAAACTAGCAAAAGTGATTCAGTTAATTTTATTTTTTTTACTTGTTTTTAAATGACTACAGGTTCTGTATTCTAATATTCATAGAAGTCATTACTTTAAACTTATTCACATATTTGTTTTCAAGATTTTTTTTTTCTATGTAGTCAAGGCTAGCTTTCACCACACAGATATCCTCCTGGCCCAACCTTGTAAGAATTTGGATTATTTGTGTGCTTCTGAATCTTCAGAGCTTTATGATATTATCCAATTGACTCATTCCATACAGCTAAAAAATAAACAAATTACAAATAAATTAAATTATTCATTGCAACCATTTCTCAAGGGCAATTCCACAGAGAAAGCAATAGGTAATTGGCCTTTCTCATGGTAATCAAACTAGCTTAAATTTTATCCATGGAATTATGTGTGCTTAAGTTAGTCCAACAAAGAAATTATAAACAGAAACATAATTTTACACATATTCCTGTAGTCACAGAACAGTTAAAAATTACAAAATAGCCTTTTCTGGCACGATTTTATCCTTTTTTCCCCCATCTTCTTCATAACTAAACCTTATCAGTCTTTGTGGTATATATATTTTTTTAATTTTGCTGTGTATATCTCCTGATTTAGTTAACATCATCTGAGAAGGTAATTAAAGTGTCATTTCCCTCATTATATAACCTGAACTTATAAAGATTAAAAAGGTAATGGCTCCTAACTGTAGTTTAGTTAGCTTTCTCCTCAAGTTTCTTCCTAGAAGCATAAAGATTAAAGCCACTAGCCCTCCGTGTTTCTGAGGATCTTTTGTAAGATACTGTGGTAAAAATCCCAGAGGAAGAGTTTCCTACAAAACAGAAATAGTACTACAACAGAAGTGAGAGAAGAAAATGTAATAGCCACAAATTTTCTTTAAAAAAGTGTAATCAGATTAACATATTGTCCAAAGGGCATCTAGAAAACAAAGAAAGCAGTGTCAACACCCTTTTCTTTGAACTCCTGTTCTTGAAACCTCCAGAAGTGGGAGAAGGGTGAGGAGGAAAGTGAAAGAGAAAAGAACAAGGTGGAAGAGAAGAGAAAGGAGGATGAGAAGGAGAACACGAAGCAGAGAACAATAGGACAAGGTGGAGAAGAAGGAGGAGGAGTTGAAGGACAAGAAGAATGTGAGGATGGACCTGGTCAAGGTAATGATTTGGCAGAAGCATATTTCAAAGACAAAAATAATCTCAAGATTAAAAACAAAAGAAAGAGAACAGTGACTTTGTTTCTCCACTGAGTTTACATTTTTTAATTTTCCTCCTTTAATTTGAACTTCGGATATTTATTACTTCTGATTACTGAACTAATTTAATATTCATCTATGATAATTCTGTCCACAAACATCTTGCAACTTGCAAAATTTAGCAGGACAGAAAACCTATGGCAATATCTTTTTACAAGTCCTCTTATAATAAGTTTTTTTTTTTTTTTTTTTTGGCAGTGGTGGCACATGTATTTTTTTTTATAACCACATCCATTTAAATGAAAACAAACATTTATAGACAATATTTGGGGATTTGGGCATCGTTCTTTCCAAACTACTTCCTGCTGGTAAGGGGCGCTGTCATAGGGGATTCTAAGAAGATGCAGAAATCCATCCTCTTATAATAAGATTTAAAATGTAATAGGCATTGAGGGTTATGATGCTGATGGTCACTCCCATAATGTGCAAGAATCTCACAGGAGACCATCCTAAATCAGGTCACTTCAGCATAAAACATAACTCATATTTTAATGAAACTTAAATGTGAGATAGTAAAGTAGTCAAGGAAGAGCTCTCATTAGGATAGGAATATAAGCAAAGACAAAATAATTCAATAACGTCCCTGTAGGATGTATAGAAAGATAACTCTACAATGTCTCTATTTCAGAGGAATATGAGAAGAATATACCCAATTACCCTTTTTATAAGGTTAAGACTACAGTGAACCAAAAATTCTCAGATTAAAGTAGCCTAATTTTGTATGGGGGCCCAAAGATATGCATGCATTAAACTTTAGGTTAAAATGTCCAAAGATAATGATTTGGAATGAGATTTCTACCCAAGAGGATTTTTTATTTAAAAAAATATAATATTTTTTTAGGTTTTTGAGAATTGCATATATACATTTAATGATGTTTGCTCTGCACTCTCCTTCCTAATTATTCTCAAATCTACTCTCCCACTTTCACCATCTTATAACTCCTATCCTTTTGGTTTTTAATAGCCTATGGAATCTGATTTGTGTTCATTATCTGAGGCTATTCATTAGAACATGGGGAACTTATCATGGGCCACAGCCACAGTGTGAGAAGAGCTATCCCACACTTGATGTAGGGGATTTTATTTGTAGGCCTAAAATTAAATGCTCCTTTGAGGAGCACTATTAGCGTTACCCTTCCTATGAGTTTAAAGAGGGGTATTTGAATAATAACAAAGAATCTTTACCAGGTAATGTTTTCTAAGGAATGCAACCTGGTATTATCAACCAGCAGTCAGTATTTCCCACTATGACAAGACCCCAAAGTCTATTACAAGGCAAACTTTTCATTTGCCAATCAACACCAGCTAGTACAATTTTTATATAATTTAAATGTAAAAAATTATGTCAAGATGATCTCGAAGATAGAAGTGAAAATTACATGAAAGTGGAATATCTTACAAGGCCACAAATTCAGAAGAGATCATCATCATCTACAATAAATCTTTTCTTGGAAAAGAGTTACCACTCAGTTCTGTATGTTTCATTAGATATACAAAGATACATGCATTATTCCTGCTATTTCTGTGTTGGGTAAGCACACAAAAAGAATATAACTTACAAAGCCACTTCTCTCACTACATCCAGAATGACTCTCTTTAACTACTTCTTGGTTTCGTCAAGGAAGAATAAATAGGGAAGAGTTTTGAAATCCTTGAATTTGATTTACATTTTACAAGAGGTGTTTTAAGTCCCAAAGCACTACCCACAGTTCATGTTTTTGCAAGAGATGTCTCAACAATAGATAAGGACCTCACAAGTAACCATAAAAAGCATAAGGTCTTTCAGGAAGGAACTTATTTTCATGTGTACCTTTAAGCAAGTGTTAAATCATGAGCTTTGTTGATAGCTGCTTCAAACTCTCACAGCATGATCAAGGATATGAGAGGAAATAAAAAAAAGACCAAACATTTTCTTATCTTAATTACTTTTAATGGGATGCAATTGATTGTATCACGATGGCGTGGGATAAGACTTAATTTTAGCAATTTGTCTAAGGTGTTTTGGTAGTGGAAAAACTGAGAAATAAATTGTCATTAATTTATTTATGCCTTTATACAGAAATATACAAAAATATATCCACAGACAAATCCATTTTTACTTGGGGTTTGTTTGTTTGGTTGGTTGGTTTTTGATTTTTGGTTTTTAAGATAGAGATTCTCTGGCTGTCCTGGAACTTGGTGTGTAGACCAGGCTGGCTGGCTTATAACTCACAGACATCTGCCTGCCTCTGCTTCCCAATTACTGGGATCATAGACATGAGCCACCACTGCCCAGCCACTCATACTTATTTTTGTCTGGCTTTGTTATTATACTTGTAATTCCCCAAATTTGCAATTGTTGGTTTGACTTGGTTTGGTTTTGGTTATTCTTATTTGTTAATTGCTTATTTCATTAGCATAGAAAACAATGGTTCTCAATTTTCACAGATCCATAACACTTATCTTTGGTTTCCTGGCATTCAGCCCTCCATTAACCTGTGTATGTGGTCACATATATTATAGTACATATATATTTAAATCTAGATTTCAAGTATGAGAGAAAACATGGTATTTGTCTTCCTGAATCTGACTTATTTCATTTAGTATGAAGATTTGCTTTCATTTCCTGGCAAATATTCAAGTTTATTATTATTCATGAATAAATAAGACTGTGTGTTTGTTTTTGTGTGTGTGTGTTTGCGCATGCACATACATGGGTGTGTGTGTATGTGTGTGTGTCTGTGTATGTTGCTTCTTTACGCATATACCTGTTGATGGTATATGATGATATATTCTGTCTTCAATACTGAATCCATCTTGATGGGAGTTGTCTTTCTGTATATATGTTTGTCTTATTGGCTGATGAATAAAACATTGATTGGCCAGGCAGGATGATAGGTGGTAATAGGAGACATGGAGTTTTCTGGGAAGTATAGGCAGAAAGTAGTGGCCATGTGATTCCAGGAAGAGAGGACATGAGTCATGCACTCTCTGGGAAGATAAGATCATGGAGAAATATACAGATTAGTAATTATAGGTCAGTAATTAAGACATAGCTAGCCAATAAGAAGCCCTAGTCATCAGCCAACAGACTTATAATTAATATAAGTCTTTGTATGTTCATCTGGGGGCAAGGTGGCTGCAGGACCTGGCAGGTAATACTGTAATGCCATTTCTTGACTGTTTTGAGCAATATTTTTGATGAACTCAAAACAGTTACTATTTATGTCCCTCTAAGATTAATTATAACTAATTAATATTATGGTAAATTTATTCACACATTGAATTTGATGATTTCTTTATTTTACTTTTTTGTCTTCCCTGAGTTTAATGCATTTAGAACTTAAATATCATCTCTCCAAATCTGTGCTATGTGTGCCTCATTTCATTTTCCTGCTAGGTTTTTAAATCTTAATTAGAATACTGAGAAATTCTTGAATTAGCAGCTGACTTTTACCCAAACCACAAAGAAGAATATTATTTGTCAAATGTATTAAAGCTAAGAAAGATACTCCAACTCCTTATCATTATGAGTTAAACTGCTTATAATTTAAAATATAGTATAAATATAGTCTGAAAATTGGTGATTCTTTGTGTGTTATACTGAATTATTCTCAGAAGTACATGGTATCATCTAGGCAACTTATACTATGAATAACATAGGTTTAAGTTGTTTTTCATACTAAACAACCCTATACATAAGTATGAGTAAAAACAACAACCTTGATTCCAGCTACATAATGTACTGTGTTCATAAAACTGAAAATTTTACAAAGAAGTTTCCATCCAAGAAACATACCACATTTCTTAAAAGTAACTAAGTGCTAGGAGTCTCCTGCAATGAAGCTCCTGAAACACAAGGGATAACAGGAAACACACAAGTGTGTTAAAAGATAGCTTGTGTGTTTGGCTTTAAACTTCCTAGTAGGAAAACAAACAAAAATAAAACTCAGCTAATCACACATCTGCAAATTTCCAACAAATGGACAAAACCCAGCCATTGTGTACTTGTTCCCTCTATATATTTTACTGAGATTTATTGGGCCAGATTCCTCCTTTGACAACACCTATCTTTTATGTATATGTTTAACTAGTTTATATTGTCAAAATGGTTCTTACAAATGGTAGATTGCTCCTATTGTTCTAATTTATTGGTTAATACAAATTCACGTAAAATGTTAGCACTAAAATGAGTATTAAAAATACTCTGAATTCTTAGCTCTTTGGTGTGTGGGATAAAATTTCTAAAAAAAAAAAAAAAAAAAAAAAAAAAAAAATAAGAAATGAGTGAGCATCACATCACCGTGTTTTGGAAACTATTATTGATACTTGTTCTAAAACAATGTTTGGATAAGATGTAAGGTCTGTGAGATGCCAAGGACATGAAAATCATATGTGAGAAGAATCACGGGGGTCAAGGGTTGGGTTGGAAAATGTCATTTTACCGAACACTTCTCTAATTTTCTATATGTGTGTGTTCATGTGTGTGTGTGAGAGAGAGATAGAGACAGAGAGAGACAGAGATATACAAAGGGATAAAGAGAAAGAAGAGAATTTCAGAACCCCTTAAATGAGAACTATAGGCACTGAGCCACTTTCAGGTCTTTGTTTTTAATTTTATGAAATGAATTTTTTTGAGGTATACTAGACTGGGATTATCTAGAGACAGGGAAATAAATTGACCCTTTTAGCCTGTCAGTCTTTTCTGGGCAAGGAAGAAGCATATATAAAAGAGAACAGGTGCTCAAATGCATCAAAACCAAAGGAAGATTTTAGTTGAATATTTCTCTTATTCCATGCCCACAACTCTGTCCTATGTTACATAGAAGAAAGAAATTAGTCAGTTTGTAACAAGTATTTGGCACAATGTCTAACTAATGGTGCTCATATATGTTGTCTAATAAAAAGTTGGTTAACAACAATTAGAGAAGGCATGGTGAACTTTTATTGATACCTAACTATAATGCTTAATACTTAATAAGCATATATATATATATATATATATATATATATATATATATCTTAATACAGGATATTCCTTGAATCTAGGCTCCATAATCCACATTCTAGTGTCAGCTACAACATACTTGAATAACGAACCTCCTGCCATTTGCAAATGTTTAACTTATTATTTCCAACACAAGAGCAACAGTGACAGATGGAGCTAGAATATCTCCGAATGGCAAAAGAAAATACAGGACCTTAGGTGAATACTTATTTTCAGAAAAAAATAAAAACAAAACAACAACAACAATAACAACAAAAAAACATACCAAATACCAAATAGGAGAATTTCAGAAACGTAAATAAGTTAGACTTACTAATTCCATTTTTAATTTATTATTGCTATTTTGTGTGTATGAGTGTTGGCAACTCATGTCACAATGTGCATATGGAGGGCTGAGGACAACTTTCAGAAGTTGATTCTCTCCTTCTATCAGTGGATCTAAGGATTAAATTCAAGTCATCAGGCTATAGAGTCAAACACTTTTATGCAATGCATCAACTTACCAGGCCTAACATACTTTTAAAGATTGGGAATCCCAGTATGGATATCTGCCTGAATCTCACTTGTCACTATTTTATGTACTTTCCAAATAAAGTCATACAGAGTTAAGTAGGGTGACACAGGACAAACAGGGCATTGCTGGAGGCCAGTTAATCCTGAAAGCCCATTCACTAGGCTACTTCCTAAGGAAAACAGTACACTTTCATCACTACTTCATAGATGCATCCAGAAACAGCAACACAATACTAGGGAATAGTTCAGTCTTTCTAGAATGGTAAGGTCTGTCTTACATGCACTTTAGAAGTGAGTTGTAGGTTCTACATTGGTGAAAGGAAGAAATTGTTTTCATGGTTCCTAAGTGTCACCTGGCAGTTTGCAGCAGTCACTGGATGATTTCGAGGTGTTCTGTGATGTTCAAGATTTCAGTGTAGTATCAGGAGAAAGAATGGACATGTGAAGAAAAAAAAAGATAAGGAAAAAGGTACTAAATGATGAAGACAATCTGATTTAAGCCCAAACTGTGGCAGCTACAAATTGGCTAAGTGCAGGCTTTAGCACATACCATAGCTTTGCAGGTAAAGCTCTACAAGAAAGTCTGCTGTTTGCTTTGTTTCCATTTTCTAGTTTTAGTACAAGGAATATTTTCCTTCCCCAAACACATTAAACAAATAAAGTATAGAAGATAATATTTCAACATGGTGGCTTCAGGCCAAGACATATTCACCAAATTACTTGACATTAAGTTCCCATGTAGAGACTCTCATAAAGAATGAATTTAACAGAGGTGCATTTGGAATGAACTTAAATTATTTTCTTCTAAGTATAGATGCTGAGAGAGATGACAAGACAGCAATCCACAAAAGACCATTTTGATCCACCTATATGCTGTTCACATGTGTTTTGCGACCACTAGATCAATACCAGAGGTTAGTAGAAAATTAAGTAATACTTTCTCACTTCAATGATGTAATTCTTATTTTGATAAATCAATCAAAATACAAAATTTGCTTCTCAGTCCAATACCTAAGACAAGTGCAGATAATAATAATAATAATGAGGAGGAGGAGAAGAAGAGCAAACAAGTGTTGTAAAGGAAATAAATTTTTGAATGGTTCTATATCTACTCTTAGGACAAAATGAAAATGAGGCTTTAATTTCAATATTAAAGGGATTTCAATGTAAGAAATATATTTAGTGTAGTTTAAAGTCAAAATCACCACAAGCTCTCTTGAAGACAATGGACTGAACAAAACTTCCAAAGAGTAGTACTCTGCACCTTCATTAATTTGATCCTTCAGTTAATATTGAAGCTTTGTTATGGTAAATTTCACATACTACCTATACTAATTTACTTTGTAATAAGTGTTGCTTAAGTCTTATGTAACTTCATTTCATTATTCAATTGATGGGTTTTTCTATCTTTGAAAACTGTTTTCTTTATATTAGAAAGCAAAGCACCATAATTTCCTCATTTAAACTAATAGAACTATATTTATGTATTTATATTAAAGAGCTCGTCAATTAGAAGAAGGATTATCAGGTATGGATTAAGATCATTAGAAGAATGGCCTTTTAGAAGCCCTCCTTCATTTCAACATTACTGTGGCCCCATGAATACATATTATCTTTATTACTGTTTATATTATCCTCCTCATCATTGGCATTATTATATTGTAATTAATTTCACTTTAATCATAATTCTCAGATTAAGAAACTGAAGCAGAAGATAGTTTTGGGACTTGCCTAAGACTGATTAGAAAATAGGTTACAGCCAGTATTATATCTCAAATCTACATGACTGGAGGGCCAGGGCCAACAGCATTAGATTGAATGAGCAAAACCCAAGTTACACATTGAAGAGTTAAGTATGGTGATGTGTGCCATTAATCCCAACACTGAGGATTCTGGGGTAGGATTTCTGTGAATTACAGAGTAGGCTAGGCTGTAAAACAAGAGCTTATCTCAAAGAACAAAAAATTACTTACATAACAAAATTTAAACTTTGATAATTCACTTACAAAACACTGAAATTACACAGGGTATAGGGTCAGAAATATTTCTCAATAGGTTATTTCCAAAGTAGCTAGTAACCTAGCTTATTCTCTAGTACTCACATGCATGAGTAAAGAACATACATCTAAAGGCTATCTCTTTCCTCCAGACATAAGTCATGATACATTCACACCCACACATACACACACATGAGCATACACAAAATGAATAGCTATAAGGAGCTTTAAAAACTTGTAATATAATACAGCATGAAACTGATTGTAAAGAAAATAAAACTTTAGATGGCCCTGCATCTCTTCTATGAGGTAGTAAGGAATAGCCCAACCAGGAAAAATGCAAAAGTACAAACAAGTTCAATCAAAGCATATATTTTCTGTGAATTTTATATACTTAAGTTTTTATATGAGACTTTATTTGAGAAAAAATTGCACTGAGCCAGGCATGATGGCACAGACCTTTAATCTCAGCACTCAGGAGACAGAGGCAGGCACATCTCTATTGGATCTACATAATGAATCCCAGAGAGTCAGAACTACATCATGAGCCCCTAAGTCATATAAAACTTTTAATTGTGTTTTATATTACAAATATATAACGTAGAATGTATTACAAATTTAAACATAGAAATTAGAATGTCATTTTTAATATAATGTGGGAATAAACTCTGAAAGTCTCTTTGACGACTCTGTGTAACTTATAAAATACTGTTCAACCTTGTTGTCCACATACTGATAGCCAACAATGGCTATTGAGATATTTTATTCCAAAGAGAATGTTTCCTGAGTATTTAAAATATTTATGACTTCCTCTGGGTTTTCTCATTTATTATGTCAGCCATTTAATTGAATCACTTTATATTAGTAACAAGCATTTGAGACTCTAAGAAAAACCACAAATCTCTCTCATGGAAAGATCCCATCCCCATACATAATCCCTATACATAACCATATGTAAGCATGAGTACACACACTGGGCCATGCTGTCTAAGTCCTCAGACACATCAACAGGAATAGGTTGCACTTTGTGCATGCAATGGTAGACTAGCAATGGTAGACAAACACAGGGAATAAATCTGGTTTGCACCTGCATCCAATGGTGAAGCAACAGCTCTTCATAAATAGGTTAGAGTTGCTATTCTGAACAATCTTCAATGATCATTGACCATCTTTTATTGAAAAGTCAAGTATTCTCAAAAACATCTTATTTTTCTGCAAATATTGAGCAGGTATGAATTTAGACTCCTCATCTATACAAACCAGGGTGCTGTTCTCAGAATGTATAACTAGGAATACAAAGGAGGGCTATTTTTTCAGTCCTCCTTTATTCTTGAAAATGTCTTGTTACTTTCTTCAACCTCCATCCCACTACATATGTATTACATGTGAATATAATAACAAATGTTTGTTCAGGTTCACTTGACTGCATAGGCATGTATAGATTGTTGGATAGCATGATGTCATGTCCTCTCTACCTTAATTATTTTTTAGGACATAACCTCTTAACTGAACCCAGAGCTCATCATTTTGTCTAACATGACCAAATACTGAATCTCTGACCCTCAGTACAAGGGTGACAGACTGGGCTTTTATCAAGTGCATGCTGTGGGGTGAGACTCAGGTCCTAATGTGTGGTGAAATTTTGTTTATGATCCAGCAAATAAAGTTTGTCTGAAGATCAGAGTGCAAAGCTAGTCACACTAGTTATCCATAGAGACCAAGCAGTGGTGGCCTTTAATCCAAGCATTCAGGAGACAGATGGCTCTCTGTTAATCCAATGCCACCCTGGGCCACACTAAATTTATCTAGTCTACAAGAGAAACAGAGCTCACAAAAAGGTGACCCTAGCACTTGGGATCCCATGCCTTTAATCCCATCACTAAGGAGGTGCAGGCAGTAAGGCATATGGCTGGGCAGAGAGAGGAACATAAGGCTGGAGGAGATGGGCTCAGGATAGTCTAAGCAATCTGAGGCAGTGGTCTGAGGTGGCGGTCTAAGGCAGAGGTCTGGAGCAGGCAATCTGAAGCAGTCAATCTGAGAATGCACTCTGAGTACAGGATCAGTCTCAGCATTGGTAGAGATAAGAACTCTCTAGTAGCTGGCAGCTTTGCTTCTCTTATCTTTCAGCTTTCTATTAATACCAGTTATAATTAGTGTAACACTAACACTTGTGCAGCAAGAACTTGACCTTCTGGGCTATCTTTCCATCCTTTCTTACTTTGTAATAGGTGAGCCATGTGGAAACCAGTGTTTCATTTATTGATATTTTGGTGAGTATGTGACAATTCAACAGTGAGAGAGAAAACACATTGTGGCAAAAACCTCTGGTAAGGAATTCCTGTTCAATAAAGTAGCTGTGTGAAAACAAGTTAAAACATTACCAAGGGAAAGGGTCCTTCATGGAAGAGAAAATGATAATACTTAAAAGAAATACACAAACAATATGCTCTTATTTCTATCATCTAAATTCAAAACGCAATCTTTCTTTCACTTACTGCTGTCATTTGCCTTTGTCTCTGAAGACACGTCATTATTTTTACCTTTTGTGGATATATTCCTCTCATAACCCTTAAAAAGCAAGCTACTGCTTTCATTTCTCTGGCACTGTAATTTTTTTGCTAGTTTCCTGTGTTCAGTGAGTTTCCTCCAACTGTCTTAAGTTGTATACTTCTTCTCCTTCCAATCCATTAGATCCCCTTTCCATTTCAACAAGCTGAGTACCAGATCACATACTATATAGGCCTATACAACTTTATTATTCAGCTCTCAGTCTGGGGGGGTGTCCATTAGCTCCTCCTTGTTCAGGACAGCTGTCTCTATGTGTTTCTGCAACCTGGTCTTGTCCTCTCCCTCTGCATCTGGATTCTAGTTCAACTCAGTGTTTAGTTATGGGTGTTTGCTTCTGTTTCCAACAGGTACTAGCTGAGGGCTCCATGATGGTGGATAAGTTAGTTGTTGATCTTACTATCAGGGAAGGGCATTTATGGTAGCCTTTTCAAAGTTGCTCAAATTGTTAGTTGGAGTCAGTCTTGTAGGTCTCTAGACTTTTCTTTAGGTTCAATTTCTCTTCAAACAAATAATGGCTCCCTCTTTTATGTTCTCTCGGACTCTCTCTGTCTCTCTCTCTGTTTCTGTCTCTCTCCCCCCTCTCTCTTTTCAGTCTTCCTACCCTGACTCAATCTTCCTAGTCACACATGCTTTCTTCTCCTCCCCTTCTCTTTCTCCTAGTTCTCTCTCTATTCACTGCCCCCAACTTCCCATGTGCTCTGGGGGAGGGAGACTTGTCCCTTCCCCCTACCTTCTGTTCTTAACTCTAATGTTACAACCACATAGCCAAAGTCTCCAAGTTCTGCTTGTGTGGGACGGAACATAGCCCCTTTGTTCAGTTATATCTTCATCATCTTTCTGGTTTCACTGCCTAAGCTTGGCTGTCCTAAAGCATGCTCTGTAGCCCAGTCTGGCCTTTAACTCAGAGATCTCTTTGCCTCTGACTACTGACTGTTAAACTTAAGTTTTTCTTTAATTCCTTTTTTACAAGTTGGTAGCTTTGCTAGGTAGAATACAGCTCTAAGGCCACCACTCCCTTTATTCCATTTCTTAATCTGTTTATCTTCTGGAACACAGGATTTAGCTTCATTCCACTTCCTAGTGCCTCTTTTATCCTCTGTATTTTTACTTGCTCAATTTTCTCCTTTTTGTTATAGATCTTTGTAAGATCTATATATCACACAGTAACACATAACAGAGTCAATACTAGGTAGGCTGTATTGAGATTTCCTCTGTCAATGGAATGAATCCCAAACACTTCACTTTAGCCTCAGGCAAGACTCTTAAGATAAGTGCAAAAACAGCCACATTCTTCACCAAAATGTCACAAGAATAATCTCTAGGAAACATACTAAAATTCTCCTCTGAAATATCTTGAGCCTCAAAGTTCAAATTATCCTTAGTACCACAATCATCCATGTTCCTACTAGGACAGCCCATTAAGCCCTATTTAAAATGTTCAATTGCTTTTCTAGTCTATCTTCTCACAGTCTACATTCCTACAAACAAAAGCATGGTCAGGCCTATCACAACAAAACTCCAGTAGTCCCCAGTACAAACTTCTGTCTTAATTGGGGTTGTTAAAGAAACACCATGACATCTCTGATAAAGGAAAACATTTAATGGAGGCTGGCTATTAGTTTCAAAAGGTTAGTCCATTATTGTCATGACAAGAAGCATGGCAGTTATATGAGCAAATATGGTGCTGGAGAAGGCGCTTAGAGATCTATAGTCAGCAGAATGAGACTGGACCATCATGACACACTTCTTCCAACAAGCTACACCTACTCCAACAAGACACTACCACAAATAGTGCTACTACTTATGGGCCAACCATGAAAGCACAGGAGTCTATGGAATCTGGAGCCAATTCTTATTCAAACTACCACAATACCCTAACTCTACTAGGCTCTAGAAAACTAGAGAGAGAGAGAGACAGACAGACAGAGAGAGAGAGAGAGAGAGAAAGAGAGGGAGGGAGAGACAGAGACAGAGAGACAGATAGACAGACAGACAGACAGAGATATGATATGTATGGAAAATCCATAGAAGAACCTAAGATGTAAAAGGAAAACAGAGTCAGACACCTGACATAGCCACAAAGAAAGAATTATCAACAGATAAACCTGAATTCAATGATATCTCTTAACTGAATTTTCAATGGAAGGATCTGGCACTAGGGAAATGCCCAGAGATCTACAAGTATGAATGCAACTAACAATCTAAACAATAGTATCCTAAACAATGCCATCCTGAAGTCTTCATCTAGTAGCTGATAGAAGTAGAAGCAGACACCCACAGCTAAACACTAGCCAAATTTCTGGAATCCAGTTACAGAGAGGGAGGAGTGATGAGCAAAGGGGTCAAGACCAGGCTGGGAAAACCCACAGAATCAGCTGATCTAAACAAGACAGAGCTCATGCACCCCAGTCTGATAGCTGGGAAACCAGCATAGGACTGACCCAGAATCCCTGAATGTGGGTGTTAGTTTAGAGGGCTGGGCAGTCTATCGGGCCTCTAGTAACAGATCAGTATTTATCCCTAGTATATGAATGGACTTTGGGAACCCATCCCACATAGAAGGATACTCTTTCAGCCTAGACACATAGGGGAGGGCCTAGGCCCTGCCCCAAATGACATGACAGACTTTGAAGACTCCCCATGGAAAGTTTCACCCTCTCTCAGGGGGAGAAAGGGAATAGGGTAGGGTTTGGTGTGGGGTAAAAGGGAGGATGGGAAGGTGAAGGAACTGGAATTGACTTGTAAAACAACCATGTTTCAAATTTAAATAAAAAAAGGAAAAAAAAGACTAAAATTCTTTTATAGAGATTACTTCATATAAAATTTAGGGATGATAATCTTGAATCTTACAGAACTTAAAATTGGTTTATTTTTATATTCTGGTTTGTTTTCATTTTAGTTACTTTTAAAACACCTGTTTATTTTCTACTATAAGAAAGATAGAAATGGTATGGATTGAGGTGGGTGGAGAAGTGGGAAAGATGATTTAGAGAAGTAAAATATTTACCAGAATATAGTATATGAAAAAAATCTATTTTCATTTAAAAACTCACACATAATTTATGAAAGTATCCTAATTTATAGTAAAAGAGAGAAAAGGAGATGTGATGCTTATACCTTTAATAGCTAAGATATGCAGTTTATAGAGTATTTCCAAGACTTTGATAAATCATTAGTAATTAAGCTATGAGAAATAGAGAACCTCATCATGTTTCATAATCACTCATATATATCTATTGATCCTTCCTTAAAGGAATAATGCATTATACCACAGCCATTACCTACACTAGTAAGTTCCAGCAGATTTATACTAGAGATGCTGGAATAATTATGTGGGTATCCCTGTCAGAGGCATGCCCAGAGCACCTTCAACAAGAAATCCTCTCTTCAAATTTGTTGAGACTATAACTCAGTGTGTGAATTTTGTTTTGCACTGCTGGACCCAAATGGACTTAGCATTTTATATATGTCTCTTAAAATGTTTGGCACATGTTTTCCTGCTCTTGGGGAGACTATCTTTTATTGTCATCTTTAGAAGTAGAACTTCAATTCATTACTTCAATTATCTGAGAGCTTAGGCAAATTGATTAACTTCATGGGCTTTTTGTTATCTTCTTTTGTCATTGGGTACTATTAAGACATACATTATAAGACTGTTCAGGGATTTTATAATATAGTATATGCAAAATCCCAGCTACAGAGACTTTCTGGTGTTGAATAAAGTATCCAAACTAGGAACAATTGATACGCCTTGGTGTATGCTTTCCTTAATTTATGAAGCTTTGTGATGAAATCTCCTAATACCCTCATCCCCAGGTATATTTATTATCCCTGATAAATTCAAGGAATTTATGCAAAGCAGATAAGGTTCAGTTGACACATATGTCCATGTCTAGAGTCTCCAGCATTCCAATTATTATATATATTTATTCAACATATCCAAACATTCTTAGTGGAATCATGGTGGTTGCAGTGAAATTATGGTCCTCTTGTTTTTCATATAATAACATATGTCATAAAATTTATGGAATATTTTATTCAGAAACACACATAAAATAATATTTTGTGATGTTATTTTAATGTATGAGAGAACTGAAACCTAAACTTGTATTTCTTCAACTTTATAAGGCAGAGACAAGACCTAAATCAGAAATCCCACTTTTACATAATTTTATATGGCCACAGTTTTTAAACTATTCCACCCAACCAGGTTCCTTCAGTATGCAATATACCATGAAATTGGATATCAGTCAACTTAAAGTGGAATTTTTGAAAATGAAAAAGTCCACGCAAAATAAATGTACTAAGTAATAGGACTTGACCTGTGCTCAGGTGAATTTGATCTTTTCTCAAGGCCCTAGTTGCTTTCCTCCCTCAGTTAGCTTGTCTTTAAACTAATTTTGTAGCATGTGAGGTGACTATTTTCATTTTCCAATTTGTAAGTTCTTTTCCATTTTCCAGATCATTACCATTTAAGATGTTCTGATCATCCTTCTTGGGAGTTTTTGTAGTAATTAAAGGAAGTCCTCTGAAGGGTCCTTGACCTCAGGTAGTACTTGTGCCATGCTCAGACCATTGCTAGATTCAAGAACTTGCTCAGAGTTCCATGATCACTGCAGTACCTTAGAGGACATACTTCCATTTACTCACCAATAGAGATTAAATACTCTAACTATGCCAAGCACCACGGCTATCACCAGGTCAGAGCATGGTTTATCGAAGGAAATAACAATTACAACATGTTCTAATAAAACCTGCAATAAAAACCAAGCATTTACCAGATTCTGTGTGAGCTCAATGTGACAGGGTCAGAAATGGAATTCTTAGCAAGACAGCAGCATTTATATGGCATAGAAAATGTAAATCACAGAAGAGTGCCCAGGATTTATGTGACATTTTTTTTGTGTGTGCCCCAAGGAAGCATGACACCCATAACCAATAAAACAATAAATTATCTTTATTCTGAATCCAAATGTCTCAAACTCTTTCCTTGTCTGCATTCTAATGCCGTTGTAGCCATCCAATAATGCTGCCATAATCATCCAAGCTTTTGTCATCTCTCATCCAAATTATCCTAAGTATTCTCTCCATGTTTCTATTCTTGTTCACTGAAATTCACTTTCTCCTAACAACTAGGTTTAGGTTTATGTTTAAATTATGATGATGAGGAGGAGGATATGTGTGTATGTGAGTGCATGTTCACTCCTTAGACACATGCATGCAACAGCAGTGTAAAGGTCAAGGTCAGAAGGCAATTACTAGGAATTTGGTTCTCTCCTTCAACTATACTTTCCAGAGGTAGAAGTCAGGCCATCAGGCCGACAGGCCAGGAAATGTTATCTGTTAAGCTATGTTACTAGCTTCCAGGGTAGTTTCATATAGAATTTAAACTCTTCATTGTTTATGTACTAAACTTAGAAAAAAATTATATTTAATGTGCCCTACCAAATTCTATGATCCAGCACTATAATTCCACTCCTCAATTCTTATTTCCCTTTTATGATTTTACTATACAAAGCATCTAGTGTAATGATGCTTAGTCCCTGCCTTAGACTTAGCTGGATTTTTCCATTATTGTGTGCATGTATGCATAATACTATTTCCAGACTTATCTGAGCAGGGAAGGTCTACCCTGAGTGTGTGTGACACCAGCATTCCATGGACTGGAGTCCACAGACAAATAGAAGGGAAAACTTATTAAGACCAGCATTCATCTTTCTCTGCTTCCTGATTGCAGGACCATGCAATCAGCTGGATACACTCCTGACACCATGTCTTCTGCACCATAATGGACTGTGCCCTTGAATTATGAGCCAAAAAAAAAAAATAACTTATTTCATCAGGTTTCTTTTGCTGGGAATTTTGTCACAACAATGAGTAAAGTAACTAATGCTATTTTTGTTCTATTTCCAAAGCAGAAATACCTTCTTTTCCACCATTATATACCTACAGTGACTCAGTATCAGTGAGGTTAGACAGTAGGGACCAAAGAAAAACACACACCCTTCAAAGACACATGCTCAGTGACTTTCTTTGCCACCTCCTAATAGCCACTGTACTAAAAATGCAAGGATGGAGTCTTCTTTTGATGGTGTTAGCATCCTTTGATATAGTCATTTTTCGTAGCTGCCACCTGAAGTCCAAGGCTTGAAGATATGAGCCTTCATGATGATTTTCACAATTCAAACATGAGGCTATGTTGCTATAATAATAAAATATTTATTTGTAATGACAAAATTTTATCAGAAATATTATATTATTAAGATGCCCTCTCTCAATGTCCCCCTACCCATTCCCTCTCTTCCAGATTCACTATTATTTCAATTTTCTTCCAGAAAAGATCAGGTTTCCAAGTGATGTCAACCAAAGACAGTATAACAAGAACCAACAAGACTAAGCATAGACCCTCATATTGAGTCTGGGAAAGGCAACCCAGTAGAAGAACACAGCAAAAAAATCAGAAACATTCCCACTCCTATTGTTAGAAGTCCAACAAAAACCCCAAGCTAAAGAACCACAACATGTATGCAGAGGGCCTGGTACAGACCCACTTACTCTCCATGGTTATAGCTTCAGCCTCTATGAACCCCTGTGAAGCCTGCTTAGTTGATTATGGGCCATGTTCCCCTGATGTCCTCAACCCCTCTGGCTCCCACAATCATTCCTTCCCCCTCTTGGATCAAGGTACCCTGAGCTCCAACTACCATTTGGCTGGGATCTCTGTATCTACTCCCATCAGCTGATGGAGCAATCCTCTCTGATGATGACAGTGCTAGACACCAAGGTATGAATATGGTGGTATATCATTAGGAATTTTTTTCATTGACTTTTTCTTCTGTCAGTCATGTTTGATTCTACCCTAGGTCCTGAGTCATCCAGCTTCCACAACTGGAAACAACATACATGTCTGTCAATTGAACACTAGATAAAGAAAATATATATTTACACAATGGAGAATTACTCAGCTGTTAAGAAAATAACATTATGAAATTGTCAGGCAAATTGATGGAATTTTAAAAAAATCATCCAAAATGAGGTATCCCAGACCCAGAAAGACATACATGATATGTATTCACTTGTAAGTGAATATTAGTTGTTAAGTGAAGTATAACCACACTACAATCTACAGACCCAGAGAAGTTAGATAAAGTGAAGTCTGGGTAGGGGGATGTCTGGATCTCCCAGGGAAGGGAAAATAGAATAGATTTTGTGGGTGTACTGTAGGCTGCTAGAATAGAGAACAGGAGAGATAAGGTGGAAGAGGGAGGAAGGGAGGAAGAGAGGGAGAGAAAGAGGGAAGGAGGGAGGGTGGGAAGGACGGAGTATGGAAAAAGTTGACTGGACATGGTGAGCATTTAAGAGACAATGTGGAAACCTACAGCAGTAGGAACTTCCTGTAACCTATGAGGTTGATCCTAGTAAGGACTCCTAGTAATGGAGGATATGGAGCCTGAACCAGCCATCTTCTGTAACCATGCTAGTCTCCCAGTGGTAGGACCTTAACACCAACTGAGCTACAAAATCTAAAACTCATAACATATGTCTTACTGCAGTATGTTCTCCAGCAAGGGTGGCTCACAACTTGTGGGACTCCTCTATCCTCAGGCCCATTCCTAGTGTGCCTCTATTGTACTTTTAAGAAGTCTTTAGAGAGTTTGTGTTCTACATTAATACTTTATAGATTAGTACTTTTCAGAAAGGCAATGAAAGGAAGAAATACATATCAAGACAGAAATAAATGATTGGACATACAGAGATGCTATATCAACTTTTTCCCAGGAAGCATGTTTTCAAAACAAAAAATATTTTAACTTCTCTCCAGATTTATTGAATTTTGCCATCTTAAATAGCATAGGCAAATACAATTACTTACCTTCATTGCAGTAATTTTTATTTAACTATACAATAAATTGTTTGTATTAGAACATTAATTTCCAAACATTTCATATCTGAAGATGGATGCCATTGAATGCATTATAGTCTGTATTTTGAAAAATGGCAACTACTAAGAAAATATATTTATTAGAAAAGTATTATTTTTGTTCATCAAAATTGCATGTATGTACTCAAAATGAGAGTTTCAGGTCCAGGATTCTCTTCTTGCTACTTTTAAACTTAAAAGCTCAAAGTTATTTTTCAAAAAGGAATGCATATACAACAAATAACTATGAGTAGGTGTTCATATTACAAAGGAACAAAATATTCCATCCACACATATTATGCCAGAGTAACTATCACTCTACATCACAGACAGAACAATGGTCATTCTATGACATACAGAACCCTTCCAGATTTATCATGGTGAAAGTTGAACTGACAGGCAGATTTCAAAATAAAAGAGTGTCAATTTTTAATTCACAGTAGAAAAAAATTTAATTGACAATAATAAGAAGCTAGTTAATTAGTATAGCAGTTACTATAGTGTAATAAAAAATTAAAAAATATACTTGTAACATTTGATATGGTTGTGTACTTAGGATTTTATCTGGTTGAAGCAAAAATATACATTGCAGATTATATAAGTGAAAGATATTGGATAGTTATGGGAAAAGTTGGAATAGTGGGAGAAAAGTTAATACATGAATAGTGTCCTGATGGAATGTATTATACAGAAACTTGGAACAATGCTCTAGAGTCATGATTGCTGACTAAGGGATGGTTGCTGCATGATAATAAGAAAATCAAGTTTCAATCTCATATGTAAACTAGTGTTTCATTTTATGGAAACAGTTCTCATGTGTCATTATGCATTTAGCCATTTCCCTGTGGTCAAGGGAAAAGTGGTGATCAGGTAAGGACACATTGTGTATTTTAAAATTTATACCTTAATGTTGCATCATTGATTGCAACAAATATGAGTTTATTGTTGATGTTGCTATCATTTTTCAATGAGGAAAAGAAATCAAGTAGTCTAAAATTTATGTGAAAAAGGAAGGGCCTGGGAGATAGTTCAAGAGAGACAATGGTTGCTGCTAAACCCTAGGAACCTGACTTTGGATCCCTCGTACCCGTGTAACTCCAGGACTGCAAGACAGAGATAGGTAGATCCTATGGGTAGTTTAACCTATAGGTAGGTTAATGGTAAACTCTAGGTTAAGTGACATACCTGGTATAAATACACTTGTGTGCATGTGCGTGTGCATGTGTATGTGCATGTGCGTGTGTGTGTTCGTGCGTGCGTGTATGAGAGAGAGAGAAAGAGAGAGAGAAAGAGAAAGAGAGAAAGAGAGATAGTAAAGCAAATGAAGTTGTCCTAACTCCAGACTCATATTTGGGAAGGTCACTCACACAAATTCATGAATGTACTACTAACTTACATAAAAAAATTCTTATTGATGTTCTAATGTGTGATGTGCAGGTATGTAATCCCAACTAATTTATAGACTGAAGGAGAAATATGACAAGTTTACAGCTTGCTTTGGCTTCAGAATTGTTTGAATTTTAAGTATATCAAAAGTACATGATAAGTTTCTAAAGCTTAAACATATATATATATATATATATATATATATATATATATATCTTACAATAAGTACTGATCCAATACCTATTTTTTCAAATTATTACTTAGAATAGTTTAGTAAACAAACTCAATTAAACAAAACTCTTTCCCTAGGGAAGTTTATCTTTAGATATAGATGAAGAATAAACAATAAACCTAATTTTCATTGATCATATCATTTTTTTATTTAAAAGGAAATGATGGCACAGACAATGGAAAATAATAGGTTTCTGGTACAAGGAGGAAAAAATTTCAATATTAAATGTTTATTTTTATTTTTTTAAATGTGTATATGTCTATGTATGTCTGTGTACATATTTACCAAAGACAGAGACATTATATCTCACCAGCATTGCAATTACAGGCTTGTGAGAGGCCCAACATGAGAATGACTGCTATCCTTTAGAGAAATCAGGGTCTCTTAGCCACTCTGCCATCTCTCCAGCCCCAAGAAGTTCTTATTTTAAGTGAGGTGACTGAACTTGGCCTTCTTGAGAAGGTAGGATTTGAGAAAAGACAACAAATGAATAGACCATTCCAATATCTAAGGCCAAGCTCTTCGAGGAACTATGTCCTCGGAGATGGATCTTCAGGGATGTTTTCTATAGGGAAGATGATGATCAAAGGTAAAGAAGTAAGAACATTTCTAAATAGATAGAAATCGATTGTGAGCCCTTTGATTTATACTTTAGACATTAGGCACAGGATTGAAAATATTTTATTTATCCTTTGTTATTTTTAATCAGGACTTTTTATTAAATTTATTTTTAAATTTTATTTTACATTCCAATAAAAGTTCCCTCTCCCACCCCTCCTCCTGGCCTCCCTCAGCTACCCCCAAACCCATCCCCATTCACTCCTCCCAACAGGTAAGGGCTCCCATGGGGAGTCAACAAAGTCTGGCACATTAAGTTGGGGCAGGACCAAGCCCCTCCCCACCTTGTTAAGGGTGAGTATGGCATCCCTTCATAGGGATGAACCAGGGACAGATCCTGGTACTACTTCTAGGTGCCCCTCAGATAGCCCAAGCTTCACAACTTTCTCCCACATATGAGGGCCTCATTTGGTCCCATGGAGGCTCTACAGATGTTGGTCCAAAGTTCATGAGTTTCAATGAACTTGGTTCAGCTGTCTCAGTAGACTTATCCATCATGATTTGACCATCCTTGCTCATATATTTCCTCCCCCCCCCCCCTTCTCTATTACTGGATTCCCAGAGTTCACCCTGGTGCTTGGTTGTAGATTTAAAAGATCTTTGTGCTTGAATATGAACACTATAAAAATCATTACAAAGATATACAATGAACCTAATTATGAGGCAGACAGATATAGTTCAACTTCTACTTTGGAAGAGACATACACAATCAAATGAATTTTGGTGATGAGTATTTTTGGTATAGATCTGGATGATCAATGGTTCTGAATGTGAAGGAGACAAGAAAGAGACAAAACATAAGCAGCAAACCCTCATACAGAGTAAGTGAATGAATGGGCTTTAAAAGTTTTTGAGGTAGGGTTCTTTTCTAATAATGGATAGAAATTCTAGAAGAAGAGTAAAAAACACTATTTAGTCACAGAGAGAAGGAAAGGGGGACAGGAATAGAAGAAATGCACAGCTTTCTGGAGAAGCATTCAGAGTGTAGGGATGGTCAGGCTATGTGTGTGTCTAATGACTGGGCTGAATATGTAAAGAACTCAGACCTAGTAATCTGGAAACCAACATGGTAAAAAGCCCTAGGTTTTATACAACCTAAGTGGTACCAAATGCCATTGATCATTTTTAGAAAAAAAGGGAATTGAAATGGCCTTTGGCTCCAGAGTGATTTCATCTTGGTGGTGGGGGGGGGACAGAGATAATCTGAAAGAATCAGTAAGGTGTGTGTTGGGTTGAATGCATCAGAGTTTAAAAGTAATGAGCCAGCTGTGGGCTGGTAATATTATTCTGTTGTTAAAGTTTTTGGATGTATAATCATGACATGAATTTAGATCCCTGGCATCTATAATGACAGCAAGTACTTGCAATCCTAAAACTAAACTAGAGAGGCAGAGGCAGGAGGATTTTGCTGAACCACCAGGCTAGCCAGTCAGTAAGATTCTAGTTCAGTAACACATTATATCATAAATTAAGCTGGAGAATAAATAAGATACTCTACAGAACCTCAAGCCTCCACTGGTATATGCAAACACATGAACATGCATCTGAAATACAAATATGTATGTACACATACATACTTAACAAAAGAAAAGATAGTTGTGAAACATTCAGTTTGAATTGGGGACATCTGATAGTTCCTAAAACCATTAAGAGTTAATACCAACATTCTATCAAGTTCCTTACACACAGATACTTCAGAAGTACCTATACCAACTTCCACCACAAATAAAATATAAATTAGAACAGCACCTGCCACAGATTTTGAATCACGAGTCTCAAAACATGTATCATGGAGCTAGAAAATAAGTAGGATCAGTAAAAATTAGCACAATCAGTATTCAATGGGATATTATTTTTTTTCAAAGAACTTTGTAGTTCTTGCTACAACTGCTGCTGTTACACAGTCCTGTCCATGGAGTCACTGGCCTGACTTGCTGCAATTAATTGTCTCTAAGTGAGCTCTCTGTGTAAATTTTCTTATATCTTCAAATATATCTATGGGAGTGACAGAGACACGGCTCAACAGCTAAGAGAACTGACTGTTCTTCAAGGGGGCTAGAGCTCTATTATCAGCATTCATGTGGTAGCTCACAACCATCTCTAACGAAATTTCCAATTGTGCTGACAGCCTCTTCTGTGTAGACCAGTAATAAACATGATAACATACACATATGTTGGCAGAACACTCATATACACACACAAAAATACATTTTTTGTTAAAAATTAGAAAGAAAATGCACTCATGAAACTTAGAAGGAAAAATATAGTAAACATAAAATGAATTGTTTTATAACAGAGCTTCATATCATCTCATGAGAAGCCCTATGTTAATCTTACTCAGGAACTCCTTTAGCAATAAGTTGCTTTTTATCTTGCTATATCCTGCTTTAAAGATAAGGGTCTGTTGGTCTCTTGAACTTGGAGATCAGTGAGCTTTTAAAGCATTTTAGATCAATATTTCACCAAATCTAGAAAAGGTTGAGCCATTCTTCCTTTGGCTCTTTCTCACCAACATTGTAAGAGTTAACACACTTGATTGTGTCCCACGTCCTCAGATTCCTTGAATCTTCCACTCATTCTTTCTTACTCTCCCATCTTCAGAATGTAGAATCTTAGTTGATCTATCTTCATGTTCACTGATTATTACAGTACAAGCCAGCTGATAGAAACCAGCTTAAATCTGTTGTTGAAACCCTCTAGTGATTTTATTTCTTTCCATTTGTGCCTTTTACCCTAGCAATTCAACTGGCTTCTTTTTCACGGTTTTTATCCCTTTAATGATGATCTCTTATTAGGCATTTCTTTTATTCCCCTGTATAACTTAAGGCACAGTTTCTTATTTCTTTAAACATATTTTAATATTTGATTTGTAGTTGTGATATACCAACTACCTGGTTTTCCTCAATGTCCATGCCTGAATGCCTCTATCCATCCCCACATGCTACTACTGTATAAATGATACATTTATATATTTAGAAACAAATAGTTTAAATAATATAGTGTAGCAAATACTCTCAAGATCAGACCTCCCCACACCAATAGCTTACTTTTGTTGTTACTGTTTCTCTCTCTCTCTACCTTTCTCTCTCTCTGTATATCTCTGTCTCTCTCTCCATGTGGTGTGTGTGTGTGTGTGTGTGTGTGTGTGTGTGTGTGTGTGAGCAAAAGTGTGGGGCTATGTTAATGTGTTTATGTGAATGTATGTAATGTGCATGTGGCAGGAGTATGTATATAGTTTGTGAAAACCATAGGTTTGTATTGAGTGTCTTTGTCACTCTTTCTCCAACTTATTGTCTCTTATTAAACCTGGACACCACAGATTCATCTAGACCAGCTTGCCTTTGAGACCTAAGGATCTGCCTGTGTCTTTGTCTCCCCAGCAATGCAATTACAGATGCCCATGACTGTAGCTGTTCCTGGCTTTTTACGTGGGTATTAGGGAATGTAATATCAGGTACTATCATACCCATAGCTAGCAATTTGCTGACTGTGCCATTTCCTAAGCCCCTTTCTATGCCTTTCATTGCTGTTCTTCTTATTATGTATTTCCATTATATTTGACTGTTGATGAGATCTTGGTTGGTCCCATCATTAGTTAATCATTATAGAGGCACATTTCTAAATGTCTGAACCACTAATTATCTCTTCTTAGATTGAAGTTGTGTGTGTGCACATGAAGGCACATTTTCAATACTCTGAATACTTATAAATATTAACCCTCAAAGTCATCCATAGATGAAAGATTATGACCTTCTTAAGGCCTTTTCCAAACCTGGACATTTCAGATCTATTGGAAAGTGTGTACATATCCCTGCATATGGACAAATTGTTGACAGTTGCATCTCAAAGAATCAGAGTGTTCCAATGGTCCTAGAAGAATCTTATTTTCTAGATGTTCTTTTAGCTCTTTCTCCAGATTCTTGATTGTATCAAGGGGCCACAATGTTAAGAAACTGTAAACAATGATCTCTATGGGCCTAAGACAAGACCTATAAAAATGATCAACAATGGGGGGGTGCGGACAAGCATGTCAGCTAGTGGCAACTTCTGAGATACAGAGTTTTCCCAGCAGCACCAAAGCCTTTCTTTCCTTACCCCAATCCCTCTAGGTTTGGGGATTTATTACTCTCACAAGTCTGCAATTTTCAAGATAACTAGACATCTGGACATCTGGTACAGGGTAAGCTCCAAAGCACTGCAAACTATTCCGTTTTTTTTTTTTTTTTTTACTTTCATAAGAGTCTTACTATGTAGCCCTGGCAGGCCTGGAGCTCTCTGTGTAGATCAGTCTGGCCTGAATCTCACAGAGGCCACCTGCCTCTCCTTCTGAGTACTGGTGCTAAAGGCATGTGCACTACATCTAGCTCTTCAGGCATTTTTGAAAACAAAACTACCTTCTAACATGTGTAAGCCTTTGATTAATTTCCAGAGTTCTGAAAGGTCGCTGCTTCTGCTTTTTTGAAGGAGTAGGGTTTATGAGGCCTTTGTTTTATCATTCTAGAAATTCTTCTGCCAAATAATACCTTCTAAAGCAGCAGTCTAAGCATTTTTAAAATTGTGCAATACTCTTTTGTCAGTTTTCACATAAAATCCCCAAAGTGACCTACAAAGTCTTGTAACACCTGCTTGGCCTCCACCATTAGCATCCTCTCCCAAGCCTACTGCCAATATCTGCAAGAAACCACCATCCTGATGGCCTTTTGCAAAGACATTTTTCCTTTGCCTACAATTGCCTCCCAGACTACACACATTCCACTCCTACCAGGCTAGCTCATGTGACCTCTCAGATCTCCAGGTAAATGTGATCTCCTGGCAGAATTTTTCTAACTTACAGGCAAGATTCAGTCTCCACATCAAGTGTTGGCACATCAAGCCCATCAACATGTGTTCTTCCTTCTTTACCATGACCGTAATGAAATATAATCTGTACAAATATTTTGTTGAAAATTGAGTGTTCTGATGGCTGAGATTTAATCTGGCCCAGAGGGAAATATTCAATAAATGTTTGTTGGAGTGAAAGAGAGGGAAAACAAAAAAAAATGTGTTGTGCAAATGGCTGACTATCAAAGCTGCTCTGCCTAGAGTAGGAGTAAGAAAGAGGAAACAAACATTGGGTACCCAAGTTCTACACGCATTACTGCTTTGACTAGCATGGCTTCACCAAATGTTCAATTTTAGAAAATAAAGAGGATTATGCAATTGCTTAAAAGTACTACTTGCCTAAGGAAAGTCCTTAAATTTTTTTTTGGCAAGTGTGCCCACTCCAGAGGAGCCAAGGTCTTTTGAAAAAGCAGTGTCATTCAAGTCTGAATTTGTGAAAAAAAAAAAAAAAAATTTAAACACCCATGCCCAGGCAACAGAGCCAAAAAATTCTGTGCTAAATTACTATTGGTGCAGCTCTCTACAAACCCTACTATCTCTCTGTTGTGCAGCCAGTATCTTATCTGGACTTTGTGCTTGTCGATCTTATTTTAATCAAAGTGCTGGAGCCCTGAGAGCAGATAAGGGCAATAAGATTTGGAAAAGGGCTGATCAATGATGGCCTCAGGAAAACTGAATGGTAGAGCAGTAACGTGGGTGTGTCTCTCCACCAGAAAAACTAAAGGAGAGGATACTCCTTACATCTGATATGGCAGGAAAAGCCTGTCTCTGGGGAAGAAACAACCTGTTTTCTGCTAATAAACTCCAGGGTCGCTTTGTGGCTGTCTTGATTAATTGGTGAAGATGAAATAACCAGTGCTCGGGGATATATGAGACAGCAAAGGATTGTAAGTGACAGTTTGCTGTTAAAATTCATCAGCTCCAGCAAAGCGCCTTGATTAATGAAGTCACTGTGCTTGCCTCCACCCTGAGTAAGGGGGGAGGGGGGCGGTGGGAGGGAAGGGAAAACAAATTTGCAAGGATGCTCTCACTAAAGAGGTTCTGCACCCGAATTACATTTAATCTCTCTCCACTGTTGCATTCCAAGTACCTTCTCCCTCTCAATTGTTCCCTGGTGCTGCAATTAATCACAGACCCCTGTGAAGCTAAGGAACATGAGGAGGAGGGAAGCACAACAGGCCTTGCCTTCCCAGCTTGTACAGGCTAGAATGATGGGGAAGCAGGGGACCCAGAAGGAGAACTGCTGGGTTATGACCAACCAGAGGAACTTAAAGCGTGATTCTCAGAGTTCAGTCCCAGCAGGCCACAGCTGGACGCCCCAGCTCCCACCCTTGCCTCGGGGAGGAAGTTCTTGGTGCAACATCGCCATCTAGAGCTCACGATGAGAACTGCTCGAAGGCCGTCAGAGTTTTGCAGTGAAATTCTTAGAAAGGAAGGTGGGATATCTTTTTTTACAACACAGGACAATCTTCGCTGGTTTGGGACAGACAGATATCTGGCCCTATTTCCCGATCACCTAGATACTCTACGAAGTGAATAATTAAGATGATCCTGGTATCTGTAAAGTCAAATGTCTAATAGGCCAGAGGTGCGAGTGGAATCTCTGTAGGGTACCATGTCTCTACAGTGCCCCTCGGGCTTATAAACAAGAGCTTGTTGAATGCACACAAAGCTTTTAATGCATATATACATTCCTCAGTACTATAGATAAGGATAATTCAGAAAAGAATTCAAGAATATACTCATTTCCCTATTTCCCCCAACCACAAATGAAGCTTACATCTTTGTCTTATTGATGAAAATAACTGCCCTCCCAACACTCACGAACCATACCATTACTCTCTGAAGATGATGGAGCCAATTTATCAGCAGTGAAGACTGTTAGTTCTCTGAGTGTGGGTCGTGTGAGGAGGTCAGTTGACCTCCCTGGGCCTCCTATCTTTCTTTCTTTCTTTCTTTCTTTCTTTCTTCCTTCCTTCCTTCCTTTCTTTTCATGCCAGTACACTGAAAAAGGTTTGGTGTCAATATGTGCTTTCTGTAATGCTCTAATGGATGATGAAAACTGATAACCTTAAGGAGATTCAATTCTGGACCACTACTGAATACTTAACACAAGGTGCTGGCAATATATGGGCTCCTCATTCTTGGGACTCATCTCTCTCATTGGAACAATAATCAACAGGTTAAAGTGTTTATATGCAAATCTTGGGATTTGAGTTTGTTCAGTAAAAGCCTCCCTATGCTCCTGAAGTTTACAGTATGCTGTCTTCAACAGATGCATGCCATCAGACCTAGCACATTTCCCCCAGTGGGCTGCACATCAAATGGGTAACAGCTCCTGGGAGGATTTAAAGCATGTTTAAGAAATCTTAAATGAAAGGGATTTTTTTCTTTAATCTCTTTATTAAAGCCACCTTGGAATAGGACATGCTTGACAGCATTTCCCCAGACAGAGTGTTAAATATAGCATTCAAACCAGAAAATTACTCATTGATTTGTCCTGTGAAAAGATAAATGTCTATTCAACTCCGTTCTATCCCAGTGCTGACCTTATTGTTTTCAGGAAGTGATCTGAGTGTGTGTCCCTAATGAAGCAGTTCAGCATGTAAATGTTTCAAGCACATGGCGTGGGGCAGGAACAGATCTTGCCAGCCAAATGCAGCAGTCCAGCAGGCCACCTATGGCTCCTGAAAGCAGAGTGCACTGACCAAGTAGACAAGTACCAGTACCCCAGATAACAAGAGCTCAGCAGCCAATGCTCCAGGAGAAAATATACACAGAAAACAAAATCCCGAGCCAAAGAGTGCATAGAAGCAATATCTGATAATTCACTGCCTCAGGAGCTTCTAGGTCCATTATAGTTTCAGCTTTGGCTTAAAGATGGCTTTCATAACAGCAGGTGACTGCCATCTGCAAGACACTATCAGACCACATATGCCTAATAATGCACTCTCATTTTGATCCAGTGTTTTACAGCTCACACAGGGGCACTACATGCCCACTCTCATTTGATTTTCTTAACAACCCTATTAAGCAGGTGGTATGGTACAGGTACCCACTGTACAGGCTGCATCTTGTTCTTCAGAAAGATGTTGTTACAGACCCCTGTATCTGTCTGCTCACTCTGCAAGCATGTATGGATGGGCCTCTCTGCCTCAAGCCCTGAAAGGAGGTGGATAAAAGGGAGTGAGATGGAAGGAAAGGGGGGGGAGCAGAAGTGGCTCAAAAATGATATATATCCATGATTTCAGAGAATTCCTAAGTTCAAAGGTGGTGGTTGACAGACCTCTCTGGACCAAAGCTAACATAAATTAGAGGGAGGAATTCACGATCCTTATGGGAAATGCACAGTGATGCTGACTCTCGGGAGCTTTCTGAATTAAAAAAGAAATGCTTTCAGTTTGACCCTTATGGAAAAGAGGATGCTGGGGAAGTGAGCCTCCTAGGCAGGCACTAAGCCCTGCCTTTGGTCCCCAGTAGGATATAAAACCAGGCCTTATGGTATGCACCTTCTAATCCTAGTACTCAGGAGGTGGAAGCAACAAGATCAGACGTTCTCTTATCCCAGATTGACCTCAAACCCTATGTGTAGCTGAAGAGGGCTTTGAGCTTTTGATCTGCCTGTCTGAAGGGGAAAAAAGGAAAGGAAAAAAAACACTATCATAGCTAGGAAATGATATACACTTTTGAATTATAAACCAGCTGATAAGTTTTTAAATGTTATATTAGTGCTTTTTTACTAAAAGTATTTTGAATATGATCACTGATGCCCTGAAAGGACACAAAGTGATCATTCAATTAATCGGGTAACCAGTGCTTCTGTCTCCTTAACCATGTGTCATTTCATAGGGAGAGGGAATTTTGAGCACTTTTCTTCCATGTCTAGTATGTTTCCTAAATAATACAGCTCTTGACACAGCCCAGAGTTATCTGAGGGAGTCCCAGCGGCCTCAATTGTGTAGATTGCTCATTTTTATGAGGGCCCAGCCCTGTGGCCAGTGAAATCCCTTGGAAGGTGATCCTGGACATGAAGTAGAGGGAGCAAACTGATAAACCCCAATCCTCTAGGTTTCTACCTCAAGTTCATACCTTGAGTTCCTGTTAGACCCTTTCCTCGATGATGGACTGTAAGAGACATTACATTGAATTTCATTTTTGGAATGTAATCCAGTGCTTCTCAATTTCATGTCTGTGCGAAACACTTTGGAACCTTGCTGTAGTGTTGATTTGGGCTCTGAATGCCCTGAGCTGAGATCCAGCATTCATAAGGCAATGCCTGATAACAAGACATGGGTCCTTAGATCTCATTTTGAGTGATAAGATCCAGAGTGACTCTCTAGTTTATTTAAAAAAAAAAAAAAAAGTGGTGTAAAATCAGAGGGGACAGACACTAGCAATAGTGATTTTTGTAAGAAAATAAAGGAAAAATATAAAATACTTTCAATGTTTGAGGACAGATTGGGATTTTGATATAATTCAATAAGGTCTAGCTCATTGATGTCAACTCTGTAGTTCTCAGATCTCCAGGAATATCAAAAAGCATCAGTTGGAATTCTTGAGTTATTATAAATATTCTAAATCTAACAACTGAAAATTCAGCATATACACACAGCTAGGCCTCATTTGTTCATGAAAATGTAGAGTCGTTAATAAAATTTACTATGATTTTGTGTTAGTTTATTCCTCCCATTGCTAGCTTAGCACTTATTAGCTCTGCTTCATTTTAAGATATACAAGTCTGTGACTAATAAAAAGAAGAAAATTAATATTAATATTAATATTCATAAATGCAATCCAAGCACTAGAGACTAAAAAGAAAGTACTTGGTAGTAAAATGTATTGTTGGGAAGTAATTCAAATTTCTTATTTTATGGTATTGTTTTAGTATTAATTTTATCTCTAGCACTTTTGTTTGTCTATTTGTATGGTACATTGTTTTGTGTTCTCTTAGGTCTGTAAATATTAAATAAGCAAAAGTTTAAGAGCAAACTAAAAGAACCAGAAAGAAATCTCTAGTATGCTCACTTCAAGATAATGATAATTCTACTTTGTAAACAAACTATCATGTGTTAAGAACTAACATTAAAATTGCTTCACAGAAAACTTTAAAGTTCTGGCTGAAGATAACTGCTCAGTCCTTATGAGCTCTTAACTGCTCTCATAGGGAACCCAGTTTTTGGTCCCTAGACCCACAGAGTGATTCACAAACATCTGCAACTCCAATTCCAGAGGCACCTATGTCTCATATCTCCCAGAGCTCCCGCATGCATATGATATACATACACTCTCGGGCATATACACATATACATAGAAAATAAAAATAATATTTGTATGTGAGCTTATGTTTGTGTACACATGTATGTATGCATGTGTCGTCAGAGGCTGATATCTGTAAGAATGAGGAGTCTTCCAGGTTCGGTCGATACCCCAAGAACTCAATGTCCAGTCCAGTTGCTGCAAAAATGCAAGAGGCTTTAATGAATAGGAACCGTTTGTGCAAATGGACTCCTTCAGCATGCAGGCTAGAGAGAAGCCCCCTCCCCTGGGCCCAGGTGTTTTTAAAGGCAAACCCACAAGCTTAGGGAGGGGGTGGGACCCTCTGTCCATTGAGTAAGTGACCCTTGGAGGCTGGATGGTCTTGCTATTAGGGTCAGCAGACCTTAGGGCTTCAGGTGTGCTAATTAATCTTGTCTGGGCAAACCAGGGTTACAGCTATCTCTTTGTTTCCTAAGGCCCCTATTTACCACCTGTTGACTCACAGGAAAGAAGGGGCAGTGTGAATTCTTCTTATCTCAGGGCCTTGTGAGAGGAAGCTAGCAAATTCCAAGGAACAGATATTGATTTCCAGATTAGTCCATCATTAACATTACTTTTTAGGTCTTTCACATCAAGTGTATTTCTCTTTCACTTCCCAGCTAAGAGTGTGAGAGAGGGTATCTCACAAGTTCAAAAAGACTGCCTGTCTAGCAAGACTGAGGACGAACCCGTCAGCTTTCTCAGTGCTCACATTACAAGGGTATCAGGACATGCTTGACTTTTTTGTAAGGATGCTGGTGATATATAACCTGGTCCAAATACTTACACAGCAAGAATCTTCCCCTAAAAAAGGATATTTTATGGGAAAAATATCTAAGCCTTAGAAACATGCAGTAACTAGCCCAGAGACACACAGCAAGTAAAAGGATTGTCAAGCAACTAAGCCCAAGTCAATGTCCCAAACCATAAAATCCCAATCCAAAAATAAGATTTCACAATCTAAAAATGCTGTTAGAGTATAGCCTCTCCATATCATATGTCTTAACATGGAAGGAAAATTACTTGCTTATTTATTTATTTACTTGAACCAATGCTCATTGCAAAAGTGTCCGTGAAGCTGAGAGAAATATAAATGGACCCCAATGTTCTCAGCAGCTACCAGCATGCTAGTGTTTCTCCTAAAGACCTTGGCCCCTCCCTCCATCAGGCACACAAAGGAAAAGACAGTCAAACTACAAAAGCCCTGGTGAGAATGCAAGCTGAATTCCCTGCATTTGCCCTAAGGGTACCACAGAACAAACACAAGTTTAGAATGAAATAAATCTAGATCTAAACTTGATCCCCCATAAGTGTCTTCTGACCACTGACAGTTCACGGACTTTGCTGAACCATTTTATTATCTGATCAAAGAGGAATAAAACAGGATTTTTCACTGGATGGTTGTGAGAACTAAATCACTCTTTGTAAGCAGAGCCCACAGTACATGTGAAGCACCAAACAAATACATCAGTAGCCCTGTGCAGACCAGCTGCTTCCCACATCGTGTTTGGCTTGAATCTGCAAAATCATAGGCTTCCAATAGACTATCTATTTGACCCTGGATAATCCATAATGCAAAATCTCAGCATTTGGTTACCTGGCCCTAGTTCAGGTTATCATACTATTAAGTCTGATAACCACAGATGAATGATAAAATATGTCATCAAAACAAAAGTTGTGTTGTAAAGACTACAATTATAGCCAGAGTAAATTTGCTGTGACTGACCAGAAGGAAATGATCTTACTTCAGTGGGAGGGAGTCGGTCTGGTAAACCCTCCTGTGCCACATTCTTATTACTCCTACTGGAAAAGTAAGATTTACAAGATACAAATACGCAGAAAAATTCAATTGTCTCTGCCAGCTGTTAATCCAAATTAAGAAAGCAGGAAAATGGAGTGACTCTAATGTCAAGCTGGTCAGACTGTGACATCTCAGAGACTAGTAAAGGATAGGCAATGGAAAGTGGCAAAATGCTTGTATCTTTAATAATAGAGAACAATGGTTTTTCTCAGGGAATTATAAAATAGAAAAGAAACTTAGGAGGAGAAAAAAATCCCTGACTTTAATTTTTCATATCTCTCAATGCTCTGTGAAGCACATGATATTGCCAAGTCTGCCATTCTATTCAGATTCTCTTTGCATAGCCACCCAGACCTCCTGTGTTCACAAAGACTTACAAACACTGATTTTTAGCATCACCAGTGAGGGACTTTTTATTCTGCTCCCAAAGAACACATGTGTGAAATGAGTTCTGCAAGCTAACTCAAGTCCATCCCAGCTGGGTCCTTTCTCCTGCTGCAAAGGCAAGCCTTCAGAGGCAGACTGGACCTCAGCAAATCAACTGTCACGATATAGCCTTCACTTTCTGGAAAACCTGCAGAGTTCTGCTGCCATCTAGTACTTGCAATGACAGAAAAAGAACTAGAGTTGGCAATAATAATGGCATTTAAGGTTGAAGAGGACAAACCACAAGGAAACTCTAACTCTTTTCTCAAGATTGTGAAACACTGGCAAATCTTCCAGGCTATGACTTAGTTCCCTAGCTCAGCCTCATTGCAGTAGTACATCTTTATGCTTGAAATATTGGTCAAGCAAAATTCTTGCTTCTCAACTAGCAATGATCCCTCTTATCCCACAGAGGGAAAGATAGGATCATCAAACTACCTTCCCTTGACTGTGATTTCTCATTATGCTTCTAAGGCATGTGGCCTTTCTAACTTTTTATGTGTCATGGTGAGTTCCTTGCATGAGATGTTCTATACATTTTTGGTCTTTGGGAATTCAATGTGTAATACTGGGCATGTATTAATACTGTTGGTTGAGCAATAAATGTATGATAGAATAAACAAAGGAGCAAAAAATGAAGGAAGCCATTTCCTGCCTGGTCTGTCATTAAAAGGCTAGTGTAAACTTATTAGTTTATACTATTTAATGAGTTCACACTTCATGCTAGCAACAAGCTAAGTGCATTGTATACAATCTTCTGTTTTCATCTTCACACTACCACTGTGCGATAGCAAGAATTATTAGTTACATATCAGCAGGAAAGAAAAATAATTAGAGTCTCAGCAAACAGAAAATATTGCACAAGGCTGCACAGCTAGAAAGTCACAGGAAGATTGACATAATATCCTTGTGGTTCTCAGCATCTGAGTAAAGGATTGGGATGCTCAGATTGTGCATTTTGGGTTCTTTGTTCAGCATCCTGATGCTGTTCATCCATTCACTGATCCATACATTTGTATCTACTCAATAAGTATTTATTTAGAGTATACTTTTAAACTCAGATCTGTGTTAGACTCTAGAGGATAGAAAAAGTAAAAGTAAAGTACAATAAAAAAAGGTGAACAGCATTCCTCATTTTCGAAGAGCTTAGAGTTTAATAAGAATTATAATAACATAGAGCACGATATATAAGTTTAGCCCCTCCAGAACTGTGAAAAGTAATAAAAATTAAGCAAGAAAATTATCACCACCACCACCTTTTCCAAAGCAATGCTTTTGTCTCTTTCCATCTTCTAAATAACTTATCCCTACCCTACCATCCACACAATACCAAGAAGCAATCCATCTCTTATTGCTTAAATCTGCATTTTGCTCCCAGTACTGCCAACTCTAAACCCTTTTGTACATTCTCATTGTAAAGTTAAAACTCTCCGTTATTTTTATTATTATCATGCTATAATCATTCTATTCTTTTAGCTCCAGATTTCCCTTCTGCTTATTCTGTGACTTCTGGTTGTGTACACACACCACTTTGTAAATCCATCTTGCCCCTTCTACCTCTGATTCAGGCACTTTGACCAAGGGTTAGCCATCTTTGTAATCATTTAGAACTCTTCTAAATCATTAAGCTTTATATAAGTATCTCCTTTCTTGCATTTTCTGTCAGAAATTATTAAGTTATTCTAAATGGAAACTAATTACTTACATATCAGCCTTGTGAATGAACATCTTAGTAGCCACAGTAGTTGCTTATTTATCTTTCTGCCCTCCTCACTGTCTCTCACAGGAAAATGTAGTTTAGACTCTGAATGTCTGCTAAAATGAATAGACATGTTGGTTTGGGGTAACATGTACTAGTTCAAACATCCTTTCAATTTATCTGTGAGACTATAATCTTTGAGTGATTTACCTTACTATAGTTCCCAGTATGGTTATTGTATATAGTAAAGCCTCAAAAAAATGACTGTTAATAAGGAAAAAGATGTGATTTCATAGTACAAGTGATACATCTTCTCTATTAATTACTTCAATCTTTAATTAAATCTGAAGTCGGTAGCAATTCACCAATCTCAGCATGTGGTTGTTCTCTCCTTTTCAGGCTCTTTTTGTACTTTCCACATTCAAGTCACAGAAGTAGACAAGTCATAAATGCATAACATTTTCCCCACTCATGGTTGCAAGAGAAAACTTCCCCAATAAAATATTGGCTAGGGTTTTCTCTACCATTACTTGGGCTAATGATTAACTAAAGATGTGAGATAAAAAAATTGATGGTAAAGAAAACCACACTCTCAATGATGCCTGTCCCTCAGATGTAATTGTTCTCTTGTCTATTTTATAGTTTAGTTGTGCTGTGTGATATTGGAGTAAACACCCAATTCATTCTTATTGGGTTTTGTTTCTTTATTTCCAGGAAACTTTTTTGTCACTTGCTTTCAAAAGAGTCTTAGGGGTTGCAGAGACTATTCTGATAACAGATACAGGTGTTTAAAGACTCAAAAGAAAGTGAACAGGGATAAATAGTATTAAATTTCACATCAGGACTATAGACTTTATTTACATCACACTATAGAGATTCAAACAGTAAGAAAACAGAAGCCAATAATTCAGAGGTTAATTGACTGCTTAGACAATTCATGAGAAATTATTAAAAGAGAAAAGAAGGAAACTATTAACCATGTAATATGTTAGTATATAAAAAAATAATAATGAGTGGCCCTATAGAATTTATGGTGGACAGAAGATGGTGGATGATAATATAGAAACATATTAGAGTCCAATGTCTCCATGAAATAGCTTCCTTGCTCCCACCCACCCTCCTTCCCTTTCTTTTTTTTTTCATTTCTTTCTCTAGCCTGTATTTCTTCCTGATTTCAGCTCTATTCTCTCCTCTCTCTCTCTCCCTCCCTCCCTACCTCTCTCTCTGTCTCTCTCTCTCTCTCTAACACACACACACACATATTCACCTAATACTTATATATAGAATCTATTATGTATGTATGTATGTATACATATATTCTATCATGTACAAGGTCTACCACTTAATGCCAAAATTGTGGAGAATAAAGACATTTTCTTCATTCAAGGAACATCTGATAGCAAAGTTTCGGAGAAGAAAGAGGCACAACAACTGAAAGGTAGAGGGCTGAGAATGCTGAAAACATGGGTAAAATTTGCCAAGGAGAGTGCTCCAGGTAGGAAACAGCATTCCATGAAGAGGCAATTATAGGTGCAAAGTCATGGTTACCTAATGAAGCATGATTTATCCCAAGGAGACAGAGATTCTCCCCAGCACATGTTTCAGTGGATTAAGTACAAGTAAATTAACTATGATAATAAGTCCTCTGATGTAAACTGACTATGTTAGATTTTTACCAGCATGACAAAAATACTTTAGCTAAGTTGACTAAAGGAAGAAGCATTCATTTTGGTTCATGGTTTCAGAGACTTTATCCTGTCACACAGAGGAAAGTATTATATCTTATATCACAGCATCCAGAAAGCAGAGGCAGACACAGAGCACACAACAGCAGCTGATTTTCTCCTTTTTGTGTCATTGTTATTGTTGTTGTGCACTTTCCATTTTGTTTGCTTGGTTTTGGATTTTTTGGTTTTTGAGACAGCTACTCTGTAGCTCAGACTAAACACAATTTCATAGCAATTTTTCTGCCACTATAGATTTCACTAAATTAAATCACGACCTATAGCTTGGCCTTCTCTTTCTTCATTATTTATTCCATTAATCCCCTCAACCCAAATTTAAAGCTGGTGGGTCTTCTCCATTTAAGTAATTAGCTGGAACTGGCCCCTTTACCCTGTGCCCTACGCGGCCCACTGTCCTGCTACTCTGGTTGAGCACTGGGACAGACAGTGGAGCCAACAGTCCACCCTAATTCAGGGACTTCTCGAAGCAACTCTGAACAAAGGAGACCTGCCTTTCCATGAGAGACTACCCGTAATTAACACCTGCTTGGTCTCTGACCTCCACCTCCAGTCCTCTGCTGGAGTCCGGGCCCCTCCCAGAGACCTGCCTATCTCTGCTGGACCACTCTGAGTTTCTGCAGGCATTTTCTACTGGATCCTCATCCCTGATCCCGTCCCTGGGTCCCTGTCTGCAAAGAGAACTCCTATAGCGCTTGCACCACCCAGAGCTACAGATATTGAATCTCTTACCCAGATAAGCCCACCGGACAAGTACCATAGAGAGAGGGAGAGACCCCACCAACACCTACTGGAAGAAGCTATGGGAAGACAGCAATACAAGAAAACACCTAACAACAGAAAGAAAAGTATGACACCACCAGAAACGAGGAAATCTACACCAACTAGAATGGAACACAACAACAAAGCAGAGGAAGCAGAAGGGAACGACTTAAAAATTACCATCATAAAAATGATAGAGGCCCTCAAAGAAGATGTGAGAAAATCCCTTAAAGAAATGTAGGAAAAAACAAACAAAAAAGTGGAAGAAATGAACAAATTCCTTAAGGAAAGTAAAGAAAGTACAGAAAGCCAAGAAAAAACAATTAAGCAAGTGAAGGAAACAGTCCAAGACTTGAAAACTGAAATAGAGAAAATAAAGGCAACACAAATCAAAGGAATGCTGGAAATAGAAAAACTGGGCAAAAAATCGGAAATTACAGACGCAAGCATAACCAACAGTTTCAAGAGATGGAAGAGAGAATCTAATCTCAAGCGCAGAAGATAAACTAGAAAAAATAGATTGATTGACCAAAGAAAATCATAAATCCAACAAATCCTTAACACAAACATCCAGGAAATGTGGGACACAATGAAAAGGCCAAACCCAAGATTAATAGGCAGAGAGGAAGGTAAGGAAACCCAACTCAAAGGTGCCAAAAACAAATTCAACAAAATCATCTAGGAAATCTTTCCTAATCTGAAGGATATGCCCATGAAATTACAAGAAGCATACTGAACCCCAAATAGGCTGGAGCAAAGAAAAAAGACCCCTTGACATATAATAATCAAAACACCTAGCATATAAAATAAAGAAAGAATATTAAGAGCAGTGAAGGAAAAAGGACAGATAACATATAAAGGCAGACCTATCAAAATTACACATGACTTCTCCATGGAAACCCTCAAGGCCAGAAGTTCTTGGATAGATGTTCTACAAGTATAAAGAGACCATGGATGCCAGCCTAGGCTACTATGTCCAGCCCTACAGGAAGTATTGGAAGGAAAACTCCAATACAAGGAAGGTAACTACACCCACAAAAATGTAAGCAACAGATAATCTAACTACACCAGAAACCAAGGGTAAAGCAGAACAAATATATTCACAATACCACTGCCAATAACAAACCTAAAACTAACTAGCATCAATAATCAGTGGTCCTTACTCACCCTCAACATTAATGGTCTTAACTCACCTATAAAAAGACACAGCCTAACAGAATGCATCCTTCTGCTGCATACAAGAAACACATCTAAGCTTCAAAGATAGACATTACCTCAGGGTAAATGATTGGAAAAAGATTTTCCAATCAAATGAAACCAAGAAGCAAGCAGGCATGGCTATCCTTTTTTTTTTTTTTTTTTTTTTTTTTTTTTTTTCTTAATAACCAAGTCCATTTAAATGAAAACAAACATTTATATTTGGGAATCTGGGTGTCGTTCTTTCCAAACTACTTCATGCTGGTAAGGGGCACTGTCATGGGGGATTCAAAGAATATGCAGAAATCCTGGCTGTAGACTGCAAGACTGCTTTGTCCACCTGTTTTAAATGTGGGATCACCTGGTACTCTGTTTCACCGGTCTGGCTTGATCAAACCACATTAGCCTGGAAGGAATCCACCACCTATACTTTTCTGTGGAAACTAAAATAGAAATCCTTTTCCCTAGTAACTTGTCCTTGAACTTAAATTTTGGAGTCAAAGAATTTTATATTTACTTTTATTTATTATTAATTTATTATTTTACATGTCGATCCCAGGTCCCTCTCCCTCCCTCCCTCCATATTTCCCTCACTTTTACCCTCTCTGCCCTCTCACATGCACCCTAAACACCCTCCCCTCCCATCCACCCACCCTAATTCCATTTGTAGGGGAAGGCAATCAAGTTGGGGTCATGTAGATGTGACAGGTCATGTGAAGTAGGGACTAGGGCTTCTCTCCTATCTCTAGGTTAAGGCAGTTATCCCTCCATAGGGGATGTGTTAGTGAATTGGATGAGGGTGTGTAGAAGACTGCAGATAGACCCATGTCTGTTGCCATGCACAAAACTCAAATCCAAATGGATCAAAGACCTCAACATAAAACCAGCCACATTGAACCTCTTAGAAGACAAAGTAGGAGGTACTCTTGAACAAATTGGTATAGGAGACTGCCTCCTGAACATAACTCCAGTGGCACAGACACTGAGAGCAACAATTAATAAATGGGACATCTTCAAACTTAGAAGCTTCTGTAAGGCAAAGGACACAGTGGACAAGACCAAATGGCAGCCCACAGACTGGGAAAAGATTTTCACCAATCCTATATCCGACAAAGGGCTGATCTCAAAAATATATAAAGAACTCAAGAAACTAGTCAACAAAACACCAAATAACCCTATTAAAAAACGGGGTACAGAACTGAAGAAAGAATTCTCAATAGAGGAAATCAAAAAGGCCGAAAGACACTTAAGAAAGTGCTCCACATCCTTAGCTACCAGGGAAATGCAAATCAAAACAGCTTTGAGATACCATCTTACTTCTACCAGAATGGCTAAAATTAGAAACACCAATGATGACTTATGTTGGAGAGGATGTGGAGAAAGTGGAACACTCCTCCACAGCTGGTGGGAATGCAAACTCATACAGCCATTTTGGAGATCAGTATGGCGGTTCCTCAGGAAAATGGGAATTAGTTTACCACAGGACAAGCAATCCCCCTCTTAGGCATATACCCAAAAGATCCACATCCATGCAACAAAGACGTCTGTTCAACTACGTTCATTGCAGCACTATTTGTAATAGCAAGAACTTGGAAGCAATTCTTCAATCAATTGAAGAATGGATAATGAAGATGTGGCACATCTACACAATGGAATACTACTCTGCAGAAAAAAATATAGGTATCTTGAAATTCGCAGGCAACTGGATGGCACTTGAAGAAACTATCCTGATTGAGGTAGCCCAGTCACAAAAAGAGGAACATAGTATGTACTCACTCATATATGGATTTTAGACCTAGATCAAAGGATCACCAGCCTATAATTCACACCACCTGAGGAACTAGGATACAAGGTGTATTCTAAGAGATTCATATATAGTCCCTCACAGAACCAGGAAGGGACCAGTCCCCCAGAGCACAGGGGAAGTGGGGGGGGGCAGTGAATGTAGAGACATGTATGAGAAAACAAGTGGAAGGAAAGGAATACAGGTACCACCAGGAAGTTTGAGCCAGGTTAGGAATAGAAGACAGGGGGGAGAGAGAGAGAGAGAGAGAGAGAGAGAGAGAGAGAGAGAGAGAGAGAGAGAGAGAGAGACAGAGAGACAGAGAGAGAGAGAGAGAGAGAGAGAGAGAGAGAGAGAGAGAGAGAACATAAAAGAGGGAGCCAGTATTGGTTTGAAGATAAAATTGAACACAAAAAAATGTCTAGAGAACTACAAGACTGCAGCCAACTAACAATTTGAGCATCAGAGCAAAGGATACCATAAATGCCCTTCCTGGATAGTGAGATCAACAACTAACTTATCCATGGAGCCCTCAACTAATGCCTGTTGGAAACAGGAGCAAACACCCATACATAAACAATGAGTCAAACTAGAACCCAGTTGCAGATGGAGAGGACAAGACCAGGCTGCAGAAATACATAGAGAAAGCTTACCTGAACAAGGAGGAACTAATGGGCCACCAGTCTGATAGCTGGGAAGCCAACATGGTACTGACTCAGAGCCCCCTGAATATGGGTCTCAGCCAGAAGGACTGAGCAGTCAAAGGGACCTCAGACAGTGGAGCCAGTATGTATCCCTGGTGCACAAAAGGACCTTGCAAACACATATCCCATGGAGGGATAACTGCCTTAACCTAGAGATAGGAGAGAATCCCTAGTCCCTACTTCACATGACCTATCAGATCTACATGACCCCAACTGGATGGCATTCCCCTACATATGGAATTGGGGTGGGGGGGATGGGAGGAGAGGGTGGTTAGGGTGCATGTGAGAGGGCAGAGAGGGTTAAAGGGAGGGAGGGAGTGAGGGAGCGAGGGATCGAGGGAGTGAGGGAGGGAGAGGAAACTGGGGTCGACATGTAAAATCATAAATTAAATAAAAATAATGCTTTAAAAAATTAAATAACCTTATTATTATGACATTCGGGTGATTTCCCACAAAGATACACAGGGCAAAAGAGCTTCTTTTCTCTTATTTATTGGTTTAATTTGTGGTATGGATTACTGGGCTTCATCGATGTAACATGATTTATACACAAGTGTAAGTCTCATAAAGGCCACTTTCCTCATGTGCACTTCCAACAAAGATGATTTTCTTCGCACCCTGATCACAGAAACAAAGCAATGTGCAAACATTCTCAGCTGTTCCCTGTACTACTGCGAAATACTACTGCGAAATTAGGAGGTGGCAAAAATTTAGTGTTTTTTTTCAACTTTTGATTATTGTTAAAAGATAAACCAGCTCATTCTGGTAAAGGTTATTTTATTTACCTACTAAAGAAGTTGACTGAAAGTTCATTCTTTCCAAGATGCTTAAAAAAAAAAAAATACAAAAATAAAAACTTCCCCCAGTCAGCTTGCCTTCCTCTGAAAGATATTAGCAACATCCTTCAGAAAATTATCCACAGAAAATCACTTACCTTCTCTAATTTGAGGAATGTTTACTGTTCTTACTGTTACAGGCAATTATGTTAGTAGACTAAATAGGTGTGCCTCTAAATTAAGTAATTTGATAGTATTAAAAAGCCCCATCTTCTCCACAAGCTCTTCAAGAGAGCCGTGATTATTCAGAGTTTTCTGAATATGCATGTAACATGAAAGACAAACAACTGAATCCAGGTATGCAACAAGGAGCATCTAATGCCTACAGGTTTTCAGTTATGATGATGCTAACATCCAGTTTTCTCTTTTGGGCCTGTGTACTTTGTAAGAAAGGTGACAGAGTCAGGGAATAAAAGATCCAGCTTTTTAACTAAACCAAAGCAGCATTTTTAGAGATTCTGAACATTTGGCAAGAAGAAAGAAGCAATAAATTATAGAAATGTACTGTGAATAACAACTTTAATATTTAAAAATTCTTCCTACAGGAATTTCACATCTCTCCAGGTCTCAGTGGGCAGGCTAATGGGACCTGATTTACATAGTTCTGTGCCTTATTCCCCAACACCCACTTCACATTTATGGATTTTTTTCATCTTGCAAATGTGAACTATGGATCGTCTTTCAGATCACCAGGTGTGAATCTTCATAATATTACCAGGTAGAAAGTCTTGGTCACTGGAAACCCATACAGAAATATGCTATACTGAATAATGAACACACTATCTGATGCTTGCACACACACACACACACACACACACACACACACACTTCTTTATTGTTTGCTTTAAAAATCAAGCTTAAAAGAAGGTGGTGAAAAAAATAAGCCTTATAAAATAAAATACAAAATAAGGATATGAACAACCAAGATACTTGTATAAGGTTTTGACATTGATTGGAAATAAATTGTACATAAATTGCAGTAAAGATGGAAGGTCAATAACTGATGAAAGCAAACAAATGCTTTCAGAATGTATGTAGTTATTATACGGCATACATACTTATACATACACATACAAACAAATCTCTCTTCCCACGACTTTCTGGTCTCCCTCTACCCTCTCTTCTCACCCCCTTCTTTCTCTCTGAGGAAGTAGTTTGGAAAGCAGTGCTGACGATTCTAGATGATATCTAAGTCTAAGTGCCTACATAAAGCTAAAGGAAGGCATGGATGTCACCAATCAAGCAACTACTCTGTACCAGACTTGGAGCCCAGCTGGTATTTGTGACAGAATGTAAATTGCACTATATCATTTACTTCCCTCACCATTGTGAAAATGCACTGCTGTTGTCATTTGACAGAAACCAACATTGCTCCAAAATAAACTCTTCACGTGATGCTACACTTATGGCTAGGAGTTACAGATGTTAAACAGATATCCACAGCAGAGCTCGTTCCTTTAATCCTTTACAATTATAAAGCAATTCCACTTCATAGTGTTCCATTCTCATTTTTAACAAGTATCAGTCACAGAAATTAGATCCAGATATTAGAAGCAGATATTAATTTCCATGTATTTATAAAAGGAAAAGCTAATCCTTAGCAAAATTAAACAACTTGCCTAAATTCTCATAGCATATGCAAAGGGGATAAGAATTCAAATATGCTTACCAGTAAATCAGTTCTGCATGAAGAATGTCTTGATTCTTAACATCAGCCTCGTGCACCACATAAGTCCATGAATAGGCATCAGGGTCACTAGTCTCTTCTTCAGTTCAGAGCTGTAACATGTACCAGATATTTTGGGGACTGTATGTATTAGTTCTGTAGAGTAATTTGATTTTCTGTTAATGTCTGCAAGGTTGCTTTGAGAACAAGATCACTAAATGTGAGTGGGCTGTGGGATAGTCTCTGGAAAAATTGGGTATATGAAAGGTGTTGAAGGGATCTCAGAAGAGAACAGTTAAACAAAGTTAATGGGTAAAGGAAGAGGGTTCATTGGGGCTGTCAACCCTGAGGGTCTCCAGAACAAAATCCAGCCTTGGATGATCCCCCTAAAAAGACTGAATTACAAATTTCACTCATTTGTCCTTTTCCCTGCGTACATACCCTGAAGTGAAAGAAGAAAAATGAACTTTCATATCCATGCCCCACGCATGCATTAATTAAAACCCAGTGTATGAGGGGAAAGCAAAGAAGGACTGTGAACTCACAGGCTCTTCAGCTTGCATAAGCCTGCAGGCAAAGCAGCACAAACAAGCATAGAGCATCTGAGGATACATAACAGGGACAAAGCCAGAGGCAGGAAATGGATTTTGGGTGACAGTTTGGACAACAGAAGATAGGGAATCTAGGTGAAATCATTTCATTATTACTGTTTTGTATTAGAAATGAAGTGACAAGTTCCTTCAAGTGATTAATTTCCAGATACACTGCAGAAGATTCAGACACTGTCTGTGAGCCCAAGATAGAATTCACCATAGGAGCAGGACCAAAATGAGACTTTCCGGTCACAGGGAGCTATACATTGCAGACCATAGGCTGAGAGCTTTCTGAGGCCACCTACATCAGTTTTAGGCATTGTTCTTAGTCTAGCAGACACATCCAGCTGCTGTGATTTACGGCAGATGAGAAGCTCTGAAGCAATGTTGCAAACAGAGACCGGGAGACGAGAGGCTCTTTCATCACATTAATAAATTCATGCTCCCAGATTCATTTAAGCCTGTGTTTTTAATTCTCCACCCCTTACCTAATACAATTAAGGCCTGAATTAATTACAAAAGGGGTAAACAAAGAGACATATTGCTTCACAGAGTTGTAATCTCAAGCTCACCTCCCTACATTAATACTACTTAACAAATAGATCTCCAGCTCAGCCATAAAAAAATTAATCTCCCCTAATTTTCTAGTTCCAGCTGGCCTTCTTCAATAATTCTTGCAAAAAATTGTCTGTTTACTTCTGTTTCACCCTTTTTCTTTGTATATATCATATCTTAAAGGCATGAAAGTAGAAGATTACATAAAGAGCAAGCCAGTAGACACATGGAGGGATTTTTGTTTTTCTTTGTTTTCTTTATTCATTCTTTCTTTTTTACTGAAATGAAAATGGAGAACCTCAATACATCCTAATGAAAATGCATTCACGCTTGACTTAATGGAACATCAGTTCAATAGCCTTTAATTTTGCAGGTGTAGTCACGATAATAGATTGTCTCAAATTTGGGTTGCTTAGATTTATTGCAGATATGCTAGTTCTGAAAAATGCACAAAACCAAAAGGCATATTGTAAACTTGGAAAATCAAACTGCCATTGGAAGATTTAGGTTGGTAAAATTCATCCAGAGGACAGAAATCCTGTTTGAAATAAGTATCCATCAAGTCTTCAGTTTCAGGTTTGAACTTGACTATCTGGGTTCTTTCTCACAGGTTACTCAAAGTCTGTAAATCCTTCTTCCCTGAATGTAATGGGGGAGATGGCATTATTCACCCTATAAAATTACTATATTCTATGAGGTTGCTTAGGAAAGTGGGAAAGTGTTCTTGGAGCACTAACCAAAAAAAAAAAAAAAAAAAAAAAAAACAGAAATCTTTCCAAATAACTCTGACCATTCTTTACCTTTTAATCCAGAGTCAATTCTCAGATTTGACATTTTTGGGAAAGCATTTTTTTAAATTTTTTAAAATTTATTTATTTTTCTTATTTTACATATCCATCCCAGTTCCCTCTCTGTCCCTCCCTCTCTTCCACACTCCCATGTCCCCCAACCACCCTCCCATCCCCCCATTTGCACACTCCACATGCAGGATGATGCATTCCTGGAGGGGTCATCTAAATTTGTCAAATGATTTGGAGTAGGGTTTAAGCCCTCCCTTCTGCCTCTAGGTTAAGGGAATATTCCTCCATGTGGGATGTGCCCCGAAAGTCCTTTTGTACACCAGGCATACATCCTGGTTCCACTGTATGAGGTCCCTTAGACTGCCCAGGCCTTCTAACTGAGACCCCTATTCAAGAGGTCTGAGTCAGTCCAATGCTGGATTCCTAGCTATAAGTCTGGGAACCCATTAGGCCCCCTTCTTCAGGCAAGCTATCTCTGTGGGTTTCTGTAGCCTGGTCTTGTCCTCCCTCTCTGCATCTGGATTCCAGTTTGGCTCAGTGTTTATTTGCGGGTGTCGGATTCTGTTTCCATCAGCTACTAGATAAGGGCTCTATGATAGTGGATAAATTAGTCATCAATGTCATTATCATGGAAGGGCATTTATGGTAGCCTTTTTGTTGTGCTCATTTTGTTAGTTGGGGTGAGTCTTGTAGGTCTCTGAACATTTCTCAAGAGTCACTTTTCTCTTGAAACCTATAATGGCTCCTTCTTTTATGGTATCTCTCTCTCTATCTTTCTCCTTTTCTCTCTCTTTTTCTATCTCATCTATTTCTCCCCTGACTCAATCTTCCTAGTCCCACATGCTTTCCTCTCTCTCTTCCTCTTCTCTTTCTCCTAGGTCCCTCTCCACTGTCCATCCCCCAATATGCTCCGGAGATCTTGTCCCTTTCCCCTTCTGTGAGGGACCTTATATGAATCTCCTAAAATCCTCCTTGTATTCTAGTTTCTCTGGTGGTGTGAATTATAGGCTGATGATCCTTTGCTCTATGTCTAAAATCCATATATAAGTGAGTACATACTATGCTCCTATTTTTGTGACTGGGTTACCTCATTCAGGTTGGTTTCTTCAAGTTCCATCCCTTTGCCTGTGAATTTTAAGATCCCATTGCCCCCCACCCACCCCCCCCCCACACACACAGAGTAGTATTCCAGTGTGTAAATGTGCCACATCTTCTTTATGCATTCTTCAGTTGAGGGGCATCTAGGTTGCTTCCAGTTTCTTGCTATTACAAATAATGCTGCTATGAATATAGTTAAACACATGTCTTTGTTACATGGATGTGGATCATTTGGTTATGTCCCTAAGAAGGGGATTTCCAGGTCCTGTTGTAGACCAATTCCCATTTTCCTGAGGAACCACCATATTGATCTCCAAAATGGCTGTACAAGTTTGCACTCCCACCAGCAGTGGAGGAGTGTTCCCTTTCTCCACATCCTCTCCAGCACAAGTTGTCATTGGTATTTTTGATTTTAGCCATTCTGGTAGGAATAGGATGGCATCTCAGGGTAGTTTTGATTTGCCTTTCCCTGATAGTTAAGGATGTTGAGCACATTCTTAAGTGTCTTTCAGCTTTTTTGATTTGATGTATTGAGAATTCTCTATTTAGTTCTGCACCCCATTTTAATAGGGTTATTTGGTGTTTTGTTGACTGGTTTCTTGATTTTTTTTGTATATTTTGGAGATCAGCTCCCTGAGACTGCTTCCTGACCATAACTACGGTAGCACAGACACTGAGCTCGACAATTAATAAATGGGACCTCCTCAAGCTGAGAAGCTTCTTCAAGGCAAAGGACACAATTGAAAAGATCAAACAGCAGCCCACAGACTAGAAAAAGATGTTCACCAATCCTACATCTGACAGAGGAAAAAACTTTTAAAATACTGTAACATTCCATCTACCTCAGGGGTAGATAATGGGTGATTCTTTTTATTTCTATTTATTATTTGAGAATTTTATACAAATATATAACTTATTATAATCATATGCACCTCCTTATTTTTCTCCCTCCAATTCTTTCCTGAATGCTTCTCCCAACCTCATGCTCTCTCTATTCAATTTATATTCCACTATATTCAAACAGTACTGTCTGTATGTGCATAGGTTGAATGAGGCTATCCTCTGGAGCATGCACAACCCACTAGTGGTCTCATCCCTAAAAAAAGTGACAATGACTCCCCCATTTGCCATCAACTGCTGGCAGCTTCTCAGGTATGAATGGAACCTCTTTTGTACCTAAGTATAATATATATATATAAAATCACCCCTATGCCAATGGTTATGGAATATCAAGAAGAGGAGGCAGAATGTAACATGAAACAGTTTGAGGAGTGCTATGAAATGCTGGGCTATTACATTCATGAACCCAGAGTGTCTGTGGTTACCTGAACAATGCCTGCATAAAATCGAGTCAGCTAAAATCCCAACAGAATTCTTAAAAGTCACTATGTGGAAGGGAGCCATGGGTGTAGTACAGTATCAATGGAAAAGTAATTGTTGGGAAACTTGTGGCAGATAGATTGTCTAGTGTTAACCAATGTTAGTTTTCTATTATTGCATAATAGACTACCACAAATTTTGGCATAGTTTCAAACAAAACAATATATTACCTCACTATTCAGTGTAAAATGTTAAATGTTTTTTTGTCTGGTAGTAGCTAAGGTTCATATCCTCAAGGAAGTCTCCAGATATTGGGAGGGCTAGTTTACCAGGAGATTTCCCTGCAATGGATTCTACTTTTACATTGATTTGTGATCTTTTCAATATTTATTTCATTTTAGACATGAGATAGGCTCTAGATTCATTTTATCTTTGGAATGAGGTGACCATCAGTATTGGATTCTATAGAAGCCATCATCAGTTCACCATGTTGGCTTATCCAACATGCCCACTTACTTCATCAGATGTCTAGGTATGATGTGCTGAGGTGGGATCATATGGATATAAGATAAGCATGGGAGAGGTTTTAACATATACTGTGGTGGTTAATATTGATGGTCAACTTTATAGGATCTAAAATCACCAAGGACCCAAACCTCTGATCATGTATGAAAGGGAGTTTATAGACTCAGTAAATTTATATGTGGAGATGCAGCATAAATGTGGGTTCTATCATTCCATGGACTGGAGTCCTGGACTGAATAAAGAAGAGTCAATCAGCTAAGTACCAGTTTTCATGTGTCTGTGCTTCCTGTCTGCAGATTCACTTCAAGCATCTTCTCCACACTCCTGTACCCCAAGATGAAATGAATCTTCCCACCCTCATTTTACTTGTGTCAGGTATTCCATCACAGTAACAAGGAAAGTAATTAAGACAGAGACCTTTGTCATAATATATTGGTCACAAATTCACAAAGCCCACCTGTATCCAAGGAGATGAGATCATTCAAGACTTTGTGTATTAAAGACTAACTCTAGCCTGTGACATTAGACTAGTGAAAATGCAACACCTTTGCAAATTGATAAAAAGCACGAGCTCACCCTCATATGACACAAGAAGGATATTCAGTCTACGAAAGTTTCTGGTTACTCATGGCAACCTTACCCCACTCTACTTCCTATATATTACAAAGGATAAAGTCTACTTATTTTCCTGGGTCTCTACCCATTTCAAACTTTTAGAGAACTATTCTTTCTCCTAGAAGGCTTCATTGTTCAAATGATAATGCTTCCTATGTATTCTTGAAATCCTTTTTTTCACCAACTTCAACATTCAAACAAAATCTTGAGTGGCTGGCTCTTTTTCTGTGTAGTAGATATAACTGTGTGGCTTCACTGAAAAAAAGCAGTAGAGAAGAGTGCCTTAAGTCAAGCCATGAAGTAATAGTAGTAATATGAACAAGGGCTATTCTAATATCCTTAAATTCAGATAAACACAATGAAAGCATATCCAAGCATTAAAATTGAACTCTAACTGTTTGAGTGATTAATTCACTTACTACATTCATTCACTGACACTTTCATCCTGCCTTTCATTCTGGAAGAGTGTGTTGAGCAAGTCCAATTAATAGAAATATTGTAGTTCTTGTGACAAACAAAATCCCTGTCTTCAAATAACTCCCAATTGAGTAAAAAATAGAGATAAGCTAAGAATTATAAGGGGCATCATTCAGAAAGAAGGGAACATCATTCTGTTCTTGCCAGAATTCTGGCAAGTATACTTGCCAGAAATGATGATGGAGTGAGACATACAGCCTCTATAAGCAGGAATATAGAGGAGCAACTGCAAACCTAGAAATGATCTGTGATTATGGAAAGCCTGTGATAATTCCAACAGCATAGAAACACTAGAATATTCAGGGAACTGAAAGTGTTATGATAATTTATTATGAGGACAGCATATTCCAGTCATTTTAGTCTTTGATGGAGATTTTAGTCTTTTATGGACATTTTAAATAACATAGAAAGCAAAACTATGCCTTGTTAAGATTAGAAATCATTACACTTCATTTTGGAGAGTTGTATATTGCTTTTTGGGGGGATGCATCAATATTTTAATGAAGTGTAGACCTATAAATCCTGAATTAGAAACTTCAGTCATGAGGAGTGGCAACACACACACTTGTAGAGACTTATTGATAGCATATAAGACGAGGTGGGCTCCACAGTCTTTTCTAGTGCCACCAAGTGTGATTGTGGCTTTGAGCAAGTCAGCATGGAACCATTAATGAATGGACAACTCTCCCTCTTGTCCTCTCTTTCAGACTCATGGTTCAGCTTCAACATTTAAGAGTTATGTCATTTCAGATCTCTTTTAGCACTGGTATCTTTATTTGCAGAGAGGCAATAACAATATTTGTAATGCTATCTCTCATGAAAACATAGGATTTCTTTGATTACATGAAGTCTTCCCCTGCTCTACATGCCAAATCTGTCATTAAACTCATGTCATGTTGGAAAGAAGCCATAAGTCTCCTCAGAGCCAGATATGACTGCACAGTGAAGAATCCTTGGGTCGGATCAGATCTGGACTTCCAGTCTTGATTCATTTTGTGTCAGTACTTGAGAAATATAGTGATTTGTGTTTATATTTATGCTGGCATGTGGAATCTTAGAAGAGTGATTGAGACACACAAAAAGAAAGGAAAATAAAAGAAAAAAGACAAGAAAAAGAACTTATGCAAAGCCAGTGCAAACAAAGGAATTTATCTCTTCAGATTGACTTATAAATAGCATTCTAAGGCCTCTTTCTGCATAATATCACTAAGGAACAAGATCATCCCCACATAATGTATGGGGGGTGAGATAGAAAGAGAGAGAATGCAACCACAAAATGTAGAAATTACACTCTTGATTAATTTTGGCTGATATCTAATAGCTATTCATAAAGAGCTCTTTCTTACAATATCATGTAATTCTTTATTTTATCATCTAATCAAAAGTATAATTTATTCTAGTTAAAAACAAATACAGAAACAGGAGATGGGACCTAAAATTTTCACAAAACTCTCTTTCTGTAGTAAATTCATTTAGCCAGCACACATTCTCTAAGATAGGCTGAGAGTGGAAGGCTACCTCAGCAAGGCTCACATGGTTAGAACTAATTAAAACACCAGTCTGGTATTTCAATCTGGACTTCAGACAGCAGTGAAATCCTTCCATGCTACAATTTAGTCACCTGGGAATGCAAGCATGATGTAGACTGACTCGACCTTTATGTACCTTTTTCCACTTATAGGAGCTTAGTCAACAGTACAGTCATCACTTCTGGTACTTCATATTCTGAGCATTTTGGAGAAGGCTCTTGAGAGTAAAACAGTTATTGGGTTACAGTTAATAATTATGCCCTTCCATTTAAAGGCACCAATTTCCAACTTAAAGAAAAAAATAGCAATATTATTCCGTCTGTTATATTTGCTTTTTATTCCATATTTTGCTTCTTATTGCTTAAAATGGTAATTTCATATCTTATACCCATTAGCAAAACAGGCTTGAGTATTTGTAGTGAATCTGGCATTTAGAACCCATAGAACTTGTCACATTTTGCCATTTTTTGAAAGAGTATAACAGAGATGCCTCAAAGATGACCCAATAGGCACTAAAAACCCAGTAAAATTCATTGAGAATGTAAGAACTGTCAACAGGGTTCTTTTTATAATAATGCAATTGCAAAATCAATCTAATTGTCTAAAAGCAGGGAATCAATTAAACAGAGTATGCTGTAATCTTGAAATCCCTGCAATCACATAAAAAATGGTGATGGCAATAGCTGACTCTGGGTTTTTATTATTAAGAACAATTAGAATTTGTGCTACAAGTTTGGGAATGCTCCTGCATTCCCTGTAAAGTTTCAGTATACGGTGTTCATAAACATGATTCTGCTCCAGTAAGATAAAAGCATAAACATACACAGAATAACCTCTCTACTTCCATGAATGTGGAGGGTACTTATGTTTCCTTCAGATTTCACTGGAATCAGTTTCTAACTGAAACCTCTGCCAGCATCCTAACTAAAATTTCAAGTCCCTCTAGGAAATTTTCATCCCCAACTTTATATTGATTTTTCCTTCTATATCTTTGAAAACATTGTATTATACTAAATATATCTGCTAAGGTCCCGGACAGAAACAGGTGATCCACAGAGTGCGGTAATTGAAAAGAATTTACAGAAGGACATTTCACAAAGGTGTGGGCAGAGTCAAGGACACCAGTAATAATTTGCATAGCATCCAAGATGAGCAACGGTGGGGAAAACTGTATTACAATTGATAATGAAGGAGTCAGGGAAAAGGACAGTCTCTGGAGAGGCTAGCTTCCAGGGTTGTTCTGTAGCCCAAGAAATCCTAAGCATAATAATCAATTCTCTGGTTTCTCTTCCCTTCCACCTTCTATCAGTTCCTCTTATTCTCCAACTCCAGAGGTCAGAGGCCAAGGGGCTCAACCTTAGAATCCCTTCTCCAAGAATCCAAGGCAGCATTGAAATTCACAGATGGGTATTGCTCTGAACCAGCACTTTATTTATTCACTTACTGGCTCACTGACATTAAAATAAGGTCACCAATAAGATAAAGCAATTTTGATACTAATGCATTGCCAGTACCTAGATGAATGACTATATACAGTAGATGCTCCATAAATATTTGATAAATGAATGAATACCAAATGAGAGTTATAAAATATTTGTATTAGGAATATGAGTTTTGTAATAATTTTAAATACTTCATATGAGTTTCTAGATTTTCCAAGTTTTATCAATAAACCTTTGTTGACATTCAGAAATATATGTGTCTTATATGTACTACACACACACACACACACACACACACACACACACACACACACACACAGACACTACACTTACTGAGAAATAAAAAGAGTTTGGTTCCTTTCTTGGATTTCATTAAGTAGGTAATAAAAGCTTGCACTGATTTCCCCAGCTCTGGTTGGTGTGGTGTAGTCACATCTAGAAAGCTCTGATCAATATTTCCTTTCCAGACTGTACAAAGGCCCCAGACCAATTGCCTATATATTATTTATGCTGTCAAGATAATATTTAGGCAATGCATAATTAAACAATTCACTCTGGAGACATGGAGGAACATTGATCATAAAATAATCCAGCCTTATTTTGACAAAAGAAAGAAAAGGTGTCCTTTAGGGTTTGACAACTAATTTTTAATAAAACCAGACAAGAAGCTTGTCAGTTCCTTTTCCTGCCAGGGCCCCTCACCCTTTAGCAATTCATATCCCAACTGAATATCATTGCTTACAATTTTACCTAGTTATCTTTAAATTATAGTTAGCTCTTTCATGTGCCAATTTGATCATTAGTCCCTAAACACAAGGATGCCAGTGGCGTCTAGGAAGTATTTCCCAAGGCAGGAGTTATACTGGCAGCACCAAAAGGATGATTGGATGATATGAAATTGTATTTTATTACTTGACTCAAAACACATATAGTAAAATCTTGTCAAGATGCCCTGGTGTACCTTGGTTTTACCTGCCCTACATACCAGATGCTCCATCATACAGCTGTCATTATAACATCAAACCCCATAGAAGAGGTGTTATACATCCATAGCAGCTTCATGATAGGAGCTGTCAGCATTTAAAATGGAAAGTAATAGATACTGATTTGCACACCCAGGTGTCAATGCTGTATTTTCCTTTTACCACCTTCCAACTTGGAAACAAATGAACTTCTATTTCTGTTCACTGTTGGTCCTTTCCTCATTCCAGATGTTGATCCCTGTTTCTGCAATATGGTAATTGTGCATCTAAAAGCTGAACACTTTTGGAATTGTAAAAATAACACCAGATTGTAAGAAAGTGTCTTGTTAGTCAGTGGCAATAAAATAAAGTGAAATGCAACTTATAAATATCATCAAATTAATGCAGGGTCTACATTATTTTTAATCAGCATTATATACTTGTTTGATCTTGTGTTACATATTTAGAAACTTATGATATCCAGATGTACATTATATATCTCTTCTCTAAAAGAAAGTTCAGAAAGACTGTGTTCTATTGCAACCACAAACTTCATTAGGTCAATGACAATGAAATAGTAATCAAAACATGGTATGAGCAGAGAAGATGAGATGCAATACCTATTTTCACCCAGAGATTCTTCAGACACATTCAATTTACTAAGGGTCACTAGCTAATTTTTTAGCTATGTTCCAACATACTATAGAGATCTGGTCAGGATGCTGCTGGCTCACAAAGTACAGAAGGAGGAGTAGAGAGGTAATAATGGTGCTATCCCAAAAGATGGAGTAGTGAGTAGCAGTGAGACTCAGTAATATGATGACTGAGGAGACACACACTCATCAGGGATATGTGATGGAAGATGTAATTCTGTAAATATGTTGCTTTTATTGGTTAATGAATAAAGCAGTGTTGACCAATAGGAAAGCAAGATAGGTGGGACTAGGAGACTAGGAGGGAAAGGAAGTAGTAGGGAGGAGTTTCAAGATGGAGGATGGAGAGAAGAACACCAGCCCCTCTCTTCAGTAAGATGAGACCACATGGGAATATTTAGATTAATAGAAATGGGTTAATATTTAAGACAGAGCTAGCCAATACGAAACTACTAACTGGTCAACAGAATTATATCTATTACAGAGTCTCTGTGTGTTATTTGGGGCTGGCGCTGCGGTGGGACCAGAGCAGCAGGGAAAAACTACTCTTAACATAATGGCATCCAATGTGGACTGAAGAACTTCCACTTAAACCTTAACAAAGGCTTAAGAAAGGGTTTTAGAAACAAAAGAACAGAGACAAGCAAGGTTTCTTGGTAACAGCATTTTTCTCGGTTGTACTCTGTTTTGCTAGAGACAAGCAGAGACTTGTGCTGCTCCTTTAAAGGAAGGTTTCCTGATTCAGCATAAGAGGCAAAAAACCACAAGGTTTTAAAGAGCTCTGCTAACAATGCAATGGTGTGTACAAGAGCTGGCAATGGCAGTGACCACATCTCCAAGTCTGCAGCATGGTGCTGTATGGCAGCTAGACCAAGGCAGTGAGCACAGCTCTCAGTTCTGGCAGTAAAAATACCCACCGCCATCTTTGATAGAGCACTGCTAATATACCTGTGGCTTTCATTGTAGCAATGTTGTGGTTTACCAGATAAAAGAGTCGTGGCCAGAGAAAGATAAAGATTTACAGTAAAGACAGATTCATATTAAGAAAAACCACAAAAGGTTTACAGTGTGTTTAAAATATACTTAGCCTTGGGAGAGAAAAAAGAAGAAAATTGTTTTAAAATGACAGAGAGTAGATGGATGTGGTGGCACAGGCCTTTAATTCCAGCACTTGGGAGACAGAGGCAAACAGATCTCTGTGATTTCAAAGTAAACCTGGTATACAGAGTTAATTCCAGGACAAATAAAAGTTACACAGAGAAACCCTGTCTCAAAAAAATGAAAAAATAGAAGTAGAAGAAAAAGAGTAATAAAAAAGCCACATAAAGATAAAAAGCACAGAGAAACTTTGTATACTATATGCTGTTCTGTTATCTTTCAATTGTTTGACTGCTGAGGAAATAATAACAACTGATAAAAGAAATGCTGCTGGATTCATTCAATTTATATATTTTAAAAATTCTTTGACTCCAAAATTTAAGTCTAAGGACAGGTTACTGGGGAAAAGAATTTCTATTTTTGTTTCCACAGAAAATGAAAAGCTGTGGGTTCCTTCCAGACTAATGTGGTTTGATCAAGCAAGACCCCTTGAAACAGAGTACCAGGTGATCCTACATTCAAAACAGTTGGGACATGGCAGCCTTGCAGAATATAGCCAGGATTTCTGTCTTCTTAGGATCCCCATGACAGCACCCCCTATCAGCAGGAAGCAGTTTGGAAAAAATACGTCCAAATTCCCAAATATTGTTTATAAATGTTTTTTAATTACCACAACCAGTCTCTTTAAAGGTAAAAAGGAATTATGGTATAAAAATGTATACTTTGTTTTGTAATGGATTTTCATTTATTAATAAAAATTTAAGGTCAATTTTGTGATATGTATATTTCTACTCTTGTTTCGGTATTGCATTTATAAACATTTAGAAATGTAATGTATAATTTAACACAGAAGACAGATTATTACCTATGGTAGTCAAAACATAGTTAAGTTAGATAAGATTTCTAGATATATAGAGATGTATTTGAGATGGATAGGCAGTCTTCAAACCTTCAAAGACATACAGAATATGGCATTTAAAATGGTTTATGATTTTTCTTGACAACTGCCCCTGGGAACACCACCTGCGTCAGAAAGCAAGATGGACATCAAAGAAATATGTTATGGAGTGTGCCTCCAATATGTCAAGACTAGCCATTTGGACAGGATACTGCTCTTGTCTGGACTGTTTGACTTTATGCTGTATAAACTGTACATGCAGGATCCACAGAAGTGACTGCTGATACAAGATGGGCATTGCTACAGGGTTCCTGCTTTATGGAAGAGTCTGCCAGTAAGTCTACAGGACACAGAGAAAAGTGACTGTCAAACTGGCAATACAGGCAGGCAGTTTAAAGTTTCCTGCTTTGCTGATGGTTCTGCCAGACACACTATGGCCTATAGGCTGAAGATGGAACATTGGGTAACTGACCAGGTGAGATGTCTCTGTCATTTCTAGTGTTTAGATACTATCCTTCTGTGGTCTTTGAAGGAGTTGAAGACAAATAGTTATAGTTTTCATCAGTTAGGATTAAAGTTAAGTTACATATAAGACTTTAGATTCACAAAGATAGGTTAGATGATAGAATATTTTATTTAAGTTTTACTAAATGTTAATGGATTAAATATTGTTAACCATGATTCTTATTTGATAACTGTGTGTGATATTTTTTGCCATGCTAAGGTTAAAACCCTTATTTTTATTTAGACAGAAAAGAGGAGATGATGGGAGATGTCATTCTGTAAATATGTTTCTCCTTTTGGTTAATGAATAAATCACTGTTGGCCAATAGGAAAGCAAGATAGGCAGTACTAGGGGACAAGGTGGAGAGAGGAGGTAGTCGGGAGGAGATCCAAGATGGAAGACAGAGAGCACATCAGCCACTTTCTCTGGTAAGATAAGACCACGTGGAATTACTTAGATTAATAGAAATGGGTTAATATTTAAGACAGAGTTAGCCTATAAGAAACACTAGTAACTGGTCAACAGAATTATATCTAATGCAGTCTCTGTGTGTTATTTGGGGACTGATGAGTATGTAGGACCAGACCTTCAGGGGAAAACTTTACTTGTAACATATATGACTTTTTGTTGTGTAACCAATGGGGGCTTTATATAAAATAAAAAATGTAGCTTGAGAAGGAAACAGCAGGTATGAGAGTCTGAACGTTGATTTTGTTAGTATTGGACTGGAGAAGAAAAAAAGTACTTCTTAAGTAAATTCTTCTTTCCATGATTATAAAATCACTAGTAACCATTTTGATCATGTTTGAGATGTGTATTTATCAGATTACCTTATATGAAATTAGCAAAACTTTATAGAAAGGTCAAGACAGCTAGAAAATGGCTGGAAATGTAGCTCAGTGGTAGAGAATTTGCTTAGCTCATCTGTAGATAGGACACCTATGTCATAAATCTTTAAGTAAGTCTCACTGATTACCATGCAAGATGGGAGAAAAAGACTGTAAGAGCCAGAAATAGGTGATGATGTAAAACTGTTTTCTGTATATGTCAGGGCTATCACAAAGCTGCTGTGACTACCCTCCCAGAACCTACACAAGAAAAAGTCCACTATAATCCCAGCCCTTAAGAAGTCCATTGCCTAGCTGAGATGTTACTGGCTATAATGATTCCTGGGAGGGTGAGAGACAATTTTCTTTAAGGATGAATCCCTTGAGAAGGTACCCAAACTGCAGATGGTGACTAAACACCTACTGACAATACTGGGTGGATTCACTAGGCTTTTTAAAAAGAGCACATAAAGTTTTGAAGGAAAATTGAAGGAAATAGAGGATGTGTTGTAGGGAAATTAGTGAGGAGTGGAATTGGAACACATTCTATGCATGCATGAAACTCTTAAACAATAAAATTGATATTTTTTAAACCAAGGAAATAAAACAGAATAAGCATATATTTAAAACTACATTATATTTACTACAATAGTGAATAATGTTCTTAACAAAGTGAAGTTGATCATGGATCATGCCTTTTGTTTGACAATCTGCTTTGGACTTAGCATAGAAAATAAAGTTGGCATGCAGAACACAAGAAACCAGTGTCATAGTAGAGTTTATCTTGGGATCCTAAGGACCTATGAAATTAAAAGTTATTGAAAATTTTGGGGAAAAAAAGATGTTTTTTACCGTGTATTTTGAGAGCTGGTACTTCAAACAAAGAAGAAAATGGAAGGCAGAAGTTACACAACAGAAAGTCATATCCACAATAGAACATGGTGTGGAGATCAGAGCGAAAGTTAGAAGTGGATTCAAGTTGTCAATTCCCAATGACTTAGATTATAGGAAAATTTTCTAACCTCACTCAACATAATTTTGATCATACAAGAAAAGTTGATTAATAGAAGTCTTCTTATACAGTACTGGCATAAAGTAGATCAAAGGGGTTCAATATTACAAATAATACCTGGGGCCCACCTATTCATGACTCTTGGTTAATCCTTCAACAATTAATTTCCCTTGACAATGTTCTCTTTGTTTCCAGGGAGAAACTAACAACATCTTCAGGAAAACACTGTTCATTCACTACAGACTCTCACAAAGTGAGGGATGAAAAACAAGTCATATTTGTGTATTGTCTCCACACCCAAAAGTAGCCTCTGGTCCAAAAATACTTATCGGGATGTTGAAATACTGAGGGTCCAGTAATCCTTCCCCGTTTATCCTTCTGTTAGAATTTTAATCACAGAACCATGGCTCAGCCATCACTAGGCAGATCAACACTGGTTCCAATATGAAGCACTGGTTTTAAATGCCTCCAAACTTCACAGAAAAGAAAGCAAAGGAAAATCACTGTTTTTGCTTTTTCTTTTGTTTTGTTTTTTGTTTTTTATTCAGGTGCTGCTCTAAGAATTGATGATTGAAAGCTAATAAGGCTATTATTGACTCAGAGTATAAGGGAGTTTGATTTATTTCACAGCTTGGCAGAAAAAAAAAACAATAATAATGCAGGTGTGTCCTTTGCCATAAATAATGCAGATTTACTTTGAAAATTTCATAACTTCAATAAAGCAGGAACAGACTGACTCAAGTGTATCAGGCAAAGCACTGTGGTGGCAATCAATTGCTCACACAGTTGACATTTTCTAACATCTGTTTTAAGAGTTTGAAGTTTAAAGCTGTTATTTTTCATGGTCTGGACTGACATCTTCACCAACTCTCAGTGAAGCTGGTGCCTTTACTTATTTAATCCCAAGTCACAGCTGTGTCTCCAGTGTTTTTGAGGACAGAGTGAGTGAGAGCTATGGGCAGCAACCTCTTTCTCACTATCTCTTGAGGAAAAACAAACACTCTCCCTTACTTGGGATGGCTGACTTTCATAATCCAACTTAAAAATATTTTTCATAACATATTTTTATGAGTGATAGTAAATCAGCACATTGCTTATTTGAAAAACAAACAAACAACAACAACAACAAAACCTGTGTCTGTTTATGTATGTAAAAATAGCTTGAGATCTGGTTGACTCACAATTAGAAAGTAGTTGAAACCCGTTTCCTTAGTGTGCTTTGGGGTAAAGTGCATGAAAATACTATAGTTAAGTGAACTAGACTTTTTATGAGGCATTTAACAAATATGTTTTATGGTCTTATGAAAAAAAATTGGAAAATGTGAGCATTGATGGATTCATGAACCCAGGGCTATCTTAGCTGAATCATCACAGAAAAAAAAAAGTACCAAGTATCAAATTGGATGAAGCTCAACACTGACAAGAAGGTTATGACTATACTCATCATCATCATCACCTTAGAATATAATTCAGGGACTATGCTAAAAATTGTGAAATGTGTTCCCAATCTTAGATCTAAGTTAACATTAGAGTAATGTTTAAGACCTAATAGAGGTAATTTATAAACATGTAGGACAATTATGAATGCTGTATTTAATTTAATGATTAGGTCAATAAACATTTTTGTGGCTATAAAAACAATGGACTTTTCTTTCCACCAAAGGACTCATTCATAATTACCATTGCAAAAAAATATCATTAAAATTTGAAAGCTAACACACTAATCAATAGGATTCATTAGGGGATTCTCAAAGATCTAAGACATAATGCTTTGTCCTTATTCTCCCTTTTCTTCCTCAAATTTTCTCATTTTTCTTTTTTTTTTCCATTCTATTAAGATCTCTTGCTTTTCTTCAATGGTCCATTTTCTACTTTTGCAACCCCACCCCCACATATTTCCATATGTATATATTTAAGTACAGACTACATATGTGAGGGAAACATTCACCAAGTCTTTATTTCTCTCTTCAGTGTTTTGAGAAATATCCATACTGATTTTCATAGTGACTATGTAAGATTATATCCCACAAGCAGTGAATAAGGACTCCTCTTTTCCCAAATCCTCAGAGAAAATTTTAAATTAATTTTTTTTCTCTAGGTTAAGGGAATATCCCTCCATAGGGAATGTTCTCCTGAAGTCCTTTTGTGCACCAGGGATACATCCCAGTTCCACTGTCAGTGTTCCCATAGACTTCCCAGGCCTGCTAACTGAGACCCAAGTTCAGGGGGTCTGGGTCAGTCCAATGCTGGTTTCCCAGCATTCAGTTTGGTGTCCATGAGTTACCTCCCCCATTATCAGGTCAGCTGTCTCTGTGGGTTTCTGCAGCCTGGTCTTGACCCTTTTTTAAACACTTCTCCCCCTCTGCAACTGAATTTCAGGTGTTCAGCTCAGTGTTTAGCTGTGGATGTATGCTTGTGCTTACACCACTTACTAGATAAAGGCTCTAGGATGGCACATAAGGTAGTCACCAATCTTATTATCGAGCAAGAACACTTAAGGTAGCCTCTCCACTATTGCTAAGATTGTTGGTTGGGGTCATCCTTGTAATTCTCTGCACATTTACCTAGTGCCAGATTTCTCTTTAAACCTACAATGGCTCCCTCTATTATTGCATCTTTATTCTAGCTTTCCTCTATTCCCCCCTGATTCCATCTTCCTGGTCCCTCATGTTCTCCTCTTCCCTCTTCTTCTACTCTTCTCTTTCTCCTAACTCCATCTCTACTCACTGCCCCCCCTTCCATCCCAATTTGCTCAGGAGATCTTGTCTCTTTCCCCTTCTGTGGGCCACCATGTCTACAGCCATACCTCCCTGATTATGTCAAGTCTTGTCTGATCTTGGAAGCTAAACAGGGTCAGGCCTGGTAAGTACTTGCATTTTTTTTCCTTGTGGGGAACCCCAGAGCAAAGTTAGCATCTTAACAGCCATACTGGTAATTTTCCATTTTCCTATGACTGTTCCCTGTTAAGCATATGATGCAACCTGACCCCGAAAGATTCCTAGCTACAGGCTTATTGTATAGCAACTTATCTTATAGCAGAACACCTGCATCCTGCTTGGAAGGACATTCTATCTCCTTCACATCCTCGCTTTGGCCCATTCTCTTATTTTTCCACTACTTAAACCCTGTGATTATATTCATTAAATGAGACTTGCTCAGAATACTGTCTTGTCTCATTCTCTCACATCTCTTGTCCCCTCATTCTCACTCCCTCCCTCAGGGCCTGACCCTGCAGGCCAGGGCATTTATCATTGTATGCTTTTTGGTCATGGAAATTCCCTCTGATCAGGGTGAAATGGAATCCCAAAGCAGTTTTATTTTGCATGTCTTTGATGGAGAAGGATGTTGAAAACATTTTCAAATGTTTATTTTCTATTTGTATTTCTATGGATTTAATTTTTCCCTTGATTTCTTCAGTGGCCCATTTGTCATCTAAAATGTTTGCCCAGTTTTTGTGGTATTAATCTTTATTTTTATCACATAATGTTATGAAACATAAGATGATTTCCATCCTTTTGCATGACTTAAGACTTGTATTGTTTGTCCCTATTGTGTCATTTCATTGATAACTCCTATTGGTTCTCTGTCTCTGCCTAGAGTCCTGACTCATGCTCTTACATATTCAACTGATGAGCTTGGTATTATATATCTTACAAGGAAAATATTGTATGTGACAAAAACATGAAATTTACTGAAAATGTGGATGTGATATTCATCAAACAGTGAGCATGTTGCAATTTATTGTTACTTTCTCTATACTCATCTTCTTATATTTTGTAGTTCCTCAAATTATTTCAAAACCCACACAGACATGCAGGAGCAGGCGTGTGCATGCTCACACGTGCGCACACACACACACACACACTGTCTATTACAATTAAAACATTACTTCTGATTATTACTTAGCAGCTTGGTGGGTTTCAATTATTTTATTAAACTATTCCAACATAGTATAAAAGAGATATGCATTTAGGTAAGAAGGTTTAAAACATTTTCAGAATTCAAAATTTTTAGAAAGGATTTCAAGCAGAGTATTTTGGTAAGAAGGGTCATAAATATGTGTTGTCTCTCATTCTAATGGCAATGCAAAGCTTTGTCACATATATAGATTAAATAAGAGGCCTGTATATTAAGGCTCTCTAGAAAAAAATGAATAAAATGAATATGTACAAATAGGGGATTTATTAGAGTGGTTGATATGACATGATCTAGCTAGTCCACCAATTGTGACCTCCAAACAGTAGAAATAAAAGCCTTAGTCTAAGAGCTTGAAGGCTTCAGCAGTTTCAACCTGCTACTGTAGGCCTACAAGATTTCAGGAGAGCTACTGGCCTTCAGCCTTTATTGGAAAGCCAGTAGTCTACATTCTTATGTTAGTGGTGGCTGGCAACAGCAGTGACAGTAGTAGAAGCAAACACAAAAATGAAGATGAATTATTGAACAGGGTAGATGAACTCACCATGGAAAAATGATGAAAAGACATGCACCATAAGAAAAATACTTTTCCCTCAAAATTTCTTACATCTGAACCTCTTCTAAATGGTTCCAATCACTTTCCAGGTGGGTCTTCACACTGTAGTAAATATATTCAGGGAAGAACGTCACAGGATTGTCTGGCGGTTTCCTGTAGACTCAGTTGCGCTGATAACCAAAGTCAAACATAACAAATCTCCACGACAAATCAAGCCTCTCTGTGACTTTGAACCAATCAGTGGAAGGGGAAAAATATGTTAAAAGCATTCCTTTTTCAAGGAGCTAGATTCTTCGCTTAAATTTCTGTTCTTTCATTTGTTCATCTCCCTTCAGGGAAGGGGTGATTGTTTTCCTTCTGGTATTATGCCAGTGAGTGCTCAACACTATTATTCTCCATTTCTCCTGCATTCTGAAACTCAGTATTTCTTGATTTCACCTCATTGCTGTCTAAAATTACATTCCAGTACCTGTTGAAATCTTTTACTTCTCCCTAGTGCTTTGCATTTAGTTCATGGACACCTGATATTCCAAAATACACAATCTTTCTTCAGTGCTGTGAATATCAGTGGCTTTTATCCATTTGCACAAAATTACAGTTGTAGTCACCACCTCAAAACACATTGCAGTCAAATAAAGCCATGTGGTTATATCCAGAAGGGTGGCTGACAAATGATGCCCAAACATTTGGCAAGAATTTCCATGTAAAACCTGACAAAAATTTTAAAAGGGATTCAAACCCTCAAAAAACAGAGGCAAATACAGCTTCTTGGTAGCAGCATTATCTTGGGTGGACTCTGTTTGCTAGAGGTAAGTAGAGGCTGCTGGCTCTTTTAAAACAGGTTCCCTGACTCAGCATTAGCAGCTAAAACTTCATGGGTCTTTTAAGATATCCTGCTACAAAACAATTAAATGGTGTTTATAAACAGCTGGCAGCATACTTCTTGGTGGTGACATGGGCCTAGAAATTCCACAGAGTTCTGACAATAATCATGGCTCCCATAGTACTCTGCCATGACACTACTCTCAGAAAGCCAAGGAATAGGGCAGGGCCAGCCACAGCTTTAGTCTTACCAATGCTGTTTAGCAGTTTAAAGACTCATGTAATCAGAAAAAGAGAGGTACACTAAAGACCAATTCAGATGAATAAATACCTCTAAAGTGTTACAGTGTGTTAAAAAAATATATGTAATCTTGGGAGAGAAAAGAAAATGGATACAGAAAGTGTAAAGAGTACGGTTTTTCTGCCTGCTGCCTGGTCTTGTCCTGCCGCCATGCCACCAGCCCCAAATAATGCACAGAGACTCTGTATTTGATACAATGCTACTGGGCAGGTACTTGTTTCTTATCGGCTAGCTCTGTCTTAAGTATTAACCCATTTCTACTGATCTATGTATTTCTCTTACCGGGGAGCCGGCATACTGCTTTCTCCAGACTCTCCATCTTGGCTCGTCCTTCTTACTACTTCCTCTTTCCTCCTTGTCTCCTAGTCCTGCCTATCTTGCTTTCCTATTGGCCAACAGTGCTTTATTCATTAACCAGTATAAGAAACATATACAGAATGACATCTCCCATCATCTCCTCTTTTCTGTCTAAATAAAAAGAATGGTTTTAAGCTTAACATAGTAAAATATATAACACAACAGTTATCAAATAAGAATCACACTTAACAATATTTAGTCCATTAACATTAGCAAGATTTAAGAAAATATTCCATCATCTAGTCTATCTTTGTGAGTCTAAAATCCTATATGTAACTTATCTTTAATTGTGACTAAGGAAAACTATAACCATAACTATCTGTCTTCAACTCCTTCAAAGACCACAGAAGGATAGTATATAAACTCTAGAAAGGACAGAGACATCTTGCCTTGTCAGTCACCTGAAGTTCTTCTGTAATCTTCCATCTTCAGCCCATAGGCCATAGTGTGTCTGGCAGACTCTTTAGCAAAGTAGGAAACTTTAAACTGTCTTCTTTTATTGGCAGCTTGTCAGTCAATTTCCTTTTATTTTTTCAATTTTTATTATTTAATATATATTTAAAATATTTTACATATTGATCCCAGTTCCCTCTCAATCCCATCTTCCCATGATGCTCTCCTATAATTCCCCCCATCCCTTCTCCCAACTACTCCCCAGGGAGGGTGAGGCTAAAGGAGTATCACTCCATGGGGAATGTGCTTCTGAAGTCTGTTTGTGCACCAGGGATACATCCTGGTTCTTCTTTCAGAGGAAATAAAAGGAAAAGATGTAGAGTAATAAAATGAAAGCCACATAAAGATGGAAAATACAAAGAGAGTCTGGATACTGTATGTTATTATGTTGGCTTTGAATTATTTGATTGATTAGGAAGGAGCAACAGCTGCTAAAATACATTTGATTATATATGCTGCTGGATTAATACAACCTATATATTCTAAAAATGCCTTGACTTCAAAGTTAAAGTCTGTGGACATGTTACTTTAGGAAAAGTTCTGTTTTTATTTCCAAGAAATTAAAAAAACAACTATGGATTAATTCCAGACTAATATGGTTTGATCAATAAAGACCCCCAGAAGCAAGGACCCAGGTGATCCAACATCCAAAACAGCTGAAACAACGTAGCCTCAGACTACTGCAGCCAGGATTTGGCTAGGTTTCTGGAACTTCATTGGATCCACTTGGGATTGACAGCATTCCCAAACAGAATGAAGCAGTTTGGAGAGAACTATTCCCACATTTCCAAATATTGTTTATAAATGTTTATTTTCTTTTAAACAGGATTCATTTTAAATGGTTAATGATCACAGTCAATCTCCTTCTAAAGTAAAAAAAAGGGGGGAATATGATATAGAAATGAATATTTTGTATTGGTATGATTATTGGTTTATTGATAAAAGTTTAAGATCAATTTTGTTATATGTATATTTCTACTCTTGTTTAGATGTTTTTGTGCAGCACTTTTAAAATGTATTGTATAATAAAATACAGATTATAGATAGTAAACTATAATATTCAAAACTTATAATTATTTTAGGCTTCCTAGATATACTGAGATATATTTCAAATGGGTAAGTATTCTTCAAACCTTTCAGAGGCCTTCAGTATATGGCATTTAAAATGGTTTATTAGGGTTTTTCATGACAAAGAGACACAAATGCTCCTGGCAACATCAATTATGTCAGGAGAAAGATGGGCATTGAAGAAACGCATTATGGAGTTTACCTTCAAAGGCAAGACTAGCCATTTGGGCAAGAAACTACTCTTGCATGAATTGTTTGACTGTATGCTGCATAAACTAGACATTCAGGACTCACAAGAAAGTGACTGTTGAACTTACCAAAACAAGATGGGACAGTCCTCCAGCTTCATGGAAGAGTCTGCCAGATATTCTGTAGGACACAGTGAAAAATGACACAGAGATAAACTGCCAATACAGGTGAAACAGTTTAAAATGTCCTGCTTTGCCAAGAAGTTAGCCAGACAGTCTAGGCCTATAGGTTGAACATAGATTTCCCAATATTCCGAAGGAACTGTCCAGGAGTTGAGATGTCTCTCTCAATTCTAGAGTTTATATATTACCATTTTGAAGTCTTTGATGGAGTTGAAGACAGATAGTTAGGGTTTTCGTTAATTATGATAAAAGATATACTACATATAAAACTTTACACTCACAGAGCTAGTATATATGGCAGAATATTTTTTTTAAATTTTGTCTTATGTTAATGAACTAAATATTGTTAACTATATTTCTTGCTTCATAGCTGACTTGGTATAAGTAATTTTGCTATATTAAAGTTGAAACATTCCTTTTTATTTAGACAGAAAAGAGATGATAGTGGAGGTCCTGTATGCTGTGAATATGTTTTTCTTACTGGTTGGGGAATAAATGCTGGTTGACCAGTAGCCAGGCAGGAAGTCTAGGCAGGACTACTGGACTAAGAATGCTAGGAAGAGGACCCACAGAGAGAAAGTCGTCAGAGAGACACCATGTAGCTACCAAAGGAGTAACATGCTGGAGCATTATAGCTAAATGACAGCCTGGTGGCAACACATAGTTTAATAGAAATAGATTAATAATTAAAAGAGAGCGAGAGCTAGCCAATAAGAAGCCCCAGCCATCAGTTAAACAGTATATAATTAATATAAGCTTTTCTGTGTTTATTTGGGTTCAAATGGCTATGGAACCAGGCAGTGCAGAAACTCTGACTTCACCTGGCCCTGGATAGCCAAGAGGAAAGCTAACTGCAGTCTCAAGTAAATTCAGTGAAAATCAGTTGTATGAGTAACACAAGGAATGAGGCATCTTAATGGATAATTCAAAATCCAATGGAGTCCTTTAAATAAAAATGTATTATGTGACACATGCAGAACATTTTTAAATGGGCCCATATGTAAGAAAGAGTCATGATGAGGAATATTAAAGTTATCCTGTGAGGCATAATGGCTTCTCTACTATGTCTCTAAAATCCATCACTGTTGAATCTTTCACATGTTCTTTATTTAATAAGAGTTTGTTCTATGACACCATAAATCCACTAACAGTATTTTAGTTATTTACTGTGATTAAATTGTAGTAATTTATTCCACTTTTATACCTACATTTTCCCCCCAGGATCTTAAAAGACTTTATTGCCATCCATAAAACATTTTCACTCTAAATAACCAATATTGACTTAACCACATCCTATTTTTTTTAGATTTATTTTCTTATTTTGCATGAAGGTCTAACCTCTGTACTATGTATGAAAGCATAAAGCAGCTCACTTCTCATACCACTTTCAAAGATGTGTCTTCCATATCCTGTTCCCTGACTGCCAATTCTGGGGAATTGCATTTGACAGCAGTGCTAATAGTGAATTTACTCAGTTGTTCCTCACAGACAGTTTTAAAGAAGCAAGAGATAAGATTACATTAAAATTAAAACTACATTAAAAATGTAAAATTTCTGGCCCCTGAGCTAGTATTTCAGGCAATTGAGCTAGCCAGCTAGAATACCTGATAAGAACTTTTCTCATCACTCATTCCTTTTAGCTCAAAGCAGTCAAAGATACGAAGCTAGGGAAGAATCAACAATATAGTAGAAGAAACTAATGGATAAAGTTAACAAATTTCTTAAGTAACCTTTTTTTTTATCTCCAGCTCTTTAGTAGTATTTTGTGTAGAATCTATATGAATCACATTAATGTAAATAGTAATATATTTTACATTAATGTGTTACTAACATTACATTCTAAGATTATGTGTTGTATTGTGTTATTTAGCAATGTGTGCTAAAGTTAACATTTGATGTGGATTTATAAGGTGAATTGCCATAATCATTAAAAATCAGGCTTTGGAATACATATTCAGACATCATTTGAGATCATCTTTCCAATTGCTCTCTTTCCCTTGAAATTAAAAATAAATCTCCATATTCGTCTTTGCTGCTGGGTACTCTAGTGATAAAATTTGAGAAGTAATCATATTAGAAAAAGGTATCTCAGTGCTGTGCCCCTGGGAGAGTATGGTTGTATAGAAGCAATCAAGAGAGTTCACCACATAGGAGACCCTAGAAAGATCTATATTTCACACGAAAGTCTGAAAACATATCTAGGTTTTTTAAGGGGCCATATGGATAAGGTTAAGTACATATACTACAAATAATCTTGAATTCATGAACCCCATAACCATGGCCAAGAAAATTGTTACCAAGTCACTTTTCTAGATATTAATACAAAAGTGTAGACCTTAACGGATGAACCATTAAAAGACTTCTCTAATTGACTTTAGTCATTATAAAGTTAGCCATTTATTCCTGTGGGTTTCACAGCCATAGATTTAATCAAATGCCAAACAAATACTGAGGAAAAATGAATATATAGAGAGATTTTTTAAATTAAATTTTATTTAAAATAAAAGCAATCTTATTTTACATACCAATCACAGTTCCCTCTCCCTCCTGTCCTCCCATTTCCTCCACGCTCATCTACTCCTCAGAGAGGGTGAGGCATCCCATGGGGTATCCTCAAAATTTGTCACATCATTTGGGGCAGGACCTAGGCCCTCTCCTATATATCTAGGCTGAGAAAGTGTGCCTCCATAGGGAATGGGCTCCAAAAGCCCATTCATGTGTGGTGAGATATTTACTTTGTCTCCTTCTGTGGCACTGACCACGCCCATTGGGAGGGTGGAGCCATGGGCAGAAGTGACCTGTGGAAGGAGGTAGGAGGAAGAGCCAGGGAAGGCTCTCTTACTGGCGGGACTCGGACAGGAGAGCACCCGGTGGGGTGGAACTTGCTGGTGTTCATCTGTCTAGGTTGTAAGTTATTTCTCCCTGAATAAACATCTATTCGGCCTATTTGTTTATCCTGATCCTTATTTAACCGCAATATTCATGCACTAGGGATAAATAGTTGTTCCACTGTCAGAGGCACAATAGACTGCCCAAGCTCCGAAACTGTCACTCATGTGAAAGGGACCTGGTTTGGTCTTATGCTGTTTCTCCAACTGTCAGACTGGGGTCCATGAGCTCTCACTTGCTCAGGTCAGCTATTTCTGTAGGTTTCCGAAGAATGGCCTTAACGTCTTTGCTCATCACTCATCGCTCTCTACAACTGGATTCCATAACTTCTGTTCAGTGCTTGGCTATGAATCTCAGCTTCTGCTTCTGTCAGCTATTATGTGAAGGCTCTAGTATGGCATTTAAAGTAGTCATCAATCTCATTATAAGGTAAGGGCATTTAAGGTAGTCTCTCCACTATTGTTTAGATTCTTAGCTGGGGTCATCCTTGTGAATTACTGGAGATTTCCCTAGTTCCATGTATCTCAGTATGCCCATAATGGCTCCCTCTAATGAGGTGTCCCTTTCCTTGCTCTCTCCTTTTTTCTTCCCTCAACTCAACCTTCCTGATCCCTCATGTTCTCCCCATCCTTTTCCTCTCCTCTTCCTCCTTCTTCCCTCCCACTTTTTCCATGCTCCCAATTTACTCAGGAGATCTTTTTCATGTTGGGTTTCTCTAAAAAATTATATATCTATATATAGAGATTTTACAATGTAGTAGGCATTACAATGTGTGAAGATACATAGGATATATGCAAGAACTGTATAATTTTATTTAAAAAAAAAAAAACTCAGTGTGTCCCCAGATTTTAGTGTCTGAGAGTGTCTCTGGGAAGCAGTCCTTTGTGGGTATTGAGGGCCAACAATCCCTTGCTGCCAGTGTCTGAATGAAACAGATCTTTATGGAAGGGTACCCTGGAGGAAACTAAGGGGCATGGAAAACTGAAACCAAGTGACCCAGGCTCTTGTGTGCCAGAGGTAGGTAAAGAAGTCTGGTCAGAGATAATCTGTCATGTAATTAACCCATTTTCACCTCCTTGTCACCAAAAATGTTTATGGCAGAGACAGACTTTTCTTTTCAGGGTAACACATTAAAGCCCCCCATACTACTTCAAAGTCAAGTTAACAACTGTAACTTATGCCTTTTGGAAGAGAGAATATTGTTTGTTTGTTTGTTTGTTTTCCAGTAAAGTGACACTGAGCACATTAACCACTCCAAGACAGGCTTGGATCAACATATATGAGACTCCACAATTTGTTTTTGTTTTTGTTTTTGTTGTTGTTATTGTTATGTGTGTGTGCGTGCATGAGTGTGTGTGCATGTGCATGTGTGTGTTTGCATTCTTTTATTTGCTTACAGTTTTGTGTTTTCTTTACTTTCATTTTCTTTTCCAATTTGGGAAAGAAATGTTTTGTTGTTGTATTTAGTTTTTCTTTGCTGGCTTAGAAAAAACATGAAGCTGGGTAAATAGGGAGGAAGAGAAGATCTGAAGGGACTTGGGGAAGAGAAGAAGAATATAATCAAAATATATTTAAATTTTATAATAGCTTTAAATAATAAAAAAATATAATGAAAAGCAGTCTTATTTGGGCAGTGGCATATCAGCTAACACGTAGGCTAGGCCACTGATTTCTGAGAAGTTTTGTTTTTCATGGTGTTGAAACACTTGTTTCAACTATTTCACTAATTCTCCTACTTACTAAAACAAAGTGCTTGAGTCACAGGCATTTAATTAAGAGAAAATGTTCTCTGTTTCTCAAAGACAATTTTTAAATTACATTTATAGATCTATTTCAAAGGCCTTTATATACCTTTCCTTCAAAATCATTGCAGTTGTCTATAAAACAAGTGACACCATTTAGCATTGTCACTAGAGTTAGGTAAATGGAATTATTATATGACAAAATTCTGCAGGATGGATTAACTATTTATAAACAATGACTTTTAAATACTGTTGACTGAGATTAAATCACTACATAGTAAATCTAAGTGTAAGATTTAAGAATATATTTAGGTGGTTACATCACAACTTTTCTGTTTTGTTTATTGGATTTACATTTGCTATACATACTAATTAAATATGTCTTAGTCTATATGGACCAGTTATTAAAGCTAACTTGAATTGATTTTTCATATCTCATATCTCTGTTCTCCATCTATAATGTATGTTCATAAAGCTCATCCAAGCTTGGATGACCACGATTCACAGTTCATAGCATGTGAAATTCTTCTCTTTGTGTATAACAAAAACATGCTTTACACTACAACTCTATTTATGACCTTGTTACTTATTTTTAGCACAGTGAATCATATATATTGATATGGATACATATTTATTGGCTATTAGTTTGACTCTAATGTTCAATTAGATAAATTTGGTACTACTATCTTTAGTAAACAAAATATAACTCTGAATTAAACACCTCACTAAAGAATGATGCACATTTATTCTGAGTATATATAATTCACTCACATATGCATGTTTGTGTACACACATACACACACACACACACACATAGTCTTCTTCATTATAATATCATCAGTTAGTATTCATAGACATCACTAATTTACTTAATTATTGACAAACAACAAAATAAAATCAGTTCATGTGTTAATATAGTGTAATTTTATTTTTATAAAAGTGTCTGGAACCAATAGGTTGATCTAAAAAGTCTACACAATTATGATTTTCTGTTTAATAGAAACATGAAAAAGAAATGATGTTATGCAAAATATTTGACTCTACTATCACTAAATTATCCAAAAATTATAATGTGGACATGATTGTGTGATTTTTTTTTAAATATACCAACAACAAATAAGAGGATGTTATGTCAATGTAAATTATATTTTGATGGTGTTATTTAAAAGAGAAAGATAATTTACTACATATTAATGATGTGTCATTAAAATACTATTTAGAGAAAAATAGCAATAATATATAATAAATTAAATAAACAAATAAGAAAACTCAACCTAAGATTTTACCAAAATCATTAGTTAAAATCTGAGTCTGAGGTTCAGTGCACACTTGAATCGCTTCTGCTACTTCAAGTCTTTAGTTAAGGTTACTTGAGAAAAGAATCTAAAACCAAAAAAAAAAAGGAAATCAATACAGTAGTTGGCCAAGGCCAGGTTCAATAATACTGCCTACATTTGAGTGCAGTGAGGGAAAACAGAATTCATTAGTCATATAATAACTACAAGGCCTCCCGTTTATCTCAGAAATTCCTCCAAGGAACACAACCATTTTCCACCTATTATTTTCTATTGATTTTGTCCACCTGCCAAAAGGCAGTGCAGGAAGTTCTAAAGAAGCTAGGACCAGAGATCAAGCAATAGGAACCCTTACTCCCTCCCCATATGAAGGCATATGGTGTTCACTGGTTTTCAAAATTAGCTCACTTCTCTTAGTGCTCGGTCCCAGCTAAGATCCAGAATTCAATTTCTTGCCTGATTCCCATGTTCAGGGAATCTCTGCAGGACAGATTTTTAGGCTGAAATGAGAGATTATATTTTAATATAAGTTAGGACAGATTTTTAGGCTGAAATGAGAGATTATATTTTGATATAAGTTTTTATCATTATCTTCACATTATTATTATTTGCATGTACACTAATATTATAGTCCTAGCTCACTGATTTTCACTGTGAATGATTATGCTGTTTATCATATTTCCATCATTGAGGATCCCAGGTGTCCTCTAGACAGCAAGAACTAGTTTCTTTTACTATTGGAGACACTTGGCATGCACAGTGTTTGTTGATTCCTAAGGTCTGTTTAAGTAATTTACATATTTTATCTCACATACAATGTGTGAAACAATCCCTTGGGGAAGGTACATTTATTGTCATCTACATTTTCAATTAAGAAGCTTGAAAATGACGAATCTTGGGATACTGTGCAAGGTCACACAGCTGCAGAGTGATTGAGGGAACACTGAGGTAGGATGTTCTTTAAATACTTACTGATAACCACCATTTAAGCTTTTTCCTTAGGAGAGGAATGTTTCTCCAAAGGCAGGTCAATAAATGTTGACCTACATTTGTATTGTTCACACATGCTCTTTATATACAAAGTGCATTTGGAGAGGCGTTTCTGGTGATAATCATTTCTGAGCCATATTTGTTTTTATTCCACAAATCTCAAATTCCATCAACTTAGATTTCTTCATGCATAATATTCAACAATTACTTCAATTAAAACCAAGGATCCTTAATCATAGTTAAGGACTTAATCTTTTATCACACATGTATTTACTTTGTGTTTACTAATGATGCAGTATGCCTGCTACTGGTCTAGGCACTGGGATTAGAATAGGAATAGGATGGACGTGGTCCTTTCTCTCATATTTTTTTATTATGACAGTTTCTCAGCCTCTATGGACATTTGAGTTCATAGGAACTGATCAACCCAATGCAAGATATTTAGCATCCCTTCAATTATAAAACCAAAAATCACTCTGGCCATTGCTAAATGTTACCTGAGGACATGAAACTACCAATAGAATTGCTTTTCTAGTGTGAAACAGATTAAAAATAAATGAAGCAATAAAACAACAAATGAGAAAAGTATCAGATGGTAGAGTGTTCAGCAAAGTAGTGAAAGATAATTCTATTTTAGGAAATATAGTAACTATATCTACTTCAGATTGGGCAGTCAGAGCAGACTGAGATGTTCTTGCATTTACTTGAGCTCTCAATATCGAGGTTATAGGAAACATTTCTAATCATGTGTTGAATCCAGTACAAAGATGTTGAGAAAACTGCAGTTTCAATTTGGTTCAGAAAGAAATACATTGTAGCCGTCCCTGTTCTCCTAGTACTTAATACTCCTTTCCTAGGACCTCTGCCTTCATTCCTTAAATAACTCCCAAAAGTTTCAATTCCTAATACTGTTCTTTTGAGAATAAAGTTCAGAGTCCATTACACAAAGTATGGTCTTGATCTTGAAAGCAAACATCAAGTCTCTTCAGTATTTGCTAAGGAGGAGGTCCTAGCATTCTCAGGTCTTCGTTTTGTTGTTGTTATTTTGTTTTATTTTGGTTCCTAAGTGTGCACAGTCCCTTTTACATCAGAACTCTATATGTTGCAATCAGGGTACTAGTTGTAGTAAGGTTGGGTTCTTGGTATTCTAAGCAAGAAAAGCCTGCTATACTAGGAAACACACCTCGTTTTTGGAAGGACCCATTCTCTATTCCTTTATCCCCCACCCTTCTATTTGGGAATAGTTCATTTATCCATGAAATACAATATAAAATTTAAATTTATTAAAATCTAATATTTTCTTATTGAGTATCATCTAATCAGTAAGTAATTAATGTGAGAGTCATGTGGCTAAAATTGGTAACATCTACAAATACTCATAACTGGAACACAGTGACTAAACTATAGAAAATAAAAGTTCTGTTATTGTTATTATTATGGTCATTGTCACAATTTGTTGTCACAGGTTTTATGGAAAGAAAACAAACAGTATAAATTGAGTTTCTGGAAGAAAGTCGTAGGGAGAGAATATTATGTTAAATTTTCTAGTAGGTTGGCTACAGGACAGTTAATAGCAAAAGTCTGTTGCTTAGCATGTCTTAGGAATAAACTAGAATAGATTAACTGTTATTTTTGAGTTTATTTTATTCATGCAAATAAACTGAGAACAAATGATTTTCTTCAAATGATAGCTTAGTAAATGTTATTTGATTTGATTTAGCCATAGAGGACTGAGATATTTACTTTTAATCTTCATTTCTTTAAATGTTTGAGATAATAATATAATTATATCTTTCTCCCCTTTCCTTTTCTCCCCCCAAAGTCTCCCATATGTCCCTCCTTGAGTCAGAGATCATTACAGAAATTAAGTACCAATATAGACATGAAACCCAGACTCAAAGGATATACACAACAACTTCCTACCTAAAATTCTAGTATCATTGCAGAACAGATGGCAGAAAGACAGTAAGATCCAGAGGATTAGGGAGTGTACTATGATATTGTGTCTCCTAGAAATGTCAGAATCTCTTAGAAATGTCACTAAGCATCATTAACATGATTACCTAAAAATGGGTGAACAAGGTCAAGAGCAGATATGCTAACATGGACAAGGAAAAGCCAAGGGACCTCAACCCTACACAAAGAACTATAGAAAAGTAAAGAATGCTGAAAGTGAAATGGTCTTCTCCAGGGAAGAGAGCACCAATTGTTAGTTACTATTTTAATATAGTTGATAATTTTAGAACAGCAAGAAAATCCATATAAAGAAAAAACCATAATGTTAAAATTATTAATATTTAAAGTTTTATGAATATAATGTTCATATATATATATGCATAAAATATAGATACATTGCTAAACTATTATTTGAAGCTTTTGTGTGGATATGAATATAATGAATTTATCATCTATATTTTCAGAATATTAGTATTTGAATTTATGTTTTTCTACAACTGATCTGCATACATAAACACACATACACAAATATATTCACATATAATGCTTTCAGTGCAGACTGTTCCTAGTCTTTGGATCACTGCAATAGAGAATGTTTCCTCATTTTGATTGTCTACTAACTTTTCCTGATTCTCAACTAATAAACTTGAGATGGGAAATTAGTCAAATATCCAGAAAGACAATATGTCACACAACCCTAGCTTGGGGAACAAACAGAGTCACCCACTATTATAGTTGTTTGAGGCATGGTAGCCAGAAGAATCCTTTAAGTTCAGACAGAGTGTGTCTCAGGAGGAGTGCAGAAGCCTCCCACCCCCATAACACTCCTTTTTGTTTTTGTTTTTTTTTTTTTTTTTTTTTTTTTTTTTGTTTTGTTTTGTTTTGTTTTAGATCTGCCATCACTGGAGTCTGCAAATGAAATAACTCAGAGGGCAGTTTTTCCTACAGTGCTGGTTATTTTTGAGGCCCTATGTCTGCATCTGTAAATTTGAACTATGCCCTCTCCAATTACAGATGTAAATGAATTCCCATTCCTACTTTAGCTGATCTGAGAAGCTCTTAATCACACAGTTGAAGTGGTGTTAATAATAACATCTACAAATCAGAGTAGCCAAACCTGAGTTTTAAGTCCCAAATCTCTTTACTTGAAAAGATATTCATTTTTAGTATACACCAACAGGTATTAAAAGAGCACAGTAAGGCCTGGGTCAGGCAGGAACATATGGCCCATCAGAACAAATTATATGACCTGACTCCTGTTGGAAAAGCTTTTCTTCTACACATTTCAATACCCTCTGCTGTCAAGGCCTTTCAATGCCATGCATGATAACTCCTTAAGTTCTACAAGGAAATCAAAACTATAAAATTTTCATGATCATCATTCAGCAAAGAATGTCTTACGACTGTATTATAAAAGTTCCCTCATGAGGTAGTTGGATTTGAAAAGGAGATTTGTAGTTCAATATTCCAAAACATGATTTCCCCATCTGTTCTCATCAAGCTTAACTAATACCTTACACATAAAACAATAGCTTTGTTAACGTGTGTCATATCCTGGCAAAGCATAGACTACCCAAACACATTAAAATTGTATTTCCCAAGTAGAGCACAATAATTTCTCACAATAATTGGCCCCCAGTTAGTTAATCTGGAAAAGACTTTCTCAAATGCACAACAAACTTTATATCACATGAAAGCATCAACAAAGCTTCATGGAAATTTAGAGCCAAAAAAAAAAGTCTCATATATTTAAGAGACGTACTGAACAACCAGACACTTTTTTTTAACCTTTTTAAGGAAACAACTTATATCTATTTTAAAGTCTTGTTATGTCTTGTAATCTCCTTAGCCTTTTACATTCATAAAATTTATCTATACCTCACTAACAGAATTTATCATTTGTTGCTTTTGTTATCTTTCTATGTGGACAAGTCTTATCTTTTCTATAAGATCATGGGCTCCTCAAAGGAAGGGATTTTTGTTTATCCTTGTATCTAAGGCATGTCATTGCACAGTTGTTTTTACTATTGGGTGTTCCATAAATATTAGAGCAGGAAATGTTTAAGTGTTTTTTTGCAAGCAGGATAAACCTGCATAGAAACAGAAAGATTTTTCACCGGCAAAAAGAGATTGCATTTGAATAAAGTTAAAAAAAAGTTGATAAATTCTGAGCACCAACGTCAGAAATTTGTTCTCCATGTAAATTAAATACTCATTTTCCCAAGATTAATCCATTTATTACTTAAACTAGCTATAAAATACTTCCTGGAAATTAATGACACAAGTAAAGTTAGAGTTAAGTTCTATGAAGAGACATAAGTTTTATTTTAGTTATTCCCAGAACTAAGTATTATATACCCCCACAGCCTTCACAGGATTTTGATATTTTCCTTTTATTCATCTTGCTTAGTTGGTTTCTAAAACAAAAGCCTTATGACAGGATTAGAAGATTTTTAAATAAAAGTGTGTTTTACAACCAGAAAGACAAACATAAATCTACATCAGGTAAATGATGGAAGCTGATGCAGTGAACCACAGCCAAGCACTGAGCTGAGCTCCTGCAGTTTAGTTGAAGACAATGAAGAGGGTTCATATAAACAAGGGGGATGGAGATCATGATCAGGAAAAACACAGGGACAGCTGACCAGAACTAGTAGGAGCTCATGGACTATTGACTGACATCTGGGAAACCTGCATGGAACTGAATTAGACAGTTATGTGACTTGATATGTTGTGGGGGGGGAAAGATTGGCAGTGGCACCAAGAACTAACCTAGGGGCATGAACTAGCTTTTTGTAGCCCACTCCCTATGGTGGGATACATTGCTCAGCCTTGATACAGAGGGGAGGACTTGATTCTGCCTTAACTTGGTATGCCAGACTTTGGACTCCCTAAGAAAGGCCTTATCCCCTCTGAGGAGTGAATGGAAGTGGCAAGTAGGGGAGCAGGGGAGGTGGGAGAAGGGGGAGTGAACAGGGACTGGGGTTGGTATGTAAAATGAAAAATAAATTTTAAAAAATAACAAATCTAACACCTGACCAAAAAGAGAAAGAAAGAAAATGGAGCTAAAAGGACTTTGGGGGAGGGTAGAGAAATTGTAATATAGAAATGAAAAAGTGGGGGCAACAGAAAGAATTAAGTCATTACTGGAAAGGCATCAAGGATGAGATAAAAATAAAAAGACATCCTGCTGACAAATAAAATTTCTGTTAAGCCTTTGGTTTAATCCTAAGTACATGAAACTTAGTACTAAGTACAGGAAAGAGGAGGCACAGGACCTTGACAAGTGAGGAGGAAATTGTTAAGTAAAAGCAAATATTCTCAGTAATTAAGAGGAGAACTAAAAATGGTCTTCCAAGAAGTAGACAGTGACCATGCTTTCTATATGTTGCAGAACCAAAAAAAAATTTTTTAGACTGGTAGGAGAGAGGGCCTGATGATTTTGATCGGACACTCAACTAGGTCTTGGGATTGTACACTTTTCTCCTTTGCAAACTCACAATAAATGGAAGTGGGCAAATCTTGTTGCTTAAAATAAGTTGTATTCTAGGGGTTTTAATATTAAAAGCTTTCAGTTTGGATCCCCTAGTTTGAGTGTTAACCTTTAGATGCCCCTGCCAGGATGCTCTCACTGGATACTCACATAGGATGCTATCACACAGTGTCCCCACTGGGTACCCGGACTTTGATCTGTGTCACATAAAAGGAACAGTCCTGTTATTTTTGTAGCCCCGTGGGTTTATTTGTCTCATTTATTTGTCTCATTAGAAGAGTCTATACTCTCTATCAGTTTCTCCAGATAAACATGTAATAGTAAATCTTTAACCCTGTTTAGGTTTTTGTTCATTGGACTGAACAGGTAGGCCTAGTCACACTCATATTCCTCCATGTGACTTTCTTACAGGCTATCTTTTCTTCTTCAGTATAATTCTGGGCTTTAGAGGAATCTTCTAGCTTCCGGTATACTAGGTACCTCATTCAAAGCCAAGGAAAGACCTATTGGACTTGATGAGCAGTAATTTAGGGGATATATTTTTTTTCCTAGGTGGACTTGATGATCCTATTTGAGAAAAGATGATCATGGACACAGAGAGGGGCTGCTCAGTGAGCAAGGGCCAGAGATGAGGTGAAGCACATTCCTCTGTGTTAGTATATTACTGCAAACTTTTTTGCTTCAGTGCTTCAGGCATTAAAAAAAAGCTAGGAAGCTATTGGCACTAGCTAGCATGTCATCCTTACTGTGTGGATAAGAAAGTTCAAGAGGATAAAATTATCAGGAGAGGTGGTAAAAAAAAAAAACATTGTTTAATATTTTAAAACTTTTACAAGAAATAAGAAAAAAATGTCTGTGAGGTTGTATGGAAGAAAATTAGCATAAACTTGAAGTTAGAAGAAGAAATTAGCATAAATAAGAATAAAGTCCTCTGATTTTGCTGATCTCTTTGCCTCCAAGCAATTCTATAGAACTGAACTAGAAATCTCTTTCAAATTTTAAAGCTTGCAGCAAGGGTTTCTTTCCTGTTGCACATTTCTTCTCAGATTTTGAGGTACACCCGGAACTATCTCTAGAGAGAAATTATTGTTTTCCTTAATAAAATTTTTCCATCTATAAAATATACCTGTTACAAATAACTAGTCATTCTCACTTTGCCCTTTGGTGTCTAGTTAAGTCATATAAATAAAATTCATTTCATTTTTTTAAAGAATAAATTTTTCCAAACCAATGGAACATAACCAGTATCTTTTCCCACTGTAGTTTAAAAGATCTTTCCCAAAGAAACTCTCACTAAAACCAGAATATGTCTATATGTGTTTTATGCATTATGCAATCCAGAAATTTCTTATACATCATTTTGTACCTTCTTCCTTACAAGAATCAAAACTTGTTCTCATGTGGAAGGACTGTAAAATAACTTGGTGAAGTTAAAGTTTATAAATTAGAGACCAGTACATTTTATTTAAAAATATTTTAAACAGTACAGAGCATATAAGCCTCTAATATAAAAAATGTCTGTGTGTACTGCTATATCTGAGCTGTGGACATGCATGAACAGTGTTTATGTTCAGGCTGTTTTCTGCTTTAATTCTATGCTTCCAAAGTAGGATTATGAAACATTCCCCCTTTTCACCCAAAATGTGAGGTGGAGGAAATACTCCTTTCAATAGTAATAGCAGTTCTTCTAGAATCAAGAAGGCACAGCAGTACAGGTTGCCATTTTCTCTTTAAAAGACCCACAAAATAGTATTAACAATTTATTGACTCCTAGAGAAATATAATTTAAAAGTATCCTTTCAAATATTCTTCTACTTATTAAACTAGATATGTGCAAAGCTAAATAATTAAACATACGCAACAAAGAAAAATTGTTCATATAATATATATTTATATACAAGATGAACTAATTTCATCCCAATTAAAATATTTTTTCTATGTATAGTCCAATTTTATTGATGTAGCACTAGTACATTTGAAAACTGCCTTCTCTTTCTTTCTTTCTTTTTTATTTATTTATTTTATATAACCAAGTCCATTTAAATGAAAACAAACATTTATATACAATATTTGGGAATTTGGGCGTTGTTCTTTCCAAACTACTTCCTGCTATTAAGGGGCACTGTCATGGGGGATTCGAAGAAGATTCAGAAATCCTGGCTGTAGTCTGTCAGGCTGCTTTGTCCAGCTGTTTTGAATGTAGGATCACCTGGTACTCTGTTTCAGGTGGTCTGGCTTGATAAAACCACATTAGTCTGGAAGGAATCCACATCTTTTCATTTTCTGTGGAAACAAAAATAGGAATCATTTTCCCCAGTAAATTGTCCTTCAACTTAAATTTTGGAGTCAAAGCATTTTTTTTATTTAATTTATTATTTTACATGTTGAACCCAGTTCCCTCTACCATCCTCTTGCCCTCCCTCCCTCCCTTCTTTCCTCCCTTCCTCCCTTTTACACTCTCTGCCCTCTCAAATACACCTTAATCCCCCCACCCCAATTCCATATGTAGGGGAATGCCATCCAGTTAGGGTCATGTATATCTGACAGGTCATGTGAAGTAGGGACTAGGGCTTCTCTCCTGTCTCTAGGTTAAAGCAGTTATCCCTCCATGGGGGATGTGTTAGCAAGGTCCTTTTGTGCACCAGGGATACATCCTGGCTCCAATGTCTGAGGTCCCTTAGACTGCTCAGTCCTTCTGGCTGAGACCCTTATTCAGGGGGGCCTGAGTCAGTCCCATGCTGGCTTCCCAGCTATCAGGCTGGTGGTCCCTTAGCTGCTCCTTGTTCAGGTAAGCTATCTATATGTGTTTCTGCAGCCTGGTCTTGTCCTCTCCATCTGCATCTGTGTTCTAGTTTGACTCATTGTTTATGTAGGGTTGTTTGCTCCTGTTTCCAACAGGCATTAGTTGAGGGCTCCATGGATAAGTTAGTTGTTGATCTCACTATCCAGGAAGGACATTTGTGGTAGCCTTTCCACAGAAGCTCAAATTGTTAGTTGGCAGCAGTCTTTTAGTTCTCTAGACCTTTCTTTGTGTTCAATTTTATCTTCAAACCAATATTGGCTCCCTATTTTATGTTCTCTCTCTCTCTGTCTCTCTCTCTTTCCTGTCTTCTATTCCTAACCAGGCTCAATCTTCCTCGTTGCATATGTTTTCCTTTCCTCCCCCTCATTTTCTCCTACTTCTCTCTACATTTGCTGATCTCCCCACTTCCACTGTGCTCTGGGGGACTTGTCCCTTCCTGGTTCTGTGAGGGACTATATATGAATCTCTTAGAATATACCTTGTATCCTAGTTCCTCTGGTGGTGTGAATTATAGGCTGGTGATCCTTTGCTCTAGGTCTAAAATCCATATATGAGTGAGTACATACTATGTTCCTCTTTTTGTGACTGTGTTACCTCATTCAGGATGGTTTCTTCAAGTGCCATCCACTTGCCGGCAAATTTCAAGATACCATTATTTTTTTCTGTAGATTAGTATTCCATTGTGTAGATGTGCTACATCTTCATTATCCAGTCTTCAATTGAGGGGCATCTAGGTTACTTCCAGGTTCTTGCTATTACAAATAGTGCTGCTATGAACAGAGTTGAACAGATGTCTTTGTTGTATGCATGTGGATCATTTGGTTATATGCCTAAGAGGAGGATTGCTGGTCCTGTGGTAAACTAATTCCCATTTTCCTGAAGAACCACCGTACTGATCTCCAGAATGGCTGTATGAGTTTGCACTCCCACCAGCAGTGGAGGAGTATTCCTTTTTCTCCATATCCTCTCCAGCATGAGTCATCATTGGTGTTTCTAATTTTAGCCATTCTAGCAGGAATAAGATGGTATCTCAAAGTTGTTTTGATTTGCATTTCCCTGATAGCTAAGAATGTTTAGCACTTTCTTAAGTGTCTTTCATCCTTTTGATTTCCTCTATTGAGAATTCTTTCTACATTCAAAGAGACAGAGAAAGAAATCAGAGCCAGAAGCAACAAAATGTATCTTGGTATAACACCAAACAGTTAAAGGATAGGTAGGATAAATATAGTAAAAATGGCAATCTTGCCAAAAGCAATCTACAGATTCAATGCAATCCCCATTAAAACACCACCACAATTCTTCACTGACCTTGCAAGTATAATAATCAATTTATATGGAAAAACAAAAGACCTAGGATAGCCAAAACAACCCTATATAATAAAAGAACTTCAGGAGGCATCACCATTCCTGACTTCAAGCTCTACTACAGAGCTATCTGAAAACAGCCTGGCATTGGCATAAAAATAGACAGGTAGACCAATGGAATCAAATTGAAAATTGTGATATTAACCCACACACCTATGAACACCTGATTTTCAACAAAACAGCTAAAATTATACAATGGGGCAAGGACAACATCTTCAACAATTGGTGCTGGCACAATTGGATGAGGGTGTATAGAAGACTTCAGATAGAACCAAGTCTGTCGCTACGCACAAAACTCAAGTCCAAATGGGTCAAAGACCTCAACATCAATCCAGCCACATTGAACCTCTTAGAAGAGAAAGTAGGAGGTACCCTTGAACAAATTTGTATAGGAGAGTGTTTCCTGAACAAACTCCAGGGGCACAGACACTGAGAGAAACAATTAATAAATTGGACCTCTTCAAACCTAGAAGCTTCTGTAATGCAAAGGACACAGTGGATAAAACCAAATGGCAGCCCACAGACTGGGAAAAGATTTTCACCAATCCTATATCCAACAAAGAGCTGATCTCCCAAATATACAAAGAACTCAAGAAACTAGTCAACAAAACACCAAATAACCCTATTAAAAATGGGGTACAGAACTGAAGAAATTATTCCCAATTAAAATATCACTATCACTGAGACTCAGGAAAAATACAATTCCTAGGCTTCCATTACATATTCCAGGGTACAACGTGGTCCAATCTTACTGTGTTTATTAATTTCAATGTGTTTAGACATTTTCCGTTATCAGTTTTAGTCATTAAAATTCATGCATATGTTATTTTTTATTTTTTATTATAATATATTTGTATTTAAATTTGAAACAAACTTGCTTTGCATGTCAATACCAGTTTCCTCACTCTCCCCTCTTCCACTGTCCGTCCCTCTCACAACCTCCATTCCATCCTGTTCCTTCTCCCCAGGGAGGGTGAGGAATTCGATGGGGGATCTTCAAAGTCTGTCATATCATTTGTAGCAGGGCCTAGGCCCTACCCCATGTTTCTAGGCTGAGAGAGATTCCCTCTATGTGAAATGGGCTCCCAAACTCCATTTGTATACTAGGGATAAATACTGATTCACTACCAGAGGCCCCATAGACTTCTTAGTCCTTCTACCTAACAACCACGTTCAGAGTGTATGGGTAGGTCCTATGCTGGTTTTCTAGCTATCAGACTAGGGGCCATGAGGTACCCCTTGTTCAGGTCAACAGTTTCTGTGGGTTTCTCCAGCCTGGTCTTGACCCTTTTGCTCATTACTCCTCCCTCTCTAAAACTGTATTCCAGGAGTTCAGTTCAGTATTTAGCTGTGGGTGTCTGCTTCTGCTTCTATCAGCTACTGGATGAAGGCTCTAGGATGGCATATCGTAAATCTCATTATCAGGGAACATCATTTAAAGTAGCTTCACCACTATTGCTTAGATTGTTAGTTGGGCTCATCCTTGTAGGTCTCTCAACATTTCCCTAGTACCAGATTTCTCTTTAAACCTAGAATGGCTCCCTCTATTATTGCATCTCTTTTCGTGCTCTCCTGTATTCTTTCCCTGGTGCAATCTTCCTGGCCCCTCATGTACTCCTCCCCTTTTCTCTTCTCCCCTTCTCTTTCTCCCCTCCCCCCATGCTCCCAATTTGCTCAGGAGATCTTGTCCCTTTTCCCTTCTCTGGAGGACCATGTATGTCTCTCTTAGGGTCCTTCTTGTTTCCTAGCTTTTATAGTGGTAAAGACTGTAGGCTGGTAATCCTTATCTCTATGTCTAGAATCCATATATGAATGAGTACATACCATCTTTATCTTTTTTGTGACTGATTTACCTCACTCAGAATGGTTTCTTCTAGTTCCAACCATTTGGAGTGAAATTCAAGTTTCCATTGTTTTTGTTTTGTTTTGTTTTTTGTTTTCTTTCCCCACCTCCCACTGAGTAGTACTCCATTGTGTAAATGCACCACATTTTCTCCATCCATTCTTTAGTTGAGGGGCATTTATGTTACTTCCAGTTTCTGGCTATTACAAATAATGCTGCTATGTTTGTATTATAGTTTTTATTATTGGTTTATTATAATAATCTGGAAAAGTTCAGCTAGTCTACCTGATATAATTACCCTAAATACCCAGGCATTCTCTTTGTGAATAGTTACTGATCATTTTGTCTGATGAATACTGACAAGGAAAGGTACAAAGTAAATAATAGTTGATCACTACAGAATTCCACGAGCTTTCACTATCACAGTTCCCTTGAAATGATACTGCATCCAAACTGTAAAACTTTTCATTTTACCCGCATCAATTTCTATTCATTTCTCAATTGATTATTCTTCCCATGGAATTATTTACTGCTAAGGCAAACAAAAGGAAAATATTTATTTTGTTCCTGAGACTCCATTGGTAGTTATGAAAAACATTTTGAATATTTTTGGAATAATATTATTATATTTCACCCATAGACAATATTTTTTAAAAGTGTCTTTCTTTAAGACACAATCAGATAAAGATTTTATGTATCTCAACTTGTGACTGTGTGTCTCGGGATAATCCAAGAGTGAGCTACCCATCCTACTTTCATTCTAACAAAAACCTGCTTTGCAGTATCAATAACTAATTACATAAAACTTCTGCCCCAGCAACACAGATTGATAGTTTCATTATCACATTTAATTAGAGTTGTTTTTAATTTATCAGGAAGAAATGTGTAATTGGTAAAGAACAGCTGTTACAGGTCATGGGGAGAGAGAATATGATTGAGTAACAGAAAATGGCAAACTTCTTCAGGAAAGCTAACTTTCACGAATATCTTCAGGAAAGCATCCAGTGGATGAAAGCCAGACAACCATTTTCCACATTTGATCAAACTAACAAGGATTAATTGCATTATTGTTAACCTGTACAGAACACACATGCAAGAGAGAAACAGGGTAGAGCCAGGGTTTTCTCTAACTCAATACAGTCTTCCACCCATATCATGATATCATCCCAGCAACTAGGGATATGAAATAGAACTTTATTTTCTTAAATTATCTTAAATTATGGATAGTGCATACTAACTTTCATGTGTTACACAACTTTATAACAAGCATTACTATATTACTATCTACTAAAGGGATAATAGGAGTTAAATTGCATATGTAATATAATGTTTTTGTGTTGTTTTGTTTTTTTTGGGTGAACCACTGTTAAATAATTTAAGGTTCTCCAGAAATAAAGAAGATGTGGCACATTTACACAATGGAACACTACTCAGCAGGAGAAGAAAAACAATGGAATCTTGAAATTTGCAAGCAAATGGATGGAAATTGAAGAATCCATCCTGAGTGAGGTAACCCAGTCACAAAAAGAGTAATATGGTATGTACTCATTCATATATGGATTTTAGACAATGAGCAAAGGATCACCAGCCTATAATACACACTGCCAGAGAAACTAGGATACAAGGAGGAACCTATGAGTTTCATACAAGGTCCCTCACAAAAGGGGAAATAAATAAGAGTTCCTGATCATGTTGGGAGTGGGGGGAGGCAGTGAGTGGATAGAAAGTTAAGAGAAAGAAAGGGGGAAGAGAGGAGAACATGTGGGACCAGGAAGATTGAGTTGGAGATGAATAGACAAGAAAGCAGAGGGAGAGAGAGAGAGAGAGAGAGAGAGAGAGAGAGAGAGAGACAGAGAGAGAGACCATAATAGAGGGAGCCATTATAGGTTGGAAGACAAAACTGACTCTAGAGAAATGCTCAGAGGTCTATAAGACTGACCCCACCTAACAATCCGAGCAACAGTGCAAAGGCTACCTTATATGCCCTTCCCTGATAAGGAGATTGATAACTAACTTATATGCCATCATAGAGTCCTCTTCTAGTAACTGATGGAAACAGAAGCAGAAACCCACAGCTAAACACTGAGATAAACTCCTGGAATCCACTTGCAGGGAGGGAGGAGTGATAAGAAAATGGGGGGCAACCAGGCTACAGAATCCCACAGAGATAGCAGAGATAGCTGACCTGAACAAGGCAGAGCTCATGGTCCCCAGATTGATAGCTGGGTAACCAACATTGGACCGACTCAGAGCTCCCCTGAACATGGGTCTCAGTTAGAAGGCCTGGACAGTCTAAGGGACCTCTGACAGTGGAACCAGGATATATCCCTGGTTCATGAAAGGACTTTGGGAGCACATTCCCCATGGAGGGATACTCCCTTAGCCTAGAGGCAGGGGGAAGGGCCTAGACCCTACTCCAAATGACTTGACATATTTTGATGATACCTCCTAGAAGGCCACACCCTCCCTGTGGAGTTGGGGGCATGTGGGGGACATGAGACAGTGGAAGGGATAGAGAACTGGGATTGATATGTCAAATAAGAAAAATAATAAATATAAAGAAAAAAAGAAACATAGACCAAACATGCACATGGACCACCACACACACTCACACCCACACTTACACCTCCACCCTACCCCACCTCCCACACACATGTGAGCCCACTAGCTGTCCTCCATATTTCATATTAAGACTTCAATTCCAATAATACCGAGGAACTGGAACATTCATTCAGTTGTGTTGACTGGCAAGTTTGAAAGTTGAAGTGTGTTCTGATAGGCTGACAGTTTTCTGAGATATCTACCAGCAGAACCAATGATAATGGAATAAGTCTAGATGCCAAGGGAAGCAAGGATTAGTCGGGACTCCCATGAAGCCTATCTGTGTACATATCACCACCCATGCATCATAACCTAAGAAAAACTATTTCTGCACTCTTTTCTACCTTCTATGTGACGTCTACCTTCCAAGTCAGACTCAAATTATTCTTTGGGAAAGTACTTATTTTATCTGTTAATAACAAAGGGGTGCTTTCTCTGTTAGCTGAATCTTTCACAGTAAGACTTGAAGATTCCAAGCAATAGCTAAACTTACACAGCACATTCCATTAGTCTATAAAATGCACAAAAATAACCTCAAATCTTCAATGAAGTCCAGATTTATAGGTAGAATTTTTAAGTGATTATTTTTGTTGGGGGTTATAAATAAAGCTTACTTCACATTGGGTAACAAAGGAAAACAAAACTCAACATATATGGAAATGAAAGGAGGAGCAGAGAATGTTAAAACAAAACCCAGATACATGACATCTCCAAGAGCATCCACAGATCACAGGACACTTAAGAATTTCACTTTTCTTTTCATGAACAAAGAAACTTGAATTTGACACATCTCATAATAGTTTATCAATACACTAAGTCTGAGTTCTAAAGGCTAAACAAAAGACAAGTCGAAATATTCTCAGTATTCAAATTTCTGGAGGATTTGGGTGATAGAACAGTGTGTAAAGTGCTTGCTGTGTCAATCTAAGCACACAAGGTCATATTTTTATAATTCTCATAAAAGCTATGTTTGGCATCACACACCCAGATGTGTGTGTCAGAGTCTGGCTAGGCAGTATAGGCAAAATGTTAGGCTCCAGGTTCAGTGAGAGACTTTCTCTAATTAACATAGAGAGAATAGTGGAAGACACCTAACACCTATCTCTTGTCTGCATACTTGTACACACAAGTGTGTATACTCCTTCTCCACACATTTAGACAAAATATACCACCATGCAAAACAATTACCCTCTAGGAACAGTCCATCAAATACTCTCACTTCTATTAATTTATTTCCTTTTGATTGGCATGATGCAAAACTAAGTTTGATTATTTATTTTCCTTTTTCTTTTACTAAAATAGTTTTTTTTTCATCCAATATATCCTGACCACTGTTTTTCCTCTTTATTCCTCTCATTCTCCTACTTACCCTTGCCTCTGGATTCATGCCCATTTTGTCTCTTGTGAGAAAACTGATAGGTAACTATGGAAATATGAAAATAAAATATTATATAAGAAGATACAAAACAAGCAAGTCAGAATAGGAATAAAATAGTAGGAAAGGAGCCCAAGAAAAGAAACAAGAAATAGATAAAGACACAGAGACACATTTGTTCACACACTTAAGAGTCACATAAAAACCAAAAGTGGAGCCAAAATATATATGCAAAGACTTGTGAGGAAAAACAAATAAATATGAAATTAAAAAATAAATTTTAATGTAAGAGATAGAGGGAGCCCTGGCATGACATTTTGAGACAAGGAACTTCCAAAGATGCCATTGGCTGACTTATCTTTTGGTCATCTACTGTTCAGTGTGCAGCCTACCCTTGAGAATAGTTTGTTTCCCTAGTGAGACTCCATTGGAGAAAATCATTTTTTTCCCAAAGTGGTTATCATTTGAAGAAAGCATCTGGGTTAAGGATGGGAGCATATGTCCACTTCTCCTTTCAGCTCTAGGATGCTGTCTGTTGCAGATCATCCATGCTGCATTGATCTCTGTCAGTATATTAATGCACCAATACCACTATGTTTACAGGGCCTTGTTTCCTTGTTGTCCTCTACTCTAGCTTCTACACCCTTTCTGCCTTCTCTTTCACAGGGTTCCTTGAGCCTCAAAGAAAGAAATTTGACACAGACATCTTATTTAAGCCTGATTATTCTGAGGTCTCTTTTTGTATATTGTCTGTCTGTGATCTCGGTGTTTGTTCACATTTGCTGTGAGAAGAAGTTTCTCTGATGATGGCTGGGTAAGGCACATATATATGAATATAGTCTCTGATTGGAATTATGGCCTAGATGATACAACATCCAAAACAGCCTCAAGGCTGCTGGCTGAGATACCACAAAGTACCCCACTCAGGACTTGACCATAATTCTAAATTAATACTATATGTTATACTGTATGTGTATTCCTACTCTTGTTTAAAGTATTGTGTTTTACAGCCCAATTAAAAATGTAATGTATAGTTAAGAAATAGAAATTTACAAAAATACAGTTACTCATCTATAATAGTCAAACTTATACTCAGGCTATTCAGGTTTTCTAAATACACAATGATATACTTGAGATAAGTGTTCATTGAACATTTCAAAGATCTACAAGATATGGCATTTAAATTGTTTTAATAACTTATATTTTCCAAGAATGAGACATGTTTCCTCCAGGCAGCAACAATGTACTCCATAGAAGATTATGGGCATCAGAGTCTATATGGAGGTCATTTTCCTTATGGCAAGAGCTAGCCATGTGGTCAAAGAAACTGCCTTGCTTGAGGTACTGGCAGTTATTGTCCAAACAAAGCCAACAGGACACAAGAAAGCTGACTGCCAAACATTGCAGAGACAGGGTAGGAGAGTCCTTCAAGTTTTCCTGCTCCTGAAAATGGCCTTTCAGATATTATAGACTGATGAGCCAAAGTTCATTGCCCTGGTGTTACAGAGGAAACTTTGGGTGAATGTCCAGGCATCCAACAGTTTCTGTCATTTCTCACATTGTTTTTCAAGTTGCTTGACTAACTTTCCTGCCTACTCAGGTAATATTATTTCCCTCTAAGGCCTCTGATGGAGTTAACAAATAAATATTTATAGTTATAGTTTTTCTTAGTTATGATAAAGGATAAATTAATTTAGTTATAAAACTTCAATATTGGCTAGAATCCTCTGCTGGAGTCCCGGGCCCCTCCCAGAGATCTACCTATCTCTGCTGGACCACCCTAAGTTCCTGCCAGCAAGATCCTTGACCCCCAAAGCAGGGCGTCTACTAAAGAACTGGGATCTACATGTAAAATATAAATTAAATAAAAAAAGATGATTATGGTATAGATATGAATACTTTGTTTTGAAATGGATTCTCATTTATTGATACAATTTAAGGTCAATTTTGTGATATGTATATTTCTCTTCTTGTTTAGGTATTGTGATTTTGTAGCTCAGGTAGAAATGTATTTTATAATTTAGTGCATATTATAGGTAGTTATCTATAATAGTCAAAACTTATAGTTAGGTGAGTTAGGATTTCTAAATATATAGAGATGTATTTTAGATGAATAGGCATTTTCAAAACTTTCAATGACCTACGAATATGGCATTTAAAATGGTTTAGGGCTTTTCTTTACAGTGAGAAATAACTACTCCTGGCAAAACCAACTCTGTTAGAAAGAAGGATGGACATTAAAGAAACACGTTATGGAGTTTGTATCCAACATGGCAAGACTAGCCATTTGGACAAGATACTGCTCTTGCCTGGACTGTTTGCTTTTATGATGTATAAACTGGACATGCAGCACCCATAGGAACGTGACTGATGATACAAAATGGACTTTGTTACAGGATTCCTGCTTCATGAAATAGTCTGCCAGACAGTCTGCAGGCAAACTGCCACTACAGATGTGATGGGAGATGTCATTTTGTATATATTTCTCATACTACTTATGCTGGCCAATAGGAAAGGAAGATAGGAGGGACTAGGAGACAAGGAGGAAAGAGAAAGTAGTAAGGAGTCAAGACGGAGAGTCTGAAGAGAACACAACCGCCATTACTCTGCTCTGGGTAAGACCATGTGGAAATACATAGAAATGGGTTAATACTTAAGGCAGAGCTAGCTGATAAGAAACTAGCACCTGACCAAAAGAATTATATCAAATACAGTGTCTCTGTGTGTTAATTGGGACCAGGCGTGGCAGCAAGGGAAGACCAGGTGGTGGGCAGAAAAACCTTATTCCTTACATATGGCACCCAAGTTGCTAATAAGAACTTACACTTAAAATTTAACAAAAGCTTAAAAAAGGGTTTTAGAAACAAAAGAATGGTAGCAGCATTTTTCTCGGTTGGACTTTGCTTTGAGAGAGACAAGAACATAATTGCGCAGCTCCTTTAAGGGAAATTTCCTGACTCAGCATAAGCAGCAAAAAAACCGCACGGCTTTTAAGAAGCAGTGCTAACAATTTATTGGTCTGTATGAGAGCTTGCAGTGGCAGTGACCACTTCTCCAAGCTGGCAGCATGCTTGCTGGATGGCAGTGCAGACCAAGGCAGTGACCACAGCTCTCAGTGCTGGCAGTAAAATAGCTGTCACCATCTTTGATAAACCACAGCAGAAACAACAATGACTTTCATTTAAGCAATGTTGTTGTTTACCAGATAAAAGACTCATGGCCAGAAAAAAAAAAAAAAACAGATAAAGATTTACAATAAAGACAGATTCACAATAAAAAAAGGTTTAAAGGTTTACAGTGTGGTCTAAAGTCTAAAACATATGTAAGCTTGGGAGAGAAAAGAAATAAAATGGTTTTAAAAATACAGGGATGAGCTGGATATGGTGGCACATGCCTTTAATCCCAGCACTCAGGAGACAGAGGCAAGCAGATCTCTGTGATTTGCAAAGTATACCTGGTATGCAGAGTGAATTCCAGGACTGATACAAGTTACACAGAGAAACCCTCTCTCAAAAAATGAAAAAATAAAAAGTAAAAGAAAGAGAGTAATAATAAAGCCACATAAATATGAACACATAAATATGGTGTTACATTGTCTTTGTTTTGTTTGGCTGCTGAGGAAACAACAACTGTTAAAGAAAATGCTGCTGGATTAATTTAATTTATATATTTTAAAAATGCTTTAACTCCAAAATTCAAGTCTAAGGACAAGTTACTGGGGAAAAGGATTTCTATTATTGTTTCCACAGAATATAAAAAGCTGCGGATTCCTTCCAAACTAATGTGGTTTGATCAAGCCCCTGAAACAGAGTTCCTGGTGATCCAAAATTCAAGACAGCTTGTACAAAGCAGCCTTGCAGACTACAACCAGGATTTCTGCATCTTCTTAGCATCCCCATGACAACACACATTCTCAGCAGGAAGTAGTTTGGAAAGAACGATGCCCAAATTCCCAAATATTGTTTATAAATGTTTGTTTTCATTTAAATGGGCTTGGTTATAAATGGCTAATGTTCACAACCAATATTCTTTTTAAAGATATAAAGGGAATTATGGTATAGAAATGAATACTTTGTTTTGGAATGGATTTTCATTTATTGATACAATTTAAGGTCAATTTTGTGATGTGTATATTTCTCCTCTTGTTTAGATATTGTGTAGAAATGTAATGTATAATGTAGTACAGATTATAGATAATTACATATGATAGTCAAAACTTAGAGTTAGGTGAATTAGGTTTTCTAGATATATAGAGATGTATTTGAGATAAATAGGCATTCTTCAAACCTTTCAAAAACCTACAGAATATGACATTTAAAACGGTTTAGGGTTTTTCTTGACAGTGATACATAACTGCTCCTGGCAACACCACCTGAGTCAGAAAGGAAGATGGACATAAAAGAAATGTGTTATAAAGTTTACTTCCAATATGGCAAGACTAGCCATTTGGACAAGATACTGCTCTTGTCTGGACTGTTTGACTTTATGCTGTATAAACTGGATATGCAGGACCCACAGAAAGGTGACTGCTGATTCAAGATGGACATTGCTACAGAGTTCCTGCTTCATGAAAGAGTCTAGCAGAGCTTCTGCAGGACACAGAGAAAAATGACTGATAAACTGCCAATACAAGAAGACAGTTTCCTGGTTTGCTGAAGAGTCTGCCAGATGGCCTATGGGTTTAAGATGGAAGATTACAGAAGAACTAAGGGTGATTGGCCAGAGAGTGCGTTGTCTCTGTCATTGCTAGAGTTTATATACTATCCTTGTGTGGTCTTTGAAGGAGATGAAGACAGATTGTTACGGTTTTAGTTTTCCTTAGTTAGGATTAAAGATAAGTTACATATAGGACTTTAGACTCACAAATATAGGATAGATGACAGAATAGTTTCTTTTAAACTTGCTAAATGTTAATGGACTAAATATTGTTAACTGTGATTCTTACTTGATAACTGTTGTGTAATATATTTTGTTATGTTAAGGTTAAAACCCTTCTTTTTATTTAGACAGAAAAGAGGAGATGATGGGAGATGTCATTCTGTATATGTTTCTCATACTGGTTAATGAATAAAGCACTGTTGGCCAATAGGAAAGGAAAATAGGAGGGACTAGTTGACAAGGAGAAAAGAGGAAGTAGTAAGGAGGAGAGTCTGGAGAGAACAAAACCGCCATTACTCTGCACTCGGCAAGACCATGTGGAAATACTTAGAAATGGCAGGGCTAGCCAATATGAAACTAGCACCTGGCCAACAGAATTATATCTAATACAGAGTCTCTCTGTGTTAATTGGGACCAGGCATGGCAGCAAGGGAAGACCAGGCGGCGGGCAGAAAACCCTTGCTCCTTACACATTTGGACAGTTTAAAGTTGCCTGCTTTGCTGGGGACTCTGCCAGACACACTATGGCCTATGGGTCGATGATGAAACATTACAGAAAAACTTCAGGTGCCTGACCAGGTAGCAAGTTGTCTCTGTCATTTCTAGAGTTTATACACTATCCTTCTGTGGTATTTGAAGGAGTTGAAGACAGAAAGGTTCGGTTATAGTTTTCCTTAGTTACGATTAAAGATAAGTTACATATATGACTTTAGACTCACAAAGATAGAATAGATGATGGAATATTTTTTTAAATCTTACTAAATGTTAAAGGACTAAATACTGTTAACTGTGGTTCTTACTTGATAACTGTTGTGTGATATATTTTGCTATGTTAAGGTTAAAAACCTTTTTATTTACACAGAAAAGAGGAGATGATGGGAGATGTCATTCTGTAAATATTTTTCTCATATTGGTTAATGAATAAAGCACTGTTGGCCAATAGGAAAGCAAGATAGGTGGGAATAGGAGACAAGGAGGATTCGAGGAAATAGTAGGGAGGAGTTAGCATGTAGAGACTGGAGAGAACAGAGGTCTGGGCCCACTCTCTGGTAAGATGAGACCACATGGAAATACTTAGATTAATAGAAATGAGTTAATAGTTAAGACAGAGCTAGCCGATAAGAAACCAGTACCTGGCCAACAGAATTATATCAAATACAGAGTCTCAGTGTGTTATTTGGGGCTGGCACGGCAGTGTGACCAGGCTGGTGGTGGGACTGACTGTAGGAAAAAACCATACTCCTAACAATCATTATCTCATCTGACCAATTGTAGTTGGACATCCAGTCAGTATATTAGAATAGTTATGATTGCATATTTTCTTATTGTTTTATCATAATAGACTTTTCTATCTTTCCCTAAGGTGCTTTTTATGTTTGAAGGTGAGGTGACTTCTTGGAGGAAGCAAAAACATTGATTCTATTTTTTCATCTAATCAACTAGTTAATGCCTTTTTACTAGGATATTGAAAACAGCAATGTTCAGAGCTGTGGTTGCAAAATGTGTATTAATTCTTGGCATTTTGTTAGTTTTATATCTTCTTAGATTCTTTTTGATTAATTCTCCTTGTATTTTTGTGTATGCCTCTGTGTCATCTAGAATATGTTTATTCTTCTCTTCAGATTCATTATGACATTTAGTATCCTCTGTAATTTTGTTTAGTTAAAATAAATTTCTTTATATGTTTTATTGTGGAAAGGTTTTATTTCCCCAACTGAAATTGATAATTTTCCTAGATATAATAGTCAAGCTCTGTAGTGTTGATCATTTGGAACTTCATATACAACTTTCTAGACCTTTCTGGCTTTAAATATTTCTACTGAATTACTCATGTGTTATTCAGATTTGCCTGCCTATGTACATAAATTTACAAATTTTTCTCTCTTCCTCTCCTCCCTTTCTCTCCCTTCCTGCCTGTACTTCTATCTGTCTGTTCCATGACTTTCTATATCTTTCTCTACCTCTATATCTCCATGTATGACTTCCTCTATTTTAATAACCTATTTTTGCCTGTGGTTTAATTAAGTCTTTTAACTATACTATGTTAAGGGTAGTTTTTTTCATCATATTTTCCACTTGGTATTTTACAGGGCACTTGTTATTCTTCAAGACTCTTGTATAAGGATGAATATCTCTTTCTCAACACTTTGGAAATATTCTTCTATTTTTTATTAAAGTTATTTTTATGACCTTTCCATCATTTTCTCCTTTATCTATGTCCATGATTTGTAGATGTAGTCTTTTCATGGTGTCCCAAAGCTCTGTTGTGTTCCATCTGTGTTTTAAAATTGTATCATTTATTTTGATGAATAATCTAGTTCCTTCACTTGGGATTCTTTCTTCACTATCTATTCTGTTGGTGAAGCTTTCAACTGAGCCTTTTATTTGGCTCATTGAGCTCTTTACTTCTAGTAACCATTCAGTTTGGCTTTTTCTACGCAATATTCTTTGTTGGATTATCTTTTCAAATCTTGAATCAACTTACTTAGTTTCTTTATACTTTGGTTTTATGTTTTCTTAGAGTATACTCATATCTTCTTTGAGTTGTTTGTGTACATTTATAATCATTCTTTTGAATTCTTTGTCCAGAAGTTCTATATTTTTCCCATTGATGGTGTTAATACATTTCTGGTAATTTTTGGAGAAGACATGTCCCACTTGATTTTATCTCACTTTATTAGTGTACTTCAACCTGTGCTTAGTAGTTTATTGGTTGGTTGGGTATTTCTTTCTTTTCTTTATTTGAGTCACCTTTGTTCTTTCAGGGAAGGTATTTGCAAAATACAGGATATGGTTAAGTTACTGAAGTCTTTTATTACTCTGCAGGGTTGTATTAAGGGCCACAAGTTACATTCTTAGTATTCTTAGTTCCTGTCTGCAAAAGCAGTCACTATCCCAGGGTCAAAACAGTTCTGCTTGTTTTCTGCCTGTGCTGTCATCTAGTGTTGTTATCTTAGTCTGAGCATACTCATTTCCAATGCCTTTCCCACTTCTCGAGCCCCTACTCCATGTAGTGGGACCCCATGAACCTGAAAATAAAGCTCTAAATTAGCAACAGGCACCTCCCTTCTTTTGCAACATCCATTGCATGTTGTGAGAATTTTTACATTTTAATACCATCCTCAGTCAGCACTGTCTTATAATGAGTAAATTTTTTTCCCTTCCAGACCCACTGTGGTGGGAACCCCAATTAACACAAAGAGACTCTATATTTGATACAATGCTGTTGGGCAGGTACTAGTTTCTTATAGGCTAGCTCTGTCTTAATTATTAACCCATTTCTATTAATCTAAGTATTTCCACGTGGTCTCATCAGAGAGTCTGCTTCCCCCTGTCTCTCCATGTTGATTCCTCCTTACAACATCCTTGAATCCTCCTTGTCTCCTAGTTCTGCATATCTTGCTTTCCTATTGGCCAACAGTGAATTATTCATTAATCAGTATGAGAAACATATTTACAGAGTGACATCTCCCATCACTGTCTCAGCTCATTTTGTATAGGCTTCCTTGTGTGTTGTGGGATTTCTCCTTCTCTTTTATCTTCTATCTATAATATTGGTTAATATTAAAAAGGGTACTCAGTAATGAATATATATATATATATATATATATATATATATATATATATATATGTATGTGTGTGTGTGTAAAATTGACTGAATATGATTCATTTATTTATTTAGGCATACAAATATGTACACAAAACACATAATATGCATACTCTTTATTGACTTCTTTTTTCAAATATTGAATTTATTTCCTTATTTCATTCACAATTTCATTTTATGTTCATACATACACACACATACACACACACACACACACACACACACACACACATATATATATATATATATATATATATATATATATATATATATTTCAAGAGGGAGGAATGGTTGGGTGGGTAAATGAGAGGGGTTAGACAGATAAATTGCATATGTACTTAACACTTAAAAGAGAAGAATATAAAAGAGAAGACTATTTTACTAATGTGGAGCTCTATACTACATATGCAACCCACCACCTGAGAACCATATTCTAATCTATGAGCTGCCCCTTTGCATTGCATTTCTGGCCCTACTTACTAGATAATGAAGTGGTTCCAAACATGGGAGACACTGACCACTCCTGGGTAATGGTGCTAGTAATAAAATTTGGAAATATATCTGAGAGTCTATGAAGTATTATTTCCACATGTGTTCAAGAGTTGGTTTGACATTTAGTGGAAAGAAACCAGGAACCTAAAGTAGATACATGAGCCTATACCACAACATATTAAGAAACTTCATTCTTCATTTGAAAAACCATGCCTTGGGGTCTTGCATTTGTCTAGAAATTATGTCAAATTTCTTTTTACTCTCTATGTTCTTCTATCCATCATGTTACTATATGCTACCAACTCAGCATTTCCCTACATATTAAAATTAATACTTGTTTGATAGTGTCTAGAAATTCACTAAATACAATAAATAGGAAAGAAGGCAGGATTGAATTGGAAGGGGGAATAATAACAAGAATCCTTAAAATCAAAGTTAAAGTAGGTGTCTACCTTTACTTGATTATCATATACTGTTCTCTCTCCTGCATATTAAAATAATTTTACATTTTAATTTGATGCCAAATTTAATCCTTAATAGTTGAAGCTGTTAAAATATCTATTTGATTATTTTGTTCTGCATCACCTAGAGATTTTAGGGATGAGTGTATTAGTATATAATACATTGTAAGTTGACTACACTATAGTCTGCAACCCAAACACAATCATGGCCATATGCTCTATAAACCATAACTTATATTTGATAGAATTTTATACTTTTAGAAAGCAAGAAAAGAAAGGGGATGAGTACAAAGAGGTTTATAAAGAAGAGGAGGCAGAAAATGAAAGATTTTACAATGGTCATTTGTAGCCTCATTGAGCCAACATGTTTTCTATCTGCTTTTTTTTGTTGTTATTGTTGTTGTTAACAATTTATATTTCAAATGCTTTGAAACCAGATGTAGGAAGGAATAAGGACACTCTTTCAGTAACAATACGTACTTGCAAAATTATGCAAAGTGATCTGTAACTCAGGGCATAGGATTCAATAATGCAGACAGAACATACATATCCTAACCTGATACTCTTGTGTGGTTTGGACTCAGATCTAAAAATTAAAGCCCCATGCATGTCAGAAAACATCTTTTTCTTGCTGCATAGTCAAAGGAAGGCTTCCATTTATTACTACAAGTTAGTACAACCACTACCACCTTTCTCTTTTGGGTCCTTTTCTTCCTGTTTGATATCAAGGGGCTCACACAGTTGTTCTCAGTTCTCTCATTATTTCTGCCTCACTTTCTATTAATTCTGCATTATAGACTGGCAATAAATTAGGCAAATATTGCCAGGGAGAGGATTATGAAGATCATAATTAACAACGGAGACAGTTGGAGGATTCATAATGAAGGCTGATCCCAGTCTAGTTTCACAGGGAAAGAGTATTGTTTCACTGTCATTTGTCAGTAATTAGCTCTGCCTTTATTGCATTGTAAATACTGCTTTAATTACCACACTCCTTAGTTCACAAGACAAAACTCTGTGTTCTTATTGGATTTCATGTGCTGGCAATCCTTTCTTGTCATTGTTAAAGCCTTTCCTGTGCACAATACATACATGCAAATGCAACTGAGAATGAGAAAGGAGTGCAAAGAAAGAATAGAGATGAACAAGGTGAGATGAACTGGAGAAGGAACCAACTTGCTCCTTCTGCTTTTCTTACTCTGGACTTTTAAGAGCAAGCCAATAAGAAGGATAAGGCAACCTTGTAGGTATAATTTTTTAAAGGCTCGGCTAAGCTACTTCAGATAACTATCTTCAAGACTTCTTTTCCATAAGAAGGACATTGATTATGCATGCTACAAATAAAGTGGACTCTGATGGATGGCATCATTTTGATACCTGGATTCATTTTCTAGCCTCCACACACATTTGAACACATATACATGCATACACATCATACACAAATATAATTGCAAAAAGAAAGCAGCATTTGTTGTGATTCTGTGTGGTCAGACTCGCTAATGATGCATCATATTCCGTAAAGCTACCTCTGTTTTTAGCCGTTGGTATCATGGACAGGTTTGTGGCAGCTTAAGCTTTGCTCAACTTTCATGCTTTTGTTTCCATACTTGGCTCTAGGATCAGCTCCTTTAATATGATACAATTGGAGCTCCCAGGTAATGCCCCCCCCCAAAGATGGAGAAATGATTTGGTCTCCCAAATTTAATGCTAATAAGTATTTGGTATGGTATTCATGGTGCTTAAAGGAACTGAATCTTTCTACCTAAAGAAATACCCTCCACAATCCACCCTGATGCTAGCCTGCTTTTTCCCTTTTATCTGCTTTTTTAAAAAAAATTTCTTCTGAAGATGAGATGACAAACATTTAGAACTTGGTAGGCTGCATAAAATTCCAGTCTGTGATGCAGAACACAGCAAGACCCACTGTGCTTCCTTTACATCATCTCATAAAGAAATATTCAACAATAGAGACACAGTTACAATATAAACAGTGAAAAGTCCCATCAATTTAAAAATATCAGTAATAGTAAAATTAAAATAAAATAAAATGTATTCTCTCTGACACCTAATAGGCAGGCAGTATTTGAACAGTAACTCTGCTTCTTAGGAGCTATGTATCCTGCTATAGATACATTCTGCATCTCACTCTGCTCAATGGTAAGAGGTCAAGAATAATGACATCTAAAATACAGTAATCTCCTAACAAATGCCATAATGTTTTATCACTATCATTATTATGACTGCTCAAAACAGGATACCAAGGAAATTTCTGGTATTTTGAAACAGCATCTAAGTGTTTCTTCATTTTTATTATTGTGACATTGATACAACAAAACACAGGTGAAAAGGAGCACCACATATCATGTATCCCTTTGTGCCATCCCAGTAATGGCTTTGTCCCCAATGTTCTTATGTTTCTTGTGGTAGAGACAGACACTCCCAGAGTTGATGAAGACTAAAGCAGAGACCTTCCCTTGTTGGATGGCTGCATTTCTAAACTACCTGTGCCAACTGCTAGGGAACACAGCCCAGATATGCAGAATGATCAGGCATACATCCAGGATAGACACACAGCAATGCCAGATACTGTCAGAAAAGCATCCAAATTCAAAGACCTTAAATGCCATCAAATCCTGGCAATAGTGACCCTGCCAAGTGGTCTCCAGGCTTCTTCTGAGCATTCTCAGATTCTAAGACAGCCTAGATTTAGACAGATGGGACTTTTAGAAAACTTCTCTGTATACAATTCCAAAATATTTCCCTGTGGCTTACATTCATCATGTGTCATAATTCTAATATAAGAAGTCATTTTGAACAAAAGCTAATTCTGTCTCCATATGGAAACCCTTGAAACAAAACTGGAACTCTAAGACACATCTTTTGTTGGGTACTATTCCTTCTGGCTAGGCAGCCCTATACTCTTCCTTAGTTTTCACTAATACTGTACTACTCAAGGAGAACAGAATTTCACAGAAGATAAGGAACAAATCTGACCCTTTGGGTCAAACAAATAATAACTCCTAAACATACCATTGTGATTTGAGAGTGTGTTTAACAGCACTTTTTCATATCTACCTATACTTAATGGTTGCATTTTTCATAAAGAAAGAAGATGGATTCTGGATTCAGATAACCTCACGTTATTAAGCAAATAAATAACTGACTTGAGGTTATCTGAAAAAACAACCAAGAATACTTGCCTCAGAGCTGTTCAGAGGACTAAATGAGATATGCTATTATAATATGCTAACATGGGGTCTGGTGTAGATTATGAGTGTGAAGCAAGCTGGAAAAAAGGGAGTCTGACTGTACCACTATTTTTATGACTGGTCACCAGAATATTGGTTTTATGGAGTTCTGTGCTCATGTAGAACATGGAAAATGCATTGAATTTAAAAACTTTATTGAAAGAAGTAAAATATGGCCTATATAATATCAAGAACAAGAGTCTGTTTTTTGATTTGTCCTTCTTTCCATCAATTTAAGAAAGCTTTCTTCTTCACTTTTGTGGGATCATAACTTAGAAAAGGCAAAGCAACATGATATTCTACTTGCAGTTTTCACTAAAGTGATAGTGGGAGAAATAGATATTTTATATAGATGCTGAACATAATTTTCTGAACCATAAATATAGGAGACCATTCTTGGAATTAAATTCTTCCATAAAATATATTTAAAACAGCAGTGCAAAAGCAGCATGTACTCTGACTTCTTTACTTACCAGCTGTTATGCAAAACAAACAAAAACAACAATAAAACAAAAAACCAGCAACAGTGTACCATATGGGAGGTTTGGGATCTGGGGCTTAAAATGTTAGTGAAGAGTTTCAAAAGGTTGAAAAGATATCATAAGGGCTTAGGCTACAGGTTGAAATCAGTTGGTCTAGATATTGTAAAGGAAATAGAGAATGAACATGAGGGAATTTGCAAATAGTGAGGATCTGTTCAACAGAGTAACTGTGAAAGAACTACAGTAGGCTCACTCACTGACATTTTATCTCATCCAGTGGAAAAGCATACCCCAAAGATAAAATACACATCCTCCCAAAAAGTACTTTCTGGACCTGGGAATATAGGTTAGAAGTTAAAATGATCACCTTGTAAATGTGGGGACCTGAATTTGATCCAGAGAACCTAAGTGAAATAGCCTGGGCATGAGCAAGTTCCAGGCCAATAAGAGATCTGGTATCAAAAATCAAGACAGATGGCATTTGGGGGAATGACAGAAGAAACTGTCTTCTTGCCAGCATGCATGCACACACGCACCCACGTGCACGCGTGCACATACACACACACACATGCACAAGCACATGCACACACATATACACACAGACACACACACACACATGCATACTTGTGTGTGGGCATGCACAAACTATCTGAATATATAAAGACCAGGTAAAGCCATGCTAAATTATAGGCTGTTTGCATGGAAACTTGCAACAATAAGGCAGGAGCAACTTGGACACTGTATCTTGAAAAATGAATCTGAAGTCTTTACACCTGGCCTGTTCTCCTCTCTGTGTTGTTACTTAAAAAGATCACTTCATTTCTACATCTACATCTACATTCAGAGATCTTTTTAGGCATCAAAAACCATGTTTGTTCTTTTCTGTCAAAAGATATAAGATTGGTTTGCTCTAAGAAGTAGAAAGTTACTAGATAGTGTCTTAGCACAGAATCTGGATCAATAAAAGAAAATCAGAAACTATGTCAGAAAAATGCATCTTCAAGTCTTTAAGGTGGGTGAATTCATAGGTGATGTTGAAATTGATTGATTAATATTTTCTTCATCAAAACACACAATCACTTTGGATTTTTCTACACAGGAGAAAGCACAGACCAAAATCCAATTATACACACTCTTTCATTAAGGTGTAACTTTTTTCAAGAACAAAAGTGGAGGCTCCTGCCTTCTTCAAAGACTTGAAGTTATTGTGGTGGTCTGAATGAAAATTCTTTCCATAGGCTCAAAGAGTGGCACTATTTGAAAGGATTAAGACATGTGGCCTTGTTGGAAGAAGCATGCCCTTATTGGAGGAAGTGTGTCACTCAGGGTTAGCTTTAGGTTTTCAGAAGGCCAAGCCAGTTTAAGTGGTCCTCTGTTCTGGCTATCTACTGATCCAGATGAAGGAACTCAGACTCTACTCCTGCACTATGTCTTCTTGCATACCATCATGTTTCCTACCATGATGATAATGGACAAATCATCTGAACCTATAAGCCAGCCACAGTTATATGGGTTTTTTTTGGTAAGAGTTGCTTTGTTAATGATGTCTCTTCACAGCAATAGAGACCCTAACTAAGGCAATCTTTAGTTCTATGAGTAAAATATCAGATCTCCTCTCTGGTGTTTGCATCAATATGTCTTCCCCTGTAGCCCAGCGTAGCACTTCTCTCTCATGTGACAGGAAAAATACATTGAAGTAAATGTTTTGTAGCAAAAAAGAAATCTTAAGGGAGGCAGGACATATGTGAGCATGTCTGGACATGAATATAAAAAATAAAAAGATGAGCATAGAAAGAAAAATATGAGGAAGAGAAGGAGCAGGGGAGGGAGAGGCATCAGAAAAATGGGTCCCCAGATGTAATTTTCTTGGAAGTACTCCCTTCCAGTAAGTACAGACTCAATGCTTGATATTAATGATATAATTCCATGGTTGTGTTGTAATCAGAGGTAGTAATAAGATCATTGGGGATACCTACTTTAAAACGTAAGCAACAAACATAATTCAATAAACATAACATTCTGTCATCATGAAGTTTTTAAGCTGGTTTTTCATGGGCCATATCCTCACAGAAATAAGAACACTGTGGCACTTTCACATCTTAGCTGTCTTTAAGGAACATGGTTTTCCCAAAGAGCTCCAAGACCCTATAGCATGGAGGAAAGATAGCATCCATTCTGGGCCATCCATTCTCTGCCTTATTTGCTATCTTCTTCATTAAGTGCCTTTGCCATTCTATTCTAGCAACAGAAGGCTGGGGTGGGCCAGCTGGATGGCATGATACTGAAATCACTCCCCATAAAAACGTGCTTGCAATGTTACAGCAGCTTTGATGTCATTGTAATGCATTCATAAAATCAAGAAACATATGTAGACACATCTGCTGGTGGCAGCGAAGAAATGTAAAAAATATGGGGCTGTTGAAAAACTTTGATAGATTTTACTGCTAGCCAAGTATATGTTTTTTTATGGTCTGCTATATGGGCCTACAAAAAATAACCACACTTTTCTTTAGTGTGCTTATTCATTGCACCTATTACAGCAAATTCCAGAGAAAAAGTAGGAGCACAGATGATTAGTCTTCAAGAAGTAGTTCTGCATAGCCTTTAAAAAGCACAAGAGACAAAAGAAGGCTTTCAATAACTGGCCCAAGGAATGTTAGTTATTATTAAGAGGTTAATCCACAAACTATTTCCCTGCATCACACCCTACTAGGGTGCATCTAGATTCTCAATGGATGGCTTTTCAACTACACTGGGGAAGCATGGATTTTTCAGCCACCGAGGGCTATGATTTCTATGATAACCCTTGCAGGGTTAAAACCAAGCCTAGGTAGAATATTATTATGCAAGCATTGTAAGGGTTCATGAGATATGTCAAGATGATGTGAGGAAAGCATTAGAATTTCCACAATATTTATTTGTAGGTGCCTTGAAATGGAAGATAAAATTTACAAATATTGAGACTGTGTTCAATGAACATTCCCCTATCCTAGGTAAAATAGTGAAGACTCCATCAAGATGTGTATTAAGTGACTAATAGTGAAATGATGAATTATTGTCATTAACTATTATATTGAACATCCAAATATTAGGATAAATTCTCCCAAATTCTCTACTGTTGCTGCTACTTTTGAAATTTCTCACACAAGCATATACTTTTTTTTTAACCAAAATCTACAATAAAGTTCAATCATTCAAGGAAAAGATTATTACATAATATAGTTAATTTAGACCACAGAAAATACAGTAAGTTTCCACAGCATTTTATTTGGCTGGTGCATGTGATCTGTATTTAGCCAGTTGGCCCATGTTTGCTTTTGAACACTGTGATTTGTATGATGGTACCTTGTTCATTACAGTTTTAGTTCATTGGCATATCATTGTCTCCATCTTTTATCTTTGCTATAATACACACTGGGCTTCATATAATTATCAATACTCAGATTCTTGGTTAGAGCAACTTTGTGTTTTAGCAAGAATTTGAAATAGTATTTAAAAACATAAGCTTGATAATAGAACAGAGATCATAGTCTATGCCCCCACACAAACTTGGTGGGGCATAGAATGTGTGTTACTAGACAATTTTGCTATTGCATGAGCATCAAGTATAATTACACAAATTGGAGATACATTTTATATTAAATATATACATAAATAAAATAGTTCACTTATTGAAGCATATGACAAAACAAACAAAGATAAAACCAACATGGCTCAATTGGCAAAGTACCTGATACACTGGCATTAGGATGAGTTTGGATTGCTGGCATTGGCACAGAAGTGCTCTTAGTGGTGGGGCAGAGACAGGTGAATACTTGGGGCTCACTGATCAATCAGTCTAGCCAAATCAATGAGTTCTATCTAGTTGGATTATACTCCCTGTCTCAAAAAAAAAAAATAATATGGAGAATGATCAAGAAAGACACCTGACATCAACCTCTGGTATCTAAATTAATGCACATATGTGCATACACACCCATATGTACACATGGATGCACACACACACACACACAAACACAAAGTCAAGTACAAAAACAAATGCTACATTCAAAAGAGTAAGCAGGAGATGTATAATTCTGTTGCCAAAATATGGCATACTGTTACCAAGTAAAAATTTTATAAGTAGAAATTTTCTCTTAAGTAACTATAAAAATATAGTGCAGTAAACATATAAACCAGTAAGTTACTGTTATCATCATCAGGTGTAACACACTATACAGTTACACACTATAGTTTTTATGGCTGGCATCACATTAGGTTTGGTTCCTTCAGCAAGACTGCAATCATTTGAGTAATGCTGGCACTTCAGTGTTACAGCAGCCACTATATCCCTGATGACAGGAATGTGCTGATTTCATTGTCATCTTATGAAATAGCTATTACAGATGTGGCCTGTTGGAGAAAATGCTATGTAAGGCATGGCTGTGCATAGGCATGTTGCTCATTCAGTAGGCAAGTCATTTTCTTTCCCTTAGTTACAGAATAATTAACTGTAAAATGAGGAAACTTCACAGATATCTTTATAGGATTGATGATACTTGACAAATTAACGTTGTTTACTTTAGCATCTGTCCACTGAAAAGAAAATACAGATACTCGTCAACTCATGAAGGGGTTGTATTTTGATAGGCTCATTTTGTAAACCAAGCAAGTCATATATAAAAATACATCAAAAATACCTAACATCCAGGACTCCAGTGTTCAGGAACCATCATGAGTGTCCTGTGTCAAAACCGAAGTGAACATATGGATGACTTTCCACATTACTGGAATGTACTGAATAACAGTAAAGTCACAAGTTTTGGTGATGTTTTTGGCAAAACTCTGCCAAATAATTCCACTTTCCTTGATAGTCTGGCCGAACCAAATATAGGTTCATTTAGTCAGATCACAATGTTAACTCTGAGATCACACATAAATATAGGTTATAGGATAACTGTTAAAAGTTAGAGTTCTCCAGACTGATAGCTGGGAAACCAGCATAGGACCAACCCAGAAACTCCTTAATGTTGGACTCAATTAGAAGGCCTGGGCTGTCTATGGAACCTCTGACAGTGGAACCAGCAGGTATCCCTGATGCACTTCGGGAACACATTCTCCCTGGAGAGATATTCCCTTAGCCTAGAGATACAAGGAAGGCCCTAGACCGTACCCCAAATGACTTTGACAGATTTTGATGATTCTTCCTGGAAGGTCTCACCCTCCCTTGGTGATGGGGCATGAGAGGATGGGAGGGAGAGGGAACTGGAATTGATATGTAAAATAAGAAAAAACAAACGATTTAATAAAAAAAATAAAACCATTTCTTTATATTAAACCAAGATAGGGATAAAGTAAAAAAAAAAAAGTTAGAGTTCAAGAAGTATTAGGGGACTGTGAAAGAAGATAACTGATAATGATGCAAATAGAGTCACTGTGAGGTTCAGTTGGGGGGTGGTTCTGGGGATGGACACTTCTGCTACTATTGTAGTGTTGGGAACCATGGTCAGAGTTGAGCTACAGAATCAAGGTAAGAATAAGGGCAGGATTTTGGGGAGGAATAGACCTACAGACAGAAGGTCCAGACAAACAGGAGACTAGAAAGACAGGTAGTTGGCAATTCCAGTGGGTCACGCCTACTGAAGAAACCAAGTTTGGCTGAAGCTTTCAGGACACTAAGGAGTTCTCTTCCTGTCAGTACTGCACTTAGTGTGTGGATGACAGATTGATGGAGCCTTCTGTATCACAGGACTAGGTGGCCATCTTGGGGTGGCCAATCTTCATTGTCAAATTGATTTCTTATGGAATCAACAAAAACTAAACTGCTAGACACTCCTGTGAGGGATTTCCTCAATCACATTATTTGAAGCAGGAAGACCATCCTAAATAATGGGTAGTACCTAGTAGCAACCTAGATAAAAAGGCATGGAAGCAGAAAACTGCTTCTTTTCCTGTTTGCACACACTGCCACAACATGTTCATCTATGCTGCTGCTGCAGTATTCCTCTAATGATATTATTATCAACTTCTTTAGGATTTTGATATAAACTGAACACTAGGAGCTCCTCGGGCATCTTTTAGAACAGTGGTTCTCAGCCTGTGAGTCATGATTGTTTCGGGAGCTGAGCCACTCTTTCATAGGGGCCATATACCAGATATTTACATTATAATTCATAACAGTAGCAAAACTAGAACTATAACGTAGCAATGAAATAATGTTATGGTTGGGGTCATCACAACAAGAGGAAGTGCACTAAAGAGCCACGACATGAAGAAGATTGAGAACCACTTTCCTAGGTCATCAGTGCCATGCTGAGAAATTGAACCATATGGATTGAGCAACAAATGGATTCAGTCTCTTCAGTGTGAGACAGACACTGCTGGATTACGAAGTTTGTCCTGGAAGCCAGTCTAAAGCACTTTGAATTTATATATATTTATTCTATCCATTCTGTCCTTAAAAAACACTGAATAATACAACTTCTTAATGGTGTCCCGATGAGTTTCACCTGTTTGATTCCCTCTTCTGATCTCATGGATACTAGGTATTCATGTGTTGCACATATACATATAGGACACCAAAAGTATCTCATAGTTATGGTACTGGGGAGGGGAGTCTTGATATTTTTATGCCAAAACCTCATTGGGAAAGTGAGTCATAGCTACCAAAAACAATTTGTGAGGACACTTTTCTGAACCAAGCCTTCTTCCTGCTTCAGCATGGAAATAGGGTCTTAGCTATTGAGGCTGGTGTGGCTGTAAGCCTAGCATTCATGGGCCTGAGACAGAATCACTGCTGTGACTTTAAGGCCAAACTGAGGTATAGAGTAAGACTTGCAACCAAACCAAAAGAATATCCTACATTTTGTTGTAGATTGTTCTATTTTTTTTAAACTGGGGAAATTGGAAATGTGTACTAGGATATTTCCTAATTTTTCTTCCTATGTTCTTAATTATTAAGATGTATCTAAACTGCTTTTGAAAGTTAAAAGAGGAGAAAAGAATGAAGGAAATAGCCAGTAAGTTTTTCCCTTCTCCAAATCATAATTGTTCTTGAGCAATAAAGTCTGGCAGAGACAGCAAGCTCCCAGTAACACTCTAATTGGTTGTTTTGTTTTCTGAGCTCTCATTGGCTCATTGGACTATGGCATAAGAACAAGTCCCAGATGGTTCCTCTAAAACTAACCCATGTGCTCCAGGCATTGACCAGTCCATCTGGCCTTCTATGAATATTAATGGTTATTTCACCTGAGCCCTCGAAGTCAACAATGACAATGTACTTGGTTTTCAGATTCCTGGAGTTGCCAAGAAATAAATCAGAGACCATGAAGCAGTGCATTTCCCCAGATACCAAATCCTCTCTCCTTAAAATTGTGCTAGTCTTTTGTCTTATAATGCTTAGCAGGTATCTGGGAGATTTATGAGGCTGTATTTATAACTCACTCAGTTTCCTTCTTTACTTAAATCTATGTTCTACCTTTCATGGACTATTTTTTCAAAATCATGTGGCAATTTTCTCCTGGATTACAGACTGTCCTTGTTTTAAGATGGAATAACTTATGATTTCTTTTTGTTCTTACTTTATTATGGAGCATGTTAAGCATTCATTAGAAGCCACAATTTGAATTTTAATCAGATTCTGCTAGAAGTATGAGTCTATACTGTCCTTTAATGCTGAGCAGAGTAAGAGAACTACAGTCCTATACAATCTGATCAAAAAGATGAACAACTGATTCTACAGAATGGACAACGTCATTGTGGAGACAAGGCTGCACCTTGTTCTAAGTTACTCCACATTTTGTGAAACAGTATGTTCAGTATGTGCTTTCTCTGAGAGACTATTTTACAAGCAGCTTTTGCTTCTAGTAGTAGAAACATCTGTCTTGTACTATGTATCTAGTACTGACTGATCTATGGCATATTCCTGAAAATAAAAAGGTGTCACCTTATAAAATGGTGGGACTGAAATGGACATATTTAAATCCTTTCTGGAAAACAGAGCCAAAAACTAATTGAACATAAATTGATGAGAACCTCGGAAGAAGTACATAGAGATAAAACTGTAAAGTGACAAAGAAATGAGGATAGAAACAAAGAGAGGGTCAGAGAGCAAGAGAGTGAGAGAACGAGATGACCAGAGACATAGAGAGAGTGAGAAAGAACAAAAGGAAGTGAAAGAGAGACAACAAGAGAGATAGAGGAGGGAGAAATAGAGATATATAAAGAGGGACATAAGTTAAGAGAACATACCTTCCCAATGTTAGGGTCTCTTGTTGTATCATGACCTTGGATAAGATCTCATTCACATACCCTCACATTCCTAATATGAAAAATAGTAATAAAAACATACTTCCACATTTTCTGCTATACATCATTAGGTTACTAAAGTGTAAAACTCATGGTTGGGATTCCAGATTTCATTCATTTGTGTTTATTATTAATAGCATTAACCTTTACCTGTACAGGAAGTGTAGAGTAGCTGAAAAACTATAAGACTGCTCAACAGTAAAGACAGTTGGTATTTGGCCCAAGTCTGAAAATATGAGTTTAACCCACCAATACCATAGAGCAAAGAGAAGACTGACCACACAAAGTTTTCTTCCAGTTTCCATGAGCATGCCCTGACACACACACCTGCAACCACAAAACATACACAAACATAATAGTAATAAATAAAATAAAAATAAAAAATGACAGTAACTATCCAATCAGTTCTGAGATAGTTCTATAATTTTAAAAATCAGATAATAGATTTATGTGAATTCCTAGTTCTCTGTAAGGACTAACAGTTAATAATAACTTTTCATTACACTAATCATTACTTGACAGTTAAAATTACATTAACAATTCATAATCAATACATTTAGTCAAAATTCACCAAAATCCTTAAGTCCATGGAGTCCACCACTTCCCAGACACTGACTCCTGAGGCTATTATTAGAACCAAAACAATCTTCCAAGGCATTTATTACTAGATTACAGATGAATGAGATTTTGTTCTCAGATTCAAAGGGAGTTAGCCTCCACCTAAAGGTAGTTATACCAAAAGGTAAGTGATAAAGGAATTCAGATCCTGGTCTTCCAGATCCCCAGGGACTTGATATCATTCCTGACATCACTGTTTTTTCCAGACTCACCTGACTACCAAGATACCTGTACCTCCTTCGTCATTCTAACTTGAAGTCAAAGTAATTTCCTTGATACCCATGATCTGTTATTCTCCAACTCATCTACATACTCCAAAAGCACTGCACCTCCAATTCACATTTACAAAGGAGAAAAGCATGGGTAGAGTGACTCATGGAGATAAAAATGTGCTAGAAAATTGTTAACTTCAAATTTCTTCCAAAGAACCATTAACACATCATTAGATTTTTTTCTATAAGCTCAATTAGCATGCAATTTCAGAGGGACCACCTGTCATACAAAGAGAAGCCACCTGTGCCAGTCAAAGAGCTGTTCTTAATTCGACAGCACCTCCTGGGGGCTTGTTTACATTTAGTTTAATTCCTAATATGGTTTGATTTCCTGGGTGTGATCCCAGTGCTTCAGAGTACTAACCACTTTTCTGAAAAAGAGTCTAGCAAATTCTGCTTCCAATAGAGAAGCAAGAGTGGGAGATAGAAATATTGGAAATGAAGATTTTAAATGCCCACAACAGACAAGTAGCTGCTAGTAATAGCAACAGATTTGGGGACCCTGCCTGCCTTAGTCTAGGATACCATGTTTTCTGTGAGGACATATTTCATACCAGAGTTGATATCCTTTCAATAGTTGTGCACAGTAATGTTGAGTTCTGAGATACAAAGAGCTAATTCTCAAATCCACTTGAAGTAAAAATATTTGCTGCAATGTGGCACTGACAATAATACAGCAATTTTCTGGTAAGAGGAACAGGCACCAAAGACAGAATGGAGGATAAAAAATTTAGTGTATTACTGAGACCAGAAGAGTCAGCCCATGACTCTGAGCCCTGGCATAAAGGCTTGTATAGTGTTTGTAAACATTTTAGCTCAATTTTTTAATTATTACATCATTGATCAATTTAAGTTTATTTCAGCATTATAGTGTCTATGAGACTAAGATGAAAATGATAAATTGTTTTCTTAGGGTCAGGCAATATCTTAGTAATTTTTCAATTGCTATAAAAAAATCACAGCTAAGGCAATTTATAGAAAGAAGAGTTTATTGCAGTATTATAGTTTCAGAGAGTGAGTCCATGAACATCATGGCTGGAAGCATGATAGCAGGCAGATGGCATCAGTCTGAGAGCTAACATCTTGACCCACAAGCACAAGGCAGATACAGCTAACTGAGAATAGCATGAGCTTTTAAAACCTCAAACCCTATCCCTGTGTCACACCTTATCCCCTAATACTTCCAAAACAGTTCCACCAACTAGTGACCAAACATTTAAACATATGAGTCTATGGGGGCCAGTCTCACTCAAACCACCACAGGCATGCTTGCAGAAGCACATTAAGAATGCAAAGTTTAGGACTCATTTATTTTTACAGAACAAGACAATTGGAGATTGCTTTATTAGCTAATTATAAGTAACTATTTCCTCCATGTCGTTTCTACAGTTCTGTTTCCTTTTTGTTTTTGTTCTGACTTTGTTTCCCCCTTCATAAGTATCTCTATCTTCTAATGACTTTAGATTCTGAGCCCCAAAGCCAGGGTTCACTTCCATATCTCCCCAATGTAACCTGACTAATAAATCCGTGTGTGTGTGTGTGTGTGTGTGTGTGTGTGTGTGTGTGTGTGTGTGTGTGTGTGTGTGTATGTATGCATGCATGTATGTATGTATGTGGGAGTCAATCAAGAGTGGATTGAAGACAGGAAAAGAGGTGCAAAGTTGAATGTCCCTTGATTGAGCAATGTATTAACAGAAGAGCAGGCAGCAAGTGGAGCCCTGATGGAATTTCTACCTTACAGAAAAACAAAATGTCTACTTTTAAAGGTTTTTGGAGAGTAGGTTTGCCTTGTGAGAAAACACTTAGCTGAAATAAGTGACCGCTTCTATATAACCAAGGTAAGGGAGCTGAACATATGAGGCTTATGCCACTAGATAAGGGCCACTGTTTTTTAGAGTAGAGAAGTGAGGTTCAGTTAACATGTGATCTATACAACGTGGCAGTAGTCAGACTGCCTTTGACCTCTATTTTGGTGGGGGGGTGTTCCCACTTGGCTCATAGCCTATTTAGAAGGTTTGTTTTCTATAATGTTACATAAAAACAATCCTATTTTCCCAAATAGACACAAATGTAGAAGTTACAATATGCATATGTATAGTATCTACATTTAACAATTATCAAATTTTAAGTAACCTTATCTCATCAACACTCTTGTGCTTTTTCTTTCTGTATCACTAGCTTATTGGAATAAAATATCCCTAATATAAGTTTTTCAGGACACATACAAAGGATATGTATTTTATTCTCACATCTAATTAGAAGCCATGATTATTTCTTAATATTATTAATTATCTAGTCCATGTTCAAATATGCCTTCGTGCTCAATAATTAGTTGTTCAAATCAGGATCCATATAATGTTTGTAGAGCTAATAAGTTCCTTAAAGCACCCTGAACCTGAAGTTTCCTTACATTCTTCCTTTTGATATTCCACCAGTGAAAGTTTTAATCTAAGTTATATCATAATAAGTAAGAAAAAATTAATAAAATCTCTTTATATTGATGCATTGGTCCTTTGAAAATTGTTTTGAATTCTGGCTTAACCTACCATCTCCCTGCCATGGTTTCTAGTACTTTTCCCATCCACAGTAGCATTGATAAAATCCTTCCTTGCTCCTCAGGTATTATAGAAAGTTATTCCTATATAGTCCACATGATTATCTTAAAACTTTATACTTGCCCTTCAATGGACAAGATAAAACATTTCCATCACCCCATCCACAAATAAGGTGTTACCTGTCTACCATTCTGGATAGAAATACAATAGCTCATTTTCCCCCATTTTATTTCTTGATTTGTTTTTAGATGTGTATAGGTACACTAGACATTCTGTCAGAATATTTCATGCATCATAGGAATTATCTTCCAAAGAATGCAAATTGTCTTCCCTTATTTATATAAAGCCAATAACGATCTATGATCATTGCCCACATTCACTATTTCATCTAGGATTGTAAAATGACCTTATTCTACTTCTGCAGTATCTTCATTTACTAGCTATAATATTTTAGATAATCATTGTTCTATAAATATATGGTTACTCTCAAGAACAGTTGCTGAAACAGCAGTCACTTCTTTACTTTTTATCTAAGAGCTTATAGATAGATGCTTTGGTTCATTTGACCCATCTTTTTAGATTACCAAATAATTACTTTGTTACAAGAATGTTCCAAAATTAATCAGTAAAACGTCACTTGTAGTGTTGTAAAATCTTGTATTTAATTTACTTTTTCCCCCTTTGATTGTTTGTTTGTTTGGCTACTTAGTTGTTGTTACTGTTTCGTTGTTTTTGATTTTCTTTCTCTCTATCCTAGATCTGAGCTATCCAGGAAGTATTTGACACAGGCTCCCTTTTGTGGTGCAGACATCAATTAGTGGTTGGCCACTCCCACAATTCTGTGCTTCTATTGCCCAGCACATATTGCAGTCAGGATAGATGGTAGGTCAAAGGTTTTGTGACTGGGTTTGTGTCTTGTTTCCACTACTGGAAGCCATGCCTACTTGCAAAAGACAGCCTGTCAGATTCTGTATCTTCCATTACTAACAGTTCCAGATAGGTTCACCCTCATGGGATCCCTTGTGTTTCTACTGTGCAAGGTTTTCTCATTGCCCTCCCCACCCCCGTGCCCTCCAATTTCAGCTCCCTTTTTCCATACTCTATCACTCCATCCCTCTCCTCCACCTGTCCCATTCTCATCCACCCCCAAGTCTGCCTGCAAAATCTAGTCTATTTCCCCTTCCGCTTCTGTGTCTCCTTTAGAGCGCTGCTCATTACACAGCCTTTCTAGGTCTGTTGATTGTATCATGATTATCATTTACTTTATAGCTAATATTTGCTTATAAGTGAGTACATTCCATGTTTATCCCTCTAGGTCTGGACTACCTCACTCAGGATGTTTTTTGTTGTTGTTTTATTTTTTGTTTTGTTTTGTTTTTTCTAGTTCCATCCATTGCTATGTAATATATTTCTGTGACTCAAATTAATGTAAAATTATCATAAACTGAGCCAATGGGATATTTGTAAGATGGATTATTGAGTCCTCTGGAATATACAAGACAAAGGCATTATTGTCAGTAACCTAACTCTATAAGCATATCTGTTACATAAACAACTGAATGCTCCAGGATCAAGCAAAACTGTCTTAAGCAATCATTTATAATGCAAGTCTAACTCTAAAATAAGATTTTAGTTTGTGGGAAATATAGATTATAAATTGTGTTTGAGTCCATTATTTACAGTAGGATTGAGAATAAATAAAATATTTTATGGGCAAGCCACACCATTTATTAAAACTTTTATTGAGTACAAGGCATAAAAATTCACCTTACTAGACCTGTCACTTGTGTTGTAAAATTATTTAAGCTGGGTCTCTGAGTGGGCAAACAAATGAAACATACTCATGGGGTTCGAAACAATAAAGAAAAATCTCAGAAAACACATCATAAGTTATCCTTAGCTGGATAACTGCTTCTGAAAGGTGTAGTGGGAAAGGCATGACTAAGGAAAGGACATGGCAATGCCTTATGGATAACAAGGTAGCATCCTTCATAGAAGTGCAAAGAGTTTTAACTAAAAGCAGAGAAAGTGATGTAACTATTTACAAAACTTCTGATGAGCCTGAATATTGTCATCAGAAACCTTTGCTGCTCTGCTTATGTCTTAGAATCCCCATGCCATGCTACTAATATAATTATATCCATTGCCTTGTGTCTGAGCACCGCAGCAGCCTCACAGGTAACCCAATTCTAGAGAACATGCAAGGTGAAATTCTAGCACCAGTTTCAGTAATAATGAAAGCCATACACAATAAATGCAAATTGCCAGGGACCCTAGAGTAGGCTGATGGAAGTATCTTAATGACTGTAGTAATTACCAAGCATAGACAGTTGCCAAAATCACAAATGGAAGAAGTTATAACTCAGACATAATCTAGACAGCAGAAGAACTGACCCTTATTTCCTAAAAGATTCCCCTAATAATTTAGACAGAAACATAGAGAGCATTACAAATCAACATGGCTGAGAAATCCCAAGTTAAGGGGGTAAATAAAGTTATGTACACTAAGTTAATGGAAGGTACCGATTTTCCCAAAGGAAATGGCTAGGTCTCAATTGCCCACTAATCATTCATCAAGCAGAATTACTAAGATTGGTATTTTGATACTATGGGTTCTGAAAGGAACTGCTTTGAGAATGTAAAGAGAGAAAGTCTCCCTCATTCAATGGTATTCACAGCATCCTATGAGGATACTCTTATGGGCAATACTTTGGTTTAAGTAAAGAACATTAGAATGAAATTTTAAGAAAAAAGTCATTTAGTATCAAATGAGAAGTCAGCATATTTTTAGTTGCCTTTGGTGCTCAGATCACATTGTGTTATGAACTATTTGTACTATACCTATATTGCCCCTGTTCACCACTGGCCTAATCGATTATTCTTTGGGCTAAATTAGTACTTTACAAACACACCTGGGTATTTCAGGTACTATGCCTTGATTCTTCATATGTCTAAACATATAGTACAAAGTGTTCATTTAGACATCTACAACAGAAAAAGGACAAGGTCAGATTAACTTCTCAATCAAAGCAACTTCCAATTCATTAAGTGTTGAATTCATCTCAAGCTTCCATCTCTTAAAACTCAACAGAGCAGAATTCTCAAAAGAGAAATACAAAATGGCTGAAAGACACTTAGGAAAGTGTTCAACATCCTTAGCCATCAGGGAAATGCAAATAAAAACAACTCTGAGATACCATCGTACTCCTGTCAGAATGGCTGAAATAAAAAACCCCAATGACAATTTATGCTGGAGAGGATGTAGATAAAGGGAAACACTTCTCCACTGCTGGTAGAGTGCAAACTTGTACATCCACTTTGTAAATCAGTATGGCAGTTCCTCAGGAAAATGGGAATCAGTATACCACAAGATCATGCAATTCCACTCTTAGGCATATACCCAAAAGATGCACATCTTTCAAATATGTTCATAACAGCATAGCTAGAACCTATAAACAACCTAGATGCCCCTCAACTGAAGATGGATAAAGAAAATGTGGTACATTTAAACAATGGAGTACTACTCAGCAGGAAAAAAAAATGGAATCTTGAAACTTGAAGGCAAATGGATGGAACTTGAAGAAACCATCCTGACTGAGGTAACCCAGTCACAAAAAGACAAACATGGTATGTACTCAAGGATATATGGATTTTAGACATAGAACAAAGGATCACCAGCCTATAGTTCACATCATCAGAGAAGCTAGAAAACAAGGAAGACCCTGAGAGAGACATACATGGTCCCTCACAGAAAGGGAAAAAACAAGAGCTCCTGAGCAAATTGGGAGGAGAGGTGGGGGATGAGGGGAGAGGGAGTTAGGAGAAAGAGAAGGGGAGAAGAGGAGGGGGGAGGAAAACATGAGGGACCAGGAAGATTGACTCAGGGAAGAATAGAGGAGATTAAGAAAAGAGATACCATAATAGAGGGAGCCATTATAGGTTTGAAGAGAAATCTGGCACTAGGAAAATGTTCATAAAACTTCAAGGATCACCCCAACTAACAATCTAAGCAATAGTTGAAAGGCTACTTTAAATGTCCTTCCCTGATAAGGAGATTGATTACTACCTTATATGCCATCCTAGAGCCTTCATCAAGTAGCGGATAGAAACAGTACCAGACATCTACAGCTAAACACTTAGCTGAACTCCTGGAATCCAGCTGCAGAGAGGGAAAAATGATGACCAAGGGGGTCATGAACAGCCTGTAAAAGCCCACAGAAACAGCTGATCTGAACAAGTGGAAGCTCATGGGCCCCAGACTCAGAGCTGGGAAACCAGCATAGGACAGACCCAAACCCTCTGAACATGGGTCTCAGTTAGGAAGCCTGGGCAGTTTATGGGTCCTTGAAAGTAGAACCAGGATGTATCCCTGGTGTATGAATGGACTTTGGGAGCCCATTTCCCATAGAGGGATACTCCCTTATTCTAGAGACATGGGGGAGGGCCTACCCTACTCCATATGACTTGACACATTTTGATAATTCATTCTGGAAAGCCTCACCCTCCCGGGGGAGTGGATGGATGGGAGGGAGAGGGAACTGGAATTGATATATAAAATAAGAAAAAGTATAAAAAACAAAAACCAAAAAAGAAAAACCTCAACAGCAATACTGACGCTTAAACTTGTTCTTCATGTGATTTATATCTTCCCAGCCTGTAGCTTTTTTCTCTGCCTGTCTGTTCCAAAGAGCTTTTTACTGATTCCTGCCCTTCAACCCTCAACTACTGACTACATCACTTATGTAGTAGTATCAACTAAATGATGACTTTAAATGTTATTTATAAATTGATGACTCACAAATGCATTTCTTAAGAACTGCTCTATTTCCTGAACTACAGACAATTATCTAGCTCTTAGCATTCTGATTCCTAATAGATTTTAAAAATTTAACATATATGCATACATATCTGTATGTACATTTTTCTGTCATGTCTATGCCCTATTATACATTCTTCTTAAGACAGTGTCTGTAGCATGAGTTTTAATTGGTCAGTGGGACCACAATTTATCCCTATTGCTTGAACTAACTTTTGGGGGTCATTCTTTATCAAAGGATACCTTACTCAGCCTAGTTGGGGAGGGGAGGCTTGTTCCTGTGTCAAAGTGATGTGCCAGACTTTCATGACTCCCCATGGAAAGCTTTACCATCTCTGAGGAGTAGATAGAGGTGGGATGGGGGGAGAGTGGGGGGGGCATCAGGGGTAGGGAGTGGGAACTGGGATTGGTATGTAAAACTGGTTTAAAATAAAATTTTAAAAAGTTAATAAAAAACCAGAGGCAGGTATTATGGAGTGAAATCTCAAAGATCAGAAAAGCAAGGTAGCCAGCCACTGGAGCTCTTATCTCTATGAAATCCTCAGACTAAAAAGAGGCCAAGTTCCTATCTCCATTGGCATATATTCCTTTCTCTGCCCAACAATCTCACTTCCTGTTTGTCTGTACAGACCTCCAGACCTCCAGAGCTCTATGGAGTTAACTCCACCCTCTGGTCTCCAGGAAAGCTTTATGTGGTACAGTATAAATAAGATATCAACATATTTCCCCTTTTGGTTTAAAAAAATAAAAAAGGGTTATAACTAATATAAGAAAAATACATACAGTAAGTACAATATCTATACATAATATATGCGGACCATAAACAAATGAACAAAGTCTACTCCATTAACTTGGGACAAGTTCAGAGAAAAAAATCTATCCTATCTTGGTGAGTACAAAAGTTTGTACCAAAATCACTTTCTATCCTAATTTGCATTATAAGATTGTCATTTTATGTATCTCAACCTCTGCACCTTAGCCAGCATTTAGAGATGCAAGTCTAAGGAACCACATTTGGATCATTTTTTAAAGATTTCTCAGGTTTTATGTGGATACATATGGCCAGTCCTTGGCACTATTTTTTCGTGGATTTTTAGGGGACACAAGATCACAAGAAAAAAAAAATACATACACACACACTTATTATGAAAACTCAGCTGAAAGCTTATGCTTGTTTCTAACTATCACTTATAATTTAAATTAAACTGTACATTTTCATATACATTCTTTCACGTGGTTCTGTTACCTTTACTTTGCAAAGTCCTTGTTGCTTGCTCTACATTCCTGGCATCTCCTACATGTAATGCTTCCTCTGAATATGGCTAGCAACTCCTGGATTCTCTGCCCTCCTTGTCCCAGAATTCTTTCTTCTCCCAAAATTCTGTCTAGCTATTGACCATTTAGATTTTTATTAAACTAATCACATTAAAATATATTCACACAGTATAAAGGAATATTCCCCAACATATTTTATCAGTTCTATTCCAATAGAGAACCCTCACTAATACAAGTGCCTTGAGAGATTTTCATAAATGATGTATTTCATCAGAAAATATGGTTATATATTCCACAGGACCATTTCCCTGCCATAACAATAATGATAATAATAGTAATCATCAGTTTTACATCAACTAATATAATTCCAATAACCCCTTATGAGGTAGCTACAATATTGATGTTTATTGATACATGAACACAAGATATAGCGACAAAGCAATATAAACAGATTCACATAGAAAATTAGTAACAGAATTCTCTTCTCTGATAACTAACTCCAGTGTCCAAGATCTTTATTTCTATGTTATATGACCTTCTTGAAGTTTCTGTCTCTATTGAGCCTATCTCATTATGAAGATAGAATCTCCTGTCTGATGAAGGCCACAATAATTAAAAGTAGGCACTAATGGAAAGTTTAGATGATTGATATTTCAAGGTTGCTTGGTAGTAGAGCAATTTTCATATCTATAAACACAGTCAAAATGGCTGTATGTGCTCACTGAATTCATGAGTATCTACTTATGTGTAACAGAATGAAAGGAATGAAGTGATCTATAAAGGAAGAAAATAAATAAAATGTGTATGGAAAAGTTTGATCAAAGAGCAAATTTATTAGGTAGATTTACATGCTGGAGAATCTGAAATCTAGCTAGTAACTTCTCAGTCTTTAGACCTGGATGTCACAATGGTATCAAGATCTCAATCTTGTGCTGTCATACTGAAGCTCCATGGAGAGTTGCTGCTCTCCATTCTTCACTCTAAGGCCACATAAGATGCAGTTATATCCATGAAGGACAGTAGCAACAATAAGAGGCAAACTCACTCAGGAAGTAAATGTAGGCAATACATTTCCCATGGACCTCTTTATGTCTGTGTCACCTAAGTGAAAGCACATTTCACTTTGAGGGCCAGTCTCCATCCTTATCTTATCTTATCAAAGTCATTCCCAGAAGCAAGTCTCCTAAGTGATCATAAATCCATGAGGTTGACAGGCAACCAACAATAATAATATTTTTGTAGTCATCTCTAATTTAGGTTCAAATATTGGACAATGTATATAACATTCACTGAATTCTGAAACTGTTGATTCAAATAGTTCATAAACAGAAAGAAACTCCATACAATCCTTTAAAAGCTACTATCAGTTATAAAGGGACTTATTAATTAAGTCAAAGCAATTTACAAAAATACCTAATAAATTTCTGATCATCAGTTTGAAGGCTTGTCCATTTGTTCATAGGAGTGAAATATGAATTCACTTTGTATGAAACAAAATCTGACAGACTTAATTTCTACTCTGATTCCAGAATGTATCCAATCCAGATTTTCAGGATGGTTTTCAGCCATGTTAGCTCTTGCTTTATCCGTTTTAAAAGACATTAATGGTATTTGTTGCTCATTTGTTTTTAACGCTGAATCATGATCATGATTTATATACATATACATATTCATACATACATACATACATACATACATACATACATATATTAGCTGACATAAGTTCCCAGCAGAGGCTATTTTACCAGTGAGGTATATAAATATATTATTTCACAAAGTAGCATCATGCTTTGTTATCATCTCCTAAAGGGAATTTGAATGGATTTTTCAAGGGTATTTTATTAACCTTGCCATTTCAAAGGAAACAAATCTTTCTATTTTGGATGCTTATAGATCTTTTGGGTTTTATAACTACAAAGCATAGTAGTAAAATAGTGAAATACTTGACATTGAAATTTCCTCCACATCATTATCACAACCAGAAAATGATTCTTTGCATTTTTTCCCAGAGAGGTGAGGAGGTAGTCAACTATCTCAGCATATGGTCCAGGAGCAAATGCTTGAGTCAAATGGTTTACTCAGAGAAAAAGAAATACATAGTTATATGAGTTACAAGTGGGTCCCTAGTTGTTTTGGTTTGAATATGAAATGTTCCTCATGTTTGCTCATGTTTGGTCCCCAGATGGTAGTACTTTCTGGGACTGTTATGGAACCATTAGAAGGTGAAGGCTTGCTGGAAAAAAATGAATAAATACAATGGGTCTTGAGATATTATAACTTAGTCCCACTTTCTATTTAATCTTTGACTCTATAGTATGAATAGAGTGTGACTTGGCAGCATCCTGCTTCTATCACCATGCCTTCCCTGTAATAATGGATTATAACCCTCTGGAATCATAAACCAAAGTAAACCCATTCTCTATTAAATTTCTTTTTTATAGATATTTATCACAGCCACAAGGAGGTAAAACTATGGTGTTCCTCAATGTGTTATGATTTATAATTCCTCTAATTCAATCTCCACAACCCAATTCAAAGCATTCATTGGTACCATCCCCAGAGCACATGCACTTGGCAGATGTCCTAGTGATCAAGTACTGGTTCTGAGTTGGAAGTCCTCCTAAAACAGAAACAGCCATTTTTAGCTCATATGTTTTCTTGTAGGTATGTTGACTTCCATCATTGGCTCTATCTGTCCCTGGATATTCCTTCTTTTTCTTTGCTTCCTGGACAGCTGTGTATTTTATTTCATGTTCATTGCACAGCTTCCACAAGATACACACAGCTCTAAGAAGATTTCCAAGAATTAGATGAAGTTTGAATGGCCTTCATTGTCTCCACTTGACATCCATCTTTCCCTCAAAGCTGCCTAGAGTATGGACTTCAAATTTCAGAATGCAAAACTCAAGCCATAATATTACTCAATATGATTAATTTGCTTCCACAATTATACAACATCTAATCTTTCCATGGCTTTATACTCATATAAAAATAGAATATATATATATATATATATATATATATATATATATATCATCATCATCATAGTAATTCAAAAGAGAGATTCATTCTTACACTCCTGGAGAATGAGAAGTCCAAGGTTAATCAAACCACATACCACTTGACCTTCATGGTCCATCATTCCTTGAGAGAAGTTGGGAGGGTGAGAGAAAGGGAGACAGAAATAAAAGAAGAAAAAGGAAGCAGAAGTAGTAGAAAGGGTGAAGATAAGAAAAGAGATAACATGCTAGAAGATGACATGTATTTTCTATGATAAGGAACTCACTCTTTGATAATGAATCACTCCCAATGATAACTTCACAATAATAGTATAGGTTCACAGATGAAGACACTGTACCCATGTACCCATAAGGGAGAGTTTTACACACACACACACACACACACACACACACAGACACACACACACAAACACACACAATTACACACAAACACACATACACACTGTATATAAATTTCCCTACCCATTTTCTATTCTATATGAAACTCAACAGGCAACTATTACTTCACACCCTGTAGTCTGTAGTCTACAGTGGGAAATACTATCCTTATTTATTTATTTCTTTACTTGTTTATTTTGTGAATCACCCAAAACTTCAAAGATCACACAAACCATTCAAATATGATTTATTTGCCAATAACTAATATCTTTAAATATGTTCATATATGTCAAAAGCTATAATAAGGATAGAAGTATCACAAAATTATATTTTGATGATGCATTATTGTAGGAGTGAGAAAGTTTGAAATACTAGTAGTGTTCTGAAACCATGATGCACAAGCCTTCATGGCCAAAATGCTTGCATTCTTTGTGTCTGAAAAACAGCACTAGGTTGATGATGATCCCAAATTATCCTACAAAATCAAGATGGAAAGTAAACCTCTTCATGGCTTACACTGGAAAATAATTTTCCTATGTGGGCATTTTTTTGAGCAAAGAATCCTTGTAGATGTGTTCTCTGTTCCTTTCAAACAAATATTTTGAAATGGTAAATAAGTTGCTTTTCACTCCTTGTACTAAAAATATTCTGACAAAACAACTAAAAAACCCAATGGTTTATTTTTTTTCATGAGTTCTATTTCATCATGGCAGCAGAAATTTAAGGAAACTGGTCACATTGTGCCCACTGTTATAAAACACACAGTGATGAAAATCTATGTTGAGTTCATGTTCTCTGTTTTATGCAGTCCATGCCCCTAAGCCAGGAAAGGCTCTGATTCTAGATCTCACCAAGTTGACAACTGATATTAACTGTCATAACAGATTTTGTTTTACACCATAATCATTTAATGGTTATGCTGTTTGGGAGAAAACATGGTGTTTCTCCATATCTCAGCTGACATGATTAATAGTTATATCCTCTTTGACTACACTCATATTTGCCCCTGTCCATTTTTTTAAATTTTTTTAACAATTTATTCTTTTTTATGTGCACTAGTGTTTTGCTTGAGGGCATTAGATCCCCTGGACTAGAATTAAAGATAGTTGTGAACTGCCATAAGGGTGCTGAGAATTGAACCCATCTTAAAACACTTCCATATCACTCTTGTGTAACACAAAAAATAAAAGACCCAGAGACTGATATTGGGGTTCAAACTTCAAGCTGAATATCAGAAAAGTAAAGCAGCCAGCCACTAGTTCTTATTTACCTCAGGCAATCCTAGCTCCACCAAATATCAAACTGCTGCCTCTCTTCAGCATAACTAGGGAATCCTGAAACTTCAAGTCTGCCTATCCTCAACATAGCTGGAGAATGATTGCCAGCTCTGAGACCTTGCTCCTGTTTTATATACCTCCTTAATGCTTGGATTAAAGGCATGTGATCTCAGGTGCGGCGATCAAGGGCATTGGCTTAGTTACTCTTCACTCTTGTGTAAGCAATGGGGACCTTGAACTAATAAAGATCCATCTACCTCATAACCCTGCATCCTGGGATTAAAGGTATGTGTGTGGCTTCTATGGCTTTGTAGCTGACTTTGCATTCTGAATCCCCAGGCACACTTTAATAAATCATAAATATCACCACACTTCTCGGAATCAGTTCCAAGGGTTTAGAATATCCTGGCCAAGTTTAGGGGAGCAATGACTCCTTTTCTCTTTACTGGTTTCTTTTCTCATCACTACAATAATAATACCCCCCCCAAAAAACAATGTAAATAAGAAAGGGTTTATTTTGTCCATAGTCCACCCCTTTGTGGTAACTATGAGGAGAATCATGAAAGCTTGCACGTATCTCAACTTATACCTTATATCTCAGTAGCTCAAAAACTAAAATAATTGGGTCAAAATCAGGACTACACTGTTACCCAGAATACCCATTCACAAGTGACTAGCTTCTTCCCATAGTTTCTGCCACCTTCCTAAACACACTATCAGTTGAGAATCAAGTATTCAAAAACTTGAACTTTATTGGTCATTTCATATTCAACCATAAGAGTAAACATTATATTACTTAAAACGCTACATTACTTAAAAGGTTATTTCAGACCATTCACAATAACATGTATATTATGTCCATAAAAGTCTATTGCTCTTATTTTTTTAAATATGTATTTTTCTTGCTGAATTTTCTCTTTTAAAGTACAATTTACCAAAAAAAATCTTGTATAAATTAACACATTGACAGGTTTTGACAGATTTATGCACTTGTTTAAGCAGTGAACAGAGAAATTTAACATTTCCATCATTCTTAGAAAGCCTCTTTGTGACAGTTTAAAGCAATCCAATACTTTCCCAGGAAGTCGTTGTAATTAGCCTCTGTCTGTTATCTTAGTTTATTTCTGTTATTCAATCACAGACAAGTGGAAATGCATAAAAATGCACCAAATAAAATGAACATTTCTGTGTTTATGTTTTGGTAGGACAGTTCAATATGCACCGCAAAAACACTACTTCAGTAAATGTTACTACTCAAGATGTAAAGCAATTTTTTTTAATTCCTTATATGGCAAGAAAATGAATTGTGATAGTTGGTTTTCTATCAATTTGACACAAGTTAGAGTCATAAGGGAAAAACAATCTTAATTGTGAATATGCTTTCTTAAGACTGGCATGTAAGCAAGTCTGTTGGAGCATTTTTTTTGATTACCTGTTTATTTGGGAAGGCCCAGCTCACTGTGCTCAATGCCAGCCCTAGTCATGTGGCCCGAGGTAGCATAAAAAGGCAATCTAAGCAGAATTGAATATAAACATACACAATGATGTAATGTATGTACTTAGTTTAGGTAGCAATTTACAGGAGATTCCAAAGGACAAATATTTTAAATTGTTCTTTTACTTTTATTTTTGAGATTATAAGTCTATTATGGCATTTATCCATTCTCTTTCTTTCCTCCAAACCTTCCCATATATTCTTCCTAGCTCTGCTTTGAATTCATGGCTTCCTTTTTAGTTTATTGTTATTGGATGCATATATGTATGTGTATATACACATATATTTTTAAACAAGACCTATGTCATCCTTATAATTCTATCTATGTGTATGTTTTCAGGATTGACAGTTTATCACTGGACAACCAATTGATGTACTCTTGCCTGGGAAATGCCATCTCTCCCATTCTCATTTTACTCAGTTGCTTGTAGTTCTTTTGAAGGGTTGATGTCTTTCGGGCTTTTCTTCATCCAGTTTTGCATGTTTGTTTGTGTTATTCTTGTTCATCTCACTCACATTTGGGCCATAATGTTGGTGAGGCATTATGAGTATGGTTTCTGAAATTACTAGAAGACACAATATCATAATAAACTCACTGACCCTCTGGTGAGGGGTGAAAATTACATTTCAAAAGATAAATGTTTATAGATTGCTGTTAGGGATTTGCTAATTTAGTATAGTAGTGATTGTAGATTTGCCTCCAATAACTATGGCTTCCCTAGCATTGGGAGTAGTTGGCTAGGTTTCCATTACCAGGAATGGTCTCCTTCTTGTTGATCATGTTTTAAGTCCAATTAGAGAGCTGTTTGTTACCATCAACTTATGAGCACCATTGGTGCTCCCTTGGGGTTATTACACCAAGTTGGTTGTTAATATAGGTCACAGGCATCATATCTGGGTAGGGCTGTTAGTTGTCTCCCTTATTTGGAAGCTTTCATGAACCTTTCTGTTACTAGAAATCTAGTTCTCAGGGAAAGAGCTTTCAGGTCAGTTCCTGTTCATGGGTTTCTAGGCCCAATTTCCAATATGCATTATCTTCAGAAATAGGGACTCACATGCCCGCTTGGGGAGGCAGTAACCAAGGACAATAGAAATCTATGAGATAATTGATTCTGTTTCAATCGTGAACCATAGTTTTATTTTATATTTTTCTAAATTAACCAGCTCATTATTACTGCTTGAGCTAAGTTTCAAATAATAAAATATGGTAAATTTAAATCTATTTTAAATATTTTCTATAAATATTCCCAGGGACATGTGCTAGTAAATTCTATTATGAGAGAAAACATAGCTTTGATGTATTTCCAATGGGATTTTAAAATAAATATTTAGCCTACGCCAAGCATATTGGATGACAACCTGTAAATTTGGTTTTAATTACTTCATTTCACATTATGTACACATACACCTTTACAACCAATTATTACAGGATTCCCTTGACAGCATTCTATTTTCCCCTGGAGTAAATAATTGTTGTCAGTTGTAAATAACAATAAAAAGCAACCAGCCAGTTTTATATTGAGTGACAGAATACAAGTGGTTTGTTCTAATGTTAAAAGAAAACAATATAGAAGAGAGGTCCAAATATTCATAGTAGTAGGGTGGAGAAATGGCTTAGGATTTAAGAGCACTTGCTGCCTGGCAGACAACCTGAGTTTGTCCCCTAGCACCAATGGCAAGGGGCTCACAGTGGTTTGCTGTAACAGTTCCAAGAGATCTTCTTGTCACCTGCAAATACGAGCACATATCCACAGACACACATACATGCACATAATTCATAAATATTCAGATAGACAGATAAAACAATTCTAGGGGTTTAGAGTGTTCCAGTGTATTTCTCTTCCAATAATCTAAGAATGACCATTCTTGCTACAGTTAGAGCACTGGCAGATTTATTTGGGAAATATGTAAACCCAGTTGAGTCTATTAAAATGTCTTTCTCTTTTCAAGTCAGCTAAAATCACCCAGCAAGCAAATCAATTATATGTTTAGGAAATTATATTCCTGAAGAACAAGATTGAAGGACTATGTATTGGTTTCCACCAGCCCAGTTTCTTTTTGGGGTTTTTATAACCCTCCAGCTTCAGAATTATAAAACCTTTACTTACATCATGATTACTGGTTACAAATGGGTAGTTATCTTTTTTCTTAGGGTATTTTCTCAAAGTGTAAATAAAATGATTATCCTCTTTTTTAAAACAATACTGATAAAGCTTCCTAAAATACATGCATATAAAGCCAGGCACATGCCTTTAATACCAGCACTTAGGAGACAGTGGAAAGTGAATCTCTGAGTTCAAAACAAATCTGGTTTACAGAGCTACTTCCAGGACAGCTAGGGCTATACAGGGAAACAATGTCGCCAAAACAATTCATACATATATGTTAATAAAAGTAGCCCAAACCTTGGAAATCAGGATTCTTCTCAGAAGAGGAGACAGAAAGATTCTCAGTACTAGAGACAGCAGACTTCTACAGAGGAACCATGTTTTCCAGGCATGATGGGACCATTGTACCAATGAACTTAAAGGAGTTGTGACTATATGCATAAGACATGCTCAAGATCAAGCCAAACAAAATTCCCTGCATGCATGTTTAAAGGACCGTGGTGTTTTACCACCTGCTAAGGAACTATTGCAATTGATGGCTGCTCAAGAAAGAGACTTGGTGTCTCTAACCATGCTCTAGTAGATCGCCTTGCACCCACACACATTTAGTGGACTCAGTGCATAAAAGATCACATGAATTTTGGAAGGAATGATGATGGAGAACATAGGGAGAAACTGGAGGGAGGAAAAGAGGGTTGCCTTAATCAAAACACATTATATAAATATATGAAATTCTCAAGCAAAAAGAGAAGAAAAAAATCAAAATACTAAAGGCTTCTTCTCTTTCAAGAAGAATAGGTAACAAATATGCAGTTCCTGAAATGAATAACAATCTTCATGATATTTAATCAGACTCCTACATACCATTTTATAATAATTTTCAACTCTTCACTGTATTGAGAAATGTATACTTTCTTCCAAAACAATTTTTAAAAAGGCAAAGGTGGCACTGTAAGCCCTGTTTTCTACAAAGTGGCAAAATTTTGCAATGCCTGAAACCACTGAAGGGAAAGTTGTGTTGGAAGACAGAGGGTGAATGCTGAGAGAATTTAAAGACTGTGTTGATCCAAACTTAAGTCAGATTAGCCTTCTGAGTCTTGCAACAAAAACTTCCCTGATATTCAAGGCAAATATGTGTGACAAAATATCAAGGAATCTGCCAGTATGAATTGATGCACAGACATCAGAAACTTGAAACACATAGGCAAATAGGCTTGAGGAATCAGAAAAAAAGGAGCATGGATCCAGCCCAAGTTTACACAGTGTTTCTAAATATGGTTTTAATGCTGTTGGACCCAATGGGGAAAACAAAGGCACACAGGGCAGAAAACTCTGTTCTCCCTGGCTGTAAGGAACATCAAGTGGAAGAGACACATGCATGTTTTGCTACCTGAAGGCCTGATTAGTTGATGATTCACTACATGCTGTCTGATGCTCTGGTGGGTCACACACAGTCGTGCTCTTTCATAACATTCATGTGACTTTTCTCTGAATCTCTTACCATATTTTATGCTCTTAAAGAAAGTGTTGACAATGTGTAATACTTTTTAAAACTTTGTGAGCATGTTGTACACAGTACTTCATATGTAGTAAGTCCTCAAAAATATGTATTGAATAAATGAAAAATTAAAAAGAATAAATGCTATATACTGATGGGGATGATTTTTTAGGTGTCTAGCCCTCTTTGCTTAGAAAACCAGCTGATGGGTTTATATTAATAATTACTTACTTTGCTCTAGTCAGCAACTTTTTACTCTGCTGGTGATTTTCAGGAAAAAATTTTTACATGGGCCTGGAGATCCCTAAAAGCATCATGTAATTTCCACTTCTCCCAAGCATCTGTTTATTAGGTAACTATTGTTTTTTTTTATTTTTTTCTCAAACAATTCATTATGGCCTATTTATTTACCAAATGTTAATTAAAACCCTTATCAAAGACACTTTTTTATTAAAATATCTTAGCTTTACATTCAGACGGCATATGTATCTGGCTTGTATTCTTTTACCTAAGGGCTAGAAAAATAAATTGCCCTATGGTATTTAGGTAAGATAAATTATGGAGATTAATATAGATAATGGCCTATGATTACTGTCCTGAGAAGGAAGATGAAAAAGTGTCAGAAGTCCTCTCTATTCATGTTCTCTCAGTCAAAGCTACCTCCTCACTGTACTTTTCCTAGTCTACTGGTTGACAACGAGGCTCACAGGATCACCACTGGGAAAGCAAGTCTGAGATGATCAAGTTTCCCAATGCCCAGTAATGTCTGCTTCCTTTCTCCAGTTACCTAACTGATACATACCCACCCTCTTGTATCTGCTAAAGTCTCTCTTATCAATGCCTTCCTCACAAAAGCTCTCTTTCCATTTTCCAAGGAACCGATGCCCTGTCCCTGCCCTCCCTTTCTTGTATATTCAATCTTTTTTTTATTAAAACAATTTTACATTCCAACTACAGTTTCTCCTCCCTCCTCTACTCCTTGTCCCTCCCCCATCTCCCCTGTGCCCCACCCATGCATTCCTCCTTCATTTCTTTCTTTCTTTTTATTTATTATTTTATATGTCGATCCCAGTTCCCTCTCCCTTCCTCCCTGCCTCCCTCCTTCCTTCCCTTTTACCCTCTCTGGTCTGTCACATGCACCCTAACCACCCTCTCTCCCATCCCCCACCCCAATTCCATATGTAGGGGAATGCCATCCAGTTGGAGTCATGTAGATCTGTCAGGTCAGGTGAAGTAGGGACTAGGGCATCTCTCCTGTGTGTAGGTTAAGGCAGTTATCCCTCCATGAGGGATGTGTTGGCAAGGTTCTTTTGTGCACCAGGGATACATCCTTTCTCTATCTGCCAGTGAGGTAAAGCTAAGGGCATGTTGTATTTTCTGTCCATCTAGGCAACTGTGAACCAACATTGGGACATGTAATAATTCTTTGTCCTTGAATATTAGGCTATGTTTTAGATGGGATGCTTTTGTCTGGGCCTTAAAAACTGAAAAAAAAATCCTTTCAATAAAGGTCATTGCAGGAAGGCAGATCTCTGCAGTTACAATGGAGAGAGGGAACACGGACCTGATAGTGGGAAACTGGCCTCACACATAGCTAAGGAATATAATCAATAAACTTGGACCTGTTAATGGAGAACAGATATGTACACATAGCTAGGGAGTGTAATCAGTAAAACTCCAAATGCATGAGAGAAAGTTGTTCTCAATAAATTATCAGATGGTCTGAACTATGGGAAGTGAATCCTAAATTTGTTACAGAAAGGAATAAGCTACAGGAAGAATCTACAGCAAGACACAGCCATTTCATTCACAACATTATAATGCCAGGTATAACTTTTGTAACTGGTTTAATCCTTCAGAAGAATCCTTAATTCGTCTAATTTAATAGTGATGCAAAGACTGTGTAATTACTGTGTGATCTTGCGGCTTTTATCAGTGATGGCTTGTTAGAATACCAGTAGAAAATGAATGGGCTTGTAATAAATAATAAGCAACAGGCATTTTTTTCCATTGTTGTTGTTGTTTTTTGTTTTTCAAGACAGTTTCTATGTTGCTTTGGAAGCTGTCCTGGAACTAGCTCTTGTCATTGAATTCACAGAGATCCGCTTGCCTCTGCCTCTAAAGCACTACAATTAAAGGCTTGTGGCACTACCGTCTGGCACAAATGGCATTTTATAGAGGAGGTGATCGATATTTGTAGAGATCTTGGATAAGGATAATACATATAAATTCTTTGAAACCATATTTTATGGTAACAAAGTTTTATGGAACTCTAAAGAAATAAGTACCATTGAGTCTGGTACCAATCATGTAAACAAAGAAATGGTGGAGATGCTCTTCTCTAGGAAGACAACTGATGCTTTTAAATCAGAACTGCATTGAATATCATTTAAGGTTTTGGGCACATTATAGGGCAAAATGATTACATGCTTAAATCATGTGTGATGGGACCAGAATATTTAATCCCATTACTCATCCATTCTGTTGACCTTCGGATTAACTATCCAAAGCATAGGTTTACTTTACTTACAAATAAACTGAAAGATAACAGTACCTACATTATGGGGTGATGAAAACAAATGGGTTCATTCAACAAAGAAATTGATCTGGTGTACTACTGACTTCAACCAAGTCATTTGTTTATAGTATACATATATTCTCACATATACAAAATTCTCATTTCAAACTTTAGAAATAAAGTCAGGGTAAGGAGGAAAAAAAGTTGGCAATTCAAACAAAGTATTTTGTATTTTCAAAAATGCCCAATTAAATAACTGAGGTGTTATAATGATAGGATTGAGTGGCCCCAAAGGAAGAATTATGGTTGATATTTAAATATCACGCAGTAGGAGAATCCAGGTAAGCATCAATGCTGGCAGAATTTTGTCTTAATAAGGAATATTTCTGCCTGGGTGAACTAGACATTATAGCAGCATCTGGAGCTAGTCTCTGCACCCAGCAGGTGTCTGTGGACACCAATGACTCCCATTTGTGCTATAGAAGAGTAAAGGCTTGAAATCAACTGAAAAAAAGAGATATGAAGAACACCCACTGCTCTTGGCATCACTGAGCCTAAAGAGTGACTAAATTGCCTCCCTATGCAGCATCAATGATGGTACACATTTGCACCTGTGCTTATGTGTGTGCTAGTATATAAAAGGGAAGCAATAACATCAAGGAGAAAAGTAAGAGACCTTTTAAAAGTAGAGTCACTCTAGACTATCACTTAAATCTGTGGGATTTGACCATGGAGAACATTCCACCCCTTACTTACCAAATGATAAATTTGTTGTAGAAAATGTCTTCTTCATTATTGTGTTTCACATATTACACATGCAGTAAGTATATGTAAAATGGACATGAAAGTTTTAACTGTCACACCATAGGATATTATGAAATTTGTTGTACAGTTCATTCATGTATGATGTGTTTTCACTTTTATAGAAAAAAGGAAGGAACACACATATGACACTCATCTCCAGAAAGAACCCACAAAGCATTAGAACCTACGTCATGAGCTTCAGAGAGCTCCATAAGGAAGCTTGTTTAAATCCTAGGCTTATAGAGGCAAGGAGCTGGAGTCTACACATAGGCTGCAGCATAGCCTAAGAAAGGTGAAGTTAAGGAGCAGTAACAAAGTGTACTGAACCAAATCAGAAGGTGAGCAGTAACTAGAGAACACTCAAGAGCAGGCCTTCTAGCCAGGCAGTCCATAGATGTGGGAAACTCTCAACACTAGCAGCCATGATGTTAGGAGCTGTGCTGTGGGTACCTTAGGTATAGTTTATGATACCACAGAGAAAAGTAACAAGCAAGCTCAAGCAATGAGTGTCTCAGTAGTTGCTGAGATGGACAAAGATGAATGACTTTCTTATGTGGGAAACAGGTTTCTGTAGACTTGAAGAAAGAGAAGATGAGAACAGGGGTTCAGAAAGAAAAAAATACAAAAACTTGAATGGCTAGATTCAGAAAATTAATAAAAAATGCCAATCCTCTTGCAAACATTGTTTGGGGCAGAATTCTGACACATTACACATATATGATAAAAGATGGAAGAACTATGCTGAAATACTGAAATATTTATCTCTCTGTGGGATTTTATAAATAATATTCACCTAATTTTCATTTATAATCACATATACACACTTTTTAAATGAAAGTACAGAATTCTACCTTTCTATCTATGAAATATGAGCTGATAAAATGATTTTTTTGTAGATAAAATGGACTCAACCTCACTTCTATACAGGCACCAAATGTTTACTTGATTTTGTTCCCTGAGAAACTTGATATGTTAGGGTGTCTAGAAGAGCATTATAGTTCCCAAAAAGCTGCCCTCCTTAGTAACTCTCCTTAGTAACCCTCCTTAGTAACCCATATGCTCCAGTATGCAGTATATATTATATTTTTAAGAATGTAAGAGTATCAAGGAAATAAACAACATATAAAACAAACTCTTACATTGGCAACATAAAGCCTGAAGATACTGAAGTTCAGAGGCATCTCTATTACAGGGATATGAAAATGATTATTGCCATTTTTACGACTCTATTTCTTTACATGAATACAATTTTATGTGTGGATACATTTTTTTCCCTTTCCAATGAATTTTTCTGCAGTTTATATAAGTAGTGTCACTTTAGAGGAACAGGTACTGAAGGATAGGTTTCCACTAAGTGTCTGTCAGGGGTGATTGGATAATATCAGTGCTAATCTCATCAGTGAATTAATGAATAGACAGATTTAGAATTGAGTGGACTATGAGGAGGTGGTGGAATCTACAGAAGATTGGGTCCAATTGAAAGAAATAGGACATCAGGTGAACATAATTTCTTTCTCTCTGTGTGTTCTGACTGTCTGTTGGTCTCTGTCTCTCTCTGTCCCTCTCTTTCTCTGTCTTTCTCTTTCCTCCCCAGGCCATAGATAAGGAACCCTTCTTCCTAGATGTTCTTCCTTCCTGCAAGCCTGAAAGTGACAGAGCTATCCAATCAGGCAAGAAAAACCTCTGAAATAATGAAACAAAATAATTCCCTCCTTGAAGTTCTTTGTATCAGGTATTTTGTCACAGTAATGTAACTCTACTACTGGCTTCCCATAAAAAATGTTCTAGATGACAATCACCTTAAAATTATGAAAATCAAGAAATTAACATTAGCATTACTACCATCTAACACTCTGAATGTCATTCTTAGATGTTTTACAATAAACTCTTTTGCAAAAGAAGGAAACCGTTAGGGAATTGGGCATTAATTTTTCTTGTCACTATTTTAGGATTTAGAATACCAATTATATTTGTAATTATAGTTTTAAAATTACAGTGTGAAATTGGCCATCTAGGCTAACATACTTGATAAATACATCACTTTCCTTAGATGTCCTGACTGGAAGTACCTGTCCTCTCTGGTTCTTGTATCATGCATGCCTAATAAGATGCTTAGCATGAATTGCATTTTCAGTGAAGGTCTCTTGAATGAATGAACAAATGTTACAAAATCCAGTTCATAAGAGAAAGAAACTGTAAGTGGGTGTTCAGTTAAGGTAAAAGTTCCATCCCTTTATTCATCTTCAGAAAACATCCTTGGCCGTAAGATAGTGCTCTTAATATAAGAAGGCAGCTGCCAGCAACTCATACCAGTGTGAAAACCGACAATGGTGAGACTAAGAACGACATAATCTCTGCCCCTCAAAAGAAACACTTTAACTAATGGAATCAGGGAGACTGGCCCAGAGGCAGTGGCAACTCTAATGATTCTTGAGGAATGAGTGGGATTTTTAAAGGCAGAGGGAGAACTGAACTTTTGAAAAGCAATTCTTTCCACATTTGTATCACAGTCCTTTCCCTCATATTGTAACGTGGTATATTGAGGAAGTGACAAGACTGGAATGATTAAGAATATTTGGGTGAAAAGAATGAATCCCAGCTCCTGCCTGTTCCATCTGCATTGCATTCATTACCAGATTTCTGTGGCTCTCCTTCTGCAAAAAAAGCACTTTGAAATATGGGCTCCTTGCAGAGAAGAGAATCTGCTATTCTTCTTTGTTTGATTACTAACATGGTGGTTTTGTTTAGTTCCACTCAAATTTTGCAAACTGAGACCTCTACATAATGATCAGCAAGTCCGGTACAATGTATGAATAAACTTCTTGCCTCTAGAGTGGGTTTGATTTTATTGATTTTCTTATAATGCTGGTAATTTTTCCCTGTTTATTGGAGTCCCTTTTTCTTTTCTTTCCTTTGTATTCTCTAATTGCTTTATCTCTCACAGAAAGATCTGTTTGTGGCTTGTTGCATTTTTTTCCTTCGTCAAGGATGTACATAGTAAGATAGCTTTGGCATAAAAAGGCAAATCTCTATTATCAAATATTCTATTATGTCCTATGATATATGTTTTTCTTTCATGGAAAATGCTACAAAATGTTTTTGTCCTTCACTTCATGAAAAAACTATACTCTCTAGAGGAAGAGAGAAAATCATCTGTTATGTTCATCGCTTTCATTTCAATGTTGTGTTATTAGTGTTTGGAAAAAACACATTTTAACTTGGTTGTTTGATCTCCTTTGTCCTTCAGAATACCTCTGCATTATTGTCTGTGTTTTAACAAATGAAATGAAAAACCACTCAAGGTCAGTGCACAAATCCCCAAGGAGAAGCATCCTTTCTAATACGTGCATTTACTCACTAACATTTGTAGAACACAAACTAAATGCCAAGTAGATTTTCAATTACTGGAAATTCAGAGAGAAGAAAATTCAGGTTTTGATGTGCTAATGCTAAATTAAACTGCAGAGGGGAGTTGGAGACATAGATGCTCTCAACTGTGATACATCATGATGTTCAGGTTCTGATGAGGACTTTGGAATCTCAGAAGTGTGGGCTGGAGTTCAAGTTTTGCGGTAAGGTGAATGTCCTGTACTATTTGAACCTCCATGCTCTTAGCAATCAGTTACAGGATGCAGGAAATAACAAGGTATGCTTTGATATTTTATGTGATTAGATTAAATGATGTATGAAGATTGTTACTGAAGAGTGCTAGACACATAGTAAGTGCTCACTAAACTTGAATTCAAGATCTACACTAATCTTGCCTTATTTACATTAAATACTAAACTCATAGAAGTTTACTGGTTATTTTTACTCTCTGTCTGTCTCAGTCTCTGCCTAGAGACTCTGTCTCTGTATCTCTCTGTCTCTGTATCTCTCTCCCTCTTTCTGTCTCTCTCTGTGTGTATGGGTCTATGTGTGTGTGTGTGTGTGTGTGTATGTGAATATGTGAAGTCAAAGGATTGACAGCCAATTCTTCCCTTCCATGGTGGGCTCTTAGGATAAAAACTGGGTCACTGTGATTGCATGGCAGCACATGAAGTACTTTCACCCACTAAGCCAATAACCCTGGTCTCATAAATATGTATTTTAACTATCAGTCTAAATGTTTTATCCATCATACAATACAATGATGCATTGTCGTTTTGGAGCCTATAGATATGGCTCTGCTTTGGCTTGACTTAAGGTCAGAGAGCTCAAAACTGTCCTTGGTCTTTTGAAGTTATAGTTCTAATACCTAAAGTTCTGAGGAGTTCCTACTGAAGTATTTGATCTAAAGTGTTATCTATAACAAGAGATTTTGTCTGAACTGTGGTTACTCTTACTACTCAAGGCCAGATAACAAGGTATTTGATCTGAGGTATAGTTACTAAATGTTTAGAGAATTAGGGAAAACAGTTTTTTTGTTCCTTGTATTATGGTAAAGACTTGTTTTGCCTTTTCCCCTTTTTAGTTGGGGTGTATGTAAGAGTTTTGAGCAATAAGCTTAAGGCGTATCCTAGTATTGACTGGAGAAGCCCTGTAGACTCTATTCTGTGTCTCTGTCTTTTTTCACTATCAACAACTTTTTTTTATTTTCCATTTCTCAGTCCAGTCTTAGGTATGGACCTGGCAAATCAGCTGGATCCTATTAAAGTGCTCCCCCCAACACCCAGGTAACTACACGATTGTTCGTGAAATTGAGTGTTTCCAATTTTAATCAAGGAATTCAAAACGGGACTTGATGGTTGGTGGGTGAAGCATAAATGAATCACTTAAGCTTTGTGGTTCAAACCTATGCAATCCATCCTAACCTCAAAACATTTTATTTATTAAAAGTTAACATAGTGACTAGTAAGCAGTCTAAAATCCACTATTATTCCGCAGTTATATTTTCTAAATATAACTAAAATGATTTCTAAAATGTAATACAACTAAAATATTTCTAAAATAAAATATATCACAAACAGTATAAAGCTCTGAGTTAAAATAATGTCATCTTCCACCATTTAGACCCAGCTTTGATCCTAACCTTCCCAGAAAACAGAACGAACCTTAAAAGAAATAATGGGACATCTACCCAGGTGTTTGCTTATCTACCAGAGTTATCTTCTATAACTTTCTAGGCAAATCTCTTCATTGGGAAAAAATACAAAAACAAGTAAGATTCAGGAGGAGGGAGATTACATAAGTCTCCAATAAGGGGTTCAAATAAAGTAAAACCTTAAAAGGAACCACTTCAAAACCTTTCAGTAAGGAAGCAGATAGTCCCAAAAAGCAAGTAGCAACTAATTGTGGATCCTACTATGCATTCTCTAACCATGTGGGTAATAGCCTGCCATACACCTGGTACAAAACCATGAAATGTGTTGACCACTGATAATTTAATATAATGAACCAAAACATCTAGAGGCTTGATGTTCATAGCATCATGTCTTCCATGTGTAATGCAGAGAAGTGTTGTGCGCCAAATCTCTATAGAATTAAAAGATACATTTGTTTAAGAAGATGAGCAGGTCCCATCCTAAGGAGCATACAAAAAATTCAAGGATTGACTGGGATTTAAGGAATTCTACTTCTTTTGAAGGGTGATGTTTAACTGCTATCCTGATAAATGCCTCTTTATAGTCAAATCACTCCTTGTTGGCCTGCATCTTCCTCCTGTAGTATTTATTTCATAAAAGTATGTTTCTCAGACTACTCACAGATAAATTTCTTCCTTGATTGAGGGCTTTCCAGCTGCCTATTATATGCCTATTGAGGCCCAGCCAACAATTTATTACCAGCTGACAAAGGATGCAGTGAAGTAAAAGACTGAATTGTTTTTATGGCTGTGTCCATATTTCTTAAAGAGTAAGAGCATTTATGGAAAGAATTTATCCTGGAACTGTATGAGCCTCCATTCATTTGGACTAAAGCGAACTTGTTATAAAATATTGAAAACAGAATCAAATTCTATGAGGCTATCGTTCTGTTTTACTACCAGGAGCTATTTAAATCCCCACCCACTAGCTTTCTACCTTTTCCCAAATAAAGAAATGTTCATAGCTTGAAAATGTGGCTTCCTCTAAACACTACAAATAATGATTAGAACCAACACACAACATTGGAATATAGGATCATCATCTGATTTTCACATCCACTGGTGGCAATATATTTATTAGACTTGAAGTGGTGAGGTGATGCAGTGGTGAAAATATTAGCAAAAGATTCAGTAAGACCTCAAAATGTAATTCCCAAACTTATAAGGTAGCATGCTTGGTTACCTCAGACAACTTTATTTAATCTCTCTGTGCTTTATTCCCTAATGTATACAATGAGAATTTAGAGTCTATTTATGAAAAACACTGTGTAAGGTTGGGTCATCTCAGTTAATACTATTTTTCCATATCCATCCATTTTCTATAATTTTTCTTTATGACTAAATTGTGCATTGTGCATCTATGCCACATGTTTCTTTTCCATCCAACCGATTCCATTTCCTGTTTTTCTCGGAGTAAAACAGCGTCAAAACCATCAAACATACACACAAACACACACACACACACACACACACACACACACACACACACATTTCTATGGTTGTATATGAAGTTCTTCGTGTAAATGCCCAATGATTTCAGACTCAGAGAGTCTCTTGGGGGGGAAACAGGTAACAGTTTTCACCAAATCTATAGCTTTTTATTTTATTTCTTTATTTATTTACTTATTGGTCTTTCAAGACCGAGTTTCTCTTTGGCTTTGGAAGCTGTCCCAGATCTCACTCTTGCAGACCAGGCTGGCCTGGAATTTACAGAGATCCACCTGCCTTTGCCTCCCAAGTGCTGGGATTAAAGGTGTCTGTCACCACCAATCCACCATAGATTGCTTTTCATTTCCTATTTTTCCCTTTCAATATCTTAGATGGTGTGTGTATATATGGATGTCCATGAGGACCTGCACATGCTACATTTGGAGGCCACAGATTGTCACTGAGTATCTTTCTCAATTGTTCTTTCCCTTATTTTTTTATTTGAAGACTATTTCCCTTAATCTGGGGCTCAATACTTCAAAAAGACTAAACATAGTGCAAACTCCAAGAATCTGCCTGTCTTTGACATCCCCAGCACTAGCTTCATACACATGTACCATTATACCTTCTTTTTATACAGGTACAGAGGGTCTAAATTCATGTCCTCATCTTTGTATGGCAAGCTCTTTACTCATTGAGCTATCTCCTTACCATTCTTCTTTCATTTAGATAACCAAATCTTTCAAGGTGCAAACATCTTTAACTATGGTAAGTCTATCTCTTCTCTTTCATTTATTTATTCATTTGAAACCATCTTTACTCAAAATTGCATCAATATCACATATAACATACTATGTTAATTCCAGAAAATCAACCTATTACATCTAACTTACTTTGAGCTTCTGAAAAACCTCTGTGTTAGTGGTCTGCAGTCAAATTTCAGTGAGCCAATGGCATGTGTATTAGATATCTACCTCTGTCTCCTCTAGGCAATCAGTGCACTTTTCTGCCAGCTAATAATGTTGGCATGTTTCATTGTTAAAGTATTTTATATCTTTAATTAGCTGTGTTCATGTTCGTGTGTGTGTGTGTGTGTATGTGTGTATGTGTGTGTGTGTGTATGTGTGTGTGTATGTGTGTACATAATATTATGAACTTACTTCCACCCTCTCTCATCTCCTACAGCTGTAAAGCCTTAATCATCCCTACAAATCTCTTCTCAATATCCAACCTAGGAAGGTTTTCTCTAACTGTGAGTATCAAAAATTTTATCTGACATTTTCTCAGAGGATGATGATGACTTTAGATATTGCATTTAATCTGCAATCCATGTTTTCTTTCATTATTTCTTTTATAAATATATATTGTTTACATTCTTCATGTACACACAACACATTTGAAATATGTATACATTTTGGATCACTGGATTTTTCATAATGAAAATACCTAAAATCTGCACAATAATTAAATTTCAAGACTTTAACAGAATATAACTATCTGTTACCATTATGTTGCAGCACAGAGGTTTTTTTTTAAACTTACTTGTATCTATCAGAAAATTTTTACAGGATCCATTTTTTACTACTTGGTATGTAAGCTAGGAAAAAGTGATTAAGGCTTATTCAGTTATTCCATTGTTATTTGTTAAAATTATTGCCCTTTCTCACTGAATTGCCTCTCTCTATATATATAAAATTAATAATTTGACTCCTGGTCCTTGATTTTGTGCTTTATCTTAGGCTCTTTACCTGTTGTTGGTTTGTCTCGTCCAAATTAAATGTGCTAGTTTTTCTTTTATTTTATTATACTATCTCTTGTTTGTTAAAAAAAAAAACACACACACACACACACAAATGAACAAATGAATGAAAACATAGCCACAGCTATTTTGGAAATCAGTATGACAGTTGCTCAGGAAAATAGGAATCAGTCTACCACAGGACCTGGAAATTCCACTCTCAGGCATATACCAAATAATCGACATCCATGCAACAAAGACATCTGTTCATGTATGTTCATAGCAGCATTATTTGTAACAGGAAGAATTGGAAGCAATCTAGATGCCCCTCAACTGAAGAATGGATAAAGAAGATGTGGTATATTTACACAATGGAATACTACTCAGCAGAAAAAAAAAACAAAACAAAACAAAGGAATCTTGAAATTGGCAGGCAAATGGATGGAACTTGAAGAAACAATCCTGAGAGAGGTAACCCAATCACAAAATGAGGAACGTGGTATGTACTCACTCATATATGGATTTTAGACATAGAGCAAAGGATCACCAGCCTATAATTAACACCACCAGAGAAATTAGGATACAAGGAGGAACCTAAGAGTTTCATACAAGGTCCGTCACAGAAGGTGAAAGGAACAAGATCTCCTGAACATATTAGGAGAGGGGGAGCAGTGAGAGAAGAGGGAATTAGGAGTCAGAGAAGGAGAGGAAAAGAGAACATGAGGGACCAGGAAGATTGGGTCAGAGAACAAATAAGAGAGAGAGAGAGAGAGAGAGAGAGAGAGAGAGAGACCATAACAGAGGGAGCCATTAGAGGTTTGAAGAGAAAACTGACTCTAGAGACATGTCCAGAGACCTACAAGGGTGACCCCCAACTAACAATCTGAACAACAGTGGAAAGTCTACTTTAAATGCCCTTCCCTGATAATGAGATTGATGACTATCTTATATGCCATCATAGAACCCTCATCTAGTAAATGATGGAAACAGAGCAGACACCCACAGCTAAACACTGACCTGAACTGGAATCCATTTGCAGAGAGGAATAAGTGATAAGCAAAGGGGTCAAGACCAAGCTACAGAAACTCAGAGACAGCTGGCCTGAACAAGGGGGAGCTCATGGCCGCCAAGACTGATAGCTGGGAAACTAGCATTGTACAAACTCAGAACCCCTGAACGTGGGTCTCAGTTAGAAGGCCTGAGAAGTCCAAGGGACCTCTGAAAGTGGAACCAGGATGTATCCCTTGTGCACAAAAGGACTTTGGGAGCACATTCCCCGTGGAGGGAAATGATGGGAGATGTCATTCTGTAAATATGTTTCTCTTATTTGTTAATGAATAAAGCACTGTTGGTCAATAGGAAAGCAAGATATGAGGGTGACTAAAAAGGCAAGATGTCTCTGTCATTTCTAGAGTTTATATACTATCCTTCTGTGGTCTTTGAAGGAGTTGAAGACAGATAGTTATGGTTATAGTTTTCCTTAGTTAGGATTCAATGCTAAGGTACATATAGGACTTTAGACTCACAAGATAAAATAGATTATGGAATATTTTATTCAAATCTTCCTAATTGTTAATGGACTAAATATTGTTAACTGTGATTCTTACTTGATAACTGTTGTGTTATATATTTTGCTATGTTAAGGTTAAAACCCTTCTTTTTATTTAGACAGAAAAGAGGAGATGATGGGAGATGTCATTCTATATATGTTTCTCATACTGGTTAATGAATAAAGCACTGTTGGCCAATAGGAAAAGAAGATAGGAGGCACTAGGAGACAAGGAGGAAATAGGAAGTGGTAAAGGAGTCAGGATGGAGAGCCTAGAGAGAACAGAACCGCCATTCCTCCGCTCTCGGTAAGACCACGTGGAAATACATAGAAATGCATTAATAATTAAGACAGAGCTAGCTGATAAAAAACTAGCACCCGGCCAATAGCATTGTATCAAATACAGAGTCTCTGTCCATTATTTGGGGCTGGCGCGGCAGCGGGACAAGACCAGGCGGCGGGCAGATAAACCAAACTTCCTACATGAGGGACTAGGAAACTAGGAAGAGAGAAGAAGTAGTAGGGAGGAAATTGAAAGCAGGATGGAGAGAGAAGAATGCCAGCCCCTCTCTCCAGTAAGATAAGACCATGTGGAAGTACTTAGATTAATAGAAATGGGTTAATAAATAAGACAGAGCTAGCCAATAAGAAACTAGTAACCGGCCAACAGAATTATATCTAATACATCGTCTGTGTGTGTTATTTGGGGCTGGCGCAGTGGTGGGACCAGACTGGCAGGAAAAACTACTCCAGACTGGGATACTCCCTTAGCCTAGAGATATGGGGGGGGGCCTAGACCCTACTGCAAATGACTTGACATATTTTGATGATCCCTCCTGGAAGGGATCACCTTCCCTGTGGAGTGAGGAGGGGAATGGGACAGGAGTGGTCAGTGGCCATGGGAAGGAGGGAGGGAGATGGAACTGGAACAATATGTAAAATAAAATAAAATAAGTAGTAAACTGGCCAAAAAGAAGAAGAAAAGAAAGAAAACATTGCTCCTATGCTCTCTTATGCTCCTAGAGATTGCTACTATGCTCCTAGAGTAAAGGTCAACAACTGAACTGTCACATACCAGCTACGAGAAGGAAAGTCAGTTTTTCCAGTTGGAATGACACTGCGTAAATCAACCACTTCATGACAGACCTCATGTTCAGAAGCAGTTGGCCAAATGGCCAACATGGACTCCACAGCATAGATTTGTGTGTGTGTGAATGTGTGTTTATGTATGTATGTACGTATGTATGTATATGCTTATACACTACCCCCTTTCCCTTTTTGAACTGTAACTAGACAGTTAACAATGACGCCTTTGGGCCTTTCAAAGTCCCAGTCAGTGTATAGAATGGTGTTTGTGGACAACAATTTTTCTGGGAAGACACAATACACATTTCTACTCACCCCCAGATCAAGAGCCCACAACAGACATAAGAACAGGAACAACCAATGTCCAACATGATAATCCAATGAGTTATATTTTCAATAGGTGATGAGTTACTTACAGGAGCAAAAATGACAAAAAGACATCTGTATTACCAAAGCCCACCAGCACAGATGATAGCTCACAAATTTTAGAATGCTGAGCACACTGCAAAACCTACAGGTAGCCCAACAGGTTGGAGATTGCCTTTCCAAGTTAATCTGGTCTAAACCTCTTCCAGGCAGGTCAACAGGCAGCTCAACAGGTTTCTACTTGTTCCAGAAATGTGATCTGATCTCACATTCTCCTTTGCACCTTGCCTGACCTGAGAGAGTATTCATTGCAGCTCAGTATTTTTTTTTTTTTTTTTTTTTTTGTCTATCATTGGGAGGGAGGAGTCTATTGAATCTTATCAATTTCAGAGACTTCATGAAGCTATTTTGAGTTGTATGCTTTCTATATTAAAGAGCTTCTCTGTAGGATGAACATTTTAATGACTGGAGGAAACTGTTATACAACAAATTGTCTTACTGGTGGTACCCACTAAGAAGTCCCAGCACAGTCTCTCAGGCTTATTCAAGCCACTGTATAATAGCAAAAGGGTAGCAATGGGGTAAAGGAGAGTATCTAGCCTATTCTTCCCTAGACTTTGTTATGTTACTAAGGAATTTTCCCTCAGTGCTTGTTAGTGTGGAGAATATCATCAACCTATTAATTAATTAATTAATCATCAGTCCTAGTAAATGATAAAATATCTATATGCCCCAAAACAAAAACCACAAACAATCTTTGTAGGAAATCAATTGATAATATGAGTAGAGGTGTAATCTTTTATTTTTTTATTGCTATCATTTAGTAATATACTGGATTTATGTAGACTGAGTTTCTTTCCCACCTGGTTCCACAGCTGATTGGCCCCAAATAAACATACAGAGACTTATATTAATTGTAGACTGTTTGGCCAATGACTCATGCTACTTACTGGCTACCTGTCTCTTAATTATTAACCCATAATTACTAATCTATGTATTTCTTTTCTCTCTCTCTCTCTCTCTCTCTCTCTCTCTCTCTCTCTCTCTCTTTCTTTTTGGAGATGAAACACTTGAATCAACCAGTGGCACATAACACTGCACAGGAAGAAGCAGCTCCCAGACATCCCTTCCAGGTCAATGGAAGTTCCAGGAACATCTAGAGTTGCTGGTCTCTTGCCTGTGCATAGAGGTAAGTAGAGGGGAGGAAAACAGGTGCCCTCCTGTCACTCATAGATCCAGTTTTGTCCACAGCTCTTGTAATCCACCAGCTCCTCAGGCTGAAATCACAAGCCGATCTCCTTCTCTGCACTCTCCACAGAATCGCTGCCGTGAATGATGTTCCTGCCAACTTGAATGCAAATGTCTCCTCCAATGGTCCCAGGATTAGAGTCTGCAGGGTTGGTCTCTCCAAGCATCACCCGGCCTGATCACAACATTTAATCCCTCCCAGACCATAGCAACCACTGGTCCTGAGTGCATGTATTTCATGAGGCCAGTAAAGAAGGGACAGTCCTTCAGGTCAATGTAGTGCTCCTTGAGAAGGTCTTCTGAAGCCTGCATAAATTTCAGGCCAATAAGGCGGGATCCCTTCTATTCAAAACGCTTAATGATCTTGCCCACCAGTCCCCCACTGGACCCCATCAGGCTTGATAGGAATGAAGGAGCGCTCACTGTTGGCCATGGTCCCCTTCAGAAGGCAGGTCTCTCACTCCGCTAATCTATGTATTTCTACGGGGTCTTATCTTACAGGAGAATGTCTGATGTCCTATATTCCCAACATCTGCATGACATCTCTCTAGCAGCTTCTCCGGAATCCTTTCCACAGAATTCTCCTTGCCTATATTTGTTTGCCTGGCTACTGGCCAATCAGTGTTTTATTCATCAACCAATAAGAGAAACATATATACAGAAGGACTGTACCCAACATATTTAATTATGAAATTTTATTGATACACATATATATAGACATAATATGTTATTTTCATCATCTTCAATCCCCTATAATCATATCCATTTTCCCTACCATTGTTTCCCTTCATCTATCTCAACACCTCATTTTACATTCTATTTTTAATGTCTTATCTTATTTGTTATTTAAATATGATTGTTTCAAATACATACTATATATGTATATGTATACATATATATGTATACACATAGAAATATTCAAATATAATCTGAGTCCATTTTGTGGACATTTTGTTCATATGTATTTAGGGATGATGGTTGGCATTGGATAACCAATTAAGGGCTAATCTTTTGGAAGAGTGATTCTCTATCTCTTAGAAGTCATTAATATGTCTTCAAGTGGTAAATTTTTGGCATCCATATTGGCATGTTAATTTGCATTGTTATTATTAAGCTCTTAGCTTAAGTAACCATATTGTTGAGAATTCATGGGTGCAGTTTCCCTCACATGTATAAAAGATAAAATCTTTCAGAATAATTCCAGTCCTCTGGTTCTTAATATATTTAATCCCCCACTTCTACAATGTTCTCTGAGCCTTACAAATAGGGGTTGTATTTTGTATGCATCGTATGAGGCTGGGAACTCCATGATCAATTATCTTCTGTATTTTTCACTGGTGTAATGTTTGTAATTGTCTCCATTTAATACAAAACGAAGTTTTTGTTATTGTTGAGCAATAAGAGCTGCACTTATCAATGAACATAAGGATAAGTATTTAGAATTCAATTAGAAATATCTGATGGGAGATGCCATTATGTATATATGTTTCTCATACTGGTTAATAATAAAGCACTGTTGGCCAATAGGAAAGGAAGATAGGAGGGACTAGGAGACAAGGAGGAAATAGGAAGTAGTAAGGAGGAGTCAAGATGGAGAGTCAGGAGAGAGCTGGACGCCAGCCGCCTCCCCGGTAAGAGAAGGCCATGTGAAGATACATAGATCAGCAGAAATGGGTTAATAATTAAAGGCAGAGCTAGCCGATAAGAAACAAGTAACTGGGCCAACAGTATTGTATCAAATACAGAGTCTCTGTGTATTATTTGGGGCTGGTGCGGTGGCAGGACAATACCAGGCAGCGGGCGGAAAAACCGTACTCGTTACAAATATCCACCACTAATGTGCTTAGTCTTATGTAAAAGTCAAATAAAATTCAAAATGCAGCATATTTTGATCTTGGATGTTGTGATATTGCTAAGTCTATTAATGAGTTTTAATATCACTGACGCCTCAAAGTTCTCTATGTATTTGATGCTGTTGTCTATGAAAAAACTAATTTACTCATTTTTCAATAATATTTTTCTCTTAAGATTTTTCTTGCTTTATTGCACTGGAATAATTCCTTAAAATGTTGCTGAATTAACATTATTAGCATGAATATCCTGCTTTGTCTTTGATATTAGGTAGAAAGCATCCATTACTTTATTCTTAGGAATAGTGGATTTGAGTGTGTGCTGTCCCAATTCTTCCTTCTATCTACTGTCACCCCTCTGTGATTTTATGATACTCTCAGACTCTGGATATTGCTGTGTGTCTAATTTTGGCAAAACCTTCAAACAATCATGAATCAATAAGAGACTGGAGAAAGTGTCTGTGTTTTTATATATACTCACTTAACCTCATCTGTCTCCATAAAAACTATCTGTGCTAACCAGATAAAATATTAAAGGAATGTAGAATAGGGTCAAGTTTATTTACTAATTTCCATAGTGACCCCCTTCCCATATGTATGAGCAAATTCTGCCAAAACCAGCAAAACCACCCACAAGCTGCAGCTGACTCTCTTGTAGGCAATTTAGCAAGTTCAATTGAGATTACCTAAGTCAGGTCAGCAGCTGAAACTCACAAACACATTTATTGCTCTACTCTCATAAAATTTTGTAATTGTTTGTGTACAGCATTACTGTGGCACTAGATGCTGAAGCGGTAGTTAGAAGCCTATAGAAATCAGTCCCCTGTTGTTCAATCCAAGAATGACAATTAGCTTTCTGGAATATCTCCATAATTTCAAAGCATCACATACTACTTCCAACCATTTCAGGGAGAAGGTGATGAGCTACTAACATTTCTTTTTTAAGGAACTTTTCATTTTTAAAGCCTCCATGGAACAATATTTACAATAACCATAAAAACATTCTTTTTATGTGTATATGTGGTTGTTGTTCAGAGTAAGAGAAAGCCATGATTTTATAATCCCAAATAAATTCAGCCCTTTGCTGCATGACGTGAGCATGTGTCATCTGCCATGTCCCCTTCTCCAGCTCCAAAGCAATCTCCCTTCACTGTACTCCATCACAGGAGGAATGTCAGTGTTAGAAGAGCAACATTCCACTCTCAATTCCAATTTCACAGTTCAGTAAGGAACAAGTATGACCAGACAGTAGCTTAAGAAAAGAACAACAATCAGAGCCAATAAGGGAACCCAGTCATCTATTCTGCACCCTTCTTTCCCAAGGTCCTTTCACTTTGTATAAGAAAAAAAAATCAGAATGGGCATCAAGCCCTGAAAAGATACCAGATAAAGCCCTTAACTTCCTCAAATGACTGGAGTCCAATCAGGCAAAGACATGGGCTTCTGTCTCTCCATTAATCTCTAGTTGCTTCTGCTTTAACATTTATTTTAAAAAAAAATAAGCTTCTCTTCAAAGCCTGAGCAGCTGAAGGAGAGGGAACAGAGGACAATGAACGTGACATCTGTCAACTAAAAGTAATTAAGCAGAGATGTGTGGAATTCCATGGCTCTAAATGGTCCTGTTATTGTGTTGATGGGCAGTGAAACATCTGATTAAATTTTAAACGAGGATAAATTGGTCAGTCCCTCCATAGAAAAAAAGCTAATGGAGAAGGACTAAAAAATTAAGTGAATACTGCACCAGATCTAGTAAATAGACAAGCTGGCACAAGTAGCCTCCTCTACTGCCAAAGCATCACTTCTTCAATGTGATCACAAAGAATATGCCTCCTACAAGTAGTCCTGAGTTTCAAAGTAGGCTATTGCACTAACTAGAAAAGCAATTACCTTAGACAGTAAGAGATTCAAATTTGAGTCAAGATAGGGCACCCAGTAAGTAACCTGAGGCGGCATGTCATATGACCACTTTGGATCCCTGTTTTCTCAAGTGTGAAATTTGGAGGTTGTTCACAGAAAATTTCAAATACCTAGGATGCTGGATTTTATTTTTTAAAAGTAATTTAAATAAAGAACCAAAGTTTCATGTTTGTATGACAGAAAAGCTATATATAATGATCAAGAGTGTACACTTTAAATTCCTAAGTATCATGGCAGTATCTGGAAAGATAAATACCATCCTGTGATGGCTTTGAAGGCCCATTTCATCCTTGAACAATAGCAGGTCTTTCATTTTTTCTGAGTGTCAAATAACATACACAGTTTTGTACTAGGCAAGTTATACCACTAAACAAATTTAACGTCAATAGATTAATTGTCCATAACTGTCTTTTAACACAATCAGAGGAACAGACAGTTTGGATAAGTACATGAATTATAAGAGAAGATTAGAACAGTAGTTTGTGCTCTAATGGAATTTTACAGTATTGTTCATCTCTCCACTGGTTTAGAAAAACCAAGAGGGAATGACTCCTAACAACAAGACTTTCAAATTTGCAAATATACACAGGATAAAATTATGGAACAGAGGAAATCTAAAGATCATTTTAACTTTACTGACCAGAAAATGTTGTTCCCATGCACCAAAAAAAAAAAAAAAATGACAAAGACTAGAATTCAAGATGATTATAAAGATCACCAATTTGGAACTTGAATTTGATGTTTCTTATAATCTCTTAACACCTGTAATTACTATTTAATATATTCTCATTCTCTTCTACTTTCTTCTTCTACCTTTTATTTCACATTGATAACCTTATCACATTTCATGATAACATTGAAGAAGTTGTGTTTAAGCTGTAGAAGAGGCATGAATGTGTCAGTCATTCTCTTTTATTTGTTCAGTCTCTAAGTGGTGGTTTCTCTTTAAATCTTATTCTCTCAAAGAAGAGAATTCACCCAGGTGGAACAGACAGTTCTTCAGCTATCTGTTTATTCAGCAAGTAAAGGACAGAGAACTTCCCAGAGAAAGACTGGAGAAGTCTGACCCACAGAAGAGGTTAGCACCATGATGGATTCTGAGCTATAAACTTTTAAGATTCTTGTGATCATTAAAAAGTGGCTAGCACATTCATGAGTTTAGAAAACATTTCTCTCTCCAAAATAATGGAAGAACAGACTTCCCCCACCTTTTAGGAATATCTTCTGAAACTTTTTGAAAAGAGTCCATGATGGAAGGGTGTTGGTGTGTGTGTGTGTGTGTGTGTGTGTGTGTGTGTGTGTGTGTGTGTGTGTCTGAGAGAGAGAGAGAGAGAGAGAGAGAGAGAGAGAGAGAGGATGATATGGCATTACAATGAAGCCAGGCCCTTTTAAGGGTTTGATTACCCTCCATTGGTACTCACTGTGACAACTGGCCAGGTTTCCTGGTATCATTAGGCAGAGAAAGCCTAATGATAGCTCCAACATTTAAAACTCACAAAATGTCATTAGAGGATATATCTACCACAACATAGCTACAATTTCCTCGTTTGTCTCATGTCTAACTCACTGCCCAAGTCAGTTCTCTCCATGGAACTTGCTAAGGATTCTCAATATACCTTCATATTTTTCAGTGAAACTTCTTATACAAATGCACTTGAGAAGATATATGTACCCACGAACACAAAGTCAACACATTAACATGAAGAAAAGCAAATCATGCTGAAAAAGCACTGGACATTTCTATTGTGTTTCTTTCTTATGTAGCCAACTAGATATCTCTCCTTAGACAAACAAGTTATCTCAAATGTAATATACCCCAGTATAAATCTTCAATTGGACAGTATAAACTGTCAATCATTTTTTCCTGTTTCAGTCAACCTTCAGATTGTTAACTTTTCCTTCAATGAAAAATAGATCTTCATAGACCCATCAATTCAGACACTTGGAAGACATTCTTGAAACATCTTCTATTTCTCATAGTAACTCAGAAGTCAACTACTTTACTTCACTTATACTGTCACTTCTTTTAATCTGACGTAAGCCAACATCAACAAATAGCCTGGGATACCTACCTTCAACAACAAACTCAGGAGGTCTTCTTCCATTCTTCTTGGAAGATGGAAAGCCAGATGTGTATATCATCACTTTAAAATATGTGAACTACTTTCTTCTCTTCACATTTGTCTTAATTGGGAACTAAGAAAAGGAATAACAGTAAGCCAATCAGAGGAAGACAATCACCTGTCCAGCTGAGAAAGCTGCTGATGAAAGACATTTCAGTTCAGCACCTTGCATCATTAGTGCCTCTTACAAATGCATGAATGATCAGCATGTGGTAAGAAGTCTGTCATCTTAGCATTAAAGTGCCTGAGACACAAGAACTGGGTATCACCTTGCATGCTTGAAGTCCAAACACTTTCCTAAGCACCTGAACTCACATGCACAGATATACACACATATACATAATTAGAATGTAGTCAGTTAAAAAAAATACCTAGGTAGTGATAAAACGTGTGTGTGTGTGTGTGTGTGTGTGTGTGTGTGTGTGCGTGTGAGAGAGAGAGAGAGAGCACATGAACACTCACAGGCACATGCCTGTGCACGTGTGTATATACTGATGTCTACCATGTCAGCTATGAATGCTAGAAGGAAAATAGTAGGCAGAGGGTGGCAATGGCAGTGTTGGCTCCAGAGTTCTAATACAATACAGTGTCTTTTTTTTTTTCAGTTGTCCTTAAAACTTTACTATGTACAAGCTGATGATAACTTGTATCCATAAAATAATAATGTAATATTGTGTGTGTAATGGATTGAGCTATGTTATAATATATATTATATGTATATATGTTATATTATATGTTATAATATATATAATACATATATCACCCCCACCCCAATTTTTTGAGTCAAGGTTTCTCTGTGTAAGAGCCTGACTGTTCTGGAACCTGCTCTGGAGACCAGGCTGGCCTCGAACTCACAGAAATTCAACTGCCCCTGCCTCATGAGTGCTGGGATTAAAGGTGTGCGCAACCATGCCTGGCTATGTTATGTCTTCTTTAATGTCTGTGACACACATCTACCAGTTCTCTTGGTTTTTCACAAACCACCAGCGGCTATCTTTAGCTATAAACTAAAGGTGATAAAATAAAATACAGTGTCTTAAAATGGCCTTTTTCAGGTGTGTCTGATGACAACGCACTACTCTCCTAAGGAGAATTTAATATTTTTTTTTAAAAAAAAGATTTCATAATTCTCCTTTGATTGTCAGTATTACATGGATTATACTGGGAAGTGCTTTTTTTTAACAAATCTTAAAATAAAGGATATTTTATTTAAAATTTTGTATTGAGTGCTTTCTTCTGAATAAATTTGAATTGAGGTGCTTCTTATTGTGGGTCATATTCTGTAGTTAGGCTGGCCTTGAACTCACAGTAATCATTCTGCCTCAGCCTTTTGTGGGCTGGCATGAACTGCCATACAAGGCTGATTTTAAATTATTTCTTTAGTGAGTTAAATATTGTTAACTTATTATAATGTGAAAAATGTATGGTTTTTGCCCATGGAGTGTTCACTTTCTCACCATGATTTAAAAATACTTCATATTTCATTAATCAGTAACTATATAATAACTACTTTTAGCCAGAGTGTCAGGGAACAGATTTATATACTGTAAAGCTTCATGCTAGGAGCAGTAAAACACATACCCTGTCTTCAGTCTTATTTTACTGACATCCTATAAGTAAATATCACAAATTACCCTGAAAGACAGTCAAAACAGAATGTGAACTGAAAAAAAAAAAAAAAACAAAAAAACATGACTTTGGAGCTTGCTGTCTGATCTTCTCTATCTCCCTTGGATTTAATGAGCCACTAAGCACCTGGGATGATACTCATATCCATGCCTTCAGAAAAACACCCCCTAGGAACTTTGATGTGTGTCCTATGAATAGATCAATTTCTAGGTCATGTCTTCACATCTCCATTTTGAGCTGTTTGGTGGAGGATCCTGGGAAAGTGTGCTGGAAGCTGTGTTAGTCCTATCATGTGGTGACAAGCAGTGCCACAAGTCACAAATGAGCCCATTACAACTTTACAGTGGAGGAGACAGGTTAATCCTTTGTCAAATCACTGTGTGCAGTGTCCTCTGCCTTGTTCCAATTACCCAGGAAGTGATGGCACTTTCTCATCCAACAGCACTTCAACACCTGCTGACATGTACTTGGGACATTGTGGATATGTGGGTCTTAACCGTACTGTGCTCAGAACACATAATGGAATAAGAACAGAACAAAGATATGCAAGGGGAGGCTGGGAACCAACACTTTCTGGATACATACAACCCCATTTAAAAAACAGAAGAAACAGCAAAATGAGCAGAAAGATTCTTTGCCCAAATAAAAATATTTATTTAAATCCAGAAGTAAAACTGTCCATAAAACCTAGAAAGCCAACACTAAATGGCACGTTGGTTTTATTAGTGAAGAAAGCAATTCCACAGAGAATACAGTGTGGTTCCTCAGCTAGTTTACATCATAATTCCTCAGGAAATTATTCCTGGCAACAGTATTTGCTGTTTGTTTCTCAGCATTAGCAATTCAGGTTCTCTCTCTTTTTTTTACACATTCAACAAATAGTCTGTGAGTGACCTCCATAAAGTCAACACTGTAAATGTTCAGACTTTAGGTAAGGTCAAAACATGGTACTACTGGGACTATAAAGCCCCACATTGCTGTGGGGGTACACCTGCAGACACACGTTGGACTTCAGGGTGATAAGCAGAATAAAACCTACCCTGAGCTAAAACAGCTAACCATTTAAACAATAAAACACTCTTTGCTTTTGCATCAGAAAAAAAAAAAAAGTCACTGGAATGCATCCCCTAAAGTCTGCCCCTGGACCTGAGGATCCCTTCCTCACAAAGGTGTTTCCTGAAACTCATTGGGAAACAGTCTTTTTTGCAAAGGATGAAATGAGGAAGAGCAGAAGGTGCAGGGGAAAAAAAACCTGTAATCATGTAGAACACTCAGGATGAAGCTTTTCCAGCATTTTGAGTTTATGGTCATTCTTGACCTTAATGATGCACTTCCTTACTGATTTTGTCCTCATTTTCAGTTTTGCATTACTTTCCTCAGTTTGGTATAAAAGCAGTTATCAGAGAAGCAATTATTATGTAATTCCTCATTTCTAAATAGAAATTTCTTTATCTGACTGGGGCCAACAGGAAGAATTTGAGGTTCTCACTCCCTATATAAAATGTTCCTAACAGGAGGACCTCTGTGTTCATTTACCTATGTGTGTTTTATATTGATTTAAGTTTCTAAGGCCTTTTGGTTCTGCCCATTTTCCCATTATGTATGTTATAACTGAGTTGTTATATACATACATATCAAAAATTTTTATATCTTCTTAGTGAGTTCAGTCTTTATATTGTTGCAAAATATGCTTGTTTATCTTATAACCATCCTTCAAACTCCATTTTCTTTTAGTTAGTGGGGCTGTGTCTGCTTTCTGTACAGCATTGCTTTTGCTATTTTATTTATTTATTTATTCATTCATTTATTTTTGCAAGGGAATTCCCTTGCTGGAAGGATGGATGAATGCATGGATGGGTGGATGGTTGGATATATAGACAGATATATAGATACGTAAAGGCACAGATACTTTAATAAAAATAGGTAAATATAAGTGTAGATCAAGTGGGTCTGCATTAGGGAAATACTACTTTGTTTCAAATATTAGATACAAGTTGAAAATGTACGTGTTCCAGACTGTAATTTTCATTATTAGTTTACACCTCATATAGATCATTAGGTGTGCAATATGTTAGAATATTCCAAAACTAATAACAGAAAACCCAGAGGTATTATTTTTGTATTTACTGCTTATTCCATATGCCTTTATTAGACATACACCATTCACTGGACCAATTATACAGTTAATATGGGAGGGATAACCTCTTAGTTTCAAACATTCATATGTTAAGACATAACTAACCCAAACAAGGAATCATAAAATAACATTCTTTACAGTTAAAGAAATGACAGATAAAATAATATAAGACTTATAATAACTCCCTACATTCTCAGCAGACATATGTTCCATTTCCCTAAGGAAACTTCACAGTGACCCAACATTTTCTGTTACTTGTGATAAAGGTTAAACCAAAGCAAAGTCACAGAAAGTACAATTGTGGTATGCTTAACTCTATCTCTAGATATATCTCTATGTTTACACACATACACACACACACACACACACACACACACATATATATATATATGTAATATATATATTACATATACTTGACAATAAATCTCTCATTTTATTCTTTTTTGGATAAAAATGAATAATCTGATGATAAACTTGGGGAAGGCACTTACCAAAGTCTATACAGATTGTTTTCTGTGTTCTTTCATCCTTTTCTTTGGACAATAAAACAAAAGAAACCTGAAACTATCTTGATTTTACAAAGGCAGCATAATAACAGTCCTGCCTTTCTGTATGTACATTCTGTTATAGATGTTGATGTTATTTCAAGGTTTGTTTGTTGTTCAGAATTTTCCAGAAAACTGCTACAAGTTGCAATGTTGAATTGATTGTCTAGAAAGGAAATAATGCTTATAGTTGCATACATGCTGATGCCATCTGACCCTCTCCTGGGCTCAGAGTGTGAACTTCAAATTCCCTAAGAGTCATTCTCTGTCTCCAAGGAGCATGCGGGTGCATTGGACATATGGAAGTAAGCTATATAGACAATGTTAATAGTCTGTAAATCCTCTTTTGCATACTGTGTCCTTAGCTTTGCTTTCTCACTTGTTCTAACTTTGGAGAATTGAAGAGTTCAGCAGAGTTTTATGTGTTGTATTTTTATAATTTATAAATATAAAAGAGGGAGAGAATCCTAACAGTTCGTAAAGGTGATCACTTCTGAAACTTCCCATAGCAAATACCCAAGCCTAGCATTCAGAGGACCTTTTGTGTGTGAGGCAAATATGATGACCACTTATAGAAACCACTTATGGATAACCATTATGGAAACAACACATTATCATGCTCTTTTTGTGCTGTACCCATGAATAACTGAGAAAGTTTCCAACCTAGGCTTGAACATTCACACTTTATTCTTGAAATGTTAATTCAAATATTCAAGGTACCAAATTATTAGAGGGGAGTACAAGGGCAAAACCAAGCATAGACTTTTTACACTATTATCTATTAGTAGCATCTGTCACGTATTCGCTACTTGTGCTGCAGAACCAGTACTAGAGAAAGAGAAAGAGAAAGACACACACACACACACACAGAGAGAGAGAGAGAGACAGAGTAAGAGAGAGAGAGAGAGAATCCTTTTAAAGTTGCCAGTAACTCTGTTTTGCAGGCAGACATTGAACACTCAAGTGGTAATAGTCACCTCACTCAAGGCCACATCCTGCTATGAAATGCTGCAATCTATTCCTACAGAAATACCTGAAGCCTGAATTGTACCATAGAGAAGTCTCACTTCAAAGGAAGGAGGGTTGTTAGTTGCAGTATTACTGTTTTAATAGCATTGAAAACCCAATATGCCCATTAAGACTTTAGTGTTGGTCAAGGAAATGTAAACTCTGGCCTGAGTGGAGACCTTATGATCCAAGCTACCCAAAACCATAAGAGTTAATCCAGCGAGGATGATTAATTAACCAGCTAAGGGGTGAACCCTTGGGATTTACCTTATGTATCACTAAAGAGATGAGAGAAATAATTATACTATTAAGGTGACACTGTGCTTTTCCTTCCCAGGAAGATCATCCCTGACACAGTTGCTTACAGAGCCACACCTATACAACTGGATTAAGCCAGACTTTTTCTAAATAACTTGGAAATATATACTCTTTGTCTTTTGTTTGTATTATCTTTTTGTTTATTTCTTGGACACACTGGACTTTCTATCTCTGTTTCTGTAAAGTTGTTTCCACTGCCATCAACACCTTCTCATTCCACCATGTAGCTGCTAACAGCTTCTGCCAGGAGGTATAGATATTCACAGTCTGCCTGCCCTGAAGTTTTTCTCCTAACTCTAATAAATTTGTCACTGAGATTTTCTTCTGAGTCTGTTCTTAAATTCTATTATTAATGAGACTAGGAAGTCCCAAGAAGGCATTCTAATTTCCCTAGTAACATGTGGCACCTCAGGTGAAGCTCCTCCAAATGGCTAATGACAGTACCCTTCAGTCAACAGATAGATAGTATGTCTCCCCAGAAAAAGATATAATCAAAATACAGACTAGAAGACGATAAGCAAGTGGTCAGAAAGCAAAATGTGAAACAACTCCACCCTAAGAATAAGCATATCATCAAATGTAGTTTCCTTCAAGACCTGGTAAGAACAGACATAAGCGTCTGCTGCTCTGGTTGAGCACTGGGACAGAGGGTGGAGCCAAGAGTCCACCCTACTTCGGAGACTTCTTGGAGCAACTCTGAATAAAGGAGACCTGACTATCCACACGGGACCACCTGTAATTTCCACCTGCTTGGTCTCTGATCCCGCCTCCAGTCCTCTACTAGAGCCCCGGGCCCCTCCCAGAGATCCGCCTATATCTGCGGGTCCACTCTGAGTTCCTGCAGGCAAGACCTTTGACCCCCAAATCTGGGCCACTGCTAAAGAAAGAGGCCTCAGCTGGAGAGTTCCAGTTTCCAGTGAGATCCGACTATCATGCAAAACCTTCCCAAGTTTCAGCTCAGCCCTTGTACTAGTCTTCCACCAGATATTGGCCAGAGGTGAGACTGGGACCAATCAGGGCTGCCTGTCCCCTACAACCTCCATGCCCGAACCCCCTGGATTGGCCACTGATCCTGCTGCTCCTGTCTCCTGTCCCCATCCAGAGCACCCTTGGAGCTCTGATACGCCCCTATCCATCCCCACCACGAGCCTGTCCCCGCTACCCTGTGCCCTACCCCACCCACGGTCCTGCTGCTCTAGTTGAGCACTGGGACAGAGGGTGGAGCCAACAGTCCACCCTACTTCAGAGACTTCTCTGAACAACTCAGAACAAAGGAGACCTGACTATCCATGCGGGACCACCTGTAATTTCCACCTGCTTGGTCTCTGACCCCACCTCCAGTCCTCTGCTGGAGTCCCAGGCCCCTCCCAATGATCTGCCTATCTCTGCAGAACCACTATGAGTACTTGCTGGCATCTTCTACTGGATCCTCATCCTTGACCCAATCCCTGGGACCCTGTATGCAGAGAAACCTCCTAGAGAGCTTGGACCACCCAGAGCTACAGATATTGAATCTCAGACCCACATAAGCCCACCAGAGAAGTACCACAGAAAGAGGGGAAGACCCCACCAACACCTACTGGAATAAGCTATGGGAAGAAGGCAATACAAGAAAACACCTAACAACAGAAAGACAAGCATGACACCACCAGAATCTAGGGAATCTACACCAAATAGAACAGAACACAACAACAAAGCAGAGGAAGCAGAAGGGAATGACTTAAAAATTACCATCATAAAAATAATAGAGGCCCTCAAAGAAGATGTGAGAAAATGCCTTAAAGAAATGGAGGAAAAAACTAACAAAAAAGTGGAAGAAATGAACAAATTCCTTAAGGAATGAACAGAAAGCCAAGAAAAAACAATCAAGCAGGTGATGGAAACAGTTCAAGACTTGAACACAGAAATAGAGAAAATAAAGGCAACACAAACTGAAGGAATGCTGGAAATAGAAAAACTGGGCAAAAAATTGGCAACTACAGACTCAAGCATAATGAACAGAATTCAAGAGATGGAAGAGAGAATCTCAGGAACAGAAGATACAGTAGAAGAAATAGATTCATCGACTAAAGAAAATCATAAATCCAACAAATCCTTAACACAAATCATCCAGGAAATATGGGACACCGTGAAAAGGCCAAACATAAGAATAATAGGCATAAAGGAAGGTGAGGAAGCCCAGCTCAAAGGTGCCAAAACATATTCAACAAAATCATCGAGGAAAACTTTCCAAATCTGAAGAAGGACATGCCCATGAAAGTACAAGAAGCATACCGAACACCAAATAGGCTGGACCAAAGAAAAAAGACCCTCGACATATAATAATCAAAACACCTAGCATACAGAATAAAGAAAGAATATTAAGAGCAGCGAAGGAAAAAAGACAGGTAACATATAAAGGCACACCTATCAAAATTACACCTGACTTCTCCATGGAAACCCTCAAGGCCAGAAGATCCTGGATAGATGTTCTAAAAGTATTAAGAGAACACAGATGCCAGCCTAGGCTACTATATCCGGCAAAACTCTCAATCACTATAGATGGAGAAAACAAGATATTTAATGACAAGACCAGATTTTCCCAATATGTACCTACAAATCCAGCCCTACAGAAAGAATTGGAAGGAAAACTTCAACCCAAGGAAGGTAACTACACCCACAAAAATGTAGGCATCACATAATCCATCTACACCAGAAACCAAGGGTAAAGCAGAACTAATATATTCACAATACCAGTGACAACCAGAAACCTAAATCAAGCAAGCATCAACAATCAATGGTCCTTACTCACCCTCAACATTAATGGTCTTAACTTACCTATAAAAAGACACAGGCTAACAGAATGGATATGCTGCATACAAGAAACACATCTAAGATTAAAAGATAGACATTTCCTCAGGGTAAAAGGTTGGGTAAAGATTTTCCAATCAAATGGAAATAAGAATCAAGCAGACATAGCTGTCCTAATATCTAACAAGTTAGACTTCAAACCAAAATTAGTCAAAAGAGATGAAGACGGTCATTTCATATTCATCGCAGGAGAAATTCATCAATGCAAAGTCTCAGTTCTGAACATCTATGCCCCTAAGACAAAGTCACCCACATTCGTAAAAGAAGCACTACTAAAACACAAAGCTCATATAAAACCTCACACACTTATAGTAGGAGACTTCAATACACCACTCTCAACACTAGACAGGACCACAAATCAGAAACTCAGCAAAGAAACAAAAGAATTAACAGAAGTTATGTCTCAACTGGGGTTAACAGACATCTACAGAACATTCCATCCAAAGACAAAAGAATATACCTTCTTCCCTGCTCCACATGGACATTCTCTAAAATCGGCCACATACTAGGTGACATAACAAACCTCAACAGGTACAAGAGAATAGGAATTGTCCCCTGTGTCTTATCAGACCACCATGCTTTAAAATTGGAATTCAACAACAACACAAATAGCAGAAACCTGAAAACTCATGGCAACTGAACAATGTGCAATTACACCACTAATGGGTAAAAGAAGAAATAAAGAAAGAAATTAAGGACTTTCTAATATTCAATGAGAATGAGGACAGAACATACCCAAACTTATGGGACACCTTGAAAGCAGTGCTACAAGGGAAGTTCATTGCACTAACTGCCCATATGAAGAAAACAGAGGATAGTCACATAAGAGAATTAACAGCGGAACTGAAAGCCTTAGAACATAGAGAAGCAATTCACCCAGTAGGAGTAGACGCCAGGAAATAATCAACTTGAGGGCTGAAATCAACAAAACAAAAACCAGGAAAATAATACAAAAAAATCAATGCAACAAAGAGTTGGTTTTTTGACAAAATCAACAAGATAGACAAACATTCATCCAAATTAATGAAAAAGCAGAGAGAAAACATGCAAATAAACAAAATCAGAAAGGAAAAGGGGAACATAACAACAGATACATTGGAAATCCAGACAATTTTCAGGTCATACTTTGAAAATCTGTATTCCACAAAAATTGAAAATTCAAAGGAAATGGACAAATTTCTGGATAACTATCACTTACCAAAATTAAATCAAGAACAACAAACAACTTAAATAGACCTATAACCCGCAATAAAATAGATGCAGTCAATACAAAGACTTCCAAACAAAAAAAAAGTCCAGGGCCAGATGGATTCAATGCAGAATTCGACCAGACATTCAAGGAAGAACTAATACCACTACTCCTCAAACTGTTCCACAAGATAGAAAAAGAAGGTTCATTGCTAAATTCTTTATATGAGGCCACAATAACCTTGGTACACAAGCCTCACAAAGACACAACTAAGAAAGAAAACTACAGACCAATATCCTTGATGAACATCGATGCAAAAATACTCAATAAAATACTGGCAGGCTGAATTCAAGAATACATCAGAGAAATCATCCACCATGACCAAGTAGGCTTCATCACTGGAATACAGGGATGGTTTAACATACGAAAATCTATCAACGTGATCCAACATATAAACAAACAGAAAAAGAAAAACCATATGATTATCTCCCTAGATGCAGAAAAATCCTTAGACATAATTCAACAATCTTTCATGATAAAGGTCTTGGAGAGGTCAGGGATAACAGGAGCATACCTAAACATAAAAAAGAGCAATATACAGAAAACCAACTGCCAGCATCAAACTGAATGGAGAGAATCTTAAGCCAATTCCTCTAAAATCAGGAACAAGACAAGGCTGCCCTCTCTCTCCATATCTCTTCAATATCGTACTAGAAGTTCTCGCTAATGCTATAAGACTACAAAAGGAGATCAAGTGGATCATATTGGAAAGGAAGAAGTCAAACAGTCTCTATTTGCAGATGATATGATAGTTTACATAAGCGACCAAATAAACTCTACAAGGGAACTCCTACAGCTGAGAAACACCTTCAGCAAACTAGCAGGATACAAGATAAACTTAAAAAAATCAGTAGCCCTACTTTTTTCAGACGACAAAGAGACAGAGAAAGAAATCAGAGAAACATCACCCTTTACAATAGCCACAAGCAACATAATGTATCTTGGGGTAATGCTTACCAAACAAGTAAAAGACCTATATAATAAGAACTTTGTGGCTCTAAAGAAAGAAACTAAAGATACCAGAAAATGGAAAGATCTTCCATACTCTTGGATAGGTAAGATTAACTTAGTAAAAATGGCAATCTTGCCAAAAGCAATCTACAGATTCAATGCAATCCCCATTAAAATCCCACCACAATTCTTCACCAACCTTGAAAGGATAATAATCAAATTTATATGGAAAAACAAAAGGACAGCCAAAACAACCTTATACAATAAAAGAACTTCAGGAGGCATCACCATTCCTGATTTTAAGCTCTACTACAGAGCTATAGTTCTGAAAACAGCCTGGTATTGGCATAAAAATAGACAGGTAGACCAATGGAATCGAATTGAAAATGCTGATATTAACCCACACACCTATGCACACCTGATTTTTGACAAAACAGCTAAAATTATACAATGGGCTGAGGACAGCATCTTCAATAAATGGTGCTGGCACAATTGGATGAGGGTGGGTAGAAGACTGCAGATAGACCCATGTTTGTTGCCATGCACAAAACTCAAGTCCAAATAGATCCAAGACTTCAACATCAATCCAGCCACATTGAACCTCTTAGAAGACAATGTAGGAGGTACCCTTGAACAAAATGTTATAGGAGACTGCTTCCTGAACATAACTCCAGGGGCACAGATACTCAAAGAAACAATTAATAAATGGGACCTCTTCAAACTTAGAAGCTTCTGTAAGTCAAAAGACACACTAGACAAGACCAAAAGGCAGGCCAAAGACTGGGAAAAGATTTTCACCAACCCTATATGCGACAAAGGGCTGATCTCCAAAATATACAAAGAACTCAAAAACTAGTCAACAAATCACCAAATAACCCTATTAAAAATGGGGTACGGAGCTGAAGAAAGAATTCTCAACAGAGGAAATCAAAAAGGCTGAAAGACACTTAAGAAAATGCTCCACATCCCTAGCTATCAGGGAAATGCAAGTCAAATAACGTTGAGATACCATCTTACTCCTGCCAGAATGGCTAAAATTAGAAACATCAATGATGACTCATGTTGGAGAGGATGTGGAGAAAGAGGACCACTCCTCCACTGCTGGTGGGAGTGCAAACTCATACAGCCATTTTGGAGATCAGTATGGCGATTCCTCAGGAAAATGGGAATTAGTATACCACAGGACCAGCAATCCCCCTCTTAGGCATAAACCCAAAGGATTCACATCCATGCAACAAAGATGTGCTCAACTATGTTCATAGCAGCACTATTTGTAATAGCAAGAAACTGGAAGCAACCTAGATGCCCCTCATTTAAAGAATGGTTAATGAAGATGTGGCACATCTACACAATGGAATACTGTTCTGCAGAAAAAAAATAATGGCATCTTGAAATTCGCAGTCAAGTGGATGGTACTTGAATAAACCATCCTGAATGAGGTAACCGAGTCACAAAAAGAGGAACATAGTATGTACTCACACATATATGGATTTTAGACCGAGATCAAAGGATCACCAGCCTATAATTCACACCACCAGAGGAACTAGGATACAAGGTGTATTCTAAGATATTCATATAAGGTCCCTCACACAACTGGGAAGGGACAAGTCCCCCTGAGCTCAGGGGAAGTGGGGGGGCAGCGAATGGAGAGAGAAATAGGAGAAAACAAGGGGGAGGAAAGGAAAACATGTGCGACCAGGAAGATTTAGCCTGATTAGAAATAGAAGACAGGAAAGAGAGAGAGTCAGAGAGAGAGAGAGAGACAGAGAGACAGAACATAAAAGAGGGAGCCAATAATCATTTGAAGATAAAAAGTGAACACAAAGAAAGGTCTAGAGAACTACAAGACTGCTGCCTACTAACAATTTGAGCTTCCTTGGAAAGGCTATCATAAATGCCCTTCCCAGAGAGTGAGATCAACAACTAATTTTTCTATGGATCCCTCAACTAATGCCTGTTGGAAACAGGAGCAAACACCCATACATAAACACTGAATGGAAGTAGAACTCAGATGCAGAGGGAGAGGACAAGACCAGAATGCAGAAACACATAGAGACAGCTGACCTGAACAAGGAGGAGCTATCAGGCCACCAGACTGATAGCTGGGAAGCCAGCATGGGACTGACTCAGGCCTCCTTGAATATGGGTCTCAGCCAGAAGTACTGAGCAGTCTAAGGGACCTCAGACATTGGAGCCAGGATGTATCCCTTAAGCACAAAAGGACTTTGCGAACACTTCCCCCATGGAGGGATAACTGCCTTAATCTAGAGACAGGAGAGAAGCCCTAGTTCCTACTTCACATGATCTGTCAGACCTACATGACCCCTACTGGATGACATTCCCCTCCATATGGAATTGGGGTGGGGGGATGGGATGGGAGGGTGTTTAGAGTGCATGTGACAGGGCAGAGAGGATAAAAGGGAGGGAAGGAGGGAGAAAGGGACAGAGTGAGGGAGGTTGGGAGGGAGGGAAGGAGGGGGAGGGAACTGGGATCGACATGTAAAATAATAAATTAAATTAAAAAAAATTGCTTTGACTACAAAATTTAAGTTCAAGGACAAGTTACTGGGGAAAGGGATTTCTATTTTTGTTTCCACAGACAATGAAAAGATGTGGATTTCTTCCAGACTAATGTGGTTTGATCAAGCCAGACCACCTGAAACAGAGTACCAGGTGATTCCATGTTCAAAACAGCTGGACAAAGCAGCCTGACAGACTACAGCCAGGATTTCTGAATCTTCTTTGAATCCCCCATGACAGTGCCCCTTACCAGCAGGAAGTAGTTTTTAAAGAACAATGCCCAAATTCCCAAATATTGTCTATAAATGTTTGTTTTCATTTAAATGGACTTGGTTATATATATTTAAAAAAAGAACAGACATAAGCAGTACCTTTCATAGTTTCAGGCTCCACCATTGTGGTTTCACCTTTCATGAATCCCTTGTGCAATACTTGAAAATGGTTAATATCTATTAGCCATGTGATCTTGTGTAGTTGCTTACAAATAAATATTCTGCAATTAAGATGGTGTGACAAGTAATAAAAATACAACCCAAGGATTCCATACTTCAAACCTCAATTTTAGGGTCAGCTCTGTCTCTTAGATCTAATCTTTCTCCTTTTAATATCTGAATTAACCAGCAAAACAGTTCACCATATCACCTGTCTATGTCACTTAGTATGCTTCTTTTTTCATGCAATGTAATGACAAAGAAAAAGCTAGAATTCTTCGAAACTCCATTGGGTAGATTATTTTAGAATGTTATTAATGAAGGGAGCAATAGGGTACCTACTCCTTCACCAGCACCACCCTTTTCTTTTCTTTTCTTTTATTTATTTATTTATTTATTTATTTTTTTTTTTGCACTTCTATATCTGAAGTGGATAAACCAGTCAGCATTCTTTTATAATAGGATTTCTCTCCATTAACTAATAATAACAACTGTCTATAAGACTACAATTATAAACCATAGAAGATCACCAGAGCAATAACAGAAAATGTTGTAGGAGATGGAACCTGTTCATGCAGCTAACTGTGATCTCTAACATGTTCATATGTAGTTCTGAAATTATGACTAGCATCTTGCAATGACTGCTGCTGTATGCACTCAATAGTCATGATGGGAAGGCCTAATGGCACATAGCTCACAATGAGTACTCTGCCCACTCAACTAATGTTCTTCGTTATATAAGCAGTTTCCAAAAGCACCCAGAAGCATGCCAGCAGCTGCTATTTTAATTGTATGTGGTTCTTTTTACAGATGGCCCAGTCATACTCCAAAGGCTTGGGTATATGTGCCGTGGCTCTTCTACTGGGGCTTTCCACATGGTGCCATGCCCACTACAAATACCTCTAGTAACATGAGATCAGAAGAGGTGTGTGGTTTTAATAGAAAAGCAGGAGATTGGATGTAAAGAGGCTCTTCTTGCTCTAATCCGTGTTCATAGTAAGTAGCATTTTTATACTAAAGAATACAAAAGTAAAAGTAGTATTTGTGATTGAAATATACTATAACCAAATCCAAAGGACTCTAGTCACCCCTTCAGACTACTATGCACCTTAAGAAAATAGTATATCTTTAAATGCTTCTGTGATGGACCTCTAAATTTTGCCTTTTGCTTCAAACTGGTAACCAATAGATAAATCTTGTAGCTCTCCCTCTTAGCGTTCTGTGCCCCCATTCAGTCCTATACTATCTACAGTTATCGCTCTAGTAAAGTTACAATGATATGGCACAAACCAATGTCTTTGCTGCCACTCACATCACATACCATATCAACACAGGTGAAAACCAAAGATTACATCATTACAACATTGTGAGGATCATGAAAAGTCTAGTGAAAACTAATGATGGGATCCTCTTTGCCATTCAGCCAGAAAATGGTTGAACTCTAAAATCCAATCTTCCTGCTCACCTTTAGAAAGTTACTTCTTTTTGTATGGCAGGCTCATTAGAATCAAACTATGGGACAGATATTTGTTAAGGAGGTTTATTGAAAGAGTGTTCTCAAGGAAATTGGTAGAGTTAAAAAGGAGAACAGAATAAAGAGAACAACTTAAAAATAAAACTTTTTTTTTAAATCTAAAATCGAGTTGAACACTTAGAGAGCTATAGAGCACACACACACATCACATCACATCACATCATGTAATGACAATGACACATGGCAATTGAAAACCAACATTTTCATTTAAATAAGAAAGTGGCGTGGGTGGATGTGAAACTATATATGAAAATCTCTGCACCATGCACATACCAAGGGCTCAAATCCAGAACAAGAACATATCCAAAGAGCTTACTATGAATTGAAAATATGGACCTGTTGTTCAAACACTGCTAAAAATCACAAAATCTCCACATAAGGGTCTGAAACCCAACATGGGACCTTACAGAATCCCTGGTGGCAAAGCTGGTATTACACAAAGAGCTGAATTCTGGAACTGGATACCTGCCTTCTTTTTCTATTCTCCCTTTTTCTATTCTCTGCTCTACAAGCTAAGTTACACAGTCAAATAAAATAAGCTTGATCTAGCTTCAAGTTAATTGAAGCTGATCAGGCAAAAACCCAATGAATAAGCTACTGACCCTCCCCTCACCTCCTGTGCAAGACAAAGGGAGTTTTACACTGTTGCCAGGGAGCCCTATTCTGCTGACAGACAGGCAGGAGAGAAATCATTTGCAGACCCTTTTCTTTGTAAAGATCTCCATCATTACCAGTACCTTCTAAGTACAACTTGACATTTTTGTTATAAAATTAATTAATAAATTAACAAATTAATTAATTGGTTAAAAGAAGAAGGAAAACATTCCATCTAAAAGAAACAAGAGAGTTGTAAGGACAGGGAAAGAGAGGAGAAAGAATAGAGGACAGGAAGGACAAAAAGGAAGAGTAGGCAGAAAGACATAAGCCTCATCAAAACCCAAACTAGTTACCCCAAAGCAGTGGCCCTAAGAATTCAAATGGCAAATCTGATGTTGTCAGCAAACAATCAGAACTCAGTGACTCTTGATCCTTCTATACTGGTTACCATCCATATGTCAATTAATAATAATTCACATCTTGCTTTTTGTTACAAAGGTATGAAAAATGGCAAGTTTCCATGCTCTCAATTTGTCCTTTGGTCTTAGCACTCTTATTCAAGTATGTTTGGGGGGAAATACTTTAATGCTATAACAAAAGAAAAAAAAATGCTTTTAAAAATACCAATCTAGATCAAAATGGAATAGACTAGGGAGGAATCTCTGTCAGTGTCTCCTATGGTAGGATGGCAAATGAGGAAAGTAAGGGGATAGAAAGGGCGAGATGAGAGAATGGAGAGGAAGATATGGAATGAAAGAGTCAGAGACACAAGGGTGGGGGAAAGCAAAGATAGACAAAAGAGCAGAGATACTTGTTTAACACATGCACATACCTTGCTTTATTTAATTAGTATATAAGCCCAGAGTGGAGCATCAATGTTAGCAGTTAAACAATAACTGGTGTTTTAGATATTTGTTAACATGCATCACCAGCTGCCTGGTTTCCAATTTCTTATTTGAAATGATGCTTCCTGGAACATGTGGCTTACACTCCCCTTATGAAAAGACCTAAGTGGATACATTTGGCTCTGTAGTTTCATGATCTGAGATCCATTTCAAGTGTTCAGTCTGCTCAGTTTGTTGGAGCAAATCTGACCCAGACCAGTAATGAAGACTCATTTCTCCACAGTCCAAGAACAGGCCCTAATGGCCTTGTGACTTTGGCATAATTCAAATCTGATGGAGGTAAAGAGAGGAATGGAGGGGAGTGAGGAAGGGGAGAGAGAAGCAGCCCTACAGATGACCTTGGAGCAGTGAGAACGATGTCTAATGTTCAGCAGTTATAGGCTATCAGACACTAATGTACTCTCTGGGCTGAACCGAATAGGCCCATTACTCTCAACTGCAATTCACCATCTGTGAAGTGAGATGGTGGCTTCCGACAAGACTACAAATTGCACTTGATACCAAAAGAGACAGAGGGGGATGACTATGTAAAATGAAATTTGGAGAAAAGAGAAAGACCAAATGTCATACAAAGATAGGAAGAAAGGATCTTAGACTTGAGAACACCCTCCAAAGGACCCAAGGCATTCAAAAGACCAAATTCTAGCAGCCTACCAGATGCTGGAGGTTCATGGGACCAATGATTTATTGTCATTAGAAGAGACGAAGAAATGGATGCAAATGGAACTCACAAACCCGACCACTCACTGTCACAATTCATTAGCTTCTTCTGACAACCATTTGACATCATTTCAGAAAAGGAATGTAACTATAGCCACTGCCCGCAAATATGGAGACTTAAAAAGATGTTGACTGCAGATACAGTGCCCTGATGAATCTGAAAAAAGATAGTGAGAATGGGAATGACAGCTCATGATGTCTACTGAAGACACTATCTTAAACAGTCAATGAATTCATTTCAACCTTCGATCTAATTTTCAGGTTTATTACAGATGAAGCTGTGTTCCTGTAAAATCTACATTATGAAATCTTAATAACTTTCAATATGGCTCTAACTTAAAGAAAATATTGTACTTTGAATAAGTACTTACAATTGAGGTCCTGGTATAATAAGACTAGTTTTTATTATATGAATCTATATGTATACATATATATATATATACATACATACATACATACATACATATATATATATATATATGAAAGATGAAAGGCACAAAAATGCCCCGTTTTCTCTCACTCTCTTACCTTCTGATCTTTCTCTCTGAAGACATACACAGGAAGGCCATTTGAGGACACAGAAAAAGGGTCTCACTGGTACATTGTCTTTTAAGACCAGCCCCAAAGACTATGGAGGAATTAAATTTCCACTCAGTCTGGAGCATTTTACAATGGCCATGCAAGCTGACTAGCAAGAGGAACAATATTAGATGAGGCCAAGTATAATGAGTGATACCTTGGGCAGTTTGGGAACACATTCAATATTTATCAAAGGCTAAGGACTTGGCATGGTGTACAGCAGATTTCTCCCTAGCTACCAAGGGATAATTCAAACGAAGCAGCCATGTTGAAGATTCATATTCTCTGGCCTGATTCTGAAATCAGTCACCAGGTGCCAGGGTCCCACTGAAAAAGGGCTCCCCTGAGAAACAGAAATAATCCTTTCCATCTTCATAAAGAAGAATTCTCATATACTGATATCTATGTAACAGAGATTATAGTAACTCCAAAGTTTGATACCTCATTCACATATATCCATCTTGTTATGACTCAGAAAATGGAAGTGTCTTGCCTAAGAGTACACAGTTAAGCAATGGAAATAAACCCCTGATCCCATAAGCCATAGAATCTTCTAATACAATCTGGCTAATCTTCCAAGATAACCTAAGGGCATAGGACTTTCTTGTTGTAGTGAATCTACTCATATACAGGCTAGCAATCCACAAAGTATGATCGATTCAATACTGTGGAGCTCTTTGGACTGTCTTGTCAATGTACATCTAAAGACAGGGAAAGTTTTATGATGTGTAGATGAAAGGGCAGTTTATAGTTTTGGAACTTTGAAAAAAATTCTACTTGTCTAAAAAAGGAAATGCAGAAATAACTGCAATCATACAATTTGTATGACGTTCACTTTATTCCTAAAAGACAATGTACTTCATGCTAGTTATTTATATAAATATATATGTACTAATAAATAGAAAGCTGAAGGATGAAATGTATAAAGTGTTTCATTCCTAAGACAGTTTAATGTTCATCATATTAGTGTTTGACACAATTTTAAAATAATCATTTATTATCTCCACTTATCACAGAAATTTACACATTAGTCAGATTTCTCTAGTTTGCCATTGTTATCCCAGGACATCTCATACATAGCATTCAGTCTGTGTGTCTTCATGGCCTCTTCTTGGCTGTGACAGTTTCTCAGACTTCCCTTGGTTTTGAAGAGCTTATTAGACAATTGCACAATCACAGTAGAAAATGTCTTTCTAGTGATTTAAGTGGGAGAAGCACAGTGAGGAAGGAGGCCAGTTTTAAAATATCATTCTTAGGGGATATGTTGAAGCAATGACTTTCAGCTTGATCTACTAGAACGTGACTCTTTTTTTCCACTTCCCATACTTTACACTTATAAGGCAGTCAAAATGGAAACTGCAATTTGTAGTGAGAGATCAGAGTATAAGTGGTTTACTACTCTGTATTCTCCCTGTTTTTGTGCAAGTCAGAGTCGACTCATTCGATTTATTCTAGACTCTGAGATACAGCACATTGCTGCTTTATTTTGTTACTGAAATTCTTCCAGCTTTGCTCACTAGGAACTCCGTGGTGGGTACCCATATCTCCTTGACATATTGCCTCAATCTGTGTATTTTATTTTCTACTTCTTGAGCAATTCTTAATACCCAATAACTAAAATCTGCTGCAAATTCATCTTGTACATCTTTCCCTAGTCTTGGAGTCAATCATTTTGCCTAATCTGATAGTCTCTGCCCATTGATTATAATACTTAAAACATTCTTCATTAAGGTGACAATTGCTATACTTGGTATTATAGTCAATGTATTTTAAGCATCTTTCTGTTTATTGTATTTATTATGTATTTTTCTCATGCCTTCTCCATTTCCTCTCTGGTTTATAATGAGAGAAAGCATGCTATGTCCTTCTATTTTATATTTTGGTCCAGCATAATAGTTATACCCCTAAAATTTTTAGAAGTGTTATTTCTAGTGTGGTGGTGGTGGTGGTGGTGGTGGTGGTGGTGGTGGTGTGTGTGTGTGTGTGTGTGTGTGTGTGTGTGTGTGTGTGTGTGTGTATTATGTATGTATAGGTATATTTATGTGTGCTGAGGTGAACATGTATTGGGTGAGTGTGGAAACCAAAAATTGATGCCAGGTGTCTTTCCCAATTGTTTTCTATATAATGAGGCAAGGTTTCTCACTTCAACTCAGAGCTGGCTAATTTGAGTAGAAAACCTAGCCAAATTGCTGGAGGGAGTATACAATTTGACAGTAAATCAGACAATGTAAAAATGTGCTGTAGAAACGCTAATAGAAATAATAGAAAGCTAACACAACTCTGCCAATATAAAAGAAACTAAGTTAAATACACCACACACACACACACACACACACACACACACACACACATATATATGTATATATGGATATACATATATACATATATGTATGGTAACTCTTATATCAGGAAGACACCTGGGATGGTTAGTTTTGGTTGTCAACTTGGCACATCAGTAAGAAGAAACCTTAGTAGAGGAATTGTTTCTATCATATTGGCCAATAGGTATGTCTATTGGCCATTTTATTGACTTCTAGCTAATGTAGGAGGACCCATCCCACTGTGGAAATCTCATCCCAAGACAAGTTCACCTGGGCTGTCCAAGAAAGATAGCTGAACAAGCCAGAGGAACCAAGCCAGTAAGCAGCATTCCTCCAGGTTCTCTGCTTTAGGTCCTACCTCCAGGTTCCTACCTTGGCTTCCCTGGATTATGGATTCTAAACCAAGTAAAGTTTTCCCTTCCCAAGCTGCTCGTAATCAGTGTTTTATCACAGAAACAGAAAAAAAGAAAGTGAGGGCAGCATCTTATAAATTATGTCTTTTTGCTTCCACTCATTTCACTTATACCTACAATTTGACTACTAACTACATTTTTAGTGATTTTTTTTTTAAAACAACTATACCTAAAAGCAATTAATGAGAAAGAAAATACTTTCTTTTACCTTCCTCCATTACTTCAGATGCTCTATTCCCATGAGTATGCATTTTTCTGATTGTATCATTTCCATTATTTGTAAGTGACATTTCCCCCCCCCCCCCCAGAGGAGATCTGCTGGTGGTGAATTCCCTAACTTTTTAGGGACCTAAACAAGGAAAATTCTCCTTAACTTTTAAATAAAAATCCATTTTATGCATATTAACAAGATACCATATAATGTTTGACATATGTATACAATTAGAATGTTCAAATCAACATATTCATCTCCTCATACACTGCTCATTATGACAAACCTTGAATAATTCTTTGTTCCAGCTTTTCTCATGGTACAAAACATTATTCATTCTCATCTATCATCAGCTCTGACAAAGCACACCAATACTGTATTCCTATCTCACTGGTACTCAATACTTATTGATCAAATGCTACCTGTTTTTCTCCTTTTAATCTCCTTTAACCACTATATTTATCATTGTTCTCTCAGATTCTACAATATTAACTTTTTGGCATTACACATACATGCGAAGGAGATGAGGCACCACCTGCTTTCCCAAGTTTGGCTGATTTTGCTGAAGAATCTTCAATTCATTTCAACTGCTACATGATTTCATTCAGAGTGTGGCTTGGTAGTACTTCATTATGTGTGTACCATATTTTATCCATTCATCAATTAATGAACATTTAGACAATTTCTATTTCTTGGCTATTGTGAAGAGTATAACAAACATAGAAATGCAGATGCCTCTTAGGGAAACTGATTTAATATCTTATAGATATTTTATATCTGATAGGGGGAATTCTGAATATTTTTTTTTAGAAATCTACATCTTGTTTTCCATAATACCTGCAAAATTACATTTCTTCCAGCAGTGGTTGCTTCTTTCCCATTCCTTGAAACATTTTTCTTCAGTATTTCTTTCTTTCTTTATTTTTATAACCAATTTCATTTAAATGAAAACAAACATTTATAGACAATATTTGGGAATTTGGGTGTCGTTCTTTCCAAACTACTTCCTGCTGGTAAGGGACGCTGTCATGGGGGATTCAAAGAACATGCAGAAATCCTGGCTTTAGACTGCAAGGCTGCTTTGTCCAGATGTTTTGAATGTAGGATCACCTGGTACTCTGTTTCACTGGTTTGGCTTGATCAAACCACATTAGTCTGGAAGGAATCTACCACTTTTCATTTTCTGTGGAAACTAAAGTAGAAATCCTTTTCCCCAGTAACTTGTACTTGAACTTAATTTTGGAGTCAAAGCATTTTATTTATTTAATATTTTATTTATTTTTAATTTATTATTTTACATGTCAATCCCAATTCCCTCTCCCTCCCTCCCTCCATCCCTCCCTCACTTTTACCCTCTCTGCCACCAACTAACAATTTGAGCCTCCATGGAAAGGCTACCATCAATGCCCTTCCCAGATAATGAGATTCTAAGAAGATGCAGAAATCCTGACTGTAGTCTGCAAGGCTGCTTTGTCCAGCTGTTTTTAATGTAGGACCACTTGGTACTCTGTTTTATGCAGTCTGGCTTGATCAAACCACATTAGTCTGGAAGGAATCCACAGCTTTTCATCTTCTGTGGAAACAAAAATAGAAATCTTTTTCCCCAGTAAATTGTCCTTGAACTTAAATTTTTGAGTTAGAGCATTTATTTTAATTTATTATTTTACATGTCGGTCCCTCCCTCTCTCCCTCCTCCCCTCCCTCCGTCCATCCCTTTTACCCTCTCTGCCCTCTCACATGCACACTCCCCTCCCATCCCCCCACCCCAATTCCATATGTAGGGGAATGTCATCCAGTTGGGGTCACGTGAAGTAGGGACTAGAGCTTCTCTCCTGTCTCTATATTAAGGCAGTTATCCCTCCATTGGGGATGTGTTAGCAAGGTCCTTTTGTGCACCAGGGATATATCCTGGCTCGACTGTCTGAGGTCCCTTAGACTGCTCAGTCTTTCTGGCTGAGACCCATATTCAGGGGGGCCTGAGTCAGTCCCATGCTGGCTTCCCAGCTATCAGTCTGGTGGCCAGTTAGCTCCTCCTTGCTCAGGTAAGCTATCTCTATGTGTTTCTGCCACGTGGTCTTGTCCTCTCCATCTGCATCTGGGTTCTAGTTCCACTCAGTGTTTATGTATGGGTGTTTGTTCCTGTTTCCAACAGGCATGAGATGAGGGCTCCATGGATAAGTTAGTTGTTGATCTCATTATCTGGGAAGGGCATTTATGGTAGCCTTTCCATGGAGGCTCAAATTGTTAGTTGGCAGCAGTCTTCTAGGGCTCTCTCTCTCTCTCTCTCTCTCTCTCTCTCTCTCTCTCTCTCTCTCCTGTCTTCCTAACCGGGCTCAATCTTCTGGTTGCACGTGTTTTCCTTTCCTCTCCCTCGTTTTCTCCTACTTCTTTCTCCATTTGCTGCCCCCGCCACTTCCCCTGTGCTCTGGAGGACTTGTCCCTTCCCTGTTCTGTGAGGGACCTTATATGAATATCTTAGAATACACCTTATATCCTAGTTCCTCTGGTGGTGTGAATTATAGGCTGGTGATCCTTTGATCTAGGTCTAAAATCCATATATAAGTGACTACATACTGTGTTCCTCTTTTTGTGACTCGGTTACCTCATTCAGGATGGTTTCTTCAAGTACCATCCACTTGACTGCGAATTTCAAGATGCCATTATGTTTTTCTGCAGAGTAGTATTCCATTGTGTAGATGTGCCACATCTTCTTTATCCATTCTTCAATCGAAGGGCATCTAGGTTGCTTCCAGGTTCTTGCTATTACAAAGAGTGCTGCTATGAACATAGTTGAACAGATGTCTTTGTTGCATGGATGTGGATCCTTTGGGTATATGCCTAACAGGGGGATTGCCGGGTCCTGTGGTAAACTTATTCCTATTTTCCTGAGGAACCGCCATACTGATCTCCAAAATGGATGTATGAGTTTGCACTCCCACCAGCAGTGGAGGAGTGTTCCCTTTTTTACAATAGACATTTTATTTGGTGAATTAATACCACATCATGCTATTAATTAGTATTCACCTAGTGATTAGTTATCATAATATTTTGTATACCTGTTTGCCATTTGTTTATATCATTTTGAGATATGACTACTTAGATGGATTCTCTACATTCAATTGGATTTTTTTTCCCTATTGAGTCTATGAAGTTCTATAAATATCAACCACTTGTGGGATGTAACGTTTGCACACAGTTCCCATTTTTAAGTCTGCATCTCTGCACTTGGGAGTGTTTCTTTGCTGTGCAAAAGCTTTTCTACTTGAGGTAATCACATTTGTCTATTTGTACTTTTATGCCCTAGTTGAGGTCTTATACAAAAAAATCTGTGCTAATTTTTCCATCAAATTTTAAGGCTTATTCTATCCAATACAGAATTTTAAGTCTATAGATTTTCTTTTTTATAATTTAAACAGCCCACACCAGTCTCTTCTTACCCTCATATTTTCTGACATAAGTTTGCTGCACTTTAGATCTCCATTACTCTATAAATGGCATTTTTTTCCATTTCTTTCAAAAAAATCCCTTTAAATTGTTTTGAAATTGTGATTACAATGTGAATCTAACTAGATATGCTTTCATGGCTGTCTAAACTGTTCACTTGTTTTATGCTTCAGTTTCTCTCTCTCTTACCATTTGGAACATGAACCTTTGTCATTGTTCTGTGTTCTTGTCTGGTCACAGTCTGCTGTGTTTCTTATCTGTTGTTGCTGTTTAAAGATTTTATTGTTTAACTGTTGTTTGTCATTGTGTTTTAGTTTAAGAAGGCTTTCTTATTTCATTTTCAAATACTGACTCATATCTCAACTCTATTTAATATCCTGGTAACATTACCAAAATCTTACTAATTTTTTTATCTTTTAGTTACTTTTAATTAAAAATAAATTCATTATAAAATACTAGTTAATATACACAGTGTCACTTATCTTTAAAAAATAGTTCTGTTTTCTTCCTACATTGTTATTTTTTATTCTTTCTTAATATTTCCACCCATGGTTCTCTGTACACTAATATATGTCACCTACTTTTTCCAGCACAGTTTTTGTCATATACAAGCACAGTTCTTACTATTTCCTGCTCACTGATCTCACCATTAAGTTATATCTGTGACAAAGTCTGAAACAGAGCTTCCCAGACAAGATCTTGTTTCCATTGAGTGAGTACACTGAGGAAGCATTTGAAGAGATGGCAGGTACAATGGCTTGAATAAGAATAGCTCCCAGAGGCACATATATTTGAATGCTTAGTCATCAGAGTAAAGCACTACTTAGAAGAATTAGGCAGTGTAGCCTTGTAGCAATAGGTGTGGAAGTATGTTACTGAGGTGGGCTTTGAGGTTTCAGATGTCCAAGGGGGCCCAGTGGCTCTCTCTCTTCATGCTGCCTGAGATGTAGAACTCTGAGCTCCTTCTTCAGCACTATGTCTGCCTGCATGCTACCATGCTCCTCAGCATGGTAATGGACTTAAACCTCTAAAACTGTAATCAAATCCCAGCAGCAAAATGCTTTAAAAAAAAAAAAAAAGAATACCTGTGGTCCTGGTGTCTTTTTACAGAAATGAATGCTGACTAAGAGAGCAGGCATATCCAGATGCATCTATCCAAAAATGCAGTCAAACATAAAAGTTATATGAGGGGTAAATAACAAAGTGACAAAATTTCTTCTTGTTCTTTCTGCCTATTCAAAACTTGATTCAAAATCACCCCCTCCAGGGACTTTCTGGAGAGTAACTGACTTGACCCAGACAAACCACACTTTCAACCTTTGGTTAGAGCTTTGGAGTAAGCAGGTATTGACAAATCACTTTGAGAATGTCACTTTAGTAGGATGTAATTTACTGCTTGTGGAATCACCCAGAAGTAGAAGGGGCTTCCCTGCAGAGTACACTCAACTATCATTTTAGTTCAACAAGTTATGCCACCAAATTACACTCATTTCTATAGCCTCATATATAAACAGACAAGCAAGCCTAGTAGATATAGATGTTTATTATCAAGCAGTTTTTAAATTCATGCATTGTGGCAGAAATTTGGCCATGAAATAAATAAATACACATGTGTATGTATGTATGTATGTATGTATGTATGTATGTATGTATATGTCCTACTCTGCATGAGTAAAAAGTGTGAAGGAATAAGTTAACACTGAGTCTCAGAGTAGCTGACCCAGGAAATTAAGATTCAAATACAAACCTGAGTTCTTCATTCACCTCCTATAAAATTGATGCCTTTCAAAGTTCAGCTATCTTCTAATTTCTATGCCAAGGACAGACTGTGTGGGAAGCCTCTCTTTCATTCACATAATATACAAAGTAAGAAATCAGTAGGCAGATATATACATGCATTCTTTCTTCCTAAGAACAGATAGATTTCAAAGAAGAAAATTAATTCCTTTTAATTGGTTGATTTGGTCTAGATTGGAAAAAATGGAAAGATGTGACACAGGTGAGTCCTCAGCTACCAAATAGAAACATACTTAAAACATGCAAGACTAATAATTAATCAGTATCAGAGTATCAGGAGAGTCTCTGTAATACAGCTATATAGATCTTCAAACAAGTAAATGGGTCAACTAGAAGAACTAAAATAAATCTAGCAGTTTTTGAAGAATCCTCTGGCATGTCTTCAATGAAAGGATGCATATGGTAACATGCAACATATTATGATTTGGATCTCTCTTTTAAACTGTGTAAATATTTTTCAAACAGATTCAGTCTTTATTCTGGTATGAAGAAGAGATTAAAAATTGCACATGTCTCCTAAATGTCATTCAACAGATGAATGAATAATGAAAAATGATGCATATGTACGATGGAATGCCATTTAGTTCTAAGAAAATGAAATCCTGAAATTTGCTGGAAAAGGGATAGAATCAGAGAAGATTAAATTGAGTGAGGAAACTCAGTTTCAGAAAGACTGATACTTGTTCAAATCTGTAATTCCTAACTCTAAACCATCTGATATAAATATACAACTTGAAGTAACCACAAAAATCAGAAATGTATAAAAGAGTCCAGGAAGGCTTCAGAGGGAAATAATAGAATACAAGTGACATGAATTAGGGAATATAAAATCAAGGTGTGGACTTCAACTGAGATGGAGAAAATGAGATCAATACAGAAAGGAGAAGGAAAAATAACACCAGAGTTGTTTGATAAGGCCTCAAAAAGTTATACTCATTTATATTTACCAAAACTATATACAACACACACACACACACACACACGTTAAGCTGTTGACAATGCTACCCGTAAGAACCATTGACAAAAAAAGCAAACTCCAGTAAAAAGAATTCTCCTTTTCCAAGGTTGGTCAGGGTAGTTCAAATGACTCCCAAAATAATATAGGCCATATATGTAGTCCTTGGTTGCCACCCATAGATTGGGCCCCTATTGATAGAGATACTACATACTTAGTACACAGGAGTGTGTAGTATCTCCAGCAATAATGAATAGGATGATTTGAGCTAGTTCTTACCTGAAGCCTTCTTCCTTATATTCTAGCTTCCATCGTTCCAGAATGCAGACTAGCAAGGGAAGTAAGCAATAAAAGATCCTTCCCAGCCATAGCACCTGCAAATCACAATAACAAGCATATAAAATATCCCTAAAGTCATAGTAAGTGGTACCCACCTGCTGCTGGTAACCAACAATTGTCTCACTGAACTAAAGACTCATTAACCAAGAGTAAAATTATACCTGGTCCTGGAAAACTAACAAACTTCCCACAACTACTACTATCACTTTGCTAGACTAGCATAATTCCTTTCCACACTCTAAATACTTATAACTACAGGTAAGTGTAGCTACCACCTATCATATATATATATATATTATATATATATACAGCAAATGGAGACTACCATTCAAAACTATACCTCAACACAATGCAGAGATTAAAGATTGTAACGATCCCCATAACACATGATAAATCTATATCACAGGTTTTTGCATCTATGGCTCAGAAAACATCATTGAAGAAAGGACAGAAAGATTGTAAGAGTTAAAATACCAGGAACTCTGTCATGAAACAGTGCCTCCTAGAAGTAGCTGCACAAAGACCAGAACAAAAGCAATACAAATGGAAATGTTAACCTGGAAAGGTGTTATTTTATGGGTCCTGCCCCTAGAGAAAGAACTACAGATAACTAATGACTGCTAAGGGAAGAATTACCTATATTAGACAATCAGTAAGAGGCCTCATCTACAATGGAGGCCTTTTATTAGTTATCTAATATATAGAATGCTCAACAGTGGAAGCATACATACAACAAAAATTAAATCAACATTTTGTATTTATATATTTGTGTATACATAAATACGTTTCTAATTAATGATATTAATCAAAGAAAAACAGGCTAAGGGAGAGTACCTGGGAGAGGCTAGAGGGAGAAAAGATACTTAAATAAAATATCACACACATATATATATATGTGTGTGTGTGTGTGTGTGTGTGTGTGTAATGAATGTCTTTCTTTTTTTCCTTATATTTCATATATTTTTTATTTTACATATCAATCCCAGTTCCCTCTTTCTCCCCCTCCCTCTTTCCCTCTCTCCCCACTCACATGCACCCCAACCACCCTCCCCTCCAATCCCCACCCACTCCACACATAGGGTAATGCCATCTAGGAGAGGTCATCTAAATCTGTGAAGTCATTTGAAATAGGGACTTGGACTTCTCTCCTGTCTCTAGGTTAAGGGAGTATCCCTCCATGGGGGACATGCCCACAGGATCCATTTGTGCACCAGGAATATATCCTGGTTCTGCTGTCTGAGGTCCCTTAGACTGCTCAGGACTTCTAGCTGAGACCCATGTTCAGGGGGTCTGAGTCAGTCCCATGCCTTTCTTAAAAGAGATAAGTGTTATGCTGGAGAGGATGTGGAGAAAGGTGAACACTCCTCCACTGAAGGTGGGAGTGCAAAATTTCATAGCCATTTTGCAGATCTGTATGGTAGTGGTTCCTCAGAAAAATGAGAATTAGTTTATCACAGGACCCAGCAAACCCCCTCTTGGGCATATACCCAAATGATCCACATCCATGCAACAAAGACATGTGCTCAACTATGTTCATAGCAGGATTAGTTGTAATAGCAAGAACCTGGAAGCAACCTAGATGCCCCTCAACTGAAGAATGGATAAAGAAGATGTGGCACATCCATCTACACAATGGAATACTACTCAGCAGAAAAAAAAATGGAATCTTGAAATCCATAGGCAAGTGGATGGAACTTGAAGAAATCATCCTGAATGAGGTAACCCAGCCACAAAAAAAGAGGAACATGTTATGTACTCACTCATATATGGATTTTAGACCTAGAGCAAAGGATCACCAGCCTATAATTCACACTGGCAGAGGAACAAGGATACAAGGTGGATTCTGAGATATTCATATAAGGTCCCTCACAGAAGGGGGAAGGGACAAGTTCTCCAGAGCACATGGGGAGTGGGGGGGGACAGTGAGGGGAGAGGGAACTAGGAGAAAGAGAAGGGGAGAAGAGGAAATGACTTGGGACTAGGAAGATTAAGTCAGGGGAGGTGTAGACGAGAGAAAAGAGAAAGAGGGAGAGAGGTAGAGAGAGAGAGAGAACATAAAAAGGGAGCCATTATAGGATTGAAGAGAAAACTGAACCTAAAGAAATGTCTAGAGACCTACAAGACTGGCTCCAACTAACAATTTGAGCAACAGTGGAAAGGCTATCATAAATGCCCTTCGCAGATAATGAGATCAACAACTAACTTATTCACCATCATGGAGTCCTCATCTAGTACCTGTTGGAAACACAAGCAATCATCCACAACTAAACACTGAGTTGAACTAGAATCCAGATGCAGAGAGAGACAACAAGACCAGATTACTGAAAAACATAGAGATAGCTGACCTGAACAAGGAGGAGCTCACTTGCCCCCCCTCCCCGACTGATAGCTGGGAATACAGCACGGGACTGCCTCAGACCCCTGAACATGGATCTAATCTAAAAGGCCTGAGTAGTCTAAGGGACCTCAAACCATGGAAACAGTATGTATTCCTAGTGCACAAAAGGAACTTGTGGGCACATGCCCCCCCCCATAGAGGGATACTCCTTTAATCTAGAGACAGGAAAGAAGTCCTAGTCCGTACTTCAAATGACTTGACAGGTTTAGATGACCCCTCCTGGATGGGATAACCCTACATGTGGAGTGGGGGGGTTAGGAGGGGAAGGTGGATGGGGTGCATACGAGGGGGGAGAGAGGGAAAGACGGAGGAAGGGAGGAAGGGAGGGAGCTAGAGAGGGAGGGAGGAAGAGAGAGCTGGTATCGATATGTAAAATAAAAAATATAAAAAAGAATGAATGAAAACCAAAGGAAGCAGTGAGAGAGAGAGAGAGAGAGAGAGAGAGAGAGAGAAGTGTTTTCAGATTATTCTTCAAGAAAAGATGAAGAAAATATTTTAAAATGCATCTGAACCTGAGAAACTTTCTATGAAGAATTTTGAATGAAATATCTCTGGATATGATAATGGGCAATCTCTGGTGCCATAGATGATCTTTACTCTTCTTGGAAAGAGTATGCAAGAGCCAGTATTTGCTGATTTTGTATGCAATTTTTAAAAGGCCAGATATGATATTTTGTGGTTGAGATGTGCTGAAACTGGAAAGATAATATATTCTGAATAGATTTTTGTGTATGTGTTTATTTTTATTCTAATATATTAATTTGACAAAGGAAGAGTTTCATTATGACATTCTCATACAGAGTATAATGTACTTTGATTGTATCTACCATAACTATTACTCCTTCATATCCCAACCCTCCCTATTCCCTTGTAGTATCCTTTTGTATTTTCATGTCATTTTTCCCTGCTAGAGTTTACCCTTTAGTGATTTTTCCAGAGACTCTTTAGCTGCTGAGAATCTGAAATCACTTAGCAAGGAGTAGATATATCTTTATAGATGTGATATGTGTTAAGTTTCACCAATTTTTACTTAAGACTTGGATATAACTTGGATGAAGAAAAACTCAATTAGAAAACAGCCATTTCATCCTCACTAGTCATGAGGTTAAGTACTGTCAAATTCATTTAGAAATGCAAATTACAGTGTCTCACACTAGCCCTTTCAAATCACATAAAAGGTTCAGGAGGGGGATTCCTATAAGGGGGTGCTGCAATGTTGGGTAGACTGGTCTTATTCAAGATATACAAAGTTCCAACTCCACACTTTGGGTAGCACAAGTGAAAGAAGGAAAAATAAAATTCATAAATATGAAAATAAGAGGGTTAGGGATATAGGTAAGTTTGTAGAGTTCTTGCTTAACATGTACAATGCCTTGGCTCAAATTTGCACATAAGTATAAACTAAGTGTAACACAGCACTTGGAAAGCAGAAGCAGGAGGATCAGAAGCCAAAGGTTAGCTCAGCTACACAGCAAGAAGCTGGGATGGAAGCTTCAGTACATGAGACCTTGATTCAATAACAACAACAAAAAGAATATGCAAACAAGATTCCATTTCCCTTAGCCATTTTGTTTTGGTCTGTGATTTTCCACTCTTCCAACTTAAAGGTACAATGTTCTCATCCTTTGTCTTTATTATTCTTCCTTTATTTTGGGCCAATGAAATGCCAGCCATTACTTCTGATCAGAAACATGAAATATGAATTTTGACCTAGGTATTTACTCTCCTATTCTGCCATTCCCTTAAAAACAGTACATTGCAGATTCCTTAGACACAGAAGGATGTTCAATGCAGCCAGTATAAGCTTAACTTGAGAATTGGAGCAGCATGCAGCCAAGGCCAGTGGGAATCAGCAGAAACCATCTGGTTAACTACTAGGATGTACATCAGAAACACTGATAGCAGTTTAAACCTCTAAATTCTGGAATGGTTGTTACATAGAATCTTGTAGGATAATAAGATAATGGAAGCTTTTACTCTTGTTCAAAGACATCTTCCAACATATGACAAAGGCTATGAACTTTCTTAGCAGTAAAGCATATGTATAAATTCAAAATTTTATGCAGTTAAGAAGATTCATTGACCTCCTGAATAACCTCCTTGTTATTAATACTGCCTTTTTAATATAGACAAGTAAAGATAATCTTTCAGTTGTCTTAGCAAACTGGTAATTCAACCCAAAATACAATACAGATGAAAAAATATGTATCTGTGTTATTTGCAAATGACTTTTAAGCAATTCTAAGTCTCTCTCAAGAAATAAGCTGTTCTGGTGACACCTGTAAAATGTGTTTAGAAATTGTCCATCCCTCTCAAACCAGGCATCTCTTCTGAAAAACCCCTATTTCAAAATGATTGTCATAGCCTCTAATCCCCTTCAATGTCCTTCTGCAATCCATTTTTCAACAAATAGTCAAGTTTCTTTTCAAAACACTCCCTTGGCAGTGTTTTGAAATTCTAATTTTAAAAACAGTTTATGCTTATGTCAGGAACACTTTGCAATTCATTTAAGAAATAGAGTTACATTCTGCTCATCTTGAAATATGAGGAAAACACCTAATGGTTTTAGAATTGGTTATTCATCTATTCATTCATGTGCCTAGCATTATTTATATGAAACCAAAGACAGTAAAGAATATTATGTGATGATACAATGGACACTCTATGACACTTTTGGGCATATGCAAAAGTTTTGAAAAAATATGCATCAGGTGTGGTTTTGTATTGGTAAGGCACTTCCCCAGCCTAACAAAGTGCTGAATTAAGCTCTCAGCACCATATACACTAAGCAGAAAATCCCAGGGCCTATTTTCTAATATTTTCTAGTACATGGGTACTAGGAATTTGTAGAGAAATCTAGATGTATGTTTAGTTAGTAGTTTAGAAGCTGTCTAACTCACAACTAATTAGTAGCCTTGTCTAGTTTTTATTAATCAAATAATATTAGGTTCTATGTATCAATCATAGCATATCATGCTAAATTTCTATTAGTGTATAATTATACATCTTTATATATAATGTGTCTTACTCATATCAGTGTTAATGAAGCCCAAAGTGGCCTTAAATCTATGATATAGCAAGAAAAAGATGCAATTTCTGATATTCTTAACACATGTTGGGTGCTGGGAACATAGGTGTAAATCACCGTGCCCAGTTTTGCAGATTAGCAAATTTGCATACTTATAATTATTTACAATACTGTGATTATTGTGCTTTAATTGTCTTATCTGCTGCAATATGTCATACTTTATTCCTCAGTTGGATATCCTTTGCTCTATTTTCTTCTAGCTACAGAATTATCAACTTTATTTGGCCTTTTCACCAAACTGACTTATCAAACTAAGTGTTTGCTGATCTGTCTGATTTCTTTCCTAGTATCAATCACATTTATTTATTATGTTATACATTTCTTTCATCTGCTAACTTTCTGCTTTGTTTCTTTTTTTTAATTAATTTTACTTATTGATCCCAGTTCCCACTCGATCCCTCCCTGCCAACCTCACTCTCTCCTTCCCACTCTCTATCCCTTTTTCCCTTTCTCCCACCCTCTCACCCCCCCACAACCCTCCCCTCCCATCATCTTCCCACTCTACTTGTAGAGTGATGTCCTCCAGGAGTGGTCATCTAAATCTGTCAAGTCATTTGAAGTAGGGATTAAGACATTTCTCCTGTCTCTAGATTAAGGGAGTATCCCTCCATGAGGGATGTGACCCAAAGTTCTTTTGTGCGCCAGGAATACATACTGGTTCCACTGTTCCAGGTCCCTAAGACTGCTCAGCCATTCTAGATTAGATCCATGTTCAGGGGGTCTGAGTCAGTCTCATGCTGTAATCCCAGCTATCAATCTGGGGTCCCATTAGCTCCTCCTTGTTCAGGAAAGCTGTCTCTATGTGATTCTACAGCCTGGTCTTGTCCCCTCTCTCTGCATCTGGATTCCAGTTTGGTTCGGTGTGTAGTTAAGGGTGTGAAGGAGTACAGGTTTTTCCTCCCAACGCCTGGTCTGGTCCCACCACCGCGCCAGCCCCAAACAATACACTGAGACTCTGTATTAGATATAATTCTGTTGGCCTGATTACTTGTTTCTTATCTGCTAGCTCTGTCTTAATTATTAGCCCATTTCTATGTATTTCCACCTGGTCTTACCAGGGAGAGGCAGCTGGCGGTTCTTCCTTCTCCAGACTCTCCAACTTGGCTCTCCTTACTACTTCCTCTTTCCTCCTTGTCTCCTAGTCCCTCCTATCTTCCTTCCCTATTGGCCAACAGTGCTTTATTCATTAACCAGTATGAGAAACAAATATACATAATGACATCTCCCATCATGGGTGTTTGCATCTGTTCCCATCAGCTACTAGATGAGGAACACGCCATGGTGGATACGTTACTCGTCAACCTCATTATCAGGGAAAGGCATTAATGGTAGCCTTTCCACTGTTGCTCAAATTGTTAGTTATCAGGGAGGGGCATTAATGGTAGCCTTTCCACTGTTGCTCAAATTGTTAGTTGGGGTCAGTCTTATAGGTCTCTGGACTTTTCTCTAGGTTCAGTTTTCTCTTCAAACCTATAATAGCTCCCTCTTTTATGTTCTCTCTCTCTCTCATTCTCTCTCTCTCTTTTCTCTTATGTATTCCTCCCCTGACTCAAACTTCCTACTCCCAAGTGCTTTTCTCTCCTTCCCTTCTCTTTCTTCTAGTTCCCTCTCCACTCACTTCCCTCCCCCCACTCACCATATGCTAAGGAAATCTTATTCCTTTCTCCTTCTGTGAGGGAACATATATAAATCACTTAGACACCTCCTTGTATCCTAGTTTCTCTGGTGGTATGAATTATAGGCTGGGATCCTTTGATCTATGTATAAAATACATATATGAGTGAGTACATACCATGTTCTTCTTTGTGACTGGGTTACCTCATTCAAGATGGTTTTCTTCAAATTCCATCCACTTGCCTGCGAATTTCAAGTTTCCATGGTTTTTTCTTTTGTTTTGTTTTTCCTCGAAGAGTAGTATTCCATTGTGTAGATGTGCCACATCTTCTGTATCCATTCTTCAGTTGAGGGACATCTAGGTTGCTTCCAGGTTCTTGCTATTACAAATAATCCTGCTATGAACATAGTTGAGCACATGTCTTTGTTGCATGGATGTGGATCATTTGGGTACATGCCTAAGAGGGGGATTGCAGGGTCCTGTGGTAGACTGATACCCATTTTTCTGAGGAACCACCATACAGATCTCCAAAATGGCTGTAAAAGTTTGCACTCCCATCAGAAGTGGAGGAGTGCTGTCCAGCACTCCACATCCTGTCCAGCATAAGTTGTCATTGGTGTTTCTAATTTTAGCCACTCTGGCAGGAGTAAGATGGTATCTCAAAGTTGTTTTGATTTGCATTTACCTGATAGCTAAGGATGTTGAGCACTTCCTTAAGTGTCTTTCAGACTTTTTGAATTCTTCAATTGAGAGTTCTCTATTCAATTCTGTGCCACAATTTTTAGTAGAGTTATTTGGTATTTTGTTGACTACTTTCTTCAGTTCTTTGTATATTTTAGAGATCAGCCCTCTGTCAGATGTAGGATTGGTGAAGATCTTTTCCGAGTCTGTGGGATGCTGTTTGGTCTTGTCTACTGTGATGGGAGATGCCATTATGTATATATGTTTCTCATACTGGTTAATAATAAAGCACTGTTGGCCAATAGGAAAGGAAGATAGGAGGGACTAGGAGACAAGGAGGAAATAGGAAGTAGGAAGGAGGAGAAAAGATGGAGAGTCTGGAGAAAGCAGTTTGTCGCCGGCTCCCCAGTAAGAGAAATACATAGATCAGCAGAAATGGGTTAATAATTAATGCAGAGCTAGCTGATAAGAAACAAGTAACCGGGCCAACAGCATTGTATCAAATACAGAGTCTCTGTGTATTATTTGGGGCTGGTGGCGTGGCAGCGGGACAAGACCAGCAGCGGCAGACAGAAAAACCGTACTCGTTACACTACTGTGTCCTTTGCCTTACAGAAACTTCTAAGTTTAAGGAGGTCCCATTTATTAATCGTCCATCTCAGTGTCTGTGGTACTGAGGTTAGGTTCAGGAAGCAGTCTCCTGGAACAATTTGTTCTAGGGTAACTCCCACTTATTCTTCTAGAAGGTTCAGTTTGACTGGATTTATGTTGAGGTCTTTGATCCATTTGAACTTGAGTTTTGTTCATGGCAATAGACATGGGTCTATCTGCAGTCTTCTACACACCATCATCCAGTTGTGCCAGCACCATTTGTCGAAGAAGCTTTTCTCCTCCCATTGTATGCTTTTAGCTATTTTGTCAAAAATTAGGTGTTCATAGGTGTGTGGATTAATATCACAATTTTCATTTCAATTCTATTGGTCTACTTGTATACCTTTGTGCCAATAATTGGCTGTTTTGAGGACTAATGCTCTGTAGCAGAGCTTAAAGTTGGGGATGGTGATGGCTCCTGGAGTTCCTTTTTTGTACAGGGTTGTTTTGGCTATCCTGGGTATTTTGTTTTTCCATATAAAGTTGATTATTATCCTTTCAAGTTCAGTGAAGAATTGTGCTGGAATTTTAATGGGGATTCCATTGACTCTGTAGATTGCTTTTGGCAAGACTGCCATTTTTACTATGTTTATCCTACCTATCCAAGACCATGAGTAATCTTTCCATTATCAGGTACCTTCTTTAATTTCTTTCTTTAAAGACACAAAGTTCTGATTATATAGGTGTTTCACTTACTTGGTAAGTGTTACCCCAAGATATTTTATGTTGTTTGTGGCTATTGTAAAGTGTGATGTTTCTCTGATTTCTTTCTCAGCCCCTTTGTCATCGGAATAAAGTTGGGCTACTGATTAATCTTTTTTAATTTTTCTTTTATCCTGCTTATTTACCAACTGTAGGAGATCCCTGGTAGAGTTTTTTGGGTCATTAATGTCAACTATTATATCATCTTCAAATAGTGAAAGTTGATTTCTTCCCTTCCAATTTGTATTTCCTTGATCTCCTTTTGTTGTCTCAGTGATTTAGCTATGACTTCAAGTACAATATTGAAGATATATGGAAAGAGAGAGAGAGAGGGCAGCTTTGCCTTATTCTTGATTTTAGAGGAATCGCCTTAAGCGTCTCTCCATTCAGTTTGATGTTGGCAGTTGGTTTGCTGTATATTGCTCTTATTATGTTTAGGTATGTTCCTGTTATCCCTGATCTCTCTAAGACCTTTATTATGAAAGGGTGTTGAATTTTGTCAAAAGCTTTTTCAGCATCTAGGGAGATGATCATGTGGTTTTTCTTTTTCAGTTTGTTTATATGGTGGACCATGTTGATAGATTTTCATATGTTAAACCATCCCTGAAACCCAGGGATAAAACCAACTTGGTCATGGTGGATGATTTCTGTGATATATTCTTGGATTTGGTTTGCCAATATTTTTTGAGTATTTTTGCATCAATGTTCATTGGGGATATTGGTCTGTAGCTTTCTTTCTTAGTTGAGTCTTTTTGTTTCATGAGAACCAAGGTTATTGTGGCCTTGTAAAAAGAGTTTGGTAATGTACCTTCTGGTTCTATTGTGTGGAACAATTTGAGGAGTATTACTATTAGCTCTTCCTTGAATTTCTGTTAGAATTCTGTACAGAAACCATCTGGCCCTGGGTTTTTTTTTGGTTGGAAGTCTTTTGATGACAGCTTCTATTACATTAGGGGTTATAGGTCTATTTCAGTTGTTTGTCTGTTCCTGATTTAATTTTAGTAAGTGATAGTTATCCAGAAATTTGTCCATTTCCTTTGAATTTTCAATTTTTCTGGAGTACAGGGTTTCAAAAGATGACCTGAAAATTGTCTGGATTTCCTCAGTGTCCATTGCTATATCCCACTTTTCGTTCTGATTTTGTTAATTTGTGTGTTCTCTCTCTGCTTTTTGGTTTGTTTGGATAAAGGTTTGTCTATCATGTTGATTTTCTCTAAAAAGAAATGTTTTGTTGCATTGTTTTTTTGTTTTTTTGTTTTGTTTTGTTTTGTTTTTTTTTTCTTTTTGTATTGTTTTCCTGGTATCTAGTTTTTTTTATTTCAGCCCTTAAATTATTTCCTGGTGCTACTCCTCCAGGGTTACTTTGCTTCTTTGTGTTCTAAGTCTTTCAGATGTGCTGTTAATTCTCTAATGTGACTATCCTCCGTTTTCTTCATATGAACACTTAGTGCAACGAACTTCCCAAGTTGCACTGCTTTCGAGGTGTCCCATAAGTTCTGGTATGTTGTGTCCTCATTGTCATTGAATTTTAGGATGTCCTTAAGTTCTTTCTTTATTTCTTCTTTGACCAAGGTATGGTGAAATTGCACATTTTTCAGTTTCCATGAGTTTGTAAGTTTTCTGCTATTTGTGTTGTTGTTGAATTCCAACTTTAAATCGTGGTGGTCTGATAAGATACAGGGGACTATTCCATTTTTTTTTTTGTGTGTGTGTGTGTGTCTGCTGAGGTTTGTTAGGTCACCTAGTATGTGGTTGATTTTAGACAAGGTTCCATGTGAAGCAGAGAAAAAGATATATTCTTTTGTGTTTGAATGGAATGTTCTATAGATGTCTGTTAAACATAATTGAGACATAACTTCTGTTAGTTCTCTTGTTTCTTTGTTAAGTTTCTGACTGGTGGTCCTGTCTATCGGTGAGAATAGGATATTAAGTGTGTGAAGTTTTAGGTGAGCTTTGTGTTTTAGTAGTTTTTCTTTTACAAATGTGGATGCCTTTGTATTTGGGGTATAGATGTTAAGAATTGAGACTTTGTGCTGTTGGATTTCTCCTGTGATGAATACAAAATGACTGTCTTCATTTCTTTTGATTGATTTTGGTTTGAAGTATAACTTGTTAGATATTAGGATAGCCACACCTGTTTGCTTCTTGGGTCCATTTGATTGGAAGATCCTTTCTTAACCCTTTACCATGAGGTAATGTCTGTCTTTGGAGTTTAGATGTGTTTTGTTTATGCAGCATAAGGAGGGATTCTGTCTTGGTATCCATTCTTAGCCTGTGTCTTTTTATAGGCCACTTAAGACCATTAATGTTGAGTGAAAGTAAGGACTATTGATTGGTAACACTTGTTTTTTTGTTTGTTTGTTTGTTTGTTTTGTTGGGTTTTTTTATTTTGTTTTTTGGTTGTTCTTTTTTTTTTTTTTAGATTTGTTGTTGTTGTTGGTATTGTGAATATATTTCCCCTGCTTTACCCTTGGGTTATAGTGAAGTGGGATTGTCTATTAGTCTATTAGCTATGTCTTTGTGAGTATAGTTAACTTCCATGTTTTGGAGTTTTCCTTCCAGAACTTTCTGTAGGGTTGGATTTGTAGATATGTATTATGAAAATCAGCTTTGACATTAAATATCTTGTTTTCTCCATCTATAGTGATTGAGAGTTTTGGTGGGTATAGTAGCCTGGGCTGGCATCCGTGGACTTTTAGTACTTGTAGAACATCTATCCAGGACCTTCTGGCCTTGAGGGTTTCCATGGAGAAGTCAGGTGTAATTTTGATAGGTCTGCCTTTACATGTTACCTGGCCTTTTTCCTTTGCTTCTCTTAATAATTTTTCTTTATTCTGTATAATAGCTGTTTTGATTATTAAGTGTTGAGGTGGTCTTTTTTTTTTTTTTTTTTTTTTTTTTTTTTTTTTTTTTTGGTCCAGTCTATTTGGTGTTTGGTATGCTTCTTGTATTTTCAGGGGCATTTCCTTTTTCAGATTGGGAAAGTTTTCTTCAATGATTTTGTTGACTATATTTTTGGCACCTTTGAGCTAGGCTTCTTTGCCTTCCTCTATGCCTGGTATTTTTAGGTTTTGACTTTTCACTGTGTCCATTTCCTAGATGTTTTGTGTTAAGGATTTGTTGGATTTAAGATTTTTCCTTGGTTGATGAATCCTAGCTTATCTTTAGAGCCTGTGATTCTATCTTCCATCTCTTGCATTCTGTTGGTTATGCTTTTGTCTGTAGTTCCCTATCATTTGCCCAGTTTTTCTATTTCCAGCATTCCTTCAGTTTGTGTTTCCTTTATTGCCTAAAACTGTTTCCTTCATCTGTTTAATTGTTTTTTCTTTGCTTTCTGTACTTTAAGAGATTTGTTCATCTCTTCCAATTTTTTGCTTGTTTTTTCTTCCAGTTCTTTAAGGGATTTTCTCACATTGTCTTTGAGGGCCTCTATCTCTTTTATGAGGATATTTTTTATGTCATTCTCTTCTGTTTCATCTGCTTTGTGGTGTTCAGCTCTAGTTGGTATAGAGTACCTTGATTCTGGTGGTGTCATGCTTGTCTTTCTATTGTTAGGTGTTTTGCATATTACAGTCTTCCCATCGTTTCTTCCAGTGGTTGCAGGTAGTCTCTCTCTCTCTCTCTCTCTCTCTCTCTCTCTCTCTCTCTCTCTCTCTCTCTCTCTGGTACTCCCCCTTGGAATTTGGTCAGAAATTTTATGTCTGTAGCTCTGGTTGTTCTAAGATCTCTAGGATGTCTTTCCTCAGGCAGGAGCCCAGTGAAGGGGTCAAAGATCCAGCAGGCAGAGATTTAGGATGGTCCTGCGGGGATAGGTGGACCACTTGGAGGGGCCTGGAATTCTAGCAGAAGACAGGTGGTGGAGGTCAGAGATCAGGCAGGCATGGATTCAGGTTGGTCCAGCATGGATATGCAGGTCTAGTGTGCTCAGAGCAGCTCCAATAATTTCCCCGATGTTGGGATTGTTGAATCTGCCCTCTGTTCCAGTGCTCAACCAGAGCAGTGGGAAAGTGGGCAGGGTATGGCACAGGTTGTGGGGAAGGCAGGCTCTTCCTTGTGTGTGTAGGATGTATCAGACTACCAGGAGCACTCTATCTGGAGACAGGACTCAGAAGGGAGCAAGATTTGGGTCCAATCCAGGGAGTTCCCAGGGAAGAGTGTGTGTGTGGAGGTGGGGGGAGGAATTCAACCGAACTTGTCCCAGACTCACCTCTAGCAGAGGCCTGGCGATGGGGCTCAAAGATCTGGCAGGCAGAGACTCAGGATCTTCCTGGGGTAATAGGTTGATCTCTGGGAGGGGCCATGAATTCCAGCAGAGGACCAGCTTGGTGGGGGTCAGAGATAAGGCAGGCTGGGATTCAGGGTGTCTGGTGTGGATCTAAGCTTTGCTTCTTTTGTTTTGTGTGTGTTTGTAATGTGAAGGTAAGCAGTTAAGCTGAGATCTTTTCTTCCTATCATTGGCACTTCCTATTTAGTTTGACATTTGCTGTACCCTACATGTTTGCTATTTTTATTTGCATATTCATTTGTACAAAATTATGTTTCTCTTTCCCTTCTATGTCTTCATTTTTTACTGGTTATTCTGCAGTACATTATCTCATTTTCACATACAATGCACCTTTTATTATTGATCTACATTTCATAATTTGTAGTCATAAAATAAAGTCATCGTGATTTCAATCTTCTAAAATTACTCAGGTTTGTCTTGCTGCCTAATATATGCTCTATCCAGCAGCGTACAGATCTACTCTGCAAACACAGAAGAATGTATTGTATATTCTGCTGCTTTAAGCTCTGCTGGTATCTCTTGGTCCTATTTGGTTTAAAATATAGCTCCTATCTATAATTTTGTAATTAATTTTCTTGTCTGAGGACCTGTCTTATGCTGAGAATAAGATGTTGAAGTCATCTACTAAAACTATATCCAAACTATGCACAAAAGTCATCTAAAATTGATTAAAGAGTAAACATAAAGACTGGAAACTTTAGCATTCCTAGAAGAAAATATAGGGGAAAGGCCCCGTGACACTAATCTTAGCAGTGAATTTTTGGATCAGACTCTAAAGCATAAGCAACAAAAAGAAAAACAAACAAGCAGGACCACATCAAAAAGGTTTTCCAGAAATTTAACAAAATGAAAATGCAAGCTACAGAATGAGAAATGATGACAAACCACTAAGGGGATATTATTTCTAACATATAAGGAATTCATACAATTTAATACAAAAAGTCAAAAGAAAACAAGCAAAAATGTGCCAAGGATACAAATGGACATTTCTCAACATGGAATAATCAGTAAGATACTATTCAATGTGTATACACTTCCAGTTATAAAACAAACTAATCCTATCTTACAAAAGAGTGACTATGCTTAATAAAATGTATTTTATGCATGAGATTAACGAGTATACCTTAACTATTCTCATCACAAGAGTTGAAATGATAGGTATATTAATTAAGCTGGCTATGATAATCATGTTATAATATGCACATATCAAATAATATATATTTTTTCATTATATAGAGATAGATTTCAAATGGCAATCATAACATCAGCAAATCTAGTAAAGACCATTATTAGACTATCTGGGAAAAAATGTGAATAAAATCTGTGCATGGAGGTAGTAGGGTTCAATTTGACTTTCTATTTTTTTTTATAATCCTGTTAAGGGTATCTAAGGCAGTGACTCCATTATCAAGTTATACACTGTTTAATGAAAAACAGCTTCCAGGATAGGAAATTCTATAAACTCTTCTTGGAACCTCATGAAAGCATGAAGACATTCTAAAAGGAAAAAAAAAAACCTGAATTATTCATTTCAGATTTCTTTTGAATGTCTGCTTGTTCGTTGTTGCTTCTTTTTTTTTTTTTAAGAGATGTAAAGAGAACGTTCTATACACCAAATTGAGAATTAGAGGCTAGAAATAAATGAAATGTCTCTGAGACAGAATGAATTGGAACAACCAACTAAAGAATCCTAGATATACTCAAATAATCATTGTCCACAATTCCTCAAAACAGAAACTAAAGAGATTCCAGGTGATTATAAGTGGAGAAATCTTCTTTTCAGACAACTTAATTCGGAAACAACACATCTTTACATGTGATATCTATCTCAAGTAATGTCAGTAAGGGTACAGTTTCAGACAATTAGAAGTGACCATTTGGACCCATGTGAACCAACTGGAAAAATGTCATGCTTCACTGTCCTCTCTTCCCTTTACATAGTTTTGGTTTATAGATCATGGTGTTGTTGTAGAGAAGTTAAAAGTCATTAAAGGTGGAGTGGAGAGGGATAGAAGGATAGAGCAAAGAAGAAAGCAGAGAAAGGTAAGGAAGGAGAGAAACAGAGGAAATGAGGGAAAGGTCATTTTTAGAAAACAAAGAGGATCATATACATGGATGTTAAAAATAACTTATTAGTTCCTAGCTGAAGCAATAAATGTCAAAAAAAAATCATACACAAAATATGCTTTTGTGGAAATAATGCCAGAGCTGACATGTACATCTTCCATTTATTTTAAGGTTTTCCTGCCAATCCTCTTTCTTCTTCCTACTCTATTCTTTATCATATCCTCTGAGAGAATAATTTACCACCATGTTTAATTGAGTCTCTGCATCTATTTTACTATGAGAGTCTCCCTTAGCTCAGCCTTTCTCCGAGGATTGTCCTTCATTAGACACCAGTGATATTGTTTTCTAAATGTGAATGCATTCTATGCACCCTGTTTCATAGAAAAGGGTATCTCATTGGAAGTTTTGTTTGTGCATGTATCATATTTAAAGTAGATTTCTTTTTAAAAACACAGAGAACTTGTTGTCAACAGTGTTTATGCCAGTTCCTGAACTAAGAGTGACTTAGCTTTTCAAGGAAATTTTCAAATACTTTCTCCATATGTCAGATGATTTAAGAGCCTGAAAATAGAATAATAAAAGAAGCGGAGATAAAGATATATGAAATAATGAGGATGATAAAAAAAAAATCTAATGGTGTGATCCGATTAACCTTGTCCCATAATACTTGACTATGACAGCATTTAGATCAAAGTAAAGTGATCCTTACATAATGTAAAATTAATCTATGGAACTCTGAATCAAGGAATATTATTGAGGTAAATTGCTCAGCTAGCTTAAAGGTGGAAGTGAGTAACCTTTTAAATAAAGAGAAATTGCAGAGTCCATTCCAGAGGCTATTTTCTATCAGTTCCCATGATGGAAAGTAGAAATAGTCAGCATTTAAATCCTTTGTATATTGCAGTAAAAGCTCTCAATGTACAAAATCAAGTTTTTTATTTAGATGGGGCTTATTAGGTATACACTTCTCCCTCTGAATTAATATGCACATGTACAAACACAAACAAAACACAACAGAAACCTGTAAGAAACAAAAATGTGGACTAAAAAGATGACTCAGTCAAGTAAAGGATTTGGCATACAAGTGTGAAGATGAATAATAAAATGGAAAATGATGGAAGAAGAAGTTCAAGGTCAACCTTTGGCCTTACACTCAGGTACACGTGGTTTCATACCACACACACACAAAAGAAGTATATAAAAGCAAGGATTAATGATTAAATTTTATTTTAGAGACTTTTACTGAAGTAAAGGAGTCTGGTGTAGTGGCACATGTTTTTAATCCAAGAACTTGTGAGATAGAGAGAGGTAGATTCCTGTAGGAGGACAGCCTGGACTCCAGAGCAAATTCCATGCCATCCAGATCTACACAGACAAGTCCTCTCAAAAATGAAGCAAAAAGTAAAAGAAATAACAAACATGGTGGGAGTGTACAATGACAGGCACTATTTCTGCAAAACTGGTTAAATAAAACACCAAAATTGTACAGTGCTAATTCTATTTCTATAGATCAATATCATAGTAATTACTGAAATTATAGTGATTTAGGTACCCAAAAAAAAACCTTATTGTCTTTATATGTCCAGAATATCTGTTTAGAAAGGATTTGAGAGTCCAAACCCTCCACAGAAGCTGTGCTCTCAGTTAACTATGAGATTTCAAAATGCAGCTATCCTGTAAAAGATAATAGATTTCACACTATACAGCTCTAAATTTGAATTGGAATTCAGCACCTTAGCTAATTGCATAGCTATTGGTTTTTAAATAAATTATAATTCTCTTGTTTGTAACTATAAAATAATGAAATATGAAAGCTAAAGGTTTCCCAATTTTTAGTTCCTGATAAATATAATTTCTCCTTCAGTCAAGAATTTAAATTTTGTTGGATTTTTCGGGTATCTTAAGAAAACTGAAAACCACAAAAGTTGAGGTACATGTAACCTTAAAAAGGCAGGATCATTTTTATTGATCACAGAGCAAGGAGGCATAATATTACTCATGGTATATTGAGCCATATATCCCACACCATGTGTGTGAATGAGAGATTGCCCATGAAGAAAGGTTGCTGCCATCCTTTCAAGGGAGGATATGAAATGTAATCTTTAAATAGAAACCTATTATTTTTAAAATCAGTTTTTACATCCATAAATGAAGATAACAATTGTCAGGATATGTCAAAGAATTGTTGAGAGGATAAAATGAGATTGCATATGTAAAAATATTTTTGAATTAAACATGAAAATTAGGTTGTATGTTCTTCTTGCTGTTCTTGAGTGACCTTTGTATACAGTTGTCAATCTTCAAAACATAAAAAGAAAATATGAGAATGCAAAGGCTAAACTCTTATAATTATATATTTGTATATATCTTATTAATAAACATTGAACAATAGTAACAATGCTTACCTTTCAAAATATCTGCATGATGAACACAAGGTTGACTGCCTACATTTCCATTTATTAGTTACAGACATCCCTGGAAGTGACCTGCAGGAAGACTTGTCTTGGGAAATGTACTACAAAATGTGTTGCAAATATCTCATTTAAATCCCATAGCAATCCAAGGTTGCATCACTACTTCTGCACCCTCTTGTCCCTTGGTATGGGTCACAGTTCAAGCACAGACTTAACTAGGCATGGCACATGATAAACATTCTATAAACAAGCAATCTAGTTATGATGATCATTATGGTACCATAGGGGCAAGGGATTTCATTTCTTCTACAAATAGGGAATTATTACATTTTCCCATGCAGTTACAAAACTAATGAGATTAATACACTGCTTAGGGGCCAAGTTAAGACTCAGATCACATGGGTGCCATTTGCTGGTCTGAGAAAAAAAATCTTTAAAAATTAGAACACTCAATTCTACATTAAGATCAAGTAATATCTGTTGAAATCCTCTCTTATCTATAATCACAGACTTCAAGGTGGAAAGGACATGTTGTAGAGTGTGTTCCAGGATTAAATGTTACTTTAGTAGCTCTAGTCATATAATAGAATCATATAATACCCCCTCTGGGATCCATGTTTTGTTGTCCATGCCCAACACCACCATTGCTCTGGTTTGCTACTGGGTCAGAATCAGAATTTGATTGTGAAATCATTTACTAGAGGCTTGAGAACAAAGAAAAGTTCTTTCATATTAAGAGCTCATCTGAGTTGCTTGAGACACCTGCCCTTGATCTGAGTTTCTTGATTTTCACAACACTTCTCTATGCCTCAACAGTTTGGTAGAATATATGGTGGACTACTTCCTTGAACTACCTAGACTCAGGTTACTTCTCAGACTTTTACGAGACTCTCCTGGTTCTTCTATTCATGTTGAAACTTTGGGCTGAGGTGTTTACCAGACATTTCTCCCATCTTCTGGGTAGAGTTTTCATTTCTCAATTCCTATCACATTTGGATATGTGATGAATCCTGAATAAATGTTCGAGATTTTTAAATTAACTCTTTTTCTGATTAAAAATTCTAACTCAAGATATATTTAAAACTGAATTTTTAATTAATATAGTTTTTTCCTCTCCTTATTTCCATGACTGTATATCATTTTATTCTTTTAAAATATTCAATAATGTTTTGTCATTTCAATAAGTATATCTTACTGTGCTTCAGAGATCATTCCATTCAAGTCAGATGTAAGTAAAACAATTTCATTCATTCATTTACATTAAATAAATATTTAGTAATCATTTATGCTGTACCAAGCTGTGAGAAAACAATTATGAGAAATGGTGCAATTCTCACAGAACTTTACATCATCAGGAACTCTGGTTATTATGTAATCTGATCTTTCAACTTTAAGGAGTGTTGTGCTCTGCAAATTCCAGGAAGGTTGACCTACTCAGTGACTTCAGAATTTCCCAAAGTGAACAATGAAATGAAAGGTAAAGAAACAATCATTCTGTCAAGATGAAAGGAAATTGTAAAAGAGTGTACAGTGTGATGTGTCTAGTTAGAGGACCAACAGGTAAAGAATTGAAACCATGTTACTGCAGCAAAATAGTGGCACAAGGCAGAATGAATGTGCTGTATATTTTTAAAGAGGGGTTACATGCTAGTTGATGTAAACCATTCATAATTTTTTAATATTAAAAGAAATATGAAGTCATAGCCATTTGAACAGAATATGTTTATGCAATTATATTTACTCAATTTAAAAGATTATTCTGACTGACTAGTAGAGAATAAATTAGAGAAGTGTTCAGGGAGGGGATATAAAACTATACCATAAGCTGAAGACAAAGAGAATGCTTCCTTTTTGAGCAGAAAGCCTAAGAGATGATACGTAGCTAGAATAATAGTCAACATCAAGAGAGGAATGTAGTGAAATATTTACTTTGTCTGCTTCTGGGGCACTGACCACGACCATTGGGGGTGGGGCCAGGGGTGGAAGTGACCTGTGGAAGGAGGTCTGAGGAGGAGCCAAGGAATGTTCTCTTGATGGCAGGACGCAAAGAAGAGAGCATCTGGTGGAACCTGCTGGTGTTCATCTGTCTAGGTTGTAAGTTATTTATCTCTGAATAAACATCTGTTCGGCCTATTTGTTTATCCTGATCCTTATTAAACTGTGATAGAGGATGATGAAATAAAAGGCACAGTTAGGAAGATAATCAACATATGTGTTGCTGTTTTGGGTTTCAGGAGTAAGAGAAAGAGAAGGACATTCATATATGAAACTATCATGTCAAGTTTCTTATGTGATAGTGTCATATAAGAATGTGTATTCCAGAATATCTTTTGGGGAAATATGGAGTCACTGGAAATTTGTTAAATTTTCAAAATTTTTAGAATTAGTAAAAGATAGTCAAGAGCCATCCAGATGTCAGTAGACTCCAATAGTTAGAAACCCTATGATAACATGAGATTTTATCTGGTTCCCTGAGTCGTGACATAAGATAAAGTTCTAAAACTCAGATACCAAGTGTGGAGATAAGAAAGGTTTGAGGGACCTGTCAGAGAAGGAGGTGGTATGAATCTAGTCTCAAAGAGAGTAATAGTCCTACATATGAAACTGGTAGGATATGCAGATTTTATCCACTAAAACAGAAATAAAACTTGGAAAGTATTTTAAATGTCTCAAAAATTACTTGCTACCAAAAACTTCTCTAAATATCTATTTATTTTGGAATGAGATAAAAATCTTGTTTTATCCTCACTATCATATTTTGCTCAAGAAGACATTTTTATGTGTAAACTTAAGAGTAATTTAAAATGGGTTTGGCATAAAAAGGCTTTTAAAATAAGAAATCTATTTTAAATGACTGCAATAGACATGCAGACTATAAACTCATAAGGTTAGAAAATATGCTGTGGATAATGACAATTATGAATTGTCCTTTCTTAATATATAAATTTTTGATATATAATTTTATATTATATATAATATATAATTATATAATATATAATTTTATAATATATAATATATAAATTCTTAAAATATAAATTTTAATTTGAACTGAGTTAATTTAGTTGAAAAATGTCTCCCATAGGCTCACATATTTTGAACTCTTTCTCTCCTGTTGGTAGTTTTGTTTAGAGAGCTTTAGGAAGTAGAAATTTGCCAGGAATTGTCTAACATGGCAATAAGATTTGGCTTCATACCCTCTCCCCATTTCCAGTTTGTTCTGTCTGCTTTTTGCATGTGGTGAAGATGTGAACTCTCAGCTTCCTGCTCCCACCCTGTTCTGCCTTGCTATCCTTACCATTATGGAACCATCAGATTAAATGAACTCTTCCTTCTATAAGCTGCATTTTGTCCTGGTATTTCATCACAACAGAAAAAAACAACTGACATGGGAGTCAAACTTACTGATATAAATTGGATCTTAGTGTTTGCCAAAGTTTGTGTGATAAGGACTTGCTTCCTGGGGCAAGGCTTTTAGGGGTTATGGGAACTTTAAAAGGCAGAGGCTTGTGAAAGGACATTAGGTCAGTCATTATGGATGTGCCTTTGAAGTAGATTATAGGATTCTAGTCTTTTCCTCTTTATTTTGCTTCTTGGCCATTATGAAAGGTTCAGCTCCATCATATATTCCCTGAAAGATATGTATTCTTAGTCAAGCAACAGAGACAACTGATCATGAAATAACTTTAAAACTGTAGATCACCTTACACATTTGTACATGTTAATGGTCTCATGTGGTTGATATGATAATACAAAGCTAAGAGCTATATAATGAAAAATAATAATAACCATGAATTCCTTTACTTCATGTATCCAATGATCCACCATCTCTCCCCTCTTTGTCTCTATGAGAAAATAAAATGAATGCCATGTCCTCTGATTGTCATTAAATCAACATTAGTATGTTTAATCATTATACATACCAAATAATATATTGTTTCTGTCTACATATTTAAAAAGTAAATATATCTGTGATCTCATTGTATCTATAAGAACTGAATTTAGGACCTCAAAATACCACATTTTCCAGGATTTTTTCTTATGTTACTGGAATAAGAAATCTAATAAAATATTTTTAATGATGCATCCTATGATTCATTTAATTATTTATTCAGTACTTATTGGCAGTGTGTTGTATTCCTGGTTGGTCTTGGAGGAAGCACTTGGACCTATTGAGAAGATGAGGCAGGGATCTTCCTTCACATCTACACAATCCTATCAATTCCAAGCACAAGCTCAGTAAGAGAAAGAGGAACCACTGAATGTACTTGAAGACTTCTGTTAAAGCCTTTAACCTGGAAGTTACTTTAAAATGCATGCAAGAGGAATTTAGATTAAAAGGTTAAGGTTCATTAGAAATAGTGATCATGAAATATGGATATAAATTTCCCGAGAGGCCATTAAGAGACATGCAGACTGGGAGGAGAGAGATTACCAAAAAATGTAAGAAGTTAAACAAGAGCAGTGAGGTAAAGTAAAGGGAGCATATAAAGAAGACCATAGTTTTGTCAGCTGAGGAAGCATTTAAGGACATAAGTATATCAACTAAGGAAGCATGCAGAGATGACACAGTTACATCAACTGAGGAGATTCAGAGAAGGTCATAGGTATATAACCTAAGGAGTCAAACAGGGATAACATATGTTTGTCAGCTAAGGAAACATACATAAATGACATAGACATATCACCCAAGGAGGTATACAGTGATGACATAAGTATATCAGCTGAGGAGGCATACAGAGAGGACCATGGTTATCAGCTTTAATCTTACCCACAACTTCTTACCTACATATGGACTCAACCACACATTTCATATCATCTCACCCACTAAATTAAATTTTTCTATTTTACCCTGTATTGCCCTAGTCCTGACATTCATCACTGTATTGCCATTTCTCACCTTTACCCTCTAGGTTATGAGTGGTTAAAGAACAAGAATGCCATCGTAGACTGAAGAGTTAAAGTCCTACTACATCAAACCTTGGAATTCTCAAAGGATGACTCACCAAGATTACATTCAGAATCACCAACCCAACCTCACTATCTCCTCTGTCTTTCATACAAAAGATCTCCAAACCACACTGAAGAGGCCTACCAACCAATAGGAAGTATTTGGACCTGGTCATATGTTATTTCCTAAGCACAGAACTTCCCCTTGTCTCCATGAACTATTCTAGTTCTATGACACTAATATCGATATCATCAGCTAGATTTACAAGCTCCATTATTAGGTTCCAAAAGTTTGCTTGCTACATGCATAAGCTCCAGGTTGTATCAGAGCTAAAATTCAAACCCTGAATTTAATCTCTTACTAGGCATTATGAAATACCTTGCCTACACAGGCATGACTTAACTTCTTATATACAATCATCACTATGAATTGTATGAGAAGTTTGGCAGCAGGGCTGATCCCTTGTTTATTTTGACATCCCTTACACTTCACACAGAGGCAGACATTTCCACAGTACATGCTGTACTGAGAACTATTTCAAGAATGTCTCACAAATGAACTCATCCCATACTCTCAGCAACACTACAATGTAAGTGAAATTTAAAAGGTCTGGATCATGTCACAAGGGAGTGGGAGTTCCATATGTCCCTTTAACCTATGCATTATTCTGTCTTGAAAACAATACTAAATATCTACACTTTAAGTAGTTAAACTTTTTGGGTCATCAGTATTTCATAGCTCTGATTGTCACAAACAGGTATATAGAGTTCGACCACAAGCCTGAACCAGTGGACAGGACAAAACTAAAAACCCCAACCTGACAGTCTGTACCTCTTCCCAAGCCCATTGACACGGCAGCATTTATCTGTGTTATCATCTTTTAGGCTTTCACAGTGAATGTTATTTTTATCACTTACATTTCTGCATAAAAGGAGCTTGCTCTAATTATTCAGAATACCCCAAGATGTCAAAAGACCCAAAAGTTGCCCAAGAGCCTGAGAGGATTATTGAATAAACAACATATTTTTTAAAAAAGCAAGATCTGGTTGATCCTTATTTATCTGGCATGTATTTTGATAGTCTCATGATACATATTACCATGCAAGAAAGACAAAAATTGTATCATCTAAAAGACTTGGTCTGTCTACAGTCAATGTGATAGTTATTAATCTAACATTAGAATGTCTCTGACCTGATGAGTGTGAAAAATCTTGAGTTAAATAGCAAAGCCAGATATATTGAGGGTGAGATGCAGAAAACAGCTTTTCAAAAGCTGAGCAAAAAGACAGGGACACTTAGAAATAAGAATTCTAAGTATGCAAGTATGCTCTCATCTAGCATAGAGATATTGCCTATTGCATTCAATGGAATACACAACTTTTTATTGAATATTTGAAATATGATTTATTTTAAACTCAGAGATTCAATCAACACAGAGTAAATGATCAGTCTTGAGCTGTAGAAAAAAAATTATACTGATTAAGTTCAATTTAAACACTCTGAATTTTAGATCTGCATTCAATCACCTGATATAAGATTGATTCACAGAACAAATCCTGTGACCAGATCCCTGGGTATAGGCATGAGTAGGCTTGTGCTATAAAATCACCAGGTAAGATCTTCAGGAGAAAAGAAATTATTTACCCAAGTTCAATGTCACATTTAACAGCAAAGAGAGAAAATAGCTTTGGAAAAAAAGCCACTTTGTTCTTTCTTGAGACTGCTACCCCACCTGAAGCATGAGGCTGATATCACATATGCCCCTGTGCTATACTCAGTGAAGTGGGACCTACTTTGGAACCCACCTGGACTCCCAGTATAACTGTCTGTCCATCAACATGCTTCTATTTGTCTGTGATGATATTTTGTTTGTGCTCTAAAGCTTGCTTGAGCATCAGAGGAAGAGCTAGTCACTAGAGGCCAAGCAGTGGTGGCACACACCTTTAATACCAGCACTTGGGAAATGGATGCACGAAGATCAGGAGTTCAAGGCCACACTGGGCTATATGAGATTTAACCAGTCTAAAAGAGAAATAGAGCTCACACCTTTGATTCTAGCATGTGGAAGAGGAGACAGGAAGTGATAAGACTAGGTGGAGAAAGGAATATAAGGTGGGAGGACCTAGGAGCTCTGGCCCATTAAGTCTGAGGATTTCTAATGACAAGAGGGACATTCAGTCTGAGTTTCATAGAGATAGCATTCACTCAGGATTGTAGGGATAGTATTGCCCCTTTGGTCTGAAGATTCAGTAGAGGTAAGAACCAGTGGCTCTCTGCTGGCTTCTCTTATCTTTCAGCATTAACCCCTATATCTAACTCTGTATTTTTAATATGAAGACCAATTAGAATACACACTGCATGTGTCTATCTTCAGAGCACAGATGTATCAAAGCAAAGCGGTTAAATATAGAGAAGGGCTTTATTTATTAAAGACTGCCTTACTCCTGCCATGACCCTTTCCACATATTCAATCTGCTTAGGCACCTTATTTACTCTTTCCTCTTGCCTGTTGATTTTATAGCACAAGCCTACCCATGCCGATACCCAGGAATTTGGTCAAAGTTTTTCTGGTTTATCACAATAGCTTCCAGAAACGTCAAACAACACAGCAACCTGGTTGAAGTTGAGTATCACTGTTGGTTGGAAAGACGGTGTAGTCAAAATTAAACATGTTTTCCCAGTGTTGTCTCAGAAGACTTAGCATCTCCTTCCATCCTTACACAGAGCCCCATTTTCTAGACAGCACTCACTATGTACCCGTAATTTCAATGTCTCACAATGTGCATATGCGTATAACTTATGAGAAGCAGATATCCAATAGATGCAAGCATCAAGTTCTACAGAAAAACAGACAAGATTTCCAGAAAGAACTAACACCCCTGAATATCTTCTCATCTGCTAAAAGCCTGTACATCAAGCATATTGAAGACTTCTTTGCTCTGTCACCAGACTTTCTGGGGAGGCTGTAAGCTTCTCTGTCCTGACAATCCCAGTCCAGCCCAGCCTGTCCAGGAAGAAACAAGGCAAAATTGCTCCTACTAGGTTGCAGGAACCCTTTTACTGTTTCACTTTAGTGACTCATTGACATTTCTATTTCCAATTAATCAGTTTTAATATATTTTACAAATTGTCCTGGTGGCAGAATCTCTGGGCTTCTGTATTTTTAGAATTCACCTCACTTCCCAAATATCACATTTGGCAGAACATGTGTCATTTTCTATAAATATTGAAAAATCAAAAATTGCTGCCAGAAACCCTTTATTTGTTCAAATCCCAGGCAAGATAAATGATGATTAAAAATGCCGCTCTCTTTAAAATTCAGAAGCAAGGCAGATGTGATTGTTTGTCCATTTGATGTTTTCATAGTGTGTCTGGCTTCAATAATCAGATACTTAGCCTGACTCCCTTCTCTTCCTTCTGATGTATTTAATTCCTTCACAGTATCCTTTAAATGATCATTTAGATGCAGAATGCCATCTTCAAAAGAGGGGCAGGACTAGGTCTACACAGGAGAAGGTACACATAGCACAGGGCTGGGAAAGAGAGTGGGTTCAAGAACAAACAAATTTTCCCAAGATCATAATAGTAAGACAGCTGCTTCCAAGGCTTTCTCTCAGAGGGTTTTGTTTGGTTGATTTTGTTTGGTTTGGTTTGGCTTGGTTTAGGTTTTTGGGTCATGCACTAAAATCATTTAAACTTGTTAAGACCTCTTTCTCTCCCCTCTCATTCTCTCTCATCTCTGTTTTCCTTACACAGTAGAAAGACAGATGATGGATGGATGGATGGATAGATAGATAGATATAGACATGACAGATGGTAAGTAGAACAGACAGACAGGATAGATGACAGGCAGATGACAGAGCTATCAGCAACACAGCACATTAAGTATCAGTTACCTTCTATCAAATTGAAACTACAGCATGCTCATTACTACTGCCTAGCAGTGGGGTGCAGTAATGAATATGTAGTGGTAGTTCTAGAATATTCAGAATTCAAAGTATCATTTCTATACTGGAGAGAGTCTGGGAACCTGATATTGAATCTCAAAGACCCAAGTGAAGATGAATGTAATAATTAATTCATCTGTAATCCTACTACTCCCAAGTTGAGACGAGAGGTGGAGATAGGAGAGTGACTAGAAGCTTGTGAGCCAGTTAGCCTGCCATAAACAGTGTGACAGCAAATGACACAGACATTGTTCCATAAACAAGGTCTAATAGGATTATCACCAAAGGTTGACCTCTGACCTTTACACACAAGTTGTGAAACGTGGACCTATACGCATGCGCATGTCATACCACATGTTGTACATACACAAATGCAAACAGGAATATACATGCCACACAAAAAATGTGGCTTCTGCTTGGATTTTATCAATTTTTAAATATCATAAAGTAAAAAAAAAAACACTGAAGTTAAATTATTATAAATTGAAAACCATCTGTATCTATGTATCTATACACAAACATAAATCTGCATATTGCATACATCCACTAAATGTTGTTAGACTAAGCATTATAAAGTCAAGGACTACTATTTAGATATTCTTTAAAAACAGAAAGAAATTATATAAGCCAAAATGTATTTTGTTTTCTCAATGGGTTATCTTGCAGCCAACTGGTTAAAAAAAAATTCAAGACAATTATTTTCAATCTTAGTTTTTAAAAGACAAAATCCTTTTCTATAAATGGCTCATGCAAAGTGCTTCATCTTTGGTAGGGCCACAAAGTCTCTGTTTCCATGAATAAACTCTACAATTTCAGTTTAGACAAAGTCCTTAGTTAACACCTAAGCCCACTTGTATACTTAACTATGTTCTGGAAAAAAAAAAAAGTTCACTTACAGAAACAGCTAGGAAGCCAGAGAGAGACCCTGGGAAGCAGGAAGTTGCCAATGTCTGGTTTAGAATATGATGAAAAATTATTCAAGACAGTGGTGGGAAGGAGAACTCATGAGAGCTAGTGCAAACCTAGTTAAAATCACTTGTTCACATGTGTTTGTTTCGTTTTTCTGTATTGATTCTCACACAAAGCCTGAAATATGACATTTTATGTACTTGTGTTTATGGGTGTATAGGCACAGGTACATGCCTGTGTATTAGTCAAAGGACAGCCTTGGTTGTCCTTCCTCAGATGCTCTTCTCCTTTTTGAGTTGTTTTCTTTTGTTTTGTTTTAGGTAACATCTCTCACTAACCAGGAACTCACCAAATCAGCCAGACTAGCTGACCAGTAGGCCTTTGTTTCCAATTGTCTCTCTCTTTCCAATACTGGGATTACAGGCAGCCAGCCATGTGCCAACATGCTTGCCTTTTGTATATAGGTTCTGGAGATGGGATGCTGCTCTTCATACTTGCAAGGCAAATGTTTGCTAATGAAGCTATATTACCAGCCCTAAGCTATGCCTGCCATGGCTACACACTTGACCTTGCTTTAGAACATATATCTAAAATCAAAAGAATAATATATATGTGTGTATGTATGTATGTATGATGCAAGAATCCTAGACTCATTATTTAATGGCCTAAATTCAGATATGCAACATGTTCAGCAGCCTCTGAATTTCTCTTTCTATCTTTAGTTAGTTTTTGTTGAGTTTTTCACTTAAAGCTAATGGTGTGTGCTATAAGTTGATTCATAATTCTTTATATCATTTAATATGAATACAATCTAATGGGGGAACTTTTCTTTCATTTTAAAAGAGGAAATAGCTAGAAAAAATGTAAAGCAGCCAATTGAATGCTTTCATCAGGCAGTACTGACAAGCTGTGAGTTCTAATTAGGCAGTAACTTCCGGTGGTCATGACACAAGACAGTGTCTCCTGAAAGCCCATAAATCTAGGTGCAGTTTCACAAAATAATAAACACACAGAACGAGTTCCAGATGCCACCACTTGTGTCCCTGATTTAAATTCCTATTTAACTAAGAAAATAGGTATCGACCACAGTTGGCTTGATTGCAAATGCCAGGCTCTTTGAATTATTAGGAACCACAATGAAAAATTGATTATATTTAAAACATCCTGTGAAAAGGTTTATAATCACATATTAAGAAATGTTGTTAAGCAAATAAAAACTAATTGTTCTCAACTGCACTAGTAATAACCTTGTCTGCCTTCCTGGTACGATGCATATTCATTTCATATGAACAGCAAAAGTAAATAAAAATAAAAAGTCCCATATCTCATTCATATTCAATCACTATAACTCTAAACTACAAGTCACCCTTCCAAGGGAGGAGTGCAGTGCAACCACTAATGCTTTCACTGAGAAAGGTCTGCCTATCCATGACTGCACTGAGACCATAAGGAAATCAACAAGGAACTGATACCATACATCATGTAGTAGGTGTGCATCAAAAACTGCAATGTAAATTTGAGGGACCAAGTGAGTTATTTTAAGTGCTCCAAAACAAATATCAAGCTCAAGTGCATTATCTGTCATCATTCACGACCAGACACCAGCTGGCTGCAGTTTAACTCAGAGAACAAAAATTCCATCTAATCCCATTGACATTATCAGCTCATGAGACATAAGAACTGAGAACAAAGTAATCTAGCCAACATTACATAGCACTCATAGTTTTCTTTCTATTCTATGATTTCTCTCCCAAACCACTCAGAGTGAATGAGGTTCTGTTGCAGTAACAAACCATGTCAAAATGTTCAGTTTATTACAATTTTGTTTCCTTTCTCATTAGGGCAAAAGTGGACCTCTTGGGACCCACATGTAATTCTCAGCCAACTGGACATCTGGTCACTCTCTCCACATGAGAACTCACAACCATTTTGTATAATATCAGTGGGAAGCATATGCCTCAAATGACTCTCAATTTAGTGGAACCATAATAGGATGATTGCTCTAATGCTGACCTGGAATTGTGCTTTTCTGTTCCAAAGTTTTGAAAGATACTTCATCTCAACAAAATGACGATGACTAACACATGATCCACATAAGTCACTGTCATTTATATGCTGATTATCTAAACTCATTACATCTTTGCAAATTTAAACCATTTTATAACATGCTTTACCTCTGAGATCTTAAATTTGAAGATACTGTTTTCTAGCCGCAACTTACCATCCTTCCCTAACTGATTAAAAAAAAATGCAGTGTCATTTATATCATTCACAGTGGTGTTCTTTTGCTAGTTACTGCCAATGAAACACTAACAAGAGACTCAATGTACCCACTTGGAGTTTATTGATGGAGAGAAGAGAAGGGGGAGGGCGTAGCTGGTGGCCAACCAAAAGCAAAAGAGAGAAAGAAGAGAAAGAATGGGGAATGTGGGGTGGCGCTTCCTTAAAAAGGGAAACTTGTGCATGCTTAACTGAGTTCATACACAACCCCGTAATGAGTGATGTATCAATAACATGACCATGTGTGTCCTGCCCATCCTTAGGGGACAGGGTCAGCAGAATGCCAATTTCCAACACACAGTCCCTTCTCCACAGAGTTTAGAGGAATGGAGCAAAATAAACGATGTCTCTTAAAGAGCTTACTTAAAACCCCAAAGGCCTCTTGTAGCTTTGTGACTTTAAAACACAACCATGAAAACACAACCATGCATCACTGTCACTGTATACAAATCCTGATACCAGAGAATATTACACGCCATTTAAATAAAGGGTTTTCATGTCATGTATTAGTATCTTTTTTAAAGCTCCTGATATTGTTACAATGTTCAGAGAAGTTTATAGCCACTGACCCAGAGTAATTTGTCTATGACAAGTGGGGGTCAGTTTCCAGCACCCACAAAAGAGTACACAACTGTGTTACCAGTAGGCTTCCACTCCTGACATCAAAGTAGCATTTATATCTGATACAGTGTCTGTGTGTTATTTGGGGCTGGCCCGGCAGTGGGTCCAGGCTGTCAGGGAAAACCTACTCATAACACAACTGTCTCTTAACTTCAGTTCCAGTGGATCCCATGCCCTCTTCCAGCCTCAGCTGAGGGCCTTGCTCAAGTGATACCATCTCTCACTGAGGCATCTTCTCATAAATTAAGGTAGCAATCTTTCTGAGCACCCCTATCCCCACCTGCAAGCACGTTAAAACTCATTCTGGCATAGAAATGACATTTCAACCTATGCCCATGGGAAATTCTTTTCCCTCTCAAAATAGAACTCTTTCACAAGCCAAAAATTTTCAAAAGCATCACAAAATTCACCTATATGAGCCCAAACCTTTCATTTCACCCAGTGATATCTTGAAGCTAGCTCACAGAGGCCACTTGATAAATAATCAGAAACTCAAAATCCAGACACTCAAAATGAAGACTGCTTCCCAATCTTTATGGTAGCTTGAAATCAGATATGATGAGACCATTTCTATCATAAAAGCTGGAAAATGTTGCAAATCAAGGCTTCAAAATAATAAAGCCAGTTAGCTACTAAAAATATTATTTACCAAGTTTAACAATATTTCAATTCCAAATTCAAATTCCATTATAAGATTATGTACTTGAACCTCTTTTTTCTCATTCTACATTAAAAATCCAGAAGCTCAAAATGCCGAAACACCTTGCCTATTATAACTAAGATTCAACCACAGAGCTAACTCCTGGTTTATACCTTTTCCCAAAGCAGCACTTCACTTACAAGGTTAACCACTTGTAAACCCAAAGAAACAGTTGCAATGGGTTTTTCTTTTCTGTGTGCTTTCTTGTTGTTGTTGATTCATTCATTCCTTTCTTTTATTCATTAACAAATAGTCACTGATTACTCTGTGCCAGGGATTAGGATTACAAAGATAAATAAAACATAGTTCCTTTTCTCAAGAATTTTTCCTCCTCAGCTGGGCAGTGGTGGCACACATCCCAGAACTCAGGAGGAAGATGTAGGCCTATCTATGTGAGTTCCCAGATAACCTGGTCTATAAAGTGCTACACAGAGAAAGCAAGCCTTGGAAACAGAGACAGACAGACAGAGAGAGAGAGAGAGAGAGAGAGAGAGAGAGAGAGAGAGAGAGAGAGAGAACCATTTTTAACAGATTAACAGATAAATCATAGCAGTGTGGCAGAGTGTGATAGTTGTAGCCCTGGGCCCTCATTTATCCTTTGCACTGGATGGAAGTCAGGCATGTGCCTATGAACTGAACTCCTAAAGTTAATGAAGATTTTCATGCAACCTGGAAACCTGGAATAACACTTTCAAAACCCTGCAGCTTCATTCATCTCTATATGCATAGTTCATAACATGACATTCCTGCACAGTGTATCCTTATTTATATAATGTGCTCAAAGATCAAGGATAGGCATTTTTTCCTCCCAGTTGTACATCAAGCCATGCAAATGTATTGTCATTGGTTTCCTTGCATCTGCCAACAGGCAATATGTCAAATAAATAATTTAAACCAGCTGAGGCACTACAAGAAAACAAAGCCATCAGTCATCTTAGCTGCATTATTGATTGCCAATAACAAGATAGTTGCTAAGACAAATGACTTAACTATTACACTAGTGAGGTTTTAGCCTGCCCTAACTACATAAATCATGTAGAACTGCTTGTTGTTTTAAGGTGTACAAACATATTCATAATCCTCCTTACTTTGCTGTTTGTCTTGTCTGGCTATTCATAAGCAAAAATCTCAATTACTTCATTTACCTATATATATATGTATATATATATATATATACATATATATATATATTCCTCCTTATCTCTTTAGGTAATATACAACATGATTGATTGCTGCTTACACCCAATCACCCAATGGAAGATCACTTCTATTTATTCCTATTCCCAAACGATCTACCTATTGGCTTAGAGATAAAAGAGAAGGAGTGAAATACAATGGCTTTAAACAAATTTATTCAATTCAGATAAACCAAGGTTTATTGGACAAATAAGCACATGGCTACTGGAGTTGGGGAGTCAGAATGCATAGGTTCAGGAGCAGTTACTGGTTGTGTGAACTTGAACTTTGTATTGTTATCTCATTTGGGGTTTTCTGTACAAAGTGGAGATATTACTTAACTTGCTAATACCATGGTTTTGCTGTGGGAATAAATAGAATTATTATAAAAGCTAGTCAGGTGAAGCATCAAGATGACCACCAGTTTGGTTTCTCAATGCTCTGTGATTTTGGGATGTAGTATTTGGCAACAGAGTCTTCTGAGAAGAAGAGGCATAAAAACAGTAAGAGCCAAAGGTTATAGGTAACTTCAAAGAAGTCATATCTTCTGGACACAACAGGACCTTTGCACATAGGAACACAAACAGATTATGATAGCATGTAGAAACTTATATAAATCCAAGCCAGGCAAAATCTCATCATGGAAGGGAAGAGCACAGGAGAAATTGTTCACATTTCAGAAATTTTGGAATAAAGAGAGTCAATTTGCTTAATGTGATCCAGGTAAGTCAACCACACTTCAGAGAAGTTCCAGTCCCAAAAGTATATGGGCAGTACAAACTAAACCCAATAGGAAGAAAGAGAAATGCTAAAACTTGAAGTTTGGTGAATAGGATGGTAATATGTACAGAATGGACATTGATGCAGATAGGAGAGCAAGGGTAAATATAATCAAAATATATGTGAACATATCCATCTACAAGTTACAAAGAGTAAATTATGTTTTTTGACATTCTGGACAGAAATTGGATAATTTTAAGGGTATATATTTGCCAAAGGACTAACAAAAAAGGATATTGGATAGAGCAGAGGAATGTTGATGGATAGTGCAGGAACTTGACTGTGATTCACCTAATAAGAGAAAGTACAGTACAAGAAAGACAGCCTAAAAAAAATTCCCAATAACAAACTTAGGAAGATCAGGCTACCTTGGGAAAAGCAATTACTCTTCCACAGACACACTCAATTCTGGGGAGCTTCATAGTAAGCAATCAGATGCATTGTGGTATCTCCTATTCAGCCAAACCCTGACAGCAGCAAGGAGGCAAAGTTTAATGTCCTGAGATAAAAACCATGTGGAAAAAGTTGGTAAGAAAATGAATATGGAGGGACAAAGGAAGGAATGCAGCACAACAGGACAGTAGGAAACAAACTGTGTTAGATTATCCTACCGCCAGGGATACTATCCACAAAGCCATTTCTCTCCAAAGCCTCAACTGACTAGTGAAGTCATGTCAACGTTAACTCTACCATTTCTCTCACATACACCTCCTAATATTCTTGTAGTAGGTAAAATATTTTAAAGGTATATTTCAGAAAATAGCTTGATCTGGCTAAATAAGTAAGAGACTTTTTGGCTCCTTCACTGAAATCTCTGTGAAAATTGTGATTCAGTTGTGTTCTGATTTAGAACTGGGCTTATTTCATTAGTCATCCTTTTGGTATTTCCTATTTCATCTGTTTCTCAAGCTGTAGACCTCCTTGCTACCAATGGGGATTTGAGTACCTGTAATCTACTCAATAGAGTTGAAGTTAGTAAAAGAGAAGTGGTTCCTCTTTCAAAGAAGGAGTCCCCAAACCAAGTCTTGTTGCCCTCTATAACTTCAAATATGCTTCACTTTGTAACGACTGTGACCAACACAAGTAGACTAGTTCTTAGACCTGGGCCAAGTATCTTCCCCAGAGATACGTGTTATCAGGTAAACACACACACACACACAGAAAAATTTGATTCTAATGATGGTGTTTTCATTTTTAAATCATTAAACAGTGCTAATTATAGAGATTTACAATGTTCAGATATTTTGACAAAGGTTTCTTAAATTTTTCCAAATATCCACTTCACCTGAGCCCTTAAAGACCTCATGAAATTATCTCTAATACACAGTTTTGCTTCCAGAAAAATCTAATTATTAATATTTCTTTAGATTTTAAATGGTCTTCTTTCTTGACACCAGCTTCTAGCTTCCAGCAGCATAAGATGCTACCTCTGTCCTGAACCATTTTGACCTTGACAAACTCAGCTATTCTGGGTTCCCACAACAAAATGTCAGTGTTCCAGCTCAAATTAAGAGAAAATACGGCTGTTTTTTTAAGCACACTACCAGAAGAGAAAAACAATCATCATTACCCAGATACAGATTCTGTAACCTACAAGAGCAACCTGTCTTCAAGATGTACTGATGAGAAAGTGGTACAAATGCTAGGGGAGTAACCAGCCATACCTGACACTGCTTAAGGAGCTAAGAACCTGAGACTAGATAGACCATGGGCCTAGGGGAAAACCTATAGCTATTATTCAGCTAAAGGAACATAACAACAATGACTCCTAAATATATATTACTATACCCATAGATTAGTGCATTATTCAGTCCTTATTATAGAAACTTCTTTGTGCAATATGTACTGATTATCACAGAGACCGAGAACTGGATAATGTGCTGATAGAGAATTTAGGGTACTCTTTATCAAATTCCTCAAGTCTCTTGTATCTATCAGAAAGAGGAGGCAGAAAGACTGAAAGAGTCAGAGGTGGTGGATAACTCCATGAAAGTGGGTCTTCCAGACACAACAGGGAAAAACTGCATACACAGGACCTACATAAGCCTGAACAAACCCCAGAGCTGAGAAGGGGAAGGGAGCACAAAGCCTTACCCCTTACCAAGAAGGTATTTTCAAATGATACCAGGTGGGAGAGATAAAATTTGTGTTCCCAAATAGACTGATGCTGGTGTATTTGCCACACTCTGGGACATATCCCATGCTCCATAGCTCAGAAGTAGTTAGCAAATATCACTCAAATGCAGAAATATAGAACTTCAGGCTCAGAAAACATGTGTAACAGATGTGAGTTCTCCATTTTCTGACATTATTTTGTTTAATTTTTATAACAAAGATGAAATAGAATATGCATAAGAGTTGAAATAGTTGACAGGCATCTAGATTGCTTCCAGATTCTGGCAATTAAAAAATAATGCTGCTGTGGACATAGTTGAATAAGATGTCTTTGTTGTATGAATATGTATCCTTTGGATATATGCCTAAGAGCAGAACTGCTAGATCTTAAGGTAGACTGATTGCCCTTTTCTGGAGAAACCTCCATTTTGGGTTCCAAAATGGATGTACAAGTTTGCACTCCCACCAACAGTGGAGGAGCATTCCCCTTTGTCCACATCCTCTCTAGCACAAACTGTCATTGGTGCTTTTGATTTTAGTCATTCTGAGGTGTGTGAGATGGTGTTTTAGAATTATTTTGATTTTCATGTCCATGATGGCTGAGGATGTTGAATAATGTCTTAAGTGTTTTTCAGCCATTTCAGATTCCTCTATTGAGAATTCTCTGTGTAGTTTTGTACTCCACTTTTTAATTGAATTATTTGGCATTTTGGTGACTAGTGTCTTGATTCCTTTGTATGTTTTGGAAATCAGCCCTCTGTCAGATGTGGGGTTGATGAACATCTTTTCCCATTCTGTAGGCTGCTGTTTTGTCTTGGTGACTGTGTCCTTTGCCTTACAGAAGCTTCTCAGTTTCAGGAGGCCCCATTTATTAATTGGGGAGTGGATGAGGGATGGGATGGGGGTGTCTGTGGGGGACATGAAAGAATGGGAAGGAGAGGGAACTGGAATTGATATGTAAAATAAATTATATAATAAAAATAGAGTTGGACCAGTCTGACTTCAAACACTACTCATTATTATACAAAATAAATACTTTTCTAATTCAGGAGTGTGTGTGTGTGTGTGTGTGTGTGTGTGTGTGTGTGTGTTTTGAGACAGAGTTTCTCTGTATAGTTTTGGAGTCTGCCTTAGAACTAGTTCTGTAAACCAAGCTTGACTCAAACTTACAGAGATTCATCTGCCTCTGCCTCCTGAGTGCTGAGATTAAAGGCATATGCCTCTAAAACCTGGCCCTATAATTTTTTAAAATATATAGAAAGCAGAAACTGACAATTACCTCTGAGTTTTAATGAAATACATGACATTTGTGGCATCAAGTCAATATGCCTGTCTTGTCATTGTCCTCCTGAGAAAACCCATAGGAACTTTGCAACCCAATCTCAAGTAGCTATAGATTTGCTAGAGTGGAATGAGGATATACATACAAGTATGAGTGATTGTTCTATGTAGATGGAAAACACATTCATAGAGAGAGAGAGAACAAGATTGCTCAGAAAACAGCAAAATGTTCAGAATAACAGTATACATTATGACACAAAACAGGAAGATGGGAGTCTGCACAGGTAATCAAGGCCAGACAGAACAGACTTAACACATTGGATACAAAATGGACAGATGATTAATAAACAAAGGAGACCTCTCACAACATCATCTCTCATAAAACCACATAGGATATGTCAATAGCAATGTACATCATAAATCCAAACCAGAAGGAAACACAATTTATACAGCTCCCAAATATTCAGAATAGCTTCAATATAACAATGTTATCTCTAGGGTATTTGAGAAATAACTATATATGTCTGATATATTTTTTCAAGACCATCCTGTTTTCAAAGAAAAACTTTTTCAGGTGATATATATATTTAATGTTGCACACTATCTCTAAGGATTGAAGAATATCTGCTATGATTTTGACAAGCTGTACCCTGGCATTGTGGTAGAAACTGTCAGATGATTTGATATTCTGGATAACTGAAAAATTTTCCTTTATTTACAAGGTATTGTCATAATACATTATATATTCCTATATAATTTCCTATACATTGCACTTGATTCTTGCAAACACACATATATGGGTTCTTTCATATCAATTTTTTCCTACACCAGCAAATATACTAGCTTATGGGGATGCATAGATCAGAATGACACATCTAGAATATACAACTGTAATAATTCCTTTTATTTGCATAGTGCTTTATTTATAATTTATACACATCTGCTCCAAGAAAGGATGTGAGAGAGTTACAGTACTTTATAATTTATAAGACATTTCATCTTATGACAATCCTGGGAGGAAGAAAACATAAAACTTGGTAATCTTTTAAGAAGAAAAGAATGGAAACTAGGGCTCTGAGTTGTAAAGGGACCTCCTGAACCCACCTCTAGATCTCTGAAAGCCTCACACTATGCTCTTTCAATGAGTTAAGCTGTCTGCTCTAAGAGACTGTGCACTTAGCAGTTGTTTTTAAAATTACACTGGGAAATGAGTAAGAAAGCACTATTAATATGAGGGCATTTCACAAAACTCTTCACATGATTCCATGTCCCTACCCTCGGTCACTCAAGTGTTAAAACCGCTTCTAGTATTTATTGGGTGCTTATGGTGTTCACAGCTGTGTTACATGTGGTTTCCCTTTGTGAACTCATGAAATCTCTATGAAATAGCTAACATTAATTCATTTTTTCTTTTTCTTCTTTTTTCATTTATTAATGATTTTTTATTTAAATTGGGAACAACCTTGGTTTACATGTAAATCCAAGTTCCCTTTCCCTGCCCTCCTACCCTGACCCCCCCCCAAACTGACCCCATATCCCATCCCCTTTCTGCTCCCCAAGGAGGATGATGCCTTCCCTTTTGGCTAAGATCAAGCGTAGACACAAATTTATTTTAATTCAAAGAAAGTGCCAGGAGGTACACAGCTTTGGGTTTGGGAATGTAAAATGGAAAGGACAGACACATGGCCACATGTACAGAGAAGATGGGATGGGGTAGGCCATGGGTTCTAATGCAGATGCACCAGAAGCATCTGGGAAACTCAGAATGTTTACTATATACTGAAGGAGGAGACTAGTTTGATGTGTGCAGCTGTAGGAGGAAGAGGCAGGTTTAGCTAATCTTGATAGGAGATCTTTAGGGAAGTTATTAATCTCAGGCTATAAACCTCCTGGAGGAGAAAGCTGTAGTAAATACTTTCTGTACAAACTATCAACATCTACACGTACACCAGGAGAAGGCTTTGCCATTCCTGTGGGCCTGAGGCATTGGAGTCCTTACAACGGCCACACTCAAGTCAATAAACACATTTGCTAAGTAAGTACTTTATCTGCTTCTTAAATGAAAGCAGTAAAGATAGCAGGAGAATTTGGTAAATAATTTTCCTAGAGAGCAGATTTTACAGGTGTTTTTCATATTCTGCCAGACTTTAATCAAGAGCCAATATATGGAATAACCACTATGTTGTTATTTTTTTTCCCCAGAAATTTCTTTAGAATACATAGCACTAACAATAGATCTTTTTGGTAAGAAACATATTTACACACTCACACACACACACACACACAAATTACATAGTATGTAATACATTCCTTGGATATTTCAATGGAAGCATTAGATTTCAATATTCTCAGCACACCTATGGACCTTTTAGAGCCCATATACAAGTTGAATTGCCAATAGCATAATCCTATATCTAAAGGCAAGCTAATTTCTCCACTATAGCATCTCTAACTGATATCAACACTTAATGGAGACAACGTGACTGGCCCATTGATTATTTTCCAAAATAAAAAATGTCTGAAGACATTGTGTGGCTGGATTTATGTTAAGGTCTCTGATCCATTTGGACTTGAGTTTTATGCATGGCGACAGACTTGGGTCTATCTGCAGTCTTCTACACACCATCATCCAATTGTGTCAGCACCATTTGTTGAAGATGCTTTCCTCACCCCACTGACACTTAAGAAATTGCTCAACATCTTTAGCTATTAGGAAAATGCAAATCAAAACAACTTTGAGATACCATCTTACTCCTGCCAGAGTGGCTAAAATTAGAAACACCAATGACAACTCATGCTGGAGAGGATGTGGAGAAAGGGGAACACTCCTCCATTGCTGGTGGGAGTGCAAACTTGTACAGTCATTTTGGAGATAAGTATGGCGGTTCCTCAGGAAAATGGGAATTAGTTTACCATAGGAACTGGCAACCCCCCTCTTAGGCATGTACCCAAATGATCCACATCCATGCAACAAAGACATGTGCTCAACTATGTTCATAGCAGGATTATTTGTAATAACAAGAACCTGGAAGCATTCCAGTAAGGATGAGACCATGTGGAAATACTTAGAATAGTATAAATGGGTTAATAATTAAGACAGAGGTAGCCAATAAGAAACTAGTAACTGGCCAACAGAATTATATCAAAAAAGAAAGAAAGAAAGAAAGAAAGAAAGAAAGAAAGAACCTGGAAGCAACCTAGAAATCTAGATGCCCCTCAACTGAAGAATGGATAAAGAAGATGTGGCATATCTACACAATGGAATACTACTCTGCAGAAAAAAATAATGGAATCTTGAAATTCACAGGCAAGTGAAGAAACCATCCTGAATAGGTAACCCAGTCACAAAAGAGGAACATGGTATATACTTGATCATATATGGATTTTAGACCTAGAGCAAAGGATCACCAGCCTATAATTCATACCACCAGAGGACCTAGGATACAAGGTGTACTCTTAGAGATTCATATAAAGTCCCTCACAGAAGCAGGAAGGGACAAGTCCCCCAGAGCACATAGGAAGTGGGGGGCAGTGAAGGGAGAGAGAATTAGGAGAAAGTGTAGGGGAGGAGAGGAAAGCACGTGTGATTAGGAAGATTGAGTCCAGGTAGTAATAGAAGACAGAAGACAGAAGAGAGACAGAGAGAGAGAGAGAGAGAGAGAGAGAGAGAGAGAGAGAGAGAGAACATAAAACAGGGAGCCATTATTGATTTGAAGAGAAAATGTAAACTAAATAAAGGTCTAGAAACCTACAAGACTGACTCCAACTAACAATTTGAGCAACAATGAAAAGGCTACCATAAATGCCCTTCCCAGATAGTGAGATCAACAACTAACTTATCCACCATCATGAAGGCCTCCTTTAGTACCTGTTCGGAACAGAAGCAAATACCCATAACTAAACACTGAGCTGAACTAGAATCCAGATGCAGAGGGAGAATACAAGACCAGATTGCAGAAACACATAGAGACAGCTGACCTGAACAAGGAGGAGCTAACGGGCCCCCAGACTGATAGCTGGGAATCCAGCATGGGAGTGACTCAGGTCCCCCTGAATATGGGTCTCATCTGGAAGAACTGAGCAGTCTAAGGGACCTTGGACAGTGGAACCAGGATGTAATCCTGGTACACAAAAGGACCTTGCAGATACATCCCCTATGGAAGGATACTGCCTTAACCTAGAGACAGGAGAGAAGTCCTAGTCTCTACTTCAAATGACTTGACAGATCTATATGACCCCACCTGGATGGCATTGCCCTTCATGTGGAATTGGGGTAGGAGGATGGGAGGAGAGGGTGGTCAGGGTGCATGAGAGGGGGCAGAGATGGTAAGTGTAAGGGAGGGAGAGGGAACTGGGATAGACATGTAAAATACAAAATAAATTAATTATTTAAAAAAATATCCATCCCATTAGTATTTGGTAAATTCATAGAAAAATCTCTATTATCTCATTTATTGTACCAAGGAAAACTGTAACTATAAGTATAAATTCTTCAACTCCATCAGACATATGAGCAAGATATAATATTAAATGAATAAGCAGGAAATGTAGATCCAGCAAATTTCAAAACTATAGAAATGACAAAGACATCTGTCTGCCTGGACACTGATAATATCATCAGTCAAGGCAAGGGCAGCCCCTTCCCAAATGGCCAGTCTTGCCACTTGGAAAGCCAACTCCATTTTCAGGCTCTTGGATGCCCATCATCCTCTCCAAGTAAATTGGTGCTGCCAGGAGCAGACCTGTTTCACTATCAAGAAAAACCCTATGCTAGCAGAGCTAAAGGCCATCTTGTATAGGTTTCTATAAGTTTGAATACCATCTATTGATTTAAAATATGTATCTATTTGACCTAGAAAAAATACCTAACATGACTATAAATTGTATTGTTACAATTGAACTGTATTTCTTTATTATCCTAAATATCTTTCAAAGACTAGAACTTTACGTTAAATTTTCAAATGAGCTGCATACAAGAATAGAAAAATATATACAGCATGACAGAAATAACCTTAAATTTCTATCAACATAAAAGTATCTTAGGCAAGTGTAGAAACATATACAAAGAATAACAAAAATAAATATATATCAACATTTGTAAATTCATAACAATGTAAACTGAGACTAGTGGTTGCATTGTTATTTAAAAGTAGACTTAATAATCTATCCTTTTATCCAATCATTCCTATATCTCCCATTTTCATTTTCAGAATAATATCCTAGAATCTAATATCATTTGCTGAGTTTCCTGTCTTACCATACCAATAACAACATGTAACCAACCTCCTTAAATTATTATTAATACACACAATATGAACTAAAACCACCCACACTACCTCTTGGGTATGTGGGTGCCATATTGTTAAAATTACTTCCTGCTGCCTGGGGGCAATGGCCCATTTAGAAAATCTTGAATAAAACTGAGATAAATATCAAGTCCTGGAAGAGCTAGCTGTTGTCTAGTCTCAGTAGGATGGGAAAGTTCAAGGCTTATTTCAAATTCTTGCTGAAGTTGTCCATGATGCTAGACTATCTGTGCTGACATGATTTGAAATAGTCCTGAGTGATTTGGATGATAAAAAAAAAAACTTTGACAAAATTCAACTCCCTTTCATGATAAAGGTCTTGGAGAGATCGGGGATAGCAAGAACATACCTAAACATGCTAAAAACAATATAAAGTAAACCAATAGCCAACATCAAACTGAATGGAGAGAAGCTTAAAGTAATTCCTCTAAAATGAGGAACAAGACAAGGCTGCCTGCTCTCTCTATAACTCTTCAATATTGTACTTGAAGTTCTAGCTAAAGCAATAAGACAACAAAAGGAGACCGAGGAGATACAAATTGGAAAGAAAGAAGTCAAACTGTCACTATTTGCAGATGATATGATAGGACATAAGCAACCCAAAAAAACTCTACCAGGGAAATCCTACAGCTTATAAACACCTTCAACAAAAGCAGGTTACAAGATAAACTAAAAAAAAAAAAAAAATTACTAGCCCAACTATATACCGATGACAAAGGGGCTGAGAAAGAAGTCAGAGAAACATCATACTTTACAACAGCCACAAACAACATAAAGTATCTTGGGGCAATGCTTACCAAAAAGTGAAAGACCTATATAGCAAGAACTTTGTGTCTTTAGAGAAAGAAATTAAAGGAGATAACAGAAAATGAAAAGATCTCCCATGCTCTTGGATAGGTAGGATAAACCTAGCAAAAATGGCAATGTTGCCAAAAGCAACCTATAGATTCAATGCAATCCCCATCAAAATACCAGCACAATTCTTCACTGTCCTTGAAAGGATAATAATCAACTTTATATGGAAAAACAAAAGACCCAGGATAGCCAAAACCACCCTATACAATAAAAGAACTTCAGGAGGCATCAACATCCCCAACTTTAAGCTCTACTATAGAGCTATAGTCCTGAAAACAGCTTGGTATTTGCACAAAAATAGACAGGTAGACCAATGGAATGGAATTGGAAATCCTGATATGGACCCACACACCTAAGAACACCTGATTTTTGACAAAACAGCTAAACGTATACAATGGAAGGAGGAAAGCATGTTCAACAAATGGTGCTGGCACAACTGGATGGTAGTGTGTAGAAGACAGTACTCAAGTTATATAGAAATACAAAAAAAAGTTATATGTAAATACAAAAAAAAAGATAGCCAAAATAACACTGCACAATTAAGAAACGTTAGGAGGCATTACCATTCCTGACTTCAAGCTCTACTATAAAGCTATAGTAATGAAAACAGCTTGGTATTGGCAAAAAACAGGCAGATAAACCAATGGAATCTAATTGAAAACAATGATTTTAATCCACCTACCTATGAACACCTGATTTGTGACAAAAAACTAAATTTATACAATGAAAAAACGAAAGCATCTTCAACAAATGGTGCTAGCATAACTGGATACTGACATGTACAAGATTTCAGATAGATCCTTATTTGTCAACATGCACAAAATTTAAGTCCAAAATGGATCAACGACTTCAGCATAAATCCAGCCACACAGAGTCTCTTAGAAGAGAAAACTTCATAAACATAACTCCAGTAGCACAGACACTGAGATTAACAATAAATGGGAAGTGCTGAATCTGAGAAGCTTCTGTAAGGCAGAGGACACAGTTAACAAGAAAAAACGTCAGCTCATAGACTGGGAAAAGATCTTTACCAACCCCATATCTGACAGAGAGCTGATTTCCAAAATATAAAAGGACTCAAGAAGCTAGTCACCAAAACACCAGCTAATCCAACTAAAATGTGAGGTACAGAACTCAATATAGAATTCTCAATAGAGGAATCTAAAATGACTGAAAGACATTGCTCAACATCCTTAGCCTTCAGAGAAACGCAAATCAAAACAACTCGGGGTTACCACCTTATGCCCATCAGAATGACTAAAATCAAAAACACCAATGACAGTTTATGCTGGAGAGGATGTGGAGAAAAGGTAACACTCCTCCATTGATGGTGGAAGTGAAATTTTTGCAGCCATTTCGAAAATCAGTATAGAAGTTTCTAAGGAAAATGGGAATCAGTCTACCTCAAGATCCAGCCATTCTACTCCTGGGCATATTCCCAAATGATGCACATTCATACAACAAGGACATCTGCTCAACAATGTTCTTAGTAGTGTTGTTTGTAATAGCCAGAACCTGGAAGCAACCTAGATGCCCCTCAACTGAAGAATTGATGGAGAAAATGTAGTACATTTACCCAATGGAGTATTACTCAGCAGATAAACAACACAATTAAACCAATGAAATCTTGAAATTCAAAGGCAAATGGATGGAACTGGAAGAAACCAGCCTGAGTGAAGTAACCCAGCCACAGAAAGTCAAGAATGGTAAGTACTCACTCATATATTGATATTAAACACCAGTCTACCATCCATACCTCCAGAGAATCTAGGAAGCAAGGAGGACCCTAAGAGATATGAAATTTATATGTTAAGAAAACTTTTTCAAAATCAAGCAAATTACAAAGTTAGTGGGAATAGAATAGTTCCCTGCTTTTGGTGTTTCTCCTGTCCCATACCAGGTGGCTTTACCGACATGATACAGAGACTTTGGACTTTCCCCTAACAAGTTTGTTTGAGTTTAGAGAAGAAAAGTGCTTTGATCCAACTCAAAAGCCAGCTTTAGTTTTAAATTTCATTGGGACTACAAAAAGACCATTTGCCTTATATGTCTAGAGAATTGCAGAAACAAATGCCTGAGATTTGTGAGATTTTATACTATTTGATATATACTAGGCTAATAAATTTACTCTTTTTTGGGAGTAGGACATTTTCTTTGGTTGATTCTCCCTTCTTCAAAGGTCTCATTTGTTCATTGGTTTTGGGATTCCTTGGCTGGATGCTTTTTATCTTCTAGAAAGCAAAAATCAAACAAACAAACAAACACCCTAATTTTTGGGAATTTCCCCTTTTGGCAGAGTATATCTGATCAAATGAAAAGCATTTGTTAGTGTTATAAGTTAGTTTGGATTGAACGACCAAGATTTCCGATGAATTATTGCCTGTCCTAATCAAGAGGTCCCTCCTTTATGAATCTATTTGAATCTAATCTTTATTTACTTGATGGTATCCATAGCTTTTCTTCTTTTGTAGAAACAAAAGCAAAACATCTTTCCCAACATAACCCATATATGATTTTCCATTCTGAGGTCAACATATCATTGAAGTACATATGTTGACTCAATTCAGCAATTCTTCCTATAATCCGATGTCTCTCCACAGCTGTCATTTCTTTTTCATTAGCATTAAAAAAATTTAAAGTTAATGAAGTATTGTGTAATTGATCTCTAGTGGGGGTTATTTCCCCTTTCTGCTTATTAAGCATATCTTTTAAAGTGTGATTAGATCTTTCTATAACTGCTTGCCCTATATGATTGCGTGCTATATCTGTAGTATGATTTACATTATAGTATGCAAAAATCTATTTTATTTTACTAGTTCCATATACTAGAACATTGCCAGTCTTAATTTGTAGAAGCATTTCCATGACAGCCATAATTACAGGGTCAGCCTTTTCAAAACTTGGCAAGCAGTTTCCAATTGTAAATGTGAATGGTATGGTGCACATACATTAATTATTCAAGCTCTGTAAAATGAAACATATTCATTTGCCAATTTTTATTTATTTATTTTCTGAGTACCCTTTCAGTTACTTTCTGCAGGTAGTGGAGTTTGGCCATACAAAGAACAAGAATAATATTTCTTTATAATTTCCTGGGCTTGTTGCCAAATTAACAAAAAAAAATAATTTCTTCAAACCTTTACTGTTAACAAGGTGTTACTTATGAAATTATGAGGCTTCTAGCATATTTTCTACCAATAGCTGATCAATTTCATTATTACTTTTGCTAGACAGCCTGGTAGATCTGTATGGGATCTGATATGTGTTATATGCAAGGGATGATTTCTATTTCTAATTACTTGTTTTAGTTGAATAAATAAGATTAATTCTGAATCATCTGGAATAAGTTCAGCAGTTTCAATATACATAACAACTGTGCATATTGAGAGTCTGTGACTATATTAAGCGTCCTGCAAAATCTAATAAAAAAACTAATATAGGCTAGCATATGATTCTAAGTTTTAAACTACATCATAAGTTTGAGACAGTTTACTTGTTTTTGTGACTTATAACCTGCCTTGCATTAGTATATAATGTAAAGTCTACAGAAATTGGTGGTTCCTGTACAATTTGAGGAAGGATCCAATTAGTTCTCTTTATAAAGTGAAATCTCTTGCTTTTGAGATATTTACTGTGACCCCCTCCCATAAAAAGATTACTACAAGCTGTTTGCCAATGTTAATTTTCTGTCTATAATGAAGCAATTTCAATGTTAGTAAAATGTAACACAATTTCTTCTGGGTTTATTACTGCTAATTGACAAAGTCTCAGTTTTCCTTTCAGATTCAATTCAGAAAACTTTTCTACATATGTCTGTAATGTTTTACTCAGATTGTGTGGTAAAAATATCCATTCTAAGATATTATTTTCTCATTGCATAAGGATTTCTGTCTGAGAATGTGTAGAAGGTAAAATAAGCAGGATATAATCTAAGTGATCTACGTGTGCATCCTGTAGTTTCTGTTCTACCAAAGCCAATTCTCTTTCTGCTTCAGTTGATAATTTTTCTTGTACTATTTATATCCTTATCACCTTGTAAGTTTTTAAATAAATCATGGGTTGTCAATCCCATTGTGGACTAGAGCTATTTAATACCTCCCAGAAATTTTTGAAAATCATTAAAGGTTTATAATTGATGTCTCATGATTTGTACTTCCTGTGGTTGAATCTTTTATAAGCCTATTTTATATACTAGGTAATCAATAGTACTTCCTTTCTGTAATTTTTCAGAAGCAATTTGTAATCCCCTTCAAGGAAATTTTTTCTTTAACTCTTCAAAGATGTATTCTGAGGTATCTGCATCTTAATCAGCTAGTAAAATACCATCCATATAATGGTAAACTATGGATTGAGGAAACATGATTAATTATTTCAAATGGATGTTGTACAAATATTGACACAAGATAGGGATGTTTAACATCTCGTGTGAAAGAATCTTCCACTGATACATTTTAATAGGCTGGGAATTACTTTAAGTAGGCATTTTGAGAGCAAATTTTTCTCTATCCTGTTCTTTTAAAGGTATAGTAAAATAGCAGACTTTCAAATCAATCCCTATAATAGATCATCTTTAGATAATAGAGACAGCAAAGGAACTCAGGCTCTAAAGAGACCATTGCCTGAATCACCTTATTTATGAATGACTCTTACGTCTATTAATGTTCTCCACTTTTCAGATTTCTTTTTAATGACTTTAAGGACTAATATAGGAGAATTATAAGGACTTGTTAATTCTTCATTCAATATGTTGAGCATTTAGATGCTCCAGTACCAGAAGGCTATCATATTGTTTACCTAAATTGTTCTAGTATAATATAAACTTGAGCAGAAATTGAAATAAAGACCTTATAAATCTAAGAAACAATAGAGAGTTGATTAGCTGAAATATCTCTCTACATTTTTCTCAGTTCACCAGCCATGGAAATTCCCTCTTCTCTCTTCCTGTCCTGTTCTATTAGACTTCCTCAATCCTCCAATAACTCTGTGGCTAATCTCAGTCAGTCAATAACTGACTATGCCCTTTGACTCAAAGGGGCTTTATTGGAACAGTTGAACGGTCATACAAACAATTCTCTGGTCACAAGTTTTTATAAGATTTATTTAAGAGAAATCATACCATATCATAAAGACTCTTTGTATTAGTACATATAAACTGTACTTACCAGTACCACAAATTCGTATAAGAGTGTCCTCTTAGTCCTCCACTTGCTATCTTCACACTGTGAGGCACACTTGATTTTGTCTCTGACTCTGGGTTAACAAAGAACATTGGAACCTGAATTTCTAGAATCCTCACCAAGGAGAACTTAACCAGATGAGGAAAGAAACGGTCATCTGAAACATCATGAAGAGGAACTCTTAAGGGTTCCAGATATAAAATAATGTAACCACGTTCAGAAAAATAATCATATGTTAATTGAATTTTTATTTAAACTACAGAGTTGAATTGGATGCTACATGAGATCTTTACATCTAAAAGGTAAAAAAGTATAAAGGAATATCTAAAGAAAGTTGTAATTATTTATATATAGGTAGCATTTATCAGATGTAGTCATATTTGCAATTACTAAAATAGAAATTGACCATAGCTGAAAGCTAGAATGATATACAAATAATTTTAATTGACTAATATACACTTTATTTTCTTCCTGACATTGAACTGAAAGTATGTTGGGCACCACATTTCCCATAAAAAAAATAAAAGAAAGATATCAGAAGAAAAGATTTAAACAAATAGTTGAGAAGGAGGGAGAGAGGAAAGAAAAAACTTTGACAAAATGAACAATGGTTTATTATATATTTATATGCATAATATCTCCCAAGTACTTTTGAAAATTCTATCATGCATTTAACAGTATTGCTCCTTTTATCAGGGCCACATGGTCAGTTGGTAGAATGACATGTGTCCCTTCCCTTCCCCACCTGTACTCCATGGAGACAACTCTTACTAACCTGCCTTAAAATAGCAGAATTTTCCATGTCACTGGTCACACCAGATAGAGCTCTTTTATAGACAAGTCATATTTTTACTGGTTATCTTCCCTGAGATACAAGGCGTGACAAGAATCTACCATCACCAATTCACAGCTAATCCCCTATCCCTATGTATAATATGGAATGTACACTCAAATGCCATTAAAATACCAAAATCAAGAGGGATATTGTATTTGCTGCCAGCCTTTACTTATAGGGTTCAACAGTTGACTGCAAATGCTTACAATTTTTCAAATGGTTCTCCCATCTCAAGAGAGATGTTTTAAGCATTTTATTATATTTTTTATTATATTTAAATCAGATAGCATTCTAAGAAGGCATGTAACATATACATATACATTTGGACTTAGTAAATTTCAATTTAAAAAATGTATAGGTGGACAGTGTTAATAAAAAAGATCTACTGTGTACTAGTTCAGATCATCACTATCAGATACAGTCTCAAAAGGTTAATAAAAATACTTCCTTTATGCTTTATTATAAATGCCATCATTTAACTGGCATAGAAGTGAATGTATTTGCTCATTTAGCAAGTACAAGCCATATGCCTAGTACTTTTTTTATACAAAATATCTGGAAAGACAAGAATAATTAAAAAAGAAAAATGGAAGCTGTAAACACTTTTTATTATTTCAAAATTTAGAAACGACTTAATATTTCAAACAATCTTAAAATTTCACCAAATTATTTATGACTCATTTATTTCTCTTCCTATGAGATAATACTACCCTCTGAATTTAATTTAGTTTAGCTTAATTTTAGACTACCTTGTAGTTTTGGAGTTATAATATATAAGACACAGGTAAGTGCTTTGTTCAAAATTATACATTAGTGATGATACCTCAAATTCTCAAAAAAAAAACTAGTCTTACTTTAAGATTTATCATTTTTTAGTTATGTATATGTGAGTGGTTTTGTGAATATGAATGAAAGTTCCCACAGATGACAGAGGCATCAGACTCCATGGAGTTGGAGTGATAGGTGGTTGATATTAGACCAATGTGGTTGCTAAGAACTGAACTCAGAGTCCTTGAAAGAGCAAAAGAGCTCTTACCTACTGAGTGATCTCTTCAGTCATTCTTTTTGAAATTAAACATTTTTCTCTTGCTTCTCGGGAACAGAAAAGAAAAACAAAAGTAAATTCTGACTGGTAATAGAAGGGTTTTAATAACAAACATAAACTAAAATTTTGACCAATTGCAATAGGGTGAGTTCTTTGTAGTTTTTGTTTTAGGATGGATTCAGAAAAAAAGTGTCTTATCTCCTTATTTTGTAGCACTCATTACATATAAATGAATTCTAGAGACTGTTAGTAACATTTTTCTATCCATATACAAATTTAAAGCAACTGTTACACAGAAAATTAAAATTAATGATGTTGAAACCAACAGTGAAATAATTCGAACAAACACACAAAAACTATTACAGCTTAATAAAATATAGGATAAAAATTAAAACAGAAACCAAATGTGGTAGATTGTTCTTCCAACAGGTTGTCTCACCGCAAAATGCACCAAATGATATAAATTTTAAACTATATTTTAATACAACTTTACTAAAAGATGGAGTCTATGAACCTGAAGAGAACCTTACCAAAGCTTCAAACAGCTGAATTACATGGACATGATAGTCTTGACTCCTGAGGTTATAAAAGACTAAAAGGCTTATCTCCAGGTTCCTCACATAAAATAATGTTCTTTGAATACAATCGCTATACTGTAAAGGAGCCTATACAGAACAGAGAAGATATGTGAGTACACCTAGGCAAACAGAATCAGCTAGATTCACAGCCAACACTATCATAGACTACAAGACATACAAGCAATTGAGTTTTCACATGATCTGAGCCCTCAAAATTTGAATTATCTACTTGAAAACAAAAACATTATAGAACAGAGAAAAAACATTTCAGCTTCTGTGAATTCCTGATCCAAAGAACTATAAGAGATAATGAAATCATCATTCTCAACCCATAAGTTGGGGAGAAGTCAGAGCTAATAAAGCAGAGAAGTAAGATGCCCAGAATTAGATGGCAAGAAAAAAATCTGAATCTGAACGTATTAGAAATAATGATGAAGACAGGTGGACCAAACTCACCTAGAGAATAGATTAAAAAACCAGAAAAGGACAGGAAAAAGCTACACAGAGAGAGGGCTTCAGAGATCTGTAGGAGGCTCCCCTCAAATTTTTACAAGTCATAACAAGCAGATTTGGGACTACTTAAGGCCAAGTAAAGCCCCACCTGAAGAAGCAGATGTTACCAAGGGAGCATAGAGAACCAGAAGAGCATTCTGTTTGTACTGTCTTAGAAGGAATAATATTTTAAAATTGCAACTAGTGGAGCAAGGGTCAACTATTCAATAATTTCAATAATGAACAAAAGTTTCTAGAACAAGAGTTTCTCTGGCTCTACTAAAAACTTCCCAAGGTGGTTGTGAGGGTAATAAGTTTTCTCAAGTTAATATAAATAAAACTCAAAAATATTTACATTGACATAAAACCACCTATCACTTAGCAATGTAAAATTTACCATGATTATTATCCAATAAAAAAATTAACAGGCATAAAAAGATGCAGGAAAATACAGCCATAATTAGACAACAAAATAGCACCTTGAAATTAGTGAGAGAAAAACAAAACTGTCAAATGCTAATTCTATTCCTGCCTTCACCCCAAAACCTGTCATAAACAACAACAAAAAAATATTTTTATATAAAAGCCCAAACAAATCAGAATTAGCAGAACCACAGCTTGAAAATATGATTTCAAAAAGCTTCTGAAACAGAAAGAACATTATAGGAGGAGTCTGCATCAACAAGATGGTTTGAAGCACTGGAAATAGTAACTGCTAAAATAAACATTAAATACCTTTACTTCCATTTTAATGATCTTACTAAAATATCTCATTAAAGAAAAACAATAACAATGCAATGGTTTTGTAATACACAAAATTAAAGTGTACAATATATGTGGCACAAAATTTGTTTTTTTTACCATTACATTTTTTTAATTTAATTTTATATAACAAAGTCCAATTAAATGAAAACAAATATTTATACACAATATTTGGGAATTTGGGCGTCGTTCTTTCCAAACTACTTCCTGCTGGTAAGGGGCGCTGTCTTGGGGGGATTCGAAGAAGATTCAGATATCCTGGCTGGAGTCTGTAGGGCTGTTTTGTCCAGCTCTTTTGAATGTAGGATAAGCTTGTACTCTGTTTCAGGCGGTCTGGCGTGATCAAACCCATATATCACTCCTTGCTCTCTTTCAAATTCTTGGCCACTTTTGTCATTAACCACTGTTACATGAATATATGTACATTTATCTAGTGAGATAGTCCTTCTGTGGCACTGACCACGCCCATTGGGGGGTGGAGCCATGGGCGGAAGTGACCTGTGGAAGGAGGTCGGAGGGGGCCAGGAAAGGCGCTCTCTTTCTGGCTTGACTTGGACAGGAGAGGATCGGGTTTCCTGGTGTTCATCTGTCTAGGTTTTTGTTAAGAACTATTTTACAGGAACCGGGATCACACGAGCCTCGGCGGCTAGTATTTTTTACCATATTCTATGTATGTTTACTTTTCTTGTATTCAAGACATTTTGTATATTGATACAATTTGGGATATTTATCTTGCTGCCCTTTATAGTTCTACCTCTTGTCTTGACACTTATACTCTACCTCTATTTTAGGGATTTACATGTATGTATATGTAAATAGTTATATTGTTTAAGTATTTGTTCCTGCTTTACTCAGGAAAGTTTTAATCAGTCTTTTTAGCTAAGTTCCCGAGTATTACAGATTATCTTCACTCACATTTCCTGTAGCTATGAGATTAGTCAGATATAGATGCTTAATCTTCAATCACTTCATAGACAAGCAGAACATGGCATTTAAATGTTTTAATATTAGTACTCCATTGACATGAGACACTGTTGCTCCTGACAGCACCGTACACTTTCCCGAAAATATGTTGCACACTGTTGTTGCTCCTGCTAGAGTTCAATCTCGTCTCAGCTAATGGCCTGTTGGGCATAGAATTGCCCCCACCTTGACCACTGATTTGGACATGCAGTCCTATGTGCTTACAGGAGACAAATATAGAAGACTGCTTGACCTTGCCAAGTCAGGGTAAGACAGCCATTCTATTTCCCTGCTGTTGTTATGGTCTGTCAAGTTCTCTTGGCCTTAGCCAAATCTAGTTGTACCAACGTCGCTGTGAGACCTAGGGTGACTGTTCAGGTGGCTTGCTGTTTCTGTCCTTGCTGCACCTTTTGGAAGTTGTCCATCCGCATTTCCTGTCTACTCTAGTATTGTTAATTTCCTTCTCAGGTCTTGATGAGGTTGAAGATTAAACTATCACAACTATTATTCTCTCTTCCTAGTTAGATATATTAGGTAATAGACTTACATTTTCCAGCTTAAGACAACTCTATTGTAAACTCCATTATGCCCTCACCCTAGGACTAGATATGTAGGTCATTTTGTTCTCGATTTTCCTTTTCTTGGGGCACACTTGTTATTCACTGTTTTGTATATAGTTTTGTACTAAGCCTAAATCTTTTCTTTAGACTAAAAGGGGAATTGTAGTGAGATAGTCCTTCTGTGGCACTGACCACGCCCATTGGGGGGTGGAGCCATGGGCGGAAGTGACCTGTGGAAGGAGGTTGGAGGGGGCCAGGAAAGGCGTTCTCTTTCTGGCGTGACTCGGACAGGAGAGGATCGGGTTGAATTTCCAGGTATTCATCTGTCTAGGTTGTAAGTTATTTCTCCCTGAATAAACATCAATTTGGCCTATTTGTTTATCCTGATCCTTATTTACCGCAATACATTTATATGTATATACATATATATATTTCTAAATATAACCGCCTCAGTCAGTATACTGTTACTTGTATGTATATTTTCAGGGCTGCCCATTTGATATGGGAAAACAAATTGGTGAATTTTGCCCTGAAGATTATTTCATCTACTCTCAGCATTTCCTTAGTTGTTTGTAGTTCTCTGTGTAGGATCCCCAATATACTTTGGCAGGATTATGGGCATCATGTTTGTTTAGCTCATGTTTGGTCAATCATCTGTAGATATAACTTATGAAATTATTGGGAGACACAATCTCCCACCAAACTCCATATTCTGGAACCTCTTCCCCAATGATCCCTGATTCTTAGGTTGTGAAAGTATTTTGTAGATTTATCAATTGGGATTGAGTTCCACAACTCTTCATTTTGGTTAATTGTAGTGTACTCTGCCTGCAGCAAAGGGAAGCTTACTTGATGAGGGATGAGGACTGTATTTATCAGTGGATATAAAGACAAATGTCCAGATTATAGTTATAGATTATACTGGTTTGGTAAAGTTCTGGTTATAAGTTCTTGTTTTAGTCAGTGTTCCATTTCTCTGAAGAGACACTATGGCCAAGGAAGCTCTTATAAAGAAAGCATTTAAGTGGGGCTGGCTTACAGCTTCAGAAGTTTAGTTCAATATTATCATGATGAGGGAGAATAGCAGCATGCAGATATATGTGGTTCTAGGGGAAAATTCTAACAGTTCTACATCCAGATCCACAGACGGCAGGAAGAGAGAGACACAGTGCCTGGCTTGAGCATTTGAAACCTCAAAGCCCATCTTCACTGATGCACTTCCTCCAACACCTGCTAATCCTTTAAAATAGTGCCACTCCCTGGTTACCAAGCATTCAAATCTATGAACCTATGGGGACCATTCTATTTCTAACCACCATATTCCACTCTATGGCCCCGATAGGCTTATAGCCATATTGTAATACAAGGATGCACTCAGTACAACTTCAAAAGTCCATAGTCTAATGACACTCTCAACACTATCATAAGTCCAAATTCAAAGTCCTTTCTGAGAATCAAGGCAATCTCTTAACTGTAAACACTGTAAATCAAAACCAAAAGTCAGATCATGTGCTTTCAACATACCATGAATCATAATATGCATGACCATTCTTAAAGGGAGGACAGAGAGCATAATGAGAAATACTGGACCAAAATACAAATGTGTAATAGCAGGGCAAACTCCACACTTTACATTTCTATATTTGTTGTCAGAGCTCTCTTTGGATTTCCAACTCCTTTTAATTTTGTTTTGTGAAACATAATTCTCTCTCTTGGGCTGGTTACATATCCAGTCTGCAGCTTTTTTTTCCCAGATGTCCCATTAATCTGGTATCTCCAACATCTTCGGAGCTTCTGCTTCATAGCGTAATTCAATGACCTATCTGAGTATCCCTGTGGGGATACCCCTTCCATAGTCCTTATTAACATTTGATTACAAGTAAAGAGACTTTATGGAGACATCCAAAAGTTTTAAAACATTCAATTTGAATTCATACCTTTGAAAATAATGTCAAAATATTGAAGGAAGTTTAATAATTTGGAACAGCAAACAAACTCACCAAGAAGGCTTAAAGATCCTGGATGATTCTGTCTCATTTCAACCTCATATGCTACCTACCCTCTGTAGAGTGATCAATAACAGGACTTTCAAGTGTTAGAAACATGTTAAGATTGTTCTTTTAAAAAGTATATATCCGCTTATGAGTGAATACATAACATGTTTGTCTTTCTGTGTCTGTGTTATATTACTCACGATGTATTTTGGTTTGTTTGTTTTTTTTTTTTTCTACTTCCATCCAATTGCCTGCAAATTTCAAGATGTCATAGTTTTTACCACTGAGTAATATTCCATTATGTAAACGTACCACATTTTCTTCTTCCATTCTTTGGTTGATGGGCATCTGGGTTGCATCTAGGTTCTTTCTATTACAAAAATACTGCTATGAACATAGTTGAACACATATCCTTGTTGTATGATTGTGCATCCTTGGATATATGCCCATGAGTGCTATTGCTGGGTATTGGGAGTAGATTTATTCCCTATTTTCTGAGAAACCACCATACTGATTTCCAAAGTAGCTGAACAAGTTTGCACTTCCACCCACAGTGAAGGGTGTGTCCCTTACTTATTCAATGATTTTGTATTAGTTAGCCATTCTGACAGGTGTAAGATGGTATTTTAGAGTCATTTTGATTTGCATTTCCCTGATGACTAAGGATTTTGAACACTTCCTTAAATGTCTTTCAGCCATTTGAGTTTCTTTCATTGAGAATCTCTGTTTAGATGTTTACCCCATTTCTAAATAGGATTATTTGATAATTTGGTGTCTAGTTTCTTGTTTTCTTTGTATAATTTGGAGTTCAACTCTCTGTCAGATGAACAACAAACATGGTATGTATTCACTCAAATTGTTTTCCAAATCTTCCATGCAATCTGAAACACTCACTAGAAGTGTATGGCCCTTCTAGTTGTTCCACATCATTGCCAACATTAGATACAACCAAACCTTTTAATGCTGTATATTCTAAAGTGCAGTAGTGTAAAGCTGTGCTTTTAATTGGCATTTCCCAACTCTCTAATGCTCCTCACAGCTTTCTCATAGGCTTATTTGCCACATACTTATCTTGTTTGGTAAATTTCAAATGTGTGTCTTCAATCAGACTTATATTTATGCATTATTAAAAATTTACTCTTTCACACATACTGTTCTAAAGTGTAGTACAGACTTACATAGAATATATGAAACTCTGTAAGAAGAAAAAAAAAGGATAGGCAAATTTTAAAAACAAATTATGGCACCACAGTGAAAATTGAAGGAATAACATTACCAGTAAGGTAGTCATCATGTAAATACCCAAAATTTTAAAATGTCTTTGGCAGTTAAGAACACGTGCCATTCTTGCAGAGAACTGGGGTTTAGTTCTTGATACCCACATGGTACTGCAGGCATACAGTATACATACATATGGGGAAAATACTCTTACACACACACACACACATACAAATTATTTTTTGTTGTTTAAAAATAATCTTGAAACATTTTTAGAACTTGAAAGGCCTGTTACTGAATTACTGTACAGATGGTAAGTGGCATGATATGAGGTTGAACTGATACAGAATCACCAAGGACATTGAAACCTTCTTAGTGAGTTTGCTAGCTGTTCAAAATTATAGAGCTTCCTCCAATATTTTGTCATTAGTTTCAAAAGTATGAATTCAAATAGAATGTGCTAAAACTCTTAGATATCTTTATAATTTCCCTTACCAGTAATCACATATTAATAAGCAAATAATGACAGAAACATAGGCAAGGTATTGGTTGTGTCTCTTTCCTCATTCTAGATAGTCTTGTGTCTGTCTTGCTGCATTGCAATTAAAGTGATAAATTATTCTACAACTACTTTGAATATACTAAATGGAAAGGAAGCCAATCCTACTCTCCATTTAGTTATTAACAAAACTTGTTTCACCTATTGTTGTAAATGAGGACTTACTTTTATATCCACCTGTAACATTTACTTTTCCATTAAAACAGTATTTCCCAACTACTTTTTGTAAGTCAGTACATTGCTTCCTAACTTAATTATCTTTACTATAGAGCCATTAGTATATCTATAGTGTAATGCCATTCCAAAATATATCAGGATACTGAAAAATAATCAATTTATATATGTAATACATATAATATAGTATATAACATAGTATATGGTAAATATATTATAATACGTAATAAATATCAATGTAATCACATCTAGTTTTTCAGTAATGAAAATTTTTAAAGTGAAGCCATCTCAATGCTACTTTTTCCATTCTGGATTTGACCGTGTGTGTGTGTGTGTTTGTGTGTGTGTGTGTGTGTGTGTGTGTGTGTGTGTGTGTTTGTGTGTGTTACAAGTGGATAACACCAGAGCCTTTTTCAATCTACCAATTGCTCTCCTGGTGAACTACATCCCAACTCTTGAAACCGAGTTTTTTGTAAAGCATGTTCCCACACCCAACACTTTTCCTGTAAATGTATTTACCTAAAAACAAGACATAGAACTATATTGCAAAATTCATTTATATAAACTGAGCCATTGTGTTTATAGTAGCCAGGAAAATGTGTTGCTTAGGCCTCTTGCATTAATGGTTATAATGACCTAGTTGACATAGTTGGTGCCCTATACCATACTTGCTACGAGCTGATGCTATACAGTGACTGAGAAGGGGTGGTACTAATGAACTCCATTCTGCATGACACGAACTTCTGGACTTTGTTTATTGACTTCTGGCAGGAGTTATATCTGCATTGTGGTCTGGATGCCTACATATACCTTTTCCTTCAGAGACACCTTACCCTCTCCATACATGTATTATACTCCTAACTTGATCCTAATGTCTTAATTTTACAGTACACAAACTTCAGTTATATTCTTTTCCAGTTTACTTTCTACTTAGCTTTTACATTCTGTGAAATTTTTGATATGGATACATTTATGTCTAGTTCATTAATTTTAATCATTATAAAACTTCTGTTACATGAGTATCCTAGAATTGATTTATCCTTTTTCCTTTTAATTGACATTTATGTTATTTCCTATTTTTTCAACATTACAATTGATGTTTCAATGAACATTTTATATATAGGTCACAGTCTATGCATTCCTTTACCAACTTTTGTCAATTATATTATGTTTTATATCTCCAGACATCCTTCAGAAATGTCAGTGGTTCCACTCACTTACAAACCTGGAAATCACTAATTGATTTCATTTTTATAGTATTTATGGCATTTAATTATAGCAGCTCTTATCAATTATATCAAGTTTTACATCTCCAGACAGCCTCCAGGAATGTCCATTGTTCCCTTTACTTACAACTCTTAAGATCACAGATTGTTTTCATTTGATTAGTTACATTACCTCTGCCATCTAGTAAGTCTTAAAACATTCTGTCTGGATACAGGGTTCCTAACATAGTCTGCATTCTATCTCTGTGTTAATAGCTCATTGATCATATTAGTAAAATATTATAATATTTCTTGATATCTGAACTTCTAGATATGAGCTTAATGTTATATTTTGATCTTCTTCTATGTCAACTTTAGAATCAACTTGTAAAGGTCTATGGGAATTTCCCTTAGGATTTTGAATGGAAATAATATAAATTAGTGGATTGAATCAGAAACCGAAGCTCTTAGTGATTTGATAATTGAAAGTCACAATTATATAACTCTTTACTTTGCTCTTTTCATAAAGAGTCATACATTTTCCCATACTATATGTTTTAATTTAATATTACTTTAATTTTTATTCTCCTGTAAATGTATTGTAAAATATGGGTGTTTTGTAGGCATACATGTGGAAGGAGTGGCATGTACTAATATGTGCATATGGAGGCAAGACAGCATGTCAGGTTTCCTGGCCTATCCTTGAGAACTCACTTACTGAACCTGGAGGTGGGCTGACAGCTAGGAAGCCCAGGGCATCCTCTTAGTTCCCACCTCTCATCCCCATGAGTTTAGTTGAATGCTGTGGTCTTGAATTTAAGTCCTTGTACTTGGACATCAAATGCTATTACGAATTAAGACATCTTTGTATCCCTACCAATGCTATATTTGGATTACATTCATTAATTGTGGCTGACATAAATTTTTTTATAAATTTGAACTTAATTCTGCTATTGCATCTGTAGCTTTCTGTGGATTTTACATATAGGAGGCAGGGAAGGAAGAAGGGAGGGAAGGAAGGAGGAAGGGAGGGAGAGAGAACTGGTATCAATATGTAAAATAAGAAAAAATATTATATGTATATAAATAAAAATATAAAAGGTAATGAGAGTGTTATTTTTCCTCTTCAGTTTTTATACCTTCTTGTTTTTTTTATTTCCTTTGTATGTTATCTTATACAAGAAAGAGCCTCCATATAAAAATATAACAATTAACATAAATGTATTCAAATTTTCTAGACTTGAATAAAAATATATCTGACATATATTAAGAAACATTTTTGTTCTCGGTTGATTTACCCTTTTACCTGTTGAAAGAATTACTTTTGTGAGTTTGCTAAGAGTGTGGGTGCATTGTTTGATCGGTTGTATGACTCCTGATACATTTTTATTTTTCCATCTATTAAAGTTCTAGATCTTTGTTGCTATGATAAAACAGCGCAATGAGAGCAACAAAGGGAAGAAAAGACATTATTGCATTTCAAGATTTATTGTTGAGGGTAAATCAATTCAGAAACCCAGTTAGTCACATCCTATCCACAGTCAGAGCAGAGAAAATTCAATGCACTCATGTTACCTGCTTTCTTCCTATTTATCTTCTTTCATTAAGGTATGATGCCATCCACAATGGACTGAGTCAATTGACAACAAAGACATTCTCCCACAGCTATGTCTTCAAACAACCTGATCTACATTCCTTTAGACCTGTTACAAACCAGGCAATTCTAAGTTGTGGAAAGTTGATATTTAACATTAACCAGCACAATTCACCCCTTGTCAACTTAACATACAAACACATCTTCTATACCATGACTTTTCATACGTTGCCCTCAAAATCTGATGTTAATTTCATAATGTAATGTGAAATGTAATAAGTTTTTGGAAGTCTCAACGTCTTTAAAAGTTCCAATACTTTGCAAATCCTATGTCCCTTAACTATGGGAGCTAATAAAGTAATAAACAAACGTTTTTTTTCCAAAGTGCAAAATTGGGCATAAAAACAAACAGATCAGAGAAAGCCACAAACCCAGCAATAGAAATCAAAATCTTAATTGTCTTCTCTTCTAGGGTAGTAAGGCTTGGGCCTTTAAAAAAGAGAAGGGGAGGAGAGGAAAACATGTGTGACTAGGAAGATTGAGTCAGGATAGGAATAGAAGACAGGAGATAGAGAGAGAGAGAACATAAAAGATGGAGCCAATATTGGCTTGAAGAGAAAACTGAACCTAAAGAAAGGTCTAGAGACCTACAATACTGCAGCCAACTAACAATTTGAGCTTCCGTGGAAAGGCTACCATAAATGCCCTTCCCGGATAGTGAGATCAACACCTAACTTATCCATGGAGCCCTCATCTAATACCTGTTGGAAACAGAAGCAAACACCCACACCTAAACACTGTGTCGAACTAGAATCCAGATGCAGATGGACAGGACAAGACCAGGTCACAGAAACACATAGACACAGTTGACCTGAACAAGAAGGAGCTAACGAGCCCCCAGACTGATAACTGGGAATCTAGCATGGGAATGACTCAGACCCCCCCCCCCCTCACCGAATATGGGTCTCAGCCAGAAGGAATGAGCAGTCTAAGGGACCTCAGATAGTGGAACCAGGATATATCCCTGATGCACAAAAGGACCTGGCGAACACATCGCCCATGGAGGGATACCGCCTTAACCTAGAGACAGGAGAAAAGTCCTAGTCCCTACTTCAAATGACCTGTCAGATCTACATGACCCTACCTTGATGGCATTGCCCTACATGTGGAATTGGGGTGGGGGGATGGGATTGGAGGGTGGTCAGGGTGCATGTGAGGGGGCAGAGAGGGCAAAAGAGAGAGGAAGGGAAGGAGGGAGGGAAGGAAGGAGAGGGAACTGGGATCGATATGTAAAATAAAAATTAAATTAAAAAATGGACATACTACAGGTAAAAGGCCAAAAGGTTCTCAAAATAATATCTATTCAGAATTATAGAAACATTATAGCAGCATCTTGACCAATGGACAGTACATGCCTGGAGAACCCCTACCCTACCCCACAGTACCCCTCAGACACTCTCCAAATGCCTTCAATCTTGTATTCTTTATACCTTCAAAAACTATTTCTAGGTTTTGTATGGCTAACATTGAAAACTAATCAGCATGAGTAATAAAAAAAATTTTAAGATACTTTGGCTATAAACCCAGGTAGTTCATAGAGTTTTTTTTTTTTTTTTTCATAAATATTCCTGGATCCAGATTGAAAAATAAAAAATAAATATCTTGCAAATAAACAATAACACAAAAGTGTATTTTGACTATTCTTTAACTTCTAAGAATTTAACATATTAAAACTAGCATTTTACATCTGTCTGTTTTACTGAGGAGTACTCAGACTTATATGGGATACCTCCATTGTATCCCTTCTTCCCAAAACTCAGAGAGCATCATGTAGGAAAGGGTGAAAAGATTTTAAGAGGCAGGGGTAGTGACTGACTACAGTGAAATGTTATTTTTCAATATGACATGGCAGTTGTAAACATAAGTTTATATCATCTGTGAAGTTATGCACAAGACCTGCTCAAGGTCAAGCCAGACAAAATGTCAGCATGGATATGGAAGGAGGTCATAAAATCCCATTCCTGGCTGAGGAGCTACTGGCAATTAACATTTGTTGGGGTAGTGAAAGTCCTTATTTCTTTTGAGGTTGTACACACCCCAGTAGATGGCCCTACATCCATTCATATGCTGGCAACAAAAATTAGATTAGCATTTTGTTTTACTCTATTAAATCACATGAAATTGGGGAGAGGAGGAATTAGAGGGGAGGAAATAGGAGGTAGATTTTAAATATATTATTTGCACATGTAAAAATCTCTAACAGGCTCTAAAAGGTTTTTAATTGAATGAGGAATAAATAAATATCTGACTTTTGAATCACCAATGACTAGAGCGATTATACATGGTCTACATACATATGCCCTAGATGTCCGTTTTAATTCAAAATGACAAATGTTGTTAAGCACAATTTCAGACCACTTATGATGATTATCTTCACATTTTAATCAATTCTCATACTTTACTTTCTGTAATTTGTTTTCTGAAGTCATTTCCCTTCTTGTTACCTTAGATTTTCATGTAACTTCTGGGTGTCCTCTAATTGTTGCTGGGGCTCCAAGGATGCTCCTGTGCAATGGATGCAAAGCTTTACATAAGCAAGGTGAACAACTTCTAGAGACCTGCTATGCCTATAGATAAAAACAAAATACTTCCACTTAAACCTTTGTAAGGGTAGATCATGTGCAAATTATTCTTAGCTTATACACACAAAAAAGTCCTAAGAAAACTTTGGGGGTTTATGAGTTTATTTACTACCTTGTCTGTGATGGGAATCTTGTTGACATATACCTATATTCAAAGTCATCAAACTAAATATACTATATATGCATACTTCTTATTTTATCAAGTGTACCAATTATACCCAATAAAGCCTAGGCTTATTCTAAAATGAAGATGTCATTTTATTTATTTTAAATAATAGGAATTTTACAAGTGCTCAGCAGGATATTATAGCCCATCATTCTACAGATTCTGATAGCACAAGAGAATATTTTCTCTCTTAAAGTCCATTAATGTTAAGATGTAAGAAGCACATCTTGAAATGTAAATCATATTTTCTTTTCCAGCACCAAGTATACCCAAAACTTGTACAATGACTCCTATGGGCCAGAACATAATGTATTATCCCCATTAGCCCTACATCAAGAGAACTAGCTTACCCAAGTTCAAGCATCTGGTAGAGCTAGAGTTGGGATTTGAAGCCACATCTGTCTACTTTTAATTTACTAATTTACCCCTATGTTCTCCTGCTTTCCTGTGTCTGAGAATCAAATGTGTACAGAGCGACTTCTGGTATGAATTCCTCTCAACATGTATAACATTGAAAGCTCTACACAGGCAAAGAGTAGAAAAGAATAATCATAAACACTAGTAAGGTATTATTGTTTAAGCTTTATACAGAGCCCAAAGTTTGGATAGAACAGTGAAACTATATATTCCCCCCCCCTTTCCTAGATTTAAGCAGGATTAGGGAAGAGAGACTAAGACTGTTGGAAGCTAACAATGAACTAGAAAGGAACACTCACACAGAAGAGCCTAGAAGCTGAGCAGCTGCTCCCACCAACCAGAGTGTTATTATTCATGAGACTTACCAGTGTCACCTTATTTGTAAATTCCCAGATTCAATTGATCCCTTCTTATACAAGTTATTTTGGATGCAACATGTTGGCCTATATAGTCTCCATTGCATTTTGTTTCCTTTTCCCTTAGTTGTAAAATTTAAATAAGTCCATGCATCATTGCCCGGTAGAAGACATCTTCAAAACTTCCAGTTTATTGTTTTAAATTAGGTACAGCATCCAGTCCCAAACATCAGTTTCATTGTTCCTTATTAAATTTACCAACTTGTTCCTTCCTAGAGAAGACTCCCCTTTAAGCTGTGCAAGGGTAAAAGGTCTGTATTCTCACTACCAAAAATTGGGGACATTCATACCAACTCTATCCTGGGTACTTGTACTTTTGCTGAATATGTGCTACAACAAACAGATAACAACTGTTTTTGTTGTTGTTTTTAAAGACAGGATTTCTCTGTATTGCTTTAGAGCCTGTCCTGGAACTAGTTCTGTAGACCAATCTGGCCTTGAACTCACAGAGATCCACCTGCCTCTGTCTCCCTGTGCTGTGATTAAAGGTGTGTACCATCAATGACCAGCCAGTGGACAACTTTCAAAAGAGGTATACAGACTAAGCTTTCTCTGCTATCCCTTGTTATTAAGTGCTAGAAGATGGCTTGGTAGACTCATAAAATATATTTTAAAAATCACCAGGAAATACAAGATACAGGTGTCACTACACTCAGGAAAAAAAATCTGCAGAAGAGAAAATTAGACACATACAAGAAGACAGAAAATTCGGGAAGAAGAAAACTCAAGTCAGTCAAATGACTTCCCCACTTTCCCAAGAGAAATCATTTCAAAAGCTACAACAAACATTATAGAACTAGTATGAAAATGAGGAATCCTGCACCCAAAGGATTCTTATTTCAGTTTATCAATACTAGCTGAAGTGGTTAAGCTTGAACTGAATGCTGGATTTCCCAGTTGTTATGATCATAAAGAAAAGAATGTAAAAGTCTGGCAGACAGCCCAATACCCAATTTCAATGGCAATAATAGCTTTCATGATATTCCATTCTGCTCATTACTAATAAAATTTTATACAATACACACTTGTAACAGGTTGAGTGTATTACATGAAAAAAAATTAGGTGAAATATTCATCTTGAAATTTATGGTGGTCACATACACAGCTTAACAAGGAGCCCAAACAACTTTATGACAGTGATAAAGACCCTCAAAGAGGTAATGAGAAAACCAAAAAATTTAAGAAAGGAGAAAAAGACAAACCAAAAATTCAAGAAACAACTCAAACAGTGCAAGGCTTGAAAGCTGAAATAAAGACAAAAATAAATAAACAGTATGAGGGAATGCTGGAAATAGAAAAGCTGGGTAAAGGATCAGGAACTACAGATGCAAGCATAACCAACAGAATGAAAGAAATGAGAGAGAATCTTGGGTGCTGAAGATAAACTAGAAGGAATAGAATCATGGACCAATCTTAAATCTTAAATCCAACAAATGCTTAACACAAAATATCCAGGAAATGTGGGAAACCTTAAAAAGACCAAACCTAAGAATAATAGGCAAAGAAGAAGTTGAAGAAGCCCCGTTCAAAGGTACAGAAAACATATTCAACAAAATAATTGAAGAAAACTTTCAGAACCTGAAGGAGGACATGCTTATGAAAGTACAAAAAGATTACTGAACACCAAATAGGAACAAAAAAATCCCCTCAAGACAAAATAATCAAAACACCAAACATACAGAATAAAGAAAGAATATTAAAAGAAGCAAGTAAAAGGCCAAGTAACACATAAAACAAACCTATCAGAATTACACCTGGCTTCTCCATGGAAACTCTGAAAGCCAGAAGGTCCTGGATATTCTACCAAAACTAAGAGACCATGGATGCCAGCCCAGACTACTATACTCAGCAAAGCTTTCAAATACTATAGATGAATGAACCAAAATATTCCATTACAAAACCAGATCTAAACAATACATATCAACTAATCCAGCCCTACAGAAAGTTCTGGAAGGAAAACTCCAACCCAAGGAAGTTAACTACACCACAAAAAATATGGGAAATAGTTAATCCCACTTTACCAACAGCCAAAAGAAAAATGGCGGAAAATCCACACACAATACCACCACCACCACCACCAAATCCAAAAAAAAAAAAAAAAAACCATCAATGGTCATTAATATCCCTCAATAGTAATTGTCTTAACTCATCTAAAACAAACACATGCTAACAGAATGGATACAAAGACAGAATCCATCTTTCTGCTGCATACAAGATACATACCTTAATTTCAAAGACAGTTGTTACCTCAGACTTAAGGGTTGGGAAAAGACTTTCAATCAAATGTTCCCAAGAAACAAGCTGGTGTAGTAATCCTAATACCTAACACATTAGACTTTAAACTAAAAACCAATCAAAAGAGATGAAGAAAGTCATTTCATATTCATTACAGGAGAAATCCATCAAGATGAAGTCTCAATTCTAAGCATCCACACCCCAAATACAAAGGCACCCAGGTTCATAAAAGAAACATTACTAAAATTCAAATCACACATAAAACCTCACACACTTATAGTGGGAGATTTTAACACCCCACTCTCCACATGGAACCTTCTCTAAAATCTACCACATACTCAGCAATATAGTAAACTTCAATAGGTACAAAAAAATAAAATAAACCCCTGTATCTTATCAGACCACAATGCTTTAAAGTTAGAATTATATGCCATCATAGAATCCTCATTTAGTAGCTGATGGAAACAGAAGCAGACATCCACAGCTAAACACTGAGCCAAACTCCTGGAATCCAGTTGCAGAAAGGCAGGGGTAACAAGAAAAGGGGTCAATACCAGGCTACAGAAACCCACAGACACAGAGGACCTAAATAAAGAGGGCTCATGGACCCCTAGACTGATAGCTGGGAAACCAGCATTGGACCAATTCAGAACCCCTGAACATGGGGATTGAAATTTGAAAGCCTGGGCATTCTTAGAGACCTCTGACAATGAAACCAGGATGTATCCCTGGTGCAGGAAAGGACTTTGGGAGCACATGCCCCAGGGAGGGATACCCCCTTAGCTTGCAGGCAAGGAGGGAAGTCCTAGACCAAACTCCAAATGACTTGACAGATTTTGATGATCCCTCCTAGAAGGCATCACCCTTCCTTGTGGAGTGGGTGGGGAATGGGACTGGAGGGAGGATTGTGGGGCATGAGAAGGAGGGAGGGAGGGGGAATTGGGGTGAATATGTAAAATAAGATATATAGGTATAGATAGATGATAGAGATAGAGAGAGAGAGAGAGATAGAGATAGAGATAGAGATGATAGAGATAGAGATAGAGATGATAGAGATAGAGATAGAGATAGATAGAGAGAGATAGAGATAGAGATAGAGATAGAGATAGAGATAGAGATAGAGATAGAGATAGAGATTAGATATATTCAACAACAACACAAATTGCAGAAACCACACAAACTCATGGAAATAGAACAATGTGCAATTGCACCATTCCTGGGTCAAGGAAGAAATACAGAAAGAAATTAAAAAAATCCAATGAGAATGAAGAAACAACATACCCAGACTTATGGGACACTTTGAAAGCAGTGGTAAGAGGAAAGTCCATAGCACTAAGTGTCCATGTAAAGAAACTGAATAATAGTCACACTAGAGAATTAACAGTAGAACTGAAAGCTCTAGAACAAAATGAAGCAAACTCATCTCAGAGGAGTAGATATCACAGTATTTTCAAGGCTATTAGACAATAAAAATTATGGGCAGAAAACACAGAACAAGGCTCTTTATGAGTTTTTGACATCTATTATTGTGAAATATAATTTAAAATAAACTCACCTTTCAATCAGAAATGTTCTTCATAAAGGCAAAGAAAATGGGTTATTCTTGAATAAACTTAAACAAGAATGCAATTTTATCACAAGCCACCCTCCAAGAGACTCCAAGAACAGAAATAAATCTCAAATCATTTAACACTTGTTCTCAAGATAATGCCTAGCCCTCATGTTGGAGGACTTGCAACATCATTTCTCACATCCAGTTCATCTTCAATTGGTGCAGTAGGGAAGTGGCCACCTGCACTAAGAATTGGCTTTATGGTAAGGAAATATAAACTTCCAACAGGTTTATATCAGGTAGTTTGGGAACCTGAAGTAAAGTGTATGCACAAATTAAGCTCTTGCTTTTTACCATGAAAACTGGGATGTAAGAGTGCTATTTTCCCTAATTACATTTCAAAGAATACTTGAGAGAGATACTCCTGGGTTGTAAAGCTGACAAAAGGCTTAAGTTTTTTTTTTCTTTTTTTAATTTACATATATTTCAAAGAAATGGAAAAAGAACTTACCATTACAAATTTTCTGAAGTAATTACTCCAAGGAAAGACTGGTGAGACATGTGTTTCTCCCCTCATTTCAAGAGGGAGAATTTTAAGTTTGCATTTGTTCTCATAAGTTATGAATCCAGTACTTAAGTTTGAACTCCCTAAGGGTTAGCCCAGATAAGCTCTCAATGGGGCAGAGTTTCAAGTTGTCATCAAGCCAAGGTTCTTAGCGCCTGTCTGTAGTCCAAAATTTAGTCTACCTAGGAAATGTGTACAGATGTAACTCTTACACACCAGGATTCTTTGGCCAGCTTGTTTTGAGTGACAGCCTTTCATAGGATGGTAACAGTTGCTACAGAAGAGCCTAAAGCTTTATCTGTATCAAAGATGTTTGTATTTTTGACTACAGTCACAAATCTCATATCAAAATATATGTGTAGTTAATATTCTTGATGCAGTATAATGCTGAACACATTTTTCATTAATGAAGTATATAGTTTTATGCTTAATATAATCAGAATAATAAGCTTGAGATAAGAATTTTTATCAATATGTGTGAATGAGTATAAGGAAGGTATTTTGGAACTGACTGTATTCATATATTTAAATTTACAAGGCACAGTAAGCCCTGAGAAAATAGGGTGAATTGTACATAGGAAGAAATTAAAAACAGCTTGCATTTATGTCTATATTTGACCATAGATTAGCTAGTTCTTTTTAATTTTCAGAACTCATGTATATATGTGTTCCTGAGGGCTAATTCTCTACATTTCAAGAAGAAATAAAAATAATAACTTTACTTGTTTGATAAGTTTGTTTGATAAGTTAATAAAAAGACAAAATAAAACCATAAATATAGAAGAATTTTGAGATAAGTCTTCCCTACTGTTCTACAATGATCCATTAGCTAAACTGTATAGAATTTCACATATGAAACTCATCTCTAATATACCAGAGGGAATTATTAGGCATGTACAATGTCTGTGAGTAATATGCATTATATTTATTAGTGAGAATAAAATGTTGAGTAAGCATTCATGCATAGATGACTTTGGCTGAACCTTGAAAGATACTTTGCCTCCACGTAGAAAGAAAATAGAAGGAGAGGGAGTCCCCATCCTTGAATTTGGGAGATTTTTGGATAAAGGAAAGGAAAGGAAAGAGAGATGATATAATTTTATTATAATATCAAAATATAAAATAGTAACAAGTGTTAAAAGTTTATATTTCACTACATTCTTTTGATATGACTTTAAAGCAATAGATTTTGTCCCACATAGGACAGAATTTTCTTTTGAATAGATTAATTTACTTTAGAATGGAGAGGCATGGACTCAAAGAGTTGAAAAGGGGTAATTTTTATATCGTTACAAGTTAACACAAAAGATAGCTTTGCCTCCTACTTAATTAAACTTCAAAATTAAACTTCTAACCAAACACTTTTAAATATTTAGATCAGCAATTATCATGTCTTTGCATTCCACTATCAGATGTTATATTTTCCTAGCTGCCTTCCCTGACTAAGTTGTAATATATAATGCAAATTTTAAGTGAACTCTCATCTTTTCATGTTTTCCTTTAAAAGTGCATTGTCTTCTTCATCAGCCTGTTATTTGCTAAGCTCCTGAGCCCACCCTGTCTTAAATTAATGCTCAATCATCTGAAATAAGATGAGGTATTCATAAAATGTGAGGCTATTATACAGAGTGGTGTGGTAGAAAGGCTGGTCAAGTGGCTGGGGAAGTTCTATGGTAACAAAGAACTAGAAATAATTTTGGACAAAATACGAAAGACCACATCTGAACCTGCTACCTGACCCCAGGTTTGATGTACAAGTTCCCAGGGGCTGTTTTCTCTATTCTATCAGTTTTCTCACTTCCCTTAAACACCCCCAACACCCTTCAAACCCACCTTACAGTTACATTAACATTTCCATCTGCCCATGAGCAGACCGAAACTCAGAAAATAGTTTTCTCAAGATTGTGCAGTCATTGGGGGCATAAGCCAGGATTTGAAAGTAGACCACATCAATGACTGACTCCCACATTAAGATGAAAATACAAAATTACATTAAGCAGTGGAAAATAGCCTCAACATCAAGACTTTGTTTCAGAAAAGATATCATTTCTGAAGGCCACCTACCAAACCACCAAGATTGGAAATTTCACCTGCCTTGATCAGTGTGGGTTGTCTCATTCCACCTTTGCTAGGCCTTTTGTTTGGGATATAGATCTAAATACAAATACAAGCATCTGATACAGCTATAGGTGTAGATATGTACAAGTATAAATATAGGTGTAAAATAGATGCAGGTGATAAAACAGAGACGTTTAAGTATAGATGTATGCATGTGTATAAGATTATATATAGATGTTAGACAAATAGAAGACTATTTCATGTATGAAAAAAATATGAAACTTTAGCTCAAGTTTTTTTCTGTTTCAAGAGAATTTAGCGATCCTTTGCTCTCATGGAAAAAAGATAATCTGACATGACACCCAGCCATGGTTTAGAAAGGAGAAATGATGAGGAACAAACAGCCCCTTTACATAGAACAGATGGTGTGCCCTGACTGTTGTTCCTCTAATCACGAACTATTAATGTCCTATTTTCCTTTTTTTTTGTTTTTACCTGACTGATTCCAAACAATGAATGTGTCAGAATCCTTGTGATTAGAATGATTTTGCACAGTCAGGTGCTGGGGACTTCAAAGCCTCCAGTTTCTCTCCTCTTGATTCTGCACATCACAACGCCTTGAAATTGTTTTAATATTAAGTTGTCATTGTGACCTTTGAAACCAACATATTTCCTTTGTAAAAATGAAGGTCAGTGGCATCTGAAATAGACAAGGCTGTAGCAGTGTGTGGCCTCAAAATGTAGATATTATTTGATGCTGATTCTGCAGTTTTGTTTCTCTAGAGGAAGGGGAGATTTTAGACTAAAGATAAAGCAGCATCAACTCAGAATCCTCCTTCCCAGAAAATAAGTTCTCTTCTACAATCTTCACATTAATGTGTATAAAACAAATCACTCATTCCAAAGCTCTTTCTCTCATACCAGGGTCAGACATAGAATTAATAATATCATTGTTTAGGTGATAAGGAGAAAATTTTGTGATGGACTTAGACCCCAGGTTTGAAAAAAAATAAACCAAATTAGACTAAAATAATGTTTTTTTGTTGATGGTGTTTAAATCACTCTTAGCTATTCCTAAGAGATAACCCATACATCTGCATGTGGTGTTTGAATCACTCCTGTTTCATCCTAAGACCAGCTATGAGAGGAAAAGCCACACACCAGGAGAGATTGCTCTTGTGATGAAACACATAAGGTTGTATGGGAACAAAACGCAATTAGGACCAATTTATAAGGTTCATATACTTTTAAAATCCAAACTGTCCTCATTTTTAATTGTATTTTATTTTTGTTTAGAGTTTCATAAACACACATATGTATACACACACACACACACACATATATATCCCACTCCCACCCCTGTCAACTTTCTCTCCTCACTCTAAGTCCCCTTTATATATTCATGACTTTCAGCTTGTCTAGTGACACACTGAGTCTAACCACGGCTATCTATGTGACCACAGATTTGAAAGTATCCACTGAAGTACTCGTCAGTGGGTACAGAACTGAAGATGATAACAGTCCATTCAACAGAATCCCCCAGAAGCTAATAGCTCAGTATAGAAAAATAAGGCCCAATGAGCCCCTCCATGATTCACCATTGACTGATAACAGGTACAATAGTGTGTAGTGCTAGGGCAGGCAACATTACCTACTGTGGAGTAATGATTTCTCATACCCAGATGGTGGCATTTTGTAGCCTTTCTCTCTCTCTCTCTTCTGTTTCTAATATTTTGTCTATCCTCTCTTCTGCAACTTTTAATAACTACTGAGCCTGAGAAACTCTATGATGGTTCATTTTCATCATCAACTTTTAGATTAAGAAACACTTATGGTTCTAGTTTGACTCAGTGTTTAGGTATGGGTGTTTGCTTCTGTTTCCAACAGGTATTAGATGAGGGCTTCACGGATAAGTTAGTTATTGATCTCACTATCCGGGAAGGGCATTTATGGTAGCCTTTCCATGGATGCTCAAATTGTTAGTTGGCGGCAGTCTTGTAGGTCTCTAGATCTTTCTTTGGGTTCAGTTTTCTCTTCAAACCAATATTGGCTCCCTTTTTTATGTTCTCTCTCTCTTTCTCTCTCTCTCTCTCCCTTTCTCTCTCTCTTTCCTGTCTTCTATTCCTACCCTGACTCAATCTTCCTAGTCGCATGTATTTTCCTCTCCTCCCCCTCTTTTTCTCCTACAGGAGAGAGGTCCTAGTCCCTACTTCAAATGACTTGGCAGATCTACATGACCCCACCTGGATGGCATTACCCTACAAGTGGAATTGGGGTGGGGGGATGGGAGGGGAGGGAGGTCAGGATGCATGTGAAGGGGCAGAGAGGGTAAAAGGGAGGGAAGCAGGAAGGGAGGGAGAGGGAACTGGGATCGACATGTAAAATAATAAATTTTAAAAAATCTCATTATTTTGAGAGCAGAAAAAAAAAAAGAAACACTTATGGAATTAATGTAACAACTTCTGGATGCATCTATGGAAGGTGTTTATTGAGACACTTAGATCATGAAGGTTCTCAGAGGATTAACCCTCAGATTGTTTCATCATATGAAGACATTATTAAGAAGTGGTGAAGTTAATGGGTGGAGCTTAACTGAAGGAAGTTGGATGTTGTGTGTGTCCTTGGTACTATATCTTCCTCCTTCCTCCTCCTGCCTATCTTTTCTTTGCATCCACTGTCTTTTACATGAGTTCATCAAGCTCTCCTTTCCATGATGGAATGAACCCTCTGAAAATATGAACAAAATAAATCTTTCTTGATAAGGATCATATATTTTTTAAATCCAAACTTTTCTAATTTTTAATTATATTTTAATTGTTTGTGTTTTTGCCACAGATGAAAAAGATAACTACTACATACCCTGTGAAAAATATATTGTTCCATCAATGAGATTTTCACTAATCTTGTAATGATATTGAACAGGAACAAAGAACTTCATAATCAGGATAAAGAATGCCACTTGACTGAAAGTAGGAGAAGGCATTGCCTCTTAGCTAAACAGTAGGCAAGAATTTCATCAGAATCTAGTAGTTCAATAAAAATTATATTTTTGGTTTTAAGTGATCGCACATGTTTTCCTTTCCTCCCCCTCGTTTTCTCCTACTTCTCTCTCCATTCACTGCCCCCCCACTTCCCCTGAGCTCAAGGTGACTTGTCCCTTCCCAGTTCTGTGAGGGACTTTATATGAATCTCTTAGAATACACTTTGTATCCTAGTTCCTCTGGTGGTGTGAATTAATAGGCTGGTGATCCTTTGATCTAGGTCTAAAATCCATATATGAGTGAGTACATACTTTGTTCCTCTTTTTGTGACTGGGTTACCTCATTCAGGATGGTTTCTTCAAGTGCCATCCACTTGCCTGAAAATTTCAAGATACCATTATTTTTTTTCTGCAGAGTAGTATTCCATTGTGTAGATGTGCCACATCTTCATTATCCATTCTTCATTTGAGGGGCATCTAGGTTGCTTCCAGATTCTTGTTATTACAAATAGTGCTGCTATGAACATAGTTGAACAGATGTCTTTTAAGTGATTGTAGAGAGACATATATTCATGTTGAAATTAACTGATAGACTATTAAGTAATTAAATGTCTACTTTATAATATGGTGTTGTGAACAAAATGTCTGTCAGCAAGTAAGAAAGTCTACCTTAGAATGAGGTCAATCTTAAATCTCTTCTGCACACTCATGTGACTACTTCCAATGCCACTAAGTCACTCTATGTTACACAAGCTTAAACCTGGTTATCTAAGACTGGATGGATGGCTCAGAGGTTAAGAGCACTTATTACTCTATTTTGAAGGCCAAGTCTGAATAGCACCCATGGGTTGTGGGTGGCTCAAACACACAGAGCTCCAAAGAATCCAATGACATTTCCTGGTTTCCATGCATGCATACATACATACATACATACATACATACACATATACACACACACACACACACACACACACACCTTTAAATTCAGGTTTTTCATGTCTTCTAAAACTTTTTTTTTCTTTTTCCCTTTTTCCTTTTTTTTAAATTTAAATTTTAAACAAGGTAGTTTTACATGTCAATTGCAGTTCCCTCACTGTCACCCTCCCATCCTGTCCTATCACCCCCCAACCCCAGCCCATATTCTCTGCTCCTAGGGAGGGTGAGGCCTTCCATAGGGAATCTTCAAAGTCATATCATTTGCCATTTGCGGCAGGGCCTAGGCCCTCTCCTAGTGTCTAGGCTGAGAAAGTACTTCTCTGTGTGGGATGGGTTCCAAAAGTCTATTTATGTACTAGGGATAAATACTGATCCATTACTAGAGGCCCCATAGCCTGCCCAGTCCTCCTAACTAACACCCACATTCAGGGGGTATGGGTCAGTTCTATGCCAGTTTCCTAGCTATCAGACTGGGGTGCATGACCCCCCCTTATTCAAGTTAGCAGTTTCTGTAGGTTTCTCCAGCGTGGTCTTTACCCCTTTGCTCATCACTCTTCCCTTTCTGTAACTGGATTCCAGGAGTTCGGCTAGTGTTTAGCTGTGGGTGTCTGCTTCTGCCTCCATCAGGTACTAGATGAAGGCTCTAGGATGGCATATGAGGTAGTTGTCAATCTCATTGTCATGGAAGTTAGCCTCTGCACTGTTGCTTAGATTATTAGTTTGAGTCATCCTTGTAAATCTCTGAGCATTTCACTAGTGCCAGATTTCTCCTTAAATCTACAATGGCTCCCTCTATCATGGTATCTCTTTTCTTGTTCTCCTTTATTTTTCCATCCCAATCTTCCTGTTTCCTCATGCCCTCCTCTCCCTCTTTTCCTCCCCTTATCTTTCTCCTAACTCCTTCTTCCCTCCCTCCATGCTCCCATTTTCTTAGGAAATCTTGTCCCTCTCCCCTTCTCCAGAGAACCATGTATGTCTCTCTTAGGGTCCTCCTTGTTTCCTAACTTTTCTGGCGGTGTGAATTGTAGGCTGATAATCCTTTGTTCTATGTCTAAAATCCATATATGAGTGAGTAGTATGTACCGTGTTTGATTTTTTATGACTGGGTTATCTCACTCAGGATGGTTTCTTATAGTTCCATCACCAATCCCACATCTGACAGAAAAATATGCAAAGAATTCAAGAAGCTAGTTACCAAAACACCAAATAATCCAATTAAAAAGTGGGGGTACAGAACTAAATAGAGACTTCTCAATGGAGAAATCCAAAATGGCCGAAAGACACTTAAGAAAATGCTCAACATCCTTAGCAATCAGGGAAATCAAAACAACTCTGAAATACCATCTTAACTCCTGCCAAAATGGCTAAAATCAAAACACCAAAGAGAGTTTAAGCTGGAGAGGATATAGAGAAAGGGGCACACTTCTCTACTGCTTGTGGGAGTGCAAACTCATACAGCTGCTTTGGAAATCAGTATGACAGTTCCTCAAGAAAATGGGAATTAGTCTACCTCAAGACCCAGTAATTCAACTCTTAGGCATATACACAAAAGTTGTTCATTCATACAACAAGGACTACTGTTCAACTGTGTTCATAGCAGCCTTATTTGTAATAGTCAGAACCTGGAAGCAACCTAGATGCCCCTCAACTGAAGAATGGATGGAGAAAACATGATACATTTATACAATGGAGTATTATTCAGCCTTCTAAATCTTTAGAACTATTAACTCTACCTGTAATCAGCAGTGCCTTCTCTCAGAGATTAGGGAAAATGGTAGTAAACAAAAATAATATGTAAGAAAATGATAAAAATCATGAAAAGCAAAGAAACACAAAGATTCAGTAGCTATTCTTAACAAAAATACAAGAAAGGCAGCCGGAAGGAGAATTTACATTGAGTTGTCTTTTTTCAGAGTGAATTGACAATGTCACCATCACTTAAGCCAGGGCCTTCCTGAGCTGGTTCTATGTTCAGCACATACTCTGTCTCGAAAATCTAGCAGAATAATGATGCCTGAAATACAGGAGATGTTCAGTTCACATTCACTGCATAAAGTAAAACTTGGTTATTTTATCTTCCTTACCTCAATATTCCCAACTTTAAAATGTGGTATAACTAAAAATTTTGTAGGTTTCATAACATTTGGCTTAGCAATTAACTTTAATTGGCTTTTTCAAAATATTCATGCTGAATCCCTAAAAGACAGAAAACACAGATGTTAAGAGAAAGACTAAGAACCTACACTCTCATCCACTGGGTGATCTTATATAGCCTACCCACAGAACACTTTGATTACAGAAACACTTATTCAAAATGCCCTCTGTTTTAGGCTCGTATTTTCTGACATGACTATCTCCTGTCTGGGAGAATGCCCCCCTCACCTTTACAGAAAAGGCAGAGTTTGCCTCAGACCATAATATATATTCACAGGAATGAAAATATTTCTTTAACAGAAAGACATACTCTTCTTACCACCTAAGGAAAGGGCTTATTTTTCAATAAGAAACTTGTCAGTCCACCACTGTCCATGTGCTAAACTTCCACAAGGCTCAGAAGTAATTGGTAGGGTTCCTGGGTATATAATTGTTCAAAGATGATATAGGAGCTAAGATATTTTTAATAGGTACAATCAAATTTTCATTACAAATAAAGTCTCAAAACCACCAAAGGCTAATGTCAAAGAATAAAATTACCTTATTAAGGAAAGGTCAAAGTAGAGAACTTGGGGCTAAGATACTTCTGATGATACAGGTAGACAATGTGTGAACAGTAGGTAGGGAGGAGAGGAGTAATCCCTTTGTGGTTTGAAGACTGAGTTCTGTTGTATAGAAAAGACAATCTTACTGTTTTTCTAAATAGTCATTAGTAATAGCTAAAACCTATTGCCTACTTCCAAGTTCTACTCACAGCTTTTGAGCGTCTAATTTCATTACCACATAAAATCCATTCAACAATTCTGTGAGATTGACATACTTTTCCTAAATCTCTGCTGTATGAAAAAAAAAATAAAGATTAGCTGGTTAAGAAACAAAGAGTCCCACAACTAAGCAGTAGTAAAAGCAAGATTCAGACGCAGACCTTTCTGACACAGAGGGCTCATTCATGTGAGTCCTCCACTGTGACTCTCACTGAGGTCTAATTTGAGTAATATAGATGCTGCTGAGATGCTAGGATCTCTCTTCCTGATACAAAGGGCCCTGAAACTAGAAAACTCTTACTCTGTAGCCCCTTTCCTGTCACCCTATCACCATCAACACACGTTTTTTTCTTGGTTCTACACTTCTGTCTAAGTCCGGTACAACAACTTCTTTAAAATGTGGATGCGGTAGGGAAATTAGTCAGTCAGTCAGTGATGTCACCGTGTAAGCTTGAGGACCTCAGTTTAATTCTCAGAACCCACATACAAGAGTTGGAAGTTGTGAGATATGCTTACAATTTTTGCTTTGGTGGATACTGAAGATAAGTGGATTCCTGGGATTTGCTGGCCAGCCAGCATATCCTCCTTCACAAACCCTGACCAATGAAAAGCCCAAAACACAAGGTAGATAGTAGGTGACGGAAGATAAAATTTACCTCTAGTTTCCACATACAGACAAGCATATCTACACCCACAGAAACACTCAAACACACACACACACACACACACACACACACACACACACACACACAGGCACCCAAGTAGGGAATCAAATTATGTTCTATAATTTTGCATTGGTTTCACTTGCTTAGTTTTTTCAAACAGATAACAATAAAATACATACCCACCTGAAGTTATCTGTAATACTGATGAAAATGTTATAAGTGGTGTGAGATGATGATATCAACTTAGTATAAAGACAGCAAGCATAGTTGAGGATAGAAAAAAAATGTGATGACCAAACTCCCAGCAATGTCTATCATATAGCACTGAATAGCTTGCGAAAACTGCCTAACTGCTCTAAAATTCAGCTTTCTTATCTTAATAGAAGTTCAATTCTACAAGTCTGTGTACATTAGGATAGTCAAATGAGATTAAGTGAGCCTGTTTCTAATGCATGGAGAATATCGATGTGCAAGTCTGCCATTCTTGAGATTAGTGGTACATTGACACTAAGTGCTCAGCCGTGAAAATAGATAATCTCAACTTAAAACTCTGCCTTGGGGGCTGAAGAGGTACATGAACCAGTATGTAAGAGCATTTACTACTGCTTGACCCAGAATTTGTATCCCCAGCATCCATGTAAAGATCAGAGCATGGTTGCTATGGGACACACAGTTAGGAAGTAAAAACAAGATCAGTAGGATTTTCTGGCCACCAACCTAGCACCAAAATTCAGTGGAAGACTCCAACTCATGGCAGTAAGGCAAAGACACTCTACAGTCATGTTTTCATGTGCCATACATGCATACAAACTTACAGTAAACATAGTTAATTGAACTTATTTCCTAAATAAGTTCAGTGGGAAAATGTATTAATGTCACTGTGTTTTACATATGAACTATAAAATGTTATGTGACATTGTTGGGAAAATTAAAATTATTCTTACAATGTCCATCATACATAAGTATTGACAATAATTAAATTAGCGTGCTATATGAGATCTTATGGTTACTTTTAAAACATATTGACATACAACATATTTTACTACATGCTATATGCTATATACCTACATACCATATGTAAAGATGTTGTCATTATTTTCACCTTTCAGATTTTTGTTTCATGAATCTATCATCTCACTACTCATTCAGAAAAACTAATTCAAATCTGATGTATATATGCAGACACCTAGGTGAAAAACAGATGAGTCACACAAACAACTGTATGAAAAAAAATCACCAGATGTAACGGTTTCCTATTAGTCTCTTTCCTGGACTGTGTGCCCCTTTTCTGTCTGTGCTTACTCCTGTTGGCATGTGTCTGTTCGCTTCATCTCCCTAGAGATTCATTATTCTTAACTTGATGGCTCTGATCTGATAGACACAATATGCTATGTCAGTCCAAGGGCCTCATACCTTTCCCAGCTCACCTCCCATAATATCTTGTTTAGGTATTTTGTACCCTCCTTCCATAGCCTAATAGAGAGAGGTTACCTTATGAAGTCTTCCTTGGGCTGGTAGCCATATTTGGTTGAGTCAACTTTGGCAAGAAGATAACAAAAAGGTCCTAGGCTGGATTTTAGGGCAGTGAAAGGACAGAGGCAGTAATAGGAGGGCAGCTTGGGTGACTTGGGCTTAAACTCCTAGTTATAAGACAAGAGAGGCATATACTCCAATCTGGGCCAGTCAGTACTGGCAGTATGCTCTAGCCAGAACCTTTACAGTAAAGACATATTCCCTTTGGCTGTATTGGACCCTAAGAAGCCAGAGTATTAAGGCTCCTGAAAATAATTATGCAGAACATAAAAATAAAATAACCATAGTGGAGGCAATTCTAAACCATCTGAACACTTACTGATGCAAGAAATGCCCTAAGTTTTTCAATGCTGTGAATCAGTAAATCCCTAGATCATTTTTAATTGTGCACACTCATTTTAAACCCAAGAACATAAACCGATAGAGCTGGATGTCTTTAAATGAGCAGTTGCTCTCCAATTGTGCAAAATTAATTAACAGAAATTACAACTCAACCATATTTTTCCTTTCAGCTGGCTTTGAAATATGGTCCCTCTCACCAGCACTCAGCAGCTGTAGAGACCTCTAGAACAAAATGTATGTGATAAATGAAGGTGGATTCCATGTTAATTGCCTGGTCTGAGGCCAGAGAAGATGTTAAGGAAATAAGAATGTTATATGGCACAAAGAATAAAGGAACAAGAAAGTAGTAATTCCTAAGAGGCTTACATATTAGGAGAGAAACATGAAATTTGAGGTTGTTCTAGGGGACATTGTCATTTGAATTAAACAATAAGGAAAGAACACGTACTTGGTCTCCCAGTTCTAAAAATACACAATGCAAGCAATGGTCTCTGATCATTCCTGAAATCCAATTGAGACAACAGTAAAGGGATATTTTGAAGGCATAAAGCTACAAGGACAAGCAAAATAGAAGATGCACTAGCCATGGTACTGTGTGGCTATGGAAACCAGGATGCCAACAGAGGAGAGGAAACTGATCGAGCACAACAGTGGGGTCTTACCCAACAGCATGGAAACAAGAGAAGCAAAGCCTTTCATGCCTCAGAATTTCTCCAGAAGTCTCAGAAACCAGCAACACTGTGTATCTTTGAAGGCAGAGATGAGAGTGGTATTAAAAATAAACAGAAATGTTGAAAGTATGTGTAAACAGTAGTTAGAACGTACGAATATCTCTTGTACCTCACTGTAAAGGTAAGATTTATTACAGGGAAATCCAAGTCATCAGATGTCTCAAGTCAATATCCCAGCATGGTAGGTCTACCATGGCAAAAGAAGAATAAGATAAAGGAAAATCATCCAAACCAAAATTTCAAGCCCTGGTCTTTTTCTCCATCTGTTTGCATCATATTTCCAGAACACAACCAGGTCTCCAATGGAAAAAAAGACTAGAAGATTTTTGTGGAATATGACCCAGCACCACCCCTTCTCAAAAAAATAAATAATAAACTTAAAACATGCAAACATAAAAAGTTCTCTCAAGGAATTACCCCCAGGCAGATCATCCTACATTAGAACTTCGAGTTGGAGAGACTACACAGTTTCCTGTCTGATTTGAACATCATACATGGGCAGATAAACATCACCAGGTATTAATGGTGTACCTCCATCAAAACAGAGGAGAAGAAGCAAACACTTGGAAGACATCTAAGAAATGATGGGGGGGGGACTAGCCTAACTACTGAGCAAAGATATAGCTGTTTAATCATGTGTTTAAAAGAGCAGATGTTATTTGTTTGCTTATTTTTGTTTTTATTAACCCTTTGTTTCTTGACCTGCTGATAACGGTTGTCTGTGTTGACCATGGTTTTGAAACTATTCCTGGTACTGATGTGTTCACACTGTTACACAACTGAAGACAATGCCTGTCCTCCTCACAGAATCTTTTAATAGTAAGCATTTCACAAGTGAAGAGGGGATTCGGGGGGGAACAAGCTAATCCCTAATCCACACTTGACTATTGGCTCAACACTGTGCATGTGAAATGAAAGAAACTGTAGTTCCTCTGATATTACAATTGAAAAATCTGTGAAATTCCATGAACAGCTTCTTTCTCCTTGTCTTCTGGCACCCACATCCTTTGTGTTACCTCTACCATAATGTTTCCTGAGCATTAGAAAGAATAGCATTAATTCCCTATTTAGAACTGAGCCCTTAGTCAGTACTTATTTATTCTCAATGCCTTGAGCAGTAATGAATCTCTACATCCATCATTCACTGCCAAAGGCTGCTTCTGTGATGAAAGTTGAGATAAAATTTGTCTGTACATCATGTCTAATACATGAGTTTTAGTTTAGTTTACCAATAATATTAAGTTCTTTCCTAAGACTTATAAGCTCTCCACTCATAAACTTCTAGCTGGATTTATAGTAAGAAACATTTATTCCATCCTATGAAACAAGCCTCAATCTAACCATCAAGTGGTTGGTTACCCCTGCAACATTTGTCCCACTATTGTACCAGTAAGCACATCTTCATTGGAAAGTTGGTACTGAAGTTCACAAGGTTCACAAATAGGTTATACTTTTGATGGCTTTTGTCCACAGGTATCCTGCATTATACCTTCTGGATCTATGAAAGCTAGCCAGAGCAAGAAGGAAAGACACCTCAAGTTCAGATCTAGTTTGATTTCTCTATATTTTACAGCCAAAGTGTGTGTGGTGTCTCTAGTTAGTGAGCCATATCATTTAGTACTTGTGGTAATCAAGATAAATGGGAAAAGCCTATATTGCATGGGGGATGGGCAGTTCCTTGCACTCCTGTATGTGTGTGTGTGTGTGTGTGTGTGTGAGTGTGTGGTATATGTACATGTGTGGAAGGAGCGAGTGTTTGGGAGTTAGAGGATAGCTTCATGGAGTCAGTTCGCTCCTTACTCCTTTGTGTGGCAGGTTCTTCAGAGCTGAAATATCTCTTCCAGAAGAGAGGCTCCAGAGACTTAGGAAATAAACTTCATATGTTTGTGAAAGCTGAAATGTAAAAGATTCATGGGGCTCTCCCCAGGGTTACAGAAGCAGCAAATAACTGCTGAGGGACAAGACTGACCAGCTGAGCTGCCTGGAGGAAACTCTAACCTGTGGAGTTGTCTCCAAGTCATGAAGATAGCTCAATTCCAAGACATAACCACCAAACTTCAGAGCACTGGAAATAAGGAAAATATTGCAACATCTTCCAAAAGAGGAGAAAAAAGGAAGCTTTCTTGGGAATATTCCAGAAATACAGAAATATAGCAGCAGAGACTTCTCATCAACACTGGAAAGCCAACCCCCCCAAAAAAGAATTAGCAATTCTTCAGACTGTGAAAGAAAAACAATTATTTCTCACTTAGAATTGTACATTTACCAACACCAGAACTAAGTGTAGGTATTGTGAAGGTACTGCCAATCCAGTACATGAGTGTAGTTATTATTAAGAGACCTGTAGACATATCTACTAACCTCAGAAGCAGATGAGGACACTGTGGAGATACACCTAGACGTGTAAGTTCTCCCAGTTTTTATCCAGTGCTTCTTGCTGGAGGCCACAGGTCAACAAAATGAGAAAGAAAAGCAAGCCCAGGAATCAGCTTAGCAGGGAGGATGTCTCAGAGTGACAGCTGAGAGCAGAATGGGGCATGCCTCAAAAACTCTTTCAGGACAGAAGATAAAAATTGCTTGCCATAAATATATTTTAAGAAACATAACTAAAGCTAGTTGTCTATGTGCCTTGACTTACTCAGAATGTGTACACAACATGAAGCGAACAAACTTACATGACCTTGGAAAATGACTAAGTGAAAAAACGTGACCAAAAGACAAATTCGAAGTGCATGGTAATTAAGAAAGTAAATGAATTATGTGTGTTACGTTACTCAGATGTGGATAAGTTTACATAACTATAATACTAAATAACTAAATAACCATGGGCCAGTGTAAACAATATATAATGATAGTAAATCCTATTCTTACTAACAATATGAGGAGATCTTAGGTAAAAAGTGCAGGTTCCTAAGAATGAAGGTGGTCAAAGAGACTTTAATCTTCATTGTCCATTGTGGGGAACCATTACAATATGCCAAAAAGTGGCATAAAGAGAAAATTTCCCTGCTGTCCTTGCTTATGCTTATGATTCCTATACTTGGAATCTCAGATTAAAGGGTATTTATGAGTTTAAAGCCATCATAAACACATGGACATAAATGCACACAGACACATACACACGCATACACATATGCAGACATACACACATCTACACACATGCACACACTCATACATATATACATACATACACACATACATGGATACACACATATACACAGGCACATATACATGTGACTCAGATACATACACATACATATATGTACACACATGCACATATACACACAGAAACACACATACAAACATTAACATGCACCCACAGAGAGAGAGAAATCACCTTATGCCTGATACAGCATGAAGAGCTCAATGTAAATAATGCCCTTTGCTTTTCATCACAACTTTATAGTAATGCCTTTTTCAATATTTTATTTAATTAGTTTATTTCTTGACCACAGTTTCTCTTCCCCACCTCTACTCCATCCACCACCCCAATCTATTCCTCCACTGTTTCTGCTGAAAAACCCACATCAAAGCATGGCACATCAATTTGCAGTAAGACTAAGCACTTCCCCTTGAATTAAGGTTGTGCAAGACAATCCAGTATGTGGAATAGGTTCCCAAAAGACAGTCAAAATGTTAGGGACAATCCCTGCTACCATTGTTAAGAGTCCCACAAGTAGATCAAGCTATACAACTGTCACACAAAAGTAGAGGAGCCTACATCAGTCCCATGCAGGCTTCCTGGTTGTTAGTTCAGACTCTGTGCATTCCTGGGAGCCAGGTTAGTTGCTTCTGTGGGTTTTCTTGTGATGTCCTTTATCATACAGTTCCTCCTCCCTCTCTTCAAAGGGATTCCCTGGGCTTGGCCTAATGTTTGGCTGTGACTCTCTGCATCTGTTTCCATCAGTTACTGGATGGAAGCTCTCAGAGGACAATTGGGATAGTCACCAGTGTGATCATAGGAGATGACCAGTTCAAGCTATTTATCCACTATTTTTAATACTTTTTTTTAACTATTCCCCAGATGAGGAAACAGAGGCACAGACAAGTGATCCTGCTCAGTAACACACATCCAGTATCAGCCAGCAATCCACTCTAAGCAACCAGAAAAGGAGTCTATTCCAAAACTGAGCTGTTAGCTATCAGCCCAAACACTGAGTCCAAACAGAATACACAATTAAACCTTTCTGCAATCAGAAGGTTACTACATATGAGAGACAGACATTAGAAATACTGTTGATAGAATGAAATGCAGTCCCTTAGAGAATAACCCCAGTGCTTACAAAGCAGAGCTCTGAGGCAAAGCTCATTAGATGTGAAATTGGCTCTGGCAAGTTGCTTTGAGTTGCCTTGGCAGGTCTTGCTCTCCAGTCCCCTGTGTCTGTTTGCAGCCATAGCATTCACAGTGTGTGCCCTATTAGAAAGCTCATGTATTTTTCCATTTTTCAAATAGGAAAATTGAGGTCCAGTGAATTTTATTCTTTAATCAAGGCAGGACACAGGCCAATCCAAGATAATAACCAGAGCCAGCATAAGTAAAAACTTAGTGACTAACATTTACCTGGCCAGAATCCAAAGAGCTGAGAAGTCCATAATTAGCCACTAACCGTGGAGACTTACTATACAACAGCAGAGGAATGGATTTGAGCAGGTGACATTCCAAGGACATTTTAAATAAATGATGAACCTTTAAAGTAATGGAGCCCATATTTATCCTACTGCTCAAATAGATTGCTGGGATATGGTTTATGATATTAAAATAGTGATAAATATATATTTAATTTCCATCTATCTCCACTAGGAACTATAATGTAAAGTTTAATCAGCATTTTTCCTAACATTTGAAAGGCAATTATAAAATGACATTAACATCCATATTACATGGCTCCTTAAAAGTCTCAATTGTTTGGCATGGCTGTTAGATCATTGAGCAATTGCACTGTGCGATACCATAAAACAGATCTCATTTGAATTCACCATTCACTCACCTAAAACATCATTTCAGATGCAGAGAAGAAAAATCAGCTAATTATCACACAAGGGTCAGATCTACAATAGTAGAGTCAGCCATTAGATACCTTAAATGAAAGCAAACTATCTTCAACAAATACACTTTTTATTTAAATTTCTTAGCCACTTCAACAACTTAGAGAAGCAACATGATCTGAGGGGATAGTCAAATAATTTTAACCACAAGAAATAATAGTTGAGATAAAATTTTATCAGTAAAATTCATTGCAGTCTAACCTGAACTTTAAGAAAAAGTATTCATGTTTACTTTCTTTGCCAATATCGTATACCCTTGAGTCTTATTTCAGGAGCTTGCTGATGTTCAACATAAGTAACTGTGTCAGCTGACCATATTCCTTATTCTTTCCAAATATCTGTGCTAAAAAGATTGGATTTGTTTTCTTCTGTAACCTCCCACATGTAAACCTTTCATCTTCCTAGTTAGTTGCATCTGTCATGATCTTTATCACCCACCACTAATTCCTTAGTCAGATCTTCACTTTCCATTCAAGCTTCTCTTAACTTCCTCCTATAGGGCAGATAAAAATTTCAAAGTATAGATACAAGTGGGGTCTCAATGTTTCTCTAGAGTCTGAATTCTTCAGGCTTGCATCAAAGCTATCTTCCATGGAGAGAGATCACTTACTCCAAGCTTACTTCCTATTAAATAGAACACAAGTTGTGTGGCAAGAATTTTTAATTTCCTACAGGATCCCCAATGTTCAATATAATGTCCTGCTATACAGTAGATGTTAGCAAATACTGGTTACTGGTTACTGGTTAGATAATGGAATATATGTGTGTGTGTGTGTGTGTGTGTGTGTGTTTCACTTGACACAGTTAACAAGCCCTTGCACAATTACGTTCAGCTCTAAATTAAAAGCTCAGGTTTCCATTGAGACTATTCACAAACCCCTTGGGGCCTTTGGAGATCACTCAGTGGTTAAAGGTGTTTGTTACACTAACATTAAGAACTTTGAGTCCATATGCCCAGTACCTACATATAAAACCTGGAATGTGTGCATATATGCTTGCAATCCCAGTGCTGCAGGGAGGAGAGGCAGAGGATCTCTGGAATATCCTACGTGTAAGCCTAGTTTCAGATTCAATAAGAGACCCTGTTTCAAAGGAGCAAGATGAAAGTTGTGCTTTCCATTCGTGTCTGTGCATTCTCATAGGAATTCATACACATGCATTTAGAGTACATTTAGTATACATACCACACACACACACACACACACACACACACACACACACACACACGAATAAATGACAAACTTCCAGCAACATTTCACAATTCTGTCCTAACAATGCCTCCTCCAAGAAATATTGTTGATATCCTTATGTTAAATTCATGTCTTGTTAGTATGTATAGGATTGTTGTGACTTTTCCTATGGAGAAATGAACAAGCATATATTCACTCCAAATAGAACAATAATGAAAGACTTAATACATGATTCTACCAAAGTCTAGCTAGGTGAATCAATGAGCTTATTGATATAACATACAGGAGCTTGGATGAGGGGTCACTTGAGGGAGCATAAGGACTCAGAGGTAACTGCATGGCTGATGACTGCTGAAAGTGCATTTCTGAAGTCTCCTCTACAACCTGCATACAATTCTACACTCACAAATTATTTACTACTTATGGGACCTTGTGTGGGGTTGCGGAATGTTGTAAGTCTTATAAGTTTCAGAGTGTCCTATTATGTAAATGTTTGAGTTTTCTGAGTCTGGTATATTCCATTAGCTTCCTGAATTTTAAGAGTCATATTCCTTCCTCTAGAAGGGGAAAAATCAATTTCAGGAAACAGTTACATAAAAAGAACTTTATCTTTTTAAGTATAGACTTTCATTGTGGTGAAACATACCAAGTTCAAAATGTTCATTGTAACCATTTCTTTTTATTTATTATTTTATTGTATCTATGTGTGTGTCTGTGTATGTGAGTGAGGGAATGAGACCACCTCCATGCCAGTGAGTATAGAGGTCAGACAACAACTTGCAATACTTGGCCTCCCCTACCATGTGGGTCCTGGGTATCAATCTTATGTCATCAGATTCTTCAGCAATTGACTTTACTGCTGAGCCATCTCACTGGTCCCATCATAACCATTTCTAAATGTATTATGTCCTGGTATTTAGTATATTAATATTGTTGTACAACCATAATCAAAACCTGTCCCTGGAAAATTTTCCTCATCTTTGACTGACATTGTTCCCTGCAAATCACCATGCTACTTGCTGTCTCTTCTTCACATAGATGAAATAAAGCTGCATTTGTCTTTTGTGTCTGGATTATTGTACTCAATAGAATGGTGGCTGTGTTCATCAATGCTGTGTAGCACATGACAGAATTTCAACTTTTTGACACTGAGTAATTCTATTCTGAGTGTTCACTGCATTTTATTTACCTATTCATTCTTTAGTAGACATTTTAGCATTCCTTAATGAGGTGCTGGAACTTCGCAGACATTTATAGATACTAAATAAAGAAGTCAATGTTTTATGGGGAAAGCATGAGGTGAGGAAATATCTTTGGGTGCGGGATGCACAGGAGGTAAAGATGGTAAGACCAGGTCTCCTGCGCTCCTAACCAAGCTTGAAAATGTCTGATACTAAGCAAGAAAAGGAGTCTGAGACACATTTAGGGGATCTGATACTAAAAATCAGCTTCTTTGCTATATTGTACTGGGTGTGGCATAAAAAATGTATGGGCAGAGCTAAGGGATTGTCATCCTGTGCATTGGGGCAGAGCTGGGGAGTACGCCTGATGCCTCTGCCACGTTAAATAGTGAAGAAAACTTGCTCAAAATTTGTCCTGTATCAAGAACTCAGGCACTCTGATCTTGTGGAGCCCTGAAAATTGTGTCAATACATCCAAGTCTCAGTTTTGGAGGCCCAATTTTACTTTATCACACAAATTTAAGATTCATTACCTTCTAGGATTGGGTCCATCCCACAGAGATGTGTTATCCTCCAGACATTTCCACCACAGTCAGAGTCAGTTGTATTGAGTTGTGGATTATTGAACCTCACAAAACTATTTCAGTATTCTCCCAAATGTACTCCCCTTTTTCTCCTTCTCCTTTTTTGCTCACTTCATAGCAACTTCAGAGAAATTGAACAAAAGAAAACCATCAGTTCTCTAACACCATGTTATTCATGGTGTTTAATATGTACCAAATATTGCACATATAATTACTAAAGATGGACCATGGCTTCTTGTTGGATTGTGAATTGCATATTTAAAACAAGTTCATGAATATATTTATTCAATTACATGATGAGGTAACTTTTTATGTTCTAGAATGAATAATCATAGAAGAAAATTATTAGCAGCAACATATTCTAAGGAACACTGTTGATTGCCTTCTCTTGATTTTTGTCTAGATTGAATATTTCAATTTATAGTTATCTGTGTTTTCTTCTTCATTTACTTTAAAGGTTATTTTTTTTTCTTCAAACACTTGTGTGGCATGTGTATGCGTGTGGCGGGGTGTATATAGCCATAGTCTTGTGAAGTCAAAGAATAAGTAGCAATTAAATTCATCTATTTCCAAATATATTCTGAAAAGCCATGGTTTCTTGTGATCCAAATGTATGGATACAACGAGTTTCAGCAAATGCATACCCCAGCCTGTTTGTCAGTGACAAGAGTTTCTCCCATTCAAACTCAGTGTCTCAGCAGCAACATTCTGAGAACCAAAAGTTCACCTTGCAATAAAACTGTTTCAGGATCTTGCCTGCTTTGTAAGTTTCCTAAGCTTCTCCTGCCTTCAAACTACTTGTTTGCCTTTGATATTTTTAAGACCCTGACATTTAATAGATAGCTTTGTACAATAATTTACTCCCATTCTTAACAAAAATGACATTTTGTTGTCATGAAAATTGCCAAGGGTGAAATTACAAAGGAGCTTTACATACAAAGTAAGAGTTCCTGATGCTCTGGAGCGAAAGTGGTTTTCCTGTTCCATTTCAGACCTGCATTTCAGCAATTTCTTCATCACTGAGTGCTCTGTGCTGCCTTTCATATCAATGAAAGATTCATTAGCTCCATTTGGATACAGAAGTATGAATGGCTGATGAGAGCATAAGAAAACCTTTGTGCAAGCCAAGTGATATTAACAAGTGGCTCCCTGTACTCAGGTCTACAGGACAGCACTCACTTCAAATAATGACAGAGGACAGCACGGGGGAGGAGGAGCTGATGCTCCTGGGATGGGCTCTACAGGACCACCTTTGAGACTTCCTTTAGAACCTAGCTTCAAAGGGAGTCCAGCAGTTTCCTGGGCTTAGGGACTTGGTTTCATAGTCCCGATGCCCATAGGGAAGCAGATAAGGGATGAGAGGACCACATCCACAAAGGACAGAGATTGCTGATTTGCAGTTCATGTTGACCATCAAGGGAGCCTTCAACAGAGCGGTAAGTTAGCTCTCAATAGCCTTACCTCTTAACTTAGGATATAGAACTCACAGCACCAGGGACATGGATCTGTTCTAATCCTTTTGGGTCTGTAGATCCCTTCTCCTTCCATTCTTCTTGGCTGACATCCACAAACTAGGGATGGTGCAGACTGAGAATGAAAGGGGGAGATAAATAGCAATCTTATTATTGTTGGGATTATTAACCAAATCAGAGGTTAAAGGTTTTTCAAAATGTGCAATTTTGATAACACAAGGTAAGATGCTAGAATGAGAGAGAGCCCTCCTGCTCTAGAATTCCCATCTTTCCAGGACATTTGGAATTGTTATAGTGCAAGAAATTTAATGTAAAGAATGCATCTATCTGCAATGGTATTGGTTTCTCAGCTCTTCTGGCCCTCCATGTGGTTACAAGTGAGTTATTGGCTATGGATTTCTGCAAACAAAAGGAAGACAAAGAGGTTTTTGTTCTCCCACTCAAGACCATAAATCACACTTTCACCTCCAACCTCTCTGCTTTCATTTGTCAGTGGCCCAGTAGACAAGGTGTCTGCTCAGCAATAAGCTCTCTCTTTTCTAGGCTCTACATATCCCAAAACAAAATGATGTCTTTGAAACAGGATAACATATACCCCATTGGATATGTTCTAGTACAAGATGGAAAGACGCCTAGTGAATGAGTAGACTTGGTCTGATCCAGTGAGGAAACAGAAGCAAAATGACAATTGCAAATTATTCTTTCCTGACTTGCTCTCTGAGGCTCAAACTGCTCTTTTGCTGTCTGCATTTTAAGTGCCAGTTGACATATACCAAGGGAAAGAAAATACTGAACTGAGTTGGTTTTTCTGCTGAGGTAGTTTACTCACATATATTTACTAGTCACTAAAATCAAGGAATACAAGAGAAAGAAGGAAATTACAGGCAAACTTGCCATGAGTGGCAAATAATTTGCATAGGTAATTACTCTCTCATTTTAATTATTATTTAGTTTGTTTTGGGTTAAATAATAAATAATTCTGGTAACTAGAGTGGGGTTTTGTATTCTAATTTTAAGATTAGAATGATCTGTATTTCTTACAGTAATTTGAAAAGGATATGATTGGATCAGCCAAAATGATACCTTTAAATTAACATTGAGGTTGGAAAGGCTAGAGAATATGTTTACAAATAACTGCAAAGGATTCCTGAAACTTCAAATAGTATCTGCCACTGGATCTTTAACTCGTGGATGAGTCTCCTGACTTAATCAGTATCACACTTGTAGGTAAAACAGTAGATTTAGGCATGCTGTCAGGAGAAAGCAAATGAAAAGCACAGAAAGTTCAGGAATGAATCAATGAATAGGAGAAAGAGTTGCCTTGCTGGGCCTTCTGTGGAGATGCAGAGATGTTAAATGTCTCAGGTTGCTTGCAACACAAGACAGAGTACACTATTGATAGAACTTGTAGGGGAGGGACGCTTTTGTGAAGAGAAAAGGTACTCTACAGCATGTTCTTTATTAAGTGACTTTAAACATGGAGTAATGGGTCAGATCCAATAATTAAACAAATAATGATAAATACTCTTAACCTTGCATGTATTTTCAAATGTTTTGAGTTTGAATACTACTTTTTTATAGGGTGTTGTAGCTACAGAGGGACACTATTACATGATCTAAGTGACAATCATACTAGCTGAGAATGGTAAGCACCAAGCTCTTTTATTTATATTGGGTGTACATATGTGAGTGTGTAGTGTGAGCATATTTGTGCATGCACAGAAGCCATTATGTATCCTGCTGTTAACTCTCTGACTTATCCGTTTAAGACAGTGTCTCTAGCTAAACCTGAAACCAAGCTGACAGTCAGTAAACTCAAGCAATCCTCTTTCCTATCCTTTCACACAATTGATGATACTGAAGCTTGTGACCATGCTCAGTTTAATAAGAGAGTGCTGAGTATTTGAACCTAGACAATTGCTCTTTAGACTCTGTCTTAATCATGTCCTTCTCATCTTGGTGTGTGTGTGTGTGTGTATGTGTGTGTGTGTGTGTGTGTATGTGTGTGTTTAATCCACTGATTTATGAATTGAACTAAAGACAATCCAGAGAAAGTGGAGCACTGCCAGAGAAAAGTGACCAATATATTAAGGTAACCCTGAAATGATAACAGAAACCAAAATTAAATCTGGTGGTGGTGGTGTCACACCTTGTGTTATAGACCCTGCCTTAGCTAAGCATGTAGTTTTGCCATGTATGCTATAGTATAGGAAATACTATCCTTTGACTGAGTAATGATTGTAGTCAGTTGATTATAACTCAACTTCGGCCACAAGTGGTATAGTGGTACTGCTGAGACTACATGCAAATGCAGCCAAAAAATCAATTAACAATGACTACTACAGCCTTATTCAATAGGCAGGGCAGCACTTAGCCTAGGTATTGGCCCTTCCAGTTTTCTCAGCTACATTTTTCAACTAGTAGAAATCCTGTTGTGAACCTTGAGCTCACCTTCACCTCAACCTCACAGTGACCTTTCCAGAAGCACTGGAGTAAATTCTTCTGGAAAGTAGCCAGGCTGAAATGAGACCATAAAGCCAACCTAACAAGCACTAGGGCTGTGGAGGAATATTAAAAGCTGAGAGTCCCCTTCAGTGTCCTTCAGATGAATTAGAAGAAGTATGCCTGAGCTGGTGCCATATGTAAATTGTCTCTCAGAGGACAGTAGGGTCTGAATTCTAATAAGCTTTATCCATTCCTATGAGTACATTCAGAGAAATCTAGCTTTAAAAGATGAAGAGGTAGAAATGGGGAGATGGCTCGGGGTTGGGGGGGGGAGTTTTTGCTAAATAGGCCTTAAGACCTGAGTTAGGCTGCTCATTACTCAAGTAAAACACCAGGAAGGGCAGCTTGTGCTAGAGAAGCAGAGACAAGAGGATCCCTGATCCTACTGGCCAGCCAGGATATCTAACTAAGGTGGACTAAGAAAGACACCAAGAATCAGACACTGGCCTTTGCACACATGGGCATGGGAGCACATCTGCATGCAGTTTCATACACATGAACATATGTAATACATACATACAATGTACATGTATTAACACACAAAAATAAAGGAAATTTTAGAATAAATAGAAATGAGGTTATGTTTTCATCATTTCTAAGATGTGTGAACTGCCTTCTCTTGGGCCCTTTTCTTCCCATTTTTTGATTCATAGGGATCACTTTAATCCTATTAGAAAAATTGAACACAGAGAGATTAATATCTTCACAGTTATAGTAGTTTTTGGAATTAAATGACAGATCCCCTTAATATATATTTATTTGGTTTGAGAGTAATAGATTATCATTGAAAAGAATAATCAAAAAGCAGATGCATGTGTATGTGTGCATGAAAATTATATAAATCACTCCTGATCCTATGACCTAGAAACAACCACAGCTATTCAATCTATATCACTTATTGATAGATTGATAGGAATCATATCACAAAGTACACACACACACACACACACATAGAGAGGGGGGGATGAGAGTAGAGGAAGAGAGATAAACAAGAAGACTTTGTTTTACCCCAAATCCCAGTATAACACAAACCCAAAGTGACTGAAGGAAAACAAATATCATTGCATATTTTAGCTTCCAAAATTTTACCCTGTGAGTACAGACATAATCCATAAATTCATACACATATATCTTTTAAATTGATTTAAATCACTTTCCATCTAAACAACTACATCATATAGACATGAGATACCATAATAGAGAGGGCAATTATAGATTTGAAGAGAAAACTGACTCTAGAGACAAGTCCGGAGACCTACAAGGGACCCCAACTAACATTCTGAGCAACAGTGGAAAGGCTACTTTAAATACCCTTCCCTGATAATGAGATTGATTACTAACTTATATGCCATCATAGAGCCCTCATCTCATAGCTGATGGAAATAGAAGCAGACACCCACAGATAAACACTAAGCCGAAATCTTGGAATCCACTTGCAGAGAGGGAGGAGTGATAAGAAAATGGGGGGCAAGACCAGGCTACAGAAACCCACAGACACAGCTGACCTGAACAAGGGGGAGCTAATGAACCCCCAGACTGATAGCTAGGAAACCAGCATTGGACCAACTCAGAACCCCTGAACATGGGTCTCAGTTAGAAGGCCTGGGCAGTCTAAGGGACCTCGGGCAGTGGAACCAGGATGTATCCCTAGTGTGCAGGAAAGGACTTTGGGAGCACATTCCCCATGGAGGGATACTCCCTTAGCCTAGAGGCAGGAGGGAGGGCCTAGCCCCTACTCCAAATGACTTGACAGATTTTGATGGTCCCTCCTGGAAGGCATCACCCTCCCTGTGGAGTGGGGGAAGTGGGATGGGAGAGGTGTCAGGGGCATGGGGAGGGAGGGAGACAGAACTGGGACCAATATGTAAAATAAGAAAAAATAATAAAAAAAAAAAGTGCCAAGTGTTGGTGGTACACACCTCTAATCCCAGCACTCGGGAGGCAGAGGCAGGTGGATCTCTGTGAATTCGAGGCAAACCTGGTCTACAGAGCTAGTTCTGGGACAGTTTCCAAAGCAACACGGAGAAACCCTGTCTTGAAAAAACAAAAAACAAAACCAAAAAACCAAAAACAAACAAAAAAATAAATAAAAAACTTATTGAGATTTGTGTTCAATCACATGTTCCTCAAGTCCTTTATTCACTGAGTACTTGCTCAACTTTGAACGCCCTAGGAAAGGAGGTGAAAAATTATATGAGTTCTTGCACATCATTTCTAACCTGCAGTCAATAAGATATATGTGACCCTAGATAGGCATGAATGTGGTCCAACACAAAAGCTGTAAACTCAAAACACTAAGAGACCTTTTTTCTGTAACTCAATTACTTGGTTTTCAAGAATCAAACTTTGCAGATGATAATACCTTGTCACAATGTCAAGTCGCTGAACACACCAACTGGAGGTTAGTTTGGAGAAAATACTTGTATCTACCCTTCCCCAATCTGATGTCTTGACTATGGCTGTGAGTTACTTCAATATGTAGACAACTTTCTTGAAAGGAGAGTCATACTATCAGACTGTCAAATAGAATCAATTAACCAATAAAGTTATACTCATCCACAGGGGTTACCTAATTAGGAATAAGAAATTAAGTCCAGTGCAGTTCCTTGGCATTGACCCTGACACAAGTCCAAGAATAATAAAGTCTTAGAAATCAAACATAAGGGTAAGTATTTAAGAATGTGAACATTTGTCCAATTAAAATTGAGTTGGATACACAGCTGCCATCAATTCTGGAAAACCAGTTTGAAATGACAAATGAGGGAACAGAGAATCTCAGCAAAGTTGCTTCTTATGTGGCTGTTAGGCACTGAACTGCCTACACTACACATAAAACAGTCATAGGCAGAAGACTTTCTAAAATTCCCAGATGTGAGCTATAGAATACAGTATATGTGTTGGTATTTAGTTCCAGAAATGATTTCTTACCACATTTTAACTCCCCCAACACCTTACTTCTGTTTCTTTATATACTGAGCTTTAAAATATTAATATCTGGTTACATGAATAATAGTTTTCATATCTTCAACTGATCAAAAATATTTGTAATTAAGTCTATCAGTTCTTTACTCTCTTCATGTGAACACTGAGTTAGATAACTTATAGAAACACCAATCCTATTTAACTTGACATTAAATCAATGAATATTGAATCAATTTAAGATTGAATTGTATGGATTTGGGTAGCAAACAAACTGACAGGAAAAGATAATTAGTTGGATGTTTATCCTGAAAACAATGATTGGCTTTTATCATCTCATTTAGCACTCCAAAGCCAGCAGATGTGGAAGGCAGTCACTTTTTGAAATATGATGTAAATCTTCACTTTTAAATTTAACTTTCTACTTTAAGTTAACCTCTACATGAAGCCTTAACAGCCTTTTGGGGGTTACAAATTAGTATCTCTGGCTTTAAGTGAGTGTAGAGAAATTAGTTTGTTTTAAACATTATGTAAGAGATGAAAGAGAGGGTGATATATGGGGGGCAGAGAAAGAAAAGAAAACTGAGAGAGAATTAGAGGACTATTGGGGGTAAAGGGGTGGGAAGAGGTGAAAGGAAGGAAGGAAGATGAGAGAAGAGGATAAAAGAAGAGAGAAGAGGAGGGGAGGGAAGAAGATGGAAGAGGACAGGAAAGGATGGGAGATGGGTATTATCCCTAAATGCTCCAGACCAGCCTGGAAATCATTATATAATCTAGATTAGCCTTGAACTTTTCAAAATACTTTCTACTATAAAATTTATTTAGTTTCATGTGTGTAAGTGTTCAATCTGCTCCTATCTCTATATGCCATATTCAAGTAGTGCCTGAGACAGCCAGAAGAGGGCTACAGATCCCCTGAGACTGGAGTCAGAGACAGATGTTATCTCCAGGAAGATGCTGAGAACTTAACTCCAGCTGTCTCAAAAAACAGTAATTGTTACTAACGGCTTAGCCATCTGCCCAGCCTCTCTAAGTATTTCCTTAAAGAGTTAAAAGAACATGGCCATTTAATCATTCAGTTTCACTAAAATGGGGTGTATTTCTCATAAATTTTCTTTTCTTCCTCATTCACCTCTTAATTGGAACCTCTCTTTCCCCCAAACTCACAAATACATGAGACATAAAAGTAAGAATGGGAATACAAGTTACAGAAAAGTACAAGCTGAGGAGACAGGGAAAAGGTTCAGGGGAGGAGGATGAACAAAAGCAGAGTATGGAAAGACTGTCATAATGAAATCTGATCTTTTCTAATACAAGCTAATGAAATATTAATTTTAATGAGTTGATTTCTATCATGTTATAGCTGGAAAAACAATACCCATATCAAAAATTATCCCAACTTGACAATTTAGGAAATGAGACTGGTAGGAAGAAAGTACTGTTTAACGGCACACAGCTAATGTGTAAGGCAGACAAGATTGGACTTGAACTTAAGCGACGATATAACCACTATCCTATATGGTCTAGAAAAACAAACACAGGTTATAGAAATCAAGATGGTGACTAAAACACTATAATAGGAATTATGCTTTGTAAAGGTTTCCAACATTCAGAATCCAGGACATGAAAAGGGAGGCTCAGAGTCTTTAAAAATTGTCTGTTTTATCTGCCTTCTTCCTTCCTTATTGACCAATATCATGACTTCATCCAATGAATATGCGCTTGGATATTAATTTTGAATGTTAGAACGACACAGACATACATACACACACACACACACAGAGAGAGAGAGAGAGAGAGTGAGTCCCTGCAACTGAACTGGTTTTATAATTGCTTTTATTAAGTCTAAATTTTCAAAAATGGTATCTAGGAAGCACAGTCCTCTTTTATATTTCTTAGAGTCACTATAAACAAATAGGAATCTGGTTTCTTGAAGCTATCCAAATATTGACTGCTAGGAGGTTGCAGGATGACATCTCTTCATCCAATATTTTCATTCACCATGGAAAACCATATTCTCATTTCCTGATCTCCTTAAGTAATAAAAGAATACAAGAGTAGGAAATAGATTACTCAGAAGTTCTTTCCTCATATAAGACTCAATATTAGAGTATGTGCTGGGTATCTTTTATCTGGATTATCTAAAATCTGATGGGGTAGGGTTTACAATGTGTCAATAATGGGAAGAAATTGGTGACAGGGGTGAAGCAGCAGGCAGTATCGTATACGATGCTGGGTCTGCCAGAAAGATAAGGAGAAAGGAGAGAGGGGAGAGAGAGGGATGTTTTGCGTTGCAGAATACCGGAAAGGGAGCTGGGAGTCATGCAAAGGAGGATAGATTTTCTGCCACTGATGTATTTGGTACTAAGAGAGTCAGTGCCTTTAGTATTTTCAAAAATCGCCTAGAGTGGTTCTATACCACTTGCACTGAGAACCTCTAAAATAGCAAAAGTAGAATGTGAGTATGTAGGAAAATGTGAAAGCACAGCTTAGGTTCACCATTTATCAGTAATGTAGCTTTTCTAGTCTGTTGTCCAATTCACAAATGATGCATTTATAATACATAAGTAACCACAGCACATGATGAGAAGTGATGAGCACCATTAAAAGAATAAATTGAATCTTGAAGGGTCTCTGAGTGTGAAAGAAATTGCACCACTACCCTGGGGCCAAGAGAGGGCTCTGGAAAGCTTTTTAGTGGGATGTACCTATTTCAGCCATAAATAAGAATATTCATATGAATATTAAACCCAATTCAAGTGATTGTAAATTTCAAAGGCCATAAACCTAAATATAAAAAAATCCAATTTTCTTACGTTTTTTTTTTTTTTCTTTCAGTTGCCTTTACTTTCTGACTCAAGGATCTACCTCTTTACCGGGTAATACAAATTTTATCTAGTGCACTTCCAGTTGCATTCAGCCCATTCAGGGAAAAAGCAGTCAATTTAGGATTGAAATTAGGCAATTCAGGCCTTTCAGCCTTTTCAGGGCTGTGGCTCAGGTACTATGAAGAAGTGGTCTAGGGATGTCACAGGTCTCAGGCATCCTTGAAGCTTTATGGCATCCTGTGAGACATCAATCAGGGTCTTCTGGTCTCTCTCAATGCTCTACTCTGGGTCATGAGACAAGTTCAGGATGCTGCCTTCATTCCTCTGGCTCCTAGAGATAAGAACTAGATATATTTTACACATATGTCTGTACTCACTCTGTCAAGGTCATGAAAGATGTGGATCTTGGCTCGTCTTCTTAACTAAATATCCTTTCTTCATATTTGCTGAAGTTTCTCTCAATTGCCTCTTTGTAATTGGAAACTGTTAGCAGAGAGGAGAAATAGGAATCTCTGGAGCCAAAGCTGTGGCTACTTCCTTCTGGGTGTCTTACAACTAGGCCCAGCCCCTCTAGAGTTCCAGAAATAAGAAATTCTTACTTCTACTCAACTGCCTCAAAATCTACTATTTATTGAAGAGGCTATACCTTTTGATGTTTAAGAAAATAAAAAGTCAAAACTAGCAGGCCCACACACACTTCTCAGAGCTTCATGAATCAGGTCTTTAACTCTAAGGCAGGGATTAACTTAGCTCTTTCTGAATAGCTTTAGCATTACCAGTAGACACAGGGAAAAAAGTAAATGCTAAATATTACAGGTTACACCCTCATTTAAAAGAAGATGGATTTTGATTGCAAGTACTTTATAATAAAGTCTATAACATTAAAATTGTTAAATATAAACATGTATAACTTCTGTAGTTATCAAACACACACAAAAGCAATTTTTAAAACTTTAAAAAGAAGAGGGGAGGTGATTGACATTGTGTGGAAATGTTAGGAACTTTACAACAAAATCAGGCAGTCTATTCTTTTTCCTTTTTTTTCTTTTTTCTTTCTTTTTTTGTAAAAAAGGCAAAATGCTCTGATATTTAGAATTTTCATCTGTTCTACACTTCTAGTTCAAGCTGATAATACCAACTCATTTTGTATTCTCATGCTGTGATAAGAAGCAGGCTTCCTATACAAATGCAGCTTTTGCATGTGCCCCTACCCTTAGCTACATCATTTCAATAACCCTGGTGTTCAGACCATTGAGCAGGGCTGAGTTATGTAAAGTGCTCTACAAATCCTGGTATCCTCCATGACTGTTCCTGAAGACATTTTTATCTCTCTTATTTAAACCCTTGTCTTTCACGATTAAATAATTGACTCATTGGTAGCCATGGGGTGCCTTTCCCTGGGGATGTTGTAAAATAGTTGCATGTCTTGGCTAGAAGGCCAGGGTAATTTTGTTGAGGGGAGGAACAGAACACCACATGCTTGAGATGTGACAGAACAAATGTTTGCTAATTTTCTGTTTAGGGATTTTCAGTTTTCCACTTGAGTTGCTCCTGCTGAAATGGGAATTTTCACATTTTGAATACGCCATAATTTATGCAGGAGACATTCAGTAATGACTACAGCTAATGCCAACTGTAAAATTAGCCAAATATCCTTGGGTCCAAAAAAATGAATGCTCAAAACAATTGCTAATTGAGCTGTTTCAGTTCCTTTTTCTTTTTCTGTTCTTTCTTTCTTTTTTTTCCCCCCGGAGACAGAAACCCTCATAAAATAGATCCACAGGAAATTGCAGGCATTTGTCATATGTCCAGTCTAATGTTAGAGTTTCCATGCTGTCTTGCTTCAGGTCCACTACTAAATGGCAACATGAAGGGGGAGAAGAAAGATACATCAGGAATAGGAAATGAATTTACACCCACCCATGTTGTGTCTGCTTTACTCCAAATGCCCTTATGGGAGGCATCCATTTATCTACTTAAAACTAGAAAAGCAGGAGACAATGTTGAGAAGAGGAATCCCAAGACACTTGAAATAAAGACTTCTCACTTCTGTCTCAGCACTTGAAGGGCTACTTTAAAAAATGTTTACTAAAGGGTTCAGACCATAAACCATTGGGCAGTGATACCTGCTTCCTATGATTTTGGCTACTGAAAGTCTAGGTGTGTTCTACTTTTCCATCACACTCCAACTCAGCATAGGTTTTTATGAAGCATTCTTCAAAAAACTGCAACCCAGACAGATGCCTAAGAGACAGAAGGAGGAAATAGGAATTTGGTCTAAATGGTATTTATAGCCAGTTCTTGTGTCAGTGGTTCACAACCTTAGATGTACTGAATGTAATCATGAATAGTGAGTTATCTGAACTCAAGGTGTGACTTACAGATGCTCTTTTGGACTTTCCAACTACATCATGTGCATAAAATGCAACCTAAGGGCTAGGAAGCAGCTCAATGCAGAGAGATAGCCACTCATTCATAGATCTCTAGGTTTAATCTCCAGTGTCATTCTACACAAAAAATAAAAAATAAAAAATAAAATACAGTAAAAATGAATTCAAGACAGTGTAGAGAGGAACATTCATGCATAGTAATTATAAAGTGATTTGTTCATGTCTGGCCTTTCCATCAAAATAGTTATCAAACTGAAGTTGGTGAGTTGGGGCCAAGAGTGATGACCTGAGTTCAATCCCCTAACCCACATTGTAGAAGGACATAATTGACTCTTTCAAGTTCTCCTCTTACCTCCTTGTGAATTCTGTGGAACAGACATAGGCACACACACACACACACACACACGTAATAGTAAATGTATTTTTATTTATGCTATCAAACTATAAACTTTTCTTGAGACACAAGGCTTCAGGAGTTTCACAGTGGGCAAAGTAGAATTGAACTGACTGAAAAGAAGACACATAGGAAACAAGTCAATGTCCCACCAACTTGCTGTTTGGAGCAGGTTCAGAATGAATAGAGTACATCCTTTTTACTGAGATGAGGAAGCAGGAAGCACAACTCTCAGGACACATTATACACCTATAATCTATAAGGAAACCTCCTGAGAAAAGGAACCTGAAGAAAAAACAAAAAAACAAAAACAGAAGCCTCAGGTCCACAGGGGAATTCTCTATAATTTCTTACTTCAGCTATGACTTTTTATCTCTCCTGGTTGTCTGCCTATAGTATGTTTCCCCAGAAGGCTTGCCACAAACTTTGCATTGAATATTTCCTTACCAGTGACATTTCCAAACCCACATAGTTTTTCTGGACCATTTGATAAAAAAGAATCTTCCTTGGACTTCAGCCTGGTTCTGCTATAGAGCTTTCTATTGCTTTGGGTACTCTTAAATTTTAAATCTTCCAGGGGCCTCTCTGCCCTTGGTAGGCGTTTGCAGATATCTCTCCTGTGTGTATATTGCAGATTTTTGTCTTACATTTGTACCAGTCACTTGCAGCCCAGGTGTAAAAGGGTTTTTGGTCTTTGCTATAACAGGTTTTTTTTCATATAATAATCTTGATGTAACTCTTTCTACTCCCTTCTGTCCTGCACATTATCTATGCCTCAGTTAACTTGCTGAGAATATGAGAAATAATATACCCTGGTCATTATTTTTAAATATGTATGTATGTATGTATAGATGGATGGATGGATGTGTTTGTGTGTCAAAAAAAATTTTTTGAAGGATTTCACTGCAAAAGCTGGAGAGGCTTTCCTGCATGGGTTTTAATGGTTTTGTGGTAAGGATGGAATAACAAATTTTTCTTCACATTCGAAAGGAGACACCATTAAGCACTGAAATGCTAATAAGTTTTATTGCTATGACAGATCCCTGAATTGCCGTTATGTTTGTTGCCCAACCTCTTCCCAAGGTCTTCCCAAGGCAGTCAGCATCCCAGCCATCTCTTTTTTATTCCTATGTGCTTACCATTGCCATTAGCTAGTAATGTATTCTGTGTAACATAGAGAAGGGGGACGACTGACATAGCATGTGTGGACATTTAAAGATAATTCATGGGAGTCCACTGGAAATACATACAAGTTGTCAGGTTTGGCATGGCAAGAGACTTTACCCACTGAATCACCTCAGCAGCTGAGATCTTTTCACCTCATTCAGTCATTAGCCTTTGTTTTGCCATCCTGTTAGGTGCCAGCCTCAGTGTAAGTTTGCACATTCCCTGAAGATATTACCCAGGTGCTAAAATCCATCCCCCAAAATCAAGCCCCAAGTCCACAAATTTCAACATATCTGGTCTCACTTTTTATATTTTCTTTATTGAAAGTCTAGAGCAGGAATACTCTGCTGGCTCCTGACAGCACAATCCAGGACCTTCTAGCATATTCTCACAGTTGTTGCAATGTTTACTTGTTTTTTCTTTGGAAAACATAGACGTTGTCATCATTTAAGAAAACATATTGCAAGCTCCCCATGCTTCCATAAATGAGAATCAACTTTATTCCTTCTCTCTCTAGACTTGAAACACACAAGTGCCTTGAAAGTCTGCCAGGCAGCATGGGGCAGCTCAGCCTTACACTGCTTTAGCTTACACAGATGAACAGTGGACAGGAAATGAGGAGAGTGGAGGTCTAATCTTGTCTCTGACTAGTTTCAATTTTCTCAGAAAAAAGCCAATTTCTGGGTCTACAGTACCCTCAGATATACCTAAACCTAATATTGTATAATTTGACAATACTGGAAAATAACATGTTCAAAATACTTCAGCCAGTGGAACTGGATTTTTTAATAGTTATACAGAGCTGCACTTGCAGCTTTTTATATCAAAATATCTGAATGCAAATGTCTACCAACTAATGTATAATCAAATAATGAAGCATAATACTGTAGAATGAAAAAAATTTAAGTAGACCAAGTAAAATTACATTAATATAAAGAAAGTTTTATTTCACAACATAAAATTACATACTTCTTAAAAAGACATGGATGCTCTCACGGTAAATCTTAATTATCAGTCTGACTGGGTTTGAAATCATCTAAGAGATATATTTTTGAATGTGTCTTTGAGGACGTTTCTGAAGAAATTTAACACATCATCAGAGTGTGTGTTGTCCCAGACAATGGGTGTCCCTGGAAGTAGCTTATCTAGTCATCCTTTCTGGACCATTCAGATTCATTCGTGGTAGAAAGAAACAGGATCATAATGTTAAATTCATATTTTGGCAAGACCCAAATCCAGGTCAGTTCAACCTGTACAAACAGAAGCCAGAGCATCAGACTAATGAAACATTAGGAGATATTATTAGAACACTTGTCACATTCACTAGGGTCAAAGTCAGGATCTTATTTCTCTACAAATGAAAAAAGTGCTGACTAAGAGGAAATTCAGCATGTGTCTAAAATATACTGGAAATGCACATCACTGTGCTCATCATTCCATACCACTGATGATTAATTTGCTATGCAAAAGAAACTATGATGCACAATTCATTTTAGGATTTCCTTCTGTGCTTTATGTCTCAGCTTTATCTTGCATGATTTCCTTGTTATAATATGAGCTATTTCATGAGACTCCCCAAAAACAACTGAAAACCTTCAGCCTTTTCCCAAAAGATTTTTTTTTTCATATAAGGCTTAATGAATGCATACCACAGAAGTCTCCCTCTATGCTCAGAGTATGGAAACTACAAAATTCTTGAACATAAGCACCTCTTGTGCCTTTGCCAAGCTTCTAGAAAACTCCACACCTACTTATCAGTTACTGAGCTCTTGAAAGTCAATCTTAAGTTAAAAAAAAAAAAAAAAGGAAGAGAGAGGCGGGGGCATGAGGCAAAGGAGTGTCAAGTGAAATTACATTTTAAGATAAAAACTGAATAAATTACTACCCATTTTCTTTCTAGACAATCCTAATCTTAGGAAGCATTTTCAGTAACTCCCTAACAAATCAATGAAAATAGATGTCCCGTTGCCTGTGGAAACTCATTCACTTGCCCACTATACTTTTCTCCCAATGCTTACAGAATCATTTCCAAAACTTTCTCTACTCTAGCATGTTTTAACAGAAGCATTGATGATACTTTTGTCTCTTGGGTGGTGTACTAGAAAAATCCACAACACTCATGCCCATGACATTACATTTGTATGCAAGAGCTAAGATGGCAAAATCCATGGAGTGATGCTGAATTCCAGCCTGGTACAGACTCTTCAACTGGAGGCCAAAGGGAATGTAGAGTGCAAAGATCTAAGTCATGTTTTTTTTTTCCTTCATTTTTAGAGAAAATGGCTACAAATTATTTGCTGATTATATTATAAAAAATAGTAAAAAGTTGTTTGACATTTCTGAACAAGCATATGGATGTTTAAATATATGAAAATAAGGCATAATGTCCATAGATAATAGCACAAGCCTTTAATTTCAGCACTTGTGAAACAAAGGCAGGAGGATCTCTGCTAGTTCAAGAACAGCCTAGTCTGCATAGGAAGATATGAGCCACATAGGATTACATAGTAAAATTTTGTCTAAATAAAATTAAATAAATAAGGTACACTAAAAATAAACTAAAAGTAAACAATGCAAAAATCAAGGAAGTCCTGAAACTGACCAGGTTCTCTAGGCCTCTGTTTTTATCTTCTCCATTTTATACAAGAATTTAGGACATTTGTTCATGAGTCCCAGGAAGAGTATCACACAACAGTGTTTCAGAATGCTGAGGCAGAGTTCTCACTGGTACAGAATGAAGAACGGATCATCTAAAACATTTGTCCTGGGAAAAAGAATAAGAACTCAGGTACAGAGCAACATATCAGAGAACTTCACTCAGAGCGACTCTGAGATACCCCTACCAAGGCCATTTATCAATAGTGCATAAAAGTGAGCTCATCAAGATGCTGTCACTATTGTACTTACTGTCACATAAATAAACACCAACTTATTTCTTCCTTGCTCTCTTTAGACAGGAGCACCCTTGTCCCTCTCTTGATAGATGGTTCTCTTCAAAATGCACATGTCCTTTGAGCCAATGATAAGCAATAGGTATTTGTTTCTCCTACAGACTAAGCTGTTCCAAAGCAGAACTGGAACTCTGCAGTGCATGGGAGGGATGTAGTAGCTGTCACCACAAGAGGTAGGAAGGAAAAGGAACACAAAAGCAAATTTAAGGAATGTTAGAAATGTTTTGTAAAAGCATGGGTCATGGGGGAGGACCACACAAAGATGATTGTGGCATAGTGAACACCCCCAAAAGGCTCACAGTGAAAGGAAGGAAGCAGCTATGTTATCAGATAATCGCAGGACAGTGCTATACTGCATTAAGTCCTTAACTGGCTCACTGAAGCCTACATCTTCAATTAAGGAAACTGGTGGGATAAGGACTCTTACTGTTGAGAATGTCAGTGACAAGACATGATCTACAACTCACTCAGTACTGACATCCCACCAAGTCCTGCTAGGCCTAAAGAGAATTTCCTTGTCCTTGGTTGACCTGCCTTGTATTCATGTGAAGAGAAAAGCTTTTGTTGAGAATGTCCATCAAGCTTCTGAGGGTTTGGGGTTTGTCTGGTTTCAGTAGAGTTGTTACTATGCCATTCCAAAGACAGGAATTAATAGAACAATTTCTTCTAATGGAGAGACAGTGTACAGTTTAAAAATGGTTTATTAGCATCCAGTTTATGATACACAGGAGCTATTTGGGTGCATAACTCACCTCCTAGATCCAGAGGCAGTCTCATAAACCTAAGAGGCACTTTCTCCCCCACCTTTTTTTACTAAATAGAAAGCTATGGTACAGTTCCAGCCTGGTTATATATGATGTTAATAAATGTGCCACACACACTGTCTGTTCCTTTAAGTAGCTCTGCTACCCTGGATATATTATCAGAGATTTATGCCACTGCAGAGTCTGAGGGGGATGCGGGAAATGGTTTTGGAGATGGAATTAGACCTGTTCACGCTCTATATTTCAGTCATGCAATGAGGAAGACTGTACAGCAGTGCATGTAAAGAATTAAGAGGCAAAACAACAAGAGAACCACAATAGAATGAATGGTGTACAAGTTTATCAATATGGATGATTTCCAATTAAGCACAGGCTATAACATTTTATGTCATAATTTTTAAAACTCTAATGAAACTTAGTATGCCACATGCTTTTCACACTTGTCAATGTGGTTTGGAATTCTGGTTAGTCAAATGAAACCTATTATTTAGTTGTTTAATAAATATTTATTAAATGTATAATAGTGATCTATAAAGTACCCTGGGTTGGGGACTATCTCTCTCTCTCTGTGGAATCCAAAAGAGATATCTGTGCCCAGTATATATAATAGGTGTGCTGTGTTCTCATAATTATCTGAATGGATGATATAAATAATGTATTACTATTCATAGATGATATTTAGAATTTCTTCAGCCATCTCTGGAGGAAAGGGCTCATGGTATAAACATAAGAATATATTCAGGTGGCTCTAATTATTGAATCATCAACACAAAAGGAAACAGAAAACCTGAAGATCTGCAATGTGGTTGAACAAATTGGCAGCCAGCTCATGTGTTGAGTTGGTATTATTTCAGCTTACAGAGAAACCAAGCCTGAAGCCAGTCATCATTGTGCCATAAAGGACTGAAATTTTCAATAAAGTCAGATACTTGGGCTGAGTCTTTTCCACCTTTAAGAAACATGTAGGAAAAGCCTAGTAAGAATACAGTGAAGAGGGAGATAAAGTCTATTCAGATTATGAAAAGTGGACAGGTGTACTTGCTGAGATGGAAGCAAGCTATAGATGTAGACTTTGTTACAAATATTTGGAAATTATAAAGTCTAGCTGTGTGGAAGACTAATCAGAAAATAAGGAAGAGTGGCATGAATGGTATAAAATAGAGTTACATTGATAAGCTGTAGTGGGCCTGATAATGTGGATAGTCATGTTTAACTAGATTCCTTTTAAGATTATGAATATTGCTGAGATAAGCCTCATGGCATAGAGTCATGAAGATGCAGGAAATCAGGATGCCCTGCTGCTCACATCTGAAAGAACAATGTTCTTTCAAATGCACCTCCTGATGATGTACAAGATGCCCCTGCTAACTGGGAGCGGTACCTGGCTACCCTGTCAGATGTGGTAAACTGTGGAAAGGGCATCCCAGATTTCCAAGCCTGAGTACATTTGCAATGGATACATCTCTAGACACCACCTACCCGAGTGTCACAATCAACGTCATCATTAAACAGCAAAGAAATCTGTACATTCTGAAGTCAGACACAACAGAGATCAATTAGTCAGAAGACAATCATGATAATTCCCCCCCTTTGTGGAATATTACTTTAACTAGGCAAAGATGTGTTACATTTGTTTATACTGCATTTGTTTAATTATGTAAAAAGATGTATTGCAGTTTCTACATGCCTGCCTAAGGTACCCGAATGATCTAATAAAATATCTAGGCAGGAGAGGGGTAGTCAGGGCTTGAAGGCAGAGAGAATAAGAAGGGAAGAAATCTAGGATTGGAAGGAACAGGAGAGAAGAGAATGAGGGAGAAAGAGAGGGGCACACTTGGGGACAGGAGCCAAGCAGCTGCCAGCCAGAATGGAAAAGCAGTGAAAGTAGGACATACAGAAAGAAAGGTTAAAAACAAAACAAGACATAACTTAAGGAGAAATACAAGTACAAGCTAAAGTAAGGCCAAGCATTCATAAGTAATAACAAGTCTCCAGGTCATGATTCCAGATCTGGTTGGTGGCCCAAAATAAAATGTCTGCTACACCGTTCAACACTGCTTAGATACAATTGACTCATAAGGAAATAGATACACTTAAATCAAAATACATCTAGTCAACAACCAGTCTTATATCTCCATATTGCCTTAGTTATGAAAGATACTAAGATATTATGGTACTACTTAAAGTATGTATATAATAATAAAACAAATTTGTTACTATTAATTAGAACTTTGGCCAGAAAAAATTCAAAGGACAATACTGAACTTTGTACTAAAATATTTATTTATTATGTATATATGTGTCCCTGGGTATGTATTGTGCCACATGCATACAGGGGTCCAGAGAGGTCAGTAGAGGTTTTGGGTCCCCTGGAACTGAAATTGGAGCTGCAGACAGTAGTAAGCTGCCATGAGGATGCTGGAAACTGAACCTAGATCCTCGTCAAGAGCCATAAATGCTCTTCATCACTGAGCCATAGCTCTAGCCTTCCATACAAAAAAAATTTAATATGTGTATAAGAAATAGGTTTGTATTACTGCTGAAACTCCTGGGTGCTACCACTACACTGTGAGTGCATACAAAGAATGCCTTAGTTGTTAGTACTTGCTGAAGTGTTTGCAAAGCTAACCAATCTTACAATCTAATGGTTCAACACACACACACACACACACACACACACACACACACACCACACACCACACACACAGAGAGAGAGACAACACACAGAGAGAGACAGAGAGACCGAGAGAGAGACAAAGAAACACAGAGAGAGAGTCTGGGTCTAGAGATATGGCTCTGTGGGTAAATCTTGCTGTACAAGTGTAAGGACTTGGGTTTGAATTCTCAGAACCCATCCTATATGGCTATAGGGGCAATGTAGGAGAAAGGAATGGAAGAAACCATTACCAGAAAGGGATCTAAATTAAGGCACTGAATATATGGATTGTACAGTTGTCCTGTACCCACAGCTTTGTCCTTACAAATACCATTTATATTTAATTTAAAAAATGTTTTGCATAGTTTCCTCACTCTGTGCAGGTGGCTCCTGCTTCTCCAATACACAAACAGGTTTTGTGTACTCTTGAACCTAATGGAATGTAAGTTTGGACATCAAATGACCAGGCAGTTATAAAGGAATTCAGTTCATGCCCTACAGAAAACTTTGACTCTTTGAGGAGGTCAAAGTCTCCATTCAATGTGTCATACTGAGATATTTTGAAGCCTTTAAATACAATGACCTCTCTTTCCACAGGCAATTTCCCAAAGGCCTCTGTATTGGAACACACGGACAGGCTGCTGCAAGTGCCCATTAGTCTTCAAATCTGAAACAGAATCCACCCTATACTGAAAAAGAAGGATCAAAAAGCATGAACTACTTCAAATGAAAAACAGCAAAATACATCATGGAGTTCAAAAGGCAGTATTGAGCAAGATGATCCCATTTCATGCTACATCAATACATCTCTATAATTTTATATGTGAATGGGGCACCAAAATCTAGAAATATATGGCTATCCAAGCTAGTAAATCTCTTTCATTCATGGGGAGCAAGAGCCTACATCTGATATTCAGGAGTTTGCCTAGAGATTTAGGCTATAGAGGGGAGGGAGGATCCTGAGGAGGAGGGGAGGGGAGGGAGAGAGAGGGACAAGGGAGAGAGAGGGTGAGGAAGGAAGAAGAGAGAGAGAGAGTGAGACTGACTTAAATATCATAATATCACTTCTGGAAGACCTGGTTAAACACGATTCAATTTCATTTTGCCATTGCAGGCAAATCTCAGCTGATGTTTAAATCACCTAGTCTTTCACACAAGCAAGAAAATCAATTATTCCTGCATTGATTTCTACCGTTATCTCCTAGAGAACTCAGGATCTGACTTTTAATAATAATCATAGAGGCAGCAATATGATCATGGGCCAGAAGCCCTGGTACTCTCCCATTTGGTAGATTTAATGAAACGGTCGTGCATATTGACGATGCTCTTCAGCATCAATTTTTCCAGCTATTGAATTTCACCCTTTCTGTGCCCTCCCACTTCTTCAAATTTTGAAGGTCATTTTCAATTTCAATCCCGTTTCCAAGGCATTAGCCACCACATCCAACTCTTTGTCAATGGGATATTTAATAAGTGCCCTGATTCCACTATCCAAGAAATTAATGAAATTTCTGAGACCCACAATAAAAGGTTTTTCAAAGCATCTTTCCTCCCAACTTGAAATCACAAGGAGCCGTTGACAAATACTCTCAATTGGAGCCAGCTGTGTACTTAACAGTAAAATGAGCTAAACCCCATTTTTGTCATTTCTTGATGAATATGACAAGGGAGAGTGGATTTTAAATGCTCCAGGAGGTATAAGGAAGGGTTGAGATGCATTCATTCGCCCTTATCTGACAAAATGAAGAATAGTAACCATGTCAGGGTTACTTAGTCTTTCAGGGTTGCTTTGAATTGTTATCTCTGAAGTCCTTCAATTCTTATGTGTTCTCTGGGCTACCTTTCTTAACCTTTTTGAAGAAGCATGAGTTTGGAATCAAAGTCACCGGAGGCTAAGTCCTATCTGTCTACCATATGAAAATAGGAAAAACAAAAGAGCAGAGTTTTTTTTTTTTTTTTAACCTGCTAGGCACCAAGGTTCTTATTTATAACAGCAGCTTAGTTCTTACAAGCTTTTAGACTGGGTTCAAGACTGGCAATGTAGCTTTACTTAAGTACAAACACTTTAAGTCACTGCTTGTCTCCCATTTTGTATCATTTGTAAGGTTGTTTCTGTACTATAAAATCTCTGCGGTCCGGTGGTAACTTGACACTTGGCATAATAAATAAGTGAGCTGGGAGCTGCATCTATCTCCCCCTCCCCAATTTCACACACCTGCTCCCTTTCTGATTGATTTCTTACATCCTGGGGTGGGGATAATCCAAGGCAATAGTTCAGGCTTGCCTGGTAGTCAATTAGGAAATGCTTGAATATGATACATGTTAATTATGGGTCTCAGAAAAATTATCCTCAACTCCTCAAGCCTGTTTACCTTTCTGAAGCAGTACATTGTAATGGCACCCAGGTCCCAGCTTCTAGGACTCCTCTTTGGGGCTACCCAAGATTTGGGGCCTTGCAGGATTGAACAAAGGATTGTTATGTTAGGGTTATACAGGTTGAGTGTTTCACATTTTGAATTACTATGGATTTTTAACTATTTTATGTAGATATGATAGATGTTGGAAAGTACTGAAAGTGGGGCCAAAGCACACAATTAACTTATTTCTCACATGCATCTTGTACACATACCCCCAAATGTAATTATGTATGCTTTAAATATTTTAAATCATATTTCTATTTGTTTATTTTGTTACATGTATAGATGTGACTATGTACAGGCACACATGCCCTAGCATGTGTGTGGTGATCTCTTTGTACATTATTTACTCTCCAGATCTGCTTCAAGCTCCTTTATGGTTGAGCCATCTTGCTGGCCTGACTCTCTCTCTCTCTCTTTCTTTCTTTCTGTGTGTGTGTGTGTGTGTGTGTGTGTGTTTGTGTGTATGATCAATGGTGTCTTATTTGGAGCTACAATTGATGTGATGAAACACCATAAACACTGGGAAGAAAGAGCATATTTGGTTTACATACCTTAAGTCACAATCCATTGAGGGAAGCCAGCACAGGAACTCAAACTCAGAATAAATTGGAGACAGAAGCTGATATAGAGACCACAGAGGAATGCTGTTGTTCTGTCTACTGACTTGCTGGCTGTGACTTTCTCAGCCTAATTTTTATAGAAGCCAGGACATCAGCACCCACAATGGGCTGGGCCTTCCTTCATTAATCCCTAATTACAAAGATAACCTACTGCTAGATTTTATGGCAGCATTTTCTCAACTGAGATTTCTTCCTCTCAGATGACTATATCCATGTCACATTGACAGAACAAGCTAGCACAAATGATCTTCTTTAAGACATTTTATTTAAAATTTTGTATATATTTGGATTACTTTTCCCCTCTCCCAACTCCCCATAGAACCTCCCTACTCTCTCACCTACCTCCCCAAATGTGTGTGTGTGTGTGTGTGTGCATGTGTGTGTGCACATGTATGTATATATACATTTCCCTCTCACTGTTTTCTCTCTTTCAAAAACCAACAGAACAAAAAAAAAAATCTCAAGATTGATTTCTGTTCTGCTGGTCACTTGACCACAGTCAATGAATTCTTTCTATATACACTTATATTCCTCTTGATGTTTATATGGTTCTTTCCTGCAAAGGTGCACCAGGCTAGTTTTATTCAGTTTTAAAGACTGGTCCTACAACAGTGTGCATATGCAATAAAAATATGTTGGATATGTGAGGTATGAGTGAATGAAGATGCACCTCTTTGATTCACGTCATAGTTAGGGGCAGGTCCAGGGTGGCTGTTCACTATTCCTACTCGCATTTTCCACAGCAGTACTTCTGTTTCCTTTAAAAAGCTGTCTGGCTCTCTAACAGTTTCACAGGAGCAGACTTGGGGACACCTTTATACATCTCAGCAGCATGGTTCATTTTCTGAAGCCCTGTGAATTCTCACATGAAAAAGAGTCCCAATGGTAAAACTCTCATCCAAGATCTATTGAAGAAAAGAATAAATAGCCAACCCTTGGAGAACCCAAATGTGTGGGTGTAATTACCTTTGATTCCCATGGACCAGATGCCTTTGAAGAGCCATATCATATTCCAAAAACATCATTAGACACACAAAGACACAGACATAGGACACTGCATTGTTTGCCATGACTGTAGGAACAGACCTAAGTACAAATAAAATATATAAGTACATGTATTATGTACATGAATTATGTCAATTTTGAAATAGCCATTGAAAGTTTTAGTGCCTCTGAGATGACAAGATTCTCAATAAGTAAACACTCCATGTGCAAGCCTGATAACCCAAGTCCAGTCCTCAGAACCACAGGTCTTAGTTAGGGTTTCTATTGCTATGAAGAGACACCATGACCATGGCAACTCTTACAAATGAAAATATTTGGGTGGCTTACAGTTCCAGAGGTTTAGTCTATTATCATTATGGCAGGACATGGCAGTGTGCAAGCAGACATAGTGTTGGGGAAGAAGCTGAGAGTGGAGAAGGAGCTACATCTTGATCTTGCAGACCACAGAAAATGATCTGTGTCACTGGCCATGACTTGAACATACATGGTACCTCAAAGCCCTCCTCCATAGTGACACATTTCTTCCAACAAGACCATACCTATTCCAACAAGGCCATACTTCCTAATAGTGCCACTTCTCTTTGAGAGCCATTGTCTTTCAAACCACTACATCATATAAAGGTAGAAGTGAAGAGCCAACTCCACAGTGTTGTCCTCTGACATCCACAGGTACACTATGGCACAAGTAACGCGGTTAAATAAGGATCAGGATAAACAAATAGGCCGAACAGATGTTTATTCAGGAAGAAATAACTTACAACCTAGACAGATGAACACCAGGAAATTCAACCTGATCCTTTCCTGTCTGAGTCACGCCAGAAAGAGAGCACCTTTCCTGGCCCCCTCCGACATCCTTCCACAGGTCACTCCGCCCATGGCTCCACCCCAATGGGCGTGGTCAGTGCCACAGAACTATCTCACTATACACAAGCATTCACACACAAAATTAATTAAAATCTCGAACATCTTACACTAAAATATATGAAGATATTTTCAGATTTGTGATTAAATTGGGAAACCCAGCAACAAGTTCTAGTTAGTGAACACTAAAATGATATTAAAATGAATTTTAAAACAGTTCTATGGGCAAAGATAGCAGCAGAGAAGACAGAATCATGGAAGATATGGAAGATTACTGTGTATGTTCCAAAGTTCTTATAACCTGACAACTCTACAGTTTAATGTGACCCTGGAGAAATCTGAAGATAGATGGTGCTTGCTATAAAACTCAGAAATGCTCAGGCAAACTGCCTAACTTTGAAAAAGAACATCCATACATTCAGAAAAAATATTGAATAATAAATAAAAAGTATTTCTATACAGAATATCTCTAATACCACTGCCAAATTAATGAGGTAGTACTCTGAAAGCCAGGAACTTACTCTGTGGAGTAGAGTATTCAGAAATATTATAGACATTAATAGGTTTAGGTAATATCTTATAAACATGTGAGTTAAATACTGAACTCCCTGACTCACTTCATTCATCCTCACAATGTTCAAGGCTCCAATTCTTTCTAGTTTGGTCTTAGGGCTTCACTCCGCTTATCTACTTTAATCTTCATTTGGTTGGCAAATTCCAGGTTTAAACAAGATTATCTGAGGGAATGTTTAACCTATTCAAGAAAAAAGAAGTTATAATCATATCACAAAATTCTTACAAAAAAATTGTTACAATCTCTGTAAAGGTTGGGAGCTCTTCTGGGACTGAGTCTTCAGAATCTCTGCCTAAAGGTACTATTCTTGGCTTTTTGTTGTTGTTTTTGTTATAAGCCCAGATATTAATGACTGAGCCATCACACTAGCCCCTGAAAATTCTATTCTTGATATTAATTTTTGCATTACATGCTTCAGTGGCAAAACAATACTTCTTAGAATAAAATCCATAATTCATACTTCTCAACAAACCTCATCTGTCGTTTCCCAGTTCAGTTGCATTAATATCATTGTGCAGGGAGACTTTACTGAGAAGATTCTCACTGAGAAACTAGTGAGGCTGGACAATTCAACTTCTCCCTCATTGTCTTCCCAATTCCAGTGACATGTGAATCAGGAACTTAACAGGCCTTTCAAATTAAACACTTAAAACAGTGCCAAAACACTCTGTGGACCTACCACCTTCTAGTAGTGCCACACTAGAGAGTGAGTCTTTAACTCATGGATCTTTGTAGAACATCCAAGATCCAGAATATTATGGTACCTATGATGCAGACACTTTAATTTCATTTCCACTGTTATAACAGAGAAAACGCATGTGTGTAAGAATGTGGCTCTTAAGCCCACTCTCTAACTCACCAACCCCCCCCCCCTGTCATTATCTCCCACTTAGCTTAAGTCTGTAAACTACAGAGACCAAGATTGCTCTCAATGTTCAGAGGGTTTGACCTTCAAACATTTTAACTGTTTTGATATTTCAGATCTTAGTGGAATGAGCCCTACTTCACTACTAGAATTTGCATGTGAATTTCTTAGAAAATGCCACAGGGATACAGCTCCATCTGTAAGTAGGTGGAACATGATAAATGATGACAGTCTAATGGGAGTGCCTGACAAGGCTGAAAACCCTCAGCTGATTCTGCTTGACTTGTGGTTTGACCTAAAGCCAGGCATTCTACCTTTGACCTTGCTGGTCAATGCTCTGCCTATTTCTGGTTTAATAAATAGTCATTTTTTTTTGTTTCCTCAAAATATAAAGAGGACATTTTGAGGACAATGCATACAATTCCTCATGATTCTTAGAAAATTTTGACTAGACAAAATTAGAGGAGGCTTTACTCTCTCTGTCTCTCTCTCTCTCTCTCTGTCTCTCTGTCTCTCTCTCACTCACTCTAACACACATATACAGGAGTACAAACTGAAGATGATGTTGAGATAGAGGCAGCTTCCATGATACAGGAGTGATTATATGGATACTGGATGATGGTAAGGATGTAAGCATCACAGAATGGGGTGACAGAAAGAAGCCCGCTGCACCTCATATTTGGTGTGTTTAGTAGTTAACTGTCAAGGGCCATGGCTGGTAAATGTTTTCTGTACAGAGTATGACAATTTGTTAAGTTGTGAAGAGCTTCTAAAGTCTGTGTCTTTTACTCATCTTCCATAGTGACATGAAGGCAGCCATGGGCAGTGAGTGAGTACACGATGTTCTGGTATCATACAATACTGTGGACATGACTAGGAGGTGAATCAGATTTTCTTTAAAGTCATAGTTTACAAAATTCTGATTGTGAGATTTTTAGGTTTGGAAATGAGATGTGATGTATAATAAGTTTTAATAGTCCTCTAATCTGTTAGAGCTGAACAACAACTACAAAATAAAACTTTTATTGAAATGTGGACAAAGTCACCTTTGATTAGTCAAATACCAGATCTTTCATTTACTTTAAGATTTCTCCAGATTTTTTTTTATAGGACTGTGAGTTAACTTCAGAACCAAATTCCCTACAATGGACAATGTACCAAAACTGGGTGATTCCTCCTTCTGCCTTTGTCAGCAGCCCTCAAAGACATTGTCTTGTTCTCCCCTTACCTGTCTGTCTGTAGCCTCTAAAAGGAATTTTCAGATCTTGTTAAAGCACTTTGGGTGACACACTCAAAAACTGAAGAGAGAATGAGCTAATTGTGGACCTAGCCTTCAACTCACCATGGTAATATCAGTAAGAGATGGTATAACAACCACTGGCTACATGGAGAGTAAGAAGCCCTGGGCTTTAAGTCAGTGCTAGTGGTCAGGGCTTGACTTCGTAAAGACTTCCCTGAGCATTGGTCTTCTTGTCCTCTCAGCTATACTCCACTACAAGGATGCCATGATTCTCTCATTTCATACATGGAAAAACAAAGTGCCTGAACCTATGGAAGTTTACATGTAGTTTTGGAGTCAACCAAGTAAAGTGAGCTTTTGGGTCTATCTCTGCATGATTTCAAAGACTCCTTTTACTTTCTCCTTCATGTTCCACCAGCCCATCCTTTTTCTCACTACAACATCTAGTTGAACCTGAAACTGAATTCAAAATGCTAATGCAATGTTCTCTATCATCTCCCAGAGCCACAAAGAAGAGATGGCCACCTGACAGCTACCAACAGTGTGAGTTAACAGTGAGCAGTGACAAACCACGGGAAAGTATGGAGTGAGATCCAAATGCAAGTGACTGCATCAAATTAAACTGAGACTCTGGCAAGATAGACAAATACTACTCAAGAAAATGATAAACTATCCTGTGTGTGTTTGTGTTTGTGTGTGTGTGTAAGTGAAGGTGCTATTTTGGACTCAGAAAGCCTTAACAACTGAAAATGGTTGTCGAAGAAACTGTATGAGATGAAAAATGTTGTAGTAGTGATCCTAGGAATCACACTGTCTATGTTTCTTTATTTTCATTTCCCTTGTTATGATAAAAATACCCTGACACAAAAGCAACTTACTGGAGAATGGGACTTATTTTCAGTTTACAATTGCAGCTTATAATTCCTTATTGTGGGAAAGTCAGGGTGACAGAAACTCTACACATCCATAGTCAAAAAGAGAAGAGAAGGCACAACTACTCACTGGCTTGCTATGTTCAGTTTGATTGTTCTACTGGTATATATTTAGGAGTCCCTGCCTAAGGAATAATGCTGGTCATATTGTGATTGGTCTCACATAAATCAAGATAGTCCCAACAGACATGACCAGAGGCCAACCTGAGTTAGAGATGTTAGAGTTCCTGATGTTTCGTGTATGTGTGAGTGTGTGTGTGTCTGTGTGTGTGTGTGTGTGTGTGTGTGTGTGTGTGTGTGTGTGTGCCCTCATGCATGTGGCATGAAGGAGAAAGGGAAGAAAGGGAAAACAAGAGAAGGAAAGAAATTAAGATATTCCTGAGGAACCACCATAATAATTTCCAAAATGGCTGTACAAGTTTGCACTTCCACCAGGTATGAAGGAGTGTTCCCCTTTCTCTACATCCTCTTTAGCATAAGTTGTCATTGGTGATTCCAATTTTAGCCATTCTGGCAGGAGTAAGATGGTATTTCAAAGTTGTTGTGATTTGCATTTCCCTGATAGCTAAGGATGTTGAGCACTTAAGTTTCTTTCAGCCTTTTTTTATTTCCTTTATTAAGAGTTCTCTATGGTGTTTCGTTGAGTCGTTTCTTGAGTTCTTTGTACATTTTGGAGATCAGGCCTCTGTCAGATATAGGACTGGTGAAGATCTTTTCCCAGTTTGTGGGCTGCTGTTTGGTCTTGTCAACTGTGTCCTTTGCCTTAAAGAAGCTTCTAAGTTTGAGGAGGTACCATTTATTAATTGTGGATCTCAGTGTCTGTGCTACTGGAGTTATGTTCAGGAAGCAGCCTCCTGTACCAATCTATTCAAGGGTACTTCCCACTTTCTCATCTAAGAGGTTCAGTGTGGCTAGATTTATGTTGAGGTCTTTGATCCATTTGGACTTGAGTTTTGTGCATGGCGATAGACATGGGCCTATCTGCAGTCTTTTACACACCATTATCCAATTGTGCCAGCACACTTTGTTGGAGATGTTTTCCTCCCCCTGTTGTATACTTTTAGCTGTTTTGTCAAAAAATCAGGTGTTCTTATGTGTGTGGGTTAATATCAGGATTTTCAATTCTATTCCATTGGTCTACTTCACTACTTTTTTGCCAATACCAGGCTGTTTTCAAGACTATAGCTCTGTGGTAGAGTTTAAAGTTGGAGATGGTGATGTCTCCTAAAGTTCCTTTATTGTACAGGGTTGTTTTGCCTATCCTGAGTCTTTTGTTTTACCATATAAAGTTGATTCTTATCCTTTCAAGATCAGTGAAGAATTGTGCTGGGATTTTAGTGGGGATTACATTGAATCTGTAGATTGCTTTTGGCAAGATTGCCATTTTTACTATGTTTATCCTATCCAAGGGCAAGGGAGATCTTTCCATTTTCTGGTATCTTCTTTAATTTCTTTCGTTAAAGACACAAAGTTCTTATTATATAGGTCTTTCACTTGCTTGGTAAGCATTACCCCAAGATACTCTATGTTATTGTGGCTATTATAAAGGGTGATGTTTCTCCGATTTCTTTCTCAGCCCCTTTGTCATCTGAATAAAGTATGGCTGCTGAGGTTTTTGAGTTTATCTTGTATCCTTCTAGTTTACTGAAAGTGTTTATCAGCTGTAGGAGTCCTGGTACAGTTTTTTAGGTCCCTTAAGTAAACTATCATATCATCTGCAAATACTAAAAGTCATTCTACCACAGGACCCAGCAATCCCACTCTTAGGCATATACCCAAATGATCAACATCCATGCAACAAAGACATGTGCTCAACTATGTTGATAGCAGCATTATTTATAATAGCAAGAACTTGGAAGCAGCCTTGATGCCCCTTAACTGAACAATGGACAAAGAATATGTGGCACATTTACACAATGGAATACTACTCTGCAGAAAAAAACAATGGAATCTTGAAATTCACAGGCAAATGGATGGAAATTGAAAAAAACATCCTGAATGAGGTAACCCAGTCACAAAAAAGAGGAACATGGCATGTACTTGCTCATATATGGATTTTAGACATAGAGCAAAGATCACAAACCTATAACTCACACCACTCGAGAAACTAGGATACAAGGGGGATTCTAAGATTCATATAAAGTCCCTCACAGAAGGGGAAAGGGACAAGAGCTCCAGAGCATATGGGGAGTAAGGGGGCAGTGAGTGGAGAGGGAACTAGGCGAAAGAGAAGGGGAGAAGAGGAAAGCTCATGGGACTAGGAAGATTGAGTCAGGAGAGGAATAGATGAGAGAAGAGAGAGAGAGAGAGAGAGACTGAAAAAAGGGAGCCATTATAGGTTCGAAGAAAAAACTGAACCTAGAGAAATGTCCAGAGACCTACAAGACTGACCCCAACTAACAATTTGAGCAACAGTGGAAAGGCTACCATAAATGCCCTTCCCTGAGAATGAGATCAATGACTAACTTATCTACCATCATGGTGCCATCATCTAGTGGTTGATGCAAACAGAAGTCAATACCCACAACTAAACACTGAGCTGAACTGGAATGCAAATACAGAGAGGGAGGACAAGACCAGGCTGCAGAAACACATAGAGACAGCTAACCTGAACAAGGAAGAGCTAACAGGTCCCCAGACTGATAGCTGGGAATCCAGCATGGGACTGACTCAGACCCTCTGGACATGGGAATTAACTAGAAGGCCTGAGCAGTCTAAGGGACCTTAGACAGTGGAACCAGGATGTATTTGTGGTTCACAAAAGGACTTTGCAGGCACATCCCCCACGGCGGGATACTCCCTTAACCTAGAGACAGGAGAAAAGGCCTAGTCTCTACTCCAAATGACTTGACAGATTGATATGACCCCTCCAAAAGGGCATCACCATACATGTGGAGTCTGGGGGGGAGGGGATGGGAGAGAAGGGTGGTTGGGGAGCATGAGAGGGTGGGAGAGAGGAAAAGAGGGAGTGAGAGAGGGAGGGAGGGAGAGGGAACGGGATCGATCTGTAAAATTAAAAAAAAGAAAAAGAAAGAGAAATTAAGATATTCTTGTGATTGTGGGAAATACTGAGTTTGAATTTCATAGAGCAAGTTAACAAGACAGTTGTTATTGCTAGAATCCAAAAGCAGTGTGAACATAGAGGATTTGTTTTTATTTTTGTTTTATTCCTCTTGGGACCTTTAGTTTTTTTCCCCTTGACTGGATGAGGCCAATTCAATTTGAAAGATAATTTTCACTTAGTCTTTTGATTTAAATATATATGTCAACTAGACAACAATTATCTTCACTAAAATATCTAGACTGGTATTGGTGTTAATGTCTGGTGCCATTAGCTAGCTAGCCATAAAAGTTATGATCACACTATAGAAATGCTCACAAATAGCATCAACAGCCAGATCTTGTTTTCAAAAGTGGCTATCTAGACTCCTTTGTTTCTTTTGTTTGTTTGTTTGTTTGTTTTGCCATTAATGTGATAATCCATTGGATTTATTTTTACTCTTTAAAACTTTTCTTTTTTTTACTTTTATTTATTTATTTTTCTTATTTTACATGTTGATCCCAGTTCCCTCTCTGTATCTCCCTCCCTCCCTCACTTCCACCCTCCCATGCCTCCCCCATCACCACCCTCTCATCCCATTCCCAACAATCCACATGTAGGGTGATGCCTTCCTGGAGGGGTCATCTAAATCTGTCAAGTCATTTGGAGTAGAGACTAGGCCCTCCTCCTTCTTCTGCTTAAGGAAGTATCCCTCCATGGGAAACATGTTCCCTAAGTCCTTTCATGCAACAGGGATGCATCCTGGTTCCACGTCAGAGGACCCTTAGTCTGCCCAGAACGTCTAACTGAGAAGGGGTCTGAGTCAGTCCCATTTTGGATTCCCAGCTGTCAGTCTGGGGTCCATTACTTCCTCCTTGTTCATGTCAGCTGTCTCTATGTGTTACTGTAGCCTGGTCTTGTCCTCCCTATCTGCATTTGTATTCCAGTTCAACTCAGTGTTTAGCTGTCGGTGTCTGCTTCTGTTTCGATCACCTACTGGATGAGGGCTCTATGATGTTGGATAAGTTAGTCATCAGTCTCCTTATCGGGGAATCTGTGCTTTGTAAAGAAAGAATGGGTAGAAAACAGTGACAAAGAAAAGACAAGAAAATGGAGAAGGCACAGCTTTGTTCAACAATGACCTTGATTAGAGGATAGGCTGGGAACTAAAAGGAAAATGACATAGGATATTAAAGGTAAAAATACATAGGATAGGACATTGAAAAAGCTTCTCTGAAATCATGAAGAAGGAGCTTGGGCTGAGTTTCCAGGACAGCAATGACCAATGAGCACACCGCTCAGCTGACAGCCTGTTTAGAATTCCATGTGGGACTGGCATCAGTCTGTTTCTATAACACTCTGCATCTTAATGCACATCATTTGTAAAGCATTTAAATGAAGCTGTTCTTCAGCTCAGGAATTCACGGAAAGGTGAATATGAACATATTCACACGGGGGTCTCCCAAAGGACTTTGTACACAATCTACTTCAAGGAGCAAATCATGCTTCCTTGTAACTGTCTCTTTTTACATGTTCACATTCCCCATGAGAAGCAACTTCTCCAGAGTATTTGAATCAGACAGTTTTAGTTCTAGGAGGAAAAATGTAGAAGCTCATTCACCCAAGTTAGAGAGATATTTTTCTTAAGGCTGTAGCTACACATCAAGTCCAATGAGAGGAAGTCCAGCATTTCTCACAAGAGGTGTTAGGCCCTCATGCTTTCCTCCTTGGTCCCTGCGCTGTCATATCTACTAAGTGCTTGACCTATATTCCTCCTGCCATATAAGTAAAAAAACACACCTAAACTTGGAAAAGGTGTCACTACAGGAGATGAATATTTGGAAGAGCACAAGGGAATATTTTCAGAGCAATCGACCAGAGCTATTGGCTAGAGGACCACTGTGAGTACCTGCTAGCATCTTCTTCTGGACCCTCATCCTTGACCCCATCCCTGGATCCCTGTCTGCGGAGAAACCTTGGACCACACAGAGATATAGATATTGAATCTCAGACCCACATAAGCCCATCGGGGAAGTACCATAGAGAGAGGGGGAGAATCCACCAACACCTACTGGAAGAAGCTATGGGAAGAAGGCAATACAAGAGAACACCTAACAACAGAAAGACAAGCATGACACCACCAGAATCTAGGGAATCTGCACCAACTAGAATAGAACACAACAACAAAGCACAGGAAGCAGAAGGGTACGACTTAAAAATTACCATCATAAAAATGATAGAGGCCCTCAAAGAAGATGTGAGAAAATCCCTTAAAGAAAGGGAGGAAAAGACAAACAAAAAAAAGTGGAAGAAATGAACAAATTACTTAAGGAAAGTACAGAAAGCCAAGAAAAAACAATTAAGCAGAGGAAGGAAACAGTTCAAGACTTGAAAACTGAAATAGAGAAAATAAAGGCAACACAAATTGAAGGAATGCTGGAAATTGAAAAGCTGGGCAAAAAATTGACAACTATGGACACAAGCATAAACAACAGAATTCAAGAGATGGAAGAGAGAATCTCAGGCACAGAAGATAAACTACAAGAAATAGATTCGTCGACCAAAGAAAATCATAAATCCAACAAATCCTTAACACAAAACATCCAGGAAATGTGGGACACCATGAAAAGGCCAAACCTAAGAATAATAGGCATAGAGGAAGGTGAGGAGCCCAGCTCAAAGGTGCCGAAAACATATTCAACAAAATCATCGAGGAAAACTTTCCAAATCTGAAGAAGGACATGCCCATGAAAGTACAAGAAGCATACCGAAACCAAATAGGTTGGACCAAAGAAAAAAGACCCCTCAACATATAATAATCAAAACACCTAGCATACATAATAAAGAAAGAATACTAAGAGCAGCGAAGGCAAAAGGACAGGTAACATATAAAGGCAGACCTATCAAAATTACACCTGACTTCTCCATGGAAACCCTCAAGGCCAGAACATCCCGGATAGATGTTCGACACGTGTTAAGAGAACACTGATGCCAGCCTAGGCTACTATATCCAGCAAAACTCTCAATCACTATAGATAGAGAGAACCAGACAAAACCATATTTTCCCAATACGTATCTACAAATCCAGCCATACAGAAAGTATTGGAAGGAAAACTCCAACCCAAGGAAGGTAACTACACCCGCAAAAATGTAGGCAACAGATAATCCAACTACACCAGAAACCAAGAGTGAAGCATAACTAATATATTCAAAATACCACTGCCAACAACAAACCTAAATCAAACAAGCATCAACAATCAATGGTCCTTACTCACCCTCAACATCAATGGTCTTAACTCACCTATAAAAAGACACAGGCTAACAGAATGGATACGAAGACAGAATCCATCCTTCTGCTGCATACAAGAAACACATCTAAGCTTCAAAGATAGACATTACCTCAGGGTAAAGGGTTGGGAAAAGATTTTCCAATCAAATGGAAATAAGAAGCAAGCAGGCGTAGCTATCCTAATATCTAACAAGTTAGACTTCAAACCAAAACTGGTCAAAAGAGATGAAGACGGTCATTTCATATTCATCGCAGGAGAAATCCATCATCACAAAGTCTCAGTTCTGAACATCTATGCCCCTAATACAAAGTCACCCACATTTGTAAAAGAAACACTCCTAAAACTCAAAGCTCATATAAAACCTCACACACATATAGTGGGAGACTTCAATACACTACTCTCAACACTAGTCAGGACCACAAATCAGAAACTCAACAAAGAAACAAAAGAATTAACAGAAGTTATGTATCAACTGGGGTTAACAGACATCTATAGAACATCCCATCCAAAGACAAAAGAATATACCTTCTTCTCTGCTCCACATGGAACCTTCTCTAAAATCGACCACATACTAGGTAACATAGGAAACCTCAACAGATACAAGAGAATAGGAATAGTCCCCTGTATCTTATCAGACCACCATGCTTTAAAATTGTAATTCAACAACAACACAAATAGCAGAAAACCTGCAAACTCATGGAAACTGAACAATGTGCAATTGCACCACTCCTGGGTCAAAGAAGAAATAAGGAGAGAAATTAAGGACTTTCTAATATTCAACGAGAATGAGGATACAACGTACCCGAACTTATGGGACACCTTGAAAGCAGTGCTACGAGGGAAGTTCATTGCCCTAAGCGCCCATATGAAGAAAACAGAGGGTAGTCACATAAGAGAATTAACAATGAAACTGAAAGCCTTAGAACAGAGAGAAGGGAATTCACCCTACAGGAGTAGACTCCAGGAAATAATCAACTTGAGGGCTGAAATCAACAAAATAGAAACCAGGAAAATAATACAAAAAATCAATGCAACGAAGAGTTGGTTTTTTGAGAAAATCAACAACATAGACAAACCTTTATCCAAATTAACGAAAAAGCAGAGACAGAACATGCAAATTAACAAAATCAGAAACGAAACGGGGAACATAACAGACACAGAGGTAATCCAGACAATTTTCAGGTCATACTTTGAAAATTTGTATTCCACAAAATTGAAAATTCAAAGGAAATGGACAAATTTCTGGATAACTATCACTTACGAAAATTAAATGCAGAAAAAACCTTCGACAAAATCCAACACCCATTCATGATAAAGGTCTTGGAGAGGTCAGGGATAACAGGAACATACCTAAACATAATAAGAGCAATATACAGAAAACCAACTGCCAACATCAAACTGAATGGAGAGAAACTTAAGCCAATTCCTCTAAAATCAGGAACAAGACAAGGCTGTCCTCTCTCTCCATATCTCTTCAATATCATACTAGAAGTTCTAACTAATGCTATAAGAAGACAAGGGGATCGAAGTTGGAAAGGAAGAAGTCAAACTGTCTCTATTTGCAGATGATAGTTTACATAAGCGGCCCAATAATCTCTACCAGGGAACTCCTACAGCTGATATACACCTTCAACAAAAGCAGGATACAAGATAAACTCAAAAAAATCAGTAGCCCTGCATTTTTCAGACGACAAAGAGACAGAGAAAGAAATCAGAGAAACATCACCCTTTACAATAGCCACAAGCAACATAAAGTATCTTGGTGTAACGCTTACCAAACAAGTAAAAGACCTATATAATAAGAACTTTGTGACTCTAAAGAAAGAAATTAAAGAAGATACCAGAAAATGGAAAGATCTCCTATGCTGATGGATAGGTAGGATAAACATAGTAAAAATGGCAATCTTACCAAAAGCAATCTACAGATTCAATGCAATCCCCATTAAAATCCCACCACAATTCTTCACCAACCTTGAAAGGATAATAACCAACTTTATATGGAAAAACAAAAGACCCAGGATAGCCCAAACAACCATATACAATAAAAGAACTTCAGGAAGCATCACCATTCCTGACTTTAAGCTCTACTACAGAGCTATAGTTCTGAAAACAGCCTGGTATTGGCATAAAAATAGACAGGTAGACCAATGGAATCAAATTGAAAATCCTGATATTAATCCACGCACATATGAACACCTGATTTTCAACAAAACAGCTAAAATTATACAATGGGGCGAGGACAGCATCTTCAACAAATGGTGCTGGCACAATTGGATGAGGGTGTGTAGAAGACTGCAGATAGACCCATGTCTGTCGCCATGCACAAAACACAAGTCCAAATGGATCAAAAACCTCAACATCAATCCAGCCACATTGAACCTCTTAGAAGAGAAACTAGGAGGTACCCTTGAACAAATTGGTATAGGAGACCGCTTCTTGAACATAACTCCAGGGGCACAGACACTGAAAGAAACAATTAATAAATGGGACCTCTTCAAACTTAGAAGCTTCTGTAAGGCAAAGGACACAGTGGACAAGACCAAACGGCAGTCCACAGACTGGGAAAAGATTTTCACCAATCCTATATCCGACAAAGGGCTGATCTCCAAAATACACAAAGAACTCAAGAAACTAGTCAACAAAACACCAAATAACACTATTATAAAATGGGGTACAGAACTGAAGAGAGAAATCTCAATAGAGGAAATCAAAAAGGCTGAAAGACACTTAAGAAAATGCTCCACATCCTTAGCTATCAGGGAAATGCAAATCAAAACAACTTTGAGATACCATCTTACCTCTGCCAGAATGGCTAAAATTAGAAACACTAGTGATGACTTATGTTGGAGAGGGATGTGGAGAAAGAGGAACACTCCTCCACTGCTGGTGGGGGTGCAAACTCATCGGCCATTTTGGAGATCAGTATGGCGGTTCCTCAGGAAAATTGGAATTAGTTAACCACAGGACCCGGCAATCCTCCTCTTAGGCATATACCCAAATGATCCACATCCATGCAACAAAGACATCTGTTCAACTATGTACATAGCAGCACTATTTGTAATAGCAAGAACCTGGAAGCAACCTAGATGCCCCTCAATTGATGAATGGTTAATGAAGATGTGGCACATCTACACAATGGAATACTGCTCTGCAGAAAAAAATAATGGTATCTTGAAATTCGCAGGCAAGTGGATGGCACTTGAAGAAACCATCCTGAATGAGGTAACCCAGTCACAAAAAGAGGAACACAGTATGTACTCACTCATATATGGATTTTAGACCTAGATCAAAGGATCACCAGCCTATAATTCACATCACCAGAGGAACTAGGATACAAGATGTATTCTAAGAGAGTCATATAAAGTCCCTCACAGAACTCGGAAGGGACAAGTCCCCCAGAGCTCAAGTGAAGTGGGGGGGAGCAGTGAATGGAGAGAGAAGTAGGAGAAAATGAGGGGGAGGAAAGGAAAACATGTGCGACCAGGAAGATTGAGCCTGGTTAGGAATAGAAGATAGGAAAGAGAGAGACAGACAGACAGAGAGAACATAAAAGAGGGAGCCAATACTGGTTTGAAGATAAAATTGAACACAAAGAAATGTCTAGAGAACTACAAGACTGTTCCTAACTAACAATCTGAGCTTCCGTGGAAAGGCTATCATAAATGCCCTTCCCGGAGAGTGAGATCAACAACTAACTTCTCCATGGAGCCCTCAACTAATGCCTGTTGAAAACAGGAGCAAACACCCATACATAAAAACACTGAGTCGAACTAGAACCCAGATGCAGATGGAGAGGACAAGACCATGTGTCAGAAACACATACAGACAGCTTACCTAAACAAGGAGGAGCTAAAGGCCACTAGACTGATAGCTGGGAAGCCAGCATGGAACTGACTCAGCCCCCCCTGAATATGGGTCTCAGCCAGAAGGACTGAGCAGTCTAAGAGACCTCAGACAGTGGAGCCAGGATGTATCCCTGGTGCACAAAAGGACTTTGCAAGCATATCCCCCATGGAGGGATAACTGCCTTATTCTAGAGACAGGAGAGAAGCCCTAGTCCCTACTTCACATGACCTGTCAGATCTACATGACCCCAACTGGATGGCATTCACCTACATATGGAATTAGGGTGGGGGGATGGGAGGGGAGGGTGTTTAGAGTGCATGTAAAAGGTAGGGAAGGAGGGAGGGAGGGAGGAAGAGGGAAATGGGATTGACATGTAAAATAATAAATAAATTAAATTAAAAACAATGCTTTGACTCCAAAATTTAAGTTGAAGGACAAGTTACTGGGGAAAAGGATTTCTATTTTTGTTTCCACAGAAAATGAAAAGCTGTGGATTCCTTCCAGACTAATGTGGTTTGATCACGCCAGACCGCCTGAAACAGAGTATAAGGTGATCCTACATTCAAAACTGCTGGACAAAGCAGCCTTACAGACTACAGCCAGGATTTCTGAATCTTCTACAAATCCCCCATGACAGTGCCCCTTACCAGCAGGAAGTAGTTTGGAAATAACAAAGCCCAAATTCCCAAATATTGTGTATAAATGGTTTTTTTTTCATTTAATTGGATTTTGTTATATAAAATAAAATAATTTAAATTAATAAAACAAACAAAAAACCAAGGGAATATTTTTCATTTTTCTTAAAGAAATATTCCATCTTTAATTTCAAATAACTCAAGTTTGAAGGGTTTATTTTCAACCTACAGATTCAAGTCCTCAAAAAAAAAATCAGTTGGGCTATGGGGTGTGGCTCAATGGTAGAACACTTGTCTAGTATGTGCAAGGCCTTTAGTTTGATCCCAAACACTGGAATGAGGAAGAGACAGAAAGAGGAGGGGGAGATGGAGAGTGAGGGAATGAGGAGAAAGAGAGGGAGGAGAGAGATTACAAGATTCAATGTGTTTCCTTTTAATAAAAATCTTGTGCCAGGTGTGATGGCACTCAGGAAGCAGAGGCAGGCAGATATATGACTTATGGGATATCTTGGTCTAGATAGAGCTCCAGGATAGTAAGGGATTCATAGGAAGATTTTATTGAAGAGAAGGGGGAAGAGAAGAAGGAAGAGGATGGGAGAGGAGAGGGATGGGGAGGGGAGAAGGGAAGGAGGAAGAAATCTTTAGTGAAAAGGCAATTTATACAATAGGAAAAAGGATCAGAGGATTGAACATAAAGCTTTTAAAATAAGAAGAAGCTGTGAAAGCATGAAACATAACAAATGGATCGTGATGAAAATTGTCTATTAGAGCTCTTTCTAAAACAAAACATTTTAGGCAGTTAAAACAATATCACAGCATGAACAGATAGCAAATTGTGCCTTCCTGAGTTGTAAATTTATAACTGATAATGTCTTCTGCTTCTTAATGATTCTAGGTTACAGAGGTCTTTGGGCTGTCAGATCTTTAAGCTACAACTCTACTTGAAGTTGAAATGCAAGCTGAATTCTGTCTCAATGGATCAACATCCATGTTTTGTTTTACAATCCCAGGAGAAGAACCAAATGCTCCTTATTTCAGTCATATTTCTTCTCCAATTGAATCAGTTGGAGGGAAGCATGCCAAAGAGTGTATATGGCATTTAGTCTAAGGTAGGAAATGTGATATTTTGGTTATCCGTCTCCATAAAGCAACTAGTCACTCAGAGTTGGTTGAATGGATGCTACTATAATAAGCAAATACAAAACAGTGGGGATCAAGTTGGCACTAAAACACAAGAGAATGAAAATAACTAGTAAACAGGAGAGGGCTCATTTGCAGGCTGCCCTCAACTTAGAGTGCATAACTTTCACCCCTGAAGATTCCAGTCTACTACAACCATAAAATCATTTAACATTTGGGGAAGTTTGTTTAGCATTCCCTTGTATATACAATTCCTGGTATATAGATATAGAAGATATCTGAAGACCAACAAATATGAGTGTATCCAAATCACCTGTAAAGCTGGTTTAAACAGCTAATGAAACCAATTCTTCCAGTCACGAATTAATTTTTGTAGATTTATCAAAGGAATTGTATATCCAAGGAATTGTATATCTACTTCTTCCACTCACAATTTAATTTTTTTTTGTAGATTTACCAAAGGAAATGTATATCAAAGTATGAATATAACTTACATCTCTGTAGCATTTAGACACCTTCTGATTACATGCCAAGCCTGGATCCTCTGAACAGGCAGTTCCTTTGTTATCACACTGAGCCTGTAGTATTAGAAAGGATATATGTTTTTGTCTTTAATTGGTGACAATCACATATTTATCCAATGACTTTTAATCACTTTCAGTCCCATTCCCCATTTTCATCTACTTCCTCTTCCTGAAACCCTTCTTCTCAATCAGTCTCCATCATACCCTCCTGTTTTGATTTTTGGTGTGGCCCAAAGTTTAATTGGTGTGTCTTACCCTAGTGTGGGTAGGAAGCTATTTACTGGAGAAAGAACAACATATCAGTGGCTACACTGCTGAAAAAGAAACATACCAATAGTCTTAAGGACCTGGTGGAGATATGGCTGGTACCCAAAGAAAAGGAAAGAAGTGAATTTGGGTCAGAAGCAGCATCTCACATCATGGGAAGGGTAAATACAAGATCCAGGCTCTTCTATTATTACCAATATATTGAAAACTATCTTCACATGTAAGTGTTGTATGTACATGCCAGAAAAATAGATAAAGAGACCAGAGAAAGACCTTTAATGTCCTGCTCAATCAATCTCCAAATTATTTCCTTGGGAAAGAATCATTCAGTGAGCCTAAGGACTGCTATTTTTCAGCTAGGTGACTAACTAGCTAGTCCCAGCAATTGTCAGATCTGCATTCTACCCAATCTAAATGCAGGAGTTAAGGTGTATGTGTAGCTACACCTAACTTTTTCACATAGGTGCAGAAGACCCAAATCCAGGTCCTCGTACTTGTACCAAAAGCATTATTACCCACTTAGAGATCTCCCAGTTCATGCCAACTGTCTTTCAACAGACCACCTGTACATACTCTCACAGACTCATTTCTTAAGCCATTGTCAAGTTGTCAAGTTTAAACATAGGAGATACTACTTGTGATTTCTTCATATACTTTCACCTTGGTAGAGAGCAAAGGCTTGGGAAGCACATGCCCAAATGTCTACTGAACAGTTTCAGTAAGATTCAGCAAGTAAGTGGTATTTACACAAAACTCAGAAGAAAAGATGGATGGTGGAGCCAGATGGAACAGCTTTGCTGGAGATTTCCAGGGTTCCTCACAAGCAATGTCAGCTGAGATCACTGGTAGCAACTTGTTTGCAAATTTTACACATTAGTGTTCCCGAAAGCCTGGAATAGTCTTGCTGCTCTTTGCTCCACAGCCTCATGAATACAAGTTAAGTCTTCTAATTCACATCATTAAATGATCTTTTAATATAAATTCCTACTGTAAGATATGTTACCTTGACCAAAGTCACATGACTTGAAACGTCAGTGTACCTAAGGATAACTTGCAGGCATCCCATCACAAATCAGACTCAAGAGTGCTACAATAACCCCATAAAGAAGCTGAATTCTTACTCAACATTCCATGCGACTCTGAGGCAGCAAGCTTGGGTCTATACTGAGAAGTATAGCCTTCGTGCATAAGAGAAGACCCTTTATTCCTAGGGGCAGGTCATTCCCAATGAAGAACATGCTGACCCTTATCTCCATCATCCCCAGGTAATTCAGGACCCTCTTACAACCTAATAACCAAAATAAGGTTTACTATTACACTGAAATGTGCTTCTTCAAAATGCTCATTAGCAGAAAATATGGTCTCTGACAAATAATTTATCTATAAAGTGCAATAAAATTTAAAGGTGACGACTGCAAAGTTGGACCTAGCATGAAATCCTGACTCTGCTACTTCCTGATGCACAGCATGAAACTGGCAAAGACTGTCCAATACTGTTATCCTCTGCACCTAGGACAGCTGATGTCTACTGCAAATTGAAGTTTCTCAGATGAGGCTTGAGAGATACTGCTAAGTCATCTGAAGTTGGTTTAATACTGTATATTAAAAAAAAGATCATAGTAGTAGATCTACCCTAGGGTTGATGACCTATCTAGCAAAGGATTTTTGGCTCAATAATGGTGACAGACAAGGGTTTCATCTTTTAGAAGAGGGTATCAATCCAATCAGAAAGTTGTCAGTTACACTCCTGATATACTTTCCTCTATTACACCACTAGGCATATCTTTCCACACCTACATTATTGTAGCTTTTGGAGTTCACAGCTGGTATGATTAATGATTATTTTCTCTTATGGTAGTAGTAACTTCCAGACCTATGAAGGCAAATCAGTAGGGATGAAACTTCCAGGCCAGTACTAGTTTGATTTCTCAGTGTTTTATGACTCAAGTAAGTGGTATCTTCAGGATTGGGAACTTAACCATCAGCTTTTGGAGGGGGTCAGAGTGATCCAAGAGTAATGGCAATAGCCTGTAATGGGGTCTATGAGGCCTCACTAGTCAACAACTCCAAAAAAATCTAACACATTCCTGGCACAGTTTTGTTTTGTTTGTTTGAGCTCCTATTTTCCTGTGTGTAAATATCAATTTCACGGAGTTAAACATCATATACAGAAAAGAGCTAAATCCACTCTTCCTTTTTACATCCCACGTTTATAAAGACAGCAGCTGTATCTGGTGTTTGTTGTTTTATCATCACTCAGTCTTTGTTCAATAAATAATTACTGAGTTATTCATGTGTGCTGGACTCTGACATAACTCAACCCATAGACACAGGTGCTTAACCCAGTGCTTAGAAGAGTAAATGCTTGCAAAATGTTGTTCGATGGCAGTGGTGCTGCAACTAAGCTAAGTGGCTGGCTGATAAAGGGCATGTATATAAGCAAGCCATAGAGGATACACTTTGTGGAATAACAGTGGCAGCCTATTTTATAAAAAGAATACAAATCCAGTGAGAAAGCACAGATTCCTTGGGGAATCTAAATTCAGATCTTATGCTGCCACCACAGGCATGCCACTGCCTGAGTTATTTTCCTGCCTCCAAATCTCTCTTTGCATAAACTAATTATCTAAGACATTCATTACAGCAGTTGCAACATGACTAAGACATCTGAGCAGTTCATGAAATGTCTCTAAACCAATACCCCATGCACCTAACTTAGAACCCTCTTCCTTCACTCCATTCTTACCCCTGTGTGGATGAAAGCTAGTAATGTTAGAAATAGAAAACAATATAGGAAGAACAACTGGAGAGTTAAAATACAGTCGGCTGTGAGAGTATTTAGAAGATGCATATATATTTACCACTTATGCATAATGACCATGTAATACAATAACTACTTTGAATATTGATCCAGAGATAAGAACGTGTAAGTTGTATTTGATTAAAATAAGCTATGTTCATGCCCTCAGCTGTCACAGTCTATTGCACATGAAGTATGAGTGTGTCTACTCACAATTAAGAACTGTGACAAAGATCATCATTCCTCATCCCTAGATTTCTGCTACATTCCCAGAGAATCCATATCATATCCACATTAATAAAAGAACAAATCTTCCTAGCATAGAACAGAACTTTGCAGTGTTAGTGGAACATTTGGCTTGGAGTTAAACTATTAATTATAAGTCATTCATCAATGTGTCAGGCACCAGGAGTAAATGGATTGCATAAATTATCTCCTATTAACCTCCACAACTTCAACATGGAAACACTACCATTACATCCATAGTCCCAATGAAGAAACTGAGGCTGATCCCCATTGTAAGGTTTTCTTTGCTTCTGCAACCATGACCATACTCTGCTTTGCTATTACTGCTACACAAGAAAAATCATCATGCCTTCAGAAACTGACAGTTTTTAAAATTTTTCATGCCTCCTTGTCACAAGATCAGGGCTCTACATAAACCCAAACAGGGACCCCTCTGGGAGCAACGTGTCACTACTCCATCACACCATGACAAAGCTGAGAGATCAGAGGGGATCAGCAGCACACCAGCCACTGGGGCTCCCTTGCAGCCACAGAAAAAAGGAAAGAAGTTAAAAGCAAACAACTGGATATGGAGAGGGGGCAACAATGAGATCATAAAAGCCCCGTGATGTTAAAAAAAAAAAAAAACTGACACTGAAATATTTGACACCAAATGATTGTATAATTTAAAAGAATATCTGCTGCATATTTAAGACCTTATTTCTTATACTTCTAGTCAAGATGGATGCATCCTGTGCATTTGTTTGTTCACAAACAATCAAATTTCTCATCATAAATAAAGAGAATTACATAGTCATACCACACCATTATACATCTTTAAATACATGCACAACACAAAGAAAAAAAAAGTATTAATTAAATAATTGGGATAATGATTAGGATAAGTATTTAATACCTAGTAAAGGGAAAAGAAAAAGGAGTGAGAAAGGAAAGCAAAACTATGCATGATTCTGCACAGAATAGCAACGACCATGAACCATGAGCATGGAAGCAGCATTATTCAATCCTCTTAAAGTTAAGACCAAGAAATAAACATGATAAAATTAAATAGAATAGAACAGATATCCTCCGCCCAAGGGATGACTAAGCAAGGAAAATGAAGACAGACTCCTGTAGGAGTGCATCTCATCTGAATCTGCCACATTCCCAAAACACTACAATCCAGATTTGTAGAAAGTAAAGAATGCCTGCATTGTAGCCTTGACAAAACAAGGGCACAGTCTTCTGCAATACAAAATTACTCTCACTGAGCAATGGTCTTGGCCCAGCAATATTTTCTCAGGGACAAACTGACAGCTCAATAATAGATTGAAGAGATATCACCATTAATATATCCACTGTACTAATCCATTTCTTAAATTAACATTGTATAAAATTAAATGTCACACAAACAAGATATACTTGTTCATTAAATATAGTTGAAGAGAGGGGAAGGACAATGACCTCTGAAGCTAATGGGTATCCTTAATCAGGCCAGGCATTACATGATGCAAATGGAGGGAAAAATGTGGAGTGTCCCAGCCAGGCATCAAAAAAAAAAGGACAGGGGTATGTCATAGCATGAGAGGAGTATTTACTTCCTCTTCTGTTTTCTAATGTCACATTTGATCATCTCTAAGTGAATCACACACTCTTACAAATCATAAGTAATAAGCAAGACAGGGAGAGGAGGATAGGAAGGGAGATTCAGAGGAGGAGGAGACAAGAAAAAAGACAAAAAGGGGAGGGGAGCTCCTATATCTGCCACTGAAAACAGAGAGATAGTGAAAAGGCAGAGAGCAGTTGGCAAATTCTTTTTCATAATCAGTAGACTACAATTCTAAAGTGATTTATCTGTTTACAAATAGTTGTCTGGCAGTCCCCTTCCAAGGCAATCACACTACTATTTCTATTGCCATCTACAATTTCCACATCCCCACACCGCAAGAATGAGACAATAATAGTAATCTACAAGGACTGATGCAAGATATAAGTAGTTGGCAAGCTTCTTGTGAATCACCTGGATGCCATTTCTAAACAGTTGTATTAGAAGTAATTATAAGCATGACATTGTATTTCATGGGTCTAAACTCCCAAGGGCTATGATATTCAGCAGTCTTGAAGTAGAAGGAAGGATCTACTTCTGGTTCCCATCAGTATCTCATCTATCCATGAGACAGGAACATTGTATCATCAGGATGTGGTTTAAGTAAGGTCATCAGAAAAGCCAGAAGTTAAGTTCTAACTTTGCCAGTTCACCTGTTGTGTGATTCTACACCAAATTATCTTTCTAGTCCTGCATTTTCCATTTCCTCGTGGAAAGAAATGGTGTGCCAGAAATCATAATTAAAAGAGTTATTGCATATGCAGTTCTTTCTTAAAACACATGGGAATTAGTTCCAGGATTCCATGCAGATATCAAATCTGTGCTCACTTATACAAAATAACATGGTATTTGTATATGCACTCTAAACACCTTACTTGCATCTATAGATTACTATAGATTCCTAATAAAATAAAACATGTGAGGTGTATTATTTAAAAGTAATGACAAAAACAATGTGTTGTCCAATAATCTATATTCAGCTTGAACAATTTTTCTTCATTGTGTCTTTGACCAGCAGTTGATTGAATCCAGCAATATGGAGGGATAACTGCATACTTTTAGTCCAGGCTGACATTGTTAAGTGCCAAGTATTAGTTACTATAAAAATAAGCCTGCCAGGGACTGAAGATTTAGCCAGGTGGTGTCCACTGATCATTCCTTATATAGCACACAGAATGATAGACACTAGAGAATAAAAGCTGAACAAGTCACAGACCCTAGCTTCAAACTTTTTGGTTGCTTGAATTACTGCTGTTAAGACCAACCATTAACTTTATTAAATTTTGAATTCTCACTGGTAATAAATCAATGTACTTGAAAGGGGGACTTTGGTTTCCTGTGCCAGATACTACAATATAAATTTGCTAGTGAGTAAAGTATGTGCTCAGAAATTAAAGAAACACAGAACAATTGAAAATAAAGAGAGAAGCATACAATCAGATATTTTAACACATTATTATGTAATGAATGATTACTATATATTAGACACTATGATAAGCATGGAATATTCCATTTCATTTATCTATGAGAAAATGAGACAACTGAGACTTGAAGAGATTTTTTTCTTTTCATTTTCTTTCTTTCTTTTTTTTTTTTTTTTTTTTTTTTGGTTTTTTGTTTGTTTGCTTGCTTGTTTCTCTTTCTTTTTTTTTTTATTCTTTGTGTCTTTCATATCATGAATCTCTACCCCACTCATTTCCCCATCCACTTGTATCCAGCCTCCCTCTTCCCTTGCAACTTTACCCCAAAATAAAATAAAATAAATTTTAACAGAAAAAGAAGAAGAGAGAGAAGGAAAATTCAATCTTATTGTGGAAGCTGTAGTGTGACACAGTGAGTCATGCAGTAAACCCTTTTATACATATATATTTACTTACAAGTGTTCATTACCAAGAGTCATTGGGTTGATTCAAGGCCTTTGAGTTGTGCTGGGCTCTCACTGGAACTCTTCTTGCTTATCCTGCTGCTGCCCTGTGTTGTGAAAATCCAGCAACTTTGGGTCTGCAAGACTGGTCCCTTCATATGCTCAAGCAGTGGATCCTGGGGTGGGCCAACTCATGACCCTAGTTCTGGACATAGGTAGTTTCAGAGTTGGTCAGCCTGCCCGTTCTCCCTGGAATGTACTGATGAGTGTACCCCTTGTAGCAATGAGCAAAGGGCAGGGTCAGTTCTCCTGCTTTTAAGTCCTCCCACACATACACCTTCATGGCCAGTTCTACTATATTGCCCAAGAGAGACACAGGGGCCACTCTCCTGAGTGCTGCAGCTGATGGGGGGCAGGACCAGCTGAGACTTTGAGAGTTTTTAAATGTTCTGAAAGACATATGGGTAGTGTGTAGTGAAATGGGAATGTAAATCCCTAATCCAGGAGGCTGTTACTCTGCTATACCATATTCTCTATAGGAATAAAATGCTATAGGGTACTAATTATTTTAAGTTAGTAGGAACTTGAATACTATTCAATTCCTTAACTTACCATGTGCAAGAGGAAGCAGTTCAGGGAAAATGACAAAAGACACCCCAGCTATTTAATCCTTGCACCAGAAGAGTCAGAGATCTTCCACTCTGGTTGTGTATATTACATCACACTGGGTTCCTGCCTAATAAGTCAAGTCTGTCCTGAAAGAAGCAGGTAGGGAGATGTGTATGGTTAGAATGGAAACAAATAATGAAGTACAGTTTCCACACACAAAAGATTCCTTCCATTACTAAAGCACAGGCCAGGCACAGAATTGAATAATCACATTTCTGTGCCCCCAAAGAATCTACTGAAAGGAAGAAATAAAGGGTGGATTTCCTTCCTGTGGGTAGATTTGTCAACCCACCACCCTCAAGTCTAGAGTACTCCTCTCCAGTTTCTGTTTTCAGTGATTAATGTCTTTCAAAAGTGTTTTGATCAGCTAGTAGATTGCCATATCTCTGAGATCCTCATCACCAGCCACAGTGGACATCCGGATTATAAATAGAAATGCATTTATGGGACATCAGATCATATAAATCTGTGATTAAAAACTGGATATAAACCAGTGTGCTTGAGCATTATATCTATGTGGATACATAAGATAGACTTTATAATGTCTAAATAAACAATGTAAACAAAATCTTACATACATATTTCCAAATGTTTAATCAGATTATCAGGTAAAATCTAGTTTTTGTTATTCAACATGTAGTTTGAGCCTTTATAAATGACAAATATCAGAATTTCTTTGTCCCCTGAAAATGTTTTTTCTGCATCTTTAAAATATTACCAATACATTAAACACATCATGTGCAAGCTCATTAAAAACAGAACTGTTTCCTAGTTTTAAGTTTTTGATAGATATCAGATGGCACACTCTATATGTCAACCTTGCTTGATGAGTCTCCCAGATTCTCTTTGACCTTCTTGTGTCATCTCCAATTCTGAGCTAAGAACCACTCACATAGCCTAAATATTGGCCTACCTAGATCAGTGCCCCAAATCCCAAACTTTCTGCTCCATCCTCTTCTTCCCAGGATGCAGCTTCTCAGGTGATGCTGCTTTCATGCCAGCCCAGGAATACCTCCCAGAAAACCCATTAACAAACATTCTTGGTTACCACTGAATTGGAATCACACAGATGCTCAAGTCTTTCAAAAGACAACTTTAAACATCTAAAAACTGACCTAGCAATGCTTCATACCTGATTTGAAATCAACCAAGTTTCAGCAACAACAACAAAACCTAACTGTCACACAATAATGACAGCATAGGCTCTCCTATCAAGAACACAGCCAAGGGAAGAAGTCCACAACCCCAGATCACACTTCAAAACCATAAATATGAAAGGCAAGGCACTGCATCCTAAAGCAAAACACACCAACACTATAAAATATTCTCCAGTGGAAATTACCTGGAGGGAACCTAGGACATAAAATTTAACAGGACAATCATAAACATGATTAAGGGATTCAAAAAATTTAAAGAAGACATAAACACTCTAATTAACTTAAAGATGATAGGAATAAATTCCTGAATTAAATTCAAGAAAAAACAAATACATGTTTAAAGAAAAACAAAAGGTCTTAATTAAGGCAATTGATAAATTTTTCTTGAATATTTTCCATCATAATCAGCAACTGTGTTAGTTCTCAGACTGCAGCAGTTGAAGTGATCATAGGTTCTAAAATTCTTCCATTCTGAAAACTAGAAATGAAATTTTTAGCTTGTCCCAAACTTACTGAGATAGCCTCTATTATCTTATAGTTTACCAGTGGTTTACCTAAGTTTATTAAAGGTGAGATGTATTAACAAACCGTCTTTCAATTCAAAACAGAATACTCTATGCACTAGAAAGTAAGAAGGGAGAACAAAGGGGAAAAGAGTAGAGATAGAAAATAAGTAGGAGGAGGAGAGGGGAGAGAAAAGAGGATGAAGAAGAAGAAAGAACTTGTCCTGTAACCAAGAGATTTAAGAATAATGGAAATAACACTTGTTGCTTCAAGCTCAATAGAACTCATGAACTTCTAGACTGGTAACTCTACAAATATCATCAGCTTAAGGAGATTGATAAAAAAGAGAATTCTCCAAGAGTACTGAGATAATATGTTCATCAGTCTAGATTGGTCATATTGTCCCCCCATAGTATAAACACCAAAGAAAAGGAAACGTTTATTTCCATTTCTGAAAAAAAAAATGTAAGTATACCAGAAAATGCCTCTGGTTGGAAATAAAGCAAAATACATTGAAACAAAGAGCTTATGCCCCTGATTTGATAATGACATGACTTATTCGTAGGTGACAAACCGTTTTCTATTTGATTTTGAGGCCTACATGGGCAATATAGGCCCAGTTAAAAGCTTATAGCTTGGGAGGCCATAGGTCCTGTGGGGAAAACTACAAACTTTATTTTATTAAATGCACATATTGTTTTTAAAAAGGACTTCTAAATATCTGTGTTCATGCATGTGGATAGTACTGCTCCCAACTTTGATCAGAGAAACTTCTTTTTGCTGTTAGTGACTATCCATAGGCAAATGATCTGAACAAAGAGCCATATGTTGAGTCCAAATTTTATATTTACTCACCATGGAGGAAACAGCTATTCATTTGTTTTCAATATGAAATAGTTATAATTTATTCTAACATAATAGAATGTTCTGTCTTTGAATTCTACCATTGAGTTTTTAGCTTTCTGTCGTTAAATTGGAATGAGTATCTATAAAGGACAAGAAGCAAGAATGGATCTATGAGATGTGGGGAGTAAAACAATGTCACAAAGGACAGGGTACTAACACATATGCAATACAAAAAGAAAAGGAGAAAATACTAATGTAGTGGGATATTCACTTTGTCTCCTTTAGCAGCACTGACCATGCCCATCGGGGGTGGAGCCAGGGGCTGAAGTGACCTGGGGAACTAGGTCTAAGGAGGTGGGTGGAGGGAAGCTCTCTTGCAAGCTGCATGAGGACAGGAGGACTTCCAGAGGCATTCTTGGAAGCAGAAACCTGCTGATGTTCACCTGTCTATGTTGTGAGTTATTTCTCCCTGAATAAACATCTGTTCGGCCTAACTGTTTATCCAGATCCTTATTAAACCGTGATATACTATGGTTAAAATGTTTTAAATAGGGGTGGAGCAGGGGGGATAATAAAAGGTAGTAGTGTATAAGATGTGTGACAAAGCCATAAATAAATCTACTATTTTATAAACTAACTGAAAATGTAATTTTTAAAGGAATTTGGATGTGGGTTACATGTATGAAGAATGTAGATTGCAGAAGGCATGGGCTGTTAAACAAAACTCCCAGTGCTGGTTACAGAATATTTCCCTATGACTTGGTGTCCAGAGAGTCCCCAAAGGGTTCCTGAACAGGACAGACTATTCCCATTGATACAGTTTTCCCAGAAGAACTATTTGTTAAGATTCTAACACTAGCAGCCTGCATTCCAGTGGCCTACTCACAGCCTCCTGAGGACAGGAAATAAATGGAGACTCTGGGCATGGCTTGAGTAGACTGGCCTATTAGGAGATAAGCTTGGGCCTGCGTTCCTGGGCCTTGCTTGAGGCTACTGAGGCCTTTGGCACGCACAAGCTTAGAGGAGCCCACTCAGGCAGACCAGCCTGTCCACAGTCTGCTAGCACCCTGGTCCCAGCTCCACCCACAGAAGGAGCCCACCTTCCAGTGCCCTGCTCAGAGCTGCCTAAGGACTGGGGACTGTGCACAGGGTAAACCATCCCAGCAGACCAGCCCATCCAGAAACTGCCAGTGCCCTAGTCCCACCTCCACCCACTGGAAGAGGAGAACCATTAGAGTATTGGACCTGCTTACATCCACTGGAAGAGAACCTCAGTCCCATACTCACCAGGAGAGGAAGAGACTCCACTGGTATGCACTAGAAGAAGGGCTGAGTAGACAGCAGTATAAGAACACAGTCAACATCAGAAAGATCAATATTATGCCACCAGAGTCTAGGGACTCCACACCACCAAGACCTGAACATCCCAACACAGATGAAGCAGTAATGGGAGATGTCATTCTGTATGTTTCTCATACTGGTTAATGATTGAAGCACTGTTGGCCAATAGGAAAGGAAGATAGGAGGGACTAGGGACAAGGAGGAAAGAAGAAGTAGTAAGGAGGAGTCAAGGTGGAGAGTCTGGAGAGAGCTGGATGCCAGCCGGCTCTCAGAGGGTAAGAGGAGACCACGTAGAAATACATAAATTAGCCAAAATGGGTTAATAATTAAGGCAGAGCTAGCCAATAAGAAACAAGTAACTGGCCAACAGCATTATTTCAAATAAAGAGTCTCTGTTGCATTATTTGGGGCTGGCACAGCGGTGGGACAAGACCAGAGGCGGGCAGAAAAGCCATACTCCTTACAAAGCAGAAGAGAATAACCCTAAAAACAACTTCATGAAGATGACAGAGACCCTAAAAGAAATGGAAGAAAAGACAAACCAAAAATTGCAAGAAACAATTCAAACAGTGCAAGGTTTGAAAGCTGAAATAGAGACAAAAAAAAAAAAAAAAAAAAAAAAAAAAAAAAAAAACACAGTCTGAGGGAAGGCTAGAAATAGAAAATCTGGATGGGTAGACTATTAGGAACTACAGAAGATACACTAGGAGAAATAAACTCATCAACCAAAGAAAATCTTAAGTTCAACAAATCCCTGGACACAACATATCCAGGAAATATGGGACACAATGAAAAGGCCAAACATAAGAATAATAGGTATAGAAGAAGATGAAGAAATCCAACTCAAAGGTACAGAAAATATAATCAACAAAATCATAGAAGAAAATTTTCCCAACCTAAAGAAAGACATGCCAATGAAAGTACAAGAAGCTTATAAGACACTAAATAGAGTGGACGACAAAAAAAGTCCCCTGGCCACATAATAATCAAAACACCAAACATACAGAATAAAGAAAGAATATAAAGAGCATCAAAGGCCAAGTAACACATAAAGGCAAACCTATCAGAGTTACATCTGACTTCTCCATGTAAATTCTGAAGGCCAGAAGGTCCTAGATAGATATTCTACCAACATTAAGAGACTATGGATGCCTCCCTGACTAAACACCCAGCAAAACTTTCAATCACTATAAATGGAGAAACCAAGATATCCCATGACAAAACCAGATTTAAACAATATTTACCAACTAATACAGCCCTACAGAAATTTCAGAAGGAAAACTCCAACCCAAGTAAGTCAACTACACCCACACAAACATAGGCAATAGATAATTCCACTTTACCAACAGCCAAAAGAAAAATAGGGAGAAATCCTCACATAATACCAACAACAACAGATCCAAAACAAACAAGAGTTAACAATCAATGATCATTAATATCCCTCAATATTAATGGTCTTAACTTGCTTATAAAAATACAGAGGCTAACAGAATGAATATGTAGACAGAATCCACCCTTCTGTTGCATACAAGAAATACACCTCAACTTCAAAGACAGATGTTACCTCAGAGTTAAGGGTTGAGAAAAGTTAAGGGTTTTCCAGTCAAATGGACCTAAGAAACAGTCAGGTGTAGCAAGCTTAATATCTAACAAATTAGATTTTAAACTAAAATCAATCAAAAGAGATGAAGAAGGACATTTTTTGTTCATCACAGGAGAAATCCATCAAGATAAAGTTTTAATTCTGAACATCTATGCCCCAAATAAAAAGCCATTTACATTCATAAAAGAAACATTACTAATACTCAAATCACACATAAAACCTCACACACTTATAGTGGAAGATTTCAACATCCCACTCTCAACACTAGACAAGTCCACCTTTCAGAAACTTAACAAAGAAAAAAAGGAACTAATAGAAGTTATAATCCAATTGGATTTAACAGACGCTTATAGAACATTCCATCCAAACACAAAAGAATATACCTTCTTCTCAGCACCACCTTCTCTAAAGTTGACTATATAGCAAACCTCAATAGGTACCCAAAGAAAAAAAATTAAATAACCCCCTGTATCTTATCTGACCACCATGCTTTAAAGTTAGAATTCAACAACAACACAAATTGCAAAAACCCTACAAATTCATGAAAATTGAACAATGCACATTGCACCATGCCTAGGTCAAGAAAGAAAGAAATTAAAGACTTATAAGAATTCAGTGAGAAGGAAGTTACCACATACCCAAACTTATGGGACACTTTGAAGCAGTACTAAGAAGAAAGTTCATAGCACTAAGTACCCACATGAAGAAACTGAAGAATAGTCACATTAGAGAATTAACAGTACAACTGAAAAGAAAGCTCTAGAATAAAACAAAGCAAACTCAACCCAGAGGAGTAGACGCCAGGAAATAATCAAACCAGGGGCTGAAATCAACAAAGTAGAAACTAGAAAAACAATACACAGGATCAATGTAACAAAGAGTTGGTTCTTTGAAAAAAATCAACAAGATTGATAAACCTTTATCCCAACTAACCAAAAGGCAGAAAGAACATGCAAATTAACACAATCAGAAATTTAAAAAAAGGGAACGTAACAACAGACACTGAGGAAATCCAGAGAATCTTCAGGTCATACTTTGAAAACCTGTTCTCCAGGGGCAGGGGATGAACATGAGTGAAGAGGGAGTCAGGAGAAAGAGAATGAGAGAAACAGAAGGGAGAGGGACCAGGAAGATTGAGTTGGGGGAGGAATAGAAGAGAGCAAGAAAAGAGGTACCATAATAGAGGGAGTCATTATTGGTTTGAAGAGAAATCTGGAACTAGGGAAATGTCCAGAGACCTACAAAGATGATCCCATCTAACCATCTGAGCAATAGTAGAAAGGCTACCTTAAATGCCATTCCCTGATAATGAAATTGATAACTACTTTATATGCCATCCTAGAGCCCTCATTCAGTAGCTGATGGAAATGGAAACAGAAGCTAAAACCCACATCTAAACACTGAGCCAAACTCCTGGAATCCAGTTGCAGAGAGGGAGGAGTGATGAGCAATGGGGTCAAGGCCAGACTGGAGAAAACCACAGAAACTGCTTACCTGAACACACAGAACATGGCCAGAAAGTAGAGAGGAGAATGGGGACGTGTTGTCCAACACAGACATGTTAGGTGTTGTGATCCAGAACTGGTGCATAGGAGGCACCTTGTGAATACAGGGTAGTTGATTTAAATGGCTGCAAGGGGGCTCACAGTCAACATTATCAATGGCATGTCAACAATGACCCACCACAAAGAGGAAAGTGAGAAAGCTGCAGCAGGAGCAGCAAAGAGACTGCACAAAAGAAGGAAGTGAACTTATTCCATTTGTACTATAGCAACCAAAATAGCACTTCACAGAATAGCAAGCACTGTTGAATTCTGACCTGTTTTCTTACTTTTACTCAAGATAAAAATTTCTTAAGCATCTATGATTCATAATTGTTCGTGTGTGTGTGAGTGTGTGTGTGTGCGCATGTGTGTATGTGTACATATTTGAAAGATGAAACAATATGTGCATGTTCATGGGGTATGTGTACATGTGCATATGTGTGTGTGGTGAAAATGTACATTTGTGTATACACACATGTTGGCCAGAGGTGCATACCAAATGTCTTCTTCAATTGTTTTTTCACCTTATTTTTGGAAATAGGATCTCTTGCTGATCCTGAAGCACTTCCATTGGTTAGACTGGCTAGCCAATAAGCTTGAAGTATTTTCCTGGCTAGACTGGCTAGACTGGCTAGCCAAGGAGCTTCAGGGATTTTCCTGTCTCTGATCCCTCTGCCCCAAAAGTTGGATTACAGACATGTACCACTTGGATTTCAGGCATGTACCACACTCCATTTTTAAGTGGGCGATAAATTCAGGTCCTCAAGATTGTGCAGTTTTACCAATTTAACAATCTCCTAATCCCTTTCTTCATGTGTAAAATGGAATTTTATGACTTGTTAGATAATGTGTGTTAGGTGCTAGAACAGTAGCTCCCAGAATACAGCAGCAAATGCTCTTTTCATGTCATTATAAATTGACCTAAGCCTGATAAAAACTAGTACCACATAGAGTAAACTCCTTCATCAAATCTGCAGGGAACTCCAATAACTCTGATTTTGAAGATCCCATTTCCTTGAAAACAGAACAGTCAGACAACTTTGGGGGAAAAAAAACAAAAAGAATGATATCTGTAAGTCACAGTAAATCTTCAACTAAATTATTCATGCTATTTATTTATAAACAGCACAGCAAGTCAGGCATAAAGCTAAAATTGGGAAATCAATTTCCCTGGAAAATAGTTCAGGTTCTGTGGAGTTGTCTTTGAGGAGCTGATGGCTGCCATGATGAATTGTTTTTATAGCCTCAGTCACATAAAGAGAGCATTACAGAAAGACTAACACAGGGACAATTGTGAGTTACAAGGATGAGAATGCATGAAGAAATTGGCTTGCACCTTCTGGGAAGGGTTTCTGGGCTTCTTTTATTCTTCTAGTCTCACTTTGCAAATGAAATGTGTGAGGCACATACAGGATGACTGCAGAAATATGATCAAAGATATAATTCAAATTAATTCAAGCCTCAAATTCTAACTCTTCTAATAGCGAAGCATTTTCAGAAATGCAGCTATCATAAATACAAGGAACTTAATACTCAAAAGCTAGGCAAGAAGAGTGAACCAAATTGTGATTTTGAAAAGAATGATTATGATTTTGGTACATGTAAGTGATTATTTGTCCAATTTCTTCTCTTTCCCAATCACAGAATCAGAAATTGTTTTCTGGCTTCTAATGGGCTTCTTGCAGTCATGACCTTCAAGGGTAGCCACTCACAAGTAGCAGATCCACTTCAGTTAAGTCAAACTTGCTTTCTGCAATGAGGGAAAGTTTTGAGAAGTCGCTAAAAGGCCTCCAGAAGAGAAGACCTTATTCCTGAAAAGGGAAAATGTCCTTATTTTTTCCTATAAGTATACACTGTGTTTGGATCTGATGACTGGAACTGCAATAGCACCATGATTCCAACACGAAGAGAAGGCTCTGCTAGGCCAGCAAAAAGAGAGAGATGAGAAGTCTAATTCCTGGGGATGTCCTTGAATTGCTAAATCGCTGCTGTAATCAGTCCTATTTCTGGACACCTGGTGTGTGATAAGTGCATTTCCTAATCGTTTATGCCAACTTCCTTTGAGTTTCCTGATTATGGCTGGACAATGCACTCTGATACAAAGGTCTTAATGAGTAGAACCAAAGTATGGGAAGCAGGATTCTGGCCTGTCTGGTATATGTTCTCCTTTTTACTGTCCTAATATCACATTTTGTTTAAGGTGGTCCCATTGTGGATGCACAATCATTTATAGGCAATACAAAACTTAAGGAAAATAAGCCTGTCCTTGCATTTTGCCCTTGGCTATTTCTCCTGTTTTCTTCCTGGCATGTGGACTAAATGACCAGGGTCAGCATATCCAACATGCTCAGGCTGGCAGAGAAGTACATCAGAAGAAACCTGATTTCTGCATGCTTTTGATCAGCTATAGTCTTTCCAAACACTTCCCTCCAGGTTTCCTTGGTAAGTGAGGAAGAGAAGATTCCATTTAGATGCAACCTTATGACTGAGTTTCACTGATACAGCAAATCAACCCCAATAAAAGTATTAAGCCAGTTATTTAGCATTAAATAACCCCAAAATAAAGATTACTTGGAGAATAATGTGAGAATAAAAAGCTGTGGGCTCTAGGAATAGACTTCTTTGATTTGAAAGCTGGCTCTGCCTCCTGTGAGCAGTAGGAGTTTAGATAAGCTACTTAATTTCTCAAAGTCTCAATTTCCCAAATGGAAAAATTAAGATAATAATAAAACTAAATCCCCTCCAAAGAGTTATTAAGAAAAATTTAATGAGCCAAACCACATGGGAAAAATATGAGCCTGGAACTCAACATATTACTTCTTCCAAGAAAAAGTAAATACATTATGCCAGCTCTGGGTACTTAAACCCCACCCAAAAAAATAGATAAAAATCCATACCTCCCAGAACAAGCATTCTATAGAAAAGAAATAGATGATAAACTACACAAGGAAGAATAATGCAGTTTTTATTACATGGAGATTAAAGCTACTGAAAATGAATATCATGGTCTAGAATGGATTGGTGAAGTGGTGGATTGTTGTAATTTAGGTAGGGTAAGTTATATCTTTATGAAGATCTAACAGACATAAGTGAATGAGACATAAGAGCCCTGGAATAAGGCAATTTTAGGCAAATGGAAAAGATATAAAGAAGACATAAAGAAAGAATGGTCCACAAGCAGAAATAGACAGATATTACAAGGCCAACTTACTAGAGGAGTCACAGTAATTAGTTAGCATGGTAATGGATCCCCACATGTAGAAGAATGAAACCATATCTACTTCTCTGTGTCTACACAAAACTCAGGTCGAGATAAATCAAAGGCCTAATGTAAAAATCTGAAACTACTAGAAGAAAATATGAGTAAAACATGTCACTGTATAAGTATAGGGAGGGACTTTTGGAAACTTACTCTAAAACTGACAAATGGAAATGTAAAACTTCTAATATCAAAGCAAACACCAAAGTAAATAGTACTCAGTGTTCACATGAAGAGAGTAAAGAACTGATAGACTTAATTACATTACCAACTCAAATCTTGCTCACACTCCTGTAGCTTTCTTACATCTAATATAAAAATTCTAGATCATCCTGCCAGTTTACATTGCCATTTGCCATAGCTAAGATCATCTACCTTCCATTTTATTGCATCTACAGGACTATACAATATCATTTGATATATTGAAATATACTAAATACACTCAGAACTTCTTACACAAACCATGCAATTTCTCTACCTAATTATAAATCTTGATGAAGAAAATCTTTAAACATCCTAGCAGTTGCTTGGAAGGCACTTGTGCTATAATTACAGTTGAATGCTGTGTGTATATTCTTAGTAATTCTGCTAATGTCTCTTATGTTTTATGTGATCTATAACTGAGATTCAAATCATGCTACGTGTTATCATTACCTTCAGTGAACAGCTTTGGAATATGATGGCTGGATTGTTCATGACAAAAACACTTATGGGGAATATGCTCAAAGTGTAACATATATTTTCATGAAACGTAATTAATTTTGCAAAACTTTTAAATTAATTAATTGTCATTTTTTATTTTTTTAGAAAGGGTATTGTCATTTACTTGGTCAAGAAAATGCCCCTCAGTAAGCTGTCTGTTCAAGAAATTTTCCGAAATAGTATATGGAAACCTAAATATGTAGTTCAGCACAATGGTTTCTTTAGTCATTGTCCTTTTAACACAACCCTTCAAACTGGGTTGTATTAGAGTGGCTGCTTATCATAAATAATAGTTCCTACAACAATGCTTATATCACAACTGGAGTAAGACACAAGGATGACTTCTTCCTCGAAGGAAACAATGAGATTTCTTTATTGAACCCCATCTAAAGATTCATATTGCCCATAATCAAGGTATTAATGTTGGTTATCAGCTCTGTCCTCCACTTGCATTGCCAGATGTTCTCCTAGGGTTGGGACTAGGGGAGGATCCACTTGTTTTCCCACAGACTGCAAGTGTTTGAAGGATCCCATTGATAATTAGTTTAGAACTAAAACTTTCCTAACTGGGGGTTGTAGAGATGATTCAGTAGTTAAGAATCTTTGCTGATGGGGTAGAAGATCCAGGCTCAGATCTATCATCCATACAGCATCTGCAACTCTGGTTCTAGGAAATTAGATACTTACTTCTGTCTTCCACAGACACTGTGTGTATGTGCTGCATTTACATACAAACAAAACATAAAAGTAGGTAAATCTATTTCAAAGTTTCTGGATTGAATCTATGTGTCCCTCACTGGTTGCTTTTTTTAGGCCAAGTAAGTAGAGTGGTGAGTCAATTCAAGCAATCTGCTATGGGCCAAATTGTGGTGTTCCAAAATCTGTGTATTTAAGCCATCTCCTCAGTGGGACTATATTTAGAAACAGGGCTTTTAGGAGAGGTTTTGAGTTTAGATGAGACAAGAGACTAGAGGCATAATCTAGTAGGAGGGAGAGAAGAGGTGGAAGATAAAAGTGAAAGAGAGCAAAGGAGACTAAAGACTTGGTAGGGACAAAGTGTAATCCCCATCCTTCCCTAGTTTACCCCAACCCCGAAGAAGACCTCCATGTTTCTTCTGCTTTAAGCAGAGAGGTCATGTTCATCATTGACTGACACTATTTTACCTAAAGAGCTTTCTCTAGGATTGGCTGTTCCAGGCACCAAAAGACCTAGGAAAAATATCCTACCTTTAGCTGAAATGAGGGAACCTTATTTATGATCCAACATCAGGAGATGATGGAGAAGAAACTTGAAAACACATTGTGAATAATGTACATTTACCCAGTTTTGCCTCTTAAGAAACTCTCCTCAGACTATTAAGGCAAAACAAATTTAGATGTCTAAGAACTTGACTCTGAATTAAATTATATACATAGCTAGTCACCAGAATTCAAATCAAGGGAACTTCACACTGATAACAATACCAATTCCTAATCTCTTCCCCAAGGCCTCCTGTTGAAACTCTATAACCAGATTAAGTTACCCCATCCCCCAATTAATACCCCAAATGAATATTAAATTCTTACATATGAAGCCTTGGGGCATACTCAAACCTTAGCCAAGTCATAACAATATACAAAGTATTTTGCTATTGTCTTTACTACTACAAAGCATTTTGCTGTTGTCTTTACTATGATGTGTTTTTATTCTCATCTTCTCTTGAAATTTGGCAAGTAAGAGGCTAGGAGGGCTCAAGGCTCATAATAAACACAAAAATTGGTTAAGGGATCCAGAAATGTGGACGACATAAAAGTACAACACAGTACTACAAAATAAAAGGCATATGAATAAAAATGTCACAAGAGATTAGCAAGGTAAATTATAGTGAGTTTTGTGTAGCCAAACTAAGTGGATAAGTAGAGGGACAGTTCTCTGGGTAAAATGACAAAGCTGGTCTCAGCAGGTGCCTAGGGCTCCCATACAGCTACACAATCACCATCACCAGAAGCAGATACAAGATGCTGCTGTCCTTTCATTTAGCAAATGTCTCCATATGATATATAGTGAGATCCTTATACATAGCCCTGCATCTAACCTGTCTAATTATAAAGACAGAATAGTGGTAAAGATAACTTCTATGAACTTCCTCCTATTCCTGAAAAAAAAAAAAAAACATTGAGATTACCCTAGATCCCTAGATTATCCCAGGGCTGACAAAATGGGGCAGAAAAGGTAGACCAACAGTTTTGAGTCCAGATGCTAGAGACAAGCTTTGCTATAGTCACCAGGGCTCAGGTACTCCCCTGGCAGGAGGGTGTATGCACTGCTCTCACTTTCTGGCCTGCTAAAATTAAACTTTGTCTATGAGCTTGTTCCACCTGCACCCTGTGTGAATTGTGAATTCTCCTTCAGAAGCACACGAACTAAGGTTGTTGCTATGGATGAGATCAGAGGGAATTCAGAAGGAGCCATCTCCCTGTCCATCATCCTACTCTATAAGAACTCAGGATGAAGGAGCCATCAGTCTACCAACAGGCAGGCTTTATTGATCTTGAAATTCCCAGCCTTAGAATAATGCGGGAAAGAAATTTCTGTCTTTGGTATTTAGTAACAGTTTCCTGAATAGATTAAGACAAAAAAAAAAAAAAGTAGGAAAAGAAGACATTAGAAAGGAAATTAGAGAAAAAGGTTGCGTATTTTCAGCCATTTTCCTGAAGCATAGTAGTGTTTTTAGAGAAAAAAGATTTCTCTATTGCAGATTTGGATTCTCTTCATGTTAATAAATGGGCCACAGAAGCAGCTGGATGCCCCCTTATCACCACCCGGGAGCTATTTACGCTAATCCTTTCCCTTGTAGCCCTGCTGGACAAGGATGAAAATCCCTAGCATCAGGTATTAAAAGAGACAGAGGAAGCACACAAACCAATTTACAGGGTTTCGCTTGACCGGTCTTCTTCATTTGAGTCTTATTAGCTTTGATAATGTATCCTCACTATTAATCAGACCGGTAGAAAGCTAGGAAACAACCATGTGTGAATGCGGGTGGGCTGCCAGCCTTTGGTGGTGCTTTAGGTGCGGGCTTCCCAGCTGTAAACTCAGAAACAGTAACAGAACATAGAAATCGCCCTTTTATGCTTCAAGAAGTAGTGAGTGAGGCAGCAGATGCTCCCAAGAGAAAACACCAGGGGAAAACAGTGTCATAGAAACTGCAGCTTGCTAGCTAGTTGGTAACAGAATTCAATGACTCAGCCTCTGCTTCTTCAACTTTAAAGCGCGAAATATTGCACACCCCGCATAAGAGTTGGGAAGATCTGTGAGGGGTAGACAGAATTTAGTGCCTGTCACACAGAAAGTGCCTAATAACAAGAATGATACTATTTCCCCACGATCTGCTTCCTCATGGTCACGTGTGCTTTTAAGAGGAAGTACAGCATTCGAGAAGCCTCTCAATTCCTTTTCATGACCTTTTACCTCAAGTTCACTCCAATGTTCCTTCTGATTCATTTTCACTGAAGGTTTCTTCACTTAGGATGAGGGTGGTCCCACCCATGTGTGAAAATCTAAGACAGTGATCTACCTACTCATAGGATCAAAAATATTTTTCCATGATCCTTAAGTCATTCTTGGATTATTACCTCTTATCCTTCTGTCTCCTGATCCTCAGTCAGTTCCCCACCAGTCTAATGAAATGGAGGAAAATAACCTGATTATAGCAAAGGAGATGAATCTTCCTCCTTTGCCCTCTTGGGGATGAACCAAGAATCTTTGAAATTGAAAACCTTGGTCTTTCCAGATTAGATCTGTTCTATTAGTCACTAGTGAGAGAGAGAGAGAGAGAGAGAGAGAGAGAGAGAGAGAGAGAGAGAGAGAGAGAGATTCAGAGAAAAACTCAGTGTGCAAACAGGGATGACAGAGTGAAAAAAGAACAGACAAGTTTTACTGAAGAGAAAATATTGCTAATAAGAAGCCCACCAAATCCATGAACTTCACAAAACACAGAGAGGCAAAGTATAACATGGAAGATGAAGAATGTTTGCTTGAGACAATCTGATCAGATCTTTAGGATTGTATGTGAATCTGATGAATCTGTATTTTAAACAGCTATTTCATCACTAGAACATAGGCAGTTTGCTGGTGGAGTGGGGGAGGTGGTCAATGAGTTAAGCTGATCCAGACTAATTAATCCTAAGGAGATCCAGCTCAAAGAATGCATGGTAAGAGATGAGTTTCTCTTCCTGAGATTTACAGAAGCCTGAGGAATCCAGAGGAGTTCTGCATCATGGACCACCTCCAGATATAAGGTGGAAGATTCTGATCTCAATAGAAGTGTTCAGAAGATCCAACATTTGGAAGATAAATCTTCATTCTAATTAGACTCAGCATTTTGGAGTCTCGGCAGATAGCGACCCAGGGATAGGTTACTTAAGAAAGCACAGAATATGGACAAAAAGTATCTAATACTATAAATGCCAATATTAAAGAAGTAGGTGAAGAGAAAAGCAGTGAATGAAGCAAGGTGTTTTGGTGGGAAGAACTGAAACACCTTTCATACTCTCTGACATGTAGATCACGGAGTCATTCAACTTCAATTGTGCTTTCTATGAAGTAGTCATTGTGCCAACTGGTACCATAGTAATGAATAAAACAATCCAGAACTGACCTTCATGGAGCTTACTTGACTGGGAAACAGTGCATTTAGATACAAAGTCACTGAGCAGTCACAAGGACCTTTCAAAGAACCAGTGTAGATGTAATAAACCAGAAAGAAGTATCTGGAAAAGTTAAGATAATGGAAATAAACACAGTCAACAAGTTTAGTCACAGGAAAAGCAAATAGAGGAGGCATGACGTTTGTGTTTTGGAAGGTTTTCAAGCATTTGATAATAGTAGAGGACTTCTGGACTTAAGATTCAGTGATTCATCAGAGCTTAGACACTTCTCTAAATGCAAACAATAGCATGACTCCTGTCTTCATCCACTATGACGAAAGGAGCTGTTTAGGCAGATTGACTGTCCTTTCATGTCTTCAGAGACCATCAGCAGAGGCACTTCCCCCTATGGTCCCATACAGCATATGCTCTCATCTGTGCTATGAGAATATCTGCATTAGCCTAAGTACATACAGCAGGCCCTTTAATTAATGCTCAATACGCTTCACACATTAGCAAATATCACTGTGTCCCCCATGGAACTCTGAGACATCTGGTAGACTTGTGTATCCCTCAAGATCTTGTTTGTCTCTCTTATAATAAAAAGGCACAAGTTTCACACTCTTTGCCAAAGACATAGTCAACTCCATCCCCCAATATCCTTCTGGGTTTCAACTTCTTATTTGATGACTGGTTTAGCTCTGTAGACTTCAAAGGTATCAATCACCTCAGCCTACTGCCTCCACCTGTTTCAAAAACTAACTTAGGATTTTTGATATTCTCTCATGAGGATTAAAATATAAATGCCAATAGTTTTACTAATTCTATCCCAAAATAAAAGAATGTATTGTTGCTGCTTTATGTAATTGATTGTCTATGGCTTTCCTTGTGATTCTAGTCAATTCATTTTCTACACTAACTAAGCCTGTGTACTCCTGTCCATGTGACCCCAAAGTAGTAGAAAGGCAGTTAAGCTTTGGCTTTCTATCATATCTGCATTGCTATTTCTTCAACTGAGCAACCTGCCCCTGGAAGTATGTTGGGATTCTGAAATGCCAAGAAAATCAGGTTAACTGTGTGATTTCAGCAAGAAAGAAATACTAGGAAGCAATATTCCCCCATCCACAGTGTGTGTGTGTGTGTGTTTGTGTGTGTGTGTGTGTGTGTGTGTGTGTGTGTGTGTGTGTATGTGTGTGTGTGTGTGAGAGACAGAGAGACAGAGACAGAGAGAGAGAGAGAACATGGGGCCTCCAATAAGCTATCATGCACCCTACTGTTGAGCTATACCCCAGAAAACTTCCCTTGTTCCTACTTTTTATTTAGAGACAGGACCTCACAAAGTGTTCAGGCTAACCTCGAACTTGTGATCCTCCAGTCTCAGATCCAAACTTGGGCTATAGGCTTGTGCCATGTAGCACAACTGGCCTATTGACTTTTTTAATGGAAGATAGTTTGTTAGATATATTTTAGTTGAAAGAAAAAAATGTCTAGGATATTTGTAATATTCCATCAGAATATAAATGCCCTACAATTATTCCAAGGTACCCAGAGCTCCAATTAATTAGCCAAATACAGGTGATCACATCTTAGTTTTCCCAAGACAATGTCAGTTAAGTTTGTTGTTCACATTCATGGTTTTCCAGTGGCAACATTCCTTTCACCTTCAAATGTGCTTTCTTTTTTCTTTTTTAATAAATTTTTATTTAAATTAAAAACTGTCTTATTTCACATATCAATCCCTATTCCCTCTCCTTCCTCTCCTCCCATTCCCCCCCACAGCAAACCCCCATCCTACCATGCATTTACTCCTCAGGGAGGGTGAGGCCTCTCATGAGGAACATCAAAGACCTAGGTCCTCCCCTGTGTCTTGAGAGAGTACCCCTTCAATGTGAATAGGCTCCCGAAGCACATTCATGCACTAGGGATAAATACTGGTTCTACTGCCAGAGGCCCCATAGACTGCCCAGTGACACCCACTTTTAGGGGGCCTGGTTTGGTCCTTTGCTGGTTCCCACCTGGCAGACTATGGTCTGTGAGTTCCCACTTGCTCAAATGTGCTTTTATTTAAGCAGTAACTTTTTTGTTCATCTTGAATTAGGCAATGAACACCAGCAACAACAAAATATTTCCAACCAGTTAATTGATGGAGTTTCCTCCAGTGATTTAGAAGTATTAAAACCATGTAACAGGTCTCCAAAATACAGGCTGATGTAAGTCAGCACCTCTGAGAAGAAATGTGGTAACTTCAATACAGGAGAATACCCAGGGACACCTAAGTATAAAGGAGCTGGCTGCCTTTAGGTGCTGAACAGGCTCTTGTTTCTAATGTTTCTCATTAGAAGCAAGAGCTGAGAGAAGTATTCAGAGCTTCGGCTTCACATTGACAAAATAAATCCAACTTATAAGGATCTTGTGCAAACTCTAAAGAATGCACTAAGGTTGAAGGAAGAAAACTATAGCACTCTTCTAATTATTACTATTGATTTGACATTGTTTGGAAAGGAGCTTTACGATTACCAGAAGCACCCAAGCAAATCCTATAAGTAAAATGAAACAAATCTATGTGTCTGACTTTGACCAATGCCAAGGTTCTGATCACCCGGTGCCCCTCCCAGAACTAAAGCTCCAACCCCTTACTGAACAGATATCCCATCCATCTGCATGGGACCCAGAAAGACAAAGTCCTAAAACTTGCTAGCAATCTTATGGCCTGTTTGGCTTGGCAATTTGTAGATTTGAATCTTTCTGCTTTAGTTTCTCTTTTCAAACATTACAAAACTGTGCAAATGACTCACTCCCTCAGACACTATCCAGTGGTTTCTACTACTGGGTCCAGAAACCCTGGGATTTCTCATCACTGTTATTTTTTTCTTAATGCCATTTGTCAGGAGCTTTTCAAGAAATTTCTTTCACCAAACCAAGTTCATTTAAACATATGAATTTAAGTGTGAACTTTCACAAGTAGCTGTATCAAGTACTTAATAAATGTCCAAGAATATACTCCACACTCACTATTAATTTTTATTCATTTATGAACCAGGCTTTTCCAAACCATTTTTAATACATCTGTCATTTAACCTCCCTTGTAGATCTGCTTATAATTGATCACCTAACTTGATATGATGACAGAATTGTTTTCCTGCTTAAAAGATTCAAAAGTGTACCAATCATCTTGAATGCATCTGAGAGATATACAAATATTGAACTGCCTAAAAGCATATAAGTAAAAATGTAGTCTCTGCATTCATGTGTCACTGAGAAGCAACAAAGCCAAGTATTAAGAGTTATGAGAATATTTCAGGAATTTTTGAGTCTTCCATGTAACAAGCACTACATTGACCTGTGGAGCTTGCACAAATTATTCAAAATCTCTCATTCAAGCCTCTTTGGACTACATTATATGTAAGAATAAATAGAATTACCCAACCTTGGGATGGACTGAACTACAGAGCAAGGAACAGCTGTTCAATATGTTAACGCACGTAAGAGCTGAATCACCACCTGCCAGGTCTACTGTTGGAAAGATTCCTGTATGGGGTAGGAATTTAGTTATTCACCATTTTTCAGTAGGGATTCTCAGCATGGGTTTTTTCTTGTTCCAAAGCCTTGTTTCATGAGTAACAAGGTATTATTTTTGGACCTTCCTTAGTCATTAACTCAGCATTTTATCCAGAAGTCCTCTGTCCTTGAAGACTTGGCCAAAGAAGTAAAACAGATATAGGCAAACAGAAGCAGAAAAGTGATCTCCATTAGCCCTCTGAACTGTGGCAAGAAAAATAGAGTGAAGGCAACGTGGTCAGAAGCAAAAGTGCTCATTTTCTTCTCTGAGCCTGTGACTATAAGGAAAGAGGAGTAAAATTAACATGGTAATTGTAGGAGATTCTAAACTCTAAATAGTGACAGAATTTCCCAGATTAGCATGGAGGAGGTTCTTGGCCTCTAGGAAAGGTCCCAAACATATCAAATATGCTGTGAAGTGTAACACATCAGAGACAGTTGCTATGCCAGGCACAGGAGGTGATAGCAGCACTCCTAGAATGTTCAGCCTGTATCTAACATTCAGGCAATACAGAAATGCCGAAGTGTCTTATTGAGGAAATATATACACTTTGAAAAGGTGTCTTCACCTTTTCACCTTCACCTTCAGCTTGAAGACTTCAAGCTGACAAAAAGATTCCACAAGGAACAGATTCTATTAACATATACCAATGTAACATCTCAAAACATCAGGAAACATCACTGGGGGAGCATAATAACCATCACACAGAAAATTCCAAAAGAAAACCCACAGGGTACCTGATGGCCCCTTTCCATCCATTAGCACAGAGTAACATGAACCTTTCAATTTCTAGGCACTGGCATGGAGACACACCCTTTCCAAACAAGGCAGTGAGAGAGCATTTGCAAGAGTCACTACGTAGAAAACACAATCACAACTCCAACAGGGACAGTTTAACCTGGAAGAGAAAGAAATACTGTCCTGGATTAGTAAATTTCAGACTTCCTCATAACTATATAGTGACTTTAGGGACTTCCAAAACTCTGTCCACACAAAACACATATACCTTGCCACCAGTGCAGTAGGATTTATAAGAAAGAGTTAATTCATGACCAGAGAAATGGTTCAGTGGGTAAAAGTCTTTGCCTCGAGCCTGATAACCTGGGTTTGACCTTTAGAACTCAATGTAAGAAATGAGAGATTTTCTGATGCTGGCTGAATAAGGTACTGATCTATAAATATAGCAAAATATCATTAGGAGTCATTTTATTGCTACAATTTTTAGAAAAGTATTATTTGGTTTTAGCTTAGGTCTCTGGGCTATCAAGTCTCTAATTTTTGATCACCCAAGCAGTATGAGGTATAGATTCCATCTCATGGTTTAGGCTTTAAGTCAAGCCAGGTTTGGTTAGTTTCTCCCACGAGCTTTTTTTTTAATTTATTTTAGAGTCAATCCTATTTTACATATCAATCCCAGTTCCCTCTCTCTTCCATCCTCCCATGCTCCTCACCAACCCCTCAACCCTACCCTCCATCCACTCCCCAGGGAGGGTAAGGCCTTCCATGGGGCTCATCAAAGTCTGTCACATTATTTAGGGGAGGGTCTAGACCCTCCTCTGTGTATCTGAGCTGAGAGAGTATCCATCCATGAAGGAATGGGCTCCCAATGTCCATTTATGCACTAGAGATAAATACTGGTTTCAATGTCAGAGGACCCATAGACTGCCCAGGCCTCCTGACTGGCACCCACATTCAGAAGGCTTGGTTTGGTCCAATGGTGGTTCACCATGTTTAGGACTATGGTCTGTGTGCTCTCATTTGGTCAGGTCAGCCATTTCTGTGGCTTTCTCCAGCATGGCCTTGACCTTTGCTCATCCCTCCTCCCTCTCTACAACTGGATTCCAGGAGTTCAGCTCAGTACTTAGCTATGGGTGTCTGCTTCTGCTTACTTCAGCTCCTAGATGAAGGCTCAAGGATGGCATTTAAAGTAGTCATCAATCTCATTATAGGGGAAAGGCATTTAAGGTAGCCTCTCCACGATTGCTTAGATTCTTAGTTGGGGTCATTTTTTGTAGATATTTGGACATTTCCCTTATGCCAGATATCTCCTTAACCTGTAATGGCTCTTTCTATTAAGATATCTCTTTTCTTGCTATCCTCTATTCTTGCCCCTGACTCAGTCTTCCTGGCTCCCACAAGCTTTTTGTCATCATTTCCCTAGCATACTTTGTAGGTAGGACAAATTGAAGATCAAAGGTCCTGTAGCTGGGTTGGTGTTTACATGTCTCTTTTGGTAGCTTAGAGTACCTTCCTGTACCAAAGACATTAGAATGTTGAGGTAAAGGCTTTATATAGATATTTGCTTGCCTGCTCCATGATCAATGAGATGTATGGGTATTGCCTCCTATAGCAAAGGGGAACAAAACCAGAGAACCACAGCCAAACATTATACAAAGAGTGAAACCTTGGGAGTGTTCATTAAATCCCTCCCCTCAGATTTCAGGAATTCCCAAAGAAGAGGAGGCAGAGAGAGTGTAAGATCCAGGGAGAATGGAGGATACTAGGAGAACAAGGCCCTCTAAATCAACTGAACAAAGCTCAGATGAACTCACAGAGAATGAAGCAACAAAAACAGGTCTCACACAGATCTGTATCAGGTCCTCTGTGTAAACAATATAAATTTCAGTTTAGTATTTTTCTGGGACTCTTGAATGTGTAAACAAGTGGGTCTCTGGCTCTTGTGACTTCTCTTGGGGCTCTTTTCCTTCTGTTGGTTTGTCCAATATTGATGTGATAGTTTTTGTTTAACCTTATTATGTTTTATTTTGTTTGTTATAAAAACATAACTTTTATTACAAAAAAAAAAAAAGATTTGACTCCTCCAAATTTTTGGCTGACCTTCATTGCTTGATGTTTGCCACACTAATTCATGTATAAACATGTATACACACAAAAATAATAAACGAGAGGGAGGGCCTAGACCCTGATCCAAATGACTTGACAGATTTTGATGATCCATCCTGGAGGGCATCACCCTCCCTGTGGAGTTGGGGGAGAACGGGTCTGGGGGGGGGGTTCATGGGAGGGAGGAAGGGAGGAATGAAGGGAGGAACGAAGGGAGGGGGGAGGGAACTGGGATGAATATGTAAAATTAAAAAAATAATTTTAAAAAATACTATATTCAAAAAATAATAAATGAATAAACACATTTTAAAATTTGATCTCAAAAACTATTAAAATACTCTATTCATTTTGCAAAATCAAAAAAATTAAATGTTCTAGTATACCAAAGCAGTTATAGGTATATTCCTAATTCTGGTGCAATTTTATGGGGCTGTATTCACATATGTGAGACCTACTTGGTAACTCACCCAGAAAAACTAATTGGAAAAAGAAGAGAGCCAGGCTCTTAGCAGGGGTATCAAAAGGCCCCAAATACATTCATGCTGTTTATTTCTATTCTCCACAATGATTAGTTTCTCAAATGGGATTATTAGACTGTTTTAATGTTGTGTTTTAATCTCCATCATATTCTTGAGTTTTAATGAGTTTCCTCCATACTCTCTATTGTTATTAATTTTCATTCTGAAGAAGTTGGTTGCCCTTCTATTGCTTGTACTCATCGAACCCTAGAACCTCTTTTGCATGAAATATGAATTTCATCAGCATGGTTGCTAGAAGAATGTGTGTGTCCTATTTTCCATTCAGTATCTTATTCTCCATTCTGGGGATTTGCAACTTGTTACAAACCTAAATTCAGGCTTCTTTCTGTTTTACAAGATGTTTGTTATTTTCTATAGAAACTATAGAATATAAACCCCTTCCATTTTTATGTTTGTTTTGTGTTTCTTGGATGCCATACAGAATCATTAATAATGAGTCAATATCATTCAACATACCTAGTAAATGCATAGATTTATTTAGTAGGATATAGTACAGCCATTCACTAAATCCTAATATTTAAAATAGATAAAGCCATGTAATGCCCTATTACGGATACGTGTCATGAATAACTGATATTTCATTTCCCAAAGAGTCTAGGGAAGAGAAAAATTAGCTAGCTACCCTCTCATTTTATCAGTTGATGTTATGACTGATTAAGATGGACACAGAGCTGTTAGTAAGCAAAAATGTCAGAACCTAAGATCTAGAGAGAGGGGTAAGCTGTCAATGTAGTTAAGTTTGGCTTTCATCAAAAGCCCTGGAACTCAGCTAGGGAAGAAACTGAAACTCTGAGATGGCTGCACCTTCTGAATTTTCACCCCTATGATTTCCAATCCCTCTGAATTCTCTCAGCGTTTTCCAAATATCAAAGATCACAGAAAGGGATACAATGGTCAGAATGAGCTGTGAAAGTTCTAAGTTCCTCTTTCTCTGCAACAGCATGGAACTGGAAATATATGTCTGTTGGATTCCCAATAGGAGGGCATAGTATCTTTACAATGAAGGGTTAAACTGTAGGGCAGACAGTTCCACAGCCACTTTGAGTCCAGCCAATCAATCCTGGCCATGTTCCTTTTTTTACACTGGATACCAAAAGGCTATTACTTCTCTGAAAAGCTGTATCAAACACCAAACAAAGCCCTTGAAGATGGCAAGATTGAAAAGGGACTCTGAAGGCAGCTAGGCAATACTAGTCTTTGTCTGCACAGTTGCTTCTTCTCATCATCACTCAGATCCTAAGTTGTTTAAGGCCTATGAAAGGTGTCAGGGAGGCAGCATACTCCGAAGGTTAGGCCAAGTTTGGCATACGAATGCATGAGAATTCTATGAGATTGCTTACTCCCCAACCAAACCCTTCGGGGGAGTTTCAAAAAACACATTTAAAGACCTAATACAGGATCATTCACAGAGAACTAAAGTAGAGTCTAAAAGGCATCTTTCTTTCAGGTAAAAGATGGAAAATGCAATCTCAGAAACAATCTTCTTTCATTTTTCTTTTGTTTTTTACAGTTTATTATGGAAGGATCAATGAGACCTTATTTTTGATTGTTGAACCTTTACTGTGGAAACTTTCAGACACACATTATATTTTCTATTATTCAAAAGAAAGAAATAAAAATGAAGGGATATATTTAAATTATATGAAAAGCTATAACCATTATTGCTTCATTTAAGGGTGTTTAATTTAGTTAATAAGATTTCAGATAACCAGGACTTAGTTCTTGTTAGGGCAATTCTGGTCCATAGGATTCATGAGAAGCAAATAAAAAAAAAATATGTAACTATTGGTCAAAATGTTAAAGGTCTTAATGATTTCATGCTATCCTCTATTGTGGATCATTTTAAGAGTACATATAGTTGACACTGATAGAGAGAACACATGGCATTCAAGAAAATTTTATAGCAACAGAAGTTCCTAAGTCCCTTCTACCAATTTTAGTCCCTTCCAGTTCAAAACCACTGTCACTCCTATAGCCACCATGGAAGCTGTGGTGCCACAATTTGAGAAAAATCCTACTGACTCATCTAGGAAAATTACCTTCATGATTGGAATTATTCTCAAATTTCCCAGTAGGTTATTAAAAAGCTCCCTTAGACTTCCAAAAAAAATCTTTAATCTGTATTTCAAATAGGAGAGAGAATGAAGTTTCTTCAGCACCAACATTTTAATTCAATTACCTAGGATAGAGGGGAAAGAAAGAAAAATATGGTATAAGCCAAATCAATAAAAGCTGAGGAAAAGTGTCAGACACTTAAAGCTTCTGGGAACAGAAGTCAACATAGTTTTATTATATTCAATTTTCTAAATAAAGTCAAACTGAATGAAATTTCTGATTTGCTCTATAAACAAACAAATGATCAGAAGGAAACAACTTTATTTTCCTATCTTAAATTGTTCAATGGAAAATAAGCAGATAATCTTCTCATCTGTGCACAAGCTTACAACTTAGAAGTAATAAAAGATAATAAATTACCTTCCTGGAGCAGACAGATCATGTTTAAGGAGGATGATGTGGCCAATAACAAGAAAGGATAACATGGTAAAAAAAAAAAGAGAGAGAGAAAGAGAGAGAGAGAGATACAGAGATCTGTAGAAAGTTCCTCCTAAGTCTTTGCAAAACCTGCAAAACCTGGGGGAGGGTGGCTAAGCAATCAATAAAATCTATTGGAATGGTTTTCAAAGCTCACAGAGCCAAGGATAGCTTGCATTCTCACCAGACAAAGATAAAAGACTAATATATAGATTACTGCATGCATCTAATCAATACTTATCAAGCAAACAATGAAGTAAAGGACTGTGGATCATAATGAGGAAAACAAGTAGAACAGACTTGAAGAGACATAGCTGTTGAATTAGTAAACAGTGAGTGTCAAGTGACTATTACAGGACCTAGATGTTGATGAAAGTTGAACAAAGTTTAAGTATTCCAAGAACGGAAATGACATACATTAAAAATCAATCTTCTAGAGATCAGAATGCAATATCTGAAATTACATGTGAACACTTGATAGATTAAGAGCATTTAGACAGAGGAGAAGAATGATTGGTGCCCTTGAAGTCATGACAGGAGAAACTATTCACACGAGACAAATGGGGAGAACAGACTAAAGTCAATGAATGGGGAATTATAAAGCCATAGGGGAACATGAAAGAATACTGAAATGTGTATCATTGGAGGCCAGATGAACCAGAAAATGAAGGGAAACCAGAAGAAATAATTTTTCAATATTTGAGTTTAACTATGGATCTAAGAAATTCAATGAACTCCAAACAAAGAATCTAAAGAAAATTAGGTCTTGGGCTGAAACTTATCATAAATACCTTAACAGCAGCCCAGGTGGTGGGATATAATAGATACACAGAAATCTACCCATGTTTATGTACCATACCATTCACAATATCCAAGTAAAGCAATCAGCTCAGGTACTAACAACAGATGACTAGCTAAAGAACATGGAGTATGAGTATAAGGTACAGTTATTCGGGCAAGAAGAATTAACTTTATCATTTGCAATAAAATGTGTTCAGTGGAAAGAACTGTATATCCATTGTGCTAAGCAAAGTAAGTCAGACTCAGAAAGACAAATAGCACATGTCCTCTCAAATGCAGAATAAGTGTGTGTGGGGGGGGGGAGGCTGTATGTGTGGCTGTGTGTATGCATGTATGTGAAATTAGAAGGGAGACTATGGGACCATCAGGAGTTTGAAATGATGGTGGAATATGACAAAAAATATGTTAAAACACTCTTGAAAACATTATTTTGTATAAAGATTATATGCTAATTAAAATTCTATGAATAAAACAGTGAAATCCAAAAAGCAAGTAATGGTATCTTTAAAAATAACTCAAGGAAAAAATAACAATAATAAATATATCTTCAATAATGACAAAATGAAGCTGTTATATTTTCAAGCTGAAGGAACTTATTACCAACAGACCATTCCTATAAGAACATTAAAGAACTGATAGCAAGAAAATACTAACTTGTAAATGCCTGGCAGTGGTGGTGCACACCTTTAACCCCAGCACTCTGGAAGCAGAGGCAGAAGGATCTCTGTGAGTTCTAGGCCAGCCTGGTCTACAGAGTAAGGCTGAAAAGCTACACAGAAAAACCCTTCTCAAAAAAACCAAAAGAGAAAAAAAAAGAAAATACTACTTATAAGATATCTAGACATACATAAAATGTAGGAGAAGACTAGAGACACTGAATAAGAAAGTATATCACCTATGTTCTTATGTTTGATTGAAATAAGAACAGGTAAGTGTTGCACTGGTTGACTGGTATGCAATAATTGATATATCACACAAAAACTTAAAGATTGAAATAAAAAGTTTATTATAGCTATTGGTCATGTCAGTTCTTCTATTCTAAACTATTCTTGGCTGATCCCATTGGGTTCACAATTTGGCCTCTGCAGTTTTCTAGTAAGGCAGTTTGAAGATCACTGATCTAGGACAATGTCCACTCCATGGGGCATGAGGTCTCTCCATCCCTGGCAGGTTAATTTATTTACCATTATGAAGTGGCAGAGATCTATTAAAAAGTACAGCCAATCACACAAAAAGGCAAGAAAAGGACATACTTGCTTTTAAGGCTCTGCTTGTATTAAATTTGTTAATCTCTAATTATCTAAAACAAGTCATAGCGGCAGCTGCAAAATCAGTCTACAAAAAAATTACAAAGCATTTAAGATACAGAGAAAATTTACAGCTATAAGCAAATAATTAGAGCTATTAATGATATCAAAGTACTTTAGTAGCAGAGGGTTGATCTATCTACCATATAACACACATAAAGTAACCTCAATGTTTTATCAGCTTTTCTCTTATTTATTATATTTAATAATCTTATTACTAAGGATTTGTGAAGGTTGAGGTCTTCACAAAGCTATGTTACAAGAGATAGATCCTGGATGATACATTAACTTGAGAAACACTCTTAAACAGGATAAATAGGAAATGGTTATCAAAGAAAAAATAAGAGTCAGGGTCTTAGGATTTTATTGCTGTGAATAGACACCATGGCCATGACAACTCTTATAAGGGGTAACATTTAACTGGGGTTGGCTTACAGTTTCAGAGATTTAGTCCATTATCATGGTGGGAAGCATAGCAACATACAGACAGGCGTGGTACTGGAGGAAGAACTGTGAGTTCTATATCTTTATCCACAGGCAGCAGAAGTGAAGACCAAGGCTCCCACTTGGTGTAGCTTGAGCATGAGACCTTAAACCTTGCCCCAGCAGTGACACACTTCCTCCAATAAGAGCATACCTACTTTAATAAGGCCACACCTCCTAATAGTGCCCCTCCCTATAGGCCAGGCATCCAAACATGTGAGTCTTTGGAGGCTCTAATTATGCAAATCATCATAGTCAGGAAAGAGGTCTAAGATATGGTAAGCAACAGTCTACTAACAAAGGCTCATGTTTCCCTAGCAAACTTTTGTATTGCCTTTCTTTAGTTTTTAGTTCATTAAAAGTAGGTAAACCTAAACATACAAGGCAAAAATCCAAAACTGAATCTGCAAAATGGGCACCAAGCACTATCCAAGGGCGAGGAGGCGTTGATTGTGACTTGTGTTACCCAAAAGATGAGTTATAGCCATTTTGATAGCCCCTAATATTCAGAAGAAATAAACTAAAATGAAAAGAGAAAGAAAATTTTCATTCATAAATGATTGTAAAAAGCTTCAGAGAAACAACTTTGGTTCCTTCTAGAACTCACTTAGCTCAAGCACGGATCTCCTAGCACTCCTGTTCAAATGGGATAACAATGGGTTCTGCTGTCAGACTTTAGTAAAAAATATATTTAATTGTATTAAGTACAATTAAACTGTAGTTCTGCTTGAGTGGTACAGACAATGGTGTTCATTTATTGCATTCAAGAATAATGTATTTAATTTTCTAGTGAACTGATCTCATGAAAATTGAAATTGGTAACTTAAAATATTTTTAAAAATAAATTATATTTGGAATTGTATATGTTTTATTTTAAGTAACATGTATTGCGGTTAAATAAGGATCCTTCTGTGGCACTGACCACGCCCATTGGGGGTGGAGTCATGGGCGGAAGTGACCTGTGGAAGGACTATCTCACTACAAACATGGACTCCATGGAAAATGTAACTTTCATACTCTCCTAAATCAAATTCATTTGTTCTTGTATTGAATACAAAAAATCTAAGAGAAAAGAGAAATGTAAAAGGAAAGGAAGAAAGGAAGGAGGGAGAGTAGAGGGAGAAAGGGAAGAAGAAAGTAAGGGACCAGGTAGAGAAACAGTATAATCTCCTTTGGGATATAAGCAAATATTTTTGAACAACTAAATTTGGAAGACTTAGCTACATCAATCTTTGGCATATACCCAAAGGATCATTCATAATAGCCAGAGCCTAGAAATGACCTAGAAGCCCCTGAATTGAAGAAGGGTATTATAAATAAAGAACCAACCTACAATTCACATCCCCAGAGAGGCTAGATAACAAAGAAGGCCCAAAGAGGGATACGGGAATTTCTCTTGGAATGGGTAATAGAAGGGATCTTCTGGGTAAACTGGGGATGAGGGTGGGGGGCAGAAACTTGAGGGAATATGTTGATTGGGGTTCTATTTCAGGGTTAGGGAGAAATCTGCTGCCAGGGAAACTCTCAGGAATCAACAGGATGACCCCAGCTCAGACCCTAGCAATAATGAATAGGGTGCTCGGACTGACCATCTACTGTAATTGGATTGGTGACTATCCTAATTGTCATCCAAAAGCCTTTACCCAGTAACTGATTGAGGTAAATACAGAGATCCAAGGCCAAGCACTGGGTTGGGCTCTGGGAATACTCCTGAAGAAAGGGAGGAGGGATTGTAGGAATCAGAGTGGCTCAAGATCATGAAGAAGGGACCCACAAAGCCAGCTGACCTGAGCGTGTGGGAGCACATGGACTCTGGATCAACAGTTAGCGAACCTGCATGGGACTGACCTAGGCCCTATGCATTTGTATGACAAGCTGTGTAATTTCTTCTGTTTCTAAAACTCCTAGCAGTGAGATTAAGACTTGTGCTTGGTGATTAGCTGGCTTTTGGGAACCTGTTCCCTATGCCAGATTGCCTCTTATTAAGAGGGCAGAGCTCAATCCTAACTTAACTTTATATGCTGTGCTTTGTTCAAGCCTCCTGGGCTGGTAGTCCTGTATTCTATAACAAAGCATTTTGATCAATCCATGATGAGCAAGCCAGTAAACAGTGTTTCTTCATTGTCTCAACATCAGCTTCCTCCTTCAGGTTCCTGCCATGTTTGAGTTCCTGTACTGAATTCCTTCCTCCACACACCAATGAACACCTGATTTTTGACAAGGGAGCCAAAATTATACAATGGAAAAAAAGAAAGTATCTTCAATGAATGATGCTGCCATAACTGGATGCTGACATGTAGAAGAATACAAATAGATTCATATCTATTGCCCTGCACAAATCTCAAGTCAAAGAGAATCAAAAATCTCAACATAAATTTAGTTACACTGAGCCTGATAGAAGAGAAGGTGGGAACTAATCTTGAACACATTTGGCACAGGATACTGCTTCCTAAATATAACACCAGTAGCAAATTAATAAATGGGACCTCCTGAAACTGAAAAGCTGATGGAAGGCAAAAGACACTATCAATAAGACAAAACAGCAGCCTACAGAATGGAAAAAAAAAATCTTCACCAGTCTCACATCTAATCTGCAAAATATATGAAGTTTTTAATTCTATAACAACAAAACCTGTGGAAAATAATAAAAGAAAATAGGAATGTTATCTGAAAATAAGTAAAATGTTTTAATGTGGAACTAATATAGGGGAAAATCCCAAGATCTGACACATATGTGGGGAAATACAATATGAAAAAAGGTCTTACTACCTTGTAACCATTTGAGCACTGAAAATGGAAGGCTAATCACATGCTGATTTGACCCAATTAGAAATTCAGTCTTCATCACCCACCTGAAATTGTACATTTGACAACTGTGATGTTAACTCAGATCTTTATAATTTATTGACTTTTTGTTTGTTTTTCCTTATCATATGTTATTTATCTTTTATGTATTGCTTCCTTACAATTTTGTGTTTATTTGGAAGTGATCACTGATTTTTGACATTTCTTCTCATCTACTATAAACATTTGCTGCTAAATCCCCTCCCCCATAGGAGTCAGATTAGTTGCAATAGATACAGTTTGGTTTGCTACACTTTGGTTTTCTGTTTTCCTGTCTTTTATTTGTGAGCTCCTTAGAAGTTTTCCACCTATAAACATTTGGAGGTTTTCCAGATATCTTCCTTATGTTAATTTTCATATTCACTCCAATTGTGGTTAAATAGCATAAGCCAAGTCATGCTGATGACTTTAGATTTACATAAATGTGTTTGGGGTAAAAGGTGTGATCTTTTTAATGAATGTTCCACATAAGTTCAAAATAATACATACTCTCTGCAAACATTCCTCATTCTTATCCCTCCCTCTCCCTTTCTGTTTTTCTCTTGATCAGTTAAGCAATATTTTGCAATCTACTTTGCCCTCTGGGTATTCTATTAGGTATAACTTATTTGTTTTGTTTTAATGGTTTCTCAAAAAGTTAAAATATATGTCTCCAATATATTACATTCCAACTTCAGTTACAAGAACTTCCAAAGTGTCTATTGTAAATCTCTTTTTACACAAGCATGCATTTTTCTGTAGATAAGATAAACATGTTTAAATTAATTTTAATGTTTCTCTTTCTGAGACAAACATCATTCCAATAAACTTAAAGAGGGATTTTTGAGTGTGTTATGCATGTGTATGCAACCATGTGTGCAGGTGAACTCACCCATATTAGTGTATATGGTGATCAGAGAATGATGTTGGTATGTGTGAGTAAACTAACACACACACATGCACACAAGAATGCAAGGTATTTCACTAAACCCACTGATTGTCTAGTCTAGCTAGCAAGAAGGCTTTCCAAGATCTGCCTGTCTCTACCCCACAGTATTTTTCTATGAACATAGTATCACACCCAGCTTTTACATGAGTTCTGGGGGTCTGAACTCAGGTCTTCATGCTTGCAAATCAAGCTTTTAACCCAGTGAGCCATCTCCCCAGTCAGAAAAAAAATTAACATGTCCAATTTACACTTGTTGCTTTACTATTTTTATATAGATCCCAATTTTTATTTGCTTTTCATTGTCACTGTTTTTATTTCAACTAGTGATGCCTCATGTATGCTAAGTAAATGCTCTACTGCAGACCTCTCACATAACTGGTGTCATTTACCTTCACTCTGAAGATGACTAAAATTCATTACACCCATGTATGAAATAATTGACAAGTAAAATGTGTTCTGTATCAAAAAATTAGCTGATATAAAATTGTTGTTTTATCTTTGCTAAATATTAAATCTTATTTTATTGTTTTACAATTTGCATTTTTCTCCTAAGTTCCCAGAAACATAGTGTCACTATATATTACAAGTGACTTTTATCTGGCTACTTTCAATATTTTCTCTTCATCATGTCTGTGATCATCATAGTTTTATCATAGTATGTAACAGTATGTTTTTTTCCCTGTTGGTCTGGACCCACCGCCTCAGCAGCCCCAAATAACACACAGAGACACTGTATTGTATATAATTCTGTTGGCCAGTTACTAGTTTCTTATCAGCTAGCTCTGTCTTAAATATTAACCCATTTCTATTAATCTAAGTGTTTTCACGTGGTCTCATCTTACCAGAGAGAGGCTCTGGCATTCTTCTCTCTGTCCTCCATCTTTAATCTCCTCCCTACTACTTCCTTTCTCCTCCTTGTTTCCTAGTCCCACCAATCTTGCTTTCCTATTGGCCAACAGTGCTTTATTCATTAACAAATGAGAGAAACATATTTACAGAATGATATCTCCCATCAATAGTAGGCATTGAAATGGTCTTATTCAGGTCCTATATGCAGAGATGTGTAGGCAAGTTCTACATTTTTTCCCTCATTGCCTTCAAAAGTTTCCAAATAGTGCTAAGAATTTTTGTTCCAGTAAGAGATTCTTACAAGGTCCCTCACATAAGGGGAAAGGAACAAAATCTCCTGAGCATATTGGGAGGGGGGCAGTGATTAGAGAGGGAGTTAGGAGAAAGAGAAGAAGAGAGGAGAACATGTGGGGCCAGGAAGATTGAGTTGGGGGATGAATGGACAAGAGCAGAGAGAGAAAGAGAGCAACCACAATAAAGGGAGCCATTATAGGTTTGAAGAGAAAACTGACTCTAGAAAAATGTTCAGAGACCTACAAGGATGACCCCAACTAATAATCTAAACAACAGTAGAGAGGCTGCCTTAAATTCCCTTCCCTAATAATGAGATTGATGACAACTTATCTGCCATCATAGAACCCTCATCTAGTAAATGATAGAAACAGGAGCAGACATCCACAGCTGAATACTGAGCAGAACTCCTAGAACCCAGTTGCAGAGAGGGAGGAATGATAAGAAAAAGGGTCAAGACCAGTTAACAGAAATCCACAAAGAAAATTGACCTGAACAAGCGGGAGCTCATGGACCCCCAGACTGATAGCTGGGAAACCAGCATTGGACCAACTAAGACCCCCTGAACATGGGTCTCAGTTAGAAGGCCTGGGCAGTCTAAGGGACCTCTGACAGTGGTACCAGGATGTATCCCTGGTGCACAAAAGGACTTTGAAATCACATTCCCCATGGAAGGATACTCACTTAGCCTAGAGACAAGAGGGAGGGCCTAGACCAGACTCCAAATAACTTGATAGATTTTGATGATCCCTCCTGGAAGGCATCACCCTCCTTGTGGAGGGGGGGAATGGGATGGAAGAGGGATGTTGGAGGGCATGGGGAAGAGGGAGGGAGGAAAGGAAAGAAGGGGGAGGGAGAGGTAACTGAGATAGATATGTAAAATAAGAAAAAATAATAAATATGTATATGAAAAAGAATTTTTGTTATAATGAATATCACCTACTCCTTGACTCTGTCGGTTGGATGGTTTGTACTAGGGACTTAACCTGAGGCCTTGCATACACAGGCAAGTGATTTACCAGTGAGCTATATAACCACACTTTGTGATTCCATGTGATACACACTCAGGACCACTTATTGTTATGATATTTGTGGAAATTCTTTTCAACTTCATTTTGCCTAGTTTCCTCTATCCTTTTCCAGTGACTCACTATTATTATTGTTGTTGTTGTTTGTAGAGCGTTCTCTTTAAACCTATGCAGTATATTTTCAGATGCATTATTTTTCATTTCTGGAGTAAGTATAACATTAGGATATGTATTAGTTACTTTTATATGGCTGTGATAAACACTGTGGCCAAGGGAACTTACAAAAGGAAATGTTTTATTTGGCCTATGGTTCCAGGAGCCTAAGAGTCTGTCATAGCTGGAAGCATTCCAGTAAGCTGCTATCATGGCAATTGGAACTGGATGATGATTGCTCACATCTTGAACTGCAAACACAACACAAAGAAGAGAGAGCAAACAAGAAATGACAGGAGTCTTTAAACTCTTAAAACCTGTTTCCAGGAACATACTTCCCTACCCAAATAGCACCACCAACTGGAGATGAAATATTTAAACACCTGAGCCAATGGGGAACATTTTCATTCAAACCACCACATAATCCTTTTTATGTCTGCCAGACTTTTGGACTTTTACATATTCCATTTGTCTATTGAAATTATTTTTGTTAATTGTAAGAAATTTTTATTTTATATACTCTTGTCTTAGGTTACTATTGCTGTAATGCAACACCATGATCAAATGCAAACTTGCAAAATAGTTCATTCAACTCAAACAGTTCATCATCAAAAGCAATAAGGACAGGAACTCAAACACTACAGAAACCTACAGTCAGGGGCTGATGCAGGAGCCATGGAGGGGATGCTGCTTACTGGCTTTCTCCCTATAGCTAGATTAGCCTGTATTCTTCTAGAATGAAGGACCACCAGCCCAGGTATAGCACCCACAATGGGCTGAACCCCCTCCCCGACCAGTTGCAGCCAGATCTTTTGAAGGCATTTTCGTAGTTAAGGTTCACTCTTTTCAGATAACTCTAGTTTGTGTCAAGTCAACATAAAAGTAGCCACCACAGCTCTTGAACATACTCATAACTGTTTTAAACCCCCTATCTGGTAACTCTGTCACACCTATAATATAGTGGTCAGTTACAGGACAGATTTCTCTATCTTTTGTCTCTTCCATATAGATTGGTTTTGTTCAAAATGTAATGGGTGCTTCATGTTTTGTGTGTCTGAATTTTATTATCTCCCTGAATTGAATATTGAGCTTCATTCTATGAAGCATAGCAATTGGTTGATCCTTTTGATCTTGATTTTGTAATATGTCTAGTGGTTCAAGAGTCTCATTTCACTCTGAGGCTAATTTGTCCTACTTCTGGGGAAAGGCCTCTGCTAATTAGGTTTTGTTATTGTTGTGATAAAATACCAAGACAAAAGCAACTTTGGGAGGAAACTCTTTATTTTACTTATACTTCCACATCACAGTCCATCACTGAGAAAAATTAAGGCTGGAGCCCAGAGGTTGGAGCTGATGCTGAGACCACATAGAAGGCCTGCTTACTGTCTTGCTCCTCATAGCTAGACCAGCCAGCTTTGTTTGTTTGTTTGTTTGTTTGTTTGTTTGTTTTTTTGTTTTCTGAGATGGGTTTTCTCTGTAGCCTTGAAACCTGTCCTGGAATACGCTCTGTAGACCAGGCTGACCTCAAACTCAAAGAGAACTGCATGCCTCTGCCTCCTGAGTGCTGGGATTAAAGGTGTGTGCCACCCCCCCCATATATACTACTTTCTTATACACTGCAAGACCAGGAACCCATGGTTGGCATCATTCACAATTGGTTGGGTATCTTAATTACTTTTTAATCGCTTGACAATATGCCATGGCCAAGGCAATTATAAAAGAGATCATTTAATTTGGCATACAATTTCAGGTGATCAGAGTACATGATGGGAGAGTAAGGAAGGAACAGCTCAGAACTCACACAGGCACACACAACCGCAAGGCAGAGATAAAGTAACAATCACTTGATTCTTCTGAAGCCTCAAAGCCCACTCCCAGTGTCACACCTCCTCCAGCATGCCATACCTCCCAATTCTCCCAACCATTTCCACCAAGTAGGGACAAAGTATTCAAATATATGAGCCTACAGGCACCATTCTCACTCACATCACCACATTGGACTTTCATATATAACTCATTAATTCAGAAAATTCAGTACAGATTTTCCCACAGGCAAATCTTACAGAGGCATTCTGTCAAATGAGAGTTCTCTTTCCCAAATGACTATAGCTTGTCTCAGAACATAAAACTAGCCAGGATGAGGCCTTTATAAGTTCTCCACTGAATACCTAGGACCATTGCACAGTGACTGCCAACTGGAATACCTCATAGCACAGTGAAAACTGGCAACTCCCCAGTATTGGTCCTTTGTCTGATATTTGCTCTTTACTAGGCCACCCAGATGCCCACTCTGTATACTCACCAGTCAATATTTGAACTGGGAATTAAATTTTCCCCATGATACTCTATTCTGCTCACTATTCTTTTCGTCTCCAAATTCTAACTAATGTTAGCTCCAAATGATAAATCCTCAACTCACAGACCCTATTCAGTTCTCTGTGAGCTAATATTCACTGAGAGTATTGCAAAAAAAAAAAAAAAAAAAAAAAAGCCCATCACCTTGCTTGTATCTGAGTGTATCTCACATATGGCCTGATGAACCCATTCTCTGTCCCACTGTCCCACTAGAAGCAACACTGAAGGCCAGCTCAGTACAACCCACTTGCTGTTCTTGATGCTTGTATAAAAGTTCTAGCTGGATGTTCTTTAAAAATCCGTATTCACAGCACTATATAAAGGAGAAAAGGCAAGGATACCATCTTTTCACGTTTAGAGTTCATACGGAATTTTCCAGGCTAGAGTTGGTTTAAAGCTAAAAAGATGAGTTAGAGACAGGGCTTCCAGAAGGTAATTAATCACTTGTAATCAGGACTTACAGCTATTCACAGGATGTCAAAGAATCAAAAGAAAGAATAAGTGACTTTGTCATCTTTGGGGGGAGAGTCATTACAATCCTGCTAAGATTGCACTCATTAAAACAGCTATTAAGTTTTCTTCCCCCATCAGGCTAGTTAATTAATTCTTCGTTATATTTTAAGATTAAAGTCATTATGAGGTAAAAATTAAAAATTAACATGTCCATACATGGGGCAATGTGACAGTTTTAGGAAGTTGTTTAAAGGCCCTCCCCACTCAAAAAAAAATTAAAATGAGATTGTGATAAATTATTCTGAGCAAACATTGGCAGTCACTTTACATTTAGCCTGTATCGTTAATTTGGCCTGAATTACTCTTCTGTTTTGTTTTGCTTTGTTTTTACTAACAGTGATATTCATAGAAAACTTGGTTCTATAATGCTAGCTTATACAATTCAAGGTAAATTCTTTAAGAAAATGTACAAAGTTAAAAGTCCAAAGTCCCAAGACTTCCCAGGACCTACTGAAATGGCAAATGAAAACAACTCATTGATAACTTCATAAGAAAATGAGTCTCTTTAATTTGGAGTATACATAATCACTTCATGTACTCCATTTTACTGTAAGTGACTGCTTTGATGAAATTAGTTGGTTCTTCATCTTATGCCTGCTTTTTCTGTAGCATCTGCATAATTTGGTTGAATGCCTAATCTTTGAGAACAAAATAGCTAATATTCCTAAAGCAATGTGCTTGGCAATCTCCTAAGCACTTTATGTGTATTAACTCACTGAACATTGCTAACATTCTATATTTTCTATATTTGTAGACAAAAATACTGCAATAGAGAGAAGCACATAACTCATCCAAATAGAAGAAGCAGCCAATGAACCCAGAACCAGACTCCATATCCACTTGACATTAGAGTGTTCTGCTTCTTGGCCATTTATGAATGTTGAGAAAATGCACATGATTTTGACAAGTAGCCTGATCACCACCCAGTCATCTGGAGTATCAGAGTTTAAAAGCATCCCCTCAATTACTGATTGTCTGGTACTTCATGTAGGAGCAAATGAAATGCTTTAAAACTGTGACTCTGAGGATAAAATTGAATGTTTTACATCTCTGTCTCAGTCCTAATGCTATTGTCAGCTATGGGTTGGCATGGTGATAGAATGAGGATGGACTAAAGTGGACAATGAGAAAAGTTGTAATGAAAGGCTGCCTTGAGTATTTGTGAATGCTGACTTTGTTAAGGCCCATTTGAGACATCCCATTGTCTACTTCTAGGACCCAGAAAACATCTTATAACATCATAAAAATTGGAGAAGTCAAGGTGATATCTGTCTTGATGAGAATACCCTAGCAAGTCCATCAAAGTCCGAACTACAGAGGAGGGTGAGAAGAGTTCTCAGGAACAGTAAAAGTAGCAGGTGCAGGCAATCAGGGAACACGCTGCAGTTCACTTCGTTAGGGAGTGCCATTGCCATCATATACTGAATATTAAATATAAAATACCCAAATACATTCTGAGAACTCAAACACAATAGGTCTTTGTGAGGCCTGGCATTTGTGTGTTTTGAAGGCTTCAGTGGTGTTTCTGGTGTCTAACTAAAGGTGAAATTTACAGAAGAGAGTACAGCAATGAAAGAAGTAGAGGGCTGGAGGGACACATGAAGGGACACCTGTTCTAGTTCGTGGCATAATGGGACACAGAATATTTTATGGCAAGTGTTCAATTTAAAATGAAACTTGTGAATAAAGAGAGTTAAGTAGCTAAGAGAAAACACATGGAGAAACTAAAGGTAAGGCTGTGGAAATGGGCAAAGCACTTGCCACACAAATCAAAGAATCTGAATTCAGAACCCCAGAAACACACAAAATCTGGGTGTGTGGGTGCAGATTTAGAATCCCAGTAGTGGAGTTGGAGACAAGACAATCCCAGGTATTCCCAGTCCAGTCTAGTTAAAATTCCAAACTCTTGATTTAGGAATTAAGTGATAAAAGAAACACCAGCCAGAAGAATAACAAGTTGTATTTAAATTCCTATTGTGAGGTACTCACCCCATGCTACATATGCACTAACATAACTCAGAAGAACAAGATTTGCCCAATTGCTTGTGCTTCATGGGAAAATAAAAACAAATTGTCTAAATAATGTCCATAAACTTATTCTGTTTAATCATTCATTTAATTCAAATTCCTGGTGTCATTCTCATATCTGCAGCTGAAGATACTTTGTAGGCAGAAGTATTCATTTAAAATTAAATTTTAATTACACAAGTAATACATGAATATATTCGCCACATAAATGGTTAAAAGATCAAACATAAAAGGTATTTAATTTTATTGCCCATCATGAGTTCTTCTGATATAGAAACTATTGCCAGTTTAATATGTTTCTTTCCAGACTTTCTTTATACATATTTATACACATTATACAGTATTATTTTATATATAAGTGTTATGAAATATAGATAGCATTATAAAAATATAAAAATAGCATCACAATGGACTTGAGTTAACTACCATTTTTCTTGGAGGTATAATATTACCTTGTACAAAACAGATTAAAAAATAAGTGTGTATGAATGATGATTTCAAAGATTAATGATTTCAGGCTCCTCAGTAGAGCAGACCTTTTGTCTTTGGTTAAATCATTACTTCTTGTGAGTAAATGTGTATGCATACATGTGTACATGTTTTTGCCTGTGCAGATGTGTATCTATGTGCAAGTGTGTTCATGTCATCTGCACAGGCAGGCCATATTTCAATCATATATATATATATATATATGTATATATATATATATATGATTGAATATATATATATATATATATATGTGTGTGTGTGTATAACATATGTAACACATCCCACATACATATATATACACACATATATATGTACATATATGTATGTATGTATTTACAGTCCCTTACTGATCTAGAGTTCATTGACAGCAAGTTCCAGGGATCTTCCTCTACCTCCCTAGCACTATCACTAAGATCACAAATATGTACCTCAGAACCCAGCTTTTTTACATATGTTCTAAGCATCACACTCAAGACCTCATGCTTCAATGGCTATCGGTTTATTAGCTGGGTTACCTCCTTGTCCCCAAATTACTACTTCTTTTCAACTATTTCATTACATTTGAAATGGAGTTGATATTAATTTTCTACGAGGATTACAAAACCAAGAACAATGTCTTCTCTGAAGTAGGGGAAAGTTAGTTTTATTTCTGCATTCTTTGATTCACTAATAACACATACAAAAGCATTCCTCTCCTAATCAGATGTGAATTCAATGGTCCACAGCCAAAATATTACAAATGACTTCTAAATATTTCCACGTGTGTGTTTCATTGTATCACCAAAATGGTAATATTATGTCACAAACTGATTATCTCTTCCTATGAAAACTGTCTGCACACTCGGCATCATTACCAGTTCTTTATAACTTTGTGGTTCATGCCACATTCTGAACTTCTAGCTCCATTCCAACAGTTCAGGTCCTTATTGTAGTTGATGTGGTATAGAGACCTAGACTTGTGGTTACTCTCTGTGTGTCCAATATCTTGTACACTAGCTCCCAATTCTTCCTCTGACCTAACTACCACCAAAATTTTCTGTCATTCCAGATTAATTTGATGCGACACTTGACAGCAGCTTAAGCCAGGACAACATTGTTGCTCTGGGTGGAAAAATAAAATGGCTACTCAGGTGGGAATGGTTCTGGCAGCCATGTGTTTACTGGACACCACCAAGGCCTCAGGTTGTAGAGCCAACCCAGGGCCTCTATGTGATCATTAGTGGCAATTCAGGACCCATACTTCAGGTCAGACTCCCAGCCACAGTAGGGCTATTGGACCACAACATGGTACTTAGAAGCAACTGGATCTGAATGTCACCACTGCCCCTAGCGGCTAGGAGCAGTATGGTCCTGTGACATTAACTTGGGACTTGATGGTGGGTCTGAACCACCTTCATTGATTAACAGGAGCATGAGACAACAGAGCATACCCTGACTGCAGTGGAGCCACAGTCCCTGACCTGGCCCTCAGCTTCAGCTCAGAACCAAACATCACATGTCATTGAGTAGCAGCACAGGCCCCTCAGATATAGACACATCCTAGTCCTTAGGCATTAACCCAAACTCAAATGGCTGGTTTGACCCTAGGCTCCTACATGGTATGATAATCCAGACTCTGGCTGGGTCTTTTTGATGCCTGTGGACAGTGTCACCTCAGGAGGCCTTAGGAACCATGTGAGATGAATTAAGAAGGTGATACTGAGCCAGTCCTGACTTTTACTGCCTAGGAAAGCTGACCTTGCCTCTCACTGGACACTAAAGCAAGAAAGCTGGCTCCTGCCTACACTAGGGGCCCCTTATCCCACCCTTCACCACAGGTGAGGATGAGGGCATGCAGGTAGAGGAGCTGACTCCACCACCACACCAGAGGCCAGCAAGTGGCTTGATCTGACCTGACCTACCTGGCTAACACCCAGGCACACAACTGGGCCTTGGGTTGACCCACTCTTGTATCTACCCCATGTAGGTCCTGCTAGAACTCATGAAGGGACTGGCTCTGTGAAATAATACCTGCAAGATCTCCAAGACACAGGATACCCTCAGAAGAGCTCCAGTGAGAATCCAGTGAGGATGGCTATTTGAACTTAGATATATAAAGTAGATGTTTCTAAAACATTTTGATTATTTGTGGGAAATATTCCCTAGACACTTAAAAATAGATATTTCTATGACAATCTTCAAGGGTAAGACAGTGCACACATAATTTCAGCTTCCCTGGAAATTGGGACTGAGTTCTTTTTGAAGCCTCTCAGTGAAGCTCAGCATAAGACAATATGTAGATGAAGTGTCATTCACAATATGTGGGTGAAGCTCTTATAGTGGTGAATGAATAAAGGAAACAGCAACACCCTAGCAACTAGTCTTAAATCGGATGGTCTACTCATACCTAATTGTGTCTTCAAGTCCTCTATTTAATTGATCACAAAATTACATTATGTTAAACATTGTTCACAAAAACAGCAAACAAACAAGTATATTAATCCATGGGCTAGAGAGATATTCATAACACTCCTCTGGGAATAGAACTATGTAAAATTCAGAGTTCCTGATGATCTTTGTAGTTAAAAGATCACACAGATGGCCCAAAGCCATCACTATGTGGAATCCTATCTTTTATAATTTTAATTATTTTGGAAAATAATTTTTTTCTGTAAAATATATTCTTGTTGCTTTCTCATCCCCAAGTCCTCCCAGATTCTTCCCCACTTCAACAACTACCCAACTCCACACTCTTTCATCTTTCTCATTAGAAAACAGGCAACTAAAAACGGAAAAAAGAAGAGAGAGAGAAAAAAACATGACAATAATAAACAAACAGGAAAAAAGGAGCCAAAAGAAAATCACAAAGAATACATATAGACATACAGATGCATACTTACACATACACTTGCACACACAGAATGCCCATAAAAACAAAAAAACAGAAACCATAATATATAAGCTAAAGACCACAATATATATGTATGTATGTATTTATGTGTACACACACACACACACACACACACACACACACACACACACATTGCCCAGACAAAGGATCATAAGATAAAAACCCTTCAAAAGCACCATTGCATTCATTTTGTGATGGCAATCTATTGCTGGTCATTGGGCCTGCACTTAAGTGTGGTTTCCATATCTAATGAAGAAACTAATTTTTCTTTTGCAAGCTGTTAGTCATTGGAGATAGCTTCTGGCTTGGGGATGGGAGCTTATGTTTACTTCTCTGTCTCAGTGCTAGAACCCCATCTAGCTTGGACCTGTGTGGGCCCTATGCATGCTCCCAGTCTTTGTGATTTCATATGTGTAGCAGCCCTGCTGTATCTAAAAATCCTTGTTTCCTTGGTGTCTTCCATTTCCACTGGTTCTTCGATCTTTCTGCCTCCTCCACCACAAATTTCCACAATCCATGAGAGGGTGTGTTATGAGTAGGTTTTTCTGCCACTCTGATCCCAACACTGTAGCAACCCCAAATAATACACAGAGACTCTGTATTTGATATAAAGCTGTAGGCCAGTTACTAGTTTCATACTGGCTAGCTCTGTCTCAAATATTAACCCATTTCTATTAACCTAAGTATTTCCACGTGGTCTTATCTTACCAGAGAGAGGGGCTGGCATTCTGCTCTCCATCCTCCATCTTGGAACTCCTCCCAAATACTTCCTCTCTCCTCCTAGTCTCCTAGTCCCTCCTATCTTGCTTTCCTATTGGCCAACAGTGCTTTATTCATTAAGCAATAAGAAAAACATATTTACAGAATGACATCTCCCATCCTCTCCTTTTTTCTGTCTAAAATAAAAACAAGGGTTTTAACTTTAACATAGCAAAATATATCAAACAGTTATCAAATAAGAATCACAGTTAACAATATTTAGTACATTAACATTTAGTAAGATTTAAAGAAAATATTCTATCATCTAGCCTATCTTTGTGAGTCTAAAGTCTTAAATGTAACTTATCTTTAATTCTAACTAAGGAAAACTATAACCATAACTATCTATCTTCAAGTCCATCAAAGACCACAGAAGGATAATATATAAACTCTAGAAATGACAGAGACAACTTGCCTGGTCAGTCACCCTAAGTTCTTCTGTAATGTTCCATCTTAAACCTATAGTTCATAATGTGTCTGTCAGACTCTTCAGCAAAGCAGGAAACTTTAAACTGTCCACCTGTATTGGGAGTTTGTCAGTCACTTTTCTCTGTGTCATGCAAACTGTCTGGCAAACTCTTCCATGAAGCAGGAATCCTGTAGCAATGTACATCTTTTATCAGCAGTCATTTTCCTGGGGTCCTGCATGTCCATTTTATACAGCATAAAGTCAAACAGTCCGGACAAGAGCAGTATCTTGTTCAAATGGCTAGTCTTGCTATATTGAAAGCAAACTTCATAACGTGTTTCTTCGAGGTCCATCTTCCTTTCTGATGCAGGTGGTGTTGACCAGAGCAGTTGTGCCTCACTGTTAAGAAAATCCTAAACCAATCCGAAACCATTTTAAATGCCATATTCTGTAGGTCTTTGAAAGGTTTGAAGAATGCCTATTCATCTTAAATACATCTCTGTATATTTAGAAAACCTAACTAACTTAAATATAAATTCTGACAATCATAGGTAACTATCTATAATCTGTATTGAATTATACATTACATTTCTAAATGAGCTATATAAACACAATACCTAAATAAGAGGAGAAATATACATACTACAAAGTTGACATTAAATTTGTATCAATAAATGAAAATCCATTCCAGAACAAAGTATTCATATCTATACCATAATCCCCTTTTTACCTTTAAAAAGATTGGTTGTGGTCATTAACCATTTATAATCACCCCATTTAAATGAAAACAAACATTTATAAACAATATTTTGGAATTTGGGTGTCGTTCTCTCCAAACTGCTTCCTGATGATAGGGGGCGCTGTCATGGGGAATCCTAAGAAGACTCAGAAATCTTGGCTATAACTTGCAAGGCTGCCTTGTGCCAGGGACAGTGCTTCAGGGGGTCTTGCTTGATCAAACCACATTAGTCTAGAAGGAATCCATAGCTCTTCATTTTCTGTGGAAACAACAACAACAAAAATCCTTTTCCCCAGGAACCTGTCCTTGGACTTAAATTTTGGAGTCAAAGCATTTTTAAAATATATAAATTGAATTTATCTATCCAGCAGCATTTCTTTTAACAGTTGTTATTATATTTCCTCAGCAGTCAAAAGATACAAAGACAGTATAATACCGTACCAGATTCTCTCTATGCTTTCCATCTTTACATGGCTTTTTATTACTCTATTTCTTTTATTTTTATTTTTTCATTTTTTGAGACAGGGTTTCTCTGTGTAGCTTTTATCTGTCCTGGAATTAACTCTGTATACCAGCTTTACTTTGAAATCACAGAGATCTGCTTGCCTCTGTCTCCCAAGTACCAGAATTAAAGGCGTGTGCCACCACATCCAGCTACTCTCTTTCTTTTTAAAACCATTTCATCCTGTTTCTTTTTCTCCCTAAAGCCTACTTTAAAACACACTGTAAACCTTTAGAGGTTTTTCTTAATCTGACTCTGTCTTTACTGTAAATCTTTCTCTTTTTCTGGCCACGAGTCTTTTACCTGGTAAACAACAACATTGCTAAAATGAAAGCCACAGCTGTATTAGTCACCATCTATCCAAGATGGCGGCAGGTACCTTTACCGCCAGAACTGAGAGCTGTGCTTATTGCCTTGGTCTATGCTGCCTTCCAGCAGCATGCTCCAGGCTTGGAGATGCGGTCACTACCATTGCTAGCTCTTGTACACACCACTGAATTGTTAGGAGAGCTATTTAAAAGCTGTGCGGTTTTTTGCCACTTATGCTGAGTCAGGAAACCTCTCTTAAAGGAGCCATGCAAATTTATGCTTGTCTCTAGCAAAGCAGAGCCCAACTGAGAAAAATGCTGCTACCAAGAAGCCTTGTGTGTCTTTGTTCTGTTGTTTCTAATACCCTTTTTAAAGCTTCTGTTAAGTTTTAAGTGGAAGTTCTTCAGTCTGCGTTGGACACCATTATGTTACAAGTAGGTTTTTCTGCCAGCCTGGACCCACAGCTACACCAGCCCCAAATAACACACAGAGATGCTGTATTAGATGTAATTCTGTTGGCCTGTTACTAGTTTCTTACTGGCTAGCTCTGTCTCAAATATTAACCCATTTCTATTAATCTAAGTATTTCCACGCAGTCTTATCTTACCAGAGAGAGGGGCTGGCATTCTGCTCTCCATCCTCCATCTTGGAACTCCTCCCTACTAATTCCCCTCCTAGTCTCCTAGTCCCACCTATCTTGCTTTCCTATTGGCCAACAGTGCTTTATTCATTAAGCAATAAGAGAAACATATTTACAGAATGACATCTCCCATCAGGGGTGGATATTTGATGGAGACATCCCATTAGGACTGAGTGTTCTAAAATCTCTCACTCTCTTCACACTGTCCAGTTATTGTTCCCATCAGAAGGAAGCTTCTCTGATGAAGGCTGAGCAAGACACTGATGAGTAAATGAGTATATGAATATCTCAGAATGTAATTGGGAGTCGTTTGATAGCTATGTTTCTTTATCAGAACAGGAGTACTTTCCTTTTCTCTGTGTCCACAGTCTATCTAGTTTCAAGTTCTTGGCCATCTAAGAAGGTTCAAGCATGGGTTCTATCTCATGGAGTGAGGTTTAAATATTACAAGATAATGGTTGGTCACTCCCACAACCTCTATGCCAATATTGCACCAGTGTATTATGCAATCAGAAGTCCTATTTTTATTGTAATATATTCACTGAAAATTTCATACATATTGACAATGTATCTTGATCATGTCCACACCACTATACCTGTCCTTCTACCTCCCTCCTGAACCTCCCCGTACATCCCTCTCAACTTCTCATTTTCCTTTTATAATGTATTTTAACCCGCTGAATCCAAACATTGCTACTCATGCACACATGAACATGGAATCATCTACTGGGAAGAAAAAAAACTTACCCAGGGTCACACTCCTAACAAAAAGTGGTTCTTGTTCTCCAAGTAGCCATTGATTACTAACAGCTCCTCTGTCAGGATAGGTCATGAGATTTCCTTCCCATTCCATTCTGGATCTTTAACTGGCTTGATCATGTACAGGTCTTGTTTAGGCAACCACAACTGCTATGAGTCTATGTGTATAACAGCCATGTCAAGTACAGAGAATTTCATTTCACAGCAAAACTCTGAACACCATCATATGTTTTCTCCCTCTTCTGGGATCTTTCCTGAGTCTTGGGAAGTCAAGATAGATTCAGATGTCCCACCTATAGCTGAACACTCAGTCACTTATTCCCAGCACTTTGTACGGTAATATAACTCTGCATTAAGCACTACTCAGTTAAAAATAAATAAATACATAAATAAATAAATAAATAAATAAACAAACAGCTTCTCTGACCAAGGCTTGGAACAGCTCAGATCTGTGAATATAAACATATGCATTTAGAAGGCAGTTCAACAATGTGACCTTTTAGAAGAATATCAACATGTTCTCCTCTAGAGCCTCTGACTTCCCTAACCATGGGTTTTTACATGTTTGCAATACTGTGTGTGAATTCCCTCTTGTAAAACAGACTTCAAATACAGAGGGAAAGTAGTTAAACCTGTATTTCCACTATTGCACTGGGGTACTTCTTTCCTGGCAGGTTGGTATTATAGCATACTGGGCCCAGCACTAGATAAAATCATTGATGTCTTTTCTCCAATAGCAGCTTTCATTGCATTACTCAGCACTATGAAACCAGGGAGTGTTCCTCAGTCAGTTCAAGGTTAATTTTTCTGTGTCCTTCAATCAAAGTCTATGGTCTCTTCAGCAAAATAACTTATCTGGTTATGGTGGGAAGCCAAGAACAATGGCAATAACCTGCATTGGTTTGAATGATTCTGGGCCAGAAACTTGTAAGGAGATAACTTATGCCTCAAAGTGAGATCTTCATTTAATAATATATGTTTTGGGGAAGGAATATTGTTTATGAATGTGGGCTATTTTGTTCAGAGCTTTTTTTAAAATTATATTTTTATTTAGATTACAAAATAGTGGGGTTTCATAAGAAATTTTCATAAATCTTAGTTTTTGCTAACACATTCCCTACCATTCCATTTTCCCAACCCATTGTTCCTAACCCTACTTAATCCTTTAGATCCAAGACTCATTCCCTGTTCATTTATGTCATATATGTCCTACTACCACTTCTCACTGTATTTTTTTTTACTTGGATTACAATATCAGAGGCTCCCAAGCAGCTTTTTCATGCAGATTTCATTTTGATTAAGCATTCCCCTGGGTCCTCATCACTCCACTACCTGCTGGAACCCTTCTGCTCCCAGCATTCCCCCTCTCTACTTTCATTAATGGAATGATTGGTTAAACCATTATCATCAAAATAATCAGGCTCTCTCTGTTTGACTAGCTAAGATTTAACTTCTGTAGATAGAAGTGCATTTTTTAAAAGCTAAATCAAATATCATAACAGGATCTTAATTTTTACCTTGACCTTATTCTTTGTAGTTTCATTTTTGGAAACATTAAATTTATAAAAATGCTTGGTATAATCTTTGCAGACAAAAATATCTTGCAACAGTCTCTTTCATGGAATCTGGAACCATAAAGAAAAGCCATCATCTAAAGCAGAGGACAGAAAACACCACCAATATTTTTATGATGTCAAAAATACCCTGAGCAATTGTATCATGACTTTATCAGAGGATAATGATTGATTGTTACTATTAATAGTAAACTGCATACAAATTTTCTATTTACATATGGATTTACATATGCTAGCATGACTTGAATATGCTTACTTATAACACTATACATTATGTTCTGTATTTTTATTATAAGTTCATTCAGCATGACTCAACTTGACATTATATGAGCCAAAACTACAATATGCTTTTCCAAATAATAAAGAAGTATTTGGATGTACCCATATTTGGCAAGTCTGACTATCAGTGTTTGGAAGCTTGGCAGGAAAAGCAATATATATATATATATATATATATATATATATATATATATATATATATATGATTCAGCTGGAAGAGGAAGGCAACAACAGAAAAGCAGAGACTCTGAGAAGCTATAATTCCAGGAAGGTTTCTTAACTAGGACACTTCAAACCTTCACTAAAAAAAAAAAAAAAATCACATTTTAATTCCAGGAATCTCAATTTATAGAAAGCCCAAGGGTTAGAGACTTACACTGTGGATAAAGAAAGAATCACCACAATGTTGATAGAGCAGAAGATTATTCTGAAAAGTACAGAATTATACTTGCTTTTTAAAAATATTCCCAAGAATAGCACTCTAACCTGTGTATAAATATTTCATATTTTAGGGGTAATTCCCTGCTTGGCTTCTTTAAAGATGATTGCATTTTCATAGAAGAAAGAGATTGTATTTAGCTTAAAAGAACTGAAGATTAAATAGACTAAATCTTTCATTTTGAAAAGAAATGAATTTATGGGTGCTTGCTTATGTTTCCAACAGGTACTAGATGAGGGCTCCATGATAGTGGATAAGTTAGTTGTTGATCTCATTATCAGAAGGGTATTTATGGTACCCTTTCCACTGTTGGTCAAATTGTTAGTTGGAGTCAGTCTTGTAGGTCTCTAGATATTTCTTTAGGTTCAGTTTTCTCTTCAAACCAATAATGGCTGCCTCTTTTTTGTTCTCTCTCTCTCTCTCTCTCTCTCTCTCTCTCTCTCTCTCTCTCTCTCTTGTGTGTGTGTGTGTGTGTGTGTATGTGTGTGTATTTCTCTCTCTTTTCTGTCTTCTATTCCTCTCTTGACTCAATCTTCCTAGTCCCACGTGCTTTCCTCTCCTCCCCTCCTCTTTTCCTCCTCTTTCTCCTAGTTCCCTATCCCCTCACTGCCTTTCTACTTCCCATGTGCTCTGGAGAACTTGTCCCTTCCCTCTTCTGTGAGGGACCTTATATGATCTCTTAGAATCCACCTTGGTGGTCAGGGTGCATGTGGGGGGGGGAGAGGGAAAGAGGGAGGGAGGGGGAACTAGGATCGATATGTAAAATTATAAAATAAATAAATAAACAAATAAATAAATAAAAGAAATGAATTTGTACACATTTGAACATTATCCATGATTCCTCACTAGAGGAATTCTACTCTTTCATATATTATATACTATATTATACATATTTGTGTGTGAATATATGCATGTATATATACACAGAAGCTATTGTATATAATTCAGGACAATGTTAAGAATAGGATACTTCCAAACTAACCTCACAATTGGACATGAAAAAATTAATGTGAAAGTAAAAACCTCAATGACAAAAATTCCTTTTCAACAGAGATACAAAATTTTTAGGCAAGAAGCCATTCAGTGGTGGCACATGCCTTTAATCACAGCACTTGGGAGGCAGAGGCAGGCAGATCTCTGTGAGTTCGAGACCAGCCTGTTCTACAGAGTGAGTGCCAAGACAGGTTCCAAAGCTAAACAAAGAAATCCTGACATCCTGTCTTGAAAAATAGAAAGGGAGAAAAAAATCCTAGGCAAGTTATTAAACAATAAAATCTAGTAACATTAAAAACTGAGAATGAATCTTGATCAAATCAACATTCACTTCAGGAATGCAGTCATGGGGGTTATTCAATGGATTGTAACTCAATCCATTGTAGTACTGTAACACTACACAACTCTTAAGAGTAAACTGAAACTCTCCATAGAAAACATCAAAGAGTGTGTGGAGGAGCTTCAAGCCACTCACTGCTTGAGAGGATGAAAAAATGGTAAAAGCACTCTGAAAAGCATACTGACAATTTCTTAAGATCCAATCAACTCCCAAGTAGTCACCAAAAAATCAAAGGTTCACACTTCTTAACAAATATGGACAGAAGCTTTAGATAGAACAGTCCCAACTCCGAAGCAGACAAAACACCCATCAACAAATGAATAAACACAGCAGTATCTTTACATAAACTATGTTGTCCAACAACACAAAGAAGAAACTATTGGCATAGGCAATAACTTTGTGAATAGAAAAAAAAATAACTATACTAAACAAACTAAAAACAATGTAAAATATATCATTAACTCTGGATTTAACAAAATATGTCACCATTTCCCAGGAAATGTGACATGAGCATGGAAGCATAGAAGAGCAGGTAGGGTTTATCAGGAGTTTTGCTTTTTTTTTGTTGTTGTTGTTTTGGTGTGGTTTTGTTTTGTTTCTGCTACAACAGTAATGTTCCTTATGTTGATAGTAGTAATGGACTCATGAATGTACACACATGTCAAAATTCACCGCATTTAAGTATGCACAGTATGTTGTATGACAATTACTTTCAATAAACCTGCTTGTTTTTTTCAGTTCCTGGGAGATTACTCAAGATAAATAGACGACAGAGCACAAAATAAGATAATGAAAATTAACCTAAACATGAATCATCTTATAAAATGTCTGCATTCACCAGTTAAAAAGCAAAGATAAACTAAAAGTGAGTTGTGTATGCATAGAGAAGTAAAGACAATATGTCCACCAAATACTGAGCAAAAATAAAGCTAGTATAGGTATGCAAATTGTGAATGCCACAAGAGCATGCTATAAGGAGAAATCAGTCAAGAATAAAGGCTTATGATAATGATGATGATGGTAATAATTATGAGTAAACGTTGAGAAATGTGGGGCAAGTTATGGCCCCAGTTACTGAGAGGGAGCACACATGTATGATGATTGCCAGACTGACCACTAAGTGTGCAATGCCTTTGTATATCGATCATATCTCAGTAATAAAATACATTTTAGCTTATTGTTTTCCTTTGAATTCTCCTCTTGGGATGATAAAGATGAGGTATTCATGTCTAGAAAATAGAAATAACCTATCTGATGACAGGTTCATATCTTTATCATCCTTGTATGCTTAGCACAGAATCCTACACCTAGCACATAATGGGTGTTTGATAAGTGCCTAATGGACGAGTGAGTAATTGAATTGTTGGTTGAAGAGTATGTTCTCTGACATTAAAAGCTATGATAAAAGCTGTTTCTCTAATTAGAATGTAAAGCTTAGTTATTGGAAGTGACTGCCTCTGAATTTAAGAACTGAGAAGGTGGGTGTTGTGGGGATTGTATATATTCTCTAGCCCTGGCCCCTTAGACAGCTTTCGATAAATCTCTTTGTTGCTACAGGGTTTTCTTTTGCATTTATAATAATGGTCTTAATATGCTTATGCTTCATACATGCTGTAATTTCATTCACATAGTATTGTTTTTTTTAATTTCTTGCAAACCCTTTGTGTAAGGGACACAGTAACCAAGAATTATGTTATAGAGACAAGGAGAAGGATTCTTCAAACCAGTTTGCAAAACATTCACTTCAGTGAATTCATCTCTCTGCCCCAGTTTTCTGAATCAGCCAATGATAATTATCCTATAAATCAGGCCTCCCAAAAGTTTTCCTTTTCTTTACTGTCACAACAAGCTGCCTGCTTTTCTTTCATTATATTTTACGTCTTTGTTTTGTTTTCTTGGGCCCCCTCCTTCCTTCCATTGTAATTATCCTTGTGTCATAATATACCAAATTTATGATTGGTAAATGTTAAGACCTAACTTTTAAAAAGTATTCTATTTATGAAAGTTGCAAAATGGTTTAAAAAATTAAGGATCCCACTTGTTATAAAGGTTACAAAAGACATAACAACATGAACCCTTGAAATGGCAGATTGACCTGAAGAGTCATCTGTTTACACCTGGACATCCATTTATCTACATTCAGTCACTACAAGGTAAAGAGATCTTGTTCTCTATGTCAGAAAGCAGGTATCATGCACCTATGGCTAGTACCTAAAGGAGGGAAAAAACAATAAACCAAAAAGGCACAGACAGGTTCAGTTTCTCAAACACTGATGAGCTCTCTAGAATAAAGCCCAGGCTGAATAGCCTCAAGGTGAAAGACGGTTAATGATCAAAGTAAAAAAAGTAAAGATTGATTACCTGATACAACACTGAAGTAAATATTGTTAAGAGAATCCACTGTATATACAATAAATTTTCATGAAGTGCTTCTGGAGTAAATTACAGATATATAAGAAAGTATAAAAGTTGGAATAAACTTGGTAAATCTGAGATTTAATGATGGGGGCATCGATAGAAAATTAATTGCCTGAAATCACAAAATGAACTAAGAGGCAAGCCTAAATCTTATTACATGCTTCTTTTTTTTCCCTCTTGTCATCTATTGTCCATCAGTCTGCAAGCTGCTTCCCAAAGAGCTATTCAACCTTTGGCTAATTTTTCCCATTAACATACCTAGAAATGACAGGGGGCTCCACAAAGTCATCTAATCTTCTTTCACCACTGAAAAAAACCACAACCTCTGTGGCCCTGTTGGGTAGTTTGAATGTAATTGGCCACCGGGAAACTCATAGGGAGTGGCACTATTAGGAGGTATGACCTTGTTGAAGTAGGCGTGGCTTTGTCGGAGTAAGTATGTCACTATGGCAGTAAGCTTTGGGGTCTCCTATGCTCAACATACTGCCCAGTGTCTCAGTTCAAGTCCTGTTGCCTACAAAAGATATAGAACTTTCAGCTACCTCTCCAGCACCATGTCTGCCTGCACACCATGTCACACCATGATGATAATAGACTGAACCTCTGAAATGTATGTCACTTTATAAGAGTAGCCAAGGTCATTGTGTCTCTTCACGGCAATAGAAACTCTAAGACAAAATACAGACCTTACCTACATACAGATCAGAGGGGGGGATAATATGAAAATATACTCAAAAGGATGAGTGATGAGTGATTATATAAATATTTATCTGTTATAAAACGGTTCTTACATATATATTATAAATTATTTTTGATCCAATTTACCTCTTCTCTTTGTGATGTAACTGTGTATATATAATATATTGTGATTAGCACTCAGAAGAAATAAGAAAAGAAAAAAGAAATGGAAAATAAAAAGAAAACAATGAATAAAATATATTTTATACTACATATTAGTCAGAGTATATTTATGTATAATCATTATGAGTTCATAACCTCTGCTCTACTGAAACTGAGAACAGCTTATAATGTTCAGCCAGTTATATTTGATCACAGGACTAACTCAAAGGCCAAAAGTCAGTGATGTGTGCTTGTTCAAGATCTGACTTCGTAAGAACTTTGCTAATGATCAATCTTTTAGGAAAATCAAGAGAAAGACTAAACACTTTTGCTAATGACCTAGGTTTAATACGGTACCACAGTAACCCTTACCTTTAGGCTACTTTTCATGCCTTCACCTACTGAAAAACAAAATCTTAGTAGCAAGATATTTCATGAGTTATACTCACTTAAAAATATAAAAAGAGGTGAGATTTTGGATTCTAACATGCCCAACATATTATGCCATGGCATTCATTCAGTAAAACTAAATTGATTCTTTTAAGGAAAGTATTTTTTAACAGAGTGAAGAGACAAACTACAAAATGAAGAAAATAGCCAAATGAATTGCACATATAGTTTTCAAATGAAGTACCAATGTCAATAAATGTATAAAAATTGTTCCATATTCATTCAGTCAGGAATACCCATTGAGATTCTATCCCAGCCCTATCAGAACAGCTATCATTAAGAAAACAAACAGTACTCAAAAGAATGTGAAAAGAAAGGAAGATTTATACACCATTGGTCAGAATGTAAATTAGTGCAGTCACTACAAAAATCACAATACACATTGATCAAATACTAAAAATAGAATTCTATTCTATTCATCTCCACCTATCCTGGTAATCTAAATCAATATATACAGAGATAAATGAACACTATGTTTTTAATTATCACATAATCTATAACAGTTAAAAAACCAGCCTGGCTATTCCTTGGTGAGTGAATAAATAGATAAAAGAAATATGATATGTACCCTGAAATTATATTCAGTCATAAAGAATGAAATTACACAATTTTTAAGAAAATACACACACACACACACACACACACACACACACACACACACACACCACGTAAGTTACTTTTCTGCAACCAAATATCTGAAATAACAAATTTGCTGGGCAAAAAGTTTTCGTTTGCTATGAGTCACAGGTAGATCCTGTATCATCATGGCAAGGAATGCACAGGGGTGGGTGATCAATGCTCCATCACACCCAAGAAGAAGATAGATGCCTATGTCCAGCTAGGTTTATTCTTATATGTACCTCAAAACCCAAGCCCATGGAATTCTGGATCTTTCCTTTAGGGTGGATCTTCCTATATCAGTTAACTAAACCAAAATAATGCATCCTTGGTTTGCAGGAGGCTTGTCTACTAGGTAACTCCTATCAAGTTGGCTATCACCACTGTCAGAGACATAGACACAGAAGGGGAATAGTTTGAAAGAAACCAGTAACAGAAAGAAGAGAGAGGGGAACCATAGAAATGAATGGGTTGAGTGGATGAGCGCAAAGTACATGATATGCAAGCATGAAAATATTAATGAAACCCATTATTTCTCATATAAATATGAAATAATTTTAAAATTATAAATAAAATAGAGTTAAAAAAATGTTTTTACTGAGTTGGCATGAAAAGTGGAAAGGATAACCTAAGAACTAAGATAATGAACATTTTATTATTATCAAACAATTATTTCAGGGGACAAAAATAAAACTACAGATTCACCATCAATCATAGCACTAATAAATAAGCAAGATAAAATGCCAATCAACAGTAACTTAAATATTGAGCCTAGAGACCTTCTGCTATAATTTTATAAGTCAAAAAGCAAAATTGCATGAACTCATAAATACTCGATATTCACAAACATCATAGTCAAATTAAGGAAACTGTCCAACACAGTGAAGTCAGTTGAACACATCATAATAGCAATTTAAACAGGAACCTCCTACCAAAAAATAATGAACCATACTCACCAGGATCTCATAGCAACAAGATAATATTAGACAGATGGAAAAATAAAAATAAACTCAAGCCTAGGGACTGAACCTTGGCACAAGAAGAACATGTCAAACAGAAAATCAAGAGGATCTCCAACAGTTATGCAAGTTTCCTCTCTCTCTCTCTCTCTCTCTCTCTCTCTCTCTCTCTCCCTCTCTTCTCTCTCTCTCTTTCTCTTTCTGTCTCTCTCTCTTTCTCTCTCTCTTTACCTCTCTCTCTCTCACACATACACACACACCACCACCACCACCACCATCAAAGTAATAATAATGTCAACAACAGTGACAATAAACCCAACACCCTTCACAAAGTAAAGGCTCCAGGGACAGCTTTATCAGCAGAGTGCTTACTACACAAGGACAGGGATCTGAAATCAATTCCTAGAACACACATTAAAAAGTCAGATGTGGTGGTGGGTGTTTGTAATCCCAGTTCTGGGAAGGTGGAGACAAGTGGATGCCTGTGTTTGCTGGCCTAGTTAATTGGAGAGCCCTGGGCACAAATGAGAGAGCCTATCTCATAAAACAATGTATACAGCACCTAAGGAGGAACCACATCCAAGGCTCTCCTCTGACCACCATACACATATTTATATATACCTATACCACCCACCTACCTCCCACACACGCAAGAACACGCATACAAAAAGACAAAAAAATATAAAGAAATAATAAAGACTATGGATTTAAAGAAAATAAACAGCAGGAATGTTGAAATTGGAAATAGCAAGGTATTATTAATCAATTCACAGCCTGTTTCTCTAGAAGAAACATACAGATGGAGCAGGTTGTATATTTATGCATTTATAAATACACATATATACATACATATATGAAAAAGAAGGAAGAAATGATGTTATTACATTATGATCTCAAAAAATAAAAGAAATTTAAAAGTAAATAAAATAAAGCAAAAATATGCTTCCCTATTATCATCTTTGTTGAGCAAAGACTTCAAAACTATTGTTCAATGTGACATGTATTGTTTATCTGTCCATCACTGCAACAAAATATCTGAGAAAACCAGCTTCTGGGATGGCAAGATGGCCCAGTAGACAGAGGCATTTGTCTCCAAGCCTAAAAACCTAAACTGGATCTCAGGACCCACATGAAAGAATGAGAAAATCAACTCCTACAGGTTTTTCCTCTGACCTCTCCCCATGTGTTGTGGTATGAGAGAGAGAGAGAGAGAGAGAGAGAGAGAGAGAGAGAGAGAGAGAGAGAGAGAGAGAGAGAGAGAGAGAGAGACTAAATCTCATCATCAGAGGCCCAGAAGGAAAGACCTCATGTTTAGTTGGGGTTAGAAGCGTGTTTTGTACATTTCAATAAAGGTAGAGAGGATAGCTGCTTCCATGCCTGTTCTTTGCATCACCTGTGAAAGTGGTTACACATTCTGTCACTTGTTTTTCACTTGCTGAAACTTTGTTCATAGTCCTTAGCAATAAGTTTTTGCAGATTCTATAATATTGTGATTATTTTAACTGTTAAAATATTGTCTGGTCCAACTTAAAACTTCACTATTTATAGCTATCCTTCCCCCGTGTTAACAATGAAAACCAATGTTACCATTGAAGGGAAAGGCAAGGTCGGGAACACTAGAGGTGAGAAATGAAAGGGCTTTCCACTAGGTATGATACAGTCAAGCTGATCAGGAGAGAGGAATGACAGGAGTCTGGAAAAACAGCAAAGCCAGTTTCAGTAAGCTCCCACTGGCTCCTGTGAAACCTACTAGGAGTAACATACACAAGGCAAGGTTAGCTTTCCATATTTTTCTAAATATAATGTCTTATAATGTCTCTGTCTAACTGCAACAGATTATGCTATAGGTAAGGTTGGTTTCTGTTGCAGTTTGCTTTCTGCTGCTGTGATAAAACACAGATCCAAAGCAACTTGAGGGAGAAACCATTTAGTTTGTTTACAGTCAATCATCAAAGGAAGCCAAGGCTGGAAATCAAAGCAGAAACCTGGAGAAATGTTGCTTACTGACTTGCTCAGCTATCTGTCTTATGCTTCCAAGGCCCACCTAGTGCTTTGCTCCCTACACCAATTATCAACCAAAAAAAAAAAAAAAAATGTCCCACAGTCATCCTACAGGCCATTCAAATGGAGGTGATTCCACAACTCAAAGTCCCTCTTCCCAAGTGTTTCTAACTCACAATGAAAGCTGATGAGGACAGCTTCTAGAATGCCTCTACCTACTGCAGAAAGAAGATCATCCTCATAGACAAGGACTTAGATACCTAGTAGCACAAGAAATCTGCAGTTAAACCTTGATAGTTGTGTGTCTGGGTTGTCAGAATGCCAACTGAAGCTACTGATAGGTTATTCTCATGTATACACCCTCACATAAACACTAACAGAGGTTCTGCATCCTCAACCTGATACCATTATAATATCACTTACATTGTGACTTTGACACCGGTTCACTTTTCTGGAGACTATGCAACAAAATGCCATAAAAGATAATGCCCACCATACTTTGAGACAGAAAGGGGGTCACATTATGTCATGGATACACCACTCATTTAAGTATTCACCAGAAACATCCTTACAATTCACAGTGCAGAATTCACTAGGCTCCTTGTCTTTCCTCAAGGCAGCTCACTGTCTTTGCTTTCAAGAGTGTGCTGCTGCTGCTTTGTTAAATATGTTCAATTGCCTGTCTCTTGACTGAACTAATTACTTCAAAAAGGTAAGACTCCTGCATTGTCTGCAAGACCAGAATAGCTCAGAAATGTAGCCCTGGCTTCCATGGGGGGAAGGAAAGCATGGCCATGGCTATGCCCTTTCTCCGGGGAGATACTCCAAGATTGAGGTTGGGAGGCAAAAGTGGGCTGTAGACACTGATTCAGTGGCTGTGCTTATGTCACATATGTAAATGAGTCTTTGCCCTCGCACTAGATGTCGTGTGTGTGTGTGTGTGTGTGTGTGTGTGTGTGTGTGTGTGTGTGTGTGTTATAACTAATTTTTCTGGTTCTTTCTAGTAGCCTATTCAAAATATAGGTGACTTTTTTCACAAGTCTTGACTATTAGATGACTATACAAAACTGTGTCCCTTGGTGTGGCTCAAACATCCTGTTGCTAAACTTATTGACTACTTAAGTAGTCCTCATCTACACCCTCCCTCTCAAATCTGAGCCCCTCTGAAGATAACCTCAGGAACTGTTATATCCAAACCCCCTGAGGCAAAACTGAGTGAAATATAGAGAAACTGCTTCATAGTCTTCTCAGACACACTCATTTTCATTTTTGTCAAGCCCACAGTTCTTTGCTGTGCTTGTGGCTTCCCATTTACAAATTCCTTTAGCAAAACCAGGTTCCAGTCCCTGAGTTTGTTAACACTGACTCCTACTCTTCCAAACAGGCTACCCACTAGGTACTTAGCCAAAGAATAAGAGGACCATTCTTCTATGCACTTCTGGATATGTATGTATGTATGTATGTATGTATGTATAGAGAGAGAGAGAGAGAGGTGTGTGTGTGTTCATATATTTGTGGCATGTATCGTTATGTGATGTTTTGATACAAGTACATATTTTAATATTCAAGGCATGAAACACATATCCAACTCCTCAACTATTTATCATTTCTGAGCCTGGTAAATGTGTTTTCTTTTGTCTTTCTTTTTTGTTTTCTTTTGCCCCAGGAAGGGAAAATGTTAAGATCTCCTGGTTAAATTGTGGGGAGGAAGGAGTAGAAGGGAAGGAATGGTAGATGGGTACATGAGAGATCAAGAAAACCAAGTTGGGGGATGTATGGAGGAGGAGAGTAATGAAAGAGATATCTTGATAGAGGGAGCCATTATGGGGTTAGGGAGAAGCCTGGTTGCTAGAGAAATTCTCAGGAATCCATAAGGATGACCCAGCTAAGACTCCTAGCAATAGTGGGGAGGGTGTTAGAATGGGCCTTTCTCTTTAATTGGGTTAGTGACTACCCAAATTATCATCATAGAAGCTTCATCCAGTAACTGATGGAAGCAGATGCAGTGACTCACGGCCAAGCATTGGGTTAAGCTCTTGGAGTTCAACTGAAGAGAGGGAGGAGGGATCCTATGAATAAAAGTGGTCAAGACCATGTTGGGGAAAACCACAGAAACAGCTGACCCAATCTAGTGGGAGCTCAAGAACTATGAACTGAAAACTGAGGAACCTGCATGGGACTGAACTGGACCCTCTGAATGTGGGTGACAGTTACGTGACTTGATCTGTTTGGCGGGGGGATTGGCAGTGGCACCAGGACCTATTCTAGGGGCATGGACCAGAAATGTGTTTTCTATACATCCATGTTCTGTCATCTGACCTACTAGTCACTCAGAATGCCAGATCCTGTGCTCTGCAGCACAATATTTTATCAAGTCTTGAGATGAAAGAATCGATGTGTGACTCACTTGGTATGCATCTTGGAGGCTCGTGGATTCTACTCAGATTTCCGGCCTGCAGAGGACACTTGGCACCTTCATTAAAAAAAGTACACAAAATTCATATTTGATACATGTATTAAATGTTTTTCCCTTTTAATTCACTAAGAAGAAAGCACTATATTTTTAACTCCATACATGTTCAGAGACTGTACCTCTGCAATGTGAAGACATAGGACGTTAAATTCAACACTTTGAGTGTACAGCTTCAGATTGTGTCTAACATCGGGATTCATTGTACCTTCCTCTGATACTCAGTTGAGCTTTATTAGTGGCCCTCTCTAATTCTTGGAAGAAGTTCTGTTTGTCCATAATAGAGAAAGGAATTGCTCTTGATGAATCAAAGCAGCAGTAAACCCCTGCCCAATCCCAGACAAGACAGGGAACACTTTTCTTTGGTTGTTGCAGAGGTCCTCACACTACACAGCTCATGAAGGAGGTCCTGTTATCCATATTTCACATATCACCTGTGTGCAGCAATGTCAAGTACCTTCTGCACCACCATAGCTCAGACAGAAGGAGACAGAAAACGTAAACTAAAGCTAATGTGAACAGAAAGCAGAATACAAGGCTGCAAACATGTGAAGCCAAATGATTTTCACATTCTTTTGCTGATGGAAAGTGGTTTGCTGTTAGGTGAAGGATGGGCCCAGGTGAATGAAGCTGTCTACAGCTTTGAGTCCTGCTTAGCTCCAGTACTAGATCAGAAAATGGCAACTGCTGGATATCAGAAGCCATCAATCGTCCCAGATTCACCTGCTGGGCTCACAGCCGCAGCCTGTGATGCTAAACCATCATTATTCTCTCAAAGCAAACTCATACTTCTACATCATTCATCCCCCACCTCAAACACTTTCATTGATTGAGCTCTGTTGTTTTTCCAGGTACAGAACCCAGGATATAGAGAAGCATCATCACGCTCACTCGCCATCCACATCCACCAGAGTTATCTCCTGCCTTTAAAGATGAATTGTCCTCCATCAGCCTAGACCTTTTCCTTTTATGCTCCCTGAATACAAAGTGGGGGACAAAAGAAGTCTTAGCAACTCCTTTCTGAGTAAAGACTTCCCTCCATCATTTCCACTTTTTCTAAACGCTGTTCCTGTTCATCTGTGTCATAAAGTACTAAGCCAGGAAGCAAATATAACATAGAAAGATGGTCTCATCATTGAATTAGAAGCTGCTTCAGGACTCACCTGAATCTCATGCTCAATGCAAATCACAAATTCAGCAAAGGAAAGCAGAGCCTATTAGAAAGCTTCCATTTACTTGATAGAAATTCCTAATTTCTACATTTTTTAAATGAATAGCAACCTCTCCCCCACAAAACATGAAGTGTCTATTAATATAGTCTGTATGCAGTGACTCCCTCATAAACACATCTCTCCTGTGACCTAGCCCCACTCTCTTCTCAACTCTGACTTTAAACTATGGTTCCAAATTCTCTATCATGATCCATTTAAAAAAATGTATGTATGTACAAGGTCCACCACAGAAAGGAAAAGGGACAAGATCTTCTGAGCATATTGGTATTGGGGAGGGGCAGTGAGTGGAGAGGAAGTTAGGAGAAAGAGAAGAGGAGAAGAAGAGGGGAGAGGAGAACATGAAGGACCAGGAAGATTGAGTCAGAGGATAAATAGACTAGAGCAAAAAAAAAAAAAGAGAGATACCATAATAGAGGGTGCCATTATAGGCTTGAAGAGAAATCTGGCACTAGGGAAATGTCCAGAGACTATTTAAGCAATAATGTAGAGGCTACCTTAAATACCCTTCCCTGATGAGATTGGTAACTAAATTATTTGCTATCCTAGAGCCCTAATCTAGTAGCTAATGGAAACAGAAATAGATACCACAGCTAAACATTGAGCCGAACTCCTGGAATCCAGTTGCAGAGAAGGAGGAGTGATGAGCAAAAGGGTTGAGACCAGGCTGCAGAAACCCACAGAGACAGCTGACCTGAACAAGGGGGAGGTCATAGACCCCAAACTGACAGCTGGAAAACCAGCACAAGACCCACCCAGACACCCCTGAATGCGGGTCTCAGTTAGAAGGCCTGGGCTGTCTAAGGGACCTCTGACAGTGGAACCACGATGTATCCCTGGTGCACAAAAGGACTTTGGGAGCACATTCCCCATGGAGGGATACTCCCTTAGCCTAGAGACATGAGGGAGGGCCTTAAGCCCCACCCCAAATGATTTGACAGATTTTGATGATCCCTCCTGAAAGTCCTCACCCTCCCTGGAGAGTGTGTGGGGGAATGGGATAGGAGGGGGCTGGGGGGGAAATGGAAGGATGGGAGGGAGAGGCAACTGGGATCAATATATAAAATAAGAAAAAAAATAATAATAAGGAAAAATATATGTATGGAACTGTAACCGATATGTAGTCATGACTCATAAGTAAGACATACAATGGGGATTTCCCACTCTTATTTTCACTTCTACAAATGATACACAAAATTGAGTAAAAGCTATAATATACTTTGCTTCATATTAAGCTTATTGACTAAAGCTCCCACTAGATCCTTAACAAACACTTTATTTTAAAATTATATCTCCCCCTAGTCCATAATGGGGGTGATGATTTTAAGTGGAACTATACTGATTTGTATTTCCTTCAAATTAAATTATCCCATGGTTGGTCCATTATTTCTTATTCCTCATCTCTTTGTAGATTCAGACTCTTGCTCAGTACATTGGTTTTCCGCTTCTGGCCTCCTGTCACTCCAAAATGTAAACAATGAGTTCTATCCTCATTCTTGTCATTAATAGAAGGAAAGCAGATCTAGAAATATCTCTTATAGAGAGTACTATCTGCCAATATTATTTAAGTATATGTTTAGCCACTTATGATGCCAGGTAAGGATACATTTCAATATCTCTAGCATTCAACTTTAACTACTTAACTACTTAACTACTCCCTGCTCCTACCAACCTATACTAGAGCCTGTTCCATATCTTCAAGAAACTCACAATCACATAAAGACATAAAGTAAATGGCAGTTTCTTATGATGCATTCCACAATGGAGGCATACATGCAATCCAACACAAGCTCAGGAAAGTGAACCAGAGTTTGACCAGAATTAGTCATGAACTCCAAGAGTGTGAAGTTTATTCATTTTTTTCCTTCTCTAATCCCAGTTTTGAGGTTATGTCTCAAGACTGTGAATAAATGAAGAGTTTTACTATAGCCCTGACAGCAAGAGTGGTTTGGGTAGGAAACAATATCTTCATCAAGTGAAGTGCACATGTCATGCACTATACAGGCATGGCCCGAGCTGGGTACTAATGGACAACATAGCTGAATAAGAAAGGTTGGAGAGTGAAAAGGCTCAGAAGCAACTCTCTGCCACAGCCATTGTGTGATAATCACTGCCTTAAACCCTTTCATTCCAATCCTAATGTTCATTGGCTAGTGTGAATGAAGAATATTTCCTTTTTTACACAGCAAAAGTTTCCTTTCAAATCCATTATCTAGGCAGGTGGACAAGTGGGCAAATCTCATTCATTCAAAGACCAGAGAAGAGCTGAAAGGCTCCAGTCATTCCCTATCAGCAAGGTCAAATAAACACTTGCTCCCTCTCCCTGAAAATACACCTTCATCCATCTGTGCTTGTCCTAGAGGGGGACCAACCATCCTGGTTTGCCTGGAACTCTGGTAGTTTCAGCAGTGGAGACACCACTCTCTACCACAGTCATTGAGTCTTCCAATAGAACCTAGTTTGATAGTCTATCATGCCAGGTTATTCCAGGATATCCTGTGTCTATCTACAGAATGCTGTTAAAGGAGGACTACCACACCTAGCTAGCATATATGTGGGTGCTGGGGATCCTCAAACTTGGGCAACATTCACTTTAACCACTGAGCCATCTTTCCAGGCCCATGAGTTCTTTATCAAAGGGTTAATACATGACTCCAGTGCCAGTATGTTTGCTTCTGTGGGCTTCTCTATTACCGTACAGAATCACCCACCTTGTGTCTAGAATATTGGCAACACATCCCTGGAGAAGTGCTTGGAAAAATGCCTCATAATATAATTTTTTTCACCCCTGTGATGTAAACAACGTGGTTAATATTCTCAAGTCACCTGTCACTTCAGTACCTTGGCCAGGGAAAAAAGGAGAATCTAAAATTTGTGTTTTCTTTACCTTTTCAGAGATGAAGTCCTCAAAAGGAGAAGTAAAAAAATCATCTGATATTAAGGAGGACAATCTAACACTAAGCATATTTTTTAAAAAGCCAGGGAAAGATGAGAAATGTTACATTCTAAAAATTCTAGCACATTTCTAAAACTGAAAGCAAAGTTTAAATTTAGGGAATTTTTTTTTCTTTCTTTCTTTCTTTTTTCTGTTGTGTACTTATTTCCTTTGACATTTTTATTTGTTCTTGAGGAATGTCAAATATACATACATTGTAATTTGATCATATCCACTCCCCTTCTCCACTCCAACTCTCCCCAGACTCTTTATCAACATTCCCTCTCCAAACTTAATGTTCTTTTATCTCTCTTTTAAAAAATATCCTATGTACAATCAGTTCTGCCCTTATGCACAATGATGAGTGTTTCTACTCATGGACAACCTACCAGTGGCCACACCCCTATGAAAAAGTGACTTTCCCTTTCCTCGCAACCATCAACTGCCAATTCCTCCTCACCTAGGGCATCATGAGCCATCTCCCATCTATGCTTGACTTTTGGCTGGCTTTGTTTTGTGTAAGTAATCACAGCTGCTGTGAGTTTATGAGTGGAACAGGCAGGTCCTATCCAGAAGTTGGTATTTCACAGCTCTCCTCTCCATCTTCTGCCTCTTAATTTCTTTCTTCCTCCTCTTCTGCAGTATTTCCTGACCCTTGGGGGAAGTAGCTGATATATACGTCTCAGCAATGGCCAAACACTCACAGTCACTCATTCTTATGGTTTCCAGTAGGAAAAATGTTCCACAAATACACAAATGAATCCAATAACCGCATTAATGTTTTGTTATATTTCTCTTGTGTGTGCATGAGAATGTGTGTGTGTGTGTATATGCATGTGCATGTGTGTGCATGTGATGTTCTCATGTATACCATAGCATTCATATGAAGGTCATAGTACAACTATGACCTACAACTGAGGAGGTCAGTTATATCCTTCCACATGTGGGTCCTCTGGATTGAATTCAGGTTCACAGGCTCAGCAAAAATGTCTTTACTCACTGGGCCATGTCCCCAGCCCTTTTCATTATCCATGTAAAGCTGCTACTCCCCCTCAAGCAGGTTATTATGGTGATGTTGGGAAATAAGAATCTGAAAAATAAATATATGCATCATGATTTAAAAGTCTGGGGTCAGTATGTCCCTAAAAATAAAAGGGCTAAAGAGGCAACTTGACATATGAGTCTGTGGTTTGAAGGTGAAAAGTGTTCATTGTTAAGACAGTTTACTGACATCTAGCTTTCCTTAAAGTTAAGAGCTGAGGTCACAGTCAATGTATTAGTACCCACTTGACATATATATCAATTTCTTAGGATAATTTAGGAGGTATTTTTGGTTTGGTTTTACAAATTCAAGCCAACAATAATATAACACAGAAACTACAAGTGTTCAAGTCGATGAATTTAGAAATGGTATATTTACCAAATTAGAGATGTTCATAGAATAAGGACAGCTACCACTTTGTCATAACCATCCTCATTGGTCACTAGTACTATATTCAGCACCTCTGTTTTGTAATGTTTTATGAATCATGATCTAACTGTTGATGCCAGAAAATGGGACAACTGTAATATACTAAACATCAAAATAGTTGAAAAGTATTGATCATCCATAATGTATCAAATGCTAAGAAGATATATTATTAAAATTGTCTCAATCTGCACAAAATTGCTCTGAGGTATATATATGATTATCTGCATTTAATGGGATTCATAAATCTGCCCTAAATCTGTTTTTATTACTCATTTTTAAACACTTTTTCTTTACTCCACTAATTCACTCAAATATATTCAGGAAGTGACAGAATATGAAGTTCATAACAATATATGTATAGACACAGAGACCAAACACAAGACTATATTTAGATTGTTATAAATTGAGGCAAAGCACAAAAATAGGAAGTGAAACTCATTTCTAGACATTCCTAAAAAGAAAATTAGACAATGATAGACATGGTCAAGCATGTAACCTCTGTGGATTCCCAGATCAACAATACAATATAATTTTAAAAGAAAGAAAAATGCTTTTATAATGAGATACAAGCAACCAAATATCACAAACCACATAGCAAATTACACATTATCATTATATATTAAATAATATATTAAACTATACTACAAAGTCCAACTGAGGCCTATAATATGCAAGTCTCACTTCAACAGTAGACAGGACACATAACACTGTAGCCTAAGCTACCTCTTCCCTATTATATCCCAGTATAAGTGTTACATACATGCATGCAATAAACCCACACATGACATGAATGCCTTAAACATGCTTCATTTACACATAAGGAGAAATAATTATCATCAAATGTATATTTCACTCCTTTGAGTTACTGATATGCTTAACAGACATACATACAAAGACAAACATACTTAGCTGAAAACACTGCAGCCATAGCAGAGGTGCAACACATACATTTGGTAGCAAACTCGCGCTGCTGGATGACAAATGTCTCCATTTTTCAGCCTGCTTTTTCTCATGCTAATCAACATTTGAATGACCTTTTTCTCAACAAGTAATCATGAATCTGAGAATGTCATGCATCAGATTGGCTGGGAGAGTTTGTAAGGTGTTTCCCCTTTGCTCTAATTTCAGTTTATAGGATAAGTCGTTTAAGTAGAAATGTGATTCCTGACAAAAGCAGTGTACACAAGTAAATGGCCATGACATTGAATAGAATGTGACTAGCATAAAGGAAAGGTTTCTATAGTGTAAGGGAGAGATTAAGAAGGCTAATTCTCTGAATACCTTTACCTGGAAAACTCTCTTACCTCTTACAACCAAGATCAAGTATTACTTTTTCCATTATGAAGCTCTTTGTTCTGTGCTGTCAATGGTCTGTGTATATGTGTATACATACACCTGTCTAATAATACTCGCCACATTGTATATGAATCTTGGATTGTTCATAGCATGTCTCTGGATTTAGTAACTAGATCGTGAGACCACACACACATACAGTCAGCACTGTTCTGTCAAGATAAAGCATATAAAGGTATTGATGAAGCCGCCAAATTTTAACACCAGTCTTTTGAGAAATATAGTACCATGCTAGAAACTCTGAGTGCTTCCCGAGTAGAAAAAGAGAGATATTACATATGCCAAGTTCTCTTGTACTCTCACCCCTTAACTTCACACTTTGCATACAAAAGGCGCTAAAACTCACTACGTTTGGGCTGAAAGAAGTCCAAAGATGGAAGTTCATGGCTACAAAGTATAAAAACTTTCCTGCCTCCCTCTTCCCAAATAAGAAAATGTAGAAAAGACTGACAATTAGCATGCTTTTCATCATTATTCAACAGCTAGGAATGTATTCTTAAAAGTTTATAAGATAAGATTCAATTGGAAAGCCATGAGTCATTTCCCAGAGACAAACTGAAACTTTAGACCCATTATTGAGAAATAGATTCCTTAGATTCTATTCCTTAGATTCCCAATAATAGCTGTTGGTCTCAAGAAAAATAGGTTAATAGGATTTGGTCTATTAAAACTTAAGCAAATACTGTTGGCTTTGGAGTGATGAGGATAGATGTGATCCATGGTGATTTCACTATATTGTCCCTTGAAGTAAATGACCAAGACATAGCCTGATTATTACTCAGGCAACAGGAAATAGTAAAAGTGATTGATTTCTTTATGCTCAGTGATAAAAATGATGAAAAGCAAGTTGAAATGGCTAGTGAATTTATAAGCTCCCTTTAAAGAATTAGCAGGAAAGTGAAATATGATACTATAGGAACAAAGGTTGGAGAAGTAGCCCTTGGGAAGGAAGTATTACAAAAGGGACAAATAGGAGCTGGAGGGATGACTTAGCCCTTAAGACACTAGCTTCTCTTCCAGAGGACCTTCCAGAGGCTCAATTCCATGCACCTACATGGCAGATCACACCTGTCCAGTACCCTCATACAAACACACATGCTGGCAAAACACCAATGCACTTAAAATAAAAAATAAATCATTAAAATATTTTTTTTAGAAAAAGGACAAATAACCTAGAGTTATTTCCCCTGAAGGTTCCTATTGTCCATAATTTCAGGAAATCGTTGAGCTGTATTTATAAGAATTCATGCTAACCATCCTCAGGCATTTCTTTTCTACTTTCTGTTAGTTGTAAGGTGTACGGTTTTTTCGCCTGCCACTGTTGGTCTTGTCCTGCTGCCGTGCCAGCCCCAAATAGCACACATAGACTCTGTATTTGATATAATGCTGTTGGCCCATTATTTGTTTCTTATAGGCTAGTTCTGTCTTAAGTATTAACCCATTTCTATGTATTTCCACATGGTCTCCTTACCAGGGAGTGAGGCAGGCATCTGGTCTCCCTGTTCTCTCCATGTTGACTCCTCCTATCTACTTCCTCTTTCCTCCTTGTCTCCTAGTCCCGCCTATCTTCCTTTCCTATTGGCCAACAGTGCTTTATTCAGTAACCAGTATGAGAAACATATACAGAATGACATCTCCCATCAGTTAGTTCTTTGACAATTTCATACGTGTCCTCTCTTCCTCCTTCCCTCTCTCATCTCCTCCCACTCTAACCAGCTTCCCCCTCCCCCTACCTGTCCCTTTCCCAGTATCATGACTTCTGGCTTTATTGCATGAACTACTTGATTTAATCAGGGCCATTTGCATGTGTAGTAGCATCTCTCTGCCAGTGAATTTATGTTAGTGGTTGGCATGACTTCAAGTGCATACAGAATCTGAAGGTGGGGAAGCATGGGATGGCTGCTATCTCTCTTGGGTCATGGGTCAGATCAGAAGGGCAGAGACTGCATTTTCTGCAGCAGGGGGGCTGTTCTTTATTGTTGTCTATGTAAGCTGTTCCCCAATAAAACACCAATTTATCATTTATCTTGGGTCTAGTGAATTCATTATTACCCTACCTTCATGCATGGTCATTCTATTGAGATCACCTACTAAAGTTTGGTGTGACCACAATGGGCACAAAATTGCCCCTTTCCTCAAGTCTAATCCAAAAGTTCATGTTGAGGACAGAATTCTAGGTGGATAGTAGATCATAGGTAATATAAAAGAAGTGAGGGGAACACATGGGGTAGAAAGCTTTAAGTAGGGAGATAAAGAGATAAATAGAAGAGAAGAAGACTAAACAAGACAAAAGATATGGTAAAAAAAAAATATCCATATTGAAACCTACAATCTAAAAGATACCCTGAAAGGATGGTAAAAGCTCCTCCTTGAAGCTATGAGTTAGTAAACACAACCCAGTATCAAGTGTGGGATAACTTCCTTAAGCAAAGTTGGTCAGGGAGGACTTAGAGGGCTACAAACAATACTAGCTAAACAATGGCTCTTGTGTAACCATAAGAACAGAAAGATAAGATCCTATTGCTGAAGATATCCCAGATATTAAGATACCTCACAGCCACCTCATATGGGGAAAAGGGGGGATAACTACATCTCTATGCTTGGACTTAAGGGTTAACTCTTCTCAAAGCCCATCCCCACATTTCTTTTCCTCTAGCCATTGGGTAGATTCGCAAAGTGTAGAAGACCTACAATATGCCAGGAATAACACTACATGCCATATTTTTTATTGTTTTTCCAAAAAGAATGTTATATACTGGTGCTGACTTCCTTTTTGTTTGAGAGAGTGTGTTTTCTTCTCTACAAACTATTGCTATTCCTAACTTTCTCAAAAGCTGTGAAAAGGAAACTAAAATACCCCAGAATCCTGCATTCTAATATAAACAGAGTTCCTAAAATATAAACATCTAGCATGCTTATAGCATTTTCAAGCTGTATGTGTGTGTTGTATGTACTTTCCCATTTGCAAATACAGAGGTCAGAAGAGAGTCTCAGGTTCCTTCTTCTATGTTGCCTGCCTTATTGAGAGACAGGGTCTCTCACTATTCTGGGAGCTTGTCATTTCTACTAGGAAGGATGGCCAGCAAGCTCAAGGATCCATGTATCTCTGTTCCTCAATGCTGTGGTTATAGACACACATTATCATGTCAAACTTTTTATATGGGTTCCCAGGATTCAAACTCAGCTGCTCACACTTGTACACTATTATCTTTAACTAAGCTGTCTTCCCAGCCCCGTGCTTTCAACCTTTAAACAGCCACTATTTAATTTGATTCTTTTAATGGCCTAAGGGCTAGGATGAATGTGTTTGCCATGTGAGGGTAATGAAACAGATTTGAGAAGTTATGTATGTGAGAAATATTTTAAACTCTGAGGGCTGTGACATAATTATGGTGACAGCCATTCTCTTCCTCACAAGGTAGAGGGCAGTGACCATCCAGTACTAGCCTGATGTCCCTCTCTGCTTCTCATTGAGCTGTTGCTGTGTGTGTGTGTGTGTGTGTGTGTGTGTGTGTGTGTGTGTGTGTGTGTGTATTCAGTTGTTTTGATCTTTATTGAGTTGGACTTAGTTAATCTGATTTTTTCCATCCCTGTATATGCCATGTAGACCTTATTGTTGGTGGTAGATATGAAGAAAATATTATTATTTTAAAGCGAAAAATGCAGATGGAACCTTTCAGATGTCAATTGACCCATGATTATCACCATCCAAGAATGACCAAGTGAGAACATCCAGAGGAACATTCCCAAAATAGAAACAAACATTAATTTACCAGCTTACTCTGCTTAATCCTAACTAGAGCAGTGCTAGGAGGTCTAGAGAGCTTGGACTGCAAGGCATGTAGTAACATGGAACCTATGTCTAGCTCAAAAGCCCAACAGGACCAGCCATGTTGCCTAAGTGTCTAAAAGGCACAGTTAGCCTTTGAGAAAGCCTACAAAGCCTAGAAAATCCCAGTTCCTGGGGAAGGACCCTGGCATCGAAGCTGTGTACAGAGTCAGAGAGATCATTACTGACACAAGTCCTGGCTGAGCCTTTGTAGCTGTGTTCTTACTGCTCTATCTTCACACTGTGCCTCACCATCTGCTAAATGAAATAAACGTTGGAGTCTCTGTTGTTACACAGTTCATGTTCCATGGTTCCTTTTTCTTAGTGTCATTTCAAAAGAAAGTCACTGAAAGGGTCAGTAACAAATCATAGTTAATATAAAAACTGATGGGGATACTGGGAGTGGAAGGTTTAAGTAGGAAGAGAGTAGAGGATACCCCTCCCTTAATACTCCAAATAATAATTTATTTTACCCTATATCATTCTCGTTTTTCCCAACCCAAGAAAATGAATGAAATGGAAATCAAATTTTCTAGCCCAAGACTTAATGATGCACTCAAACTAAAAATCCAAAAGATCATTACATTTGTTTACTTGGAACCAGACAAGCCTCTCTTTAAAGTTTAATTACTGAAGAATCGGACAACTTCTACATATTGACTTTCTAAGTTAACATGGCATTTGTTTTGCAACAGTTTCAACTCAATTTATTTTCTACTCTTCTCTTTTCTCTCCCAGTGCCACCTGGTGACTTATCGCACAATTTGAAAAATCCATACATTTCCTAAACAAGGTCAGAAAACTGGTTGGAGACTTGTGGTCACCACTGGGTCAAGTGTGTCTTGCTTCAGAGAATCACTAATGGCATCTAGAGAAAGAGAAAAGAATAAATAATAACTTAGCTATTGATTTAGGGGTGGGGAGGGACAAACAGAAAGTCAAACCAGAGTCATCAGAAACTGGAGGTGTAACTCGAGTAGGCAGAAACTTTAAGCGGCATTTGCAGCAGAAAGAACTTTATGGATCCAATATAGGGCAGCACACTCATGTTATCTCAGGATGGGAGATGGCTTCTAGGGAGAGGGGAATGAAGTCCATGCCATCCATCATCATAATCACAAGCTCGACCCAGCTGCAAGAGCTGAGCACTAACCTGAGCCCTCATTTTATTCCCAATCTGCGTAATTAACTCCGAAGTATGTAACGGTAAGTTCTTCTGTACATGATTCTGCAAAAATTGCAGGTTATCCCAAGGGCCTTCATCTCCATGTTCCAACATCACCAGTAATGTTTTACCATCTTTGGCCCTTCAAGCCATTTGCATCAGTCAGTATGCATTATTTGCATATCTGAGTTCAAAGTCAAATAGACTCAACACACACACATACACACATTTAAAAAATTATACATATTAATTAAGTAAAAAGTTAGTGGCCATCAATTTTACCTAGGTGATTGATATTCCTTGTGTATCAACAGAAAGAAAACTGTACCATGCTCGTTTTCTAAATAGCTCATTAAATTAATTTGAAGAAGGCATAGGAAGGCATAGGCCTGAGGGTGGCATTCTGTGTATGAATGTAAGCTAGCATATGAGATACTGGTCAAGGAAAAGGAGTATTGGAGAGAAAAAAAAATGTACTCTTCTTCCTTCATCTCTAGATGAACCTGCTATAGTGAACTGGCAATGCCTTTGTGAGTTGCTATAGCATTCTGACCAAGGGCATGTGTAATCTAGGCACAATGATACCTCTGAAGCTAGACAACTTGCCCTGAGAACAGAACTCCTCTAACAGATAATCATCTGTGTCTCCCCTTGTCTTCCTGGAGCTGCGCTGAAATCTGTGAGTCTTCCAGTACAATCTTCCCTCCTTCCCCCTCTTCATTCCCATGTGTCAGATTCTTGTCATGGGGTACAGACTTTCTCTACCTGCTCCTTCTCCATCCTCTTTCTCTTTTGTGGAACTGATTTCCAGAGGAGGGGAAATCTTTTGAATTTTTAGTTTTCTTTTTGCATGGCTTTCCTTCAGGTCCCAAGCTACCATCCCAGGAGATAGTGCTCTCACATGAAGAGAAAACTATCAGGGGACTGATTTATCTGCCTTACTGCCCCACATGATGATTATGACTCAGATGAGCACAAACCATGCAATAATTCCTAGTTGTCAAATTGGTACCTTCCCAGATACAAGCTATGCTCCAGTCTCCAATGATAGAGCCACTAAAATCACTACCTTTTAAAATTTCTAAACACTCTAAGGCTTGCATATTCTTTCAAAAATAATCAATAAAACAGACAAACAAAAATAACTTTAATTACTCCCATCTGTTATCAAATTCCCAAATATGTTTTATTGTCAAGTAGCTGAGCCTGTATTACCATTCAGGTGTCATTTCAAACATGACTTTCTCATAAAAACCTTCTAGAAAACCAATCATATCACATCCATATGTCTTATGACCCTTTCTACTTCTCCATGGAACTTAGAGCTATCTGAATTTTTCAGCTATTAGTTTATTTGATTGCTGTTTATATCCTGCCCCAGAAAACACAGTAGAACAAGACACCAATTGCCTTGTCCATGTCTATATCCACAGACTCTGCCACTATGCCAGGCATGAATTTGGATGGATTTGAGAAATGGTCCCAGTTTCCATGGAGCCCATAAGCTATCTGAACAGGCAAAAATTTTGAGAAAGTAATTTCAGAATCTTTACAATCTCCTTTGGTAATCAGAACTCCAACTCTGAAAACTACATTTTTTTTCCTATTCCTCCTCACCCTTCACATTATTCTGTCTGCTGAGGAAAAAGCTGGGTTTAAACAATACTGCCACTTTCACCCCAGAGGAAATTGCTTTGGGTGCTAATCTAAGTCTGTAACCTACAAGAATTTTGTGATTATTTATCTTTCCCAGTAACCCATTTTTGAACAATCCTCCCAATTTACACCTTTACAAATTGTATGTGCATGCTAAAATACAAATATGCACTTAAACAAAAATAAATAAATAAATAAACAGATGGAATAACAATGAGAAAAAACAAATCTCTCACTTCCAGTTTTTTCAATTGGCCTCACCTTGAGTATTGCCCTGGCATATGACTGGCATATTTTGAACATTGCTCTACAAAGCAATCTTTTCCTAGAAGCAGGGGGTTGACAGGGGTTAAAAGTAGGACAGCGGGCTGAGTAGAAGAGAAGCATGGGAGAATTTGAGGGTGTATTAGGATATTTCTAAACCTTGTTTGTGGTAGTGATAACAAAAATCTAACAAAATACTAAATTCCATAAGACTGTACACACCAAAACAATGACTATTGCCTAATTATTGTCACATATAATATTTACATTATGTAAGGAACAAATGGGGAAAAGAATCTAATGAATAGTTAGATCCTTGGGTGGTTAAAAAAAATGGCAACAATGACAAAAAAAAAAAAAAAAGAACTCATCCTAGCTCTGCTTCTCATTAGATCAGAAAATCATGACAGAAAATAATATCTTTATAATTACCTCTCATTGATCCTTGAGCTACACAGCCAGCTGTGGCAAGTGGCTGCACAGTACTGTTCAACCTGTCTTTCTAAAGCATGTCCTATACCTTGCCACATGCTCATCAAGGGGGAAAGGTCTCCTTCTCTTGAAGCCTGTTTAGTCTTAATGACTTATCTACACATGAAAACATACATGATGAACTCACAGGCCATGTCAGAAAAGACCATGGAGTTTTTGGTCATGTTTTATCGAATATTTTCTCTCAGAACCCAGTTCCAATGCTGAGAGAAGCCCAAGCCACATGGAGAGGGCACACTCTATGCAGCTGACAGTCCTCAATGAGACAACTTTGAGTTAGTCTATCCAAGATGGGAACTTCATTGAAGTCTGTCTGATGGGAGATGTCATTCTGTATATGTTTCTCACACTGGTTAATAATAAAGCACTGTTGGCCAATAGGAAAGGAAGATAGGAGGGACTAGGAGACAAGGAGGAAATAGGAAGTAAGAAGGAGGAGTCAAGATGGAGAGTCTGGAGAGAGCTGTATGCCGCTGGCTCCCCGGTAAGAGAAATATATAGATCAGCAGAAATGGGTTAATAATTAAGGCAGAGCTAGCCGATAAGAAACAAGTAACCAGGCCAACAGCATTGTATCAAATACAGAGTCTCTGTGTGTTATTTGGGGCTGGCTTGGTGGCAGAACAAGAGCAGGTGGGGGCTGGCTTGGTGGCGGAACAAGAGCAGGCGGCGGGCAGAAAAACTGTATTCCTTACATCTGTCTTCCAACTGCTTAAATTAGTCCCGGAATTCTGAGTGCCTAGACAGTGTAGCCACACTTCAGAGCTACTGTACACTGTCTATATTTCTGATCCACAGACATATGAACATTATGCTGCCTGGTTTGGAGGATAGTTTTAAAAGATAGGTCCAAATTGTGTCCTTCCCATCATCTAGTCCACCCTTCTTTGTCAATCACACTAATTTTGTTTACCTTTGATAAAAATACCAAAACCCCTAGGCTCTCATGAGTGAAATAAGGCCAAGTAACAGAATCTCCAACCAGTGAGAAGCAAACAGATATTAATGATTGAAGCTTCCAAAGATAAAAAGTAACATAAAGTCAAGCTCTTCTGCAATGGCTGGCGTTTTGAGCATTTATCTTCTCATTCTTCCTGCCAATCATGTAGGCTTTCTGTGTAGAAAAGCAGAAATCCCCTTACCATCAGGAGATCAAAAGCTATAGAAACCTGGTGAGAAGTGACTTTGGAAAAGTGCTGATTTCATGAGTACCTTGTGAGGCCATCACACAGACTGACCTGCTCACTTCAGATTTGCCCATTTCCTAAGAAAGATCTGGATTCTGGGAATAGAACTCAGATGGTCAGACTTACACTGCAAACACATTTACTACAGGCTCATTTCACCAGCCCTGAGAAATTTTTAATTTTTTTGCCAAATATAACACAGCAAGCATCAGAACCTAAAATCTGGCTTCATTGAGTTTGACTGAGTAGGACTGGCTTTGTGGTGTTAAAAGTAAGTTTTGGGATTATGAAAAAGAGAGTAGTATTCCAACTAAAGGGGCTTGACAAGTCAAAGATGTACTTGTGATTAGAAGTGTGCCACTCCTAGAACAGAAGAGCAATCATGCCAAGGTAGGACGTGCTCTGTGCCTTTAGTTTAATTCTGGCAGGTGATGAGTGTACCACCCCCCTACACACACACATACACACACACACACACACACACACACACACACACGCATACAGAGAGAGAGAGAGAGAGAGAGAGAGAGAGAGAGAGAGACTACGGTTGGACTTTCACATTTTGCAATTTGTTGGTTACTTTTAAAAAACTGACACAAAAGAAATGAAGGAAAGGGGGAAGATGTCAGCCACTCTAGAACTTCAAGTTCCTGAAATGCATGGGGGTGTAGATGAGGTCTTTGCATAAGTAAAACGCTTTACAAGGTGAGGAACATAACAAAAGATTTGTGTAATATCTTACATGGTGGGTGAGATAAAAAGATTTGAATTACTTGTACTAAACAAAAGTTTTATAGTGTCTGACAAATAAGTAAGTAAGTAAATAAATAAATAAATAAATAAATATTTCATTCTTACAATGGGACCTCTAAAGGTCCCCATGTCTGATTTCATGCTCTGCTATCCCTTTATTAAATGTTTAAACAATGTGTTTGAATTTATAGTTCATAAGTAAATTTCAAGGAGGTAATTAGAGAGCAGAGGAGATAGGCACAATATATGTATCTGTGGTTCACTGCCACACCTTTCCACATGATGTCCTCAATGGCCCACAAGCAGAGAACTCTAGGGTCCCATAAGGCATGGGAAGCACAGGATAAGCCCTCCATTTCTAAGACTGAAGCTACTGAGTCTGGTATTTTGTGACAGCAGTCTGAGACTGCTGATATGCACATGATAAAGGAAAAGTAAGTGGCACAAAACCCCTCTTCCAGCCTGCCCTTTCTCACCCATCAGTAAATCCTAAAGTGGTGCTGGTAGACAAAGGAGTAAGATTTAAATTGCTATTGTGCTGCATTTCCACCATTGCAGTAGAAAGAAAATGCAAAATCAGGTACAAACAATCAAAGGCATACTGTGAAATTTCCATAATCCCACAAAACAAATGTTCTCATAGTTAATGCAAAACCAGGATTACATGCATCAAAAGAAAAATTAAGGAAGAATACAACAGCTTTGCACTTATAACTTGCTAGAGTGCTTTCTTCTTGATTTTTAAACTACAAAGTCTTGCACATTATGTTATAACCATGTATCTGAAGAGTGTTTTAAGGGACTATGGGAAGTGGGGAGCTGGTTTTGATGAAAAGCAATCACAACCAACTTCTGATTATTATGCTCTGTGGTGTGTTAGACCTGAAAATTGTGATGAAAAGAAGGCCAAATCCAATTAAAGCAAGCTGTATTTTGGGGTGCACCCAGGACTGGCCAACTGACTGTCTTATCCTAAGTCAGGACTTCAGAGAGCCATCCCTACTGGCCTCTTGAGGTCTCTCTTATAGGAGAGATAAGGTGTTCACGAGGGAGAAAGATTTGGCTGTTACACATTGTTAGAAAAATACAATGAGCAAAGGGATCAAGACCATGCTGGGGAAACCCACAGAAATAGCTGACCTGAGCAAGTAAGTGGGAGCTCACTGACCTCAGCCAAACAGCTGGTGTACCAGCATAGGACTGAACAAGGACTCCTAAACTTGGGTGACAGGTAGGAGGCCTGGGCAATCTATGGGGCTTCTTGTGGTGGAACCAGTATTTATTCCTAGTGCACGAATGAACTTTGGAAGCCCATTTCTCCATGGAGGGATACTACTCAGCCTAAATACACAGAGGAGGGCCTAGGCCCTGACCCAAATGATGTGACAGACTTTGAGGATCCCCATGGAAGGCCTCACTCTCTCTGGGAAGTGGATAGGGAGTGGGATGGGGGAGGGAAGGGGTCTGTGGGGGCATGGGAGGATGGGAGGTAGAGGGAACTGGGATTGATATGTAAATAAGCTTGTTTCTAATTTAAATTAAAAATGGGGAGAGAGAAAAAAAGAAAAATACAATGAAAGGAAAGGAAGACAAGGATATATATCATGTGAATGGGGTTGCAAATTCAGTGTAGGTTGAAAAATATGTTTTGCAGTTTACAACAGATCTAAGAAATAGGAATTTATTCTTAATTACAAATAGAAACCTTAACTTGCAAGAATTTAACACAAGACAAACAGAAAGTTATTCTATAACTATAAGCAGGAACCCTAACCTACATAGGATGAACATGAACTTGTTCTTAACTGTCTTAACTGCAAATAGAACCTTAATGTACAAGGTATTTTCTCCTGTTTTGGTCTCCCACTAATTTGCAAGGTATAATGTTCTAGTTTTGGTCTCATATCCCCCATTTGAATTGTATTCCAAGTCAAATCCTTGACCCTATAATTGACATCTGGTTATATTGGGAACTAATAACCATCAACTTAATCGTGCCCAGATGGGAATTTATGTATCTAATTAAGACATTAATGATTCAAGGACCAACAACAATTAACCAAAACAGAAGGGTCAAAGGCCCTGTGATGGCTGATGGCTGACATCATTTACTGTCTAGGAGGAGTACCAAAATGCAAATGGGTATCAGTCATTTATTTTATATAAGATACCTTGGGTTTTTTTTTTTTTTTTTTTTTTTTTTTGTAATATTTCTTGATTACATCCAGATTAACTCTAATTATCCCCTAGTGGTTTATATAGAAACAACAACAGTTTTCCCTTAAAGCTATGTATCTTCTCATTCTACATAGAGCAAGTCCAGTGCCCTATAATATTGTAGAATTACTTCAGCTTATAAATTTATCTGCTAATAGATCTAGACATATTTGGTTTTAGCAGGTACATTTCCTGGTATGCCAATAGGCACTATTAATAGTCATTTTATCCCCTATGCCAGGAAGTTTACTTTTGACCTAATGTCCAGCCTGTTGAGGACAAGAGGCAATGTACTCTCTTCTGTAACTACTTCCTCAGAAACCAGTACATCACTGTCATAGCCCAGGAAGCCTGGAATGCTAGAATTCTAGTCAAAGACAATGAGACATTCATCAGAAGCATAAGGTTAGCTGACCCAGCTGAAGAGACAGAGCATTCATAGCTGCTGGACTGGTTCACATCAGCTTCTAGCAAAGTTCAGAGCTAATATTCATCAGGAGCATTTTGTAGTCCCTAGTCTGTAGCTGATTCCTGGATGGTGTCTTGTTAACCAAGTGGAAATCTGCTGAGACAGATCTAGACTAGGGACAGAAGTGAAAGTTTAGGAACTTAAAGGAAAATCTTATTTGGAACTTTCAGGCCCATAGTCCTGGTAGTTGAAGGAGGTAAGGAGTTCCAAGACTAGAAGGAGAGAGAGGGGACAACCCCATCCACAGAAATAGGCAGGTTGGGAAACTTTGGCTGTACTTATCTGGAGTCCAATTGACCTGGTGGAGTGGTTTCAAGTCTTATGACTTCTCAATTCTCTAACACATTTTTTTTTTTTTTTTTTTTAGTTTACAAAAGGAGATAAAAGTTTTCAATATAACAGCATTAGTAATCTATGCTAAAACCCACATTGTAGAACAAGCAGCTAAGAGGTATCTGTAAGAAATTTCAGAAATAGGCCAGATGGTGGTGGTACATGCCTTTAATCCCAGTACTGGAGAGGAAGAGATAGGCATATCTCTGCGAGTTTAAGGCCAGCCTGGTCTACAAAGCAAGTCCAAAACAAGTTTCAAAGCTTTGTCTCGCAAAACCAAAAAAAAAAGAAAGACAGAAAGACAGACAAAAAGGAAGGAAGAAGGAAGGAAGGAAGGAAGGAAGGAAGGAAGGAAGGAAGGAAGGAAAGAAGGAAGAAACCTCAGAAGTAACATGCGGACAGAAGAAATCAGAAATGTTCCCTATTTTTCACATACTCTCAAAATTCACTTAAGCTTTCTCATCCTCAAACCTTTATACATCTTAGAACACTTTCTTAGAGTCTCAGCACTTGCATAGACCTTAAACTTTTTTCTTTCCATCTAATCATTTATCAGAAGCACGAGAAGTTATCACTGAAAACAGCCATTGCAAGTTCCTTTAAACAAAGGAACAGTAAAAATTATAGCTGAAACCTGTTTGTTCTTTAATATGAAACCTGCTAGCAAGGCAAACCTGTCTGCCTTTCTCAGCAGGATGCCCAGTAGTTCTGGAAAAAGCATGGCTTGATTCATACATATAAAATGAAATAACAAGGTGGCTGCAGCCTTGGAGGATGGAGCTGGTTGCTTGCTGCTGCAAAGCTGACAAAACTACCACTGGTCTAGTCATCAATGCCTTTGGAGATCTAAGAATAAATTGTAGCAGGAAATATAATACAAATGAACTATCAATTAAAGTGACAGAAACATATCCATCACCTAGATGGTCACCCCAGGCTCCTATGGTATTAATGGCTTCATTAGGGGCAGAAGTCCCAGGGCAGAGCCAGTCTTTTAGGCAGCCAGGCTCAAATCTCAGAGGTTTTTCTGGGATTTTCCTGTAAAAGAGAAAATTGGGAAACCGGTCTTACTTTGTCTACGCAAACTGGGGTATAATCAACCCTCCAGTGTCTTGCTCGTCCAGAGTTTGGGCAGAGTCCTTGTGGTGAGTTAGGCATTGGGGCAGTTTTTCCCAGTGGTTAGCGTTACCACAATCCAGATGGAATCTATATGTCCCAAAATCTTCTTTGGAGACCTTGAGGGTCATCACTAAGAACTAGTGTCTGTCACTCATAGTAAACCTTTTCTATTAAACCATTTAAATACCACATTCAGCTGATCTCTGACAAGTCTTAAATTATCTATTTAAGTACTTCTGAGTTAACAAACTTTGCTTATTTTTAGTTACTTGCTTTAGGCTTGAAAACACATGTAGGAGGATAAATAGGGCTTATTTCTGTAATTAATTGCATTACTACTTAGCATGACTACAAGTATAGTTTTGAACACATTAAAGAATTTGACCCTTTATAAGGTGACTGATCATTAACTTGTACAACTTAATTAACTTTAACAGTTTATAGTAAGTTAGTAGCTTTTATAAAATTAGGATTTACGGCTTTATGTCTGTTAAGTTTAAGCCTAAAATAGTAACAGTTTCTGAGCTGGGAAGTGATGGTGCACACCTTTAATAGTAGCACTCAAGAAGCAGAGGCAGGTGGATCTCTGTGAGTTCGAGGTCAGCCTGTTCCACAAAGCTGTATAGGAACCCTGTCTCAAAAAAAAAAAAAAAAAAAAAAAAAAAAAAAAAAAAATCTGAACTGAAGCTTCTTTTAGTTTCAAAATGAAATTTTACATCATGAATATAGCCTGACAACTTTACTTTCGTGATCCTTCTCATACAATATCTTAGTTTCTTGTATGACCCAGTTTATCAAAATATCAAAATAACTAAATCTTAACAAGACTAGCATGAACAAGGAGGTTAGATATTCATTCTTCAATCAGTCTGTTAGTCTGAAAAAAAAACCCTTGGCAAGGAGAGACTCTTTGACAGACTGCTTAGGTCATTGTCTTGCTGCATCATGAAACAGAATCATCCCAGTTTCTGGTGCTAGTGTTTGATGCTCATAGCTGTGCTCCTAACTCTTTAGCTTTTTATTTGTGTATTTTTGAAAATTAAATATTAATAAATACATCATAATATAAAATACCTTATAAGTTAAAGTGTCCCATAGTCTTATAAATTTAAATATATTCAAAAGCTGTCCCTAAAAAAAAAAAATCCCTTTTTACTTAAATTTCCAAAATGTAAACTCCAAAGATTCCTCTTAAACAAGTTAAAAATCTCTCAACTGTGTGCTTTTGCAACAACAAAAGAATAAATTACTTTCTCTTTACTTCAAGAGAAAGGATACAGAGCACAACAACAAACTGCACATAGCAAAGCCAAGCTCCAACATGCAAACAATTCAATATCTGAGATCACCTGCCATTCTCTGAACTCTCCCAAGCTTGGATCACCTCTCTGATCCTACCCTCAGCAGCATATTCATACAGCCTGTTTTCTAAGCCATATCCAGCTTAATTTCATTGCTGCTGTGGTTTCTGATGCCTATCACATGGCACTGTCATCTCCAAAACTGCGTGGGACAGGATTGGCAACTGATCTTTCTTTAGGAACTCTAGCCCTTCCACACAATGCCAAGCCTCAGCTGATCTTCATGACCCCTTCATGCCTTTGAAACCAATAACCACCTGGGTGACTCTTACATTATAAAGTTAGGCTGCCAGCATGAGATACACTCGTGTATATGAATGCACGATGGTACAGCTTTAATGCCTTATTAAACAAGCATTGTTTTTAAATCCGGTCTTTAATAAACTTTGTTTTCAGGACAAGAATTATCACATCCTAATCCAAGCCACCCTGAAAACCTATTGTTGCCTCCTTGGTTGTCCTACATCATGTGATCACCTTTAAGCAAGATGACAGCAAAGTCACATGACATTCATCCAACCCTGTCAAAGATAGTTGCCAGCCACATAGCTGACTAAAGAAGGTAGTGAAGTTACATGTTGCTTATATCCCATGATAATATCATGCTACATGATTCTTTTAAGATGACCTATGCATAAACTTTTAGCTATCAACCCCATCTCGAGGTTTTTATTCTTTCTTTTTTTTTCTTTTTGTATATTTTTTCTTGTTTTACATATCGATCCCAGCTCCCTCCCATCCTTCCATGCCCTGACACCCCCCTCCTATTCCCCATCCACTCCCCAGAGAGAGTGAGCCCTTCCAGGAGGGATCCTAAAAAACTGTCAAGTAATTTGGGGTGGGGCCTAGGCCCTCCCTCATGTCTCTAGGATAAGGGTGTATCCCTCCATGGGGAATGTGCTCCCAAAGTCCTTTTGTGACCAGAGATACAATCTGGTTCCGCTGTCAGAGGTCCCATAGACTGCCCACGTCTTCTAACTGAGACCCACATTCAGGGGGGTCTGGTTGGGTCTGTCTATCTTATGCTGGTTTCCCAGCTATCAGTCAGTAATAGTAGAGAGGCTATCTTAAATGCCCTTCCCAGATAATGAGATTGATGACTACCTTATATGTCATCCCAGAATTTTCATCCAGTAGCTGATGGAAGCAGAAGCAGAGATCCACAGCTAAATACTGGACTGAACTCCTGGAATCCAGTTGCAGAGAGGGAGGAGTGATGAGAAATGGGTCAAGAACAGGCTGCAGAAACCCACAGAGACAGCTGACCTGAACATCTCATGAGTTTTAAGTTAACTTTATTCACAGAGTTTTCAGATTTTTAAGCATAAACTTACAAATCTTAAATGAGGTTTATACCTTAGCAAAAATCTTAGGCAATTAAATGGAACTAATCTTTATTTTAGCTGTTCTACTTTGCTAGCTTCTCCCTGCCACAGCATGAGGTAGCTCTCCTGACCCCAGACAAAGAGACTTTAAAAGCATATCCGGGAATGAAAAGGAGAGCCATAACCCAATTCCAGAGCCCGCTTTTCAGTAAAGCAGAACATCACAAAACAACTTTAATATTATCCACACCCAAATGACATTTGAATCCCTACTAAACTGGACCCAGTTGTCAGAAAGCTCAGAGATAAATTCTGAGCCCCAGCCATCAAAGCAGCCATGGCAGAGATGAAAGCTCACACACTCAAAAGAAACAAAAAAAAAAAAAAAAAAAAAAAAAATGCTATCATTCATACATTCAGCTGAGCCTGACTCATGTCTGCCTCTGCTCCATGTTTCTAACAAAATGTATAGGTTTATCAATGTATAGGTATATCAGAAAACAGACACATTAGACAAAACTTTCCCTTCTGTTAGAGCCTGATAGTAATCACTGAGTTTTAATTCCAAGGCCACCTTAGTAGCTGCTGCTGCTGAATCCAGTGTCCAGAGGACTGCAATACCTGCCTGCATCATAAGGGAAAGGGAAGGCAATGGAACCTTCTAGTATGGCAGAAGGCTTTAAGAGTGATGACTGGGCTGCCCTATGAGCTGTCCATGAACTCCAACATGGGGCCTTGGGGCTTCCTTTCAAAGCTATCCACCAAGCCCCAAGTTCTACCCCAGCATTGCACTCTGGGCCTGCGGTGCAGACCTGTCATGTTCTGCCTTTGACCTCCAATGCCCCAAAAGCTCTGCTGTCTCTGCAATGACCTCTCCAACAGCAATGAGGTTCTTGGTGATAGGATACCCAAAATCTTCACTCTTCCATGTCAGTTGCCCCAAGTTGGAACACATAAAGACAGATAAAACACAACACAAGACACACAGCAAAAGTGAAAACAGGAGACATAATACAAATACATGAACAACTGGAGTTACACAGAAGTTTACCAGTTTGACCAAAAACATTCTTAACAAATAGGAACACACCCACCCTTTCCCTCTTAATAGCCTCCTCATACAACCCACATGCCAGGAACCCAGACAAGCCTGGGACTTTCCCAGTTTTCCTCAGGTCCTAGAATGCCTAACATCCCCATGCTTCATCTCTCCAAGTCTTCTGCTTGGCCCTCAGTATGGTGAAATATCCCTAGGGTTCCTGAGCTCTGTTGTCCAGCCTAAGCATTAAAATCCTGCTGATGGGCCCCCAGGTGCAGGCCTCTTCAAGTTTTTCAGTTCCCTGTCTTCACTATCGACATCCAGGCTCTCAAGGCAGGTCACAGAAAGAACCGGTGGCTCTCTGAACTCCCAATTTACTAAAAGTAACCAGAGAGCCATGCAGTGTCTCACTCTGCCTTGGACACCCTGGATATAGGGATGTTGGGTCTCATCATGTCCCCTACATTCCCAGATGGGGATCCTGAGAACCAGAACCAGCCTCAAAGAAACAAAAACAAAAACAAAAAACAAAAAACAAACAAACAAAAAAAAAAAACTTGCTATCTCCTTTTTCAAGTACAGCCATTTAATACAGGAGAACCAAAGGCATGGATTTAACATTCCAAAGTGCACACACTCTGGGGCAGCTCAGTCTCTGGGAAGTTCTGGAGCCAACAATCTGGGTTCAGAATTTGGAGGGATAGTCCAATCTCTTGGGGAACACCAAATGCTAAGCCTGAGAATCACACTTGGTGGTCTTCTCCACCAAATCCATGATTGTTCAATTAAAGCAAGCTATATTTAGGAGTGTACTCTAGGAGTAGCCAGTCAGCTATGTCACCCTAAGTAGGATATAAGAGAGCACCCCCTGCTGGCCTCTTGAGGTTCCTATTATAGGAAAGATAAGGTGTTGACAGGGGAGAGAGAGTTGGCTGGTATACATTGTTAGAAAAATGCAATGAGGTGAGTCAAGACCATACTGGGGAAACCCACAAAAACAGCTGACCTGAACAAGTGGGAGCTCATGGATCCCAGTCTGACAGCTGAGGAACCTGCATAAAGTAAAACCAGGCTGTCACTTAGGGAGCTTGGGCAGTCTATGGAGCTTCTGGTAGTATTTATCCCTAGTGCACAAATAGGTTTTGGGATACCTATGGAGGGATACTCTCTCAACCTAGATACATGGGGGAGGGCCTAGATCCTGCCCCAAATGAAGTGTCAGACTTTGATGATCCCCTATGGGAGGCCTCAACCTCCCAGAGGAGTGGATAGGTGTAACGAGTACGGTTTTTTCGCCTGCTGCCCGGTCTTGTCCTGCTACCACGCCACCAGCCCCAAATAACACACAGAGACTCTGTATTTGATACAATACTGTTGGCCCAGTTACTTGTTACTTATCGGCTAGCTCTGCCTTTAATTATTAACCCATTTCTATGTATCTTTACATGGCCTTCTCTAGTATTGTTATTTTCCTTCTCAGGTCTTGATGAGGTTGAAGATTAAACTATCACAACTATTATTCTCTCTTCCTAGTTAGATGTATTAGGTACTAGACTTACGTTTTCCAGCTTAGGACAACTCTATTGTAAACTCCATTATGCCCTCACCCTAGGACTAGATATGTAGGTCATTTTGTTCTCGATTTTCCTTTTCTTAGAGCACACTTGTTATTCACTGTTTTGTATATAGTTTTGTATTAAGCCTAAATCTTTTCTTTAGACTAAAAGGGGAATTGTAGTGAGATAGTCCTTCTGTAGCACTGACCACGCCCATTGGGGGGTGGAGCGATGGGCGGAGGTGACCTGAGGAAGGAGGTCGGAGGGGGCCAGGAAGGCGCTCTCTTTCTGGCGTGACTCGGACAGGAGAGGATCGGGTTGAATTTCCTGGTGTTCATCTGTCTAGGTTGTAAGTTATTTCTCCCTGAATAAACATCTATTCGGCCTATTTGTTTATCCTGATCCTTATTTACCGCAATAGATAGGGGCAAGATTGGGGGGAAGGGGAGATGGGAGGAAGAGGGAACTGGGATTGGTATGTAAAATTAGATTGTTTTTAACTCAAATAAAAATTAATAAAAAGGGATACAAAGAAAAATATAATGAAAGAAACAAGGGTAAGTATATAATATATCATGTGAATGGTAGAAAGTTTAGTGTAGTTTGACAAACATGTTTTGAAGTTTACATTAGATCCAAGAATTAGGAACTTATTCTTAATTACAAATAAAACCCTTAATTTATGACAGACATTGAATGTGTTCTTAACTGTCTTAAGTGTAAACAGAACCTGTAACCTGCAAGGTATGTTTTCTCCTGTTTTCATCTCAGAGGCATAAAAGTTATAATGAAGCCACTCTGGGAAACAGTAAGAAAAAAAGTCACAATATTGGGAGATTTTCTCAGATTTTCTAAGACACAAAGTTGAGTTGGGATCAGGTGCTGCATTTTTTATTTAACAAGTAAGACTTCAGTACTGGATGAAGGAAAATAGAACTAAGAGGAAGAAATGGGAAGTAACACATTGTTCAATCTTCATAGTGTGACTACAGGGGAAGCCGTCGAGATGCATGGCTGGTATTAAGGAGGTATGGCACCTAAGTCCCAGGCTCTCCTCCAGTTAGAAAGAAAGAGAGGTAATAATGCCTGTGCCTTGCTCCCTCTGTCGCCTTTCACACTGTGTTAACTATTTTTCCTGCTTCTGTGTCAAAACACCTGATAAGAAGCAAATGCAAAGTTGATTATTATCCTTTCAAGGTCAGTGAAGAACTGTGGTGGGATTTTAATGTGGATTGCATTGAATCTGTAGATTGCTTTTGGCAAGATTGCCATCTTTACTATAGTTATCCTACCTATCCAAGAACATGGAATATCTTTCCATATTCTGGTATCTTCTTTAATTTCTTTCTTTAGAACCACAACGTTCTTATTATATAGGCCTTTCACTTGTTTGGTGAGCATTACCCCAAGATAAATGCCCTTCCTGGATAGTGAGATCAACAACTAACTAATCCACCATCATGGAGCCCTCATCTAGTACCTGTTGGAAACAGAAGCAAACACCCATACCTAAATACTGAGTTGAACTAGGATCCAGATGCAGAGGGAGAGGACAAGACCAGGTTGTAGAAACACATAGAGACAGCTGACCTGAACAAGGAGGAGCTAATGGGCCCCCAGACTGATAGCTGGGAATCCAGCATGGGACTGACTCAGGCCCCCCTGAATATGGGACTCAGCTAGAAGGAATGAGCAGTCTAAGGGACCTCAGAAAGTAGAACTAGCTAACCTTGGCTCATAGGGGCTCAAAGGGACTGAACCAACAACCAGAGAGCCTGCATGAGACTGACCTAGGCACTCTGCAATATATGTTACAGTTGTGTAGCTTGGTCCTCTTGTGGGACTCCTAACTGTGGGTGCAGGGACTATCTCTTGCTTCTGAGACCTTACTCCCTTATTGCGTAGGCTTGCCCAGCATTAATACATTGGGAGGTGTTTAGTCTTACTGCAACTTGATATGCCATATTTTGTTGATAGTCATGAGGGACTTACCCTTTCCTAAACAGAAACAGAGGGGAAGTGTGTGTATGTGGGGGGGGGTGTCAAGGTGTGAGGGGGGCTGGAGGGAGACTGGGAAGAAAGGAGGGAGGGAAACTGTGGATGGGATGTAAAATAAATAAATTTATTTTAAAATATTAACTCCTTCACCTTACTTCTACATATTTTGTAACCTTCAAGGGAGTTACATCCTGTACCTGATATTAGAGTGTCTCAAGCCAGACTCTCAAAAGTCCAACTCTTGAGATGTGATTGTCTGTCCTGGGAGGTGGCTGAGGTAAAGTTCTAGGAGACAAGAGGATATAAACATTGGAGATGTCCAATAAAGAAGAGTCCTTTGTTTGACTTTCAGGGCTGTCAGAAAGAGACAGGTGAAACTGGTCTGGGGTTACTAACAGCACAGGGGATGACAGAAGGAAAAATCAATTTGTTAAGGGAAAGTTCTCTGCCAACAACTTGCAATTTAAGTTAAGTGGAAGTTGTACAATTTGAAGTCTTACAATTGGAGAAGGCAAGTTCTTCAATAATTTCAAAATAAAACTGATAAAGGAGGCAGCCTCCAAGCTGCAAGCCTCTCCCAAATACCTCCTCTTAATGGTTCTCCTCCAGGGAGAGGAGGCCAACATGCAGGCAACAAGAGGATTAAGAGGTGGCCCTGTCACTGGAGCCTACTGTTTTGATTGCCTCAAAAGAGAAGCATTTAAGCTAAGACACAGGATGGTGGTCACAGCACAAAGAGCAATAGGTAAAAGGGGAAAGCTTCAGGCTTAAAAACAACATCTAAACAAGATTGTGCTGTTATTACTCCCGCAGGTAATGAATAGGCTGGGAGCCTGCCAAGAATTTTGAGGGAAATTTTGCTTTAAATACTTCAAGCTTGGCCACCTGCAGTCTATGGTTTTTAACTCCTAATGAAACCCCAGGTCCCTGGCCTCTGCCAACAAGAAACTGTTCTAAGGAATCTGTGCAGTTGGACTTCCTCCCTAATGCCCTTCTCAAAGGTGGCTTTGGGGGGGGGGGAAGGAATGGAGGATTACTATTCCAAAGAGAAGAGCCCAGACTGCCAGTCAGCCATTTAAACACTAATTCCACAGCAAGACCAAAAGGAGTTCCATTTTTTGACTTGTTGGTAGGTCTCCAGCCATCTGCTGTGTATTGTTGTTTTGTTGCTGTGATGGCCTTCTGCCTCCAGTGCTTTATGTTGGTGGATATGGAAAGTAATAAAACACAAAAGTCACCAAATTCATTCAATATGCAAACTCAAGAACCAGACAAATACTTTTGAGCTATGAGCTAGGGGCTATAATTGAGTAGAAAATTGGGTATGTGGGGTGGTGATGACCAATGCCTGAAAGAGAATCTACAGATGCTAATTATTCCAGGGTAAGTCATGACAAACACTAAACACTGTGCAGTTTCACTCTTCTGTTCTTTAATCACAGACTTTTGTATTAGCAACAATATCAGTTAAAACACACACTCTCCCAACTCCAAGGACACACTGATGCCCTATAAGACCCTTCTGATGTTGATATAATCTGATATGACAACAATATTAGAGTCACTTAGAATGTTGAAGCAGAGACTTCTGACCTGCCCTCTTTCTCATCTCCCTTTCCTGTTTTGAATGTAATACCCGAGAATAGAGAAGCTCTCATGTTACCTAGAGAATGAAAACCACACTGGTCATAGGGCAGAGTGAACACAACATGAAGATTATTACCATGCACCAAAAGTTTGTGAAGTGTTTTGATTGGCCATTCCACAGCATACACATAACACCAAAAACACATTGTACACCAAGGACATCTTTGTCATTTAAGTTTTTTTTCCTAAAAATGTTAGCATTTAACAATGGAGAGAAAGGCTCTAGGTCTTTAACAAGTCTATATATGGATCAGTTAAATTAACACAGGAATTTTTTATATGAAAAAGAAATAAAGTGCTATGATATGAGAATACTGTCATGGTAGGGGCACTATGACATGCAGCCCCCCAAGAAAGTATTTAATTTGGATGTCATAATAAGAAAATCACAGCCAGCCAGGAAGTGTTTGCAGAAATGAATATGAAATGATAAAGTGCATGATGGGAGATGTCATTCTGTATATGTTTCTCATACTGGTTAATGAATAAAGACTGTTGGCCAATTGGAAAGGAAGATAGGAGAGACTAGGAGACAAGGAGGAAATAGGAAGGAGGAAGGAGGAGCCAAGATGGAGAGAGCAGTACGCAGCAGCCGGCTCCGGGTAAGAAGACCACGTGGAAATACATAGATTAACACAAATGGGTTAATAATTAAGACAGAGCTAGCTGATAAGAAAGTAGTAACTGGCCAAAAGTATAATATCAAATACAGAGTCTCTGTGTGTTATTCGGGGCTGGTGCGTCGGCGGGACAAGACCAGCGGCAGCAGGTGGAAAAACCATACACCTTACAAGTGCAGCCACACTATAAACAAGGAATGAGGTGTCTTCCCAATTCTTCAGAATAAATCAGAAGACTCTAAGATGATAGCAAGGTAGCTGTCTCCTCTTTAGGACCTCTTGAGCCAGAAGCTTGTGACAAGAAATAAGAGGGTATCCTATGCAAACCCATTTTCTCTGCTGTACATGGTTTTGGTTTGGCACTTAATTTTTCAACTCTGTGTTTATAAATCATTTCTACCATCCCCATGTCTATACTTTTACCTAGAATCAGAAGTATACAAAGATCCTGGCAAGTGACTGATGACTAAAAAAACATGTAATCCATGTTTGGATAAAGAAATATGTCACTCATATAAGGAACTCAGTATAGATGCTGATCAATAGATGAATAAAGAAAATGTGGTATATAAAATAGAGTATTATCCAAGGATAAAGAGCAAATTGATGTCATAGGGGAGGTGCATAGGATTTATCACATTTCCAGTTTTCCTTCAAAACTGTGTATTTATGTGAACTCTTAAGAGCATCATGAATATCATTTAATAACAGGAAAAAATCTATTAAACTAGTCTTTGTCCAATAAAAGCATTACTTCTCCCTAGGAAATCTAAGATCTAAACCATAGATGATATCAGGCTAACAGCACAAAATGACTACATTAAAAAAAAATAGAGTCATTCTGTTCATGCCACTTTGGCCATCAGATACTGGAAATGGGACTAGTGTCTGAGCTTAGGGATACTGAGGGCAAGTTACCATATGAGCAAGTCTGAGCTCAAGGACACTGTAAAACATGTTACCACATGACTAGCCTCTGAGCTCCCAGACCATGTGACTTCTGTTAGATACTGTTAGAGTATTGCAAAGTGACTGGTGTTTTAGACTGGGAATACTGGGAGCGTGTTTCTGTGTTAGTAATATCTGAGCTCATAGATACCATGAGCATGTTATCATGTGGTTACTGCCTGACCTTCTGAATACTGTGAGGTTCTAATATATGATCAGTGTGTTAGCCTCTGAAGACTGTGAAGATTTTCCTGTGTGACATCTATCTGAGCTTATGGATATTGTGAGTATGTTACTGTATAGCCAGTATGGTACCCTCTGAACACCAGGAGGATATTACCATGTGATTAATGTTTAAGTTTCTGGATATCATATACCTAATGTCAAAGCCCCTAGAAACTGTGAGTGTTTTATCACGTGAGCTCCTAGAGGATAACACCATGTGACTTTTGTCTTAACTCCAAGATAAAAATTTGGTGAGTGAATTGGTGAGGGTGTTATCATATGGTTAGTGTCTGAGATATTGTTACAGTGAATATGCTACCAAGTGACTAGTGTCTGAACTATATAATTGTTAACACATTGTCATGTAATTAGTGTCTGACAACTTGGATACTGTGTGTTATTGTGTAATTAGGGTCTTAGCCTTAGAACACAGTATGTTACTATGTAACTAGTATCTGTAATGCTTCTTACTTAATGTTACCATGTGGCTACTGTCTGAAATGCTTGTTACTGTGAACATTTTACCATGTGACTAGTGTCTGAAATCCTGAACATTCTAATGATATTCCCAGATATGCTGTGCCTTCCCTCCTGTTTACTGTGAGTTTTTGCCAAGTGTCTGAGCTTCTGGATACAGAGAGGGTGATACTCAGTGTCTAATATTTTATCTCTTAGATACTTCAGCATGTTACCATGTGACAAGTATCTTAGATTGTAGATATTATAAGAGTGTCCTTATGTACCTAGTATCTAAGCCCCTGGATACTGTATGGGGTTACCATGTGACTAGTACCTTTACTCCTAGATACTGAGAATATGTTACAAAGTAACTAGTCTTTTAGCCTCTAGATACTGTATTCCATGTGACTAGTATATGAACTCCTGATCACTGTGAGCATTTTACTATGTGACTCTCAACATTAATTCCTGGACACTATGAGCATGTTAGCATGTGACTCTCAAGATTAGTTACTAGATAGTGTGAGGGTGTTAACATGTTACTGATGTCCAAACTACTGGATAGTGTGAGGTGTTTAACATGTAACAATACCCTGAGCCTAAGGATACTGTGAGTGTGTTATCACATGGCCAGTATCTTAGTCTCTAGATACTGTAGGGGTGTCTGATACTTTGGATACTTTGAATATCTGAGCTCCTGTTACCAAGCAACAAGCATATGGACCCTTGGATGCTGGGAGCATACTACCATGTCACTAGTATCTCAGCTCCTGGAAAGTATGTGTGATAGCATGCCAATAATATATAACCTAGATACAGTAACAATGTTACCATATGATTAGTGTGGAAGGGCATGGGTATTGTAAGCATGGTGCCATGTGACTAGTACCTTACCTATAAGATATTGTGAGCATGTTACCATGTTGTTCTTGTCCTTGCCTCAGAAATTGTGAGCATGTTATCATGTCACTAATCTTTTAGATCTTAGATACAATGAGGACACTACCATGTGACTACTATCTGAGTTTCTGCATACTATGAATGTGTTAAGATGTGACTGGTATTAAGGTCACCGACACTATGACCATGTAACTAGTGTTTGTGCTCTTGTGTACCTTCAGGGTGTTATCATCTGACTAGAGTTTGAGCTCCTGGATGCTCAGATTGGGATAGGGCTTGCCCAGAGAACTGCATTAACATGAACTAGTTGATCTGGGTGTCAATTTAAAATAAGTGATCATAGATTTCAAATCTATGTGCAAGGATTTTATTTGAAACTGTCATATGGCAGTTGCAGAAGCTGGAATTAGCAAAATATGTATATATCAAAATTCAACAATTTCTAATGCCTTTGGTTTTCAATAAGTTCTATGTGAAAACTGAACTGTCCCTTCTCTGAACTTTCAAGTCTACCCTGTACACATCCAGTATCAATGAAGTAGTAATTGATACATTCTTCTGTTTTCATCAGGAGTTCACTATGAGTATGTGCATCTGTGTAGATGCATGTGAAACCAGAGGACAACCTCAACTGTCATTCCTTAGGTACTGCCCATCTATTTTTTTTTCTTTTGAGATAGAGTCACTCCCTGGCCTAGAATTTATTATATCAGCTGTGCTGGGAGCCCTACATTTGCCTTCTCAGCATTGGAGTTACAAGTATGTGTTACCACACACACCTTTTTAAATGTGAGCTCTAGAGATTCAAACTCAGACCCTCATGTTTACAGGTTAAGTACTTTACTGATCCAGTTCCCCAGCTTAGTTCTTATGTTTGTGTCCCCTCCATATGGCTACAGCAATAGTATGTCTCATTATTGATGGGGAAGGTCCTCCTGCATATGTTTCTTTTATTGGTTAATAAATAAATCACTGATTGGCTGATTGGCCAGACAGAAAGTGACATAGCTGGGCAGAATCATGATATAAGCAAAGACAAACAGGTAATCACTCTTTTCTCTGTGGAGACACTGAGCAGTCATCATGTAACGGGCAAAGGAGTTGCTGGTCCAGGGCATTCTCCAGTAAGATAAGAACACATGGAAATACATGGATTAGTAGTTACAAGTTAATAATTAAGTCAGAGGTAGCCAATAACAAACAATAGCTATCAACCAACAGTAATATAATTAATGTAAGTCTCTGAGTGTTCATTTGGGGTTGATGCAGTTGTGGGATCAGACTGGCAGGAAAGAGTTATTGTAACACATTATTCTTATTCTGCTAATGGCTAGTAGATACCAGTTTCCTCTTCTACAGCCTCCATAGCACTGTCTTACCATTCTTCCAGTCTTAAACAAGCCCTTATGCCCTTTATTACTTCACATTTCTAAAATCAGCCATATTTATTTTATGTCCTTAATTGTATCAGTAGTCTAAAGTGGCAGTTTGATGCCAACTATCCATGCTTATAAAATGATCTACCCTCAAAACACAATGACTTAAAATGCTATCTCATTATCTTCTATGTGTGTATGTGTCAAGAACTTAGACAAGGATGTCTGTCTTCTATCTATGCCCCCACATGATATACACCAGAGCTGAGAAGTTCTAGATTGCTCTTGACTCCAGTATAACACATCATATAGGAAGACTCAAATACTTGGGAAAAGGCTGAGACAGCATGACCAAATTGTGTATAGTAATCCTTGCCCTCCCCACAATGTAAGATTTTGCTTTCTGCAGCTATATTATGTATAGGAAATGCTGGCCCCAAAGTATCCAATAAAAAAATGTGGACATAAAGAATTTATAAGTTTTAAGTTGTGTAATGATCTGAATTCTATAAGAAAAATCTCACTCCATCCCATTCCTTCCCATCTAGGGTATGAATTACCCCTTATTCAGTACATCCATGGTATACTATATATGTATAAGAAAAATCATTTGGTTTACATATATATATATATATATATATATATATATCACATAGACACAAACACACACACATACACACACACACACACACACACACACACACACACACACACAGTTCAACACTGCCTGAAGTTTCATGGATCAACTATGGGCCCAGGGATTGTCTTCTATATTAACGTCACCGTACACTGTCAACTGCCGTCCTTTATTCTCCTCCATAGTTTACCACTTTCTTTGTTGTATTTACATGATCTCTCTAGAACTGTAGAACTGTAGAAGTTACATAATGAACATTCTTGATGTCTGGGACGGAAATTGCATAGCAAAACTTCTGCCAAATTTTACTGAATGCAGCAGTTCACAAGGTCATCCTCGTTTAAGTGGGCAGAGTTTATTGGGGTCACCAAGACAGCAGTGGTCATTCCAGGGATTCCTATTGAGGCAGTAGAATGAATACCAATTCATAGCAGTGCCTTTTTTCTTCAGTTTTAATAATTTAATAATTTCATCTTCTGAAAGAATGAAAAGACCACTTTAGGCTTCATTATTTAGCCAAATGCCTTGCCTATACCAGTTACCACAGTGCCCATGAGAAAGCATGATAGACACACTCTTGTCTTATCCCAGTATCTAGACCACAAATAACCTCCACAGAATAAAAACTTCATATTTAACTTTTGACTCCACTTCCAATCCCTCTGTGAAGCTGTGGCCTTTAAGGCCCAAGACTTGGTCTTGGAATTTCAAAGTCTATAAATGCTATAAGGATTTTTAAAGATATAGACTAGAGAATAACAATGAAAGCTATTTCATTAAAGAGCTTCAGGTTTTAACCTAATTTATTAAATTGTCATTACTCTTACTATTTGTTAAATGTTCATTTCTCACAAATAATAGGTAGTAAGGTATTTCCAAACCTTTACTGATTTCAGCAATATTCAAGCTGAAGAGACAGGCCTATATTTTGTGTATGATCACACTGAAGCTCAGAGTTTATATGATTTTCCACTGACCACCAAAGTTGTGATTGTTTATGATTGAAACCTAAGTCTTTCCTGTTGTAAAACCCATAATCATTTTATATCCCCATCCAGCTACAATCCCACTCAGAGATCACAGAAGGGTTCTTGTCAGATCCCACTGCCTCATTGTCATTGTTTTCAAAATTCTTAGCAATTAGTCAACAGAAGGCCCCAAATTTTCATTTTTTACTGGCACCCATGGATTATATAGCCAGAGTCTCTTCTGCTCATATGTGAAGTATCTAACAGTTTACATTTCTTTTTAACTACATTAGCTGTTTCACAAATTTGGAGCTGTATGGAGTAGAAGCATAGTAGAAGCTTTCTACTTCAAAAATCTATCTCCATCCCAATATTTCCTCAGCAATGCTACTTGAGGAATCCAGGTCTTGGAATTATTTTTCTAAAACCCTTCCTACAAAAGGTTTATACATCCCATAATCACACATCACTTACCTTGAGTACTCATTGTATTTATCTTCTAGTAGACCAATAATCTCCAAAACTGTTCTTTTAATTACCCTTAATGCTACTACAAGGACATCCTCTAATAAAAAATCCCCAAATCTATACTAGTAAAGAGATAAATTATTGGGTAATTAGTCACAACACAAAGGATTGCTCACTGTGGATTCTTTTAAACTTACACTGAGCACTCATTACTTGTTTATGAGCCATTAACCACTTGAGAGGTTATGGTGCAGAGACAAACTGGAGGATTGACTGCTTTCACACTGAAGATGAGGAGTGTGGAGTTAGTCTCTGAGTTAGGCAGTAGACATCAGGGAAAACACATTAGACTAAAAAACTGGTGAAGAGAAGATCATTTAATGCAGCTGCACATTTAGCAACATAAAGATGTGATAAGAACCCGATTACTGAAGGTGAATATAACAACTTAAAATAATATGCTAGAAAGTTATTCCACCAAGAACCAAATACTGTACTGGGTGATCAGATGTTTTAGCTTTACTGGTTACCTCAAAGTCACTGAAATAAGATTACTACCATATGAACATCCACAACTCTGCCAGCTCCACCTGAGTTTCCTTGGCCCAAACAAGACAGGATTTAGTATCTGCTGGCAGTTTAGCTGGTGTAAAATAATTAAAGAAGCAGAATCTAGAACACCAGTCTTTTGTCTTCAATGTGTGCTGGATAAGCACTACACAGAGGAAAGATGACAAATTTTCAAAGCAACTCTCACAGAAACCTGAGTAGAACCATCCTACCTCCAAAACTCATTGACATGGAAGGAGAGAAACCTAGTCTTCATAGTTCAAATTCCATGATATGTGCACGGTCTCTTCTGTGGGTTTCCTATTGGAATTTGAATAAACTCTTGATTTTTCCAGTGGCTTCTCTCCTAGCCCTGCCTGCTCAGCCTCTTCTTACTCTTCCACCTATATCAACACACTATGCTGTAACCAGATTGAGCTTCTTTCTGTGTCTTGGTAGGTCACATCGTGCCTACTGTATGGCATTCGCATCATAGTACCAGCTGGGAGTCCTCTCATACCTAAGTTGTTTGCATTTCTGGCTCTTTCCATGTCATATAGACTGCATATAAAATTCATCTTGAGCCAGGTATTGGGGCACATGTCTTTAATCCTAGCACTTAGGAGGCAGAGGCAGGTGGATCTCTGTGAGTTCAAGGCAGTCTGGTCTAGGACAGTGTCCAAAGCAATACAAAGAAATCTTGTCTCGAAAAAAAAAAACATCTTGAAAAAAGAGAATGCCTTGAAAAGGTAGCCTTGAAAAAAGGCTACCTTATATGCCCTTCCCTGATAATGAGATTGATAACTAACTTAACTAACTTATATGTCACCATAGAGCCCTCATCTAGTAGCTAATGGAAACAGAAGCAGACACCCACACTAAACACTGAGCCAAACTCCTAGAATCCAGTTGCAGAGAGGGAGGAGTGATAAGAAAATGGGGTCAACAGCAGGCTACAGAAACCAACAGAGACAGCTGACCTGAACAAGGGGGAGCTCATGCCCCCCAAGATTGATAGCTGGGAAACCAGCATTATACTGACTCAGACCCCCTGAACGTGGGTCTCAGTTAGAAGTCCTGGGCAGACTCAGTTAGAAGTCCTGGAACCACGATGTATCCCTGGTGCACAAAAGGACTTTGGGAGCACATTTCCCATGGAGGGATACTTCCTTACCCTAGAGATATGGGGGAGGGCCTAGACCCTACTCCAGATGACTTGACAGATTTTGATGATCCCTCCTCGAAGGCATCACTCTCCCTGTACATAGCCTTGTAAATGTTCTTGCTATTAAACTTCAATTTTAAAAATAGTTAACATGGTAAACATCAGCTGAAATGTATTTTAATTCATTAAAAAACTGCTGAAAAGGGGCCTGGAGAGATGTCTCAGTGATTAGGAGCACTGGCTGTTCTTCCCAAGGATCTGGTCCAGTTTCCAGCACCCACATGGTGGTTTACAACTAGTAATCTGTAGCTCTCATTTTAGGATACCAGATGCCCTCTTCTGGCCTCCTTAGGTACCACATACACACACATGTGCGCACTCACATGCACATGCACGCATGAATGCATGCACACACAGTACACATACATGCATTCAGGAAAAAAACACTCATATACATAAAAATCAAATAAATCTAAAACCAACAACAACCAAACTCTAATGAGTAGTTTGACATATGAGTAGATATTGGGAAATCAGTACCCTATGTCTGGAGTAGTAAGGTTGTTTTTATTCTCTGTGATCTGCTTGTATTTTGCAGCAACACTGGTTCTGCTTAGCTTGGCTCTGCCCATTGTAGGAGTTACCAGTGGACATGGTGGCACCTGGAGAGCTATGATCTGGTTGAAAGAAATCATGCTTGATCTAGTAAAGATAATTAGAATGAAATTTAAATTCATTTCAAACTCATGGATTCAGCAGGTGGAATACCATCTACACCACACTGTTGTGAACTCTAAATGTCCAAAAACACAAAGAAATTTTGAAAAAAAAAAAAACCATGTACCTACCAACACATTGTACACAAAGGTACTTTTTGGGAAGTATATCTTGTGGTATATGTGGAATCAGTGATTTGATAGCTACCACTATTACTATTGTTTTCTTCTAATAAAGACAATAAAAGACTTTTTAACATTTGGGTCTTGAAATCCCAGGAAGCCTCATAGGTATCAGAAAGCCTTAATAACAACTCAAGGATAAGTTTGTTGACTAAACAGATAAAATTTATTTTTATGGGCTGTTTTCTTAAATGGTCAAAACTTAGCCAAACACAAACTTGTCTCCCCACCCTAAGTTCTGTCCTCTTCCTCCAGTCTGCTCTGTCTTGCTGGGCTTGCTATCCAATTCTCAGATTTGGGCAGGCTTCATCTTGCTCCTGGGATATCCTACTCATATCTTGAGTCTCTCTTTTGGCCTCAGATGGGTGTGGTAGGAGAGCCAATAAACTCCTAGAAAAAAGAAAGAAAGGAAGGAAGGAAGAGAGAGAGAGAGAGAGAGAGAGAGAGAGAGAGAGAGAAGGAAGAAAGAAAGAAGAGAATGCCCTGAATATATATCATGCTGCGCATTTTAATGATAATTTCTTTTCACAGTCCACATTATATGAGAACAGAAATTTTGTCAGCCTATTTCACTACTGACTATCCATGTTCTATTTCCATCCTTGACCCGTAGGAGCAACTAATGTTGGTTCAGGAAATGAATACATGAGTCTATCACATTAGTGTTAGTTAGCTGCCCCTTTAAGATCAGTGCTAGAAACTGGTAGGCAGTACAAAGGTGCAAGGTGCAGTATAGCTGAATTGGGGTGAGAGGGGTGAGACATAACATAGCTCTGGTCTGTCCTCACCAGCTCACTCGCCATCTACATTTTCCAGTGTGAAAATATTCAAATCAGAGGGTTAAAAATATCAGGTATCATAACTTTCTGGTCAGGTAATCAGCCAGAAACTTATTTCATCATTCAAACTGGAGCTGGAGAACATACGACGACAACAGATACTAAGAGTAGTAATGGCTTCACTATAGAAAAATAGGAACTGTCTTGACCGTTAGAAAGCTTCAGGGTCAGAGGACAGGAAGGCTGTTCTTGGGTAGTCAAGGGATGTAAGAATCCCAGTGTTTAGTCAGGATTGTATAGAGGAACAGAATTTGTGTCTGTGTGTGTGTGTGTGTGTGTGTGTGTGTGTGTGTGTGTGTGTGTGTGTGTGTGATTTATGAACTCAGTTTACAGTAAAAGAGTAGCAACAGTGTCTCATGTATGTGAAACTGAGAAACCAGTAGTTGCTCAGTTCATTGGGCTGAGTACCTTAGCAGTCCCAATTTGGTGCTGAAAACCTGAAAGTTTCCTAGACAGCTACTCATCCTTAGTCATTGATGGAAGTCTTGAAACTTTAGAATCTGCAGCAGCAACAGCTCTGTGGTAGAAATGAAACCTAATCAAGCAAAATGCAAATAGGTTTCCTTCTGTCACATACTCTTCTATCTGGACCACTGCCAGACCCCTGGCTTGCTCATCCTGCTTTCTTATAGAACTCAGGACTACCAGCCCAGGGATAGCACCACCCACCATGGACACTCCCACTAACTAAGAAAATGACTTACAGCTGGATCTTAAGGAGGCATTTTCTCAACTGAGGCTCCTTCCTCTCTGATGACTCTAGCTTGTATCATATTGACACACAAAACCAGCCAGCACTTAGAACAGGACAGACAGGCAGAGTTCTGAAGTTTTCTGGTCTATCACCACAAATGTCCTTGCTATTAAAACTACTGCATCAAATCCAAACTTAATTTGGAGGAGCACATTGGGGTATCCATTTATAATTTTTCAAAACTTTGAGATGACTAAGGTATCCCACAGGGGTCTGTAAAGGAACCAACTTCTGAACCTCACTTTGAAGACATGCTTACCAAAATGTATTAATGCAACCTGGGTGTCCCATGCCAACCCACTGTGCAGGTACCTTAAATTAAGCCTTTGTGTGTGTGTGTCATGGAGCTTTTTTCCTAATTTCTTTCAGTTTTTTTTTCCTTTCTCGTGAATTACTTTCAAGCCCTGACACCTTCAAGAAGTCCTAGGGTGCTATATGTTAATAAAAAGCACTTCCAAATAGACAGTGGGTGGGTAGTGAATTAATTGGAAACCTCAGACTACTGTGCTTTAAGAAAACCCTGCTGTTTCCACTTTTGCAGTTTCCCACAAAACAGCATTCTTAGCGTTCTAAGAAAAATAAAAGCTGATATTACAGAGCCCTGAGAGTCCAGTTTTCTTTAACTCCTTCATGTCCAACTGACCCCTCCTAAGAAGCCCTCAGCCATCCTGACTGGAACAGAAGATACCAGCTTGTATTTACCAGGGAGTCTGTATACAAATGAATGCAATTATAAAGGTCCATGTCTGCTTTAAATAAATTTCCACAAACTCTCCTCTGTCCAGACATTAGCAGTTACTGTTGCAAAAACTCAACCCACATTGACATAAGCAAAGAAGACATCTGTAGTTATCAGTAACAAGGAAACTGGACATTTTCTTGTCTGGGCATGCCTGCAACCAGTATTCACATGGTGCCAGCAGGAATCTTTCTCAATTTGCTTCTTCCCATGTTGTTTTGTCACAACGTAAGGAAAAGCCCGAAGCTCTGGGACACCGTTCTCTCCAATTAGCAATGCTACGACAAGAGAACATTATCCAACAGTGGTTTCACCTAGACTTCCAAGGTTGCTGCTTGTTCCACAAACTTGAGTAATGATCTCTGACCCAACTTTCTCCAGTGGAATAGAGTATTCTGATTAGCCTAGGGGTTGTAGGTGCCCTTCTGGGCTATCTCATCAGAACTACACAGCCTAAGGATGTACACACATGTATCACACAAAACACCTTAGTTCTCAGATATAAGAGTAATGGTGGCGAATTTTAGTTAATGCTGAATATAATGCCAGGGATGTAGTTGGTTATGGCAATAGCTGAGCACTAAGTATCCCACAGAGTTGCTCACAATCAGTCTAGGAAAGAGATACTACAATTATGCCTATCTACAAGAGGAGCAAACAAGAACCTTGGCCCCTTCCTCAAGATCTCCCCTTTTTTCAAGTTATCAATTAGCTCTTCCGTATCCTGTTCATATTTGTTTGCAGCAAAGGAGCAGTCATTCCTTACTAAGCACTCAGTCTGATAAACCTGCCTTTGGGGTCCTGTGCACTTAATTTCCCCTCAAACTGAGGAAGGCACCAGCTCTCCTCCTATAGCAAAACTGCAGGGCTTTAAAAAGTGGAATAGCAAGGTATTGGCTCCTAAGATGCTAAAGTGTCTGGTTTTCAATTCAAGTGCCTGAATAGCAATCCTTGTGTTTGTTTTTAATCAATGATTGATTAATTAATTATGAATAAGATTCAATATATTGTTGATGATAGCTTCTCGACAATGAATTACCTGTTTGTATTTTTTTTCTTTGAAAAGACTGGAAATTTTATTGGAATTATAATAAGCACACTGAGCTCATAAATAAATTTTAGAATAGACATCATGATGATTGAACCTTCTAATTAATAATACTATTCTATCTACATTGTAGCTTTCTCCTTTTACAAGACTCACGTGTTACATGTGGGCCTGTTTGGTTTTATAGTGCTCTGGTTATCTGAATTTTCTATTCCTAGTAACAATTTAAACTGAATTTTTTCTGCATTATTGTTTACTTTTTTAACCTGTTTATAATTTTTGTCCATAATATTTATACTATCTGTTTGTATTATTGATCTGCAGCAGTCTTTTATATAAGCTAGACATTTACCTCCTGAGTAGTAAGTAGGAAGCATCTCCTCCACCTTATTATGTGTCTTGAAATTTTAATTAATTAATTAATTGAATATCTTTTATTTTTAATCAATGAGGAGAAAGAAGGAGGGAAGGAAAAGAAGACAAAAGCCAGAAGATCTCTGCAAAGCTTTCTGAAATACGGTGATCCAAATTAATTCATTATTCATGTAAGGTGTCCAGGCTTAAGCAAACCACATCATGAATTGTATTAATGCAAACAACATTATGAATTGAGATGCTTACTATATAAAATAATCTCTATTGCTGGGAGAGGCTCACAAGTTCCCAAACCTAGCTGAGAGGCTTTTGACAATTGATGACTCCTCAGCTTTCTTAAGGGTATGAGATCCAGTACGTCAAGCACTCCAGTGGATGGCCCCACACTCAAGAGACTATGAGCAGCTAATACTGAGCTCGGTTGTTTGTAAGAAAAAAAAAAAAGACTTGAAATGGGGGGATCGTGGGTGGATCTTGGAAGGGTTAGGGGAAAGAATGAGGAAAGAATAATTCAAAACGCATTTGTATGCATGTAAAAACATTCTCAAGTAATTAATAAAATATTATATTTAACTTTGAGAGACATGAGAAATAATAATCTCTACACAGCAGAAAATGAACCAAAAGGCTTTATTCCTTCCTCATCATTTCAAAACCTAGCAAATGATATTTAAGTATATCTATTGAGATTATTATTAGTTCATTGGTGTTGATATGTACTGTTCACTCTATTGTCCATTGTTTAATATGCCATATGAGGAGACATATACATGATGGATTCAATGTGAAAACTTGATAAGTGTTTTCAGGCTGACTAAAGGTCTAATATCAAAATAATGCAAGAAATTAGAGATGAATATAGTAAGTCCTAAAAACTGCAAAGCTTATCTAAATTCCAAATAAAGCAAAATATTTGCAGGTTAAGAAAAATCTTAAGGTTTTGCAAGGAAAAAATACAAAATAATGAAAAATACAAGACACAAGTTTATGGAGATGCTACATACTTATCATTGGTAGTTGAATATCTGGGTTATATAAAAATCTACAGATCAATAATATGAACAGATAGTGGGAAATGAACAAAAATATAAAAAGACAGGAGAGAAGTCATAAATGGTGAACACAAATAAAAAGACATGCTCAATCTTACAGACACAATATTCAAATATCATGTGGATATCATGTGGAGAGGAGGTACTAACACATTATAGATGGCAAGGTAAGTTTGTACAGCCACACGAGGGAACAATTTAGTGGTACCAATTAAGATTTTAAATGCTCACTCAAAAGTGTGTGTGTGTGTGTGTGTATGTGTGTGTGTGTGTGTGTGTGTGTGTGTGTGGTTACTTAATATCAATCATAGCCCAGTTACAGAATTCTCTGTAATTATTTCCTAAAATAAGGACAATGCATATGAAGTAAAATGGAACTACCACCAAAAATTATTTTAGGGGAAATTGGACTCTGTAAAAACACATGCTTCTTTACACCATTTGTTGCATGCGTACATATACACTTGTGATAATAAAAAGAATGATTCACAGATTATGGTGATGATCCAGAGAATAGATAGACATCCTGGATTAAGGTGATTTAGTTAGATTCAGCTAGAATAATACATGCTCAACAAAAACTATAGGTGAAACCAGAATCGGTGGATAAAGATAATTCTTGCCATTTTTTTTCAATGTTTACATTTTCTAGATGGTAAAATCATTAAATAGGGAATGGGGGGTGTAATACCATGGTAAAATTCTTGCCAAGCATGTGTGAGTCTCAGCTTTGATCCCAAGGACCATGAAAGAGCAATAAAAAGTCTTTATTTCTATGAACCCTTATCAAGTCTTACAAGTTTCAGAGACACGTTTCCTATGGGCAAAGGGAAGGATACTAGCTGGACAAACTGCATCAATGTCTCCATCACTGCAGTTGACCCTGGGGTCAAATAAATATTTACCTGTTCTTAGTTCATTCTCCTTTACATCCATATCACAGTGGCTTCTTACAGTGCAATCTCTAAGTCAAGAAACAAATGACAGAATAATCTTTCTTTCATCACCAGTACACTCTAGGTGCTTGTACCACACTGAATTCCCAGCAGTGGTGGCTGGAAAAGCCTGCTTCCTCTCTTGTGGTTCGTCAGATGTCTTTTTAAATGTTGTACGCACTACTAGAATACCCCCCAATTTTTAAAAGTCTGCTTGCTTTTAAATAAAGTATAATTTAATGCAAAAAACAAAAGCACATGGTCAATGATGGCTAACTTTGGGTATAGTTCTGACTGAAATTTCTCTTACTATGGGCAAGATGGAGAACCTCTCACACCATTACATTTCCATTTGGCATTCTTGGCCTGTGCTCTTTTTATTAAGAATCCATTTGTATTTTCTAACAGGGTCACTGGTGTTTTTCATCCCTATTAGAAACATTCTTTTTATATTGAAATTCCTAGTCTCCTGTAAGAAAAGCTTAAAATATGTTCTAAAAACTTATTATTTTAGCAGAGATCTAAAGGAACTGAGTAGATGAGGTAGGAGGCTATATTTAGAAGGATTGTTCATTTATCTGAGGAAGGTTTGTGGGCTGACACAGTGTTTTCATTGGGAAGAATGGGTGAGGATCGTATGTATAATAGGCAATTGAATTGAAATTCAAGAAATAGGTCAGAGCTAGATGTACACATTTGGGAACTGAGTGATTGAAGCCAGGGATCTGCAATTAGCTGCAGAGCAAGTAGAGGAAAATGATACATAATAAGGACAAAATGCAAGTGTGATTTATGTGATAAATTTATTAAGTTTATTTTATGTGTGTGTGCCTGTGTGTATGTATGTGCACCACATGCACACAGGTGCATGTAGAGCCCACAATCCCCTGGAACTGGAGCTACAGATGGTTATAAGTTGCTCTGTGAATGATAGGATTCAAATCCAGGTCCTATCCAGGAATAGCAAGTACTCTTACCTACTGTGACATCTCTCCAGATCCGAAGTCATAGGTTTTGATTCTGACAACCATACCTTTTAAAGAAATGGACATCTCTACCATACTACAGCTTTGAGTGATAGATTCCCTGTCTCTTTTCTGTGCTTCAATGATTATTTCCTTTAAAAGAAAAAAATAACAAGTGTGCTACCAAATACACTGGACCATAAAGAACAATATGCCAAAAAAAAAAAAAAAATCAGACTTTCTTCAAAGTAAGAATACTTTGGAGAATAAATTAGACATCCCAGAAACCAAAGAAAAGAAAGAAGAAATTGTGAGACCTTTTGTGGTACAGACCCTTGAATTTTTATCATTAGTCACACTCTCCTTATTTCTAGGTATCTGAAGCATCTGCTTTTACTGCCCAGATGTGAAATGGCCATTGTGCAAATATGGTTGGGAGAAGGGTGGATGAGACCTACCGACAGTGAGAGTACCAGTTTGCTGACATCCTGGAACCATCTTTTCCAGACATCTGGAGTTGGTAATTAAACCTCTCCCAAGTGGACAGTTGTTTACATTAGTCTAATGATGAGGTTTATGTCTGGGGGGGGGAAGGCATATTTCCAATATGCATTATACACATTATATGGCTCTTTGAATGTATTATTTCAGGGTAATGCCACTAACGTTTACCATACCATCAAAATAAACATAGTGGGTCAGGGCAGAGTGAAGAACAAAGACTGCATGGCAAGGTCAGGATTCCTAGATTCCAGTGTGTGCTCTGAATAGAGGCAAGTAAAATGGCTGTGTTCATAATTAAACTGTATTTACTATTAAGAGGAAGGGTAGAGATGCTTACAAGCTACCAAGTTCCACTTCCTTGAATGACCAGCCTCTCAGTGTTATCTTTGCGGCATGAAGCCCTTGCCAACAACATGAGCGGTAGTCTGGTTTTTGCCATGAGAATAAAACAATTTCCCTGTTTAAGTGTATTGTACCACCAAAGATGGGGTGGATGAAGCTGTATTCTCAGTGAGGTGTCGTCTAATGCCTTAAAGCTCTCAGAGTACTGAAGTAAATGTATGGTTTGTCTAACTCACCTGGACCCATTTGGAAGGACAAAAATAAAGGGGTAATGTTAAATTATTCTTCCCTACTCCCTGCCTCCCCCCCCACAAATATCCCACCCTAATGAGCCGGTCTTGTGGAAATGAAAATATTTAACTCAGAGGATATGATGTGAATAGGCTGACACATTTAGCACTGATATGAATGCCTTGAAGTAAATAATCACCTCTAGCAGGAAACAGCCAGAGAAGAGGGATGCAAGCCTGATGAAACAAGAAACTTGAAAGGCAGAACCCAAAAGCCAGCAACCCTGAGGGCCAGGAACTGGAGAATATGCTTCTTTACAGTCATGGGTGATTCAGTACCACTCAGTACAATGCAAATCTAGGACGAATTTCTTCCCTGTGATTTACAGGAGCCTGAGTCTGAACTGGGTGTCCCTACTCTGCCACCCACCCATGGCTAATATGGGCCACAATACTTCCCTCTGATAACCTTGGGTTTCCTGCCTAGTGACACAGCAAAACAGCCTATTTATTTGACCCTGTACTGGTGCCAGGCACCATGCTAATAAAGATAATACTTTTGCATCATGCAGGGTGTATTGTTTAGGATGTCCTCCTGCCTGACTAAGTATGCCCCATAGATTTGATCATTTACCCTTCACAAAAGTCCTGTGAGGTTGATGTTATTATCCCCATTTCACAAGAAAACTGAAGCACAAAGTAATTAAGTTACTTACTTGAAGAGACACAACTGTTAATAAAGGAAGACAGCCACCAGAGCCAAAAAAAAAAAGGTAATTAAAAATCTTCTTTTAAACTATTTTGTGGTGGTTCAAGTCCTTGACTATGTTTGAAAGAAGATATAGTCAAACAATGACATGTTCAGATATGGTTCCTTCCACAGAAGGATATTGCAAAGATGCCCTCCAGAAACAGGTCAGCTCCAGAGCCTAGGCATCTAACCCTAAGAGTTCAATGATTGAATAAATCTTGTTCACCTTTACAGTTATATTCAAAGAATTTTAAAAATTAGTCTTTGAGCCAGCACTAATAGCACTAATAGCTATATATATATATATATATATATATATATATATATATATATCTGTAGTAGCATTCTCTTTTGTTTTTAATTTATTTTTTTCTTATTTTACATATTGATCCCAGTTCCCTCTCCCTCCCTCCCATGCCCCCTGACCACCCTCCCTTCCCACTCCACAGGAGGGAGGGCCTAGTCTCTACTCCAAATGACTTGATAGATTTTGTTGACCACTCCTGGAAGGCACCACCCTCCCTGTATTTTCTTTTCTTTTCTGCTCTTTGAGGTGCCTGTGACCCAGCTCCCAGATAAACACACAGAGACTTATTCTTACTAATGAATGAATGCCCAGCCTTAGCTTGACTTGTTTCTAGCCAGCTTTGCTAATTTAAATTATCCTGCATGCCTTTTGCCTCTAGGCTTTTACCTTTCTCTAATATAGATAGATATATAGATAGATAGATAGATAGATAGATAGATAGATAGATAGATGATATAGATGTATAGATATAGATATAGATATAGATGTAGATATAGATATAGATATAGATATAGATATAGATATAGATATAGATATAGATATAGATATAGATATAGATATAGATATAGATATAGATATAATTTTTTTGCCTTCTTACTCCGTGGCTAGCTGTGTGGCTGGGTGGCTGACCCCTGGCATCCTCTTTCCTCCTTTTCTCTGTCTTCTCTCTTCTCCATTCTCTCTGCCTGCTAGCCCCACCTATTCCTCTCCTGCCTGGATACTGACCGTTCAGCTCTTCATTAGAAAAAAAAAAAAAAAAAAACAGGTGTTTTAGGCAGGCAAAGCAACACAGCTTCTCAGAGTTAAACTAATGCACTATAAAAGAATTCAATATATTTTGCATCATTAAACCAAATAATCCACAGCATAAATTAATGTAACACATTTTAAAATAATATTCCATAATATACACCCAGCAGAGGATTCATAATTCAAGCAAAGGAGGACATTCTCTTGAGGTGGGGGACATGACAAACTGGGCAGCTAAAAGCAACAAAAACATGTTGTCTCAGAAATTCTGAAGCAATGAATCCACAGGGCCATTTCCCAGGAAGAAGCTCTTCCCCTTCAGCTTATATCTTCCTTCTGTCAGCATCCCTGCCTTGAGATCTGTCTCTTCCCTGACAGAGAATGCTTGTGACAGCACTTGGGATTCACACAGGAAATCCAGGATAATCACATCTCAAAAACCCTTAATAACATCTGCAAGGACCCATTTTGAAAATAAGGCAACAAATTCCCGGGATTTGATGTGAATATTTTTGGAAAAGAGTGTATTTTAAAAGATTTGTTTTTAATCTATGGGCATGTGTATCTATAATTATGAACACATATGTGTTGTACCATCAGAGGCCAGAAGAACATATGAGGTTCCCTGGAACTGGCATTATAGACAGCTGTGATCTGTCCAATATGGGTGCTAGGAACCAAAACTCCAATCCACTACAGGAACAGCAAGCAGTCTTAAGCACTCAGCCATCTCCCCCACCTCCAACAAAGGAACAATTTTTTTTAACTCTTCAAAGTCTAGTATCAGGGATGGTGCCCTGGTGCAGGTGAGCCCCACTTCAGAAAGGTCAATAGTTCACACAGAGACACACACACATGTAACGAGAAGGGGTTTTTCTTCCCGCCGCCAGGTTTAGTCCTGCTGTTGTGCCAGCCCCAAATAATACACAGAGACTCTGTATTTGATACAATGCTGTTGGCCCGGTTACTTGTTTCTTATCGGCTAGCTCTGCCTTAATTATTAACCCATTTCTGCTGATCTATGTATTTCTCTTACCGGGGAGCCGGCAGCTGGCGTCCAGCTCTCTCCAGACTCTCCATCTTGGCTCCTCCTTACTACTTCCTATTTTCTCTTTGTCTCCTAGTCCCTCCTATCTTCCTTTTCTATTGGCCAACAGTGTTTTATTATTAACCAGTATGAGAAACATATATACATAATGGCATCTCCCATCACACACACACACACATACACACACACACACACACACACACACACACACAGAGAGAGAGAGAGAGAGAGAGAGAGAGAGAGAGAGAGAGAGAGAGAGAGTAAAATGTTCAATAACAAGGTCATATAAGCTAAATCCATTCCTTGTCACTTGGTCAGTCCAACTTTCCAAATCCTAAATTTTAGTTTCCCAAAATTGTATCAAGTCCAAGGTTAAGATGCCCTGGTACATTTATGCAGTGGCCACTTATGCACTGGGTCTACAGCCCACCCATCTGCTAGGCTCAGCCCAGAACACGTACTTCATGCCAGCCATGCTTCTGAAAAGCACAGGCTTTGAGGCAAGAGCCTACTTCCAAGAAGACTAAGGGGACTTTGTGTGATGTCAATTTGCAGCTTCTCAAATGTGCTGCTGATTTTTTAATGCCTTTGATCAAGAGAAATGGCAGAATTTTGTCCATATTCAAAAGCTGATCTACCCTGACCTTCATTATAATCAAGTCTGTTATGGACTTTGTAAGAAGAGTGGTTGTAGGGTAAAGCTCTGACAAAACAGAGAACAAATCTCAAGGTTGGTGGCAGCCAGTCTGGGCAGAAATCTGAAAGGATACTACCAATGCAAAGGCATCAACCGACAGTAGTTAAGCCCCTTGACAAGTCTGCCTCCAAATAGAAATTGGAAAAGAGAGGTGGAAACCGTTTCTTTTCTTGAGGGGAAAAGGAGTTAAGTACAGTAGCAGATGGAACATGGCCTTACACTAATCCAGGCAACATAATTAAGTTCCAGAACCACGCCAGCAAAGGAAGACAGTATTCAAAAATATCAGGTGTCTGCCAGAGATTTTTGCCAGAGAGGTTTCTGTGAGGCATTTGGGCTGACAGGGATGAAAACGCTGCTGAAGCTAAGTGTCCAGCAAGCTCTATGCAGAACACCAGAAAGAGCTGCTGCTGTTGTCATATCCCTTGGCAAAGAACACTTGATTGCCTCTGGGGCCATTCAGCTGTATGCAGACTTAAGGGGTGGTCAGAGATTTGGAGTTGTCTTGGCAGTAACAACAACAAAAATAGCTACCCACCTGCTTACACAGCAATACCCACTCCCCCAGCTCTATTCCTCTCAAAGTTGAACTACAGCAATGACTTTAAAGACAATGCCCATTATGGAGAACAAAAAGAGTAGAGCCCAGGACCTCACCTATTGTAAAGGCGAGCTTCAAATTCAGTGTGAGAGAGAGATCTTAAAATATAAAAACTGGTAGGATGGTTCAGTGAATAAAAGCCCTTGCTGCCAAGCCTAACGACTTGAGTTCAATTCTTGAAACCCACATGGTAGAAGAAGAAAACTGTTTCCTACCAGTTGTCTTCTGGCTTTCACCAGTGTGCTGTGCATACATACATGCATACATACCTACATATATACACAAAAAACACATGTAATAAAAAATAAGATATAGAATGATAGAAGACATCAATGGCCTCCTCTGACCGCCATATGCATGTATAAGATTACACACATCTACACACACATGTACATGGCGCTATGCCACACACAGACAAATGAACACACACATACATAAAACCATGCCCATTGACATTGCCTGACTAGTTTTTCTGCACTGTATTGAATAACAGCATGATTTAAGGACCTTAGACTCTGGAGCCAGACGAACCTTGATGTTTGTGAGTCTCACCAACTTCCTAGTATGTGATCTCAGGGAAATAACTAAGTCTCAGTTATATTATTTTTTTTTCTGTAACTAGAAATTATATTTCCTGAATCAGAACAGTATTGTAAAGAGTAAATCAACACTATAATAAAAGACAATCAATTCATAATATGACACATGGCAAGAGAGTTTTTAAAAAGTTACTAGCTTTTAAGGCAACAATTGACTGGAGAAAGCCATGTATATGGGGGCTGAAGAGGTGCCTGGCACACAAGCATGAGGGCCTGAGTTCAGATCTCCAGTACCCACTAAAATCCAGGTATGGCAGCACATGGCTGTAATTTCAGTCCTGGGCAATAGAGGCTAGTGGATTCCTGTGGTTTGCTGGCCACTCACAATAGCCAAATCAGTGAGTTCAGTTTTCGTGAAAGGCTCTGTCTCAAAAGATAGAGGGCCAAAATGACTGAGGAAGATGTCTAATACAAATATCTAGCTTCTACTTGCCCCCAGCCTCCACTCACACACAAGCACATCCATTTGAATACACAGACACAAACACACAGTAGATGTGGCTATCAAGAATGAACACTGAGGTCATCCACACACAGAAACTCATGAAAAGAGAAGAATAGCCAACAAGCTATGTTTTGCCTGTTTATGGATTTCCCTTTGTTGTCCCTATTTAAAGGGTAGGTTATCACTTTCATCTGATCTTAACAAGTAAAGAGGATAAACAAAGGTAACAAAGACTAACTACCTACTATATGAGAGCAAGCAGGAATTCTCACATGGTCCCACCCTCAGGACCTCACAGATGTGCTAGCTCCAAGCACAATTGGCATATCACCCAGTATGTTCCAAAAAGACCACTTTCCCTTCTACTTTCTTTATAGAAGGAAGCAGCCTTCCAAGTCTGGAAAGCAGCATGAACTCAGACAGCTCTGAGAAAACCAGCCAGCAGCACCTGGACAGCTCCCAGGACCAGAAACAGCACCCCTCCACCCAACTGAGGGAAGAGAAGAAGCTCCTTCCCAGCTGCCTCATTTCCAGGTAACTGTAAGATTTATGTGTCTCATACAGGCGACTGCCCTCCTGGTATTTCTATACTACTTCCTCCTGGCAAGTAAATGAAGCTTGATTGAGCTGGTTTGTGAAGAGTTGCAGCTCTGAATTAGAAGTTAACATTTGTTGAGCTCTGAAATTCAATAGTCAAACTCAAACTACTGCTTCACCATTATCTGTGTGAACTTGTACAAATCAGAACACTCATTTTCAGTTCTATGTCTTTTAAAGGAAGATTAAAAAATGAATCTATATTCATAAGTATAAATAACCTGGTGTTGGGTAAATGGTTGTGGTTGATGGAAGATACTTCCCAAGAGAAAGCAACATTAAAGAAAGGCCTCAAGAATGTTCTAGAATTAGCCACAAGAACAAGAGATCAGAGTATTCCAAGCAAATCTGACTCGTTCAATGCAAGCCCACTTAGGTCACAATTCATCCCTGTTTATCAATGTCAATCACCCTTCCTATCCACCACAAATAGACATTTTAGAGCCAAGATTTTGTTGAAACTTCTGCCCTTTTGCAAGAAGTAAAACTTCTTCAGCATAGCCTTAAGTTACTCAGAGAAAGAAGGAAGGATCATCAGGTTGCATTGAAAAACTCAAAAGATCTCCATCTTTGCACCATGGAGAACACTTGTTGGTCATTTTGCCAGAGAAAACCAACAAATTGAGTGCCCCTTTCCTTCCTTGATTTCAAGATGCTAGCCTCAAACTGCCTTCAAGCCTAAACAATGAATGACCTGGTTGAAAGGATCATGCTGGTTCTTTGCCCGCCATAAAAATGGACTTTCTCAGTTTCCACTGTGGATGAAAATGTAGTATTTCTGTTTGCAATTTCAATTTCACAGCTGACTGGCATCTGCAGAGACAGAGAATTCTAATAAAATTGCAGAAGCATTTAATACAATGACTGGCAGGTGGGGGAAGAGTGGCTAACAGCTCCGTTTTTCTGATTATGTTAACAAAATATAGCATTCACTTTTCCTAATGTACCAACACTGCTTCATTTACAATTTAAATCTGATGACTAAAACCAGATATCTGGGCTTATGTGGTAGGGGGCAATGTTGTTTAGCATCTGAATGATTCCATGATACATAGATCATTTTCCCCCTTTCTAATTGGACAAATTAACATTCCACCTTCCACACTTAATAAAGTTTCACAAGGACAAAATATTGTCTGAGTGCAATGTTGCATCAATAAATTATTTATGCACACTTGATTTGTAAATTAAGCAACAATAAACAATTATTTAACCATAATAGAGAGCCCTTTAAATAAAAACTGAGCCTGGTAGGATGTAAGAAAGCTGAAAACCGTTGCAGATATGATAGTGTTATGATTAATCTTGGTTGTCAACTTGACTATATCAGAAATCAACCAAAACCCAAGCAGCTGGACAAATCTGTAAAGGATTTTCTTGGCTTACTCATTTGAGATGAGAAGACCAACCCTAAATCTGGGCTACAGCTTGTAATGGCAGTCTACATCCAAGGACATGAAAGAAGGAAGCTTTTTCTTTTTGTCTGCTTATCGGCACTCTTGCTAGCAAGTTCATCTTTCCTATTGCTGGGGAACTCCTCTGCTTGGTATCTGAAGCTCCAATGTAGACTGAAGACCAGCATCTCTCTAGGAAGCTTCCAAGACACTAGCACTGGTTTGGAAGTACTGAGACATTCAGTCTTGTGCACTAACAACTACTGGATTCTTACTTTCTGTTAGCAGGCACTCACTATTAGAATACTCAGACCACATCCTGTAAGCCATTCTAATTAATCTTTTGTGTGTGAGGTGTGTGTTGGGGGAGAGGGATGATTTCCTGCTCTATCAGTTCTGTTCCTTTAGAAAACCCTGACTACAGGATGAGGCACATAAATACCCCTTGCAGAGAAATGAGTGACTCAGCAGCTTGGAGAGAGAAGGTACTGGTGCCTGCTCACCCATGACAGTTGGCTGTCAGGATTTCCTGGTGTCCACACTGAAAGGAAAACTATAGAGAACAGCAAAGCCAGATGTAAATGCACCTTGCTGAGGGTCTCATACTGTGAACTTGGTCAACCTTTTGCACTGAAGTCTCAATTATGATCACACCAGAAGTATTGAATTAGTTTCCAAGTGCTAGCACATGGAGTCTAGGTAGATGGCCTTTGTATGTGTGCTGTGCAGAATAACCATGTCTGTTATTTGATGGGAGATGCCATTATGTATATATGTTTCTCATACTGGTTAATAATAAAGCACTGTTGGCCAATAGGAAAGGAAGATAAGAGGGACTAGGAGACAAGGAGGAAATAGGAAGTAGGAAGGAGGAGCCAAGATGGAGAGTCAGGAGAGAGCTGGACGCCAGCCGCCTCCCCGGTAAGAGAAGGCCATGTGAAAATACATAGATCAGCAGAAATGGGTTAATAATTAAGGCAGAGCTAGCCGATAAGAAACAAGTAACCGGGCCAACAGCATTGTATCAAATACAGAGTCTCTGTGTATTATTTGGGGCTGGCGCGGTAGCTGGACAATACCAGGCGGTGGGAAGAAAAACTGTACTTGTTACAATTATTCATGATAGTGCAAATATCAGGGTTCCTGGTCTTCAACCACCAGACATACCTCATGACTCTGGGGCAGAGCTAAAGAAAAAAGTTTACTTTTCTTGAAGAACTGGATTTAGAGATTACTAACCTAGCTTATTTCCAGAGTCTAAAATGAGATCATACACAGGGAGATACCCAAGGATGTATAACTAAAATTAAAATAGAAAATACCCGTGTGTGTGTGTGTGTGTGTGTGAGAGAGAGAGAGAGAGAGAGAGAGAGAGAGAGACAATGTGTGTGAGCGAGAGAGATAGAGAGAGATGCTGGTTTAAATGCAAATGGCCTCTATAGGCTCATATTTTGAGTGCTTGGTCTCAGTTAGTGGAACTGTTTGGAAAGGATTAAGAGGTATGATCTTGTTGAACATGTGTCACTGGGGGTGGGCTTTGGGGTTTCAAAAGTCCATGCTAGACCTAGTCTCACCATTTTTTTGTGTGCTGTCTGCAGATCAGGATGTAAGCCCTTCTGTCTTCCACCATGTTCTCTGCCATGATGATCATGGACTAACTCTAAAACTACAAGCAAGTCCCCAATTAAATTCTTCCATTTGTAAGTTGGTGATGGCTACTTCTCAGCATAAAACAGTAACTCAGACATGTGTGTGCATTTCTCTGTGTGTATATGTGTATGCATGCCTCCCTTGAACATTCTCTCTTTCTTGCACGCGCGTGTGTGTATGTGTGTGTGTGTGTGTGTGGTGTGGGTGTGTGTGGGTATGGGTGCGTTGATTGATATGCATCTAGGCTATCCTTGCACTCCTAGCCCTCCTGCCTATGCTTCTGCCTATTGAATGCTAAACATAATGGCAGGAAGTATGTTTTTAATTAGCTGATCTTACAGCTACCTTCAGTTGCTTCAAGACACCATGCAGGTGGAAGAATTTGTTACTGCTCTGTTGCTCAAGCTGAGTTTTGCAAATCCTTATGTCTTAAGACCCAATTGTGTATTTTGTGCAGCTATGTGAGTACCTGGGAGGTTTGGCTGAGTGTAGACAAGAAACTAAATTAAAAATCAAGAGCTGGAACTTGGAGCAAAGACAGATGAAAAGTTAGAGCAGTCAGTGGCTCTCTGAAATCCACAGCCAGCAATGAAGACAAACAGAATGTATTCAAATGGAAATGGTCCTGTGTCCTGCACCAGAACACAGACTAACCTAAGGATGCTGAGACAACTTATATTAGTCTGTTCTCAAAGCTTGCAACATGGTTGCTAGTCTTAACTGTGTGATTCATCCTCTAAATCAAACATTAATCATCTAGACTCCTCACTTTAACCAGATAGAGAAAGTACATCAGAAGAAATGGGGGGGGGGTCAGGTTTCTTGAGGAGGATTGAGGACAAGCAATAGGGGGAGGGGCTAGAAGACATCCACCAAATTATACCTCAGTGTTAGCTGAAAACAACCTTGCCAATCTGTATGATAAGGAGAATGTCATTCTGGTCGTCCCACCTCTCAGTAGGCTTGCAGGGTCACAGCTGATGTTGTCATAAAGCATCCAAATAGTATGAAGAAATCAGCTGTCCAGACACACTAGGATCACCTCTCACCTGGGGCAGAATGAATGCCAAGTTTAGCTGATGATTGTCAGCAAAGCATTTAAAGAAGGCCAGTTCCATCATTCTGATACCTGACCCACTGCCAGTGGGGTCTCCCCTGCCTCTTTTCAGTCTCATTAGTTGCCATGGATGCAGTTTCTTATCTAAATGACGTTTTAGTCGACATCTGCCCTGCCACCACCCCCCCCCCCCAGAGAGAAGTGGGAGTCTCCAAGGAGAACTTGGGAAATATTTCATCATTTAATCATGGTTAGTACTCTGACTTCTACTTCACTGTATATTTTTTCAGCTCACATAACATCTATGTCTCTCTTTAGAGATTCATGGTAAAAAGCAATGAGTAAATTAAATTAGGCCTGTAAAACATAACCTCTGGCACCCCAAAGGCACAGAAAGGCAGAGCATGGATACCTGGCTAGATCTTCAGAATGGTTCCCCATACATCACTAGTGCAACAGAGAAGGAACACAAGTACCTGTGCATGCCAAGCTCTGTGCTAGAGATCAAACTAAGCCATTACACAGACAAGGATATCAGGACTCAAAAACTGTTAAGTACAGTGGAAATAAGTATCTACATGAGTTACTAATGTCCTAGAGCTTCAAATGAATCAACTTGATCAGCCTAATAACTTAGGAGCACCAGAGTCAAAAATCCAATCCAAGCAATTTGGCATTTAGCTTAGATACTTAAGGCCAAGATGATACTAGTTAATCAAGATGGTGCTATAGGTAGGTTATTAAATCTATGTTGCCACCCATTTCTCCTGAAAGTTACTTGTTTTCAATGCAAATCAAAATCTGAATTCCTTGGCAGAGGTATGTGTGCATAGTTGCATGTGTGTGCAGACATGCATGCACAATTATGCATGGGCATGTCACGGCCAGAGAGTAATCTCAGGTATCACTACCATTATTTTGTTGTTGTTTGGTAGTTCCCTTCCTTCCCTTCTTCCTTCCTTCCTTCCTCTCCTCCTTCCTTCCTTTCTGTCTTTCTTCTTTCTTTACTTCTTTCTGTCTTTCAAGACAGACCAGGGACTCTTCAAGCAGGCTCAGCAGAATGGTTAGCAAGCCCCAGACAGCTACCTGTCTCTGCTTCCCCAGTGCTCCTCATACTTGTAAGGCTATTCACCCACTGAGCTATCTCCCAGGACTCCAAATCTAAATTCCTCCCTAATATAAACCTAGACCCTTGCAATCATTTTAGCTAAGCATTTCATTCATGGATGCTCAGTAACCAATTGACTACTGTTTTAAGTTTTCATTTTACAGTCCTTTCTAAGCAGTGTATTTGGACTCTAAATAAATTGTAAAGTGTTTGTCCCACATCCCTAGGGGTTTCTAGGCAGAGGTCCTTAGCACAGAAAGATGTGGCAGAAAGTTAGTTAGCAGTTGGCTAACACAGAGTGGAGGTGTGGAACAGTAAAGGGAAAGAACAAGAAGGAAATATCAAGTGAAAATGGAAGGAAAGGTATTGACTGAGAACCTACAATGATCCAGGATTTTGATTGAACCTTCTCCAGAGGCCATGGTACTTTATCTACATAGTAACATATAAAGTCCTATGTATGTATGTACATATGTCATACTCTCCTCAAGATTGTATGTACCAGGTTTTTTTTCTTTTAGGCCACCAACCAGCTCCCAAATCATGACACAGAGACTTGTTATTACCATTAGCTACAAATGTTCAGCCTAGCTTACGCACATTTCTGGCTAGCCTTTCAAACTTAAATTAACCTGTTTCTCTTTATCTATCTTTTGCCCTAGGATGTTTTACTTTTTCTTTCTTTCTTCTGTATATCTTACTTTCACTGCTTCCCCTGTCTAGCCGGCTAACACCTGCCTGGCTTCTTGCCCTGGACCTGTCTACCTCATTTTCTTCTCTCTTCTTTCTCTAATTCCTCCTTGAGCCTAGATTTCTCCTCATACTTATTCTTTTTGCCTGCCAGTCCCACCTAACCTTTCTCTGCCTAGCTATTGGCTGTTCAGCTTTTTATTAGATAAATTGGATGCCTTAGGTAAAACAAATGCAACTCATCATTACATAATTCAACAAATGCAGCACAAGCAAAAGTAACACACCTTTACACAGTTAAAGTAATGTTCCACAGCATAAACATCTCTGCCCAGTTAAAATAATATTCCACAACAATTATATCACCCATGTGCAGAAAATATCCAAATTACACAAGTATCAATCTAAACCTTAGATCAAGCTCTTCCTATTCAAATTGCCTACTCTAAGTTTAGTGTTTTAATTACAAGTCTACTGAGAAAAGAGCTATTGATCAACCATTCTGGTCTTCATTCCTTCATCCATGAAATAAGCAGAAAAAGATCATTCCCTCAGAGTTGTTCTAAAGAGACTATGACATCATGAGTTTTTAAAGCACGTGCAACTTTCCTTGGCACACAGTAACCTCTGGCTTCAGCACAATAGGGGTATTAACAGGAGCTGGGAGATGTGCTATATGCTGCACTAGGTCTTGTGTGCAAAATTGTACCTGTCTGACGAAACAGTCCCTACATTAGTACAGTTTGCAAATTCCAGGCATCACAAAGACTGCCAGAGGCATTCTTGAGCTGAGCCATGCTTTTTTCAATTGTAAGGTGCATACCAATCACCTGGGCATCTTGCTAAAATGCAGAGTCTAATTCTGTCTATCTACAGAGGGACTTGAGGTTACACATTCTTGCCCAATTCCTAGGTGATGTGGACCCAGAGAGTAGCCAACTACCCACAGAAACCTTTCCTATTTCTTAGTCGAAATTTCCTCCCTCTCAAGTGCCCAAGATAATGAAAACAAGCCAGAGAAAATAAATCATCTTCAACAACTAAATGTCAAATAAATTAAAGTCTCAAGCACAGAGAGTATAAAAGCTATTGAAGGCAGCTTCCTGGGGCTTTGGGGACAGAAATCCTTTCTGTGAATTCTCCTCGCAGCCAGCTAATCATTGAGAGGAATGAATGGCTTCATTTTCCTCAGCATACTCCAGAGTCAAAAGGAGTAAGAACAAATTTGTGTGTGGCCCCAGGTCTAATCTGAAAGTTTACTCTTTCCTCAGTCTGTTGAACCAAAGTATCCAAAGAAGAGAGACTTTGAGTTCACGCATCTCTCTTTGAATATTTAGTCTTTCTTCTCACAAGACTCTTTCAATCTGACCCTCTCAGGCTGATTCTTCCCCACCAGCAACATTTTATTTTCTTCTGCTATGTTATGAAGATAAATGTTACAAAAGTTCATTTGTTATTAAATGAACATGGGAAATGACAGGGGCTCTGAGAAGCCATTAAAATCATAGCACGTTAACAGCCAAGCAGACCTTCTTCACCCATGCCCCATGGGATCCAGCAGCAACAGCAATTAAGATAAATGAGGGCTAAGAAAGTTAGACTGGAAAAATAATTACTAATTTTTTTCCACAGTGTGATTCATACATACTTCAAGTGGGCTTCTGAGAAAGAGCATAGCAAAACTTTGGAAGTTCAAAGTTTCAGGGTGTCACTAAGCCCCTTCTATCCAAGGCCACCTCTTTCTAAGGACAACACCAAGACCATGCATACCCAAACAGGAGACTTGTGTGGGAAGAGCAGAGAACAAGTACAAGGAATTTGTTCCCTTTGCCATTTGACGAAAGCAGCCAGGCACACCATCTGGTATTGGTACAACTAGGGTTTTAAGTTCCATAGCCACCTAGATGCAATGAAACAAGCAGATCACACCAGAAACACATCAGTAGATTTTGTCTATTTTTTCCCCACATACCTATCCCTCCTTTTCTGGGAATTCTCTAAATGGTCCTATTAAAGGTATAATGGAAATAACATTATAAGCTGGCCCTGGGTTGGGAAGATGGCTCTGCAGGTGAAATGCCTGCCTTGCTTGCCACACACATGGTAAGAACCAGAGCTTCGATTCCCAAAACCCACATACAGGCTGAGACAATGTGGCTGCCTTCCTGTAATCCCTCTGCTGGGAAGGTAGACAACAGAACTACCCGAGTCAGCAAACTGGATAGCTGGCTCAGCTGCAGAGGCTAGCCCTGGGCTCAGATGGAGGCCGGACCACAGTGAGTTAGTTAGGTGGAGAGTAACTGAGGAAGACCCCTGATTCCAGTCTCAGGCACACACACATACACAAGCACATGCAGCTTAACACATACACAGAGAGAGGGAAAGAGAGATAGGGAGAGAAGGAGAGGGAGAAAGAAAGAGGGGGAGAAAGGGGGAGGAAGGAAGTGGAAGAGAGGGAGGAGAGGGGGTAGAGAGGGGAGAGGGAGGTAGGTGGGAGTAGAGGGGGGGAGAACAAGAGCTCAGTGTTTAGATTTCTGATTATAGATAAACCTTTGTTTTATACTACTTCATGAACAATTTCTAAGGTTAGTGTGACATTAAAAGAAGACAGCACATTTATATAGTATAGTTCTTAGCACAATACTTGGCATTTATATACTTGATTGCTGTCCTACATCGGAGAACTCCTCAGTCATGAGTGAAAGAGGAAGCAATGATGTCAAGGTTCTGTCCTCTCTAACAAAAAAGCTGCCTCCCCTGAATATTAAGTCATTGGTGGATAATGATATGATTCAACATCCAGGGACAAATACTGCTTCACTCTCCTAGGGTCAGTGTCCCTATGTGGAAAATATGATGGGTAAGTTGAAATGCTTATCTGATTGATATATAAGGGATTTCTTTAATACTTCTGATTAATTGTCCAGAGGGTCAAACAAAAATCCAAAGACCCTCTCTTTGTGGTTGAGTTGGAGACTGACTCTATGATAAGAGATGCCCCAACTATCACTCGATTATACTTCCTTACTTGGTGATATCTATGTCCCCCTTTCCTCCCACTAACAGGAGGGTATTATAATGCATCAGTCACTACCTATGGTCCTAGCATAGCCATAATGCTTATATGAGAGGTATGGCCCCACAGACTCATAAAAGAACTAAGCAGTGAAAGAAATGAGTGCAGAGTCTGTAGACCATGGATGACACTTAGCTTCTAGAACTATAAAAATGATTCTGATGCCCTTAGTGTATCTTACACAGCCTGTAGGACTCCGGAAGAGCAATGCTGCAACTCTGACAGAACTGTTTCTAGTTTTCCAAGGACCAGGAAACCTACTCTGACCTAAGCCCACACCAACCATACTGAAACCACTCCAAAAATCCAAAAATTGAATATCATTAGCCCACAAACCAGGTCATTTCTCACTGTGCTCTTCACAGCAACCATCACAATCTCAGTTCCTTCACCCTTTGAGCTAACCCCATGAATTTTTCACTGGAGCAGTTTATACCACAAACTAAAATGTGATCCTGAGAGCTCAATTCACAGATGGGTTGAGAAAAGGCTAACCTGACAAATAACTTGCATAAGTGTCCTTTCCTTGGTGACCTTTTAACATGCAAGGGCTAGAATCCACTTCAGGTGTAAGTCACGTAGAGTGGAGCTAAGATAGACACACATGATAACCCATAATTCTGACAGGGAACCAAAGTAGAGTGCCTTAGATTTTAAGCAGTGAGTTTCACAGCACCCCCAAAATAGCTATATCATCATCTGTTAGAAACATGGGCTCCCAGGGCTAGGGAGACAGTTCAGTTGTTAAGAGCACATGCTATCGAGGTCTGTCCTGCATAGTATTTTTGTTGATGTTGTTTGTTTATTTGTTTGTTTGTTTTTGTCAACTTGATGGAAGTTAGAGTTAGTTAGGCAGAGGCAACTTCAATTGAGACAATAGCCCCACCAGACTGACCTGAGAATAAGCCTACAGGAAAAATACTTGCTTTATTATTGATGTGGAAAGGCCCAGCCTGTTGTGGCTAATAGTTCTGGGTGCTATAATAAAGTAGGTTGAGCAAGCTGCCATGAGCAGCACACCAGAAAGCAGAGGCTTCAGACCCTGCTGAGTCTTCCCCAGATGACAGACTATAACTTGTAAGCTAAATAAACCCTTACCTCCCCAAGTTGCTTTCAGTCATTTTATCACAGCAATAGCTAAGACAAGGACCTAAGTTTGGTTCCCAGAAGCCATATCAGGAAGCTCATAACTACCTGTAATTCCAATTCTATGGGATCTGTTGCTGTCTTCTGACATTCATTGATGCTGTGCTAGCACACAAACCCACACTCATGACACACACATATCTACATAATTTTGGCTTTAATACAGACCTACAAAATCAGAACCCATTTAGAAATCTGTACTTGAACAAGGCCTCCAAATGATTCCAATAATTCAGCCAAACTAAAGTTTGATTACCATGGATCAAGATCTATGCCTCTCAAAATATGTTTCATCAACCAGCATTATGGCTTACACACTGGCTAGAGGCATAGGCCATTCTGACACAACTAGAACTGATGAATCAGAGTCAACACTTGAATGGAACCAGGCATGCCTGTGGTGCCCATAAATACATGCAGACAAAAATCACATATAAACAAATCTTTAAAATGTCAATATATTGGAGCTATAGAGCTGGTACAATAGTAAACAGCCTAGTTGCTTTTCTAGAGGACCCAGCACCCCACCCATGTGGTAGCAAACTGTCGCAAAACATGACCTCATTATTTAAAAATACACAATCTAATGCATGAATACATACCAGCATATGGAACATGCAAAAATCCTGCCCCCCCAAAAGACTCTAAATTAGTTATGAGCACTTTTTTATGAAGGACAACATAGCAAATATGTTCCAACTTATGGGCCACTTGACTCTGTGGTTAGGGTATTGTGACAACTACAGAATGCCTATATACAAGACTATGTATATGTTCTAATAAAACTTTATCTACAAAAACAAGTGGGGGAGGCTAGAGAGATGATGGATCAGCAGCTAAGATCACTGGTTGCTCTTCTAGAGGTCCTGAGTTCAATTCCCAGCAACCACATGGAGGCTCACAACCATCTGTAATGAGATCTGGTGCCCTCTTCTGGCCTGCAGGCACACATTCAAGCAGAACACTATATACATAATAAGTAAATAATCTTTTTAAAAAAATGAAAGATCATATTATTTCCTTTGGTAATAGTTTGCTAGACCTCTGTTATAAATTATTAAAAGTGGATTCTTTCAGAGCATTAAGACTTGAGAGAAATGGGCTTAGAAAGAATTTTCATTTCTACCCCCACAGACTTGAATTTATTTAAGTATTTGATTTACCAGTAAATCAAATGATGACTTAATTAATAAATCAATTAGTGGGTGAGTTCAATCATTCAATATACATGTTAGAATTATATTGACTTTTAAAATTAAATATCTAACCTAAAATAGGTATTTATTATAATAACAATCTGAAAGTGTATTACAAATACATTGATTCCTAAATTTAAAATGTCAAAGGTTTATTCTCAGACAACTAGGATCTAAACTCACTAAGAATCACTCTGTGTGCAGAGATTCCCAGGTGGCCTACAGCTATGCTTTGTCAGTGTGTATGTAAGTCACACAGGAATAACAGAACAATTCACTTAATATCTTAGTAGCCAGGTTGCTTAAGTGAGAGGATTAGAAATGTCTAGGTACAAGTTTCTCCCCAGAAAGGCAACCTCTGGGCTCCGCAAACCATCCTCTCTGATCCTGAGGTAGTCCAATTGGGACAAAGGAGCAAACAAGAATCTGAACCCCCACTGAGTGTGATGCCATCTAGACTCTAATGCAATGGGCAAAACAGAGAGACCCCCATCCTTCCCTCCCAAACAGGTTTTTGAGAACAGTGAGAAATTGCAGGTTTGAGCTCTTCCCTAGATTCCAGTGCCTGTGCACAATTACTGCTCTGTAACAACCAAAGTGTCAGTCACTTCTCTTAGGAGAGCAGTCTCTGAATAAAGAGAAGACAAAACACTGCTTGTTCCTGGAAACCCATAACACTCCTTCCTCCCCAACTGCTGTCACTCAAACAATCCCCTAAGGAAGGACATTAAATTCCACCTCTGTCCTTCCACCGGCCTTCAAAAGAAACTACAAGTGGGATTTAGATTTGTCATTGAAGTTTATTTTGTAGAAGTCAGACAAAATATGTTAACTCATTAAATTAAAATAGATTATCAGTCTCTGGAATACTGTTCTCCCTACCGTAAATAGATAGTTAACCAATTCTGCATTTATTTTCACATATAAAAATCCTTTTGGACCCTTTATGTATTGTAGTGCAGAAAGAAAAATCAGTCTCTTCTCCACATAGCTGTGCATGGAGTTTTGGTCCCACTACCTGGTGTTAATTTAAATATCAATGAGACCCAAGTGAACTACACTGTTTTTCAGAAGGCTGCATCCAAGCCAAGGGCAGTGACAAAGATCTGTAATCTCAGGGCTTGGAGGTGGAGGCAAGATGATGAAGAGAATGGCTAGCCTTGGCACTGCTGTGAGTTCAAGGTCAGCCTGGGATGCATGAGACCTGGATTCAAAAAATTTAGAAAAGAAAGAATGAGGGAGGGAGGGAGGAAAGGCAGGGAGGGAAGGGAAGGAGGGAAGGAGGTAGAAAGGAAGGAAGGAAGAGAGGAAGTAAGGAAGGAGGGGAGGGAGGAAGGAAGGAAGGGGAGGGAAGAAGAAAGGAAGGAAGGGGAGGGAGGAAGGAAGGGAGGGAGAATGGGAGGAAGAGAGGAGGGAAGGGAGAAGGAAAGAAAAAAAGAAGTGAGATCTGATCCAAATGCTTAATAGAAACTGTGTGGGGTTTCTTTTTATGTCTTGTCAGTAGATGTCATCAGCGTGGTCCTCTATTTGGAGTTTATATGCCCCTACTCCTGACCCTCAGTATGACCCATGAACCCTGGTTAACAAGAGAGTTTCCTTTCCAACAAGAATAGGCTCTCTATACAATGACCCACTCTTTCCTCCATGCCACCTTCTGCAGTTTCCTAAGATGTATTAAGGCTCTTTGTGTCTTCAACAACTCTCAAAAGCCTACCCATTTCTGGACACCAAATAATTCAAGGTAATTAGGTTCCTTTCTGAATCTTTAAGAGACAGCCAGATTGTCCCAAAGATGGCCCCTATAAGGGTTTTTTTTTTTTTCATTTTTGTTTGTTTGTTTGTTTGTTCATTTGTTTGTTTTTTCCTTAAGGGAAGGCCTCAAGGAGAGAGGCTACGAGGAGGTGGAGATGGGCTCAGCTCTTTTCTCCCAAAGGGTACCACTCTGAGCATTTTCTTAACTCAAGTGTATTTTGTTCTAGGTCATAAATTTCTCTTCAAGTGTTATCTCTAGGAGCATGTGGCAATTAATATAAGTGGAGTAGCAAAAATGTTCTCATTTATTGCTGGCCCCAGTAATCAACCTGCATATTCCATTGTTTTTTATGTATATTGGAGGGGATTCTATTCCACAATAGTGAATTAACTCCTTGGAGGTTGCCAAAATTTAAAACCTGTTTTCCTGAGGGACAGAAACAATGTGAGTGGTCTCACTTTCTCCCAGCTGTTACCACAGTACCTAGAAGGAAGTAGATACTTTTTGGAAGTGTAATGAATACATAAATAAATGGATGGGTGCATGCATGAATGAGTGATGCTTGAAATAATTCAGTTAAATCACCCTGATTTCCTTTCAAAGAAGGAGAATTTGGAGACAGACAGACACACACATGGAGAAAACACTATGTGAATATGGAGTTAGCAATCTGCAAGCCCAGGAAGGAGGCCTGGAACAGCTACATTGTTTACAGCTTTAAGAATGAACCAAATTTACTGACACATTGAAGTTAAAATTCCAACTTCCAGAACTGTAAGAAAGCAAGAATCATTACTTAAGACACCTAGTTTGTGGTGATTTATTAATACCGCACCAGAGAAATAATGGGAACTTATTTTAGAGGGTGAGGTCTGCAGTGTTCCTTACACTGAACTTTTTTTTTTTTTAACTCCAAGCATTTGTTCTAGTAAATAGGTAGATGTGGGAATAATAAGTATATGTTTTATGTTTTAAAATGAATTTCATACATTATATTTTCTCATACTTCCCCTTCTCCCAAATCTACCCAGACCCCTCTTCACTTCCCTATCCACACAACTCCATGGTCTTTCTCTCTTAAAAAATAAATAAATAAAAATAAAACAAAAGAGGAAAACCACATATGCACACAAATAAAAATAATAACACCACAAAGGTTGACTTGTACTGACCAACTTACTCCTAACCATGAGCCTGCCCTGGAATGCTGTTGATATACCCACTGTCATTCCCTTTCCCATCAGCTGTCAACAGCAAATGGCTTTTGGTTAGGGGTAGGATGTTAAACCCACTTCCCCATCTGGGCTTAAAACCCTTGCTGGAATTTTGTGTGGCTTGAACCAGTGCAGGTCTTGTGCATGATGTTACAGTGTCTGTTACTTCATGTGTGCATCAGCTATGTTATATCCAGATGACCCTGTTTGCTTGGAGTCATTCACCACCTCTGGTTCTTATAGTCTTTCTTCTCCCTATTCTGCATTGATCACCAAGACTTTAGGGAAAGGATATTACAAAAACATCACATTTAAGACTGACTGCTCTGTTTCTCACTCCATGTACATTGTCCAGGTATGTCTGATAAAGATTGAGCAATGTGTGCTGGTGTACAGGTATAGCAACATGTCATTAAGAATCTTTTTGTTGCTATGTTCATTTAGGCCCATGATCTACTGTTAGTCTAAGGCCTTGTTAACAGTGTCAGCTATAGGTTCCATCTCATAGAGTAGAACTTAAATCCAATTGAGAAGTAATTGGTCACTGACATAACATTCATGCCACTATCGTGGAAGTGTATTTTGTAGCTAGGTCACTATTACAGCTTACAAGATTTCTGAATGAGATCACACTCCTCCAGTAGTGTGAATAGCACCTTCCAGCACTACACATGATAGTCAGTAGTGATGAAGTGAGGACCAAACAGATATCTATCCTCATGTTTTACATACCGCTTAAGTATAAGTTGGCTTCACCAATAGGATCTTACTATCAGACTGTGTAAGGTAACCAATAGCATTAGCAACAGCAATAGTCTGTGATATTTGGGGAAGTTCATGGGATCACTTTGGACAATGACTCAAAAAAGATGCAAATCATACCCAACAAGGGGGGTTTGGGTAGTTTATGATATCTAGTTGGAAGATTGTCTCTTCCATTATATTGTGATTCCATTCAAATTCTTTTCATAAGTGTACATGTTTTAGTAAGCTTCTACAGTGATAGATTTTCATGTGGTTATTCAAAAGACCTTTAGTATCAGTTTTCCCTCCCATTATTTACCCCTTTACCTGACCCTCCCATCCCCTTTCCCATTTAATCTTCTTATTCCAGTATCCCCCTTATTGCTTTGTAATACTATATTCTATCATGCCTTCTTTGGAAGGTCCCCTTCTCCCTGATGATCCCCAACTAGCTATCTGTACTCTAAAAAAAAACACACATAGCTAAAGCACAAAAGCTAATATCCACTATAAGAGAAAGCATGCAATGTTTGACTTTCTGGATCTGGATTACCTCACCCAGGATGATTGTTTCTAGCTCCATCCATTTAACTGCAATATCATAATTTTTTGTTGCTTAATAATTTTCCATTGTGTCAATGTACCACATGTTCAGTGTCTATTTATCAGTTGATGGACACAGACTAAAGATGTAATGTAATGGCTAAGGAAAACACTAAGAACCAACTTACCTAGGCTGTGAGTTTGTTGCCATCATTTTCTAGGTGTGTGACTTGGGTTGAGTTAGTCTGGGCTCTTGTTTTTGTGCTTTTGAGTGGATACTATACCATAATAAAATAGTAATCCTTCTGAATCTGCAGGTTCCTCATCTGAGAGATCAACCAATTGTGGATGAAAAGTACTTGAAGAAACAAAATACATCTGGACAGAATATATATATGCTTTTTTTCTCATTGTTATTCTCAAACAGCAAAAACTATTTGCATAACATTTACATCCTATTAACAATGTTTTAAAACAAAAAAGAAAGCTGCAGCATTACATGCAGATGTTCAATTGTATAGAAGAGCCTGAAATGTCTGCAGATTTCCTAACAGGGAGATTGAAGATACCAGAGGACACCTGTACCAGAAAGCCTACTAGAAACGATTAAATGAGATAATTCATCATGGCAGCTATACACAGGAAGAACTCACTATGAGGTGTTAATCTGGTTGGTAATGCCAGTCAATAGTGGCTGTGACTGGCAGATAAGCAGTGTGATATATATCAAAAAAGAGACTAACACCTAGATTTAAACTCCAGTTCCATGTTTTACAAGTTTTATGACTTTGAGCAAATCACTTTACCATGGTGCTACACCTCAGAAAATTGAAGATGATCTGTAAATTGGAGATAATGATATAGCTGGCACAGATTGGCTGTGCAGGTTCAAAGTGAAAATGAACTCCAAGCATTTAGCAGTCTCCCTGGCCCATTTCAATGACTGCTCTTAAATACAGAAAATCTCATTCCTCACCTCACTCCTACTTGGTCTTTCTAATATCTTTTCTCCATGTCTTAGAAAGATAAGTGATATTACATGGCAAAAGCCTGGAACAAAGAAGTAATAACATTCCTGTCAGTTTAGCTGGTGTGGGCAGCACCACCAGCACGTTTTAAGGGCAAGCATGGAAGCAGACTCATGCCAAGGGTGCAGTTCACTGCTAAGGCTATTTATTCCTCGGCCAAAATGAGCCATGCATCTCTCACTGGTGTTTTAAATTGTCTTTCAAGGTCACTTTTTGGGAAAGGAAACTGTCCCTCAGGAGTCACATAGTTGATGTTTTCTGTCTTTTTACCTTCAAGCCTCAAGTCTACTGAGCAAAATCTCTTACCTTCAAAGAGTACGCTGTAGCTGTAAGCTGCCGACCGCGGACTGCCTGGGGCTCAGGGAAATATCCTCTCCTCCGAATGATTCATAAAACACTCCTGGTTTTTAAGGCATGTACATAAAGGAACTAAAGAGTTTTTACAGAGAATGCAAAATCATTTTCTCCCTTTCAACCCATTTGAAAACTTGAACTTTTTCTCAAAGATTTTCTTGATGGTTCAGAGCATCTGCCCTGACTCTCAATGCAGATGCAAATACCAGTCCCCAAATCTAAGAGGAGTGAGCAAGAAGGACAGTTATGTTTTCATAATAATGGGTTTTCTTAGGTCTTGAAATCGTTTTTTTTTTTTTTCAAGAAGTAGCTGATAAACGATCCTTTAAACTAGAACTAAAAATGTTCTTTCCAAAATTTAGGAAGAGTTCATTCTCCCTTTCTTCCGGATGGGGGCAAGAAATGAAGTACACACCTACCTTGTAGTTTTCTTGAAAACTCTATCATGTGCAATGTCCTTGATGCCATCTGATTCCTCTCCTAGCAAGTTCCTAAGCATCTTATTGTCACCCATGAGACTCTCCATCTTCACACATGTCATTTACAACAAGTACAGAGACAGATATTAGCAGTAAAATACGTCCCTCGGGGACCTACACCCGGAGAGATAATATGGGAAAAAGCAAGGTTATTTCCTAATATCAAGATGAAGACAACTAGACATGATGTTGGGAACCAAGAAAGGCGCTGTGAGAATATGCATGCCACAGCAGCCTAGCACGATCATGAGAGTGAGGCCCTTGCTGATGTATATAATTCTGCATCCCCTGGATGCCTGGGAGCAGAGAACCCAGAGGGCTACCAACATATGTTTTGTAATACCTAATAGGTATACCTCTTTAAGATATAGCATTCCTCTCAGCTTTATATCACATGTATCTTGAAACAATGTTTTAAATTACACACACACACACACACACACAGTATATGTGTAATTATTAGCCTGTGTGGTCTGCAGTACCTCTCGAAACTTTTTTCCAAGCTTCAGTCAAATATTACAATCAGAACTATCTTATTTAATATTCACAACCATCTTAGAAGGCTAAGTTTGCAACCCAATTTACAAAAGGAAAATGAAACCCAAAGGAGTTAAACCAGTTATCTTAAGTCACAAAGCAGTTAAGTAGTAATCAATAATTCAAACTTGCATCTATGACTCCAATATTCAAAGTATTTCATTTACCATGCAATTTCTGCATGTGTGTTAGTTGTGTACTGGTACATACATCTGAAAGCAAATAGCCAAATCAGTTTGAGAATCTAAACAGTTTGTTGTTTTTACTATAGATCCTCTGCAGGCTTTTTCCATGGTAACGTGGATTATGAATCTCCAAGGAAACAAAAAATAAATTGCGTTCTCAAACTAATTTTAAAGAAACCTTTGTGTAGCACCTCATGGGACCATATATCCTACAGCAAAATTTAACAAATAGTGCTCCATATTGCATAATGTCTTTAGAATATACTCTGGATCCTGTTATCTGGTCTTTGGTGTAAGGGAAGGAAACCAGTAGCAGGTGAGACATTTTAGTCTTACTGGGACAAAATTCCTCTAAAGCTCTCAACTTCTCACATAGATTGAAAAGCTTGGATCATGTTCAGTGAGAGAGCTAGCTATAAAATTCAAAAACTATAATGAGCCAGACAGACAGTGGTGGTGCATACCTTTAATCCCAGCACTCAGGAGGCAGAGACAGGTGAATCTCTGTGACTTTGAGGCCAGCCTGGTTTATAGAGCAAGTTCCAAGACAGCCAGAGCTACATAGAGAAACCATGTTTAAAAGAAAAAAAAAGACATTATAATAAAGGAAATGAAGTCCAGTGTTTTTGGACCATGAATATGTCCAGTTTAGCCATGTTTTAAGACTGTCAGTTCTCTAGACTCTAGAAATTAGAAGGAAGCATGATTCTACATAGCAAATGAAATGTTCTGATTTTCCCCATTTTGCTATTCTAAGTGCATACCCTTTGAGATCATTTGAGATTTCATATTCTTTCTTTTTCTCTTGGGCAAGAATTTTGTATTTAATCAGCTATCCAAGGTGGCTAAATAGGAATGGGAACTTTATTTATTTATTTATTATTTTTTCTTATTTTACATACTGATTCCAGTTCCCTTTCCCCTCCCTCCCATGCATCCCTACTTGCCTCACATCCCATTCACCACCCCCACTGCAAGGGAGGGTCATGCCTTCCAGGGGGGAATCAACAAAATCTGTCAAGTCATTTGGAGTAGGGACTAGTTCCTCCTTCCTGCCTCTCAGCTAAGGGAGTATCCCTCCATGGGGAATGTGCTCCCAAAGGCCTTTTGTGCAGCAGGGATACATCCTGGTTCCATTGTCAGAGGTCCCTTAGACTGCTCAGGTCTTCTGAGACCCATGTTCAGGGGATCTGAGTCTGTTCAATGCTGGTTTCCCAGCCATCAGTCTGGGGGGGGGGTCCATTAGCTCCCCCTTGTTCAGGTCAGCCATCTCCATTTTTAATAAATGTTGGAAAATCAGATTGACTAAGCAGTCTTCTAAAATTGACATTACATATTTCCAAGAGGTTCAAGTGGTGTCTCTGTCTTTGACCACTGGTCTTCTAGCTCTTTTAGTCTTATTTTTGTTTCAGTGGTTTATCTTTTAAATAGAATGAGGTATAAGCCTCAATGCAATACTTTGAATTCTCCTCCCCTTTCCATTCATATACACACACATATGCACACGTGCACACACACACACCAGATTCTAGACCTTGAAGGCTATACCTAGGGATATGCCATGTTATAGCACAGAATCCATCTGTTAATTAATTGACCCATTCAGCACCATGTTCCCCTGCATATATCAGAGCAACAAGAGTGCCAATTGAAAAGACAGTGAGCCTAAGTTTGAGAAATTTACAGCTTAGCTAGAGTCTGAATTCAAAAATAGATATTGCACTGGAAGTAAAATAGAAAGATAGCAAAGTCAGCCCGAGGCACACAGCAGACTTGCTAGGATAAGGATGTAAATCATGCAGAATGTTTACTCATGCACTCCACACATACTGTCGAGTGCCACCCACGTGCTGAGGACACTTCCTGTACTACAAAAGACTTTATCTCTTCTCTCTGAAAATTATCTTCTAGCCAAGGTAGGTATTTTACACATGCACACAGAATGATAGGTAATAAAAAGTGTTTTGTTGTAAATAAGGTAAATGATGTGACTATTTTAGGCTAGGTGATAAAGAAGATGAAATTCTTTCTGCTGGAAAATGAGGGGTGGACTTTAGGCTGTGACTTGAAAATAAGGGAACAGGCCAGGAAACAGAGATCAAGAGCATGGGTACTCAGGCTGAGGAAACCAGTAGCATAATTCTCCAAATTGGGGACTATTTAGGCAGTTTTCCTTCCCTTATCGTGTGATTTTTGTTCTTGTCACATCTATACATATTCCCATAAATCTCTAATTTTACCACAATTATTTTTGAACATCAAGGTATTTTGAGATGAGATAGTGGCAACCAAGCTGATTATTTTAACTTCAGAGTTTTTGCTTGTTACTTTAGAGTACTTCCTGTCCCAGAAACCCACTCAAATATATTATGTAAGAAGTTTTTTATCCCAAACATTCCTACATCCAGAATGAAGCTCAGAGATTTCAGTGTGTAGATTAACTGAGATAATACTTGTGCAAATTATCCAATGGATAGAGGACTTAAGAAGAACTAAGATCTAATGACAGAGAAGCTCTGCCTGATCTTACCTGTGCTCAACCACAAAGAAGGCTCATGGGACAGGCACTTCAGGAAGTGGAGTGCTGATACCTTACAATGCAAAACCTTACAGGGATGTGGAGATGAGGGGTTTCTGGAACACACTGAACTTATAAGTGCACTTTCAACTCCACACTCTCTGCGTAAATCCTAATACATCTGAATTATCTCCATATTTAATGATGCTCAGGCTGATTGGGGATCTCTCTATCTTCACATGTGATCTATGGGAAAATTATACTGACTATTTTAATAATCCTTCTTTCCCATTCTGCTTCAAAGATTTAAGAAACACACATATTTTCATTTTTGTTCTTCCACTGATACCAATTTATAGGCTAATTTTAACCTCAATAATATTAAAATAATAATATTCAAAGTTTCCTTTTATTTTTTATTTTTCAACTTACATTAAAAAACAGCATGTTTCCTTTTAGTATTTTTCACAGACTTAGTTTTAGTTGTTTCCATCACCCTCATGTTCCTCTTCTCCATCTCCCTGGCCTCTCTGCTCATTCCCTAAATCCCCAGCCCCTTTCATTTCATTTTACAAGTGTTCTATTACCCTCCACCCTCATCCCTATAATTTTGTTGTTTGGTTATAGTGATGCATTTTTTCTGACAATATCTCTTATACTCAAAGAGACTGAACTTTTTCCAGACCTAGAACCAAGTTAATAATGACTTTAGATCATTTAAGACTGTGTGCTTAACCTGCCATCCTACTATGTACTCAGCCACTTTAAGTTTAACCTGATTTTTTTCCTTTTTTTAAATTGTTTTCAATTTTATTTACTTATTTTTTAATTAATTAATTAATTTTTTTATTTTACATGTCGATCCCAGTTTCCTCTCCTTCCCTCCCTCTTACCCTCTATGCCCTCCCCCACATGTACCCTGACCACCCTCCCCTCCCATCCCCCCACCCCAATTCCACATTTAGGGCAATGCCATACAGGTGGGGTCATGTAGATCTGTCAAGTCATTTGAAGTAGGGACTAGGACTTCTCTCCTGTCTCTAGGTTAAGGCAGTATCTTTCCATGGGGGAGGTGTCCACAATGTCCTTTTGTGTACCAGGAATAATACATCCTGGTTCCACTGTCTGAGATCCCTTAGGCTTCTCAGTCCTGCTGGCTGAGACCAGAGAACAATGTAACCAACCTTGATACTTAGATTTCCAATGCAATCAACTTTTACAATCTAAACAAAGTGCATACCCTTAATTTTATCATATACTCCTCCTCATCCTTGGTACAAAATAATGAATGTATGTATTTATGTGTTATATTAACATTTACTGAAATCACTCAACAGGTTGAAAGCTACCTTAAACAAAACAGATATTGGACAAGTGTTGAAAGCGACATTTGGATATATGTTGATAACAACTATTTGCAATGTTAAGAGCTATTTGGAGTCACTTGAGGTCAGTAAAGAGGTGCTATACCTTCTAAAACTCTGTTAAAGACTTCTGAAAATATTCGTCATTCTTTTCCCATACCATGTTTTCTGCACTGGTCAAAAAATACAGAGCAAAGTTCTCTGTTAGGGACAGGGAAAGATACACACGCACGCACACACACACACACACACACACACACACACACACGACAGATTATAGAACCACCAACAGCAGACAGATAGAAAGAATAGGGAGAGAAGTGAAGAATTGAAATTTGGGCTCACTCTTGGTTAAACTAGTCCAAGAAGATGTTGCTTTGTTTTCATTCCTGAATACAACATCAGTTCACTCTCTCTAATGCTATCTCTCATGTCGTAATCAACTCATTTGTCTATACTATGAAGCAAACACAAGGATATATCTACCACTGAGGTATATCCCTAGTCTCAAGATTTCTTATTCATTCATTCAAAGAAAAGTGACAAGGAAAAAATGTTTCTGATCCCCAGGCTGTTCAGTACAAAGGACTGTGAAGGACTCAGCCTGTGTGAAAGGAGCTCTCAGTTAATTCTTCATTTAAAATAATCATATTCCAAGGACAGTGAAACACAACCCTCACTCCAGTATTCAAACATTCTAAGGAAGAAGGATAGCAAGTCCAAGAACTGTCTGGGACTAAATAGCAAAAGTATGTTCAAAAAAAGAAAGGCAGGACTGGAGAGATGGCTCAGTGGTCAAGAGCACTGCTTGATCTTCCAAAAATAAAATAGGAAGAAAGAAAGAAAATTATTATATAAAATTCTCCATATGTGTCTCAATACATGAATGTATTTTTAAGTCATGGCTTATAAATTATCTGCAAGTGCCTTTTATAATAATTATAATTTTAAACCTTACTAGGGAAGCTCTACATGCTTATTATAAAGAGGTTTTCAATTTTAATTTATTTTGAGATTATAACATAATAATTACATAACTTCCCACTTCCCTTTTCTCCTCCCAAATCCTCTGATACATCCCTCTTTGCTCTCTTTCAAATTTATGACTTTGTTTTTTGTTAATTTTTGTTGCAAACATATATAGTTTTGGATATTCATGTAGTTTCCTAAATATATCTGTTCAATCTGAAACATGTTACTTGTATGGATATGTTTACAGAGTTGACTATTTTGTATTAGACAACCAATTGGTGTTGTACCCTGAGGAAGAATATATCTTCCCCTCTCTGCATTCCTTCGATGCCTGTAACTCTTTATGTTGAGGCCTCATGGACTTTCCCCATCTACTTTGACATGCATATTGTTATTATTCTTGTTTAGCACATGTTTAGGCAGTTGTGTTACTGAGACTTTATGGGTGTAGCTTCTGATGTTACTAAGAGACACAATTTCACAGAAAACGCCCTGCTACTCCATCTCCTACAATCTTTCTGTACCCTCTTTCATAATATTCTCTCAATCTTAGGTGTGGTAGTGTTTTGAAAATGTCCATTGGGACTGGGCTCCACAATTCTGCATTTCAATTGGTTGTGATTTTCTATAATGGTCTATATATCTTGCAAAGAGAAGTTTCCTTGGCAAGGGGTGAGGACTACACTTACCTGTGGGTGTAAGGGTAAAAATATTTAGTATGTAGGTAGATATTGTGTTGATTTGGTAAAGTAGTGATTGTAGGTTCTTGTCAAAGATCCATGACCTTACTGGCTCTAGGCAGTTGACTAGAATTCCAGTACCAGGCATGGTTTCCCTCTTGTTGAGCAGGTCTTAAGTAGAAAGCTGTTGATTACCAAAAAGGTATGTGTGTCACTACTGCACCATGCTAGCCATTGTTGTGGTTCATAGGCATCAAAGCTTATAGGACTGTTGGTCATTTCCCTCCTCTGGAAGCTTGCATAGCACCTTCTGGATACTGTGAAAGCTAGTCCTTAGGGAGGAGGCTTTCAGATCAGTTCTAGTTCAGGGGCCTATAGATACTGTCTGAAGTGCATGGTATTTTCAGCAATCCTTACACTCCACTTCTTAGGAGAAAACCAAGGACAAGAGAATATATGTTTTGTAAGTCTCTTAAACATCCCTGAACAACAACTCAAACAAGGGCTTCTCATGACTGGTACTAGGGTAAGGGTCTTTGGTTCTTGGAGAGAGCATTGTCATCCAGATTAAAAAAAAAAAAAAAACAAATGTTATTTAAACTATGCTTGCATATTTATACACAGACTTACCTGTATTATAGGGTTTATTTTAGGTAGAGAGTTAATAGTATAATTCTTTATGTTTTTCAGATATCCTTACTGCTATTTTACTCTCCTCCCTCCTTCTGTAATTACTCTTACCTCTCTCTAATTAGACCCCCACTTTTCCCTCCTTCCCCAATGAAATCACCTATACCATGCTATTTCTCTCTCTATTGCTCCCCAATTCCCTACCTCCCATTCCCAGAAATGGTCCAATTTTACTTTCCTGGTTTCTGCAGTTACTCCAGAATGAAAGCTTTAAATACTATATATGGTTTTTCTAGACAGGATTTCTCTGCATTGCTTTGCAGCCTGTCCTGGAACTAGCTCTGTAGAACAGGCTGGACTTGAACTCACAGAGATCCATCTGCCTCTGCCTCCCCAGGGCTGGGATTAAAGGTGTGTGCCACCAAAACCCGGCTCAAATACTACATTCTGATCAATAAAAAGGAAACAAAGATAGATAGATAGAATAGATAGATAGATGATAGATAGATAGATAGATAGATAGATGATAGACAGACAGATAGATAGATGATAGATAATAGACAAGTATATCCCCTGATTTTTTTACCAAAATGGGGGATCATGCTTCATGTTTTAATTTGTAATATAAATTTTTAAATTAACTTAGGAGAAATTTTATATGTCAGTAAATATGTACCTACTGAACACTTCAGGATTTGCTATTTTTCTTTTACCCTGGGACATCTGCTACTGTATACTCATTTATACTCATTTTTCCTTCCTCACCTGATCTCCATCTCTAGGACACTAGATGAACACTTCCCCAAAAGGATCTTCTGTGTATTATGAAACACCAGAGTGGAGTGATGAGTCCCATTCTGCTGATCCTCCCTAACCTCATTTCTTTCTTACTACACATCACTTGGCAAGAGCCTTTTCTTTTGGGTCTTTGATGCCATTATGAGCCTAAATAAATGCAAAGGACATTTGGATTCTTGATATTACTCCTATTTCATGATAAGGTATATAAAATATAGTATCCTGCATCATCCAAGTATAAATGGCATTAGCTTTTTGTTCCAGCTAGTCCAATGAACATTCATATGTTATAAATGACAGATACAAGTTAATTGGAGCATTTAGGACTAAAACAGCATGAGCAGATTCACTTCTGAAAGTGATTTGTTAGTTTCAGATGTAGGAAAAGTGGTGGGAAGGAAAGCAGGGAGGAAGACCTGAAGCTTGTTGCTGCCACGGCTTATGACTATGGCAGCTCTGGATCACCCCCTAAGAACTAAGCACAGAGGAGAGAATTAACACTGGACACCTAAATATAATAGCAGAGACACATCAAAACTCCTGAAGACTCACAGGCTTCATGTCCAGAAAAGGTCTTCCTCAAGATTTCACAAGATCAGCTAAAAGATGAGGTCTCCAGCTGCTAAACTGATATATATATATATATATATATATATATATATATATATATATATATTGTTCTTTACTGTTTGCCTGTCATTATCATCTGGAAAAGAACAGGGCTTAGGAAAGAGGAGGATGGAACTCTCAAGTAGGGCATTTTGGGGCTGCTACAGAAGAAAGGAGAGGAGTCCATCTGGGTGAAAGGATAGTGAGGTCCTGTAACAGAAGAGACCACTATGCAACCTTATAAACCTTGTACTTGTTCCAAATCCCAGGTTAAGGTAGAAATACCAACTGTACATTGGCACAGGTCACATGATAGAATTTTTTAAAAGAAGAGCTACATAGTTATATTTGCACAAGAAGATTCATATCTCGACAATGATATATCAAGCACTTTTATTGCATTCATTTATAATTTTTATCTATATGCCAAATAAATGATGAAAATTTAAATTTTTCACAACAAATGCCTTTATATTCTATGACATTTTCTTTTTCCAAGAGCCCTTTCCTAAGCACTAGGTTATTATTTCTTCCCTGTCCTCCTGAGGCAGGCATTTCTTCGCTTTATTGATAGTCCATCTAGCTAGCTTTTATCATGACTACTTTCCTTTGTCTTTCTCCAAATCTTTGAGTTGGAAGAGTGTTGGAGTTTCTGTATTCTAGCATCTAACCCGTACCAGAATAGATGTTTATAAGTCTAAATCAAGGTTCAGCACATCCCCACCACTGCTTATTTTTATAAGATAAAACTTTATGAGAGCTGCATCCTCATTTGTCTCCACATATCTATAGCTGCTTTCACATTATTATGACAGAATTGGCCTACAAAGTCTAAAGTGTCTACAACAGTGTGTTTGTGTGCAGGTGCGTGCATGCACATGCGCGCGCGTGCACACACACACACACACACACACACACACACACACACACACACACCACACGCCTGTGTGCTGGGGGGCAAAGGAGAGACTCCTTTCCTCCATCATTCTCGACCTTGTTCCTTTAAGGCAGGGTCTCTCACTGAGTCTAAGGCACTTATTCTTTGGTAAGGCAGATAGACAGCAAGTCCCCAGGATCCTTGTGTTTCCCCCACTGCTAGGGTTACAGGCATTGCACAGGCTACACAAAGCTAATATATGGATGCTGGATGCTGAGAACCAAAATCCAACCATCATACACAACAAGTACTCTTAACCACTGGGCCATATTTCCACACCCTAGAATAGCCCTTTACATTAAAAAAAAAATCCAACCTCAAAGCCTAAAGATGAGCAACATCCAGAACCTTATCACCCACAGGCTGGCTCTTACCACATATCCATATGCCAGTGAAATCTCCCAAACTAGCCACCATCAGAGCTGCAAAATAGTCACTGTGGCTCCTAACATCATATTTTCAACCAGGCAATGTCTAACAAAAATGGCCATCCCTTCTGATATGCTTCTTTTCAAGAATGAAAACATTTTCCCAGAGGGAAAAGCACATTTGCTTGCACAGCCCATTGGTCAGTTTTATCAAATAACATCACGTTTGTGCCTAAACTATATACTCCCAAAGATCATATTTCCTGCTGCCTACTCTAATCTGGTTCACGCATATAAGCCTAAGCTAGAATTCCAATAGGTAGAGTATGTCTCAGATACTGGTTTTAATCTTGTGTGACATAGTGCCTACACAATACACACACACACACACACACAGAGTGAGGTTCACTATACTTTCACATTGTCAGAAGGCTAGAAAAGGTTCAGAATGTTTCAAAGGCTTAAGATACAATAGCCAAGAGAGATGTGAGCAATACTCTTAACCTTTCCTTGATTGTCAATCACAATACAGGCTACTGCAGCTTCAGCTACTGTGTCCACAATTCATGCAGAACCTAGACAAAAAATAATATGCAAGGAAAATGACCCTGTTACCATTTTAAGAGCTTATCTAGTGTCTCATAACTTTATTTTCTTTTATCTCATCAGTTGAAATTGTGTCATATGGCCACATTTACTTGCATATGGCTGAGAAGTTCTTAAGTTGGACTGTTAGGTAAGAATCCACATCTACTATTTATCCACTGAATAAAAGTATACTTGATAACCAATAAATTACACTTATAAATAATGTTATTTTCACAATGTAACATCTCACATTGCCCAGTCTAGACAAGAATGTAAACTAAACAAAAATCTTATATCTCTTTATTTTAAAATAGAGAACTTCTACTGAATCCTCAGACCTGACCCCATCCCAGGGTCCCTGTCTGCGGAGAGACCTCCTATAGAGATTGAACCACCCAGAGCTATAGATATTGAATCTCTGACCCACATAAGACCACCGGAGAAGTATTTTAGAGAGAGAGGAGGAGCCCACCAACACCTACTGGAAGAAGCTATGGGAAGACGGCAATACAAGAAAACACCTAACAACAGAAAGACAAGCATGACACCACCAGAATCTAGGGAATCTACACCAACTAGAACAGAACACAACAACAAAGCAGAGGAAGCAGAAGGGAACGACTTAAAAATTACCGTCATAAAAATGATAGAGGCCCTCAAAGAAGATGTAAGAAAATCCCTTAAAGAAATGGAGGAAAAAACAAACAAAAAAAGTGGAAGAAATGAACAAATTCCTTAAGGAAAGCAAAAAAAAAAAAAACCAGAAAGCCAAGAAAAATAATTAAGCAGGTGAAGGAAAAATTCAAGACTTGAAAACTGAAATAGAGAAAATAAAGGGAACGCAAAACGAAGGAATGCTGGAAATAGAAAAACTGGGCAAAATTCGGGAACTATAGACACAAGCATAACCAACAGAATTCAAGAGATGGAAGAGAGAATCTCAGGAGCAGAAGATAAACTACAAGAAATAGATTCATCGACCAAAGAAAATCATAAATCCAACAAATCCTTAACACAAAACATCCAGGAAATGTGGGACACCATGAAAAGGCAAAACCTAAGAATAATAGGCATAGAGGAAGGTAAGGAAGCCCAACTCAAAGGTGCCGAAAACATATTCAACAAAATCATCGAGGAAAACTTTCCAAATCTGAAGAAGGACATGCCCATGAAAGTATAAGAAGCATACCGAACCCCAAATAGGCTGGACCAAAGAAAAAAGACCCCTCGACATATAATAATCAAAACACCTAGCATACTGAATAAAGAAAGAATATTAAGAGCAGCAAAGGAAAAAGGACAGGTAACATATAAAGGCAGACCTATCAAAATTACACCTGACTTCTCCATAGAAACCCTCAAGGCCAGAAGGTCCTAGATAGATGTTCTAAAAGTATTAAGAGAACATGGATGCAAGCCTAGGCTACTATATCCAGCAAAATTCTCAATCAATATAGATGGAGAGAACAAGATATTTAATGACAAAACCAGATTTTCCTAATATGTATCTACAAATCCAGCCCTACAGAAAGTATTGGAAGGAAATCTCCAACCCAAGGAAGGTAACTACACCCACAAAAATGTAGGCAACAGATAATCCAACTACACCAGAAACCAAGGGTAAAGCAGAACTAATATATTCAAAATACCACTGCCAACAACAAACCTAAATCAAACAAGCATCAACAAAAACTCACCCTCAACATTAACTCACCCTCTTAACTCACCTATAAAAAGACTAACAGAATGGATATGAAGACAGAATCCATCCTTCTGCTGCATACAAGAAGCTTCAAAGATAGACATTACCTCAGGGTAAAGGGTTGGGAAAACATTTTCCAATCAAATGGAACCAAGAAGCAAGCAGACATGGCTATCCTAATATCTAACAAGTTATACTTCAAACCAAAATTAATCAAAAGAGACAAAGTCAGTGATTTTGTATTCATAGCAGGAGAAATACATCAACACAAAGTCTCAATTCTGAACATCTATGCTCCTAATACACAGGCACCCACATTCATAAAAGAAAGACTACTAAACCTCAAAGCTCATATAAAACATCACACACTTATAATGGGAGACTTCAATACATGACTTTCAACATTAGACAGGACCACAAATCAGAAACTCAACAAAGGAACAAAAGAACTAACAGAAGTTATGTCTCAACTGGGGTTAACAGATATCTATAGAACATTCCATCCAAAGAGAAAAGAATATACCTTCTTCTCTGCTCCACATGGAACCTTCTCTAAAATCGACCACATACTAGGTGACATAACAAACCTCAACAGATACAAGAGACTAGGAATAGTCCCCTGTATCTTAGCATACCACCATGCTTTAAAATTGGAATTCAACAACAACACAAATAGCAGAAAACCTGCAAACTCATGGAAACTGAACAATGTGCAATTGCACCACTCCTGGGTCAAAGAAGAAATAAAGAAAGAAATTAAGGACTTTCTAATATTCAACGAGAATGAGGACACAATATACCCGAATTTATGGAACACTTGAAAGTGCTACGAGGGAAGTTCATTGCACTAAGTGCCCATATAAAGAAAACAGAGGATAGTCACATAAGAGAATTAACAGAGCAACTGAAAGCCATAGACCAAAGAGAAGCAAATTCACCCCGTACAAGTAGACGCCAGGAAATAATCAACTTGAGGGCTGAAATCAACAAAATAGAAAACAGGAAAACAATACAAACAATACAAAAAATCAATGCAACGAAGAGTTGTTTTTTTGGGAAAATCAACAAGATAGACAAACCTTTATCCAAACTACCGAAAAAGCAGAGAGAGAACATGGAAATTAACAAAATCAGAAACGAAAAGGGGAACATAACAACAGACACAGAGGAAATCCAGACAATTTTCAGGTCATACTTTGAAAATCTGTATTCCACAAAAATTGTAAATTCAAAGGAAATGGACAAATTTCTGGTTAACTATCACTTACCAAAATTTAATCAAGAACAGACAAACAATTTAAATAGACCTATAACCCGCAATGAAATAGAAGCAGTCATCGAAAGCCTTCCAACCAAAAAAAGTCCAGGGCCAGATGGATTCAGCACAGAATTCGACCAGACATTCAAGGAAGAACTAATACTACTATTCCTCAAACTGTTCCACAAGATAGAAACAGAAGGTTCATTGCCAAACTCTTTTTATGGGGCCACAATAACCTTAGTAATCAAGCCTCACAAATACACAACTAAGAAAGAAAACTAAAGACCAATATCCCTGATGAACATCAATGCAAAAATACTCAATAAAATACTGCCAAACAGAATTCAAGAATACATCAGAGAAATCATCCACCATGACCAAGTAGGCTTCATACCTGGAATGCAGGGATGGTTTGACATATGAAAATCTATCAACATGATCCCCCATATAAACAAACTAAAAAAGAAAAACCATATGATTATCTCCCTAGATGCGGAAAAAGCCTTCGACAAAATTCAACACCCTTTCATGATAAAAGTCTTGGAGAGGTCAGGGATAACTGGAACATACCTAAACATAAAGAACAATATACAGCAAACCAACTGCCAACATCAAACTGAATGGAGAGAAACTTAAGCCAATTCCTCTAAAATCAGGAACAAGACAAGGATGCCCTCTCTCTCCATATCTCTTCAATATCATACGAGAAGGTCTAGCTAATGCTATAAGACAACAAAAGGAGATCAAGGGGATCCAAATTGGAAAGGAAGAAGTCAAACTGTCTCTATTTGCAGATGATATGATAGTTTATATAAGCAACCCAATAAACTCTACCAGGGAACTCCTACAGCTTATAAACAACTTTAGCAAACTAGCAGGATACAAGATAAACTCAAAAAATCAGTAGCCCTACTTTTTTTGAGACGACAAAGAGACAGAGAAAGAAATCAGAGAAATATCACCCTTTACAATAGCCACAAGCAACATAAAGTATCTTGGTGTAATGCTTACCAAACAAGTAAAAGATCTATATAATAAGAAATTTGTGGCACTAAAGAAAGTAACTAAAGAAGATACCAGAAAATGGAAAGATCTCCCATGCTCTTGGATAGGTAGGATAACCATAGTAAAAATGGCAATCTTGCCAAAAGCAATCTATAGATTCAATGCGATCCCCATTAAAATCCCACCACAATTCTTCACTGACCTTGAAAGGATAACAATCAACTTTATATGGGAAAAAAAAGACCCTGGATAGCCAAATCAACCCTATACAATGAAAGAATTTCAGGAGGCATCACCATTCCTGATTTTAAGCTCTACTACAGAGCTATAGTTCTGAAAACAGCCTGGTATTAGCATAAAAAATAGATAGATAGACCAATGGAATCAAATTGAAAATCCTGATATTAACCCACACACCTATGAACACCTGATTTTCGACAAAACAGCTCAATTTATACAATGGGCCGAAGACAGCATCTTCAAAAAATGGTGCTGGCACAATTGGATGAGGGTGAGTAGAAGACTGCAGTTAGACCCATGTCTGTCGCAATGCACAAAACTCAAGTCCAAATGGATCAAAGATCTCAACATAACTCCAACCACATTGAAACTCTTAGAAGAGAAAGTAGAAGGTACCCTTGAACAAATTGGTATAGGAGACCGCTTCTTGAACATAACTCCAGGGGCACAGACACCGAGAGCAACAATTAATAAGTGGGACCTCTTCAAACTTAGAAGCTTCTGTAAGGCAAAGGACACAATGGACAAGACCAAACGGCAGCCCACAGACTGGGAAAAGATTTACCCCAATCCTATATCCCACAAAGGGCTGATCTCCAAAATATACAAAGAACTCAAGAAAGTAGTCAACAAAACACCAAATAACCATATTTAAAAATGGGGTACAGAACTGAAGAAAGAGTTCTCGATAGAGGAAATCAAAATGGCTGAAAGACACTTAAGAAAGTGCTCCATATCCTTAGCTATCAGGGAAATGCAAATAAAAACATCTTTGAGATACCAGAATAGCTAAAATTACAAACACCAATGATGACTTATGTTGGAGAGGATGTGGAGAAAGGGGAACACTCCTCCACTGCTGGTGGGAGTGCAAACTCGTACAGCCATTTTGGAGATCAGTATGGCGATTCCTCAGGAAAATGGGAATTAGTTTACTACAGGACCTGGCAATCCCCCTCTTAGGCATATACCCAAAGGATCCACATCCATGCAGCAAAGACATCTGTTCAACTATGTTCATAGCAGCACTATTTGTAATAGCAAGAACCTGGAAGCAACCTAGATGCCCCTCAATTGAAGAATGGTTAATGAAGTTGTGGCACATCTACACAATGGAATACTACTCTGCAGAAAAAAAAATAATGGTATCTTGAAATTCGCAGGCAAGTGGATGGCACTTGAAGAAACCATCCTGAATGAGGTAACCCAGTCACAAAAAGAGGAACATAGTATGTACTCACTCATATACGGATTTTAGACAAAGAACAATGGATCACCAGCCTATAATTCACACCACCAGAGGAACTAGGATACAAGGTATATTCTAAGAGGTACATATAAAGTCCTTCACAGTACTGGGAAGAGACAAGTAACCCAGTGCACATGGGAAGTGGGGGAGGGCAGCGAATGGAGAGAGAAGTAAGAGAAAAGGAGTGGGAGGAAAGGAAAACACGTGCGACCAGGAAGATTGAGCCCGGTTAGGAATAGAAGATGAGAGAGAGAGAGAGAGAGAGAGAGAGAGAGAGAGAGAGAGAGAGAGAGAGAGAGCATAAAAGAGTGAACCAATATTGGTTTGAAGATAAAATTGAAAACAAAGAATGGTCTAGACAACTACAAGACAGCTGCCAACTCACAATTTGAGCTTCCATGGAAAGGCTACCATAAATGCATTTCCAGGATAGTGAGATCAACAACTAACTAATCCATGGAGCCCTCATCTAATGCCTGTTGGAAACAGAAGCAAACACCCATACATAAACACTGAGTTGAACTAGAATCCAGATGCAGATTGAGAGGACAAGACCAGCAGGCAGAAACACATAGAGACAGCTTACCTGAACAAGGAAGAGCTAACAGCCCCCCAGACTGATAGCTGGGAAGCCAGCATGGGACTGACTCAGCCACCCCCCCCCCCGAATATGGGTCTCAGCCAGAAGGACTGAGCAGTCTAAGAGACCTCAGACAGAGGATCCAGAATGTAACCCTGGTGCACAAAAGGACCTTGCGAACACATCCACCATGGAGGGATAACTGCCTTAACCTAGAGACAGAAGAGAAGCCCTAGTCCCTACTTCACATGACCTGTCAGATCTACATGACCCCAACTGGATGGCATTCCCCTACATGTGGAATTGGGGTGGGGGGATGGGAGGGGAAGGTGGTTAGCGTGTATGTGAGAGGGCAGAGAGGGTAAAAGCGAAAGAGGGGGTAAGGGAAGGAAGGAGGGAGGGAGGGAAGGAGGGAGAGTAGAGGGAACTAGGATCAACATGTAAAATAATAAATTAAATTTTAATAAATGCTTTGACTCCAAAATTTAAGTTCAAGGACAAGTTACTGGGGAAATGGATTTCTATTTTTGTTTCCACAGAAAATGAAAAGATATGGATTCCTTCCAGACTAATGTGGTTTGATCAAGCCAGACCACCTGAAACAGAGTACCAGGTGATCCTACATTCAAAACATCTCGACAAAGCAGCCTTACAGACTACAGCCAGGATTTCTGCATTTTCTTAGAATCCCCCATGACAGCGCCCCTTACCAGCAGGAACTAGTTTGGAAAGAACGATGCCCAAATTCCCAAATATTGTCTATAAATGTTAGTTTTCATTTAAATGGACTTGGTTATATAAAATAAATAAATAAACGAAATCAAACACACACAAATGCTAGCTGTGATAGCATTGAAAGTGACTAAGCAAATGTTTCCTGAATGAGATTATGTGGGTGCAGACACTGCCCCCTGCCCCTCCCCCAGCCACACAGGCATGCACATGTGCATATATACCCCTTGTGCAACCCACAACAGCCCCTGAATTCTGTTTTGAAACAATAGCAAAACCTTTGATTAATGGAGATGAAAAGTAAATAAAAACCTTGATGAATTACTGAATTGTTTTTCCTGAATTCACCATCATGTATTGGTCATCTGAGGCCACTGTAACCTTACATCATTTACAGGCCAGTTATTTTTCATAGTTGTATAGAGTAGGAAATCAAAGATCAAGAGTAGTTAGCAGATCGGTGATGACATAGGTCTACTTCCAGGTTTGAAAATGGCTGTTCTCACAGTATCCTTCCTCATAGGGAGTGGGGAGGAAGAGAAGCAACAGGAGGGGGGGAGGAGAGACAGAGAGAGAAATCTCCAGAGAATTGAAGATTTCTTTCCTCCAGATCCTGCTTTTGACCCACCTACTGGATGTGCTGTTCCTTAATTTACATGTGGGGTGAAAGGTGATGCAGAGACATCAGTCTCCTAAAAACAATATTTTCTTCACACCACAGAGAAAATGATATGCCTAAATTTCTACCCATGCCATCAGAAAACATTTAAAAAACCATTGCAATTTTATTCATTTTATCTGACAAGTTAATGTCAAGAAGGTTATCTAAATATTTAGTAATTGCATGAGACATTGCTCTTTATTATAATTCTGTGGTCAGAATTCCCCAGCTATTCCATCAATCCCAGAGCATCTAACAAACAGAAGCAATTAATTTGTGGGTAAACATTAAATCTCAGGATATCTAGACAATTTCCTGAAGATCAAATGAAGCTTTCGGTTGAAGGGCATGCTCTTTTCTCTCCTTGATCTTCAACAATAAGGCCATTATTCTTCAGGTAGCCACATCTGAGCCCCCTCCATCCATCCATACCCTCTAAGCCCCTTTTCCACCCACCTACAACCTCTGAGCCTCTCCTGTACCCACCTAAACCCTCCTAACCGAATCAAGCCCAGTGTCTGTTAATCATCATCAAGGAGACAAAAAGTTATTGCTTTGGAGCATCAAGGCACAATTTCACAGTCCATTTGCACAAGAACTCAGAGGGTCGCTAATGTGTTGTTTGCTTTTTAGCAAGCATCTCTGCAGTCAACACAGAAATGTGTTTTGGCGTACCTCCCAGGGCACAGGATCTATTTATGAGAGCCTGTCTTAAAATGCCTACATGCAAGATTAGAATGTTCATTGCCATCTGCAAACTAGGTCTGACTCAGAGACATTCGAGTCAGACCAGGAGAGCTTTTATATGTGGGAAATGCAAGAGAAGATGTCATTTAGCATCTATTTCAAGTCTTTCTGACCTCCACCAAGCCAGTCTCACTTGTCAGGCACTGACAGGATTCACCATCACAACCTTCCTCCAACTACTCAACAGTGTCAACTCATCTGACTTAGACCATGATGACTGAAGCCCCATGTAGCTCTGCTTTGCTCATTCCAGTCCAACCAGAATCCAAACTTCCCCAAACGTCTCCCTTCCCTACTGTACAACACCTCCACATCAGAAAGAAGTCCGTATCATGTGACCAGTGTAAAGCAGCAAGAGGTCAACTGGAAGTCCATTTATCACCATGAGGTTAGTACCTCTTGCACTGTACTTCTCTGATATTTGAGGTCTTGGCTATTTCAAGATAATGAGAAGAGAGTGTTTTGAAAGATATTCTTCATTCATTCCCTAGTCACCAAATTGGAACTGTGTTCTAAGCACCAAAATCAAGAAAGAATGTTTCTCTAGAGAATATTATCAGTGTCACTACAACAAATGTTTGTGTATAATATAAGGGTATGGGGGGCTTCAGTGTGTGTGTGTGTGTGTGTGTGTGTGTGTGTGTGTGTGTGTGTGTGTGATAGTGGTACACTCACAGAATATACAGGAATATACATAAGAGGGAAAGAGAAATTAGAAGCTGCCTTCTGAATAGGAATTACACAATGAAGTGAATATTGAAGGATTTTCTGGAAGCAGTGAGAGCAAGGGAAAGCTTAGGAACTCACAAGAGCAAAGGTACTGAAGCAGGAGACCTAAGGGGTGGAAAGCCAGTCATTCCGTACAAGATTGAACACACAAGGCCAGAAGTGAAATGAAGTGAAGCAAGAGGGACAAGCTAGGGCCAGGCTTGAATGGACATGTACACCACGCCAAGGAACATAGATTTTATTCCACTCGGGGGAGCAGTTGGAAGGGTTTCAGCAAAGGAACTATATGATAAGATTTATTCTTGTGTAGGCCACTATGGTACCTGAGCAGAGGGTGAATTTAAAAAGGAAAAGACAGAAGCAGGTGGCAGCTGAGCAGCTGTGGCACTGGAGCAGAAAAGAGGCTGTGAGAGCCATCGCCATAACACAACAGAAGGAGATGAACTCAACCAAAGATGTAGGATGGAAATCAGCAGGCTCTGGAGAAGCTGCGGCATAAACATGAGGTAGCAGGTCAAGAAGACACCCGCATATGTGGATTCAGTGCCTTTGGAACTAAATGTAGGAGGAGTCAATGTGAGGAGACAGGAGATGCTGTGTCTGCTTCATGCACATGGATTTTGAGGAGATGATTGTGGAAAAATATTCAGACATGTATCCAAAAAATGCTTAGCTATTGCAAGGCACAACCAAGGAACAAAGCCAAGGCAAAAAGAAAAAAACAACACAAAACAAAAACAAAATAAATAACCAGATGTGCATGAGTCATTAGTCTACAAGGCTGCTAAAACCAGTAAACAATATGGAGGCCAGTTTCTCAGCATAAATAACACAAGCATAGCAGCAAAACCCACTGGAGTTGGAGTGAAATACAAATTACATAGTACAAAAAAAAGGAAAGAAGAGAAAACAACAAGGCAAAGAAAAAACAGACAAAGCAGAAAAGAGAATGAGAGGAGAGGAGAGCAATGCATCAGAGGGGTCAGGGGGTTGAGAGTGTCAGGGAGTAGAAGCTCATTGAAAAATAAGCAAGGTGTGTGTGTGTATGTGTGTGTGTGTGTGTGTGTGTGTGTGTGTGTGTGTGTGTGTGTGTGTAAACTTTCCTTTCAAGCACAAAACCAAAAACCCACCACAGGATTTTTAAGTTGTAAATGCACAGAAAAGAGAATAGCAAGTAGCAGAAAAAGGAATACACAGGCATTGTTTGGGGAATTGTGGCAGAGATGGGAAAGTACTGGTGTCTTATCAGACTAGAGTAAAGCAAAGCTTATAATGTATGAGGACTTGGAATGAGGAGGAAGAATTCAGGGGGAAAAATCCTACTTGCATTTAAATGGTCAATGGAGAGTAAGATTCATAGGAGCTCTACCTATGACTGGGTGCTAGTGGAAAGAAAGCTTGACAGTTTGGAGAAAGAAGAATACAAATTATTCTCCTATTGCACAATCTCTACAGAAATTATATGCAAGAAATCTTGGGTCTTCTGGACACAGGCCAACATGAGCAAAAGCAGTCTCACTAAAAGACAGTAAGTTAGAGGTTCCTAACTTCCATTCCTGCCTAGCTCCCAGAAAACCAGACTTTTCCTCACTTTCACGGTCATGTGTGCACATGTACAAGTGCACAAACACACACACACACACACACACACACACACACATACACACACACACACCTCATCTCTAAAGCATCAGTCCCATCCAGCTCCTGGTATAGCTCAAGTTCAGGGAGTCTAAACATCTGAGGATTTCACCCTTGGATCTTGACATCTAAAACAAAGTTAACCATCTTTCCATATATCCACACCCTCTGTAGAAAAATAAAGACAATCCCAATTGGAAAAAAAATAATGTTTCACTCACTGGAGTCCTTCTTGATGGGAACAGTGACAACACCATTACTGGAGGTGAGAGGTGCCCTTGATTATGTTCTGAGTACACTTGTCTCTGTCCATTATCTCTGTGACAACATCAAAAAGAGCATGTCCTTTGTGACAACTCAACTTCCTCAGCCCACTTTGCCCTGTGTAACTTGTTACAAAAGTTTGTGTTAAGTATTGAACAAGAACCAGCTTTTTAGTATGGGCTGAAATTCCCTTGGCAACATATTCCCATTTCTTAGTAGACTGAAAGTTTATTTGTTGTCAGCATCCTTGTCAGTTACTGTATCAGCGTTCTTTCCTGAATGTAGTTCCCAAGCTGATGTTGATCTATAATTTAACTTCATTGCCCTTCACTTCTCCCTCTTAGGTAAATAGAAGCCAACCTGAACCTAGCTAGGATTACAAATTAGGAAGGAACACTATATTTGTAGAATCTTTCTATGAACTTAATCACCGTGGGCCTGTGTCCTTTTGAAACTTGTTCAATATTGTCTGGTATTACATGGGGTGTTGAAATAGTTGTCTCTTTCACTTGACTCTCTGAGTTCTTTCTGGGCCTTACATTGTGCTCACAAATCAGCTGCTTCTTGAGCTCCCTCTGATGAACCTTTTCTCTGAGGACCCTGCTAAGCATAGCCCTGGGAAGTCACTATACACTACCACACTTTCTCAAACTCTTTCCCAAGAAGCACACTTTCACTAACAGTAAATCTGCCTCCAAAGGTATCACACAGAAAATGTCTCCAGCATGCAGTGTCTACTTCGTCACACAGAAGCCATCATGCCTGCCTCTAAATCAGCTCTGTTGTTTCCCAACACCTAAATAATAAAGAGCAGTGCAGAGTTTAGATTTCCCTCATGGAAACATAGCAGACCCTAGTATGTCTTAGTTAAGGAAATATCTCAAAAAAAATCTCAGTGGCTTTAGACAAAGTCCAAACTAATGTTCTTGATTGATGAACAGCCTTTGGTTTAATTACCTAGCAGTGAGTCGTCCTTCCTTTTGTAGCCCCACCCAGACAAGAGATGGGAAGAAAGTGTCAAAGACTAAGGGTAGATATCTAAGTGCCTGGAAATGATAGGTCAATTTTCAGAGCACTTTGTCTGAAACCAATCAGATGGATATATCAAAATGCAAGGAAGGATAAAACCTTCAGTCTAGCTCAGACCTCTGGCTGAGAAGAAACCAGTTCCCTAAGCAGTTATCTGATGTTCAATGCTGGAATGATAGCTAAAAATGGGTATTTAGAGTCTGCTATGGTCATGGAGGAAAGAATACAGATAAAGCAAACACCTGAGAACACAGCCTTGGGTCATTCTAGAGTTTAAAGGGCCAGGAATAATCTTCAGATTAAAGCAGAAAAAGACAAAAGTGAGTTAGGAGAAAACCCATATGAATATTGACCCCCAGAAGCAAATGATAAAAACATTTAGAGGAAAACAGAGACCAACATTTACCAGTGCCTTTGACAAAACAAATACAATGATGACTGGGAAACAATCGCTGATTGATTGTAACATCATTGAAATCACTGCTGTTGGCAATCACTTGCCAGTGTGGGACACCAGATCCTTTACAGTGGTGCATTGGAGAGTGTGGACATTGTTAAGTCTTTCAGAGAATGTGAGGCAAAGGAGAAGTTATAAATGGAAAGGGTAGCTAGATTAGCACTTGTGATCAAATAAGGATATAAGGTTTTGTTGTTTCATATTTGTTTTATTAAAATAGGAATTATCACACCTTTTTAAATGTTGTGAGAAATACTATGGTAGAGGGGAGATATAGGGTGCTATGGTTTGGGAGGAAAATGCCACCCACATTGGCTCATGTGCTTGCACAATTGGTACCTGGTTGTTCTGGTGGAGCCATGCTAGGACAGTGAGGGTACCTTTTATTCTGTCCTCTTCCTGCTTCCTACTTCACTGATATGTGAGTAAGCAGCTGACAGTTCACATCCCTGCCACATGTAGCCTCACCCCCACCACTGCCATCAAGCCCTCCTCACCACAATGGACTGCATATTCTCAAACCACGAGTCAAAAGAAACCCACGCCCTTAAATTGCTTCATGTCAGGTATTTGGTTACAGGTAAATCATGTCCTCCTTAATGTCCCACACTGAAATTCTAACCCCCACTGTCTCATTAAATGACCCGGGTTGGAGATAAAACCTTTAAAGACATGATTAAGTTAAATGGGATCATTTAAGTGGGCCCTTAGTTCAATGTGCTTCATATGCTGTCAAGAACAGGCTGGGTGGTGTGGAGAGACACCAAAATCATGTGTGTACAGAGACATTTTTGGTTGTCACACCTAGAGAGAGAGGATGCTATTAGCATCTAGTGGGAAGATATGGGAGATAAAACTGACCATCTTGCAATAAAGAGATAATTCCATAAAAAGAATTATCCAGCCCAAATAAATATCTCTGGGGCTGGGAAACTCTGCTCCTAAGTGGGTAAGATTCCGATTCCCAACATAGCTTTTGATTCTGATATGAGCTCACAAAATGCAAAAGTCAAGTCTATATATTGACAAGAAGTTTCATAAACAAACCAGAGACTCATGTTCTAAGTGATACTAAGTCAAGCATCACTAAAGCAGCTTTGTGAAAAAAGAATGTGTGCCTCAGAACAGTCAGCAACACTGCCATTCTATGGCCTTACAAGAGTTACTTGACATATATGGTCCCCAGAAAAGTAACCATAAAACCTCTGGAGCTAATGTGGATAATACCACTGCCACGCAGTAAGAGCAGCTATCTTTTTCATGAATGCTGCCTATGAACTATGCTCTTCTCTTCTACACAATTTAGAAGAATCACCACATCAAATCCTCAGAACTGTCTATGTGGTAACCAAATCCACATAGAGAGGAAGAATATAGACTTGAGCAGTCACATGGAACCAACCCAAACCATTATCATATCACACATAGATTCTGCTTCATATTTAGATTTCCCCAGGCTCAGGAGGTGAGTCTCAGTTCCAGTTTTTTGATGAAGAAGATAGTAATAATTAAAACCAAAGTCTAAATGAAAAGTTTCTTCTCACTTCTTGCACATGTTTTATAAACATTCTTTCCTATGCATTCATAATGGGATCACAGAGAAAATAATCCTGGAATGTGTTTTTCTGTCCTGCCCCTTCAAACTTTTGAATCTGTCAAAATCCTCCTGAGCCACAGTTCTATGGAAGATAAATGGCCAAGGATGAAATGTCTCTACATTCATGTTGCTCATAACTCAAGAGAAAGCAGCCACTGGAGCAGCTCATTCACCTCAGCATGGTGAGAAGGGAAGTGATGGGGATACATACAAACACCACAGGGTAAGAGAGAAAGACAGGAGTGCCTGGCTATTTCTAAACAGTTAGGAAGAAACAAGACCCTGAAGGCAGAAACAGGGAGATGTGAGAATTTGAGAATGAAGTCAACACAAATAGACTTGCACATACCAAAGCTGAGGCTGGGGAGGTAGCTCAGTAGCTAATATGCCTGTAATGCAAACTTGAGGACCTAAGTTCAGATCTTCAGCACCTACCTAAGATGGCCAGGCATAGTGACATAAGCCTATAACCCCAGCACTTTAGAGACAAGGATAAAAAGACAGACAGCTCCCTGAATCTCATTGGCCAGCTAGCCATCATGAAATGGAGGTTAAGTGAAAGACCCTTTCTCAAAAAAATTAAATAAAAAGCAATTGAGGAAGATATCTGAGGACTACTTCTGGTATCTACATACAAATGTACATGAACCCACACACACATGTGCAAACACCTATGCTAACAAGTACATATAATAAATACAACAAAGCACACAAACACACACTTAACAGAACACAGATGAACAACATAACACATACACACACACACACACACACACACACATACACACACAAAAGGAAAAACACCTAAAGCTCTTGAAAGTTAGCACCTAATAATCATATCAACCAATGGGGAGCATACTGATTCTAGTCAGTGAGCTTAAGTCATTTTGGGTATCATGGTGCAGCCACTGTACTAAATACAAATGATACAGGAAAATTCTGTCCTTAGGAAGTTTACAAATTAAAAAGTGGAACAGAGAAAGATGTAATTATATTATACAGATTATATAATATATAAAATAGTCCCCAATGATTAAAGGACTAGATGCTATTTTTTAAAAGCAGAATGCTATGGAGAACTTGGGGGCACCTGACCTAAACTTGGAAGGCTGAGGGATGTCCTGTGGGTAGGAAGAACTTCTAGAAAGAATGGAAGATTCTATCACATCCTCAAGAATATATGGGAGTCATCCATTACTGGGTCTTCAGAACAAAAGGATGGTCCAGGCAGTCAAAAACAGAAACAGTACTAAGGTCTGAATGGGAGAGAAAACACACAGTTCTGTTTGGAGACACTTACATAGCCGAGCAGCTTTCTCATTCTTTCTGTCTCCCTCCCTCCCTCCATTTCTCTTTCCCTCCATCCCTTCCTCCCTCTTTCCCTCCATCTCTTCCTTTTTCCCTTCCTCCCTTCCTCTCTTCTTCCCTCCCCTCTGAGTGTGTACAGGTATATGTAAGCACACACACCTGCATAAAGTTGGGTGTCTTTATTTGACCACTCTCTCATTATTGAAACAGACTCTCTCACTGAACCTTAAGCTCACAGAGCCTGGCTCACTGGCTAGTGAGCTTCAGGGATCTGCCTGCCTCAACACTCACCCAAGGCTGAGATCACAAGTATATGTTGTGCTCTTAGCAGATTTGGGGAATCTGAACTCAGTTCCTCCTGCTTTCCTGGTGAGTGTCTTACCAACTAGGTCATTTCCCCAGCCTGAGAAAAGCTTTAACAGGAATAAGAATAATGACAAGAGAGAGGCAGGAGGGAGGGACAAGAGCAAAATCTTAAAGAGCATCATAGATCAAAGAAAAGAGATTAGCCTTTACTCAGAGGCCAACAGGGCACTGCTGAAAGGTGTCAGCTGGCTCTTCATTAGATTTGTATTTTAGAAAACTCACTCGGGCTGCCGTGTGTGAAGAATGAACCAGGGGCTTAAAACAGTGTAAGCAGGAAGAGTTTAGAGGCAGTTTGGGGAACAAGGGATCTCAACTGAGATAATGTCACTGAGAATGTAGGTGTAGAAGATGGACTGAAGTGATGTTAGCCCTACAACTGTTTTCTGAGTGATTGCAATGGGTGTTAATGTGTTAGTCATTTACAGCAATCACAGGGAGTACAGATGAGGACACCAGAGCACATATTATTCAGTGAGAAGCTGAAATTCAGCTTGGGGTATTTGATCCAAAGCCTATAACCACACTCTCACCCACAACTTGAACTATGAGTATAGAGGAAACACAAAGGGGAAAGGCATGCCTGTGTCCTACTATCTCCAACGAAATCTTGTGCCCAGTAAACTCTGGTCAGTCATCCAGCTCAGCCCTCTGTTTTCTGGGTCAGATTAACTATTACACATAGGAGTGAGATGATGAAGCAGAAGAAAAACAGAAATTTGTATTTAGAAGAATGAATACCAATCACAATGCCAAACGAAAGGTGTCAAAGTTTAACTACTGGAAAGTACCCACTGGATCCCACTTGAAATCTGGTATGAGATAAAATGTAGCCATATGAGGAGATAGACTCCATATTTTGTTTAATAAAAATTTACAAGGTAGATGAGTTTAATAGCACTTTATAAGAAAGATAAATACGGAAATTATTATATACATACATGATTGATAGATGATGAAACACATTGAGATAGATGAGCAACAAATGAGAAATATAGTTAGGTGAGAGATATAGCAATGGTTATCTCTTAGCTACAAATATATTTTAAAACTTTTCATAATTATATTTGTTCTTTCATCAAAGTGAAAATTATATTTACTTTATTAAAGAAAAAATAATCAACATTATGTGATGAGAGGCATGAGAAAAAAAAAAAGACTAAGAGAGCCATTGAAATTATGGGGAAAGAAGGAGAGTGTCCTGAGGGTAATAATTGATATGTTCAAGGGTAAGAAGATGATGGTGTAACTAAATAACATGACATTAAAGGGACAGGGTATCAAGGGCCCAGAAGTATATGCATTAGGGCTGTGCCATTTCGGTCATGTGTAGCAATGAATGGGATAGGATGCCACCAAAGATTTCAGTTGTTATAGCATTGGGGGCTTGTTTGGTTTTTGTTGTAATTGCTATTGTTCATGATGATGACTACAAGGATGACAATAAAGATAATAATGATGATGACAATGCAAAAAATGTGAGGAAAGTTCAAGGACAGTTTGTGAAGAAACTGTCAGAGAAAAGACATACTGGAGATGGAGAGGCATCTCAGACAGAAATAGGGAATCAGAAAGAAGGAATGAAGTTGACACACCTACCTGTCTATAGGCATTATCCTGGAACTTGTGAAAATCACCAGCCCCATCTCAGACACTCTGAGGTCTGACTCTCCAATAATAATTTATCCTTTAACATCTGTGCCTACATCAGGAAGGGTTTTGTCACCCTTTCCATTTTCTTTTTTTCTTCCTTTCTGTTTTGTTTTATGAGACCAGGTTTCTCTTTATAGCTATAGCTAGCTGTCTTGGAACTCACTTTATACATGAAGCTGGCCTCGAACTCACAGAGATCTGCCTGTCTCTGTCTCCTAAATGCCGGGATTAAAGGCATGTGCCACCAAACACCAGCCCCTTTCCATTTTCAATGCACACTATAAAGTTCCACAACCTGATCTCTCAGCAACCTCTGCAGTGATGCTTTGAGACAATTTATCAAGCTAATAATCAAAAGTTTATGATGTTCTTTAAAACTGTTTTAAAAGAGAAAAAATAGAAATAACAGATAAAAATTGATTGTATCTTTCACAATTTAAAACCCAAGCTTTTTTCCCTTAATTAAAGAAGTATGTAGTATTTAAAAAAGTACCAACTTGTGAGTTTGTCCATACTATTAATTCTAAAGTTCTATGTGTACACATCTATTGCATTGCATTACTTTCTAGATTACTGTGACTCTCTGGCCCCAGGTAAAATATAAAAGAAGGAGACAGTGATAGAGGGAGAAAGATAGAAATGGACAGAGGGAAGAAGGCAGAGAGAGAGGGGGAAAGGTGAGCAGGCCAGCTTGATACCTGTCAGGTAACCAACAGCTCTGGAGGAAGGTGGAGTTGATGGGCACAGTCTCCTTCATCACCACTGGCACACATTGAATATTATCACTAGAATGTACAGATCATCACCACCAACATATGTATAGAACTTATCATGTGTCAGACTTTAACATTAATTCATTAAATCATCATAACAACACTGGGGGGGGGGCTGGGGATAAAAGTTCAGGTGATAGAGAGCTTGCTGAGTATATACAAAGCCCTGGATTCCATCCTCAGCATCCACAAAACTGAGTATGATAGTATAGCCCTGTATATATAATCCAGCACCTATTAGGTAGAGGCAGGTGGATCAGAAGTTCAAGGTAATCCTCAGCTGTGTAGTGGTTTTGAGGCCATACTGGGCTACAAAAGAACTTTATTTAAGAAAGAAAAGAAAAACTATGGATGACTACTATAATTCTCTTATTACAAGTGTGACAAAAATTGTGTATTAATGAGTTATCTAAGACTATGTTGTTGCTAAGTGTCAGACCAGGATTCCAATTCATCCAGCCTGATTCAGAGCTCATGCTCATAACATCACAACACAAGAACAGTTACAATAAACATCTATTCATCTGCAGAATAAAAATTCCATCTATTGTGCAAAGATTTCATTTAAAATAGAGTCAGAAGTGACAGCACTAATCTCACCTAAACCATTTATACAGAAGAAATTTCATCTCCCTCCTCCCACCACACAGGACTGATTCCCAAATCTATGGAATCTGGAAAGGAGATAAGGCAATGCGAGGGAAACCACATTTAGTAAAAGATCAGTTATTAGTATAAGCAATCTTCACAGTGCGTAGAACAAGCTATAACTTATGGAAAGACTGTCAGCAAAGGATGTTGAAATGTATTCATGGTCCTCACACGTCAATAAAAGTAATGCATGTGTTTATTTCAGTCCATTTCCCCAGCATTCCTATTACAAAAGACCCCGAGCCAGTGAGAAAGCTGTCTGTTTCTTTGTGTTCTCTCTGCATTAGATAGAAAAAAATGATGCCCAGCCTCCTTAGTACTCAAAGGGAAGAAGAAAGATTCTTTCTCTGGATGTTCATTTCCCGAGGACAGAGAGTTTACTTTTGTCTCAGTGACTCATCATATGAACATATGTTTGGGGTGATGTCTTATTGGGATTATGTTGTTAGTATCTGTACTATGTATCATGTCTATCCTGACATACAATAACCCTTCATCACAGAGTTCCTATGAAAGATAGTATCTCAAGGTGCTCTCTGTCACATTATTGTTTCCCATGCATTTCCACAATGTTTAAAGTCATTACTAAGTCGCATATGAATTCAGTTCTAACACTTCATTACATGATAGATATAATCTAAAGCTATTTATGGAGGTGGAGAGATGGCTCAGTAGTCAAGACAGCTTACTGACCTTGCAAAGGACCCAAGTTTGTTTCCCAGCACCCATGTGTAACTGCAATTCCAGAGAATTACATGCCCTCTTCTGACCTCTGTGTCATACAAGCACACAAACAAGTAAATGAAAATAAAAGTAAATATTTAAATAAAAAATAAAGATACAAGATACTTAGAGAAATATATAAACTTATTGTATCTGGGCAGTTTATTATCAGGCCCTTAAATGGAACAAATCCAATATTATCATTTGTATTACTTAATCCTGATCTCACCAAAGTTTCCTGAAAGTCCCCAATAGTATTTTCAGTAAACAAGTAGTGCTTTGTGTCACTGGAAATATCTTCAATATGGATAGGAAGGAGAGAACCCCCGAGGTGCTTACACAGAGGAAATAGCTCTAAAGTAACAATGACACACTTCCATACCCTAAATTAACAGCAGACCAATTTGAGAACATGAGATGAATAGGTCAACAAAATTGTTAAACTCCACAGCCACCCAACAAGAATAGGAAAAACAAATTTGTTCTTTTAACATATAATTTTCTCTATTCAAAGCAAAGCATGACCCTGTTAGTCCAAATCAACCCAACAATTTTTGATATTTGTTTTTGTCTACAAAATGAATGTTCAGGTAAGTAACTAAATTTCTAATGGTGAGTTCAAACATATATAAGCTCACTCCTACAAACCCTGAATATTTGGATGTAGGAAACACACAAGTAGATTTAGATTTGTGAACAACATTCCTACAACATAAAGTCTCCAGATGTGGCTCCTTAAACTACATTCTCCAGCCAGATTCATTCCAACACTAAACTTGGGAGCTGCCCCATATCTAGTTTTGCATTGATGCCTTGTCGGCATCTATATAAATTCACTTTTTTGTGTGTGCATGCATATATAGGTATTGGGTGTCTTCTTCAATTACTTTGCACCTTAATTTTTGGGCAGGTCTCTCTCTGGACGTGCAATGCATTGATTGACTGTGTTAGCAAGTCCTGGGGATCAACTTGTCACTACCTACCCATCATTGAGGCTACAGGCACTTGGTACTACACCTGGATTTTCACATGGATTCTGGAGGTTCTGAACCAGGTCCTCATGCTTACACAGCAAGCACATTACTGACCAAATCATTTCCATAGCTCTTCTTTATAACTTTAATCTCTTGTGCACACTCTTAGTCTCATGTCTTTAATGCTACATGACCTTGAGATCTCTTAAGCTAAATATCAGTGTTTATTCAGTCATACAATCTCATCAGGTCTTCTTGACAAGCATTTGAAATTATGAAGGCAAACTTCATATATTCAATTAAGTCTGAGCCCTTTAATACTGAACTCATTCCATGGGTGCCTCAACTGAAAAAAAAATACTTGTGTACCATCCAAATCATACTATCATTGGCCCAGCAATATCCACAAATATCAAGAAAAATGATACATGGTTAACTTTTAATTATCCACACTAATGAAGGGGAACAGTGGCATGGTTAATCCAAAATAGTTTACAATCCAATAATGATTTCTATTAAAACTTGAAATTCATTATGTGACTTTCTTCCAAGATTTTCCCCTTTGATTATGCTTCCCATAAAGGATAATTAAGAGAAAAAAATTTAATTTCCATCTTAAAGTTTTAAAATTTATAAACTTCCCTCTCCATCCCTGGCTTACAGAACTGAAATATGAAGTTTTCCACTAATGTTTGTGATGCTACGTAACTTTGCATAACCTCATCTTAAGCTTCCTATGGCTGATTAAGCCTTAATGCTATGCTTTCGCCAAAATAAATGCATATGGGTTAGTCACATGGTTTCTTCTTCTTTTTTTTTTTTCTTGGATGTACATGTGTACATAAGTGTATATGCATATGGGTATGCATAGACATGTGCAAGGAAACCAACGGTTTGCATTCCTCAGACGCCATTCACCTTGTTTTTCAAGACAGGATTTCTCATTGACTTGTAATTTGTTAACTGGGCTAGACTAGTTCCCTAGAAATTCTTGGGAATCCACCTTCCCAGCAATATTAGTATGTACCACCATGACTACCTGTACTTCATTGTTTCTAAGAATCTAACTCAGGTCCTCATCCTTGCTTGGCAAGCACCTCACTCATGTATCTACCTCTCCAGCCCTAGTTCATACCCTTAGAGTTCTTCCTCTCTCTTCCTTTTAACTCACTCTATTTAATTCTGCATAACTCATGTGGGTATTGGTTGGAACATTTAAGGGCCTGAATTAATTAGCCATTTCTATAATAACAAATAATACTGGATAATAATCTAGCACTAAACTCAGAGATTTAAAACAACAAACTGGCTCAAAGATCTTAAACATAGCTGAATTCAGGTCAAGCCTTTGATTTGGGCTTTTGTGTGCCCCTGGTTATTTTTGACCATTGCCTCTAGGAACTTACAAGAGTACTGGATAAGACAAGTCATCCATGTATACAAAGGCCTCTGCTTACATTACACTCACTCATATTCTAGTAGATATAGAAGTCACCCCACCAAGTGTGAAGTCTGTGGAGTCAAGAAAGTCTTCCACCTAAGGAGGGAAGAAGCAAAGTACATTTTTTTTTCTGAGAAACAATCTAGTCTACTACTCAGTATGTGTTACAATCCCCAGAATGTTCTGGAAATACTAAGCTGAATTAAGTCTTAATTGATTTCTATTCTCACATGAGGAAAAGAAAACAAGATGACTCTAAAACCTAAAACCACTAAGTAAGGAAACATCAAATACAAACAAAGAAATCTAATATATTTTTGTACTTAAAGAATCAGCAAACGTTCTACATTTGAGTATGCTTGGAGGAAATAAATGAGTTTATTTCCAGGGGAAGAAAATACAAAGAATGGATGGGCTACTGCAATAGTAAATTACTCAATGAGTGACAGGTCAGAAGGCCTGACTGACTGCAGCTTAGTACACTACACATGAGTGTAGTGGAGGGTTTCAGCCTAATAAGCTAAGTTGATGTTATGAAATAGTTTATGGGACAATATGTTAGGAAAATTTATAAATAGTAGTAGTAGATGGGACAGCAAGAGGTATCACCCACATCCCCAGAACTTCATTTGCCAAAGAGCCTTGTGGCAGAACTGGAGGCAGGAGGCAGGAGGCAGAAAGGTCAGTTAAGGGACTGTGTGTGTGCTGTACTTTGGGTACTACAATTAGACCCTAAACCCAGACAGCAGCAGAAGCAAAGAAGGAAAGAAATATTGATTTGAGAAACATTTTAGATATGGAATCAGAAAATGCCTAGATGAGTGAGAGATAAGAAGGGACCTGGAATTTGTATTCTAAGATGGCACACCTGGTTAAAAGGTTAAGCCATTCTTCTTCCTGCCTCCCAGAGCACTCTGCACAGCAGCTACCCTCTCGTGTCTCCCTAGGAAACTATGAATTTTGCCTCTTAGCCTAATTGAAAGCCGGAAGGCAGCAAAAACAGAAGAGTGGTTGAAGCAAAGGAAGAGTCATTTGATGAGAAAAGACTGATATAGCCCCTTCCATAATCAGTGGAGCACAGGTGAATAGATTTAGCAGGTTCTTTATCGAGTGCCTTTAATCACCTAACTCAAATCAATAGTCTCTTAGAAGAACATAAATTAATTCTCCAAACAAACAGCCAGTGCCCAAGGAGAAATGCCAGGAGTGTTTGCACACTACAGCTCCCCTGTGATTTGTGAGTGGGGAGGGGACAAGAGGCAACAATGAGCTCAGAGGCAAAGTCTGGACTTAGAAATGCAATGCTTGGGGTCAGAGAACTGGTCCCAGAAAGAAGTGACCGCATATAATGCACCTTTACACTGTCCACCAGAATTCTGTTGTTGACTAGAATGGTTCTGTCACATCTCCATTCTGAATGTGTCCCAGCCTTCCACAAACACAAGAAGCTTCTTGTACTGCTAGTGACAATGGAGCATAATGGAAAAGGCCAGTGCTGGCACTGCTAGTCAAGCCTGCTTCACTGGTCATGTGACTGAGTCATTGTCACACTAGTAGTACAATTTCTGTATCTGTGCAAATGAAAATCAATACTCCTTTTCCTACTTAAAGTGTTTCACTTACCTTTCCCTCTGTGTCTTCCCTCATCCAACAAATTACTTGACTAACCTACTAATTTCCCTGAAGGACTGACACATAGAATTGCTTGCAAAAGTCCTTCCAAGCACACTGTCTGCAGAAGCAGGGAATGATGTGCATAACAAAGGCTGGCATGGTGCTAACTTCTCACCTTCAATCTTTTCTTCCTATTTCCCTTGACAAGAAAAGACAGACCAAAATTCTAAGGATCAGCCATCCATGCTGAAAACAGGCCAAGGGTTAACAATGGCCTTTCTAAATGATCCGGCTGCTTGTTGTTCTAAATACTGGCAGCCATTACCAGCATTATTAATAAGGGCTATTCCACCCGACTGCTGTGTATGTCCTGCTTAAATGTGAGGCAGAGAGGTCAACACATGAAGGATGGGACTAGAAATTTTTGTTTTGTTTTGTTTTGTTTTCTTTACTTTTCAGAATGACCTAAGGGCAATTTCTTAGAGATTCAACCAACAGTAGAAGTAGATATACAGCTTTTACCTGCTTTGGCTCATTCCAGATTAGCCTTCATTTCTATAGCCTACAACACCCCCATCCCAAGCATCGGGCTGAGAATTAATATGCAATCCCTCCATTATATGGGCAAGAATTTTAGAGGTCTCCTTTGGAATGGTAGGTGATTTCCCAGGTTTCTGCTTTCCTCCCTAGGAAATCTACAAGCTTCAACTTCAGGATTGTCATAGAAACCATTAGTGTCACTAAATTAGCTCGCCCTCAGAATTATCCAAGAGAAAATGTATATTGATCTGACTCAGTGACGTGAGAACAGAACCACTTTCTCTGATGATTAACCTTTTCAGAATCCTCTCAGGCTATTCAGACTCTTAGCTGGTGGGGGAAAAAAATCACTGCAGAATCATTAAAATGTCCCCAGAACCACAGGCTCTGTACCATTATCACCTCTAAAATAATAAAATTACTCAGACATTGAGCCTCCTTTAGAGTTACTTAGGTCAAAATCCATACACATGTAAAAAAAAAAATGTAATGGTTCCTACACCTTAGGCAACTCAATAATCAACAGATAAAAATTATGATTATTTCTAAAGCCTGTAATAAAATGCTCTTCAAGTACATTATTTTACTAACACACAACTATGAGCAGCAGGTGGTACCTTTATGCCCAATTTATAAATAAAGACACTAATACAAAGATTTATATAAAAAAAAATTGCCACCACAACTGGCAACATGGAACCAGGATGTATTCCTGGTGCACAAAAGGACCTGGCAGACACATCCTCTATGGAGGGATACTGCCTTAACCTAGAGACAGGAGAGTAGTCCTAGTCCCTACTTCAAATGACTTGACAGATTTACATGACCCCACCTGGATGGCATTGCCCTACATGTGGAATTGGGGTGGGAGGATGGGAGGGGGTGGTCAGGGTGCATGTGAGGGGGGAAAGTGAGTAAGAGGGAGGGAGAGAGGGAGGAAGGAGAGGGAACTGGGATCAACATGTAAAATAAAAAATAATAATAAAAAAGTTGCTTACAACACACACACACACACACACAGTATTTATTCAGTGTTTTTACTGTCTAATAAACCTAGGTTCAAATTCTCTGCTGTTTACTGTGTGCTAGTGGGCCCATTGCTTTACAATCACAGAATCTCAGTATCTTCATCCAAAAATGGGAGCAATGAAACTTGTTCTAGATGAAATAAGCCTGTTTATCAGTATATGAGACCCATCATCAGAAGGTATGCTGCAAATGACAGCTAAACACTGGGACAGCATTGCTCACTAGGAAAAGGCCTCATCAAAATGGTGCAATTTTTCTTTCCAATGAGGTTATTGATTCCCTTTAAGGAGACTCTCAGCGGGATAAATGGCCCTTTATTATTTCCCTGGCAGACTCCTGTATTTGGGAGGTTCCAAACAAACCTGACTGACCACATCTGTGAATTTTAAATATCGATAGACATTGCTGCATAATGTCAGAAAATTGTCACACCGATTAAAATTGACCATTGCTCAGACTGACTCCCTCCACAGAAACTTGTTATTCTGGAGTGGAGAAGACAAGATGATTAGGATCTTCCATCTTTCTTCCAGCAACCAGTGAGGGCACAGAGCTAGGCACAGTCAGAGAATAAACTACAGTGGTGGAAAGACACGATTTCCTCCCTTCAGTCATCAACTCTCCACACAGACCTGAAAAGAAGCCTTAAATCCTGTGTCTGATTATGCAACTTCTCATGGGGGATACTCCAACCTCACCATCTCCATGGGGTAAATTGTACCCCTGGCTGCCCTCACACCTGTCTCCTTCATGCTTGTTGTTCTCTCCTATGTCTACAACCTGTGATTAGTCCACTGAGATCCTGTCACCTCCATCACAGCCACAGGACCATCATGCTATTGTATGTCATTCTAGGTGCATTTTGAACAATTTTTTCCCATACCATGCTATTTTTGGTTCACCTCATAGTCATATCAAGCCAACAACCAAACCAGAGAACAATTTGGTTTTTGTTTCGTGTGTATGTATGTGTGTGTGTGTGTGACTAATTTTGCCCAACTTTAGGTCCTGCTGACGACTGTGAGTTTTCTTATTTACCTCTGCTAGAACACCAAGTTCCACATTGGAGAATGCCCATGATGCCTGAGCTCACTCATTCAAATCATCCTTCAACATCAGTGCACTCAAAAAACAACCAACCAACCAAGGGCAGCTAAGCATGAACTGAGAATCCTAATCAAGATGAGAAGAATGATGTGCTTGGCTGGCTTCTGCATCATGAGGAGCAATCCCTCTGGCTATGAGAGTCTGTGTTGTTTTCATTCCTTGGCACATCAGAAAGGCAACTGGGAACAGAGTTGACAGTGTGAGCCCAGGAGATAAACTGCCCCGGTGTGAGCTATGTCCCTGCCACTGATGAGACATATGACCTGGGGCACATTATTTTACTTCTGTGTGCCTCAGTTTCCTCATTTGTGAAATGGGGATAATAGTCTTTGACTCACCATGATTTTATATGTAATTCTAAGATTAATATATTAATTATTAGTGTTATTACATAATGTAAATTATATAATTTTATATATAACTATAATATGTAATATATACATATCATATGACTTGGTGCAAAATAAATACTACATGAATGCTTGTTGAATAAAATGTGTGTTGTACTGTGGGGTTTATTTCTGATATCAATGCTTGCCTCACAACACCTATCAAAATCTGAAACTTCAGAGATTTGATTTTTAGGATAACAAAGTATCATTTACTGTTTCCAAACAAAAAAAATTCAATTTATTTTTGTAGTAGAAATGGAAAATACCATTAGCCTTCATCAAACATTCTTGATGAAGGTCAGAAACGTTTGTCTCAAGGAGAAAAAATTGTACAAGGGCTGACAGTTATGAAGAGGCAAAACACTGCCCTCAAAATATTCTGCTTTATCCTTCCTCCATTGCTCAGAGCCCAAATCTTAAACAGGAAATACGAATGCCACCATGGGCCACCTTTAATAATCAGAGCTTAGCTTTCCCTTTGATCTGAAACGACCTCTTGTTTATATGAGAATTACTAACCACTACCAACTGTGGAAAGACCATACATGAAAACTGCATTATCAAAAAAAGACAACTCTCTTCAAATAGCTCCATGGGAGATAAAGGAAAGAAAACTAACACAGTCTGCTACCATGCTTGCTTAGCCTAAGATTTGCAAGAGCCCAAGAGCCCCATCCTCATGGCCAGCCTTGCTGGGTACAACAGAGCAACTAACCATTCACCTGGACTGGCACAGAGAAGGGGTATGCACAGACCTCCTGGCTTAGAAACCATAAATCTAACTCAAGATTTTGGGTAAGGTAATCACTGCACTTGAGGCCCAGTTTTCCCAGTGGTAAAGTGGAAACCAAGTCTTATTGAGACACTTCTGTTGTCTTGTGTAATACCTCATAAACAGGAGACTCCCCAACTTCCTACTGTCTGTTATCCATGCAACATATGAAACAAATCTGCAGAGGGAAAATAGTTCAATCACATGATCCTTATCACCAAATGGACAATGTACTCAATGTCCTTCCTATACTGGGTACATCCTCAAGACTTTGTCCAGTGTTTTCTAGTGAAGATTTTTATGAGTGGCAGAAACTGTCATGCATTTAAAAAGAAATTTTTGAAAGGTTCCATGAATTCACACATTTAAAAAATCTATTGAAGACTTTAAGGTGCATGTCTAAAGAACAGAAACAAGGAATGCTACAGAGCCTAAGAACAGGGTTCCCAACAAGAATCACATCATACAGGGCTGGAAGAGACAGTTCAGCAGTTAAGAACACACACTGCCATTCCAGATCAGAGTTCAGTTCACAGCACGCACATCAGGCAGTTCACAACTGCCTGTAATTCCAGTTCCAGGGAATCTGATACCCTCTTTTCACATCCAGGGGCCCTGTACTCAGTTGTGCATACACACACACACACACACACACACACACACACACATATATATATATATATATATATATATATATATATATATTGTTTTCTTAATTCTGGATGCTAGCAATGGATATGAGACTATCACGGGCATGGGTACAAGCCAGTATGTTGAGGATTCCAGATTTGAATGTATCTAGTCAAATCACCCATAGTTCATGACAAGATGCAGAGAAGATAGAGAAAGAAATGGGAAAGAGTTGCATATAGCTTGCTGCAGATTTTATCTAGGGCTAGACCTGGGCCTCCCCTTTTGACCTGGGATAGGAGGGAAACAGTCATTCCTGGGGTTTCAGTAGCCTGGCTTAACAAATGAAACTGATTCCATCCATGTAAAGCTAGTGAGAGGTGGGCACAGAGGGGTTGCTGTTGGGCAAAGGGGCAGACGTTCTATTTTCTTTCTTTGTATTTCAGTCTTAAGATCATGCTGCTTATTCATTCTAGAAGACCAGATCAGGTACTTTGGACATGTGCTTAATTGCAAGTGATTCTGGGGAAAATTGGCTTTAATTATTTATCTCTTTGAGGGCATAGGTCATCCATGAGCCTTAGACTATTGTTTTCTCAGTGAACAGGATTTATGGGTAGTCAATGAGTGTTTGTTGAAAGAATGTATGGAACCACATTGGAGCCTGCTTGAATACTGGAAGAACAATGCTGGTCACTGGGTCATTGATCATCCTTCTGTATGGTTTGTGCTCTGTTACTCGTTTTGCTCATCCTATGTTCAGGTGACAGGTCCTTTGCTTCTCATTCTTATATGTATACTTCCTATACTCTCCTTTCTACCTATAGCGCTTCCTGCTTCCTGGGCATATATGTATGTACGTATGTATGTATGTATGTATGTATGCATGTATGCATGTATGTATAAAAAACACACACACACACACACACATTTAAGCCTTCCTAGAGGAGGCTATGACCCCTATAAATATTTTCCAAATTCAGGCATTGTATTGTTCTAGTCTGCTTTCTGTTACTGGAATAAACATGAACCAAAAGCAACTTTAGGGAGAGGGGGTTTAATTCAGTCCACAGATTACACTCTATCTTTAAGGAAAGTCAGAGCAGGAGCTCAAAGAAGGAAATGAAGTAGAGGTCACAGAGGGATTCTACTGCCTCTCAGGCTCAGGGCCACCTAGGTCCTGCTGCCAAGGAATGGCCCCACTGGAACTATTGTCCTCACCCATCAGTTAGCAATCTGTAACATTCCTCAAAGACACACTCAGAGGCCAGTCTAATGGAGACAACCCTTCAACTGAGGATCCCTCCTGATAGCCAAGATGAGTCATCACAGGCTCCTAGGAGGAGGTCTGTGCTAGACTTCTTCCATGAATGCCTCAAATATACTCTCAGTCTTTCTCTGCACTATGCTGTTGCATACAAGATCAACCTGCATGAACTTTGGCAGAGAGCATGCTTGATTCTGGGCCATTACTGACAGAAAAGCAGTTGAAAAGTTTGATGGAGATAGTCATCCCCCTGCTCTTTCTTTCTGCTTGATTTGCCACCTTTTTATAATCATTGCCTACAGCTGCTCTCTGGGATCTGGAAATCCCTCCCTCATTGCCCTTTTCAGTCCTATGAGTAAGGAGAACTCCCCAGTTGCTAGGCAGTAAACTCTGAGAACTATGGCCATTTCTCCAGATCAGTGTTTATCAGCTTCTGCACCCTGGCACACTGGGCAGTTTTTAAGAAGCTGCACATTTTAACATAAGATACTTAGCAGTATTCTAGACTTCTGCCCACTTGCTGCCCACCATTCTCCACTCCTAAATGTGAGAAACAAAGATGTCCCCGGGTATTTCCAAATGTCCCCTGGTGGCCAGACTCACTCCATGTTGAGAAAGACTATTCTAATTCTTCAATGTTTTTTATAAATACACAGTGCCTTCTTGACACAATACACCTCGAGTTTGTCTGGAAAGATTACACAGGTTTCTTACACTCTGGTTTCAAATGTAAGCATGGCCTTCATGAGAACTGGAATGCCATTGCACTCAGTGCACATCATATTCTCTGTACTGCTCTGTGTATAGTATCTGTCTGGCGAATGAACTACTGATGTATCATCTGAGTATAATGTAACTCCCAAGTAACATGACCCTACTAAGAAAGGAAGATCTGGTGTCATGAAGATCAAGTCCATGAAGCACGAAATTTCTTCATGTGTATTGGTAATCTGGAATTACAGGCCCCTGTCTTATATAACCTCTACTTATATTAACTATCTGAACTTTAAAAAAAAAAATCACTCCTAACTTGTAAAAAAAAAAAATAGTCAATGAACCAGAAAAGGAGAAGGTCCAAATCAGGAGATTGAACTGGGGTTCAGAGTAATAACATATGGGTTCTCTGAATGTACTGTCCAAGATATGAACTCAAATTTATCAGAGATGGATTCCTCTGACTCATGGTTTTTTCCACTGTCATGATAGTACTTGTAACAGCTATCTAAGGCCACATAAGAAATTACTCCCCAAACAAAACACATAAACAGCATGTACTTTATTATCTCATAGTTTGTGTAAGCTAAGAATCTGGAATGATCTTCCCCTTCAGGGTCTCTGACAAGCTGTTATTTCCTTTTCATTAACACCAGTGACTTCTCTGGAATAGCAGTAACCCAACCCTTCTCATATAAATGCTTTGTGGCTGTATATCTCCTACACACACACACATACACACACACACCTCGAATCAACCCTGGCTTGAACAGGTAACACGTATCTCCCCCATCCTCTATACCATAATAACTAGTTTCCATCATCTTCTGCCAAGGCCTGTGTGGTTCCTAAATTCTCTGCTTTGTGAACCATCTCTTTCTATGTAAATATTGTATTTCTCAGTTTTATCTCATCACTAACATCAGAGTCTTGTTTAGTCAAGCAGAAACAAACCAACCTTAATTCAAGTCCTATCAAGTCCTTTAAATTTTATCAGCAATGTAATTCTCAGCAAACCAGCTCCATGAAGCACAGTGAACAATTAGAAAAGCTTTGAAGGAAGCCAGCAGAGATGGGCATCCTGCTTCACTACTTCCTCACCCTGGGCTGGGGAGGACTTTAACCCCTTTAACATCTTTTCCTTGATGTGCCCTTCTTGTTTCTCCTTTTGAGAGCCAAATTATACCTTCATAAAACAGTGGGAGTGCTGAGGAAATTGCTTAAATACAGTAACTATTAAAACCTCAAACTGCTGTGCTAATTAAATTGTCTTATTCTACAAGTTTCATAATACAAGGCAAGTAAAAATGCCAGTCTCCCCTCCCTGGCAAAAGGAAGCAATTACTTCAGGGATTCTCACAGTCAACTATTAGGCCGACTCCCTTGCCCAAGAAAAAGGAGGCCCAGATCAGATGATCATGCCTCCTTCTCTGGAGGGGCCTCTTCACTCAGTTGATTAAAACTTACCAGCAGCTGGCAGACAGCAACAGAAACCAAACAAGGCCACCAAGCTAGCACTGTTTTCTGAATACATCCATGAGTTCAACTTACAAGTTCAAAGGACTGTGGTAAGTAACGATTGATGTTTGGGCACTTGCTGTCTACCATATACCATGTCAAACCCCTTGTGACGAAGGAATGACAGTAGAACTCTGCTCTGTGTATTCCTTCTTGAAAGAAGCAGGACAAAATGTGATCTTATGAACCAGAAAATTTGGTGACAAAGGTTTTGTGTGGCCAAATTGCCCAACGTGCCCTGGTCAACCATTCAATAGCCTTGGTGTCTGTGAATAAGCTGCTTAGTTTTGCCTTGAGGTCCTGGAATACAGGTAGTTACTTGAGATGGTTGTATGAGGATTAAATGAGCTAATGAACAAGAGATGCTTAACACAAGGCCTAGCATACATATCTGAGTAGATATATTAGGCACATGGCTACGACTATTACCTCTAAACAGTGTGAAGAATGCTGAACGGGGGTTACAGTTCTAGTCTTGAATCTACTTCTGATCTGAGGGCATTTTCCCTTTATATATTCAAATGTATTCACTTGTCAACCAGGAGAAAATAAGGGAACATTGAAGCATTTCTAAAGACCCTTCAAAGACTAAAATATGAGTCACTCAGCTGTACTCAGTTCTGTGTGATTTACTCATTCACAGTACGGCACAGAACATATGAAGGGAAGGGAACTTAATTTAAGTTTTTATTGAGCACCTAATAGGTACCAGGCATTTCACTAGGCAGTGTTTACCAGGGTTGATAAAAGATATATATTGATTAGTGGCAAAGAATATTAAGAGAGATTTCCCCATTGTGGTTGCCTGTCCTTCACAGATTTCAGATCCAGAGACATGCAAAGTACAACAATCATACTAGGAATGGGGTAGCAATTATAATGAGATTATTAAAGAGAGATCTTCTGGAAGACAATTTATGAAGGGGTCACTGTGTCAGGAAGCAAAAAAGAGGATCTGGGTTTTTTTTGTTTGTTTGTGTGTTTGTCTTGGTGAACCAATCAATTTTATCAGTGTTACCCTATGGAAATATGGGTGAGGACTTACTTGCATGAGCAGAAATGACTCAAAGTCAGCTGCACCACCATAGCCCAACCCAGAACTGTGACAAAAGCTTGGAACCTGGAGCACACTATACAGCCTATAGGCAGCTCAACAGGTTGGATGGAGCATGCCCTTTCAGGACATCCACATGGTCTAAACCTCCTTCAGTCAGCTCACCTGGCTTCTGCTTCTCCAGGCAGCTGGTTTGGTCTCAAGAGTCTTCTTGCAGCTTGTTGGTTTGATGGGGCCTGGAAAATATCATCAGTTTTAAGGACTTCCTGAAGCTGTTTTAACCAGTTAATCTTCTGGCTTAAGGATCTTCCTTGCAGGAGAGAATGTTTTAATTTCATAGAAACTGCCACATGACACCCCTTCCTGCAGCTCTTATATCTTTTTACCCCATCTTCTACAATGATCCCTGAGTTTTGAAAGGGTTAACTGTAGATGTCTGCCCATATCTAAGAATTAGACCATCTTGTCACTGCAATATTCCTTTGTACTCAGGAGCAACACCAGTAACTATGAGTTGAGGCTAACAATAACGGTGACCTATGAGTATGAACAGACACGTTTTGAAGACAGTTTGACAGGCATATCACATCCATCCAGTAAAATGACAGAAGTTGCTTCGCCATTGGTGCCTCTGACATCCCTAAAATGATAGAAGTTACTTTCCAATGACCTCCCCAACTACAGGTTTCTATCCTAGCTTACAGTATAAGACATGAACTCCCTCTTGTGGACTGGGTTTTAAATTTAAACAGAAGTCTTTTGGTCTTACCCATGATAGCAGAGACACTATGACAGGCACACCCTACATGGCCTTTTGGTATTTTAGCATGCCGGGTCCATAGCCAAGCTAGAATGTTGATGATAGCTCTCTACCAGGAACCTACATGGACTCCTATGCCACTACAAAAATCAGCCTGCAGGTTAGGAGTTTACAGTTCAGTCCTAGCTTAATGTCTCTGTGTCCTGCAGACAAAGAATTCAGTGTTTTCAAGAATAAGATCTCGCTGTCTAGTTCTGGCATACAACAAACAGCAGTAGCAATAGCCTTTAAGTTTGTAGGTGAAAATACTGGTATAGGCTAAGTTTTCAGCACAAATGAGATTTATTTGATCTGGAGGGGAAAAGGGCAGGAAATACAATGTAAAGGCAGGAAACAGAGGATGAGGGAGAAGAGGACCAGGTAACGGAGGAAGGGATATTTGTACAGAGGGACAAAGGACTGCCTCTGGACAGAGAGGAAACAGACATGGCCCATAGGGGAATGGCAGGTTATAAAGGTAAAATAGGAAACTCTGTGTTAGGATAAGGTGTTTGTTTTTTATTGGGCTTGTTAATTGGGGCATCCAACAGGGGACTTTTGATTGCTGGACTTCAACACTTTGACAGCTTGACTCTGGTGGTCAGTCTCAGAAGGAAATAGACCTTGGTGGCTAGCTTTAAGAATGTAATATAATGGCTTATATCAAGGACAAGGGATTGGGGGAAGGCCAAGGGCTGCCAGAGCTATATTTGCTATGTTGGGGCCCACTAGAGTTCTTCAATAAGGTTTCAATAAGGTTCTGGGGTTTCTCCAGACAACAACTCATAAGGAGGTAGCCCACACCTGACCTGTCACTGAAGCTTACATTTAATAACAATTTGGCCTCTGGGAGTGTCCTCTTCTACCCATGTAATACACCCTTTTTATTTTCTTTTCAGATAACCCAGCCCCATCGGGGTGTAAGGGAGATGGAAATATCATTGTACCTGGTTGTTTCTCCAATGGCTTTCCAAATCTGCAAACCACTCAGAGGTTAGCATTACGTCATACATGTAAGAAAACCTTTTCCAGAGGATGAGTGGGACAAAGCAACATCCTGAATCACCATCCCATAACAAAAAGTGGAGTTACAAAGACAACCTTGGTGAAGCATTGGAAAATCTGTTGTCATTGTTTCTGAGTAAGTGTTGAGTGATCTCAGAAATTCATAACTAAGAAGATACTAAAACTGAAGATAAAAAATATCTACACATGAGTATCCAGTTATGCCAGCACCATTTGTTGAAGATGCTTTCTTTTTTTTTTCCATTGTATAAATTTAGCTTCTTTGTCAAAAATCAGTGGGGGTTAATATCAAGGTTTTCCGTTCGATTGCATTGGTCTACCTGTCTATTTTTATGCCAATACCAAGCTCTTTTCAGGACTGTATCCTTGTAATAGAGTTTGAAGTGAGGGATGGACTGGTGTGTAGAAGACTGCAGATAGATCCATATATATTGTGTGCACAAAACTTATGTCCAAATGGATCAAAGACCTCAACATAAATCCAGCCACAATGAACCTATTAGAAGAGAAAGTGGAAGGGTAACCTTGAATGAACTGGTACAACAGACTGCTCCCTGAACATAACACCAGTAGCACAAACACTGAGATAGACAATTAATAAATGGGACCTCTTAAAACTAAGAAGCTTCTGTGAGGCAAAAAACACTGTCAAGAAGACAAAACGGCAGCGCACGGACTGGGAAAATATATTCACCAACCCCACATCTGACAAAGAGCTGATTTCAAAAATATACAAAGAACTCGAGAAACTAGTTACCAAAACACCAAATAATCCAATTAAAAAGTGGGGTGCAGAACTAAATACAGAATTCTCAATGGAGAAATCTAAAATGGCTGAAAGACACTTAAGAAAGTACTCAATAGCCTTAGCCATCAAGGAAATCAAAACAACTCTGAGGTACCATCTTACTCCTACCAGAATGGCTAAAATCAAAAACACCAAAGACAGTTTATGCTGGAGAGGACATGGAGAAATGGGTTCACTCTTCCACTGCTGGTAGGAGTGAAAACTCATACAGCCACTTTGGAAATCAGTATGATAATTCCTCAGGAAAATGGGAATTTGTCTACCTCAAGACCCAGTAATTTCCACTCTTAGGCATATATCCAAAAGATACAGATTCATACAACAAGAACATCTGACCAACTATGTTCTTAGCAGCATTATTTGTAATAGCCAGAACCTAGAAGCAACCTAGTTGCCCCTCAACTGAAGAATGGATGGAGAAAATGTGGTACATTTACACAGTGGAGTACTACTCAGTGGGAAAACACAATGGAATCCTGAAATTTGCAGGGAAATGGATGGAATTTGAAGAAACCATCCTGAATGAGGTAACCCAGTCACAAAAAAGAGGAACACGGTATGTACTCACTCATATATGGATTTTAGACATAGAGCAAAGGATTACCAGCCTACAATTCATACTGCCAGAAAAGCTAGGAAACAAGGAGGACCCTAAGAGAGACATACATGATCCTCTGGAGAAGGGGAAATGGACAAGATCTCCTGAGCAAATTGGGAGCATGGAGGGAGGGGAGAGGGAGTTGGGAGAAAGAGAAGGGGAGAAGAGGAGGGGACAGATGGGCATGAGGGGACAGGAAGACTGAGAAAGGGAAAGAATAGAAGAGAACAAGAAAAGAGATACTATAATAGAAGGAGCCATTATAGATTTTAGGAGAAATCTGTTACTAGGGAAATTCCCAAGATCTACAAGAATGAACTCAATTAACAATCTAAGCAATAGTAGAGAGGCTACCTTTAATGTCCTTCCATGATAATGATATTGATGACTACCGTATATGCAGACCTAGAGCCTTCATCTAGTAGAAAATGGAGCAGAAGTAGATACCCACAGCTAAACACTAGCCAAACTCCTGGAATCCAGTTACAGAAAGAGAGCAAAGGGGTCAAGACCAGGCTGGAGGAACCCACAGAATCAGCTGTCCAGAATAAGGGGAAGCTCATGCACCCCAATCTGATAGCTGTGAAACCAATATAGAACTGACCCAGACCCCCTGAATGTTGGTGTTAGTTAGGAAGACTGGCAGTCTATGAGGCCTCTAGTAATGGACCAGTATTTATCCCTAGTATACAAATAGACATTGGGAGCCCATCCCACATAGATGAATACTTTCTCATCCTAAACACATGGGGGGGGAGGGCTAGGTCCTGCTCCAAATGATATGACAGACTTTGAAGGCTCCCCATGGAAGGCCTCACCCTCTCTGGGTAGCAGAAAGGGAATGAGCTGGGCTGGAGTTTGGTGGAGGTGATATGGGAAGATGGGAGAGTGAGGGGACTGGGATTGACATGTTTAGAAACCTTGTTTCAAATTTAAATTTAAAAAATGAAAGGAAAAAAAAGAATGATCTAATACAGCATGGAAATGTTCTACCCATTTCTATCAATTGCTTACTCCTCAGCTGAAGGTTGAGTACAAAGCATGGATAGGAGGCACTAACTTAATTAGTTCCCATAATCTTCAGTCATTCTCTCAGAGTCATTACATTTCCATATCCTGGAGCTCTTCCACAGAGCCTCCCTACATTTCTCCACACCTGATGAACTCAGTGGACAAGACTAAATTTACTCAGAGCTACCCAGGGTCAGGGAAAATATGCTTGCTCTTCTCTGCTGCAACCGCTGACTCTCTGGGCCAGAATAGCCCTAGGTTGGCACTGTGGTTGCAGCTAGCAGCTACCTCTCCATACCTGGCTACTGAGGGAGTCCCTGGCTGCCATGAGTTTTCAAATGTACCCAGAATATTTTTCCTTCCTTCCTCCCTTCCTTCTTTTTTTCTTTCTTACTTATTTTGTGTGTAATTGCATATGTATAAGACTATGTGTGTGCACATGTACACATGTGCTGTGTGTGTGTGTGTGTGTGTGTGTGTGTGTGTGTTTGCCCCATGTGGGTGCTGGAGAATTGAACTCATTTGCTTGGTGGCATGTGTCTTTACCCACTGAGTCATCTCACAAGCCTCAAGGATTTTATTTTTCTTCTATCATTGTGAGATCAGCAAGTCAGGAGATGGCAGCCTTTGAAAAGATTGTTCATTGTTCACAATTCCAAAGCAGGGGAGTATACCAAACCACATATGAGCATCTTAGAAACACACAGTCAGTAAGTAAGCAGATGGAAAGGAAGGAAAATGTGGGCCTGAACTTTGTTGTTCTCAAGAAATAGTAGGTAAAGCAGAATAATCTGTCATGGTAGATTGGATAACTGGGGTTTTTAGTGTTCTCTGGGATATAGGAACAAGGGGGAATCCCAGTACCTTGCCTAGGGTGATATGGTCAAAGGACCTGTCCCTGATTGAAGTCCCCTGATCCAAGAGATAGTCAGGAATGTGGGTATGCATAATGTACTTACATATCAAAGGTGTTGTCTTAGTTGAGCTTTTATTGCTATGAAGAGACACCATGACATGGGAACGCTTACACAGAAAACATGCAATTGGGGTGGCTCACTTACAGGTTCAGAGGTTTGGTCTATTATCATCATGTCAGGGAGCATGTTGGTATGCGAGCAGGCATGGTGCTGCTACATCTGGCAGGCAACAAGAAGTCAACTGAGACACTGGGCAGTAACCTGAGCATATGAAACCTCAAAGCCTATCCCTACAGTGACACACTTCCTCCAGCAAAGCCATACCCATTCCAGCCAAGTCACAATTCCTAATAGTGCCAGGCCCTGTGTGATTATGGGGGCTAATTACATTCAAACTACCACAGATGTGCTAAGTGTTAGCTAACTCTGAGAGAAAGCCTCTCTCCCTGGGTTCACCAGGCTCTAAGATACCATGATGCTAAGATACTACTAAGATGTGGTAAATAAAAATCTAGATGAGTATATACTCCTAGATGTGAAAGAAGACCAAGAAAATGAATATTATAAGCTCAAGACAGATCCATAGGAAGAAGGCCATCCAAAGCAGAGGTATGCTTTTAGAGCTGTGACTTAGTCCATGATGGCCCAACATAAAAGGAATGAGCATGTAAAATGCATATCCCAGCTGTCAGGGTCCCCATTGAGAGAATCCAATTGGATCCAAAAGATAACGGAGGTTTTTGCAGAACAGATGGTGGAGATATGAGGCATGAGAAGGAACAAAAAGAAGCTATTGTCATACATGGGAAGATCATACCCAACTCAATACTGAGGCTGTACCAGATAAGGCTGCAATAACTGGCTAAGGGAGAAAAGAGAAACTAGGATGAACATTCTCTGGAGGTGGGGCAAAAAGGGATGGTGGTAGAGCTCATTTCTCCATTCAGTCCCTCTGCTTCTTCATTTCAACACCACAAATGTGAGACAGCATGGCGAGATACAGGCATCACTTCATTTATGGCCTTCCTACAGAAACCTTCCACGAGCCCATCCTTCAGGCACTCCAGGATATTTAAAAAGCTATTGTGTTCCAAAAATTGCTGACCTCATATCTGTTGCCAGGAAACCTGCTGCAGATTGGAGTATCTGTGAGCACTCATGTCACTGCTGTCCCCAGATGATCTAGGAAAAACAGAGGACTGATGCTGATGCCTTTGGTCAGAACAGAGTGAGCAGCATTCACCTTAACTGAGTGTTAGAGGCAGGTCTGTTTCAGCAGGTCAGATGTAGGTCTGCAAGACAAACTCACAGCTAAGGGTGAGACAGTGTGAGTAATCTTCCCAGGAGAATATACGCAGGCCCTGATCTTAACAGAATTCACAAGAATTGGACCAAGAGAAGACCAAGTTAACCAACAACAAGGTAAAGCACAAACTATCCTAGAACTCAAACCTACACGATGTAGGGGTTATGAGAACAGGCAGCAGACGCTGAGCAACCAGGATCATGATGTAAAATGTTTTTCCGAGAAGACAGCAGGAAAATAATCTCAATGTATATAAATGCATACATACGTGTGGTAGATAAGCACGTAACATATATTTGACATTAAGATTTCATGGGAAGAGGGACAATAAGGAGAAAAAAATCTTACATTTCTTAAAGGCGCAATAATAAAAAGAAAGGCTAATGAACACTGCATTTCATGGTCTCAAGTCAGGCTGAGCTCTAGAACTTGTTTTCTATTGCTGTTGTTTTACTGGTATTAATATTAATATTAACTTTGGAGACTCTTTAGACTTTTCTGTCATGCCAGCTACTGCTCCAAATAACCACATGGAGACAACTATAAATGCTCAGCTGACAGCTTAAGCTTGCTTTTTTTTAGATAGGTCTTATAACTAAAACTAACCCATTTCTATTCATCTCTCTGCTGTCTCAAGGCCCCTTTACCTCATTTACATACTTCCCATCCTGTTCGCTCTGTGTCTGATGGTGTTTCTTCTCCAACTCCACCCTTCTTCCCAGCATTCTCTCTTCCCAGTCCCCAAAATCCTGCCTACCCATCATGCAATCAGATTTTTTAATAAATAAGAGTAATGCATATTTACATTGTACAAAGATTGCTCCATAGTATTAATTAATTTAAAGTATAACCCTCCTATGAATACAAACAATATACAATACAGCTCTAGCACTGAAGATGCCATTAAGAAGCCCTGTGAGACATGATCTAGGAGGAAGGACAAGAGTTTAGGGTTTGCAAGCAAACTATAGAGTTTGGACCTTGAATATGCTACCTGGCAATAAATCTTTAGCATCCAACCTTAGGAGCTTTTCTGTAAAGAGAGAAGGAATGATATCTAGAATACTGATAGAGTGTCTACTTTGGGCCAAGTGGAAGGTTTTAGAAGAGAGTTTAAAAAGAAATGACTTTCATCCCTTGGGGAACTTATATTCTAACAGAATATATAGAAATAAACATGTAACTGAATATATACGTCACATGATGTGATGATAGAGGGAAGGAATGTCATTAGTGTTGCTGGGAAGGAAATCTTTGATGAGTACCATTTGAGTTTAGGCATGAACAGAATGAAGGAGTAAATGCTGCAATGACCAGTGGAAATTGTGTTCTTTGAAAATATGTAAAACACTTCCAGGCAGGGGCCTGCTCAGCCTGCTGGAGACTTGTTCAACTATGAGAACAAGACTATCCTGGAAGGTGAGGTCAGAAAATAAGCCAAAGGTGAGGGTTTACTCCCAAACATAGCAATGGTTAGGAAAAAAAAAGGAACCACTGAGATTTGATTAATGCCTTGTCTGCTGTAGATAGCGACCAAAGGGAGACAGAAGGCAGATGGAATGGTGACAGGGCCACTAATGTCAGAGCTGATCAATTCACCAGAGTCTATAATCTGACCTTTATAAAAGTCGTCTAAAGACAAAAAAAAAAAAAAAAAAAAAAAAAAATAGCAAGAACTTCCATCTACCTCTCATTTCTCAAAAAAACTTTTTGAAGATCTTATTTTTAAATTTTGTACGTGTGTGTGTGTGTGTGTGTGTGTGTGTGTGTGTGTGTGTGTGTGTACCTAAGTGCAGATACTTTCATAGGCTGAAAAAGTGCATCAGACCTCCCAGAGCTGGAGTTACAGGAGGCTGTGAGCTGTCCTACATGGACACAGGAACTCAGGTTCTCTGAAAGAAAAATATGCACTCTTCTCTCTAAGATATCTTCAGCCCCTGGTTTTTAAATTTAATTTTATGATTTCTTGGTGCTCATGTTGGGGTTGAATCCTGGACCCAATGAAGTATCAGTTCCACTTAATGTAGTATCTTGAAAGTAGCATTTTCTCCAATGGAGGAATACCCTGAAATGGTAGTATCACCAAGTTTTCTGTTTTGTTTTGTTTTCCCAGCAAAGACTTTTCTTAACCTACATCAGACCCTGACACCCTAATAGTCTATTTCATTTGAAAAAGAAATTCAATGTCCAAAAGTGGTATTAAATTAAATTTTTTTATTTTGATCTACTATATTAGGAATACAGAGCAGGATATCTCACAAAACTATTTCATATCCCAATGTCTGGAATACAGAGCAACATATTTCTGGTGAAACAGTGAGTGGACAAATAACTACATACGTGGACAATCCTAGAAAAAGTCACACTGTAGACTCAAGAAGCCCTAAGTGTGGCTGTTCATATGTTATGTAAGGCCATTCATCTGTAATTGGTAGTTCAAAGTCATCCCTGGTTGCCCTTTTCTGGATCACAGGGAATCAAAGTTACAGCTGCAGGTGTAAGTCAAACACTTGACTATATAGATCTTTTAAATTAATTTTGACCAACATAAGACTCAGGTGAGAAAAAAAAATGCTTGGTTGGTTTGTTGAGAAGAATGTAAATGGAACTCTATTTTCAGGATGCTTGTGAGGCAGAGAATGTAGCCAGTTGGGACAGTGCTTGTTTAGCATACATGAAGCCCTGAGTTCAACACCCTAGTACTGCATAAAACCCAGGGAGTAGTGATACAAGCCATAGTCCCAGCAAAAGAGAGGCATGCACGCACATAAAAGATCAGAAGTTAAAGGACATCCTCAAGTACATCTCAAGTTCCAGGACAGCCTGAAATGCAGGAGACTCTGTCTCAAAAAATAAAACCATAAAATATAAAAGAATGCTTGTGTTATTTTCATCAAGTCTGTTCAATTAAATGTCTTCCCAGTCAGTGAGTTTCACTTAAAACCATGTTTTGCAATGTGATAGTTTACTAAAACAAGATTCCCTCTTTATCCTATGTTTATTAGGAGTCAATTCCATGCAAATTATTCTGGACTACATCAGGAAACCCAGTGAGTCAGCAGAGTTTGGTGGAAAAGGCCCTTGGAGCATGCCTATTACTCTTAATATGTACATAACTCAGTTGCCAAATCACACAGGAAGGAACAGGATAAATGAGAGACCCTCTTTTTTTTTATTTAAATATGCAACTAGCTTGTTTTACATGCCAATCCCAGTTCCCTCACTTTCCACTCCTCCCCTGTCCTCCCCCCAATCGCCAACCCATCCCCTCTCTGTTCCCCAGGGAGAGTGAGGCTTTCCATGGGGGATCTTCAAAGTCTGTCATATCATTTGGAGCAGTGCCAAGCCCTCCCCCATATGTCTAGGCTGAGAGAGTATCCCTCTATGTGGAATGGACTGCGAAAGCCCATTCGTATACTAGGGATAAATACTGATCCACTACCAGAGACCCCATAGACTGCCCAGTCCTTCTAACTAACACCCACATTCAGAGTTTCTGGGTTGGTCCTATACTGGTTTCCCAGCTATCAGACTGGGGTCCATGAGCTGAGAGGGAGCCTCCCACCCATAAGGTAGAAGGCAGGACTGCAAATGGTCTTGGAATACACCAGTCTCTGAGAGACACATCGTTTCCAACTCCTTCATCTGGAACTAGATTAATTAACAGGAATTAGGTAACTGAAGAGTTCCCAGATGGACACCGAGATCCTCATAATTTACACCCTACCTTGGGCCCTTGCCTCTGCCCTCCTTTGTCACCGAAGCCAGGAACAGAATGTCTTCCCCGGCCTACATTCAATGAGAAATGAAAGAAAAAAAGTCCCACTTTCACTGTATATCATTTTCATCTTTCATCTTCATTATCACCACCAAAAGTACAGAAATCATTATCTTTACGATGATGAACGTCCAATTAGCATTTCCCATATAAATTTCATATTGCAAAGGAGGTTGTAATGGATAATGTGAATGTTAATAGCCTTTTTTTCTGAGCTGAAAAATAGAGGTGCTTAACAAAAAGAAATTAAGTCTGAGCCATTTTCAAATGAGTGAAGAACTTTAATTACTTGATGGGAAAAAGGGACAGACAAACAAAAAAATTTAATGGTCATATTCTTAAATAGTTTCTCTTTCCACCATGCTGCTCAAGCTCTCCAGACAGCTAAATGTTTGTCTGATTGTGTTCGATGGGTTTTAAACTGCTAAGAATATTGTTAGATATCATTTTTCCATTACCAATACTATTTTGTAAGAGGGAAGCATACTCCAAATAAACATTCTGTTTACCCTATGGCATTGTAATTGATCCCCTTCCATCATGGTTAGATACACACACACAGAGAGAGAGAGAGAGAGAGAGAGAGAGAGAGAGAGAGAGAGAGAGAGAGTGAAAGAGAGAGAGAGAGAGAGAGAGATTTCATAGGTGATACCATTTCCTGTTGCCTTGATTTACAGCATAAGATTCTGTAATTTACTGAAGCCAAATCCTGGCACTGCCCAATCAGATGACGATAACCCAGGTGCTAGGCAAATGAAAGTCATTGGGCATTGGTGTTCTGAAATTCTATAAACCTGGACTCAAAGTCTGGCTTTGCTACTACATCTGCCATATATGTAGAAATAGATATATGTTAGAATAACTATAGAAAGAATGCTAAATGCACCACAGAGAGAAGTGACTTTGGAACATATAGGTATATTATTAATTTGTGGGTAAAAGTTATCAATAAATACACCTTGATCACTCAGATATATACTAAACAGCGGTGTATATATTTAAATTTTTTCAGAGAAGAAAATAAACCTTTAAACATATTCCATGGATAAATAATAAAAGCTGCACAGGTTAAACCATGTAATAAGTACTTCCTAACAACAAAATGGAGCAAGAGACATTGGGGAAACAATGAAGGGAAATTCCTGGTTTTTACTGTGTAGCCATTTCATCTGAACTGAAACACTACCTCCTGGAGGTGGGAAGAGAGACTTTTACTATCTATCAATAGTCATCCAAAAGAGCTATAGAGACAAGAATCCCCTTCCCCTACCCTGGAAGAAACTCCAAGAGATGCTGGAGCACCAAAGATGCAGCTTTTGTTGCTTTCTGCCCATACTGGGATAAACATTTGGTGATGCAACTGGCTATGGGTTATCCATGCTTCTATAAGTGAACCCCTCACCCACACTATAGGAAATAATCTACAAAAAAAATGTATTGGTTCACCAAGGCCAACTTTGGTGAAATTGTTACTTTGGTATGATAATGAAATTATCCTCAAGCTTCCATTTGATTCTGCTCTAAAATCATTTTATTAATGCAACATAGGGAAAAGGGCAACAATTCTGCTCAGTTTCCTCATGGTCATCTTAAGAGAACAATACAAAGTCTCCCAGGACCCTAGTGATCCATAGAAATACGCTGACAACTGCTATAATTTATCAAACTCATCCCATCCTTGAATGAATAAAAAGACCAAAGGACCAAGAGAAGGATGCTGCTGACCCAAAGCCACAGAATTAACTATATTCCTTTGGGCATCACTTGATGTGCCATGTTGTCTTCCATAGCATCATTACTGTCCTCTGCTAGATTCTGCTCATAGCTTACTGTGGGTGTTGCTAGTTCATTTTATATGAATTGAAATCTTCCTTGGACATCAAATACTTGTGATAGCTGGATAGTGATAGATGCCCATATATAAATGCAGTTGTATATTTAATTTCCTATGTAGCCATGCTGACCTCAAATATACTGTATAGCCAAAGAGAACCTGAAATTTCTGATCTTCCTGTTTCCAAGTTCTGAAATTACCATTTTATGAGTTGCAGGGGTCAAACCAAAGCTTATTCCTGCTAGGCAAGTACTGTGCTGAGTCATACACACATACCCACATACCCACAGCCCTTATGTGACTTTCTACAGCTCCCATTTTATTCTTTCTCATCATAAAATCCAAAAGGCAAGGATTGTCAAATAAAAAACTCTTCTGGGGAAATACAACCACACAGGACAGATTACAGGTAAAACACTAAAGAGGGATATTTGCCCAATGTTTAGTTCAAGTCCTTGACACCTGACCAGCTCTGGAGGCAGACCTCTTGCCTGTCATTCCCAGCTCTAATACATGTGGGACAAGTTAGGTAAATGCTCGGGATCTGCTTCTTAATATGGGAAATCTAACTGATAATAATGCCAGAAGTCCTCAAGAGGATTAAGTTAACTAGTGATTTAAGCTAATGATTTTAACATTTCTTGGTACATGTAAGTCCATGTGCCAAGGTTGAGAATGGTAGCACCTGTTTCAAATTCTGGCACTCATCCTATCTTCATGTTTGCAGACCATAGTGTGGATCTCTGACATTGGTTGTTTATGGAAAGGCTAAGCTTTGAACCTCTCTGTGTACAGTGAAGCTTTGGTCTCCACACATGCTACCACCAACATTTTCTGCCCCAGACATATATTACAATATTATGCTCAGTCCTATCCTTTTCTTATTAATATTAAAATTTTATAGTTATGAATCCTTTGTTATAATCTTGAAATCAAGGGAAAATTTTTTCTATTTATAAAAAATTTGGGCTTGGAAGATGGTTCCATGTGTAAGGTACTTACTGTGCAAGTTTTGGAACCTGAGTTCAGATCCCCAGAATACACAGAAAGTGCAATGCTATATAGCATGTGTCTGTATATCCTAGTGCTCCTGTGTTCCTAAGATTGGAGATGAGGACAGACTCAAGAAAATCTCTGGAAGTTTAAGGGGCAGATAGTCTGGTATATGCAATAGGGAACAAGAAACTACTCAAATAAGTTTGCAGACAAGGACAGACACTTGAGATTGACATTCAGTTGTGCATACACAACACACAAAATGCATACACAGGATGTAAAACAAAACTCATAAAAATTACCCCATTAAGTATCAATCACCATTAGATATCTAGTCCCTCTGCAAGTACATCCTGTCCTGAGCCCTGAACAATAACAATTTGAGAGCCATAAGTAAAAACTGATTGGATGATCTTAATGGTCATATTGGTAACAAAGCAGACTCACATTAAATATCTTATCAACATTAAATTGCTTTTCAGATGGCAAACACACTGACTCTGCTGTACTTTCAAGCTGTAAGAATTCTTAGTTATCCTGGCAAAAATCTATGCTCCCAAAAGCAAAGCTTCTACGAACTGGGAAAAGGCCAATCATTAAAATTTTCACTCAAGAAAAAAAACATGTTGACTGGCAGCAGGGGAGTAAATGGAAGAGGAAAACCAGGAGACAGAAGAGTCTGTTTGGCTACATTCTAGGAAATCTCTTGCCCAAAATATCCCAGCAATCTCTGAGAATGGAAAACACAGACACAATGGAATAAGATTGAGCTGAATTACCCTGTATTCACTGCACTGTGGAGCCAGATCTATTCCTTCATACTCATTAAAAGCAATCAATATTCTATAATGGAACCATCAATTGCTATATTTCTGACATAAACAACCAACACACTAAGTCTGAATTAAGAAGCAGTCTCTGTTTTCAGACACTGGCATGAAACTCGTGCCTGACAGTACAGTGGACAGTTAATTTCCCCTGGGAAGCAGTCACCAAACAGCATTACGAGCCTCATTTTACACAATCACATTTACAACACCCTCCCCAGCCCCTCACTCATGCTCCTCTAGAATCCAATTCTTGTCCATTTTCTCTTTAAACAACTGACAATGAGCTGTATTTGGTTTCCTTTATTTCCAGGTTATCATTAATATAAATAACTTTCTTGCTAATAAAAATAAGAAAGATACTTTCTTACATGTAGACATCAATCAGTTTAGCTTTCGTGACTTACAAAATACATCCACAAATCTCTATGACTTCTAAGTGTGGAGAAAAGTCATAGACTTTAACTATTTCTCTTCCCTTAATTTTAAAAATGATAGGGAAGAAATCAAGGAATCTAAATTCATAATGATGAAGAGAATAAGAGAGGGAATGCCAATAAACATAATATTGTCATAAACTTTGGAACCAGAAACTATAGTGCATAAAGAAGAAAGAGATGTTGTTAAAACACTTCTTTTTACTGAAGCCCAGAATGGCTCAAGTTTGGAGTCACCAGATATAACAGATGTTAAGCAGTCATGGGTTTGACATGAAGATTGGCTACATGGAAGTGCTTCCATAAGTTTTTCATCTGTTGACAAATACCTACAGGACAATTTTAAAGGGAGGAGGGATGCACTTTGTCTCCAAGTTTCTGAGTTTTCAGTCTTTGGCCAGATTCATGTACCATCATGTAATCAAGACTGTTGGAACAAAGCTGCTTTCCTAAAGGCAGCCAAGAAGCAGAGAGAGAGAGATCCGCTCATCACAGGAGCCTTTCTCCTTCTTCACCTTTGTTCTATCTGAATACCCAATCTACTAGATGGGGCTGGTACATTCAAGTCAGATTTTCTCCCCTTTTCATCTCTGGAAATGCCCTAACAGACATGCCAAAAGGTGTTCTTTGCTAAATAACTAGACATTTCTCAATGCAGTTTAAACATCAAGATTAACCATCCCAGACAGCTTCAGGAAAAGTCCAATCTGTTTCTCCAACACACACACACACACACACACACACACACACACACACACACACACACACACACGAGAGAGAGAGAGAGACAGAGACATAGAGATAGAGAGATAGAGACAGAGAAGCATGAGCTTCATATTTAAAGGACCCAGAATGTCTGGAATAGTAAATAAAAAGATGGACACAATTGCACTTTATTGTGAAACTCCAGGAATTCAGGCATATAGAAAAGATCCTCCAAATTTTCAAAGAGAATTGTTTCAGGAAATGAGAGTCAGAAGTTCTCATATTGTCAACAGCATGGGATGGTGCTAAGCATGATTCATATTAAAGACCCTCAAGGTGATGTTTATTTTTACAAGCAGTGAATCTTACAGCATTTGTGGGAATGTATTCCTTTCCTGAAAAATCTCCTATGGATTAATGTTCAGACATAAAAATGATTAAAAATAAATGGGCATAGAGCCTAAAGATAAACATAAATGTGTAACTACCTTTGAAACTAAGATTAAGTGAAGATTGTAAGGGAGATAGATAGTGGTATTTCTGCTGTTATGATTCAGTCTGCTTGAAAGTAGACTAAGGTCTAATTGCCTGTGTCATCTGGGAATGAGAGGACACTACTTCTGATTAATGTTTCTGGATGTAAAGACAAGTGGAAAGTAAAGGTTACTCACTATTTTCAGTATTTCTTATGAAAATAGCTCAGGATTAATTTTAAAAAGAAGAAAAAAGACAGATAATATTACCATGAATGTTATCAATATAGTGAGGAGACAGACATGCAAGGAGACAACCATGTAGGCATGACAACCTAACTTTGGATATCCAGTGCCCAAGTAAAAAACAACCTACAATGACATACTGTTGCACTCCTAGCCCTGAGGAAGATAAGAGGATCCCAAAGTTTGCTGGGAAGTTAGTCTAGCTAAATCAGTGAATTCTGGGTTCAGGGAAGGAGACTGTCTCAAAACATATGATAAAGAGTGAAAGAGGAAGGCATTTGACATCAACTTCTGGCCTCCCAATGCACACATGTGCATATGCACAAACATGCACACACATACAATTGCTTACACAGGTATATAATGCATACACAGGGTGGGAAGTGAGAGAAAGAGAGATAGAGACAGAGAGGGATTTCATATTAAAAATCAAGGAGTAAGTTGGAGAAAAACAGCATTTGAGAGAACCATTCTTCAACCATGTCAGGTATTATATAGTACCCTTCGTAACAGTTGAAATACTTTATACAGTTATAAAGAAAAATCAAGGTAATTTGCAAAATTCAAACTTAAAGGAAACAAATACTAATGATGTAGAGTTAGCAACATAATTGCAAAGGAAGAACTTAAAATGACTTTGAATTATAGAAACTTGGTTCTTTCCAATAGAGATATGCAAAAATAACAAAATTTTTCAAAATAATTTGGAACCATTGTATGAGTAGGTTTTCCGCTAGCCTGGTTGTTCTGGTCCTACTGCCACACCAGCCCCAAATAACACACGGAGACAATGTATGTGATATAATGCTGTTGGCCAGTTACTAGTTTCTTATCGGCTAGCTCTGTCTTAAGTATTAACCCGTTTCTATTAATCTAAGTATTTCTACATGGTCTCATCTTACCGGGGAGTGGGCCCAGACCTCTGTTCTCCAGTCTCTACATGCTGACCCCTCCCTACTACTTTCTCTTTCCTCCTTGTCTCCTAGTCCCTCCTATCTTGCTTTCCTATTGGCCAACAATGCTTTATTCATTAACCAGTATAAGAAACATATTTACAGACTGGCATCTACCATCAAATCATCATTTTATTAGGTTAGTAACAGGCTTTAGCATAATTGACACCATGATGGAACCATTTTTAGGCCTTGAAACACAACATGTAATCAGATAACCTGCCAAAAACAAAAACCCAATTCATCGAAGCCCATATTTCTTGGAAAGTCTCTATATGTACTAACCTTGCTTTGGGCTAACTGTTATTGCTAACTGCGGTGTGTTAACCCAGGATAAGAGTTTTGTGTTTAAAATCTCATCCTGAGAAAGGCTTGGGACTACACTGGGATCCTAAACAACCAAGTGGCAGGTTGGCTGATCAAGACTTTCTATTAGCTTAAACCCATGTCTGATCCATCTTGTCTGTTGGATGCCAGAGGTTGATGCTGGTGCTGTCATTCTGAAACTGATTTATGTGAAGCATGGTATAAAACAAACTAGTCATTATCTAGGTGTCACTAAGTATCAGGATTTTCATGATGGATTAAAATATACAGATGTAATAATGATAAAATTAAATTTAAAGCCATGTAATCCTAAATGCAAATTGAAATAATTAATATAAATCTCTAACATTCATACATATCATAGATCTGGGGCATATTTCCATCTTGTCACTGATACTGTGAAAACACGGATGATGTCAAAGGGGCTATGCAAACAAATTGAAAAAGTTTCCAGTGACCAAATATGGAAGTACTGAACATCAACAAAGATAATAATTGTAGCCATTGTAAACACAAATATACATTTAAATGCATGAAATTATAATTACATACTAAAATATTCCTGAATAAATGTTGGAAGAAATACAGAACCAATTCATTATTTAACAATCTCGTAAAAAATAGAAAAAGTTAAGTAACTAAAACTAAGGCAATCTGTAAAGCAGAGAATAGAACCAAGATATAGATAATGCAAGATGACCATGCTCAAGGTTCAGTGATACTGATAAATGTAATTTATGGTAGGGTAACCATCTCAGGTCTGTGTGTTTCCTCATTGGAAGTCACACATCCCAGAAGACCTACCTTAGTCCTAGTAAACCAGGACAACTGGTCCACCACCTAGGAAAATACTCCGAACATCAAAATCCCACATAAAAAGCAGTAGACGGGTTATAATAAGAAATAAAAGCCTGTGTTAATTTAAAGAGGTTATGTGTTCTGGGTTGTAATTGGTACATAATGGTCTCTTGTGTCCAATAGTAATAACAATAGCTTCTAATTACAAAGACCTATGCATTATATAAGGAATTTATAAATAATTTCCCATTAAATACTCATGATAATCACAAGAAATAAGTACTATTTTTATTTCCATTACAGAAGGGAAAGCTGAAGTGTCCATGGGTTAACTTATTTTCCCAGGGTAGATTCAGCTCCTATAAGCAGACAAGCTTGAATTAGAATCTAGGTCTGCCTGACCCTGAAGTCTTCCCTCTTCATCATTACAGCAGATGGTCTCTTGCTTACTCTCTCCATAAGCAACCATTCTAGTCACCACTAATCAAGAATTAAACACAGTTCTTAAAATTCTCTTTGATCCTCCCCAAGTCCAAGAAACATTTGGATAAAATCTAATACAGACTATAACTCAACAGTATCATTCTACAAACTACCAAGTCTTAGTTTAGACAAGTCAATATGAATTTAACCTTATGTTGTGGACAAATCAAAGCACAGATCTTTATCATCTATAAATTCATTCAGTATTCATCTTTCAAAGCCAAAAGGTTGTGTAAGAGAACACCAAAGTTTCTACTCCATACAAACAACTAACTACAGAACTTCAAATTTCTAAATAGAAAAAGAAAAGCTGACCAGTCAGAATCAGCAATGATGTAAGCAATACATTTCCATACTCACTCATTAATGAATCATGATTGGCAAAATTCTTCAATTACCATGGCAGGAAGGTGAACGTGACTTTTCTTTTTTTCTGTCTTTAACTGACAGTCAGAAATCCAGGTGCTAAAGAACAGTCTTTAAATGAATCAGTAAAACCATTGACAAATGAATCAGTAAAACCAAGACTCACAGCATTGCATGCATCCACAACAAAAAGGGTTGGGGCAAGTTATTAGAGGGAATCTATTCATCCAGAAAAATGTGTGAGAGTCTACAGAGTTCAATTCAAAACAACCCTAAGATCATGTCCTAGCTCTTCCAGTTAGTATTAGTAACATAGTTATTAATTACTGTTGCTAGCAAATGTGTGCAGAGTATCATTATAAGTACTTGACCTATATTATTAGCTACTCTACTCAGATGGTGAGTGGTTTTCAGCTTGTCTGTCTGAGCCATTGTCCAGAAGAAGTACCTTCTTACAGAAGACAGGGGTCTGCCAGCACCTCCAGAGTATGAATTTATACCTCACTTTTTGTTCCACCCAACCTCCCTCATCTTTACACAGTGTGCTTACAAGAGCTGAGAATTCAGGAAAGAGCTAAAATTTTCAACTCAGGGTATAGATAAAAGCAATTTCGTCACTAAGTTGTTGAGAGATTTAAATACAGTGATGGCCTAACACAAGGTTTCTCCTGTAGTAGGATCTTTGTTTGTTTGTGTGTGTGTGTGTGTGTGTGAGAGAGAGAGAGAGAGAGAGAGAGAGAGAGAGAGAGAGAGAGACTTGTGCATTATGAATGTGTGCACATTTCTGTGTGTGATTGCATGTGCACATGCAGAGGTAAGGACAACCTTACCTGTCATCCTCACCTTCCATCTTGTTTGAGGCGTATCTCTTTGTTAGCTGATGTACTAGGTGATTCAGAAGTTTCCAAGTATTCTCCTGTCTCTGCCACCACCCATCTACCCATAAGCACTAGGATAATACATGTATACTGCAGGACTCAACTTCACACCTATGCTGAGAATCTAAGCACACTTATTTGGTGAGCATTTTACCCACCGAGCCATCTCTGTCTTCCCAGCACCCCAGTAGGACATTAACACATATGGGATCCTGCTGTGGAATAGTCCTTTATAATGTGTGAATATATGTCACTGTGACTGCTTTAATGAACAAGCTGACTAGTCAGTAGCTGAACAGGATACAGTTAGGTGAAAAAGCCAAACTGAGAATGATGGGGGGAAAGGAGGACATGAAGTGAGGAGTCACCAACCAGATGCAGAAAGCAGGAGATAAGCATATCATACTCTTAAAGGTGCTGCCCTGTGGCAGAGTGTAAATAAGGAATATGGGTTAACTTAAAATGTAAGAGATAGTTAATAATAACACTGATCTATAGCTCGAGGATTTACAAGTAATATTAAGCCTCAGAGTGTTTATTTGGGAGTTGCTGATAAAACAGAAATTTCTGCCTACAGGATCCTGAAGTTTGTCACTGTGCCAGTGTCAGGAAACTAAAGAATGGCATAGCACAGCCCTTCACCTTACAGCATTGCCACTTTCTGGAAACAGTCTTTTCTAACCTCACTAGCCAAGCCTTGACATCTAAATTAGGAAACCATTATAGGATAAAAGGGTTTGACTCCATGAAGCACATCACTTGTTGATAGGTTGATAGGTCTTTAATATGTATAATACTCTTCCTCCCTCAACTTCCACCTTCTAAAGAAACCAAAAATTGTTCCAAAAAATCTTGCTCGGAGACTTAATCTCAGTCAACAGAAAAACATCCTGCTTTTTATTGACTTCTGCCAGTCACCTCTCCAGAACAAAGTACATACTGCTTGGGTTTATATGTGAGGTTCACCAAAGCCACCATTACCTCATACTAAAGAAGCATGTCAACAATATTCTGTAGAATATGTCCATGTACAAATGGTAGCATGGCCTCTTTCTGTGCACCGGTGTTGTTAGCTCAATGGTAAAATGAAGAAGTGTGGTGATATGTTTCCTAGGTTTTTCCCTAAATCTAGTAACGTATCAGGGCTGGGGAAACACCCCAGTCTGTAAAGTGCTTGCCTTGTAATCATGAAGACCTGAATTTGATTCGCTAGAGCCCATGCTGTCCAACCCTCTAGAGGTCAAGAGGCAGGGCCTCCAGCTAGCCAACCTGGCCTATTTGGCAAGTTATAGTTTAGTGAGAGAAACAGTCTCAAAACACTATGTAAACAGTATCCTAACCCTTCCCTACACACACACACACACACACACACACACACACACACACACACACACACACTGAATGTATATTTAATGTAAGAGAAGGCAGTTTTTCATTTCTTTCCAAACACTGTTTTTCTTTCTGATTCCCACTGTGTCCGTAATCCCCAAGTTCATCCTCTCCTAAGGGAGCATTGAGACAAGATAGAGTATGTTGCTATTCATTGTGAAGATAAGGTCGCCACCTACTTGTTATTAATAATTGTTAAAATGTCAAAAAAAAAAAGCCCAATGCTTTTTTTCATAAACGTGAATGTGATTACAGCAATTAAAACGCCATCACTCTTACTGCTGGCTTTCTGGTGCTTTTTGCTGAGTAGTGGAAAGGTGGAATTATGATCTTTCCACAGGAAATTGCTCAGATGGGAGTTTTTCAATGTAGGTGTCACGCCAGGAAATTACCAATCTGTTGGGTCAGCAGCTTTGAGGGAAAAAGTGAAAAAGATGTCCATCCTGAGCCAGAAATCAGGACATATATCCATCATGGTTTGTTATGTCACATGTTGTTCTGCTAATTATGGCACAATAACCCAGTTAACTACTGTCAAGGCCGTGTGTGTCCTACCTAATGTGCTCACACAATCTTTCTCTTCATATTCATTGTGCTTGGTTGGTTTTATTCTCCAATTACCGATTAAATATCATTTAATTATCACAGTTACATCACACACACCTAGGAAGGGAGACTTCTATTGCCTATGGCATTCTAAAACAATGATAAATAATTTTCAATTCCTACTAAAATTGTTATTGCTGAAAGGCACATCCCTGTTCACTAATTCATTCTTCCAAATATTCATTAATTGCATAGCATTTGCCTATCTCTACAATAATTATATGGAAGAATTAAAAGAATGTGCTCTCTTTTGGAAACGTGTAACCTAGTCTTGAAAATACAATATATTCATCAATACCAAGCCACATAGTACAGGGAAAAGAAGTAGGACATAATGGCTGAAGGTTCTTGCTGTTCACTGAGCAGTCTGAACTGGATTCTGGCTTTGACTTCAGACAGCTTTGCTACTGAGAACTAAGGAAAGGAGGATGGTGACAGCTGTTATTACCAAGCAGAATTGGACTGGGGCGGTTAACTATGGGAGCCACAAAGGTCAGGGTTGTGGTGTAGAATATGATGAGGTGGTGGTTGTTTAGAAAAAAAAAGGAAAGAACAAAAAAGAGGTGTGAAGGGCTGAGGAGAGGGCTCTGCCAGCCAGAGTCTTGTTGCACGAGTATGAGAGCCTGAGATGAGACCCAGCACCCTCATAAAAAAAACTGGGCATAGGGGGATGATTCTGTGTGTAAGAGCCCTTGCTGTTCAACTTGCTGAGTTGGAAACAGTAACAAGGAAATCTGAGGTGGCTAGGCATGCCCTTAACCTCAGCACTGTGGATTAGAGGCAAGTATGTCCTGGAAGCCTGTGGCCATACCACCTTGAAAAAAGTGGTAAGTGTCAAGGTCAGCTGGAGACCCTTGTATCAAGAATATACTATGGAGTGTGATAGTGATATTGCAGGATAACTGATGCTCTTCTTTGGCTTCTATGGGTGTGAAAACAGATGCACATGCATGTGTGTGTGTGTGAACACACACACACACACAGAGACTTCTAATCCCAGGGTTGATGAAGAAGTAAGCTTGGGTTTACTGACCTTGCCAGCCAGACTAGCTTAATCACTGAGCCTTGGAACACTGAGAGATTCTGTCTCAACAAACAACATAGATGGCTTCTGAGGAATGAGCTTGAAGCTGACCTCTGGCTTCACACACATCTTCACCCATATATATGTGCCTGCACACACAAACATGCCAGCGCACACAAAGAAGGGAGGAATATGTATAGCATGCTGCTAAGTTCCAACCAAGTAAAGATTTGTTCCAACTGAAACTATTAAAACAAGCCGTGAAGAACATGTATATATCAACTTGACCAAAACGTTTTGTGTGAGAAGACCAGAGAAAGGTGAAAGAGAAACACCATAAATAAAAGCAAGCACACAGAAATACAAGCTGCATGTCCTAGGAGTACAAACAGTACAACGGACACAGAAATTCAATTGGAAAGGTTGTAGAGAATCTTGAACTTCAAATATGATAAAAGATTTACATTTAAGTTAGTGTGGACACTCACAAGAAGCTTAGATGTTGTCTGTCCTAAAGGGAAGGTAATCTCTGCAAGAAAGGTTTAGGTTCCCAAAACAGAGTGGTAGCTTAATAAATTTCTATTACTATTATCACAGAAAAATCAATAACTCTACAGTGTATTCCATGCTGGAATCATGCCTGCTAACTGTCAACCACAGAGAAATGACTTTTGGCAAGTAGAAACAGAAGTTGAGGGGAAATGTGTTTATTGATGCTTGCTTTAATTTATTGCTGCTTGGGGGCTTGACAAAAGAGAAGGCAAGCTTAGAGGAAAATGGCAAGGGCGGGAACAGTCCCAGATCATTTTAGGAAATAAAGAAATACCATGACACAATATCAAGTTACTACTGAAGTAAGCCCTTCAAGGATTTAGAAATTGAGAGAGATGCATGAAACCGATCCCAGGGTCACCAAATCAGGGGTTCTCATGAGCAGCTACCCAGGTTTTCTGCACTGCACCTAATTAAATACAAATGCTTATAAAGCAAGAAGCAGAGAAGAGATTTCCTAAAATATTTCACATATGTGCAATTCTCCTTGCCCTGGCCAAGGCTTTCAGCTACACACAACAGAAGAAAAACATCCACAAGTAGCACAGGAGCTACAGTTCCCAGGGATTCAGATGTAAGCAAAGCCTACTGCTCAAATCATGTCCCCATGACTCAGCTCTACTTCCTTCTGGGTTGGCTTCCTTCCTTGGAATAATTTCTTTAAAAACTAAGAATGTAGCAGAGCTAGTGAGAGATCACTGACTCAAGTCTGACAAATGGGGAACCAGCCTAAGACAAAACTAGACTCCCTTAATGTAGGTAACAATATAAACACAATACCTAAACAAGAGGAGAAATATACACATTACAAAATTGACCTTAAATTGTATCAATAAATGAAAATCCATTCCAATACAAAGTATTCATATCTATAACATAATTCCCTTTTTACCTTTAAAAAGAGATTGGTTGTTGTCATTAACCATTTATAACCAACTGTGATATGTAAGGAGTAAGTTTTCCCCACCCCCCATCACCCACCACTGTTCTTGTCCTGCCACCGAGCCAGCCCCAAATAATACACTGAGACTCTGTATTTGATATAATGCTATTGGCCAGGTACTAGTTTCTTATCGGCTAGCTTTGTCTTAATGATTAACCCATTTCTATGTATTTCCACGTGATCTTATCTTACCAGGGAGAGGCAGCTGGTGGTTCTGCTCTCTCCAGACTCTCCATCTTGACCCCTCCTTACTACTTCCTTTTTCCTCTTTGTCTCCTAGTCCCGCCTATCTTGCTTTCCTATTGGCCAATAGTGCTTTATTCATTAGCCAGTATGAGAAACATATTTACAGAATGACATCTCCCATCACATTAGCATTCAGTTTGTCATGGATTAAACATCCAGGGAGCTCTTAAATGCATGGGGAAAGCAATGGAGAAGAATGTGGATGGAGCTAGAGTCAGGGCTGGGAAACTCTTTTGGTTGTATAACTTTCACGCATCTGGTGGTAGCAGGGAGGCACAGGGCTAGTAATTTCACCTTTTACCAAGGTCAGATGAATCCTGACTAGCAGTCTTTCTTGGAGGTGAATGCAATTGCTAAGACTTTGCTCAAGCTCTTAATCCATTTTGCTTGTAAAGGTTCTTCAACAAAATCTTCAAGCTTCTAAGAAAGAATGAAAACTTCTTGGACAAGTTTAAGTAAGAAGGTACTTGAAGGTAAATATTCCACCATTCCCTGCTTGGGAGAAGATGTGTACACCTACCTCAGCAGCAACAAAACTGAAAGAAGCTTCAGGAAACTGAAACTCGGCCTCCATCATCCCCTCAATTTCCTGCCCCCCTGTTTCTTTCTTGAAGCCTCCTTTCTTTGCCTTGCTCTTCCAGCCACACCCCAGCTCCATTCCCTCTGTGTTTTGGCATGCATGTCCCCTCGTGTCTACGTCAACCTAGGTATCTTCTGTCCTTTAAATTCAAATACCCTGGTAAACCTTTACTGGCTCTACTTCAGTTTTTCAGAAAGAAAATCCCTTTCTGTCACTTAAGTTTTTAAAGTCATCCTCCCACTCCCATGGTGTTATTTGAGATATATAACCCCCAACCTGAGTTTCTCAATTCTAGTTGAAGCCACTGTGGCTAAGGAGGATGCTCTACACTTCAGATTCCAGAAAAAAAAAAGCTTCTCTACTTCTAGTTCTATCCCACTGAGATCAGAAGAAGTTAAAAAACATCCTCAGTCTAGCTTGTCTGTTATATTGCTGGTACACCAGACAGGAAAACAAGGCACTATTCCAACTTAACTTACCTCAGCTCTGAATTGACCCACTTGACTGAACAGACAGCACAGGTCAGAGAAAGTAGAGACCTAGGTAGTAGCAGGCTCTCTGGTACTCGGCATCTGTGAATGCAATAAGAATGACAGCCTAACCTCTTGAGGGCAGTAACACCAAGACTGAGCAATAGAGCAGTATCGGGTTCTAAAAGACCCTGAGAAGTCCCCCTTGAACCTTGGAACAACTCTATTAGCCATTTATTATCCCAAGAAAAGGGTCAAGTAAGGCAAGGAGGAAATGACAAAAGGTTCCTCCAAGTCCTTCAGGCAGAGGCATGCTGACTTGTGTCCCTTCCTGTGAGAGGATTAAGAATGTGGAGTGAGGAAAGAGAAAGGTTCTCCTCTACTTGTTGATCATGGACTTAGGTGTAAGTCCCTGAGTTCAGTTCCTACCAGTTCCCAACAACTACAGATATAAAGAAAAATCTCAGAGGTGGTCAAGCAGATAAAGCAGAAGGAAATTTACTTTATGATATCTAAAACCCTAAGTACCCCCTCAAAGTTGTTACATTGAATCTCCCTGGCTCTTTCTGTGGGCATGCTATTGTTTTAGCAACTAAGTTTGTAGCAACACAGGGCAGAAAAGAATGATGGTGTTTACAGAAAACCAGAACTGCAGGAAACTCAGGACTCGGAGTGATCGCATTAACATAGGTGCTCTTAAATTCAGTTCCCTATGTTCAGTTCTAAAAAGGGATTGAGATTGCCATTGAATTTGAGCTGATTTTATCTGGACATCACAGAGCAGGGGGTCTTTTGTGCTGGTAGTTGAGCTCTGTGAAGATTTAAGTGGAAATACAAAGAAAAGAAATGGCTTTTAAAAATCCAGAATATGACATTTGGGACATGGAGTATTGCTTCAATCGCTTCAATCGATAAAACTAAAGCTATAAGCTTTATTTTTAAAAGATTCTGTGGGTTTGTCTACATTTAAAGGAAGTCCTGATATGTGAAAAGTTTGGGAAACATAGTAAATAGGATTGTAACTTTTAAGTAAAATGATTATTTAATCACCTAGGATATTGCGTCTTTTTACATAACACACTCATAAAATATTTAACATTGAGCAAACTATCTTGGTGACATTATTAATAATTATTCTCCACCCCCTCTAACCACCCATCAAAAATGTGTTTCTTTCTAGGTGCAGCATAAGCCTAATTGATTTATATTGAGTTTATATGGAAGATATCTAATTAATATCCAATAATATCTTAACAATGAGGTTGACACCAAACACAATAGTGCATGACCCTAAGAAAATATTTAGAAGGCTGACTTATGTGAGTTTAAGTCCAGCCAGAGCTACTTTGTGGGACCCAATAGCAAAAACAAACAAGCAAACTGGAAAAATTAGAGATATAGCTCCATGAGAGCGCATCTGTGGTGCATGAACAAAGTCCTGAGTTGAAGCCCTAGCACTGAAAATAAAGGCCCCAGTTTTATAATAATCTATTTTAATACTTTGGAGAGATGGCATGAGATAGCTAACCAGTCATTGAGTGAACTCACTCTGTATTTCTGAAAATAATAATTGTATAAAGCACACAAAGCAGAATGCTTATCTTTCTCTTTTTGTGTTCACCCACCCAAGGATGGTTTCCAGGTGTTAAAGCCCTGGATGATTAGTTTTATATGACAACTTGACTTGGGTAAAATGCCTAATGTTTGATCAGACAAAAATACAGTTGTTTCTGTGGAGACATTTGTTGATCTTTTTTAGAATGGGGCAACATTTGCAATCAGTGGGCTTGATTAAAGCTATCACCCACCACAATGTGAGTGGGCCTCATTCAGTCCATTGAGAATCTTAAGAGTGAAGACTAAGACTGTATGGAGAAAAATGAGTCTGCCTCTGGCCTGTGCCACAGAAACCATAAGTGTCTCACAGGCAAGCCTCCTCTACAGACATCAGGCGCAAGATAGAAATGAGAATTCTCAATAATATATTCCAAGTGCTGACTATCCTAAAATGTTTCAAAACAGCCAGCCCCACAATTGCTTAAGGCCCCCAACAGATAATATAAATGAATAAAGCATCTAGGTCTCCCCTAGGCCTGGGAGTAGTTGGCCAATGAAAATTTAACTCTGTTTGTTAGTTTGTTTGTTTGTTTGGTGTGTGTGAACTTTATATTTCAATCATTGTTTTGGCATTTTTTGACTTACTAGTTTTTTTTGTTTGTTTGTATTTTCATTTATGTGTTTTGGGAGTTTGTTTTTTGTTGTTGTTGTTTTGAAAGAGAGGGGATACATAAAGTTTCAAGAGAGGCATGATTTTGCACTTATTTGGCAAATTTGGTAATTTTCCTACAGGCAGCATTTAGTTATCCATGTCTGACACACTTAATTGACTCCATCCATAAATTATCAAGCTCATCTTGATGGTAGGGATGTTTGACCATAGAAAATGCTATCATAACAGTATTAACATCACTTCCTTTTGGCTTTGTGATTGCAGTGGATGGATGCAATCTTCTGTAGTTCTAAATCTATAAAACACAAACAAGCATTCAAGCTGTTGACCACTCTCAACCAAAACCAATCACTGATAAGGATACTGGAGTATTACAATTGGCTAAGGCTGAGTCAACTGGCCACCATGTTGTAGAATATAGGACATGGGATGACAGCCTTTGCACAAGCACTTGACTAAATGGGTTCAAAAAGCTTCCCCAAGGCGATGACACAGAGGGAAAAGTGTTGTTCAAAACACAGAATTTTCCAGAAGGAGAGATATTTAAAAGATCAAGAAGAAGAATGAACAGGAGGATAAAGAAGGAGGAAGAAGAGGAAAAGGAAGCTGAGGGAGGGGATGGACTAAGAGGAGAATGGACAGAGAGGATTAAGAAAAAGAGGAAAGGGAATAGGAAGAGGGGAAAAAAGAGGAGGAATGGAGTAGAAGGATGATAGAAGAAGAGGGGGAAGATTGAAGAGGAAGAAGAGAAGGCAAAATAATATTGAAAAGGGGGAGGAGAAAGGAGAAAGAAAATATGACGAAGAAACAAGGAGAATGAAAGAGGACATGAGGGAGGAAAGCCAAGGAGGCATAATTATTAAGAAAGGGGTTCCTGAATGTGTGAAATTGCAGTTCTGTGAAACGTTCGCCATGTTTCACTCTGGATTTCACAAGTCTACCTCTCAGGTCTCTTCTGGGAAAAAAAAAAAAAAAACAGCCTTCATAATATGTAAGAATAAATTAAGACTATTTCAATGCAAATAGCTGCCCTGTGCTGTTCTAAAATACAATAATGGAGAGATGTTATATACATACAGATATAATGGGCTAGGAGACTGGGTGACAGTAGCCAGTGATATTATGAAAACAACCTAAGACTCCTGCAACTTTCTGCTCTATCACCCATAGCCTTAACATAGGTTTTAAGCTCAGATGCTCCTCATATTCAATCACAATGTTACCCAGCAAAAGAAATATGCCTTCTATGCCCGAGGTTCTCTCAGAAAAGGGAAATTTAGTTCAAAGCTCCCTTCAGACTGCTTCATGTCTCAGTGAACAAAATTATTAAGCACACCAAGTCACCACTGGCAAGAAAGAGAACCATTGCCCTTACAGGTAATATCAGTGTCTCTTGATGCATGTGTCCACATGGAGAAAGAGTACTTTGTGCTAGACTTTGTGAGAGTTAAGATTCATTATAAGTTTGATAGGATCTCAAATCACCTAAGAGACAAATCCCTGAGTGTATCTGTGAGAGGATATATAGATTGGTTGATTAAAACTGGAAGACTCACCATAAATATAAGTGGCACCATCATATGGCTGAAAGCAGGTACTGAACAAAAAAGGAGTAAAAGTTATCCCAGCAAAAAATTCACCTCTCTGCTTTTTGACTATGGATTCAGTGTGACCAGCTTCCTCAAGCTCCTGCCACCATGACACCCCTTTGTATTGGACTGAACTCCCTCAAACTGTGTGCTGAGGTAAACCCATCATTCCTGAGCCTGCATTAGTTCAGTTTTCTGTCACAGTAATGAGGAGAGTTACTAAAACAACAGAGAATAGAAATGGAAAACACTAAGCCAATTACATATCTTACCTCAACCAACTTTGTCCAAGTGAGGACTGCAACATCCAATCCTAACACTTTATCACTGAACTCCTAGTACCTGGGGCAGTGTGAGGTGTGTATAAGACATTTGTGGAAAGAATGAATCATTTTGAATGTTCCAAACCAAGAAAGGTTTAGCCTTTAAGGTTATACATAGCATACAAAAAATTAACAGAAAGATGCTTTTCAAGAAACAGAAATACATGTATCCCAGATTTTTTTTTTAGAAAGACTGCCAATTCCTTGCAGTTTATTCTTTTAAGTAAAACCTGCTCATCAAATGTTTAACTAGAAATGATTTACCTTATGATTTCTTTGAAGTGCTTCAATTAAATAAATGTGTAAGCTGAGAGCGCATGTCCTTTGGTGCATTAAATACACTCCTCAGTGTACATGATTCATCACTCTCAGTGCCCAGGGATTTTGTTTTCATCAATCTCTTTGGTTTAATGTCATAAGCCCTATTACAGAACAAATATCTCTACATGACATAGAGTCTCATTTGGTATCTTCTGGAACATCACTTTAGGATGCAGATTAATGGCTTGACAATTGTTTAAGGAATCCCACATTACCTAGATGGACAAAATTAAGACCCATCTGACATCCTAATTCTCAGGGAGGCAACTTTCTGGTATATATTACAATTGTTTTCACCTCCGGTTACCATGTAGCCCTATGACTCACCACAAAGACCGTTCCTTGCTAAAAGCCAAAAAGTGATTTTAAACAACCCACACATTGCAAATGATTCAGGGTTTGCTCCTGTAGAGCTCTCAGAAATTCAAGGCACCACCACCAAATACCAGAATTTCACCTTGGCACCTATTATTTATAAATCCCTGACAGGTCTCAAAGCCTTGATTGCCATAACTCTACATAAAAGGTATGAATACTGTAGAGATGCAAATGAATCCAAGCCATTTCTATTGGCATTATCTGCCAAAAAAAAATCATAATAAAGAAAAAATAAAATACCCAAACTGTTAAAATGCCCATTCTCTGGAATTACTCAAGAAACTCAATGGATTTATAGCATAGACAGTACAGTTCACAAAGCCCTACCATATCTCAAAAGCTTTAGCTGCTAAAGTAGAGAGAGTCAGTTTTCTTCAGGACTTGGGCCCCTCTTATGTTGCCCATGCTCCAGTGAATGGCCCTCTGCCCATGTTCATATGAACTAGATTTAGTAGGCTAAGAGAAGGGACATGATGCTGTTAGGGGGACATGGGGTATGAAGAGGTATCTGGGAGATGTCAGAAGGGGAGTAGGGGATGATATGATAAAAGTACATTATAAATATGTATGATGCTTTCAAATAATTGGCAATAAATTTTTTTTAAAGAAGCCCAAGTGATTTACGAGTCATTAAAGCATCCTTTTCGCTCAAGGGTGTGGAAAATCAAGTCTGATCAATGCATCTGTCTGCTGTACTTTCTCTATTGCATTTGGCTCTTTGGCTCTTTATCAAAGTATCTGTGGATCTACCTCTCTGGTTCTTCACTACTCCAGTTCCCAGCATTCCTACAGGGCTGTTTCAAGAAAGGAGAACACCAGGCCCTTCACAGCTAGGCTCAGCCAGTGATGCCCCAAGTTGAGCTTTAGGCAGCTATTGAACCCATACCTGTGATCCTCAGAAGGACACTGTCTTAGTTAGGATTTCTTTTCTTTTCTGTTTTTATTATTAATTTTTATATAAATTTTAAAAAAGCAATCTTATTTTACATACTAATCCAAGTCCCTTCTCCCTCCTGTCCTCCCATCCCCCCCCACAAATCCCCCACCCCACCCCATCCACTCTCCAGAGAGAGTGAGGCCTCCCATGGAGGATCATTAAAGTCTGTTGCAACATTTGGGGCAGGACCTAGGCCCTCCCCATGTATCTAGGCTGAGAGAGTATCCCTCCATAGGGAATGGGCTCCCAAAGCCCATTCATGCAATAGGGATAAATACTGGTTCCACTGTCAGAGGCCCCATAGACTTCCCAGGCCCTTTCAACTGACTCCCACATTCAGGGGGCCTGGTTTGGTCCTATGCTGTCAGACTGGGGTCCAGGTCAGCTGTTTCTGTGGGTTTCCCCAACATGGTCTGACCACTTTGTTCATCACTCCTCCCTCTCTACAACTGGATTCCAGGTGTTTGGCTCAGTGCTTAGCTGTGAATCTCTGCTTCTGTTTCTATCAGTTATTGGATGAAGGCTCTAGGATGGCATATAAGGTAGTCATCAATCTCATTATAGGGGAAGGGCATTTAATGTAGCCTCTCCGCTATCACTTAGATTTTTAGTTGTGGTTCATCCTTATGGGTTCCTGAAGATTTCCCTAGTGCCAGATTTCTCATTAAACCTATAATGGCTCCCTCTATTAAGGTAGTTCTTTTCTTGCTCTCCTTCTCTGTCCTTCCCCCAACTTAAACTTCTTGTTCTCCTCCCCCCTCTTTTTCTCCCCTCCTCTTTCTCCTACCTCCCTCCCCCTCCCCACATGCTCTCAATTTGCTCAAGAGATCTTGTCCCTTTCCCATTCTCCAGGGGTCTTTTTTGGGTCCTCATACGGAAACATTCTTGTGCCTTCCATTTTGACCAAGATTTACCCAGAAAGTAAATTATTAAAAAAAAATGGTCAACTATACTAGGTATATTTCTTTAATTTTAATTTTTATTTATTTATTTATTTTTTTAGGCCGAACAAATGTTTATTCAGGGAGAAATAACTCACAACATAGACAGGTCAACACCAGCAGGTTCCTGCTTCCAAGAATGCCTCCAAAAGTCCTCCTGTTCCAGTGTGGCTTGCAAGGGAGTGTTCCCAAGCTCCTCCTCAGACCTAGTACCCCAGGTCCCTCCCGCCCCTGACTCCACCCCCAATGGGCGTGGCCAGTGCCACAGAAGGAGACAAAGTGAATATCCCACTACAATTGACCTTTTAGTCTAAAGAAAAGATTTAGGCTTTATACAAAACTATATACAAAACAGTGAATAACAAGTGTGCTCTAAGAAAAGGAAAATCAAGAACAAAACAACCTACATATCTAGTCCTAGGGTGAAGGCATAACAGAGTTTACAATAGAGTTGTCCGAAGCTGAAAAACTTAAGTCTAGTACCTAATATATCTAACTAGGAAGAGAGAATAACAGTTGTGATAGTTTAATCTCCAACCTCATCAAGACCTGAGAAGGAAAATAACAATACTAGGGTAGACAGAAAGTATGGATGGGCAACTTCCAAAAGGTGCAACAAGGACAGAAATAGCAGGCTACTTTGACAGTCACCCAAGGTCTCACAGCAACGTTGGTACACCCAGTTTTGGCTAAGGCCAAGAGAACTTGACAGACCACAACGACAGCAGGGAGGTAGAAAGGCTGTCTTACCCTGACTTGGCAAGGTTCAGCAGTCTTCTATGTTTGTCTCCAGCAAGCACATAGGACTGCATGTCCAAATCAGTGGTCAAGGTGGGGGCAATTCGGCCATTAGCCGGAGCGAGGATGAACGCCAGAAGGAACAACAACAGTGTCCAACATATTTTTGGGAAAGTGCACAGTTCTGTCAGGAGCAATAGTGTCTCATGTCAATGGAGTACTAATATTAAAACATTTAAATGCCATATTCTGCATGTCTATGAAGTAATTGAAGATTAAGCATCTATGTCTGACTAATCTCATAATTAAAGGAAACGTAGGTGAAAATAATCTGTAATACTCAGTAACTTAGCTAAAAAAACTGATTAAAGCTTCCTTGAGTAAAGCAGAGATTAATACCTAAACAATATAACTATGTACATATATACATACATGTAAATCCTTAAAATAGAGGTAGAATAGAAATTTCTAGACAAGAGATAGAACTATAAAGGGCAGCATGATAAATATCCCCAAATGTACCAATATACAAAATGTCTTGAATACAAGAAAAGTATACATACATAGAATATGGCAAGAATAATGTGCATAAAACATCATAAGTGGAAAGATTTCACACAATATAACAAAATATAATATACAATTCTTCCGGGAGGGAATATAAACTTAACTTTACATAGCTTACCACATATAAGAATATATAACAATGTAAGTGGTAAAATACTATTATCTCACTCTTACTCAAATATTCACAAGAAGATAGGCCAATTTACCTATATCCCATCTAAACCATATATTTCCCAACCATACCCTATTCCTGTCTAAAAGATAAACCCGAGTCTAAGCATCACCTTCCATACCCAACCCTAAGTAACTAAAACCAACCCAAAGAAGATGACTATTATCACCAAATTCCAAGAGTAGAGAAAGGGGGTGTTGTTATCTTAAGGTTACTTCCTGATGAAATGGGACGATGATTGCTCCATGGGATCCTATAGGAAGAAAAATTTTAGCAACCAAATTTCTGAATAGAACTGGCTGTGACATATGTAGTTAGTCACTGTGTGTCAGAAAATGATTGACTGTAGCTGTATTTGAAACTCTGGCCAGTGTGTATTAAGGTGCACCATTACAGATAGCTAGTCATGAGTTGTCTCAAGCACAACAGTCTCAAACCGGTTTTAGGGTGATGTTTGTAGTCCAGATGAATCAGGTTGAGTCAAATGGAAATGACAATGTGGGGCCCCTTCTTTCCGGATAGTTCAAAGATTGCTCTTAGGAATTGTTATTATTCCTTGTGGAAAACTTAAACATCAATATTAAAGTAAATGTTATTTCTTTTTAATTTATATTTTATTGTTTTAATTTATATATCGATCCCAGTTACCCCTCCCTCCCTCCTTGTTACACTCTCTGCCCCCTAACATGTGCCCTGAACACCCTCCCCTCCAATCCCCCCACCCCAATTCCACATATAGGGCAATGCCATCCATGTGGGGTCATGTAGATCTGCCAAGTCATTTGAAGTAGGGACTAGGGCTTCTCTCCTGTCTCTAGTTTAAGGCAGTATCCCTCCATGGGGGATGTGTCCACAAGGTCGTTTTGTGCACCAGGAATACATCCTGGTTCCACTGTCTGAGGTCCCTTACACTGCTCAGTCCTACAGGCTGAGACCCATATTCAGGGGGGCCTGAGTCAGTCCCATCCTGGATTCCCAGCTATCAGTCTAGGGGCCCATTACCTCCTCCTTGTTCAGGTCACCTGTCTCTATGTGTTTCTGCAAACTTGTCTTGTCCTCTCCCCCCCCCCCCGCATCTGGATTCTAGTTCGACTCAGTGTTTAGGTAGGGGTGTTTTCTTCTGTTTCGAACAGGTACTAGATGAGGGCTCCATGATGGTGGATAAGCTAGTTGTTGATCTCACTATCCAGGAAGGGCATTTATGGTAACCTTTCCAAGGTTGCTCAAATTGTTAGTTGGCAGCAGTCTTGTAAGTCTCTAGACCTTGCTTTAGGTTCAGTTTTCTCTTCAAACCAATAATGGCTCCCTATGTGTTCTCTCTCTCCCTCTCTCTCTCTCTCTCTCTCCCTTCCTCCCTCCCTCCCTCCCTCCCTCCCTCCCCTCTCTCTCTCTCTCTCTCTCTCTCTCTCTCTCTCTCTCTCTCTCTCTCTCTCTCCTGTCTTCCATTCCTACCCTGACTCATTCATCCTAGTCACAGGTGCTTTCCTCTCCTCCACTCTCTTTCGCCTACTTCTCTCTCCATTCACTGCTCCCTGTGCTCTGGGGGACTTGTCCCTTCCCCTTCTGTGAGGGACTTTATGTGAATCTCTTATAATACACCTTGTATCCTAGTTACTCTGGTGGTGTGAATTATAGGCTGGTGATCCTTTGCTCTAGGTCTAAAATCCATATATGAGCGAGTACATACCATGTTCCTCTTTTTGTGACTTGGTTACCTCATTCAGGATGGTTTCTTCAAGTGCCATCCACTTGCCTGCGAATTTCAGGATTCCATTATTTTTTTTCTGTAAAGTAGTATTCCATTGTGTAGATGTGCTACATCTTCTTTATCTGTTCTTTAATTGACAGGCATCTAGGTTACTTCCAGGTTCTTGCTATTACAAATAATGGTGCTATGAACATAGTTGAGCACATGTCTTTGTTGCATGGATGTGGATCATTTGGGTATATGCCTAAGAGGGGGATTGCCTGGTCCTGTGGTAAACTAATTCCCTTTTTCCTGAGGAACCGCCATACTAATCTCCAAAATGGCTGTACGAGTTTGCACTCCCACAAGCACTGGAGGAGTGTTCTGCTTTCTCTACATCCTCTCCAGCATGAGTTGTCATTGGTGTTTCTAACATTAGCCATTCTGGCAGGAGTAAGATGGTATCTCAAAGTTGTTTTGATTTGCATTTCCCTAATAGCTAAGGATGTTGAGCACTTTCTTAAGTGTTTTTCAGCACTTTTTATTTCCGCTATTAAGAATTCTTTCTTCAGTTCTGTACCCCATTTTTAATAGGGTTATTTGGTGTTTTGTTGACTAGTTTCTTGAGTTATTTGTATTTTGGAGATCAGCCATTTGTCGGATGTAGCATTGGTGAAAATATTTTCCCAGTCTGTGGGGTGCCTTTTAGTCTTGTCCGCTGTGTCCTTGCCTCACAGAAGCTTCTAAGTTTGAAGAGGTCCCATTTATTAATTATTTCTCTAGTGACTGTGCCCATAGAGCTATGTGCAGGAAGCAGTCTCTTATACCAATTTGTTCAAGGGTGCCTCATACTTTCTAAGAGGTTCAGTGTGGCTAGATTGCTGTTGAGGTCTTTGATTAATTAGGACTTGAGTTATGTGCATGGCGAAAGACATGGGCCTATCTGCAGTCTTCTACTCACCCTCATCCAATTGTGCCAGCACCATTTGTTGAAGATGCTGTCCTCGCCCCACTGTATTCTTTTAGCTGTTTTGTCGAAAATCAGGTGTTCATAGGTGTGTGGGTTTATATCAGTATTTTCAATTTTATTCCATTGGTCTACCTGTCTATATTTGTGCCAATACCAGGCTGTTTTCAGAATTATAGCTCTTTAGTAGAGTTTAAAGTCAGGGATGGTGATGCCTCCTGAAGGTCTTTTATTGTACAGGGTTGTTTTTGCTATCCTGGGTCTTTTTTTTCCATATAAAGGTGATTATTATCCTTTCAAGATCATTGAAGAGTTGCAGTGGGATTTTAATGGGGATTGCATTGAATCTGTAGACTGCTTTTGGCAAGATTGCCATTTTTACAATGTTTATCCTACCTATCCAAAATCATGGGAGATCTTTCCATTATTTGGTATCTTCTTTAATATCTTTCTTTAGAGCCACAAAGTTCTTATTATATAGGTATTTCATTTGTTTGGTGTTACCCCAAGATACTTTATGTTGTTTGTGACTATTGTAAAGGGTGATGTCTCTCTGATTTCTTTCTCAGCCCTTTTGTTGTCTGAATAAAATAGGGCTACTGATTTTTTTTTTAGTTTATCTTGTATCCTGTTAGTTTTCTTAATTTTATTTAATTTTATATAACAGTGCAATTAAATGAAAACAAACATTTATACACAATATTTGGGAATTTGGGCATCGTTCTTTCCAAAATACTTCCTTCTGGTAAGGGGCACTGTCTTGGGGGATTCGAAGAAGATTCAGATATCCTGGCTGTAGTCTGTAGGGCTGTTTTGTCCAGCTGTTTTGAATGTAGGATCAGCTTGTACTCTGTTTCAGGCGGTCTGGCGTGATCAAACCACATTAGTCTGGAAGGAATCCACATCTTTTCATTTTCTGTGGAAACAAAAATAGAAATCCTTTTCCCCAGTAACTTGTCCTTCAACTTAAATTTTGGAGTCGAAACATTTTTTTTTTAGTTTAATATATTATTTTACATGTCGATCCCAGTTCCCTCTCTCTCCCTCACTCCCTTGCTCCCTCACCCCCAGCCCTCCTTCCCTCCTTCCCTCCCTTTTTACCCTCTCTGCCCTATCACATGCACTCTAACCACCCTCCCCTCCCCTCCCCCCACCCCAATTCCATATGTAGGGGAGTGCCATCCAGTTGGGGTCATGTAGATCTGACAGGTCCTGTGAAGTAGGGACTAGGGCTTCTCTCCTGTCTCAGATTAAGGCAGTTATCCCTCCATGGGGGATATGGTCACAAAGTTCTTTTGTGAACCAGGTATATATCCTGGCTCCACTGTCTGAGGTCCCTTAGACTGCTCAGTCTTTCTGGCTGAGACCCATATTCAGGGGGGCCTGAGTCAGTCCCATGCTGGCTTCCCAGCTATCAGTCTAGTGGCCCTTAGCTCCTCCTTGTTCAGGTAAGCTGTCTCTATGTGTTTCTGCTGCATGGTCTTGTCCTCTCCATCTGCATCTGGGTTCTAGTTCGACTCAGTGTTTATGGATTTTAGACCTAGATCAAATGATCACCAGCCTATAATTCACATCACCAGATGAACTAGGATACAAGGTGTATTCTAAGAGATTCATATAAAGTCCCTCACAGAACTGGGAAGGGGCAAGTCCCCCAGAGCTCAGGTAAAGTGGAGGAGGACAGCGAATGGAGAGAGAAGTAGGAGAAAATGAGGGGGAGGAAAGGAAAACATGTGCGACCAGGAATATTGAGCCTAGTTAGGAATAGAAGATAGGAAACAGAGAGAGAGAGACAGAGACAGAGAGAGATAACATAAAAGAGGGAGCCAATATTGGTTTGAAGATAAAATTGAACACAAAGAAAGGTCGAGAGAACTATAAGACTGCTCCCAACTAACAAGTTGAGCTTACGTGGAAAGGCTATCATAAATGCCCTTCCCGGAGAGTGAGATCAACAACTAACTTCTCCATGGAGCCCTCAACTAATGCCTGTTGAAAACAGGATCAAACACCCATACATAAACACTGTATCCTGGTAGTTTGCTGAAGGTGTTTATCAGCTATAGGAATTCCCTGGTAGAGTTTATTGGTTTCCTTATGTAAACTACCATATTATCTGCAAATAGAGACAGTTTGACTTCTTCCTTTCCAATGTGGATCCCCTCGATCTCCTTTTGTTGTCTTACACCTTTAGCTAGAACTTCAAGTACGATATTGAAAAGATATGGAGAGAGAGGGTAGCCTTGTGTTATTCCTGATTTTAGAAGAATCTCATTTAGTTTCTCTCCATTCAGTTTGATGTTGGCTGTTGGTTTATTGTATATTGATGTTATTATGTTTAGGTATGTTCCTGTTATCCCTGATCTCTCCAAGACCTTTATCATGAAATGGTAATGAATTCTGTCAAAGGCCTTTACAGCATCTAGGGAGATGATCATATGGTTTCTCTTTTTCAGTTTGTTTATGTGGTGGATCACATTGTTGGATTTTTGTATGTTAAACCATCTCTGCAATCCAGGGATGAAGCCTTCTTGATCTTGGTGGATGATTTCTCTGATGTATTGAATTCAGTTTGCCAGCATTTTATTGACCATTTTTGCATCAATGTTCATCGGGGATATTGGTCTGTAGTTTTCTTTCTTAGTTGTGTCTTTGTGAGCCTTGGGTACCAAGGTTATTGTGGCCTCATAAAAAGAGTTTGGCAATGACCTTCTGTTTCTATTGTGTGCAACAATTGGCAGGATATTGGTATTAGTTCTTTCTTGAATGTCTGGTAGAATTCTGCACTGAATCCATCTGGCCCTGAACTTTTTTTGGTTGGAAGGCTTTCAATGACTGCTTCTATTTCATTTTGGGTTATAGGTCTATTTAAGTTGTTTGTATGTTCTTGATTTAATTTTGGTAAATGATAGTTATCCAGAAATTTGTTCATTTCCTTTGAATTTTCAAATCTTGTGGAATACAGGTTTTCAAAGTATGACCTGAAAATTGTCTGTATTTCTTCTGTGACCTTTGTTATGTTCCCCATTTCGTTTCTGATTTTGTTAATTTGCATATTCTCTCTCTGCTTTTTTCATTAGTTTGGATAAAGGTTTGTCTATCTTGTAGATTTTATAAAAAACCCAACTCTTTGTTGCGTTGATTTTTTTTTGTATTGTTTTCCTGGTTTTATTTTGTTGATTTCAACTCTCAAGTTGATTATTTCCTGGCATCTACTCCTCCGGGGTGAAATTGCTTCTCTCTCTTCTAAGGCTTTCAATTGTGCTGTTAATTCTCTTATGTGACTTTCCTTTGTTTTCTTCATATGGGCACTTAGTGCAATGAACTTCCCTAGTAGCACTGCTTTCTCAGTGTCCCATAAGTTCGGGTATGTTGTGTCCTCATTTTCGTTGAATATTAGAAATTCCTAAATTTCTTTCTTTATTTCTTCTTTGACCCAGGTGTGGTGCAATTGCACATTGTTCAGTTTCCATAAGTTTGCAGGTTTTCTGCTATTTGTGTTGTTGTTGAATTCCAATTTTAAAGCATGGTGGTCTGATAAGATACAGGGGACTATTCCTATTCTCTTCAATCTGTTAGATTTTTTATGCCACCTCATATGTGGTCAATTTTAGAGAAGGTTCCATGTGGAGCAAAGAATAGGTATATTCTTTTGTGTTTGGATGGAATGTTCTATAGATGTCTGTTAAACCCAGTTGATACATAACTTCTGTTAGCTCGTTTGTTTCTTTATTGAGTTTCTGATCGGTGGTCTTTTCTAGTGGTGTGTTAAAATCTCCCACTATAATTGTGTTAGGTTTTATGTGAGCTTTGAGTTTAAGTAATGTTTCTTTTACGAATGTGGGTGCCTTTGTATTTGGAGCATAGATGTTCAGAACTGAGACCATCTTCATCTCTTTTGATTAATTTTGGTTTGAAGTCTAACTTGTTAGATATTAGGATAGCCAGACCTGCTTGCTTCTTGGTTCCATTTGATTGGAAAATCTTTTCCCAACCCTTTACCCTGAAGTAATGTCTATCTTTGAAGCTTAGATGTGTTTGTTGTATGCAGCAGAAGGATGGATTCTATCTTCATATCCATTCTGTTAGCCTGTGTCTTTTTATAGGTGAGTTAAGACCATTAATGTTGCGGGCGAATAAGGACCATTGATTGTTGATGATTTGTTGTTGGCAGTGGTATTGTGATTATATTTGTCCTGCTTTACCCTTGGTTTCTGGTGTAGTTAGATTATCTGTTGCCTACATTTTTGTGGGCATAGTTACTTTCCTTGGGTTGGAGTTTTCCTTCCAATACTTTCTGTAGTGCTGGATTTGTAGATAGGTATTGGGAAAATCTGGTTTTGTCATTAAATATCTTGTTTTCTCCATCTATAGTGATTGAGAGTTTTGCCGGGTATAGTAGCATGGGCTGGCATCCGTGTTCTCTTAACACTTGTAGAACATCTATCCAGGACCTTCTGGCCTTGAGGGTTTCCATGGAGAAGTCAGGTGTAATTTTGATAAGTCTGCCTTTATATGTTACCTGTCATTTTTCCTTCACTGCTCTTAACATTCTTTCTTTATTCTCTATGCTAGGTGTTTGATTATTATATGTCAAGGGGTCTTTTTTCTTTGGTCCAGCCTATTTGGGGTTCGGTATGCTTCTTGTACTTTCATGGGCATGTTCTTCAGATTGGGAAAGTTTTCCTCAATGATTTTGTTGAATATGCTTTCCGCACCTTTGAGCTGGGCTTCCTCACCTTCCTCTATGCCTATTATTCTTAGGTTTGGCCTTTTCACGGTGTCCCACATTTTCTGGATGTTTTGTGTAAAGGATTTGTTGGATTTATGATTTTCTTTGGTCGATAAATCTATTTCCTCCTGTTTATCTTCCACGGGCCTGAGATTCTCTCTTTCATCTCTTGAATTCTGTTGGTTATGCTTGCGTCTGTAGTTCCCTATCTTTTGCCCAGTTTTTCTATTTCCAGCATTCCTTCAGTTTGAGTTGCCTTTATTTTCTCTTTTTCAGTTTTCACGTCTTGAACCGTTTCCTTCACCTGCTTAATTGTTTTTTCCTGTCTTTCTGTACTTTCTTTACTTTCCTTAAGAAATTTATTCATTTCTTCCACTTTTTTTTTCTTCCATTTCTTTAAGGGGTTTTCTCACATCTTCTTTGAGAGCTTCTATCATTTTTATGACGGTAATTTTTAAGTTGTTCCCTTCTGCTTCCTCTGCTTTGTTGTTGTGTTCCGTTCTAGTTGGTGTAGATTCCTTAGATTCAAGTAGTGCCATGCTTGTCTTTCTGTTGTTAGGTGTTTTCTTGTATTGCTGTCTTCCCATAGCTTCTTCCAGTTGGTGTTGGTGGATCTCTCCCTCTCTCTATGGTACTTCACTGATGGGCTTATGTGTATCAGATGTTCGGTATCTGTAGCTCTGGGTGGTCCAAGCTCTCTAGGAGGTCTCTCCACAGGCAGGGGCCTGGGGATGGGGGTCAGCAATCAGGTTCTATCAGAAGACTGATGACTCTGGATGTTCCTTGTGCCTATAGGCAGATCTAGCCTGGGCCTGGTACTCTCTAGCTGAGGTCTCTTTAGCAGATGCCCTGCTATGGGGGTCAAGGATCTTGCAGGCAGGAACTCAGAGTGGTCCTGCAGGGATAGGTGGATCTCTGGGAGGGACCCGGGACTCCAGTAGAGGACCGGTGCTTGGGGTCAGAGGCCAGGCAGGTTGGAGATTAATGGTGGTCCCCCATTGATTGGCAGGTCTCCTATGTTCAAAGCCTCTCCCAGAAGTTCCCCGAAGTTGTCTGGACCATTTGCTCCATCCTCTGTCCCAGTGCTCAACCAGAGTGGTGGGACCATGGGCAGGGTAGGGTAAGGGAGGCTCTCAGTGGGGGGGGGGGGGTGTATCAGCTCCAAGAGCGCTCTCAATGGGGATAGGGCACAGGATCAAGGGGATCCGGAGCCAACCCAGGGAGTTCCCGGGGAAGAGTGTAGGGGAGAGGCAGCCCAAATAGGGCCCAGTCTCACCTCTAGCCAAGGCCTGTTGGTAGAGGACAAAAGCTGGGCTGATACTCAGGATGTTTCTGCACAGATAGCTGGATCTCACTGGGACCTGGCACTCTCCAGCTGAGGCCTCTTTAGCAGAGGCCTTGCTATGGGGTCAAGGATCCTGCAGAGAGAAACTCAGAGTGGTCCTGCAGAGATAGGCGGATCTCTGGGAGGGCCCAGGACTATAGTAGAAGACCAGTGTTTGGGGTCAGAGACCAGGCAGGTAGAGATTATTGGTGGTCCTGCGTGGAAAGGTAGGTCTCCTGTGTTCAGAGCTGTTCCCAGAAGTTCCCTGAAGTTGTCTGGACTATTGGATCCATCCTCTGTCCCCTTTAGTTAGGATTTCTATGGCTGTGTGGAGACACCATGACTGCAGCAACTCTTAGAAAGGAAAACATTTAGTTGGGGTGGCTCACTTAGTTTAGAGGATTAGTCCATTGCAGTCATGGCAGGAAGCAAGGCAGCATGCAGGCAGACATGATGCTGAAAAAAAAAAAAAAAAAAAAAAAAAAAGAATTCTTACATTTTCTAAGAGTTCTTTCATTTTGATCCATAGGCAGCAGGAAGTAGTCTGAGACTCTGGGCATGGCTAGAGCATATGTGAGACCCACAAAACCCACCCCCACAGTGACACACTTCTTCCAATAAGGCCACCCCTACTCCAACAAAGGCATACCTCTTATGAGCTTATGAAGGCCAATTATATTCACCCACCACAGACACATTCTTGATGGTCCCACTTTTCAAGGCACCATCTGGCCCTAGGAGCACAAGCTTACTCTTGTTTAACCACCCTTTGCATCTCAAACCTGAAATTACTCATCCATCTTCCACACAGTCTTAAACAACCAAGATGTTTCTCTTCTGGGGCTCTGAAATATTTTTTTAAGTCCAAATAAGAGCTCTGACATGAGAACAGAATTTCTCATCTCATCCCATATTTGAGGAAGAAAATACCATCATTTTAAGAAAACATGGCCCTGAAGAGAATTCTTCTCTTCAAAGGGATATTTATTCCCTAAGTGATGCTAAAGGGATCACACCTATCTTCTGACTGCAGGTGACCTAAGTTCTCTGACTCCAATGTGAATTTCCTGAAACTCATGGAAAAGAAAATACAAAACAAAAAACCCTTTAGGAACTACATACCTATATCTCCAACTTTATTATTGAAAATATCATATGCCATAATATGAAAATATTTCATTAATCACAGCACACTATTCTGACAGTAGTTGTAGTTCAAAAAGATGGATGAAGCAGTTTTTTCTAGTGAAAAAAGTAAACCACAAAATAAGGAAACTAGGAAAATAAGCTCAATCTGCAGCTCATGAGCTGCAACTGTGTTCATGTTATTTAACATCTCTGAAAACTCATTTGTAAGTTGAAGAGCATGTGTGTGTGTGTGTGTGTGTGTGTGTGTGTGTGTGTGTGTGTTATTTATAATAATCACTTGGTGTTGGATAAATCTCAAAATTGACATTGACAAAATATCTGCATTGGCTCCAGACACACATTACCAACTGTTCAGTAAACTGTAGTTATTATGCTGTTTATAGGTCTGCCTTAGTTATTGCTCTGCTGCTATAACAAAACAGCTTATGGAGGATAAATTGTAAAGAGTAAGATTTATTAATCATCATTCTAGAGGCTGTGTAGTCAGCAAGGCATTTGGTATTAGAGATGGCTTTGTCTCATCTTACTAAACAACAGAGGTGGCATTAGGGACCAACCCTCATACTTCTTTTTTAAAGTTGTTAATCTCATGTATAAGAGCTCTATCCTCACAACTGAATAAACTTTGGAAGACCCCACTTCTAAATTCTGTGACATTGGTCATAAGGTTTTATCAAGAATTATGAAGGCCACACAAACACTCAAATCAAGTCAATACACAGTTACTACTTAGTGAATAGAATGAGTCTATGTGGTAGCAATTATAATCCTCACTTTTCAGATAAGATAGGTAAGGCTGAAAAAGAGGGGTGTCTGGTGTGGGAATCACTTTATGTAAAGATTTGTTATATTTGTTTATGCTTTGGAGTATTACTTTAACTGTGTAAAAGTGTGTTACATTTGTTTATGCTGCATTTGTTTAATAATGCAAGAATGTGTGTTTGATTATGTAAAGATGTTTTGCATTTGTCTCACCTTGCCCGCCTGAGGCACCTGATTGGTCTAATAAAAAGATGCATGGCCAATAGACATGCAGGAGAGGGATAGGCAGGTCTGGAGGCCACAGAGAACAAATAGGAATCTAGAGTGGGAGGAGAAGAAGAAGAGAACGGGGGGGGGGGGGGGGAGAAGGGACATACCCAGAAACCAGGCAGTTACCAGTCAGCAAGACACTGAAGGAAGCAGGAAAGTAAAACATACAAAAAGAAAGGTAAAGCCCCGAGGCAAAAGTTAGATAAATAACTGAAAGATTAATTTCAGTTAAAAGAACTATCCAGCAATGAGCCTAAGCTAAGGCTGAGTGTTCACAACTAATAAGAATCCTCTGTGTATAATGAACAAACAGACTTAGTGGAGAAAGACCTTGCTCAGCCTACACACAGGGCAGGGGTGTTCCTTGGTCCTGCCTCAATGAGATGATGAGACAGACTTAGTAGAATTCCTAGGGGAGGCCTTACCCTCTCCAAGGAGCAGATGGGAGGTTAGGGGGAGGGGTAGCAGTAGGAGAGGAGGGAGGGGAAACTGGGAATAGAATGTAAAAAATAAATTAATAATAATAATAACAATAACAACAACAACAATAATAATAATAAAAGAAGTCTCTGTGTCATGATTCAGAAGCTGGTTTGTGACCCAAAAGAAAAAGCCTAGTACAGGGTGTGTCTCCAGAATTATGCATCTAGACAGAAACAAAAGAACTGTTTGTACTCAACTGTATACACCAGACATGTAACTGATCATGTCTATGATCAAAGACTTAGAGCTTCATTTGTCTGCTCTCAGGAACATTCAGGTAAAGTGCTGCAGCCAGTCTTGGCATCTCTCAATTGGATGATTTTGTTTTAGGCTACAAACTGAAGGTCTCTACCTCCCACCTTAGATCTCATCTTATGTAGCTAACCATTACACAAAAGGGCAGGTTCAATAATCAGTATATTTCAAACCTTTGTTCCCATCTTTTATACTGATATGCCCCAAAACAATTCACATAATTAAACCTAGCATCAGGGTGTAAGGGAAACCTGCAGCTAATACTGGCCTACCAAAGAATGAGAGGATATTCATGAATCAGTAATTCACATTCTGCACAGAACCTCATTATGTCCTTTAGGTTCTTGCCTACTGTCTCTCACTTGGTCACTAACTCCCCCCCCCCGCCAAATTATTAAAGTACTTATTCACTATTAATGGGCATGAGATTTGCTTAGTCACCTGGCTTGTAACTCTTCCACACCCCTGAGGACCCAGCTGGAGGATAGATGTAAAGTTGATCACCCATCATTCCATGCTTGTCCCAGAGGCCAGGTTGTGCAGCTCCAATAAGCAACCTGCTATGCTTACAATTCTGCCATGCTTTCCTCTGTTAAAACTTTATTGGGCACAGTATGTTAACTCAATTAATACTGAGAATGATACGGGCAGGTGTCACCAGAATTGCAACCAATTAATTTTTTCCCTTAATTTCTTTTTTTTTTAATCGCAAGCTGCCAAGCTTAACATGAGTCACATCCTTTCACGAATTATATTTAATTTGGTTCTGCCTTTCCCATTAGCTTCCACTGCCAGGAACCCAGGATGCTGTCACCAGCTATATGTAGCTCTTTCAACAGTAGTACAGTTTCCCTCCCTGAAAGAGCAAATTGAAAACACAAATCAGGCTGTTTAGTAGAATACCATGTTGTTGGTAGATTTTTAAATTTTATTTCTTCCTTATGAATCAAAAATGTTCTAACTTTATTTTTCCACATAGTGGAAAAACCTACAGAAGCAATCCAAGGCCAGCCTGAATTATCACCTAAAAATGTGTGAGAATGGATTCAAAGCCACCCCCAGTGCTCGCCCTGAAATGGCTTTAGCACTTGTCCTTCCAAGATGCCCTGGATCCAGCTGGCTCACAATACTTTGACATCTTCAGCCCAGAAAGTTAGCAGGTGACTGATTTTCCTAGAGGCAGTTGGCTTGTCTATCTGTGACCTTCAGAAAATAAAATCACATTGTATATAATGTTAAACATGGGGGGAAAAATGATCTCTTCATTGCAAGTTACGTGTTGCATCTTACACTGGCTCTTGTTCCAGTTCTTGTAAGTAAAAAGCCACATGTTAAGAAGAGACCATCTGTATTGGATGCATATTTGTCAAAGTTAAAAGAGTGTCACTGGGAAAATCAAAAGAGATGCACTTGAGCATTTCTCCCACAAAGGAACTTTACAAGTGTTTCTCCTGAAATTGGAATTTGGAGATTATTGATAGAAAACTAGCCACACAAATAAATTCAGACACACTCATGGGAATGTCCTACCCTCACTCTATCTTGTACCCTTGGACCAACACAAGGAGAACAAGCTCTCCACTGCTTCTTTTCCTAAGACATTTTTGCATTCCCATTGTCTTTGAAATCCTCAAGTCAGGAACAACCCATCTAAAACTGCCCATACATCTTATAGAACACTCTGTCACTGGGTCACAGCCCCATCCTTATTTTCATTGTTAAATTGAAACAGGGTCTCTCTAAATTTCCCACAATGTCCTTGAACTCACTCTGCAAACCAGGAGCTTTTGACTTTTAATTCTCCTGCCTCAGCTCATTAGTAACTGGAATCACAAGCATATACCCATAACATGGCTTCCTCAGATTCCCTTCAAAGATCAAATACATTAATGCCCAAAGCACCAAAAAGACTTATGCCAAGGTGTCTTATTAAATGATTTACAGCCTGGCTTGAGATTGCCATGGCTCAGAACAGGCTTCCTATATACTTTGTTTAGAAAGCAGTGTTATTGTTCACTGGTAATCAGATTGTATGAGTGTGGTGAGAAAAAAAAAAAACAAATCTATATTCAACAAGTTACATGAAGCAGATTTATTACATGTGACTATGTAGCAAGGTACAAATGAAATCTAGGATCTACTGTGAATGGGGTTCCACAAGGCTATAAAAGGATTATGCACAGGACAAATGAAATTTCAACTGTGCCCACATATGTCACAGCCAAAGGAATCTCTGGCTGTAGGTATGGTGGGTTCTATTTACAGGCAAAGCTTTGAAAGATATCTCACTTCCAGGAGAGGGAGGCAGTGGCCAAGATCAGTCCTGGTTTACTGAAATGGCACATTCCCTAGAAGGAAATTGGGAAAGACCAGAGCTATTTCAAGAAGTCCTTCCCTAACTCAGAATGTGGCATTTTCAGTCCTTTCCATGGTTCTTAAATACTACAAACAACAAAGGAAGGAAGGGAATAACCAGGTTTAACCAAGGCTACCACAGAATGGGCCTGTAATTCTCATGAGTGACAGGAAGCAAATATCACAGCTTGGAGGTACTCACTCCCAGGAACTCTTGTTACATGAGTTTTCATCTCTTACAAAGGCATAAGGAATTTTCCTGGAGCTCTTACAGATACTCTCCAGCAAGGACATTTCTAGAATGTTTCCTTGTAACCTCAACCCTATTTAACTTCCCCCTCCTCCATATCACCCCACATGCAGTACTTCAAAATCTTCATGGAGGGTTCTGATCTACAGGTCAGGTGGCATCTTCTCAAAATGTTTTCCAGGAATCTGAGGTAAAATGTCATGGAAATATTTCCATTATTCACTGCTTTCTGTGGAGTCTTTAAAGCTGGGAGATTGGCTGATTTCAGGTCTTCTGCTAATACATGGGTTAGAGTTTTCTGGTGGTGATGTGAAGGAAATGTTCCACACCCAGTCTCAAAGGCTAAGAGGTAGGTGTGTGTGTGTGTGTGTGTGTGTGTGTGTGTGTGTGTACATATATATAATTTTATTTTAAATTTCATTTTACATTCCAACCACAGTTCCACCCCCCATTCTTCTCATCCCCCAGGGCTCCCCCTACCCAACCCATTCCACCCCATGTCCACTCCTCCTCATAGGTAAGGGCTCCCATGAGGACTCAACAAAGTCTGGCACATTAAGGTGGAGCAGGACCAAGCACCTCTCCCATGAATTAAGGGAATGGTTTCCAACAAGCTAGCTCATGTACCAGGGTGATATCCTTTTTCTACTGCTAGGGGACCTGCAGATAGTCCAAGCTTCCAAATATCTCTTACATGTGGAGAGCATAGTTCAGTCCCCTAGAATCTCCACAGTTGTAGGTCTAGAGATCATGAGTTTCCATGAGCTTGGTTAAGTTGTCTCTGTAGATTTCTCCATCGTGATCTTGATCTCCCTTGCCCATATATTACCTCCTTCTCTTTGACTGGATTCTCAGAGCTTGGTCTGGTTCTTGATTGTGGATCTTTGCATCTACAGCCACTTTGGAAATCAGTATAGCTGTTTCTCAGAAAACTGGAAATCAATCTACCTCAACACCCAGTGATACCACTCTTGGGAATATACCCAAAGAATGTTCAATCATACCACAAGGATACTTGTTCAACAATGTTCATAGCAACATTATTCATAATAGCTGTAAGTGGATATTTACCAGACTATAATCTACAGCTCCAGAGAAGCTAAGTAACAAGGAGTACCCTAAGAGGGATACATGGATTGCCCTGGGAAGGGAAATTAGATGAGATCTCCTGGGTAAGCAGGGTGTGGAGATGGTCATGGGGAGGAGGGGGAATGAAAACATAAGGGAATGTGATGGTCAGGTGGGGGTGGGATGGAGTAGAAGATCAATGAAAGAAGTATCTTAATAAAGGCTAAGATTCTACCCAAATAAACCTTCCATGTCTCCCACTCTAAGTGTGGCCCCCATTCTGTCATGGTCAAAGCACCTATGGTGCCATCTGAAGGTTACAGCAGCTTTGAGCCTTGAAAGCTGCCACTTCATAGAAAAGATTTGTTTCTGACTCCCAGCACTGTTGCCCGAGAGGGGATTCACATAGCACACTGTAAGCACGGTACCATATGTGTTCCTTGGAGCTCCTTTGGAGATATTCTTTTTGTTTGTTTGTTTGGCTGACTGGCTAGCTATCTGGCTGGGATTTGAGGCAGGATATTGCTATTTTACCACAGGTTGGCCTAGAACCTGGGGTCCTCTAATCTCTGCCTCTGAAGTGCTAGAGTTACAGACATACTCCATCACACACACGCACAGTTTTGTTGGGCCATTTCTTGAACAGAAGACAAATTTAGTGACTTATCTGATAACTGCTGAATATTTGTAGATCCGGCAGGATATCAGTCCCTGTTTCAAGAATATTTCTGTAGTGAGCTCAGGAAAAATAAAACCTCACAAAAAGAAATAGCATTTTCTTCCTGAATGAAGATGTCTCAAGGAAGCTGACAAGTGCTCTCATGCCCTATTCTCAACGTTCAACATGCCTGAGAATTGCACATATTAGTATTTAAACACAGGCCACCAGATCCTATGCCTGCAGATTCTGGCTCAGTAAATGAAGGATGGAGAATGGACTTTTCCAGGTAACATGATACTAGTCCTGCTAGAACCAAGGACACATTGGGAACCCTTCTCTAACACCAGACAATTCTAGGGGCAGAGCCCAAGGCAGCAAAGCTTGGCTCCATCTTCCTCTATCTTCCGCTTCCACCAACCAAAATGGGATTTTTTTATTTTTATTTATTTATTTATTTATTTTACTCTTTTCACTTCACACATCTGATCACAGTGTGAAATTTCATTTGGATCAAGGTTCCAGTAGTAAACACAGTTTGAAAACAATTTTTCCAGCTTGTGACAACATGTGGGACTGTATAGATTAAAGGAGAGTGAAGGAGTAAGTGAATAAAGCATCCATTCATACAGAAAGCTAAATGGTCACTGTTCTACTAGACCTCTCTGCAGTGATAAACACCATGTCCAAAGCCACTTGTGGAAGAAAGGGTTTGTTTAACCTCACAGGTTATAGTTTATCATTGATGGAAATCAGGGCAAGAACTCATGCAGGACAAAAACTCCTGGAGGGAAGAACTTGAAGCAGAAATCATGGAAGAATGCCACTTTCCTGGCTTGCTTTCTGGCTCACAGTCAGCTGGCTGTCTTATACAGCCCAGGCTCAGCTGCCTAGATACAGTACCACTCTCAGTGGACAGTACCCTCCTACATTAATTATCAATAAATAAAATGCACACAGGTTAATCTGATGGAGGTAATTCTTCAACAGAGCTATCCTCTTCCCAGGTAATTCTTGGTTGTACCAAGTTGACAAAACTAATCAGTATAGGCACTACAAGTTAAAACATTATGCCTGATGCTAGAGTGGAAAGACAAATAAGCCAGAGGACTACTCCAGGCATTGTGTGTGCAGAACAAGGTAAAACTACAAGCAAATCATGATAAATGGTAAGGTGATAGATAAGCTAATCAGCATGATCTACTTTTTCTTTATGTTATCAAATATTATATTGAGATACATGTGCACGCACACACACACACACACACACACACACACACACACACACACACACACACACACAAGGCTATTCATTGGTAGCCATGAGGAATTGGTTCAGGACTTCTGACGGTAACAAAATCTTTAAATGCTCAAGTCTCTTCTACAATATGGTAAACCATAGCATTTAAGTAACGAATTAAGTAACAAATGCACATCCTCCCACATATTTTAAATTGCTTATAAATAAATTTAATACTTAAGATTTTTAAAATACTTATTTTATATAATTTAGGAAATAGTGATATAATAACAATTCCAGTAATATGCTTTTATATAATTCATTATTTTGATAATAATATGAAACATAAAAGTAGTAATATGTTCATTCCTCAGTTAGTTGATTGCACAGATTGTGAACCTACAATTATGAAGGACTGAATGCACAATTATTATTCACCAAGTGAATAAATAGCAAATGAGTGTGGCTAATGTCACATAGCTGCCATGATGAGCTTCTTTGTTGTAAGAATATTTCACATATGACTCACATGTCATACTCCTACCCATTCCAGGGAAGGGTTTGCTCCTTCTAATATGTTTCAGATTTGACATCGTTCATCGTATTAAGATGGAGCCACAGGCAGTTGGTTAAAGTCGGCATTCAAATTGAAAAATGTGTGCTAACCTGATTCCGATTTCAGCAGGAACTTCTTACAGCTCCATCCATTTCAGTTTAGGAAAGTACTCATCGATGGGATGGTATTTGTTAGTATCTTTAAAGATGAATAAATGATATGAAGGTGTCAAGGGGGGTGGAAAAGCTGAAGACATTGATGATGTTTACCAGAAGACAGAAGACAAGAACCTCATTAAGTTTATAAACCAGAAACGTAATAGGGGACCATTGGGTGGGAGATCCCTAGAAATGAGCATAGCAGATACAAGTGATATGAAGGAGAAATGGGAAAAAATGAGGAGAGAGATTTAAATTCATAAATGAGAAGGAGATCAATGCAAGAGGAGAGGGAGAGATGAAGAATAAATCTAACTAAGAATGTTTGCAAACACCTTAAAGAAACATCATTTTTATCTAATAACAATATTTGTGCCACTTGAACTGATGATGCTCCTCCCTTCCAAGAGCTGTAGACCATTTAATAAGAATCCAGCACTAGGCATGAAAAAAATATTTTCCAGTTATTCATCTGGGAAATACAAGAGGCTCCCAAAACAATATAGGGTAATGCTATTGCTTACCTTTGGTTGCCTTCAAGAGGTTAAATATAAGTCTCTAATGCTAAAGACATGTGCTTGGAGACATGATTTTAAAAATATGAGGTGGATTTGACCTAAATGGATTGTCTTTGAGGACTAACTTTCATGGTACCAGAGGTGCTATGTAAGCTGGCAACAGGCGCAGGGGGGCATAATCAATGGTCCTACCTAGCTGTGGCATCCTGTAAAATATTCTTAATGATGCAATAGTGCCACTCTTGATGGTAACCAGCAGCTGCCTAATTGAACTTAAGACCTGCTCAACAATAGGAGACTCATGCCTGATACTGGAAACCTAACCAACTACCAGAGACTAGTGAGGTTATAGGTCTTAAGGTAAAGCCACCACCACTTAACTATATCAATATAGTTATTAACTGCATTCTCCATAGTTAAGTGGAGCTCTCACCTGCTATCAAAGAAGCTTCCCTTAGCAGCACATGGAGACTGTCACAAACAACCACAACTGGCCAAAATACAGAGAACAATTAATTGTGGGTTACCCAGCCCCAGAGATACATCTGCAAGACAACTCCTGCACCTAAGGCTCAGGGGACATTGAAAAAGAGGAAGTGGAAAGATTTTAAAAGCCATTGCACCAGGAAGTCTGATGTGAAGCTGTGTCTCCTAAAAACTGACATGGAAGCTACATTCACAATACTTCAACAATATGGCTGCCTAACCAAGACCCAAATAATAACAACACCAGTAAATAAGATGGCAAGGGAGGGTTAAATCTTATGGTTTCCCACCTTTAAACAAAGAACTATAGGCTGAGAGGGCGAATTAGTCTTCTGCAGAGATGAATACCATAATTGGTTACATAATACCAAGTGATCAACCCTGAAATGAGAATATACAAGCAACACTAAACAGACTCAGCCGGCTGTATTTAAATATTGTACACATATATGATTGTAACATTAGTAATCAAAGAAAAAGAAGCCATGAATTTGAGGAGTAAGGGGGCAAAGATGGGAGGGTTTGGAGTAAGGAAAAGAAAGGGTTAAAGATTGTAATTATATTGTAATTATTATTTTTAAGATTAGGAAGTGTGGCTAGGGAGATAAATAATTTGGTCAGTGGTTTTCAAGTCCAGGACCCATGTTTAAAAATTCCAGGTGTGGTGGCATGCAGTTGGAACCTCAGTGGTGGAAAGACAAAAATAAGCAAATATCTGGGGCTTCCAGGCTAGTCAACATGGCCTGTTTGGTGAGTTCCAGGTCAGTAAGAGACTTCACATCTTTCTAGGCTCATCATCCTTCTCTCTGTGAAGCTTTACAGCATCCCTTGGCTCTGATAATGGTATCTCACTCTGACTTCCTCTGTGGTCCATAGCACTTTGTACTTACACTCCCAAAGTTCTCACTGCACACTGGCCACAGAGAGCCACCTTGAGGCTTCCTTTATTTTTAGGTTGACCAGGGCAAGGGAAGACATGAGTTTTGATGTTAACAAAACTTATACAAATTCTAGTTTGTTCATTTCTTACCTATATAAACTTGGTCAAATCAGTTAATCTCTATGAGTTTTATTTATGTCACTGAAAACTCAAGATAATGGAGACTATAGTGAAAATCTGAATAAAATGGTGTTGAGAACTAACACTTTCAGATGTTATATAGTTGGTAAAATTTTCAAATGTTCACATAGCTGTTAAGTGAATAAAAGGCCATTTAATCTCAAACCACCATCCGCTCATTTCTTCTGACAACATAACAGGACAGGATTTCTTCACAATGTAATTTTTAAAGTAAAATAACAGACAGTTAAGAACAGCATGCTTTTTTGCAACCATATATTTATATATGACTAAGGTAGCTCCCTAAATATCTCTATAGATTTAAAAAGTGATCCCAAAAGACACTGGCTTCTCTATAGCTAGTTTAATTTATTATTCACATTTAAAAAGTAAAAAAACTAAATTGTCTATAAATGGCTGACAAAGTTCTATTTACTTAGATTTCAACCTCATGCAAATAAGCTCAGTGAATAAAGTTTTATTGTATTTATGTTTCAAGTGCAGAACTAAAACAAATATGACATACGAACCTGGATGTCACTACAGAACAACAGAAAATATGTTTACCCAGATTAACTGGAGGATAATAGGCCTTCAAAAGGACACTGAGACAATTTCTATCAACTGAAAATACATCTCCATCTAAGAATGTAGGCAATGTAAGAATGGCCACATGAGTGAAATTAGTACACAGGAATTCATCATGATACTTCTCTATGTGGAACAGAGATGTTATGGATTTTTCGTGATGAAATCTATTAATTAGATAAGGCAAGCCAGGCTCTTCCTATAATCCAGCACTTGGAAAATTGACAAAGGAGGATTACTTGGGGGCCCAATTACTACTGACACCATGCCATTATATACCCCAGAGGCTAAGCATGGAGTTACAGAATTTAGTTTTGGCTCACTGGAATTCAGTCTTGCTTTGGTCCTACACTTCCTCCTGTTCTCTCATTCCTCTACTTTGGAATAAAGATATTTACTCTGTGCTGTTATATCTTGGAAGCAAATATCATTTTTTACAGAGATCAGGAATTTGCCTTGAGTCCCAAAGGAGACTTTAGGCTTAGCACAAGTGTCACAGTTCCAGTGGGAAAGGTATTCTGATTTTTTGGGAAATCAGGCTGTATTTGCAAGTGTTACAGCTCTGGAGGCAAAGGTATCCTAATTTGTGGAGAAGTCACGTTATGCCTGAAGCTGGGGTGCAGTGGGAGATTGCCTCCCCACAGAATGGAACAGTCCTGCTCCTCTCCAAGAGAGAGCCATTACAGTTGAGCTCTGTTCTGCCCACGCCAATGGAGCTTCCCAGCAGAGGTATCCATGCCTTCTAATGTTCTTCTTCCCTTAAAGAATATCCCAGCAGTGGTAACCATTTCTTAACTGCTCTGGCCCAAGATGTTACTTCTTCTGATTCACTCTGCTAAAGAAGAAACCCTTGCAGAAATGTGATAATCTGCTCTGACTCTGACAAAAAGTTGTTATTTCTTCTCTGCCCCCCAGCCCCCACTACCCAACCCCTACCACCCACCCCCTACCCCCTAAGGGTGCTTCCCAGCAGAAGTATCTATTTCTTCTTCTGCTCTGCTCCCAACGGAGCTTCCCAGCAAAGACTCTGCTCCTTGCCTGTGAAGATCTTCATCCAAAACTCTTTTAAGGAAGAGATTTATTTGAGAAGGATGCATCCAAGAAAGTGGCTGCCTCTGCCAGGGTGAAGGATGGCTGAAAACTAAACAGTCAGAGGGGCTTACATAGGGCTTCTTAGAGGAGGAGTTTTTCCAGGGAAAAGATTTTCAGGAAAGGAATTGGTCAGATTTCGATCCCCTTGAGCTTGCACAAGCTCAGATTGGCTAGTGTTCCTGCTCAGGGATTGGTTGTTTTCATGTTCAGTTGGCTGGGGGGCAGAGTTCGCTCTGGTTTCAGGGCCAGGGTGTGTTTCTTTCATTGGCTCTGAGTTCAGGGCTAGGGTGGATTTCTTTTACTGGGTTTTAACCCTACACATAGGGAAAAAAATGTTGAATATTAACACTCTGCGGACTCTTGGAGATGGACTAAACACATTCCTCATTATAAGATACCCATGAGCTTTTGAGTCCTTAGAGTGTCATATGTTATAGATTGCATATGAATTGTCCCCCAAAATCCCATATGTTGAGTACTCAGTACCTAGCTCGTGGTCACTATTCTGCTCTAATAAAATATCACACCTTAAGAAAATAGTTAACAGCACCAGGCATAGAGCTTGTGAAGTGTGCGTAAAGGGTTGCATATAAGGATGAGGAGGTATGAGAGTCAGCACTATGTGTGAGAACAGTGCTGAGGGTAGTGTCTAAATAGACTCCTGAAGGATAGATGGAAAAGTTACTCATGGAGGAAGAAACGGGCAAAAGATAACTCTAACCAAACATGAGGAGATACAAAAGTGTGCCATGAAGTGTGTTTCTTACAGGATGGCATATATTAAGTAAACTTAATATGCCATTAATATAAATTATATTACATGTATGTATGTCATATATTCTTGGATGTCTGGGAGAGTTTGGAGAACAAGGCTAGTGATATTATAGAAGGATGAAAATATAAGTATAAATGTATTGAAAAAAAAGCAGAAGGGACCAGTAACCTCAACCTTCCCCAATCTCAAACTAAGAAGCCATCTTCTTCCAAGAGCAGTCATTACCAGGCTATAGAAATTCTGCTGCCAGGTATGCCCTGAGAAGACACTAGGTCTTTATTATGATTTTGAAGCTAAATTGTATATTACCTTGGACTTGACTTACATCTACTATACTTTGGCATTTAGAGTATTTACTCTGGCACAGGAATTTAAGTATTACACTGATGGTTTTTGTGAGGGAAAATTAATAACTAAAAGATACAGGACTCATGGCAAGAAGGGAAAACCAGAAAGAACAAGTGCTTCTGCTAATAGATATAGATAACTCCCTGACTGAAGAGTACATTCTCCCTGCTCCTCATTATCTTAAGGACAATGCCACCTTGTAAAAACGTTGTACTCTATGAACTCTCTGTAACCTTGGAAACCTTATGGGCTGAGGCTAGCATTCTCAAACATCCCTTTCCCTTTAAAAGTGTTTTACAACTGTAAGTGGGCACCTTATCTTCTGATAGAGTGAGGTCCCAGCCGGTTCGGTTCTTAGCAATAAAAACCTTTTGCTTTTATAGTTGGGAGTCACTTCCTTGGAGGTTGAGGAAACCCGGTAGACACAACAGTTTTAAAATTTCTGTGATTGAGTAGCTTTCTCTGTAGGTGCTCATAACTTTGAAAGACTGTTAGCACAGGCCTTATGAGTCTTCATGGAGATCTGCCCTTTAGTCAGATAAGTAATAAACATGCTTCAGCTTTTTCTTTGGGGTTACATAATACTGGAAATGCACAAATGTATACATCATTCCTGAAATACACAAATAATGTACTTTACATCTGGGAAAGAACAGTGTCTAAGGCTAAAATAGACAAGGCTTGAGTCCTAACCCTGTGAGTAACCATCTATATGATCTGTAACATCACCATGGCACACTGATGCATATGCTAAACATTATCACTCAATTATTTCTCTTGATAACAGAGGCAATGTTTTCTTTTCTTGACATTTCCATCAGCTCCTGCTATGACTGTCACCTATCAAAAAAATATTGAGTGTCTGGATGGAGTCAATCAATAACATTTGTGACATATAAGTGTTCTCCTGTTCACTGATAAGTTAACCAAAGTAAAACATATAAAGCAATTATAAGGAGAAAAGTACATCTAATCAAGCTGATGTTATCTGGAATCAATCATAAATTCGATAAAAATGAGATGAGGGGCTGGAGGGATGGCTCATTTGGTAAAAATACTTGGCACACAAGAATAAGGACATGAATTTGGATCACCATATAAATGCTGAGAGTAGCAGCTTGCACCTGTAGCTCTAGTGCCGGGGATAGGAGGTAAGTGGATTTCTGTTTAAGTTCCAGATTCAGTTGAGAGAGTGTTTCAGTGAGGTAAAAAGTGAAAAACAATAGAGGATGGTATCAGATGTACATGGACACATGTATACAACAAAGAGGGGGAAAGAGAGTGAGAGAAAGAAAGGGTGTGCAAATTTGTTTCCAAATTTAGCCAAGACTTCCTGTTTAAGTAAAAGTTCAAATTGCTAAAGAGCACTTCAACTCAGAGCTGCCTAAGTTGCCTGAGAAGGGTGTAGCAAAAGCATTAACTGAACATCCCCTGGGATTCCTGTATGTCCATTCCTTAAGTTCTTTGGATTACACTTGTAGGGTAAAAGGGCCAGCCCAAGAATCCCATTTTAATCACTGACACCAGAGCCAACTCTGCCCCTGACCAATTGAAACACAAAACCAACTAATCCCTAGGCACCCTACACAGGAAAACAACCAATCCGTGAACACCTTGACTCTGAACCCAGAGCCAGTGAAAGAAATACCTCCAGGATCTGAAACTTCACCAGTAAAGAAATGCTTTATCCCTGAACACAGAACCAAAGAAAAACACCCTAACTTTGAAATCAGAGCAAAAAAAAAAAAAAAACTCTGCCTGGGAAAACTCTGTCCACTAGTAGCCCTATATAATCGCCTCTGTTTAGTTGCTGGTTGTCCTTTCCCACCCTGGAAGACTCAGGTCCTCTCCCATACTCCTCCTGCCCAAATACAACTCTTTCGCCAGAGTCCTGGGTCAAGACTTTCATTGGCCAATAAGAATAGAACATTCTGAGACTTTCCCCTTAGGTGGATTGAGCAAGGTTCCAAAGAACAGAAGAGGGATGGCTGGGATGTTACCTTAGGGAGCTGAGCAAGTCTGTTCACTGGAGCTGGAGGAGACTGCTGTATTTCTATAGCTGCTTCCCCTCCAACAGGCTATAACGAAAAAGAAGGGCTGAAGAAGCTGTTAACTCTGTTAGGACTGCTTCATTCTCTTAGGGGAACAGAGCAGAGCTCAGTTGTAAAGGCCCACTCTAGGAGAGGAGCAGGACTGCTATATCCTGCAGGGAGTCCATCCCACCACCACACCCCAGCTCCAGGTAGTCTGGCTTCTGGATAAGTCAGGACACCTTTCCCTCCAGGCCTGAGTTGTCCTATCGCAGCTCCAGCCTCCAGAGCTGTCCTAGGTAGCCTGGTGGTCAGCTCCAGAGCCATAACACTCCACTCCCACTTGCTTACAATAGTCATATACAAGTTCTGTTTTGTTTTGTTTTGTTTTTTAAATGCATTTGTATCTTCCCCCTTTCAGCCATACCATCTTTCCAGTTTGATACTTTCATTTGGTTCCATGTGCTAAGACCCTACCTTGTTTATCACACATGTGTTAAATTCATTTGCTGTCTGACCCAACACTTCTGTTTCAGATGAGGAATGTGAAACATCTTTGTAACAGCTCTCCTTTGAGAATATTGCATGTCTCAAGCATGCAGTTATCTTGATTTGGGAGCTTGTGCTTCCTTAGAGGTCTAACCAGGCATTCTGATCATATGAACTGATAAAAGTATCAATAACAGAGTTACTCATTGTCACATCATGCAGAGATTAAGGACAAGGCGAACCATGAGTCGTAGAGCAGGAAACACCAGTGGAGTCAGTGTGTGTTTGCTACCATTTCTCAAGACTAGAGTTTCCAGAGTTCTGTGGAGAGTGTTGAAAGGAACTCCCAAATGCCCAGCACAGGTTGTCATATGCCTATTTTCATCAGCCCCTCACCTTTACTTACAGGGAAGGCCAGCAATAACAGAACCAGGAGAGGATCATTGAAGTAGTGGGATAATGAGTTAAGAGGTGACCTGATAAAGATTTCCTCTAGCTTTAGTCCTACTCTGAGCCCACCTCCTACACTCTTCCTCGGGATAGCCTTCTATCCCCCAGAGCTCCTAGTGCTTTTTTATATCTTGTAGTTTACACCCTGCTTCCTTACTTCTATAGATTCTCTCGTTTTATCTTGAATTTAGTTTCTAGTTCACTTCATTGTATGACCTACAAGTCGATAACCTCAGTGGGTTCTTTTGCAGAGTTTCTTGCCTGCTCTCAGGAATCATTGGTCAGTCTATAAGCTGGGATATCCTTTGCCAACCAGTGGCATGAGTTGATCATCAAAGACTTCTGTTATGTCTAGAAACTCCAATTTCAGAAATGTATCCTAAGGATATAAGCTAAAACATACATAGAAATGACTAAGGTCCCCCACTGCAGTGACATGGCTAATGAAAGAGCTTTGGAAACAACTTGGGATAAAGTCTGTAACTCACATGCAAAGCAATGATATATAGTCACAAGACATGATAAAAATCCATATTTATGGCAATAAATTGTATACTCTATGATTATTGAATAAATTTATAAAATAGTTCCATTTATACAAATGAGCAGAAGGGGAAGTCTGGACCACACACAGCAAAATGTTACTGGTGATTGTCTCTGGGTATTGGGATTTAATTACTGCTGCCTTTCTTCATTATGGTTTCCTGTATTCTTTGACATTTAAACACACACTTTTATTAGCTTTGTGAGAAGAAAGAAACATAAGGCTATTTTCATTTTTGAAAATTAAAAAAATAATAACTATTCCTCCAATCATGAAACTGAAGGTCAAACCTCCCTAATGACTTAAGTCCTTTTCGTCAAAACAGCAGGGGCTTCAGAATAATCTGCTGCAGGCCTGCAATAATAATTTGCTTATTTTATAACTTAATAGCCATTGCAACTCAATGGCCCAATAAGATACATATGCTAATTCACTGGAGCTGAAGGAAGACAAATTATCCTGGAGAGAGGGCTTCCCCTGTGCTTAGTTCCTTACAACCCATGGAAAGACCACCAGGGCAGAGAGCCAGTGCATGTTGATGAATAATCCATCTAAAATGCTTGGGGGCACTCACTGAAGCATTGTTTATGCTGCAGTTTTCAATATGTCTGAGCTGACCACTGAGTTAACATTAGGTAGGCAGGAACAGTGAACATAAATGCCAAGGTTGGGTACTGAAAGCAAAAAACCGAAAGCTCACCAAGTATTTTGATGCTCCAATACCTTGTGGTCTTGGCATTTCTAGTTTAAAGTCTGAATTTTTAATCTAAATGAGCTATGGCCACCCCTAGAGCACAACTTTTGGTCTCAATGATAAATAGATAAACAGCTACAGCTTCCAGAGACATTAGAAAAGGATCAATACTTGGACCAAACACAATTTGGGAGTGGCTCAGCCTTCCTCTGTTACCAATGTAAAAATAGATTTCTATTTATTAGAAATTTCAACAACAACAACAACGAAAATGCAGTATTTTTCCCAACTTCCCAAAGAAAGGTAGCTGAGAATAAGGAAGGAATGAAATTACTTCCCAGGGTGCTTTTCCTGCTATATAAGGAGACTTGGAAGAACTGCCACAGCTTTTCAAGTGGACTAAATGACCCAAGAAAAAGTCATTATACTGATGATTTCAGAGTCAATTTAGCGACTAGAAACTGAGAGGGAACTTACATTTATTCTGTATTCTTTGCCAGGCACGATGCTGGGCATTTTATGTGCATAATTTCACTTATTGCTCATGAAATAAAAAATAAGATAGGGAAATAATCACTAGCATACAATGAAAGAAAAATGAGGGTCAAAGAGTACAAGCTGGTCTATGGCTTTTGGTAGTTTACTTTATGTTTTGTTTTTGTCTTTGTTTAGGTTTTGTGAGATTTTTTAAAACATTATAATGATGAACGAAGAGTGTCAACCTGGATGAGAAAACTGAGCATAAATTTGAGAAATGGAGAAGCAAGGATAAACTGCTGACTTAACTCAATTCTCATATATTGGCCTAAATTTTTTCTTATGTCACAGGAGCATTTTAAAGCCAAGGTGACAGTCTCAGCCCACTTGGACAAAGTTCAGTGCTTCAGACTTCATTTGCTTATACTGTACTGTTCAAGGTTTATCAGTTTATCGGAGAGCTGCCCTATACGGTATCAATATATGACACCATATGGCCCTAAGTGTTTAAAGCCTACAATCTGTTATGAAAACTGATCATTAGTAATAGTATCCTCTGTGTCATATTTGTATTCTTTCAGCTGTCTTTTCACTTATGACTACCACTGAGCTTTTCAAGGATTTTTGTTCAATGAGTTTAAGGGCTCATCTGCCTGAGATTTATTTTTCTAATAAGTGTTTATCAACTTGTGAATTCCATGTAAGGCTCTGCTAATTCATCCCTTTTGAGGAGTCATGCTTTTTTCTTGCTAGATTTTTGTATGTGTGTATTTTGAATCCTTTGAGTACTAAATGGATTTATTAAGTAAATTATGCCATATTTAATAATTCCCTGGATCTAGTTAGTAAACTTTGTCTTTGTTTCTTTTCTTGGTACTGTGGTAAAATTCTCTGACAGGCAACTTCATAGAGAAAGGGTTTGTTTTAGCTCAAGGGTCAAAAGTACAGTCTGTCATGATGGAGAAGTCAAGGTAGTGGCCGGTCACATCCTCCACGCACAGTCAGAAACTGAGAGCAATAGATGCACACCACTGCTCAGTTCCCTTTCTTCATTTGTACAACTCTAGATCCAAGTCAAAGACCAGAGAAGCTGATCTTCCAACCTTAATATGGGTCAAATTGTTGCTGACAAAACTTGTTTCCGTTGTTTGTTTTCTCTCTTAATGTTCACATGTAGTCCACTGTATCTGTCATTAGCAGGAGCCCAAGCTCCTTCAGCATTAGTACTTGACATTTCCTAAGTTTCATGGTAGTGCACCATGATGACTTCCTTCCTGCAAGAAACAATTAAAAGGAAGTAGAAGCACACCCAATAAGAGAAGCATATTTACAGAATGACATCTCCCATCAAGACTATGCTTGACAGTCTGTATGTGTCATGTCTATATCCATCCCACTAACTAGCACTTAGCCATATGGAATCGGGAAATGTTTTTATTTGAGGGAAGATGATACCAAGCTAAACTCCAGAGTTCTTTCATTAGTGAAATTAACTGAGGACAGAGAATAAACTGGCTTCTCTGCCAAGAAGGCAATTTAACTAAGAACAAGGGCCTAGAGGCTGAGAGACTGGCTTAGGTTCTAGATGAACCATCCATCATCAGAAGACCTTGGCAAAGATATTTGACTCAACAAGTTTCTGTTCCCTCACACACTACCAATTTCATTAGATTATTAGCAGGATTAAAAATATTAATACAAGAATACTTCCCAGCATAGTTTTGGGCCCTCCATAGTTACTTGTTAATTTCAAAAATCTGAGTAACAGCAATAGGGTGTTCAGGCTCCTATTAGATTTCCCCATCTCAGAAAAATTTCTGTTGCTCAGGTATGACTTGAGTGTCCCTCAAGTTGAGTTGAGACTTGTCTCAAAAGCAGAAATACTAGAAGTAGACCTGTAAGAGAGGGTCCTAGTAGAAGATTCTTTGATAATCACAGGTATGTCCTTATACTATGTAGGTGTCTTATCCTTGAGCCTCCAAGACTGTTAGCTAAACAGATTTCCCTTTATAAAGTTGGTTGCTTTGAGTATGCTATTGTGATCATTCAGAGTGAACTAATGCAGACTCTAGACATCTTGTAGGTAGGCAAGGGTAGCCCCTGTAAATCTTCATGGAGAAGGAGTGAGTACATTCTGTATTTGGGGTCTGCAGGTGAAGGAAAATAGACTGTTTCATACATCTCTTTTCCAACAGACTCTCTAGGCAATCTCACTATCCCCACATGTTGAGTGTTTAGAGAGATGTGCCCAGCCTTACAAGCTAAATGATGATTCTCACATACTGCTCTGAACACTAGCTGCCTTCAAATGAACTTTGGTAAAATGTATGCATGCCTGGGCATGCTGTAATCAAAATCTTCAGGAATATAACACCAGTGTTTTGATGACTTCTCAAACAGTGCTGGTAGGCTAGCAGGTGCAGGAGCTATTGCTGAATAACACTACTGTGAATGCTAATAAGAAATTTTAATGCTATTGATGATATCAGCTATGTCTGTCCTTACTGTATACCTAGCCTTATTGTAAACTGATTGAAATACATTTAGTCATGTATTCCTTGTAATAACCTTGTGTTTGACCTTATTTTAATGACTAAAAGCCTGGGAGGGAGAGAGAGAGAGAGAGAGAGAGAGAGAGAGAGAGAGAGAGAGAGAGAGAGAGAGAGAAGATCCACACTAGACAAAGGATTTGAACCAAATCTGGCCCAGACCACAAATGCTAAACCACACTTTCTGTTTTCATTTCCAGTGACAAGAATGTGATAGGTGGACTGGAGCCCACTGGAGGACATCCAGGACTGCATCATCACCACCTAAAACCTTACCCAGCTTCCAACCATGTACCCTACCACCCCTTGCTCACTTACAGAAAAATGTAAGATACACCATAAAAACTTAGGTAAATGATCTCATTAAGACCATAGCAATGGAAGCAATAAGCTTCCCAGATGCAACAAAATAAGGGGTTCTTGGTGTAAGGTTGCTAAACAAAGTAGATAGAAACTGCATTGCACCACAGTCTTGGTACTTTCTGGCCATAAAGTTAATTTTGTGTTTCCTGGAACAGATGCCCAGCTGGGCTACCAGCTGTGCCAGAATCCTTGGGGGCAGGGTGTGAAGCAGTGAAGCAGAGGTGATGTGAAGTCTTACTCAGAAAACTGTGAAGGGCTTCAGAGGCTTGGTCACTACAGGCATGAAAGCACCTGCCCTTTGAACCTGCTCAGCTCCTCAAAAAAAAAAAAAAAACCACATGGAATTGAGGTCAGTTCCAAACTCTATGCTGCCTGAGCATTTTAGATTCCAGTGAAAAAGACTACCACTTTATCTGTAAGCAGATCTCAAAGTGTCCTGTCATTTGTCAGTTTGTGTATTGCTCTTCCTTACCAGATAGAGAGAAATAGTAAATCATAATAGTTTGTCTATCAGTGAATGGTGAAGTATAAGTCTCTACCCTTGATTCTGGGTAGACCATGTGACATGCCCTAGCCAGGAGGCATGGCTTTCAGGATAGATACATGAGTGATGTTGCGTTCTCAGCTTCTATTTTGGTTTTTTGAACCTTGAGAACACCAGATGACTAAGCCTGGACTATGTGCTAGGGAGTCAGAGGGTCCCAGCAAATGGCCAGTCAAGCTTCACGTTCATCTAGGTTAATGACAAAGACAGACCACCGACTTGAGATGCTGTGTAGAGATCATAAAATTGAAGTAGACCAGAAACATTTTCCAGTTCATGCTGTATATAAGCCACACACAACAATGACTGTTTTAAGTCTCTTTATTTTTAAATGGTTTGTTGTACAACAGATGATAAGCAATACAAGAAGATAAAATGCTCAAAGAAGAATCTTTAGATACAAACATACCACCAGGTTTCAATTCTTGTGTGTGTGTGTGTGATGTGTGGATGTGAGTGTGTGGGAATATAGTCCTATGCATGCCACTCCATGAGGATGTCAGAACAGAGCACTGGGTGTCCTCCTCCATCACTATCCACCACTATCCTTGATGTGGGGACTCTAACTAAACTGGAAGCTCACACAGTTTGCTGACCAGCAAGCTTTCGGGTTTAACCAGCACCCACCCCACCCATGCTGGGGTTACACATAGCCATACTCAGCTTTTTGCATAGGTGTTAGAGACTTGAACTCAGCTCCTCATGCTTGCAGAAGAAATGAGCTTGCTCATGTTCACTTATCTATCTCCCCAGCTCTGCCAGCTGTGTAGCTATACAGAGCAAAGTGTTTTTCAGACTTCATCTCACCATCAATACAATTAGAAAAACAGCCATAGTTGTTGCTTGGCAGTTTCCAGAAATCCAGCAAGGTACATGTGAAGAACTGTGCTTCTTATAGGGTAGCTGTTACCTTTATGTTCACTAGAATGCTTAAGACTTGAAGCTGTGCTGTGTGCTAAACAAAGCTAGCTAATTTTCTTGGTTCCAGAGAGAAAGAAATAAATCTTATGAGGTATTGGCTTGAAAAAGGGAAATCAATAAATATCTACAGGCATGAATTGCATTGTACAGCAAATAACTACTGTCTAAAGACTTCTATGATTGCACATAATTTGTCATGCCTGGAAAACATCACTGGCATCCCTCTAATTCTTGGGGTTGGGTAAGGCAGTGAGAAAAGAGGGTAGGAAGCATCTAGAAGCAAATAAAAAGGAACATCTAGTGGCTACAGAACAGGCTGTGTGATTCCTACAGCTGGAGGTAAAGGCTGAACAGTAACCTAAGGGGAAAAGCAGCCTGGTCATTGGGTTTTTTATGAAATGTAAATGAGAACCACATATCCAAGAGATGCCTGACTTGTTAGAAACAATACAAATTCTCCAATTATTAACACCAGTTCAAACTTTGATTGTTGGCTAGCCTATAGACAAATTGAGATATAATACCAATCAATTCAAATATTGATAGAGGTAACCAAATACTGTCTGGTTTGGATATGAAGCCTGTCTCATAGTGAGGAATTCACATCTGGTACTGTAAATGTAATAAAAAAAAAAATTGTGGCTCAGGAGGTTCAGGAGAACCTAGTAGCAAGCCTATTGCTTTTCTAAATGATCATGTTACCAAACTGCCTTAGAATAGAACTACTATCAAACCTAGCCAGAGAAGCCTCTTCTTGCATTGTACAGTAGTTAATGCAAAGACTCACGACCAGTCAAAACGCAGAGAATAAGTGGCTTGGAGTAATCAGTCCTTAGCAGGATATACAGCATGCTCCTCACTCCAAGGCTCAAGGAATAACTCTAAAGAGCTGGACATAATGTAAGATCTGGAGATTGTAATGAATGCTGTAATAGTATTTTGTTGAGTATTTTTTCCTATACTAGGCACTCTGCTGTAGTTTTCAAGTATGTTACTTTGAATAACTTATAATGAATATATTACTCTAATCTTGAAAAGTGTCAGCCAGTTGTCAATGGCACATAGATAACTGTAGCAGCTAAATTATGATTTAGAGTCCAGCTGATGACCCCTGTAATTTTTGTTTATTCTTTATTATTTAGAGGATGTGTCAGGCATGGTGGTACATACCTATAGTCTCAGCCTGAGCTAAAAGGCAATGCAGAAAAATACACACACTGTACATTCAAAGTAAGCATTGTATAGTGGTTGAAACCATAACTCTGCAATAAGACAAACCTAGTAACATGATGTCTTTGAACAATCCATATCTATTCTACATGATATGAGTTATATATTAGATGTATTATGTGTATAATGCTTTGTGTGTACATAATATATGCAGATTAAGGACTTACATACTCATAAGAATCCTAGCGGTGCAGCGTATCCACTCTACTCAAAGGAAAGAATGAAACAGCCTCAGAAACTTGACTAAGAAGCCACAGTAGTGAACAGCTGGATCATGAATCAAACTGGATAATTGACACCAGACTCTATTCCCTTGAGAACTACACAATGCATTCTTCAGAAAAACAGAAAAACATGCACAGCATTCTAATTCTGGCTTGTCTCTTTGTATTTTTTATGAACAATCCCCTTTTAAGGCTTCTCCAGCCTTGATACTACCAAAGTCTAAGGAGACAAAAATCCAAGTCATCCCCATGTCATTCTTAAGAAGTTCCTCTTTGACAGAGTGAGAAAACATAAAAGAGGGAGCCAATATTTGTTTGAAGATAAAATTGAACACAAAGAAAGGTCGAGAGAACTATAAGACTGCTCCCAACTAACAAGTTGAGCTTACGTGGAAAGGCTATCATAAATGCCCTTCCCGCAGAGTGAGATCAACAACTAACTTCTCCATGGAGCCCTCAACTAATGCCTGTTGAAAACAGGATCAAACACCCATACATAAACACTGAGTCGAACTAGAACCCAGAAGCAGATGGAGAGGACAAGACCATGCTGTAGAAACACATAGAGACAGCTTACCTGAACAAGGAGGAGCTAATGGCCACTAGACTGATAGCTGGGAAGCCCACAGGGGACTGACTCGGGCCCCCCTGTTTATGGGTCTCAGCCAGAAGGACTGATCAGTCAAAGAGACCTCAGACGAGCCAGAATGTATCCCTGGTTCACAAAAGAACTTTGCGAACATATCCCCCATGGAGGGATAACTGCCTTAATCTAGAGACAGGAGAGAAGTCCTAGTCCCTACTTCACAGGACCTGTCAGATCTACATGACCCCAACTGGATGGCACTCCCCTACATATGGAATTGGGGTGGGGGGATGGGAGGGGAGGGTGTTTAGAGTGCATGTGAGAGGGCAGAGAGGATAAAAGGGAGGGAAGGAGAAAGGAATGGAGGGAGGGAGGGAGAGGGAACTGGGATCGACATGTAAAATAATATATTAAACTAAAAAAAAAAAAAAAATCCTTTGACTCCAAAATTTAAGTTGAAGAACAAGTTACTGGGGAAAAGGATTTCTATTTTTGTTTCCACAGAAAATGAAAAGATGTGGATTCCTTCCAGACTAATGTGGTTTGATCACTCCAGACTGCCTGAAACAGAGTACAAGCTGATCCTACATTCAAAACAGCTGGACAAAACAGCCCTACAGACTACAGCCAGGATATCTGAATCTTCTTTGAATCCCCCAAGACAGCGCCCCTTACCAGCAGGAAGTATTTTGGAAAGAACGACGCCCAAATTCCCAAATATTGTGTATAAATGTTTGTTTTCATTTAATTGGACTGTTATATAAAATTAAATAAAATTAAAAAAAAAAAAGAAGTTCCTCTTTAACCAAGTGACAACATCAATTATACCTCAAAATTCTTTCACTTGAGTAAGCATTCTGCTATAATAGAGCAATGTGAGAGAAGCTAGGCCCTGTAGATGCAGATAGCCCAAACTTCATGAGCAGTGCTCATACAACAGCCTCTTTGACTCAGGCACTGGAGTAGGTAGAGTACCTTCTACTCCACAAACCCCCTCTGTGGAAGATATCACTGCTTCTGCCATGATGAAGTCTTTTAAGATCCCCTTATCAACTCATCCCTCAGTATCTGTAATGCTCTCCTGATAAAAACCAGTATTGATGATCATCTGAGGCTTATCTTTGAGCAGCAAGAGCACAGAGGGCCCTGTGTGTGACTAAGTGTTAATAGCAACTCCTCTGTCTAGAGATAGATCTAAGTGGTCATTTGCCCATTGAATTTTGTAGGGATCCATCACTCTGACCCAGAGACTTGCCCTTAAAAAGCACCCTTGTCTGACTCTTTCTCTTCCCTGAAGACCTTCTCACTCTTGTCTTTTCCTGAGAGTGTAGTCCCAATAAATTATTAGGAAATGACTTTGGCTCTGGGTCTACTTCTGGGAGGACCCCATCTTGGGTCAAAATTTTGTTTTGTTTTGTCATAATAAACTTCGAAGACATTCTTCAGTGCACATGGAAAGAGGGATGGGAGTCAGTAGCAATCTCTTAGTAAGTCTTGCATAGAAAAATGATTGACAACTTTGTTTATGGAGATAGCAAGCATTTATCAACCAGTGTCTTCAGCTTTAGGACTCAGCAGATCCTCCAGAAAGAGAGAGACATTTTCCATTTAACATTCCATTATATGATGCCTCCCCCAGTACTCTCCAGACTCTATGATAAGGATAAAGCACTTTCTTTTCTGCCTTTTATGCCAGTTTCTGAGTGGAGCTTTCTTCCCAGTTTTGACATATTTACTGAGGCTCTTACACCTCAGCTGACATGGAGATGAATTTAGCTCCATTTGGAGAACTGACAGGCAGAGAAAATATTTATAAAACAAAAATCAAAACCAAGACACCCAGCTGCTACCAGGAAGCCTGATAGCCACAATGTACACTTTCTTCCACTGGCTATCACACAAATAGAATGCACATCCTGACTCCTCCTTTCCCTCTCACATTCATTTCCCAGAGGCCAATAAAGTACATCATTGCAAGGTTAGTCATTTCTCAAAGACTGTAGTGTTTCCATACCTTGGAGCCATGGCACACAGAGAGTGCATGGCTGATATTGCTGAGCCTGGAGGCACCTTCCTGGAGCCTTCTGACATCTCAGATGTATCAAAAGGTAGACGTGATGGGGAGGGAGTTTAGCAGACCATATACTCACAGTACCCTAGGAAATACTGATCTACAGAATGAAAATAAAGTCAAAAGGGGCCTGGAGAGACGGTTCTACTCTTAAAAGCACTCGCTGCTATTACAGATAACTGAAGTTTATTTCCAGGCACCCATATCAGGTGGTTCCAGGGGAATTAGATGCCTCTTCAAGCACCTGCACTTATACATGTATACATATACACACAAACACACACACACACACACACACACACACACACACACACACACACAAAGAAATTAAAACTAAGAAAGAAATTTGAGGAAAGGGATGTCTAGACATGCCAGGACCGACCAATTTTGTATATACTCTGACTTTCTGTTAACAGCATTGTTCCTATTAAAGTACCAGAGTGGAACACACAGAGAAGTCTATGTTCAATGTCATGCACTGACAAAAAGTTCAGGGCTTTGCGCTGTTTGGTTTAGTGTTTGAGAGTACTATATAGTAAAACAATTCCTTGGATGCAGAAAACAGAGCAATAGCTTCCCAGGAATTAGAAAGGGCTAGGGAGAAGGGGAAACCCTGACCACTGGTCCACAGTTTCAGGTATATGGGATAAATAAGTCCTGGAGTTCTAAAGTGCATTATAGTAATGACAATTAATAGTACTACTTGCATATTTGGAATTTTCTGCTAATGTAGACCTTAAATATACACAGCATACAAATAATAATTGCATGGAGTAATAGGTATATTGACTGGGTAATATATACATAAGAAACCTATCAAACAGGTTATAGTGTATTTAATAATATGCATAGGCTTAAGAAGAAAAGAAAAGTGGTATAGATAATCATAAAATAGTTTAAAAGTAATACAGTCTTTAAAGAAAGAGTAAAGCAATAAGAAAGAAATTATGTATAGATGGGAAATACACAGGGAGTCTGGATCCTGTATGTTATTTGTCATCTTTGAATTACTTTACTGTTGATGAACAAATGATAGATCCAGAGAGACATTGGATTTTGGAAACTACTAACTTAAAACAACCTATATATTTTTAAGATGTCTTAATTTCAAAATGAAAGTCAAAAAGTTATGTTGGAGAAGAGGTTATTCTTTAGTTTCCACAGAAAATTAAAGAATGTAGATTCATTCAAGGTTAAGGAGGATCAGTTTTAATTGGAGGAGACCCCTTGAAAATCCTGGCTACAGACTTAAAAGAATAAACACAGAAAAACTACTAGTGTAGTTTTACCTATTCAAACATAGAACAAAAAAAATCATCTTTAGCTGGCTTATGTACAATGCACAGTCTATATTTGTATTAATGCAGATTAATGTGTTACCTTTGAAAATTTATGTATTTTCAGAGCAAAGAAATCAGACACCAATGAACACAGGGTTCCAGTTGATCAAGCCTCTCAGAATGCCTCTGTTGTAATTTCTTCAGAGCTATATACCCAGAACAGCTTCAAAGCTGATGGTTGAGATGGTCCAGCCTCACAGACTATTCTAGCCCAGACTTTACCATTATCCCAATTTTTTCAGGGTCCCTTAAAGATACAAGCACCCCTCAAACAACAGAAAACAGTATAAAGAACACAGTATCCACATTCCCAAGAGATGGGATGGGTGAGTTTTGGTCATTCAATGGGTTATGGATGCTTGTCACTGTTTAGAGAGTTGGTTACAAATTGTTATTGGTAAATTGTATTGATTGGAAAAAGACTAAACAAAGAAAATTATATTCAAGAATCTCTTTCTGAAGATAAAAAGGTAGGATAAAAATATAAAATGGTAAGTTAAAAGTTGGATTATTGAGGTTACTTTTGAACAATCTACAGTCTCAACTATTTTACATTGGTATCGATTTTTGTAAATTGAGGTTCTTTTTACTAGAATATGCTGTACAAATATTTCTACTCTTATTTAAGGTATTGTACCTATACAGCTCATTTAACTACATAATATAAATTTCTGGTCCTTGATAGTTATTATTACAAACTAAGATAATACAGAAATGCATGTTAGTACTTAGACACCTATAACAATTAAACTTGTAATTATGTCAGGTATGATTTCAAAGTCAGAGATATATTTTGGATAGATGTCCTTGAAACACTTCTAAAACCTATAAAATATGGTATTTAAAATGTTTTATTAACATTGGGTTTTTCATGACAATGAAATATGTCTGTTCCTGGCAGCATCAATTTACTTCAAAGAAGATGATAGCATCAAAGGAACTCCATACGAAGTTTGCTTTCAATGTGGCAAAACTAGTCATTTGGACAAGAAATTTCTTTTGTCTTGACTGCTGAAAATATACTTACAAGTTGGGCAAGCAGGACAAAAAGGAAAAATAATACTGAACTTTGTCAAAACAAGGCAGGACAGTCCTTCAAAATTCTTGCTTCATAGAAAAGTCTGTCAGTCATTCTGTAGGACACACAGGCAAGTGACTGTTGAACTTTGCCAAGAATAGGCAGGAAGTCTCTTAAAATTCCTGGTTCATAGAAAAGTCTGTCAGATATTCTAGGACTATAGACTGAAGATGAATGTCCCAATGTTACAGAGGTATCTGTTGTTTCTTAGTTTTGGAAGTGGCTTACACTGTACCTCCTGTTTACTTAGGTAATATGTCCTTCTGGAGTTTTTGATGGAGTTAAAGACTAGGTAGATACAGTTGCCATTTTCCTTATGATAAAAAGCAAATTAGGCACATAGCTTTTAGACTCATGAAGATACAATAAACAAAGTTTGTGTGATGTTTGTGAGCATATAGGAAACAGGGTATAGAAATGAACACTTTCTTTTGGAATGGATTTTTATGTATTGATACAATTTAAGGTCAATTTCATGATATGTATATTTCTTCTCTTGTTTAGGTATTGTGTAGATATGTAATGTATAATGTAGTATAGATTATAGATAGTTACCTATAATAGTCAAAACTTATAGTTAGGTAAGTTAGGTTTTCTAGATATACAGAGATGTATTTGAGATAAATAGACATTCTTCAAACCTTTCAAAGACCTACAGAATATGGCATTTTAAATGGTTTAGGGTTTTTCTTGACAGTGAGAAATAAATGCACCTGGCAACACCACATGTTTCAGAAAGGAAGATTGACATTGAAGAATCTCATTATGGAGTTTACTTCCAATATGGCAAAACTAGCCATTTGGACAAGATACTGCTCTTGTCTAGACTATTTGACTTTATGCTATATAAACTGGACATACAGGACCCACAGGAAAGTGACTGCTAATACAAGATGGACATTGTTACAGGGTTCCTGCTTCATGGAATAGTCTGCCAGACAGTCTACAGAACACAGAGAAAAGTGACCGACAAACTGCCAAATATAAAGTTTCCTGCTTTCCTGAGGAGTCTGACAAACACACTATGACCTATAGGCTGAAGATGGAACATTACAGAAGAACTTTAGGTGACTGATCAGGTAGCAAGATGTCTCTGTCATTTCTAGAGTTTATACATTATCCTTCTGTGGTCTTTGATGGAGTTGAAGACAGATAGTTATGGTTATATTTTCCCTTAGGATTAAAGATAAGCTATATATAGGACTTTAGTCTCATAAAGATAGGATAGATGATGGAATGTTTTCTTTAAATCTTGCTAAACGTCAATGAACTAAATATTAACTGTGGTTCTTCTTTGATAATTGTTTTGTTATATATTTTACTATGTTAAAGTTAAAACCCTTCCTTTTATTTTAGACAAAATGAGGAGATGATGGGAGATGTCATTCTGTAAATATGTTTCTCTTATTGGTTAATGAATAAAACCCTGTTGGCCAATAGGAAAGCAAGACAGGCGGGACTAGGAGACAAGGAGGTTTCAGGGAAAGGTAGGAGAGACATTTCAACATACAGAGACTTGAGGATCTGGTAAGCCCACATGGAAATACTTAGATTAATAGAAGTGGGTTAATATTTAAGACAGAGCTAGCCAATGAGAAATGCTAGTAACAGGCCAACAACATTATATCTAATACAGTGTCTCTGTATGTTATTTGGAGCTGGTACGGCTATGGGACTTGTAACAAAATAGAGGTGCTCATATGCCTTCCCTGACATGATGGACTGAAATCCATCTGAAACCATGAACAAAAATAAACCTTTCCTGTTATATTTTGCTTCTGTCAGCTGTCTCATCATAGCAACAAGAAACTGATAAAGTAGGGCATGGTGGCACACAACTAATTCTAGCACTTTATCTGCAGAGGCAAGTGAATCTCTAAGAGTTCAAGGCTAGACTTGTCTACATGATGTTTTGTAGACATGCTAGGTCAAGTTAAAATCTACTTTTAAAAAGAACTAATGAAGGCAGGCACTGTTTAGTATTGTTTCTTGCTCTTAGACTTGGGGCTCAGTTTTCCCAAGATCCAGTTTCCTCAGCAGCCAAAAGTGATGATAGCAATATAATGCATTTCCTGAAGTTGGGGAAATGGTTATGAGACCAACAACGCAAGCACAGTGCCTTAAAGGGAAAGCTTTATGGAAAGAAGCTTCCATTTCCCACATTAATCCCTGGATTTAGTATTTTTCAATATCCTATTAATAGATAAAAATGCCACCCTCTTTCAAATTATGTTTGCCAAAAATCAAATCTTCACCTAACATCTGTCTTATAGTACTTATCAGTTTGTTTCATTTCATCTGGCATCTGTTTTGTGTTCTTTTCTAACTGGTTCAGAACAGACCATGAAAGAGGAATATTGTTTATCAGATAATTAAAATCCTTCTTCACACTGTTAGGACTCAGTAAAAAAAAATAATAATACTATTTTTTCTTTGTAGGGATTTAATACCAGCATTTTTATCAACATTATCTCAGACCCCAATAAAGCTATGGTACTAACAACAGTTTCATATTATTATAATAAATATCTTACATAATTAGCCTATCAGAAAAAAATGTTTATTTGGCTCATGGTTTTGAGAACTCCAATCTAAACTTGCTCTGGATCCCTAGAGGGTATGCAGGAAGGCAATTGTTGAGGATATGCTGTGGAATGAACTGCCCATATCAGGAGCCAGAAAGCCAAGACATACACAGGTCCCACTACCATTGTTCATATCACAGACATGCCACAGTGACTTGAAGACCACCTAAAGGGCTTCAATCCTAAATATCAACAGCCTCACTCTCTGGTCCAAGTCTTCAACATGTAGAATTTTACAGGACATTCGGGATCAAAAGTATTAGACACAGACAGGGTTGAATAGTTGCACCAGACTCAGGATCATTCTGATTTCTATCTTGACTCAGCCAATGAGCAGTGGTCCCCTCGACTCTTTGAAGCGTTATTTCAATGTCTTCAAAGAAAGAATATACAGTAAAGTCCTCCCAACTCCAATAGACCATAAGCCTCTTACTATTTCATTTTGCTATGAAGCAAAAGGAAAGTTTCAAGGGATGGAATGAATGAATTTGTTGGTTTTTAAAGCATGGTCCTGGACCACAGGCAGCAGCACCTGCAAGGACAAGTTCAGACTGCCAAACCCTGTTCATGATCCAAAGAATCAAAGAGCGGAGAGGAGGACTACAATTCTGTGAATCCAAATGAACCTAACATGTGCTCAAGTTTGAGAAGCACCAAAAAGACAATAGTTGAATGGAACTTTACCCATTGGACTATGAGAGAGGGCCATACACAGACCAAGTGCAATAGAGCAAAGCAAGTCGAAGGAAATGAATCTAATCCCCAAGTACTATTCTGAAAATGGCATGTTCTGAAGTTGAGTATCTGTAATCTGGTGCTAAGTTTACACTGAGCCCTCACTGGTTATCATCAGGACTAACCTTCTACCATACCCACGCTAGAACCACTCAGATGCCAGCTGCAGAGTTTGGAACTTAAATACAGGCACAAAAGAGGTAGGATTCATCTCCTATTCCCAGTTCTGTGGTTTCTTTTAAAATATAACATATTTGTTTAAAAATATAACATATTCGTTCAAACATGCGTAAACACAAAAGTATATTAGTTCTATGCTTTCCTTTACCTGTTTTTACTATTTCTATCTCCTCACTGTCCTTCTCTCACTTAAAACACATGTGTAAATAGGCTAGTAGGCCTATGTTTTCCTCCGTGTTTAATGTGTATATATCACATGCATAGCTTGCTTTACTCTAATTTCTCATGAATTCTTCCACATTAAGAGACATAGTCAGGGAGGTAGTTTTTTTGTTAATGCCATTCAAGTATTTGTTGTGTGATAGATAATCTTCTTTCCTTCCTCTGTCTCAAAAATAATATTTAACAATGCTTCTCAAAAGCTATATAGTAATCTGTGATCTGAACCGAAAATCATATATGTGCCCAGTCCCCAAATAAATGGACATTTCACCACCTGAAGGGTAGCAATAAATAATGCTTACATATGTTATTGCAAGGTACAAATATAGATTTGCTACTATGAAATCTTGCACTAAAAGGCTGTCTGTATTTTTAATTTAACATTACCACATGTCTCTTCAAAGAATACCATGATGTTTATATCCCAAGGCATCACATGGGAATGCCCATTCCTCACATATCAACAATCAATAAATATTATCCTTCCAGTAATCTGAGAAGTACAGACAATTGCTGTTTTCATGATTTCCCTGGCTGCCATTGGCTTTGACTTTTTCATGTACTTGTTGAATATTTGAACTTGAATTCTCCTTTTTTTTCTGGTTTTGCTTTTGCATCTTTTGTACTACTTTATGCATTTTTGAAGCTCTTCATTTACTAAAATAGGAATCTCTCATCAACATTTCAGTTATGTTCCATAATGTTGTCATTTGTCTATTGACAAATTGCTCATAGAACTTTATATTATTTACTATCCTTTCTCACATGTAGTAAAAGGCTTATGACAACCACCTTTAAGGTGAACCTATAGCTACCTAACCTTATGGAAATTTTACTCACTCTTGTGTTTAAAAGCAATTTCCAGTGTTTGTACTTTTATTGGGGGTCTTTTTCCTTTGCTTTTTTGAGTAGTTATTGAACAAATGAAGAATAACTGATTACATTACAGGCTTATTTCAAGACTCGATAAACTGTCTTACCAATGGTTTTTTTAGAAGCCTGTCACTTTAATGAGGAAAACATTATCTAATGAGACTCTGAGATGGCATTCCTTTATTTTCCTATTTTTAAAAGGTATTTAATATTCTTGTCTTACAATATTTACTATGTTGAAACTACTCAATATTCCAAGACAATATTGAATAATAACAATGATAAACAACATTATTCCTACTTTAATAGAAATTTTAGTGATGCTTATCAAATTCTTTTTCAATGTATTAATAAAAGGACTTTTTTCTAGCAAGTTTTCTCCTGTTGAATAATTTTTGGGTTCCCGGGGGGAAAACCATCTCTGATTACTATGTTTATTTTTAGAGATATGCCATTCTTCTAATTGCTAATATTTTGTTCAGAATGCTTGCATTGCTTTTTAAAGTAGTATTAGGTCCTAACGGCTTTTGTAAGGTTGTGGTGTTAAAATTCTTCTGTAATGAACATGATATGGCCATGACACTTATACACGCACATGAGTTGTGGTTGTCTGTATCTGCATATAACCCACACAACATTGAACCAGTAGACATTTTTGTCATGGAGGAGGGGTTCGTGACCTCCACCAGCTCCATGTTGTCAGGCGGGTAGAAGATGGAGTCAGTAGGACACCAAGATGAACCATCCGTGTAGGATCCAGCCCCTTTGGATGTTCTGCACTTCTCGGAGTCATCTGACCCTTCTCTCAGCAGAGCAGAGTGACCACAACATTCTGATGTCTTAAAGACCAGAAGTTCTCTCATGAAGACTATTGGATTAAAGCATTTCCTTTTCCCTTTGTGCCCTAACTGCAGTCAGATGTAATGTATGAGAGAAGAAAAAAAAAGAAGACAGAAAAATTTTTAAAAATTTAGTAAGTAATCAAAGACAATCTTAGTTTCACTGCATTAAATCATGATTAAGAAGGTAAAAATAAGACCTCTGAACATTTTTGATTTATAACTACTTTCTTTGTGTCTTAACTTATTATCAGTTTTTGTAAACATTCTACAAATATATTGCATACCTCACTAGATATGTGTATTATTCATATGCATAAATTGAGCATCAATAGATGGCTACATTCTTAAGAAGCCTTGGTTGAACATACCTATGCATTTCTGAAAGGCAAGGTCTGAGTCCTTCCGATATTTCTTCATTCAACAAATTTCATGGCCTATGTTTGCATTTCTTGATTGTATTGTTAGGGCTCTGGCTTGATGCCATATAAATCACACATTTTTCTCATGTCACAGTGCTTCTGTCATGCTCAGGTCAGGTTTCACTGTTCTGTCCTCTAAAGCTTCTATATTTTCCTGTGTTTTACATTTCTTTGCACTGTTTTTACAGTTGGAGGTTAATGTCTTCCACTCAGTCCTCTAGGCCAATAGTTTTGTCTCCATTTACCTGTACCCACAGGACACACTTGCCCTTCAACACTGTGCTGCCCTCCAATCTTTGAGTGTCCTTCTTACTCTTCTGTCCCAGTTAGCTATCTTCTTCATACATATATTGTAACTGTGCCCTCTGCTCTACCCGACCTTGCCATCTCTCAGGTTGACATGATCATTTGGGAATTTTTGCTGCTGTTTTTGTTTTATGAAATTGGTACTCAGATGTCATTGGAACAAACACACCATGTAGCATTCCATAACAGGAAAAGGACAAAGTGACAAGGTAGTTCTCTGTAGGTGGCATCTCTGCTCTTCGAGTCATTACTACAACTACATTTTTGGCTACTACTTGACATCTCAGTTGTCTCACACACACACACACACACACACACACACACACACACACACACACACACACACACGAGAATAGGGAAAGAAAGAGAGAGATATGGGGACAGGAGAAGCTATATTTTCCAGAGTTCACAAATTTCTTTGGACCAAGCTTTTTCCGGTATCCCAATTTTACAGACCCTGTCTCAGGTGTCTCTTTTACTGATATGCATACCTTTATCCAGACCCCAACACACAAAGCTCTGTGTCAGTTCTCTCCACTGAGACCACCACAAGCCTAAGGCATTGTATTCAGATGGCCCCAAGTAATATTCCCCAAAATGGGGGTATATGTATTAGAGTTGATTGATCCTGAATGGAAGAAAAACTTACCCTCATACTGCCATCTTTCCAGACTCCTATTCTAACATCAATGCATCTTGTCAAACCTTCCATGCTAGGAAGCCTATTTTCTCCACTCAAAGAAGCAAGTTCTACTGAAAACTATGAGCTTTGGAAACAGAGATCTTTGACCAAATTGTCCCCTTATAATTCCACCTTTGTATATACTACATAACAAGCTATTTCTCTGAGCCTGTGTTCTTTATTTATGAAATAGTATTAATTGTGGAAAGCAATTATATTTTTATATTTAATTGTATATCCAATTGTATATATTAGATTTATATTGAAATTGTATATTTAAAGACATTTCACAATATGCAGGACCTTTAGTTTTGCACAAACATTAGTAATTTTCTTCTGTAATTTGATTTTCAAGAAGTAAAAGTTGACCAGTTGGCAGCTTTCTTGCTTTACAATTTCATCAACAGTCTATTCCAATCACCATTGCTTACAACTGTTCTTACTCGATCCATCATCTTGAAATATGTAGGTTAACAGTCAATATTTTAGGCCACTTTGGGCCTCAGTGCCTTCCTGCAGGGTGCCACTGTGCATTTTAAACCATCAAAACCTCGTGTTACAATTGGGGAAGTTTCATCACTGACCTCAGTGAAATGAAAAAAGACAAACTGGACTGAGTGGGCAGAAATCAGCTCTGACAACAAAGCTGAAGGCATTAAGGACATAATTACCCTTTTAAAGGTTATCACGTAATTGAATCTCTAATTTTACTTGAATGTAGATTAATTCACTCCACTAAGGTCTCCAAGAAAAAGCGTTATCCCCAGAGCTCTACAGGAGAGGCCAAAAGAAATTTTAATTGCAACAAATTACATGAGGAGAGTCTACCTTATGAAAGGGAGAAATTTATATATAATTAAAGTAAAAGGCATTAAAGGCCTCTTATTAAAGGCCCTAAAATCTGAGCTTTGAAGAATGATGCCCATGTCCACATTTTTAGTCTATCCATTCTATAGATATGTTAAGATCATTTATATGTTAATGTACATGTATATGATTGATTATGGCAATCACCTCACAGTGTTGTAAAACATCCAATTGTGTACCTTAAATTCATATATTTTTTATTGATAAGCTGTACCTTAAAAAAGCTGAAGAAGAGAGGCAGGTAATTATTGATACACAGGAATGTGTTATATTAGATTTAGAGAACTTAACTGAATGAAAACAGCCAGCCTCAGAAGGTTGCTTCCTGAATGACTCCATGTGGAACCACTTGAAATCATGAATTCAAAGAACTCTACACAACATAGTTGCTAGAGGATAATTAGTAAGTGGAGCTTGGAGAAAAGCGGATATGGCTTTGGAATAGCAGCAAGAAGGTGACAAAAATGTCCATATTCTGTTAGTGATATTACAATATGATCTTAATTTCCTGTGATTACATTGTCTAATTAATTTACTATCTTCTGTTGCCACTAGGTAACACTAGATATAAGATCCACAGGATTTCTAAGACTTCTCTGTATTTTTTTATTTACAAGTACATGTGAATCAACAATTATCTCAAATTAAGAAGTACAGAGGCTGAAGAAGTAGCTCAGCAATCAGAATCATGTGTTTATCTTACAAAAGATCAGAGTTCAATTCCAAGCACCCATACCACATGGCTCATGAGTCTTTGTAACTCCAGTTCCAGGAGCATTCCATGCCTTTGGCCTGCTCAAGAACATGCACACATATAGACAACAAGCACAAAGACATGTACACATTCACATAATTAAAAATAAAATTATTTTTTAAAAAATAAAAGGTATAACTTTAAAAACATATATGTCATCTCATTTTGTGTAACATTTCCTGGGAGCATATATATATGTGTGTGTGTGTGTGTGTGTGTGTGTGTGTGTGTGTGTGTGTGTATGGTGTGTGTGTGTGCATATGTGTCTGTGTAATATGTATGTATGTATATCCTAGAGAGGACACAAGCAACAGATCAAAGGGAAGATTCTACTCAAATCTAGATGGTGAATCAATGAAAGAACGAATGGGCAAGGGCAAAGAGCATGAACATGGACAGCTTCACCACCAAAGAGTCCCTTCCCCACAACACCAGTATACCCTCAGGTGCTGACTCCTGCAAGGACTAGCAAGCTATTCATGCCTCCTGGGTCTTGGAAGTTGTTCTCCTTCCAGAACGATGCTAATGGGCCCAAGCTTTTGAGGATCCTATTAGGATCATCACAGCTGTTTTGAACCCAAGAAGGCAATCCTCTTGTTATGCCATATTTCCATAGGACCCACACTACATTGCAAAATAGATGCTGTAATGATAAAGACTAAGAACAACAATAATAGATACCTTGTAGAGAGGAAGCTCACTCCTAGTATTGTGATTTTTCTTTAATAACCTACAACTTCTGAGAGCATGTGTTAACACACAGGGTACCTTCATTCAAATTATTAGCCATTGTTTCATGTTTATTAATGTGTGTGGGTATGGGTGTTGGTATGAGGTGTGCTTGGAGGTCAGAGAACAACTTCTGGGAGTCAGTTATCTCTTTCTATATGTAGTTATAAGGATCAAACTGAGGTCCCAAGGGTTAGTAGAAAGCACCTTAGCCTACTGAGTGATCCCACTGGCCCTGTTGAGCATCATTTTCACATTTACAACAACAGGCTGTTGTAGGATTTTTCTCAATCACTGTTGGATGTGATTTGTGGCTGATCAAACCATAAAACTCATGAGAATTTCTCAGCTTTTTTTTTGCAACCTGTGTATAATAACTTCCCAGCATCATCCTGTTAGTGTTCTCTCATACCTTCTAAATGCCTTTTAAATATACAAAAGACTCACGGGGTATCGCTACACTATCTATATATTGAAACATCTTTATAAATGACAAAATGTGAGGGGGATCCTCAAAGGTACTGTCAAGCAAGTACCAATTGGTTTTAAAATTCAGCAGATAAAGGCATGGTAAAACTAAATAAATAAATTTTAAGCTGTCCACAAGATCCAATAAAACATGAAAAGGGTCCATACCTGTATCAGATGTTTGCTTAAAAAAGGAATGTTGAATGCTATGCCATAGACAGGGACACTACTTTATTTATTTCTATAACACATGGTCATTTTCCATGAGTCATTGACTTCTTTATTGACCATACCAGGTTGTTGAAAGGGCTTTGATGTAAGCAAATAATCTCTACCTTTTGGAAATCTTTGCTAGTTTCTGTAATTTTGCTTTTACCCTGGACATCCAATATGTTTATCATTTACAGTTAGCAACTTTACCTAATCATGCATGATTGGCATATATATATATATATATATACTGCATTTCCAGATTAAATTCTCTAGTCACGTCATGGTTAACCCATTTCACATAACAGAGAAGAAAGTCAACCTGGGACCCATCCAGCACATACATATACACTCCACCTTCAGATAGAATAGCCTTAGTAGCTTGTTTTTATCACCTATAGCAGAAAAAAAAAAACAAATGTTACTACAACAGGAAGGCAAGCCATTTCATATGTAACATGAGGGAGGATAGCCATATCAGGATGGTCCTTGTGACCATTCCATCTTACAAGAGAAGGGTGGCCATATCTGGAAGGCTGTCATAGACATTTCACACAGGGGAGGATGACCATATCAGGAAAACCCTTGTATATATTGTATGCCATTCCATACCACATGGAAAGGGTAGCCATATCAGGAAGACCCTTATGGATACTCCACCCCCATAAAGCTTGACCTTAGTTGCATGCCTTATCATCCACAGCAGACACAATACAACTTTTCATCTCAAACCCATCTTTGGTGTGTGTGTGTGTGTGTGTGTGTGTGTGTGTGTGTGTGTGTGTGTGTCCCTATTAGAATATCAAGTGTTCCATGACCTTACCTGTAGGAGTAGATAGAGTCCTGATGACAGACAAAAAAGAAACTATTCCACTCAAGTATAACTGGGTGAACCATTGAGTTTACTTTACGAAACATGGGAGAGGGGTAACTTAGAGAAGCATGAGCAAACATATGGTTAGATAAAATCCCCCAGCACTACCTCAAGTAATTATGAATGGCTTTTAGATCCTGTAGGAGGGTCATGGCCTTGTGTGCTTTATGTGTCCTTCCCACTTCCATGAGAGGAAATTAGTGGGCCCAGTCTTAGGAAAGTCTTGTGTAGGCAATATCGGCTACTCTACTTTTAGGACAAGCAACAGCTCTATTATGTGTAGAGGGTAAAGTCTACAACCCAGAAAAAATAGACTTAATGTTAGTAAAAAGTTAAAGATAACAAAGAATCAATATCAGGATGGCTCATTTTCATTATTACATGCACTGTCAAGTCTTTAGAATATATTAGATCTTGTAAGAAAAATTGTGTTAAGTTATGACAATGAAAAGGATTTAAATGGAAAAATCTATACTACTTTACTCTCTTGAAAACAACTTTTTGCTTGACATGCAAAAGTTTGTATATATTTAATGTTTATAAGATAATAAAACAGAAAGGTAAGTGCACAGCTATGAACCCACCACCATCTGTGTGTGAATATATCCATTTCCTCCAGAAATGTCTTCCTGTCTATGATGATAATTATTACTTATGTTAAGTAAATTTTGCTGTGGAATGTTATTTTAAGATGTGTTACATTTGTTGATACTGTGTAATATTTGTTTAATGATGCAAAGATGAGTTGCAATATTATATGTTGAATTTGTTTAACTCTGTGAAGTTGCGTTACTTTGCCTCCCTAAACACCTGACTGGTCTAATAAAGAGCTAAACAGCCAATATATAGACAGAAGAGGGATATGTGAGGTTTCCAGAGATAATAAATAGAAAAAGAAGGGGGAGAGAAAAGGAAGAGAGAGGACATCAGAGACCAGCCACACAGCCACACAGCTACACAGCCACAAAGCCACACAGCCACCAATAGAGTAAAAAGTAAAGAAAGACATATAGAATAGAGATAGTTTAAGTTAAGAAAAACTGGCTAAAAACTAAGCTTAGGTCAGATATTCATAAGTAAGAATAAATCTGTGTGTTTATTTGAGCTAGGTGGCAGGTACCCAAAAATCAAAGAGTAAAAAAGAACAACTACACATTTAACTTAGATCCTCTATTTTGGCCTTTTGTGTATATGTGACAGAACCTTGCTATAGGTCCCAGGTTGATTTCTAGTTCTGGGCTAGAGTAATCCTTCCACTTCAAACACCTAAGTATTAGGGCTGTGGGTGTGTGGCACTATGAATGCTACAGCTAGGGCACCGGAGTGCTAGAATTACAACTATGCACAATAATGTCCACTGGTTTCATGAGTTGTTTTTAATTCTAAGAACATAGAAATGTACTTTATAATATTTAATATGTTCCATGGTGAAAGGTCTCAGATGGGGATTCAAGAGGGACACTGAAATGGATTCAGGGGACATGGAGATTATTAGAAGATGTATTCATACTATACACTGGCAGACAGATAACATTATGACAGGGACTCATGTGGAGAGTTCAACCTCTAGCACCAGATAAAGACATCATGGCTGGGTCTCTGAAATGAGGCAGTCAGGGACCATGTGACAGAAGGAAAAATCTCTTACTATACCTTTCTGAGGATGGGGAGGTTTTACAGTACAGTCCTGAACCCAGACCCTCTGATTCCTAGGCAGAATGCAGGAAAGGAGGTGGCAGCAGAACCTGAAGCCAATACCCCTTTCGATATAAACTCACTTCCTCCTGTGGGAAACCTCTGGCTCCTGGAAGTTTGTTAGTAGAGATTCACAGGTGTCTCAGTTGTTTGCCTGTCTGCATCTGTGAGAGGAGAAAGGCTGTGTAGGTAACTACTGTGGCTTGATCAAGAGCTGGATTCTAATATTATATCCTTACACATGGTACCTGTGCTTGCTAACCTTGGTTGTCAATTCCAAGAAATGGAACATTGGTTGAGGAATTATATTCACCACATGGGCCTGTGGGCATGTCAATGGGTATTTTCCTAATTGCTAATCCATATAAAAGGGCCTAGCCCCTGTGGACAGTACCATCCTTAAGGAGGTGGGCCTGAGCTATACAAAAAAGGTACCTGAAGAGCTGAATATGAGCCAAGAAACATGCTAGTAAGCAGCATTTCTCCCCAGTTTCTGCTTCAAGTTCCTGCCTTAAGTTTTTTTTTTAAATTGGTTTCCCTCAATGATGTACTGTAATCTATAAGATAAATCATTACCACTCAGTTGTTTTTGAACACACTGTTTTTCACAGCAAGAGGATCAAAACTAGAAAAGTACCCTAATTCTAGAATTTCTATTTCAAGAACACTGAAAAGAGAACAAATTTAGTCAAATCCTTGAGTGTATCTAGCTTGAACCAGGTAACAGAAAAATCAAGATACATTTTCACCTAATCTCCCTTGGTGTCTTAAAGGTTATGTTTTAGGATCCAGCTAATAGTTAAGAACATTAGAGTCAGATAAATTGCTTCAAACACTAACTATGTGATTTAATGGCTATATGAACTGGGGAATGTGAATTAATATATCTGAAGTTATATTCTCATCTCTAAAATTCTGTTAAGAGTAATTAACTTATACATTGCTTTTCAGCGCAATTAAAGTCATGCACAAATATATGTAGCACAGTACCTAGCTGGCACAAAGTAACTTCTCAATTTGGTCAACATATTAGCAGCAAACTGATGTTGTTCCTTGGAGCTTCAAAGATACAGCCCATCTAGCTGAATCACCTAAACACCTGTGTGTGTGTGTATATATGTGTGTGTGTGTGTGAGAGAGAGAGAGAGAGAGAGAGACATTAAGAGAGAGAACATTTAGATCAGAAAAAAACATCTATTACTACTCAAGCAGTCTATGTAATTTTTAACCACCAAATTATAAAAATGTCCAATCTTCTGATAATTTGATTCTAATTAAAACTTCCATCCACAAAGTTGGAATTGTAAGGAAGTAAAAGCAGAAATGAAACAGCAATTAACCTTTGGTTCTGAGTTTATTTGCTCCTACCCAACATGGGTCAGTTGCCATAGAGATTATGCCTACATGATCTGCAGATGTAACCAAAGCCACATGGAGTCTCTGAGTTGGCCTCCTCTCAGTGTGGCTTTGGAATAATTTAAAAAAATATCCACTGAAGAGAATTGAAAGCTTGTCTGAAATGCTACAAGGATGAAAGTGGAAGGGAAAGGAAAGAAAGAAAGGGAGATGTAGAATTCAAAGAACAAGATATTAAAGAATCACGAGACTGAATAAAACCCATTCTCCTTCATCTACAACTTTCCAGGCTGTGTATAGCTGGGGGCTGAGACTGATAAAATGAAGAAACTGGTAAGTGTGAAGTGTCTCACTCCCACTAGAAAGACATTTCTTAGACTTCTTAGTTTAGGAAAGTAACCAACCAAGCCCAAGCCTACTTTGGTCAGAGAGGGAAAATAAAGGAGGGTTCAGCTACAGAGAATTTTTTATCCTGTCTCTAGAATACTTTGTTAAGAGTAGGTTTTCCCTGCCGGTCTGGTCCCACAGCCATGCCAGCCCCAAATAACACACAGAGACACTGTATTAGATATAAAGCTGCTGGCCTGTTACTAGCATTTCTTATTGGCTAGCTCTGTCTTAAATATTAACCCATTTCTATTAATCTAAATATTTGCACATGGTCTTATCTTACTGGAGAGAGGGCCCCTGGAATTCTGCTCTCCCCATCCTACATCATGAATCTCCTCCCTACTTCTTTCTCTCTCTTCCTAGTCTTCTAGTCCCACTTATCTTGCTTTCCTATTGGACAACAGTGCTTTATTTATTAACCAATAATAGAAACATATTTACAGAATGACATCTCCCATCAATACTTGATGGACATAAAGCAACCCAACACCGGTAGCATGTAGAGGATGTGCTAGGTCAAAACACAAGAGTATTTAGTCCATTTTTGTGGATAATTATATAATAGCTCCAGCTAGGAACATTAAAATGAATGAAACTTATTTGGGGTCATGGTTTCAGTAATCCATGATTAAAAAGAGCTCATCTGATGACAGCTTCATTAGCAGAATCTTGAGGCAGAGCTATGTATTGCACAGTAAGAGGAAACATGGTGGCTACTCTTGATCAGAAATTAACTAGGAAAAGTGCCTTGAGGTAGTCTGTGAGAGAAGTTTTTGAAAGGATTAATAGAAGGGAATACTTTCCCTCAGAGGAATCAGCTCCTCTAGCAGTGCCCACATATACAGAGGACATGGGGAGGTATGTCTGCCTTTGTCTTCCCCCTTCACTCCTTGCTTGTGAATTCATCTATTCTGTTGTGGCTGCTGTCATCCTTTTTGATATCAGAACCTCTTCAGCCTTCCAGTATGGACTGAAGGCCTGAAGTTCCTCTAGGCCTAGAGCACCAGACTGGGGCTGCTCAGGCCACCAGCCTTGCCACTGAGCAGCAACTTCTTCCACATCCTTACATGTCTATGTCTTTCTTTACTCCTTCTCTGGGCATCAGAAAAGTTGCCAAATCTTTACATTGCAATTCCTTTGCAGTTATACAACCTGTGTTTGGATCACAATATAGCTCTCAAATTCTGCTCAATACAGTTGAAAGCACTCAACCAGTGGTTCAGATGTTTAGTGCTTATATATTTCGTTGAAAGCACTCAACCAGTGGTTTAGATGTTTAGTACTTAGATAGTTCCCCCATCAAATACTACCAATCCATCGTGTGGGGGGGGCAGCAAGCCCAGGAATCTCCAAACATTTTACCCATAGAGCTATCTCCTGGCTATAATTTATCCCTTTTTAATTCTACCTTCTATAATGCTATAGAATGTGGAATGATATATCTAGGGTTCTTGTCCAGGTGATGGGAGTGGGTTTTACCCCAGTTCCAATAAAGCAACTTTCATTTGTATCAGGATTTTAATCACAGCTACTTAGGCAATCTCTACAAAGGCTTAAGTCTTCCTTAGCCTTAATGCCATCTGATACCTCATTAGACTTCCCACAATGCTCCATTAGCATCATTCTAGGATTTTCTAGCCAGCTTCATCAAACTTTTCTAACCTGTATATGACCCAGTTCTAACTACCACATTGTCAAATATTCCTTGCCAGCAACATGACTCTCAAAATGAACTTTCTTTGTCAGTCATTGTAATAAAATATATCTGGGTACATTATATTTTAATAAGATTTATTTATATCCCCATTTTTAAAAGAAAAAATTCAAAAACACCATGATGCTGGCTCTGGTTAGGGCGGCTCTCACAGCAGAAAGCATTATGTTAAGAACTATGTACAGGAAACATCCATACAAGATGTCAGAGATGGGAGAACAGCCTTTCTTTTTTTAATATTCATCCTGTGAGAACTGACAGATCCCACAAAAAAAAAAAAAAAATACATCAGTTCCTTCTAAAGGCGGCATCAATCATGACCTCATTACTTCCTATAATGTTCCACCTCTTGAAGGTTCCATGTCAACTTCCAGCACTTCCACATCCAAAACTAAGTCCTCAGTCCCTGAACTCACAATAGATACAGCCAACCCATGTTCAAGCAGCAGTCCATCTATACTGTGAGTTCCACAGTGAACTAGACCAATAAAACAGCCAGGAGGAAACCTAGTTCCTGTTTGTAAGTACATCCCTTCATAGCCTACATCTATCTGTATTTCCCAGATAGATCCCAGTCCCTCTCATCTCTGTTAACCCAGAATTCAAGGTCAGACTTGTAATTACTTCCATCTCAAAATCTAAAAGCTGTTAATAGCCTAAGATGTTAATCACTACTAAGGAATAAAATAGAGTCTGACTTAAGTGGGCTCTCATTAAAATTTGAACAGTGTCTCCTAAAAACAGTGACTTTTTTATTCTTTTGATATACACAGGATTCTTATAAGTACGTACTTTGGTGTCCTCTAGAAATGTTCTCTTCCCAGGGAAGCCTTCCTAGAACACTTGTCCTAGACACAGCCTAGAATCACTTGAAAATAAAAATGTTATTCTAGTTTGTCTGTTACTATGATAAACATCATAACCAAAATCATCTTGAGGAGGAAATAATTTATTTTAGCATATGCTTCCAGGTCACAATCATACATTGGAAAAAGTGAAACAGAAACTCAAAGCAGAAGCAGAAACAGGAACCATGTTGCTTACTGGCTTGCTCTCTGCCTCTTGTTCAGGTAGCTTTACTTATACAACTGAAGTCCACCTGTCCAAACATGGAGCCAGATGATGGTGGGCTGGACCCTTCTACAACAACCATCAATCATGATAATCCCCAGCCTGACTAAGAAAATTCTTCATTTGAGGTTCTCTCTTCCCAGGAGATTCTAGATGGTGTCAAGTGGACAAAACTAGAAAGTCTCAACTGAATAATTGTCTTTATTTAGTTGGTTTGTAGAGATGTGTGGCCCCATAAAATCATAGGGAATGGCACTATTAGGAGATGTGGCTTTGTTGGAGTAGGTATTGTTAACATCTAGTGCATTGGGGACCCTAGATAGCGGTCTCACATAAATCAGGACACAGGGGATACAGAGTAATGACAGCTGCATGAGGCATTTAATTTTTGAAGAACTTTTATATACAAGGTTAGACAATTATCTCACAATATCACCACCCTCAGACTACATAAAGAATCATGCAATGTCTCCTCAGTATTAGACAATATCTCTGTTATAATTAAAGAAGAATATAGCCAAAAATATTTCCTCAGTAAGCAGAACAGTGGAGCAGAGTTCACTGAACTCAAGAGCTACTTCCTTATCTTGAAGACCAAATTCCAGCAGAACATTGAAACATAAATAGAGGAAGTATGCTTCCATCTATGCTTGGTATGCCAAGCATTTATATCCCAACTCTCGCCTCATTTCATTCAAGAGGAGCCTGCACCTTAAGCCAGCTCTGTATCTTCACAGGTATGACCTTGCTGGAGGAAGTACATCACTGTGGGGAATGGGCTTTGAGATTTCCTTGCTCAAGATATGCTCAGTGTAGACACAGTTCACTTCCTGCTACCTGTGGATCAAGATGTAGAACTCTCAGTTCTTTCTCCAACACCATGTCATACTGATAATGAACTACACCTCTGAAAACCTAAGCTAATCCTAATTAAATATGTTTCTTTATGAGTTTCTCTGGTCATGGTGTCTCTTAACAAGAATAGAAACCCTAAGACAGAATTCTGTAGGGCACCAGAAGTAGGGTATTGTTTTGATATACCTAACCATGTTTTTGTTTGGAGGAATTTGGACTTTGTGAGTTTCGGTTAGGAAAACAGGGGAATGCTTTAAATGCTGTTTAATGATCCACAGGAATAGAACCATGGAAGACAGTGGTGCTAAGTGTGATATAAACTGTGGGGGCATGGCTAAGAGGTTTCAGAAGAGAAAAGTTTTAATATGTTGCCTAGAGATTATTCTTGTGGTATTTTGGTGAAGAATGTTGTTACAAGTAGTTTTCCTGCCAGCCTGGTCCCATAGCCATGTCAGCACCAAATAACACAGAGAGATGCTGTATTAGATATAAAGTTGTTGGCCTATTAATAGTGTTTCTTATTGGCTAGATCTGTCTTAAATATTAACTCATTTCTATCAATCTAAGTGTTTCCATGTGGTCTTGTCTTACCAGAGAGAGGGTCTGGACCCCTTTTCTCTCAAGTCTCTACATCTTGACTCTCTACTACTTCCCCCAGAATCCTCCTTGTCTCCTAGTCCCACCTATCTTGCTTTCCTATTAGCCAACAGTGTTTTATTCATTAACCAATAATAGAAACATATTTACAGAATGACATCTCCCTTCAGAATGTGGCTGCTTTTTGCCTTGTATGAAGAGTCTGCCTGAGATTAATATGAGGAGACTTGAATTAATTCCATTGGCAGAGAAAATCTCAAACCAGTCAAGGATTGACTCTGTTGTGTAGCTATTAGTCATCAGTCACTCTCATAAAGACCTATAATGAAAAGGAACAAGCTAAAAAAAGGAAAAGTACAAAATGTAAAATTTGAGGATAAAAAGGAATAACAGGAAGTGTAGCTAAGAACTGTGTTCAAGGGGACATGCAGATTAAGAAATGGAATAAGGGTAGTGGTGAACTCAGGGCAAGATTCCAACCCAGCTAAATTTCCAACTTGTGAAGAGTAATTAAAGAAAAGCTTAGAGCTGAGTGTGATGGTATACACTTTTAATCCAAGTACTCAGGAGACAGAAGCAGGCAGATCACTGAGTCAGAAGTCAACCTGGTCTACAGATCTAATTTCAGAACAGCCAAGCTTAGACAGTAAGGGAAACCATGGAAAACAGAAAGCTGGTGAAGATGTAATTGAGCAAGGAGGCTATGTCCCAGCCCCAGCAAGCAGAAGAACTTGGCAGTTTCAGCCACATGGTTCCAGATTTAGAGTCTGGAATCTTTCTCTATGACTAAGGAAAGCCACTGGAATCAGACTTGCCCCGAATGGAGGCCTATAGAGATCATTGTGTAAATCTGTGATGTTGAAGCCTAGATTGCCTTGGAAACCCCAAGATGTTAGAGATGCCACAGCTGTGGGATAGCTGCTGAGGAAGGCTGTTAACAGGGAGTGGAACCAATCCTAGAGAAAGTAGTGTGGAAGTCAGCAAAGCTGAAAGGAGTTGGAGATATGAAGAGAATTTCTACATCAGACATGGAGATGCAGAGTTCTGAGTTTGCCCAAAAGTCTTGCTTTGGTCAAACATTTCCTCACTATGCTTCCTTCCCTACATTTTGAACACTAATGATATCCTGTGCCACATACTTATGTTGGAAGTTCATGATCTGTTTTTTGGTTTTGATTTTATAGAGAATTACAGTTTAGAGAATTCATGAATCTAGGAAGAGACTTTGAACTTTAGACATTTAAACATTGTTGAGATCATGATACACAACATAACTTTTGAATTTGGACCAAGTACATTTTTTCATTATGATATTATTACAAGCTTATGGGGACCAATGAGTGGAATGTGGTAGTTTGAATGTAATTGGCCACCATAAGCTTATAGAGAATGGCAATATTAGGAGGTGTTGCTTTGTTGGGGTAGGTATGGCCTTGTTTCAATAACAAAGTTTCACTGTGGTGGTGGGATTTGAAGTCTCTTCTGCTCAAGCTATGCCCAGTGTGGTACACAGTTCACTTCCTAGTGCCTGTGGATCAAGAAGTAGAACTCCTTCTCCAGCCATAATGATAATGGACTAAACCTCTTAAAATGTAATCTAGCCCCAAATAATTGTTGATGTTGTCATGTTGTCTCTTAACAGCAATAGAAACCCTAACTAAGACAACATGTCATAAGGAATTGTCTGATATAGGAGGACCCAACACATTGTTGATGGTACCATTTTCTGGGCAAGTGATCTTGGATTATGTTAGAAAGCTAGCTAAGCATAAACTTGAGAGTAACAGAGAGAGCTAGAAATCAGTTCCTGTACTGCCCCTGCCTCAAGTTCCTATCCTGACTCCTGACTTCGCTCAATGACAGATTATGACCTGAAAGTGTAAGCCAAATAAACCTATTCTTGCTAAAGTTGCTTTTGATCAGTGTTTCATCATAGTGACAAAATGAAACTAAAGCACCACCCCTTCCACTGTAGCCAGCCTCCATTATAAATTATATCATTTTTTAATTTTATTTTTAAAGCCAACTTATTTTACATACCAATCTCAATTCCCTCTCTCTCCCATCATCCCACTCTCTCCACCTCTCCCCATCCCACCCCCATCCATTCCTCATGGGGTGTGAAGGCTCCCACAGCAAATTATCAAAGTCTGTCACATCATTTGGGGTAGGACCAAGGCCCCCCTCCTCCCTGTATCTAGGCTGGGCAAGGTAGTCCTCCACAGGGAATGGGCTCCAAAAAGCTAGTTCATACTCTAGGAATAAATACTGGTTCCACTGCCTGCAGCTCCATAAACTTCCCAAGCCCCATAACTCTCATCCACATTCATTCATGGGGCCTAGTTAAGTCTTATGAAGTTTCCCTGGCTGTTAGTCTGGAGTCATTGAGCTCCTACTTGCTCAGGTCAGCTCTTTCTGTGGATTTCCCCAACATGTATGGATCTCTGCTTCTGCTTCCATCAGTTATTGGATGAAGATTCTATAATGACAATTAAGGGAGTCATCAATCTCATTATAGGGGAAGGGAATTTAAGGGACCTTCTCCACTACTGCTTAGTTGGGATCATCCTTGTGGATTCCTAGGAATTTCTCTAGTGCCATGTTTCTCATTAACCCCACAATGGCTCCCTCTATCAAGGTATCTCTTTCCTTGCTAAGGTCCATTTAATGTCTACTGCCTGCTATTATGATGTGTGATGTGTCATCTAAGCTTCCTAAGATCAGAAGACCTAATGAGTTGCTTATACTGGTAATTTTCATGTCTACTGCAATACCTGGACAAAGCAAAGAGCTATATGCATAAATGACCATTTTTATAGATGGACCCAAGCTATCATTCCAACGTGTGTGTGTGTGTGTGTGTGTGTGTGTGTGTGTGTGTGTGTGTGTGTGTGTCTGTCTCTGTCTTTCTGTCACTCTCATTTCAGGTTGTAAGACTAAGAGTGACAGTATTATTGAATGATCCATTCTTTTTTCAATGAATATTTGTTGACTATTTGCTACATGTCAGGTACCATGCTAAATGTTAGCAGAAAAATTATAAGGAAGTCAGACAAGGCCTCTGCTTTGTGTCAGCTCCATTATAGGAGTAAGCATAGCTTGTGTAAATTGACAATCCAGACAATGTAATATTTGTCATTTCTATGAAGGAAGCCAGTGAGGGTGATATGAAGGAATGACTGAGGGAAGTGAAGAGGAGGCAGTTCCTTCAGCTCAGGTGGTAGGGGAAGGCCTAGCCTATAATGTGAGCTAGGCCTATGGTGACAAGTAAAGGGATTCTAGGCAGAGATAACAGAAGAGGTAGGAAAGATCTCAGTACTCCCAGGGATTCAAATATATTGTGCCCTGGGGTTATGAAAGATGCTAGTGAAGAGGTGTGTTTAGTGAAGGAAAGGGAAAGCATTAAAAGATTTAATCTGACACGATCTGACTTACATGTTACAACATCTATGGAGATAACTCAGTATGCAAGATTGCTTGGTGCACAAGCATGAAGACCTCAGTTCAAGTCTCCAGCACTCTTGCTAAAAATCAGGTGTGACCACATGTGGAAGGTAAAGAGACAGGAAAATATCTGGGGCTTGCTTGCTATCAGCCTAGCTCCAGGTTCAGTGAGGAACTCTGTCTCAACAAAATAAAGTGAAAACATAGAAAAACACAGCCAGCGTCTTCCTTTGTCCTTTGTACAAACACACACACACAGAGAGGGGGGAGGGAGAGAGAGAGAGAGAGAGAGAGAGAGAGAGAGAGAGAGAGAGAGAGAGAGAGAGAGAGAGAGAGAGATTGATTATTTTAGCTGCTTCTAGGAGATGAAAAGAGGGTCCGGATGCATATGAAACAGTAGGAAGGGGTCCTTTCAGATATCTGAGCAAATGATGGTTACTCATGTCTTGCCCTCAACTGGTTGAAAAGGTGAAGATAAAAATAGAGATAACCTCATCTTCTTCTAAGATTTATTTTTAGTAAATATTGGAAAAGATATGTCTTCATTTTTGTAACAAAGTGTGAATCACAAAGATTGGAGCATGCAGCTTGCGTGATGTAATGTCTGGAAACTGTTGTTCTGGAGAATTAATTCTAGTTGCCCAGGTAGGGGGAGGCCCAGCATCTGGGGTTTATACATGTGCACTGGTGGTTTTGTGAGCATGCCTGCTTGGACATTTCTTCCTGGTCATTGGTTGATTCCCCATTGCTTGACACCACATATCAAACTTGAACCTGACCTCAGCAGTTACTTTTGTCATGTCTATTGATGGCACAACATGTGGCTGCTGGGGTAGCTAGAATCTGACCCCACCATAGGTACTCTGGAGTGATTGATCTACACTGCTCTATATGGATCATTGCTGGTAGCCCATTGGCTGGGAACCTAGTTACATTAAGAAATATGATGGGAAGAACAAGGCTTCACCATTAGCTTCCTAGAATCATCCAATCCAGTGATTGTTAATGAATATAAAGTTCAGAGGTTATGGGTACTGTTAATGGGCAAAAGGTTAGAATGTCACAGGCTCTTGATTGTGTAGTGCCTTGTAGAACCTTCTTTCCAGCTTTCAGTATTATGCTTGGCTTTGACAAAGGAATATATACCAGCAGATTCTAAAAGTTATAACTTAGCTGATGGTCACAAAAATGTCAGCCAAGGCAATCTGTGCCTCCTTTATCCTCAGCATCTCTCTGAAGTCAAGCATCAAGACAAGCTGAATAAAATTATGCAACATTCCTAAGGACATATAGGATTGTCAGATAGGCTACTTCATGCCCAGGTCTAACAACTCCAAAGCCCATATTCTTTATCACTGAATAGTTCTAAAACTGTCTCTTAGAGAAAGCCCATGGTTCGATACCAGCCCTGTCCCTCAGAAGCAATGTGACTTGGGATGTGCAATTAACCTCTCACAAGCCAAGGTCCTTTTCTGTAACCAGGTTTCTGACCTGCATTTTTTTCAGCTAAGAATTCTTAGTACTTGGAAGTGTTGTTACTTGCTGCTACCTGGTTTGGCCTCTGTCTGTCATTGCTATTTTATTGTGGCCTTTAGGTTTTAGCCAAGAACTCCAACAACCAGCTCATAGTCTGGCCAAAGAAAACAACCAAAGCCTACAGACTGAATATTATGACCTCTCTATGTGATATGACACATGATTTGAGAATTTGGGTCATTTCTGTGGTGTTGGGTTAAACACCCCATAAGAGCTACATTGGCTCTTATTAAAAAGTATTATATAATGAGGTTACAGACTGTAAATGGAAAACTAGACAACAACAATCTGTCCATGTAACCCTGGTAATTCATTTAGGAGATATAACTATATTTGAATAACTATGCATATCAGTTTAATATATTTATTCAATAAAGAAAGGCAGATATGGAATACCAAGCATTACAGGTATTTTCCACATTTTGCAAATGTTATAAAATTCCTTGATTGTCAAAAAGTGACATTTGTCAGTATAAAAAAGAGTAGCACTAAGAGGTAAAGACTCGGCATCACTGTGCCCACAGCACACTTGTACTTCTGAGTCCTGATGACTACAGGCAAGAAGATACATGGTTTTCTTTTATACGTCAAACCCCACAAAGTATCATGAAAAAAAAATGGTTTTTAAAATAGTTTAAGATTATTTGCATTAGAGAAAAGTCAACCTTCCCTCAACCTCTCAGAGATTTTGTTTTTAAAAAAATGATATAGCAAGTCCTTCATCTATTAATAATTTTATAGTACTGATTCTTGGATTCACAGAACGAGTGCCCTATTCCTTCACTGAGCTCCTGGAACTACAGGAAAAAACATGATGAGACAAGTGTTGATTGAGGGCTCACAAACTGAATCAGAAAACAACAAAATCCTCCTCAGAGGATTTCATTTTCTGAGCCTGATTTTAATGTCTGAAAGACAGAATGTATGCCAACTTTTCATGGTTAGTGTGATGAGATGTAATGGTCTCATTGTAATACCTGGCACATTGTGTGCACTCAGCAGAGTCACTGGTGGTGGTTATTATTGCCATGAAGCAATGCAATGAAAGCATGTTGAAACCACAGAGAGGAAGTCCTTACCACCATGGAGACATCAAGTCATGTCAGCAGTCAGTACTGTGTGGCAGAGATTTACAGTATCCCTGTTTCCATACCACAGAGCAACTCCCCAAGTGCCTATTAACTTGTCATTTGGAAACCTCTGTATCTTTTTTTTCTGTCCCTGGTGACATCTAATGTCTAGCTTTTCATTTTCCCCAGCATACCCTGGAGTCTTCTAAAGAGAAAACTTGAAATTGAGAATATGTAATCATTAAAATTAATTGCACACAAACATTTGCAATCAGATACCCATTGCCAACATGAAATATGAATAAGGAGTCACTGAAACATTTATATTAAATTACTTTTGTAATAATATTTAACTTTGGAGCATTAAATATTTAGTGCTCCTTTCTTGTCGTTTGCAAAGAATGTTCCAGCTCTTTGAAAGCAGAAAGAACCCATGTCAATCCTTTTTTTCTCAAGGGCCAAGGGGATGAATATCAGACAAGCAGCTCTGAGATGAGACCAGCAGATATATCTGTAACTGGGCAAAAAGTCAACTTTCACTCATTCAACAAAACATTATTGTTATTTTTGATGAGTGTATCAGTCAGACTTTCCATTTCTAAGATTAAAATACTTGAGGAAATTTTAAAGAAGGGAGTTTTTCTTGGCTCATAGTTGCAGAAATTTCACTCTATCTCTGTGGATAGGGTGATGTAGGTAGAGCAGAAAAGGCAGTGTCATGGCAACCAGAAAACAGGAGTGAGGGTTCGAGGGGAGAACCTTTCCCTTTTTCCTTTTTTATTCCACTTGGGCACCATCCTGTGGCTGCCCACATTCAGGGAGCATCTTCCTCACTCTTGGGAAAACACACACAGAGATGCAGGTTACTGGCCTCCTAGGCACTTCTCAAGCCAATAAGTTGACAATCAAAACTCACTGTCCCCAGATTCCATTGAGAAATATAGAGAAATTCAAAGCATGATCCCATAATTCATAAGCCACATAAGAAAAGAAAATAGGAAAGCCAGTCATGTTGCCTATCTTTCTAGCACTCTCAGATCCCAAAGTTACTTAAGTTTTTGAAGCATTTTGAATTGATTTGATTGGATTTGATTTTTACTCTCTTATTTTCTTTCTCATCTCCATGACTTTTCCCATGCTGATTACCTCTCCCTAAAACAGACTTTTCTGTCTGTGGATTTAGTAAGCTCTTCCAGAGGTTATCACTTCCCAGAGACGTTCTCAAACACAACCAGTGGCGTCATTCTGATGCAGCTTCTGCAAACTCTCAATCCATCCTGGACGCTGTTCAGTCATGTGACCCATCATCGTTCCCTCCCTCAAGTGATCCAATCTGGCTTCTTTACCAATCCATGAGCTACTTACATATGATTCACCAGTCTATCCCTGATGTCCTCTGTTTTGCCTAACAGAGTGGGTATTCAGCAAACTTTTGGCAAACCAATGAATTAAATAAATGAAGACCATTATTAATTGGCTTTGTGATACAGTGTGTTTCTGGTTGTGATGCAGGCATACCACAGGATATGATAGGCTTCTTATGAATGGTGGAGAGGCTATCAAGAATTCCTAGAAGTAATGATGATAAGCAAATTCTTAGGGAAATTGAGGATCTTCTAATTATAGAGACTAAAGACTAAAATTATTTAATTAGAATTGTGATTCTTAAAAAATATATTTCAGGGTCTGGGGAGATGTCCAGTGGGTCCAACGCTCATCATACAAGCATCAGGACCTGAGTTGAGATTCCCTAGTGTCCACATAAAGGCTTGGCATGTTTATATGTATCTATAAGTGCTGGAGAAATGCAAATAGGAGGATCCCAGGAATTTTCTAGGCAGATGGCCCGAAGTGAATATGGGCTCAGTGAGTGATCTTGTCTCAGAAGATAAAGTGGAGAGCAGAACAGTAGTAGACAACATTCAACATCAACTTCTTTCCCCATCAGTCACCCACGTACATGTACAAATGCACTTGAACACACACACAAACATGTGCACACATACATTATACACACACCATAAAATAAAAATTTAAAAACCTACTCCAAATAATTTCACATCTATTTAACAATACATGGCCTTTCTCTCATTTCACCAACATTCACACCACTATGACCATACCTTCCAATATCATCTGTACACTAGAGAATAAACAGAAACAAAGGCAGGAAGTGGTCTTGCTGCCATCTTTAGATGTAGGAAAGGGCCTCCAACTACTAGCCCTTCTAAGGGCTAAGTGGGTAAGCTATATAGCTAGTAGCTAAGCTACATAGAAAGATGTCCATTGCAACATCTGGCTGTACCCTCCATTACCTCATTAAAGTTGGCTCTAGACCCAGTATTATGATTGGAAGCCATGCTCTCATTAAGATTATCCCCTCCTGGATGGACTTCTTAATCTACCATATGCCACACAGTAGGATTTCCAAAGATACCAAATGGCCTTCAGTTCTATCTGAATAGCACAGAACATTTTTCAAAGTACACAGTCACATAATGTCCTGAGAATCCTATAACAATTGTGAATTATCATAGCCTAAGTGTCTGCCAACATCAAAATCCATGATCCCCTAAATGGGAATAGAAATCTGACTGTTCCTATTAGGGAATTTTTCTAAAGTGAGAAAATGACAGACTAATTCCAGATGAAAGGTCAAGGGTCAGAAGCTCCATAGCTGCTTTGCAACATTGAGTTCATTGGGGACCCCTGGAGGGTGCCTACCACCTACTTTGTGTGCAGACCGGGGAAACCACTCACTTTTAGCTGCAGATCCCTTTGGCCAACTCCCAGTATTACTGAAACAGCTCTGCTCTGCCAGGTCTCTCTTGTGTGTTTCTTAAAGTATGAATGTTGCCATTCTGTATTATTTGGGTGGCCAAATATTAGAAAGAAAAAAACTAGCTTGATAAAATAAAGTCTATATAGTTTATATAACTGTACATACACAGAGTGTGGATGAGGGAGTGTGCATGATTTCAGTGGCTTCTCACAAGTTTATATTTTCTTAGCCTTTGTTTTAAGTATATTTACCTTACTTACCATTACTAAGCAGGGCTTAGTAAACCTTGTACTGTCTTTTATCTCCTCCTACTTCCTCCTGACGAGTGGACTTATTCAGCTGACTCACTGTGGGGACTGCTAGAGATAGCCTATTCAAATTGCCTACAGACCCCACACTACTTACAAAATGTGCAGACATGCTATGGCAACCATCTCTAGAACACATCATGGTTCCATGGGATTCATAAACTCACCAATCAGAACTCTCCTGGGAAACCTGCTTGAGTCACAATAAGGGACTCAGTCCACAGACCATTACTCTTGTTCTCTTGATCCCCAGCCATTGTTTGAGCATGCTGGTCCAAAAGAGCTCTCCAATCCCACAGGCCATTGATGTTCATTCTTCTTTCTGAAATCCATGAGACATAAGACCACACCTGCTGTGTCAAGTGTTCAGATGCTCTGGCCCACTGCATTGCACCAACAAACCAGAATCTTCTCTCCTATGCAAAGCTAGACAATGTCTATGTTGGCGGGGGTTAAGGGACAGGTACAAGTGAGGCAAGCATGACTAGAGCATCTGGCAAGACAAACAAGTGAGTTAGATACACCAGTAACAGGCCATCTTCTATGAAGGCACATGGTAAATAACCATGAGTACATCCTCTGGTCAAGTGGACATCTCAAGGTCAAGTGGAGGACTATATTAACAGTGTTCTTGCTCCACACTGCATGGCCAGAGATGCTGCCACTTCCAGGTGTGATTTCTGTCATGCCAGGGAAATTCAATTATAGTCAACCACAAGGCAAAGAGCTCCTGGAAGTGATGGGCATCCTTCAGCTCACTTGTCAACTTATAACCACCAGGAAATTTTGGGAATGTAGTGCAGTCACATGCTGATATATATATATATATATATATATATATATATATATATATATATATATAGAGAGAGAGAGAGAGAGAGAGAGAGAGAGGTGGTTTGATAAACATCAGCTGTTGAAAAAAGTTAGATTTATTTATTTTTTTAAATGAACAGTCTTGCTGTGTAACTCAAGCTACCTTGAACTTGCTATATAGACCATCTGGCCTCAGACTGACCAAGATATGCCTGCTTCTGCCCCTCAAGTGCTAGAATTAAAGGTGTGCACCACCATGCCCAGTGGAAGCTGGGTGTTTACAAGTGCATTTGTGGAACAGTGTGTTGTATGCAGTTACAAGCTTCAAGCAAAAGAACAAAACTGGACCTGCAATCCAACCCTGGCACCGGACCTGCCTATAACTCTCTAAGAACAAGCAGGTGGCAGGTTCTAACCCAGGTCAGGAAAACCAAACACTGGTTCAGTCCACAACCTCCTTGCTCGACTTCAGCATGTGTCACTCCACAGCCTTCTTTCAATTTGGATGGACATAAGCCAAACGTCCAGTCCCCAGGCTGAAGGTGCTCCTGTTATGCCATTAACTGCAACTCTGACAAACTCCTGGCTCCTTCTGCCTGTCACAACAAGATATACCAAATATTGCATGCTGATGGCACTGTAACCATTACAGAGTGCATAAATGCATGCTGGCTAGAAGGAGGTCTGATTGCCCAGCATGTCCATTTGCCTCTTGTTCTAAAATAATCAATCATTTTCTCATGTTTCAGTGAAATGGCCTGAAAGAAGAAAAAAAGAACCCAGAGATTAGGGGATGGAGGACAGCATGATGCAGATGCTAGTGAGAAGATAGCATGGTCAGAAACACCCATGGCCCTGGGCCCTGCATTATTGTCCAGAAGCTGAGTGGGCCTCTCATAGGATTGAATCCCTTCAGGCACCTGGCTCCAGCCAAGTCTCAGTTGCAGACACACAGCAGCAGTTTGAGCTTTTTCTGCTCCAGAGTTTTTCCTGGACCCACCGTCACTTTCTAGAGTACCAGCTTCATCCATACACTCTCCTCCAGCAACTGCTGTACAAGGACAACAACCCAAAGCCTTTCACCCATTCAGATCCTCCCATCCAGCAAGCTCATTCTCAGTAATCCAGCCTCGGGAAATGCATCTAGAAACAGTCATAACACTATGGTAACTACAGCATAAGACACACACACACAGCTGGAATATGTTTTCCAGTCCAGTAGCAATGAAACTGCTACAATTAGAGTGACATACAGGAAAGACATTGAAATTCACCTTTACTATTAATTTACAGAGAACAAGAGTGAGTAGACTATTAATGTGAAGGAAGAAAGAGAAATCACGACAGTGGATTTCAAAAGAAGAAAGAGCAGCAGGAGAGAAGGAGAAAGAAAAGGAGAGAGAGATGGATAGGACATTACAGATCAGAGGGTCTAGGTGTGAAGTACACAGAAAGAGGTCCTATTTCTTGTAAACTGTAAACTATTTTTAAAGCATTTTTTAAAGATAGTGTCAACAGATAGGGGAAGCAGTAGAGTACATCTGAGTAAATGTGCTTGCCACCAAGCCTGATGACCTGAGTTGGATCCCAGAAGTCACATGGTAGGAGAGAGCCAACTCTCAAAAGTAGTTGCCTGCTAAGCTCCATAAACACACACATGCACACACACACACACACACACACACACACACACACACACACGTGTGTAATAAAAATGAGTGCAAGGAGACAGTTTGGGGAAGTGGTTGGGACTCTAACTCACTCATCCCTTTTATGTCTGCCCATCACAAAGCCCCAGAAGAACCCATACTTGCTAATACCTACTTTCACAGTTGCCCATTCTGACTTTGACCTGCTTTAACCTGATAAAGCTGGTTCCTTCTTCTTAAAATTATTCAGTTTCGAGATGGGCGATTTTCATTTACCATTGAGAAATGTGGGTTGTTTGTAAATCTTAACCCAAACCACAAAATAGATATCACTAACTTTATTTTAAAACAAGGATGATAGCAGGATTGATGTGTTTAATATGCTGTATCTGATGACAATTTGGACAGAATTTAAACTTACAAAGCCATTTGACTTCAAATCACAAGCTCCTGTGTGTGATAAACACAGGCATTTATTGATTACTTTTCTTCTATATCAGATAGTTTCTGAAAATTTCACATACATAAAAATGCATGCTGATTACTCCCATTCTCTACCCTCTCTTACTTCCCCACGCTTGTCTACACCTCCCCTTCCCTACAAATATCTGTCTCACATTCTTTTCTGTTTTGTTTTATAACCTACTGATAACCAGGGATGTCTTGTGTCCTGATCTTGGATAGGCGTTATACATTAGCACCTGATAGGTTCATCAATGGGTACGAAACCAACAATAGTGATTCCTATTCCCCAGGATCTATCAATAGCCAGTAGTTCAGCAGTAAAGGGGAAGGATGAGTCCTTCCCCATCCAAGAGCTAGTCTTGTACATTCTGAATGAGTGTCCCTACCCCAAACTCACATTAGGAACTTGATCCTCAGTGAAGTGCAACTAGAGATGGGTCTTTTAGGATGTGTTTAGGTCTCCATCTCAGGTATCTCAAATATGGATCAATGTTATAAAAAGTGCTGTAGAATCAAGCTCATTCTCTCTTGCCTTTCTACCTTCAAACTGGGGGAGCAAACAAAACAAATATATGGTTTGGGACCCAAAAGATGTTTGAAAAGTTGGAAAATTATACCCAAAAAATCCATCTTACATTTTTCCTTAAAATATCAAAAAAAAAAAAAATCTGGCAACTATCAGCCTGCATTCCCACCAAGCTTCAGCTCAACAGCTTTGGTCCCATAGTGAATGAGAATACCTTGTGCTCTCCAGTATGGATGACCCTGATTTATGTTGTCTTCAGCCAGCTCACCTCTGCCCTGACCATATAGATGCTTGAGTTTTTCCATCCTTGCTTTAAACAAACTTCTTGGCTACAAAGTCAAAATGCCTGTATGTGTTCATTCTTTGCACCAAAGAATGAAAGATGTCTGCAGCCCTGTTATCTCCAGACTAGGGAGTTTAATAAAACCCAGCTAACACTGCATGGATTTAGCCCTAAGCATGCCAGGGGGCATGAATGTGAAAGCAGAACAAGGTGGAGGAGGATGGGGTGAGGCATAGCACAAAGATAAATTCTAGAAGTGTGACCCTCTGCTTTACCAGGCTAAGGTAAGCTCCTCCATGAGCTGTTTCTGTGAGGTGAAAGAGAAGCTAGATTCACACAAGACACAAGGCAGGCCTTCCTGAACAGGTACACCGAGTAAGCCTCCATCTCGTGAAGCTTTAGCTCCACTTACTGGCTGACTGTAAATTAAACTCTAAGAAAGCTTAGTGAAGCCTTCAGGAAGCCACAAAATTCTGGCCTTGCCTCATGAGGTTCAGAAATAAAAGGGATAGGGAGGCTCCCTTCCTGTTCCCCACTGCAGTGGTTCATGGCTCACTATGTCCTCAGCTGCCTTTCCAGATTACTCCTGAGACTTAACCTGTCTAAAGAAAAGACAGCTCCCTCCTGAGCTACAGTTACCCTCACACAGGCTAGGCTTGGGAGTTCAGATGGCCTTTTAAGAAATACAGCTATGTGGCTAGAGTGAGGGCACCGTGAGTAGGTAACATGCTTACCTTCCAAACACATAGGCTTGAGTTTGGTCTCCCAGGAACCCACATAAAAAGTGTTGAGTAAGGGTGGCTGCAGGTGATGTTTTTAAAAAATAAACTCATGAAATCAGAAGGAAAGATGGCAGAACAGAGCAGTAAATGTGATGTTCAGGAGCCTGGAGCTCCTGCAGAAACAGGTCATTACAGAGTAGGGCCTAGGAGATGGAGAGCATGGGGCAGGAGCACTGCCCACAGGCTACAAACACAACAGTCATGCCCAGACAAAGACAGGCTGGCAAGTGGTGGCCTGGAGCTCCCACAGAAACCTATTCTTTCTAAATAGGGCTGGTCCAAGGCCTCTGAATGGCTCCCAGCATGGAGCCACTGCACCCTATTTGGAGACAGTGTGGGGCAGCATTATAGGTAAAGCTAAAATCACAAAGGTCATGCTCTTCAAGCCTGGGGGCAACTGACATCAGGGGCAGTGTGGTGTGCAGCAGCAATGGAGAATGGCAGGATATGGGAAACAAGTCTCAGCGATAGTCTAATATTTATGGTGCTTCCAGAGGAACTAGAATACAAGGTGTATTCTAAAAGATTCATATGAAGTCCCTCACAGAAAGGGGAAGGGACAAGTTCCCCAGAGCACATGGGAAGTGGGTGGGGGCAGTGAATGGAGACAGAAGTAGGAGAAAGAGAAGGGGAGGAGAGGAAAGCACTTGAGACTAGGGAGATTGAGTCAGGGTAGGAATAGAAGACAGGAGAGAGAGAGAGAGAGAGAGAGAGAGAGAGAGAGAGAGAGAGAGAGAGAGAACATAAAAAGGGGAACCATTATTGGTTTGAAGAGAAAACTGAACCTAAAGAAAGGTCTAGAGACCTACAAAACTGCCGCCAACTAACAATTTGAGCAACCTTGGAAAGGCTACCATAAATGCCCTTCCCGGATAGTGAGATCAACAACTAACTTATCCACCATCATGGAGGCCTCATCTAGTACCTGTTGGAAACAGAAGCAAAGGCCCATAACTAAACCTGAGTTGAACTAGAATCCAGATGCAGAGGGAGAGGACAAGACCAGGTTGTAGAAACACACAGAGACAGCTCACCTGAACAAGGAGGAGCTAACGGGCCCCCAGACTGATAGCTGGGAATCCAGCATGGGACTGACTCAGGCCCCCCTGAATATGGGTCTCAGCCAGAAGGACTGAGCAGTGTAAGGGAGCTTAGACAGTGGAACCAGGATGTATTATTCCTGGTACACAAAAGGACCTGGCAGACACATCCCCCATGGAGGGATACTGCCTTAACCTAGAGACAGGAGAGAAGTCTAGTCCCTACTTCCAATGACTTGACAGATTTACATGACCCCACCTGGATGGCATTGCCCTACATGTGGAATTGGGGTGGGAGGGTGGGAGGGGAGGGTGGTCAGGGTGCATGTGAGGGGGCAGAGATGGTAAGGAGGGGGCAGAGAGGATAAGAAGGAGGGAGGGAGGGGAAACTGGGATCAACATGTAAAATAAAAAATAAATAATTAAAATAAAAAAAGAAAAATATTTATGGTGCTTCAAAAACCAGAAACCTTGAACCAGACCAACGACTCATTGCAATGAATATTTGCACATAATGATGTTTGGGGAAAATATACTATGTGACACACTGCAGTTTCCAATACCATAAGAAAAATGAATAAGCGATGGAGGGGTGGGAAAGATGGAGGAATAGAGTGGTGCATGCTCAGTGGAGACAGGTGGAACTGGAGATGTGATAGTGGTAACAGATATGAGAGAAGGTTGCAGTGGTCGGGGGGACACTGTTGATGAGTAGGGCCATCAGGGTGGTGGGCAGCAGCCAGGAGCTTGTGCAGACTCAGTCCCCCTGACATACTTCCCAGGCAAACAATGGCCCTGGCTCTGAGCAATGGCAGGATATCCGAGATGAAGAATGGTTCATTTTGTGGATTGGACCTCCTCACAAGACCTTCATGGTTTGTGCTGAGTTGAAGCCAGAGGTTTGTGTAGATATCTGTGGTCTGGACTGCTCCTGAAGGCCATGTCGATGTACAAGGCCTGAGCAACCACCAAAGACCATGTTGATGTGTGTGGCCTGTACTGCCACCTGAGGTCATGTTGATATCTGTGGTCCATGCTGCTATATTGGTCTCTGAGGTCCATGTTGCCCCAGAGAATCATGTTGATGTCTGTGGTATGCACTGCCACTGAAGCCCATGCTGAGGTCTGTTGCACATGCTGACCCCAGAAGCCATGTGGATGTCCATGATTTCCACATGTAAAGGGAAAGGAAGCTTCTTTTAAACTAGTGTGGATGACTGCAGACCCATAGTTGAAAGAGTCATAGAAGGCTTCTGTGACATCGCATCCCCAAAAAAGTAACAATCTAGACAGAAAGCCATTGAAGAAAACTCTAAAATTATGATAAAGATGCTGAAGTATAGCTCTCCACAATTGATAGCTTTGGAGGAAGGGGGAATTGCAGGAGGGGGAAGACTCAGTTTTCTTTAAGAGGCTGGCTACTAGGAGTTTGACCATTCTCCAGTGAGTATATTAACAACACAAATTGGACTTATTTGAGGTTTTTTTTGAGGGGGTGAGTAACAATGTTTAGGAAGCAGACCTGGGAAGACTGAGGACTAGGTCTAATCAGGGTGTATTATGTCAAATTCCCAAATAATAGAGGAGGTACTGGGTAAGATGTCATTCATATGCTTTAAACCCAGAACTGGGAGGTGATACAGACAGACTTCCAGGCCTCCTTATCCAGTCATCCTAGAGGCTTAGCATGTTTTAGGACAGGGAGATACCCTATCTTAAAATAGAAAAAAAAAAAGTAGATGGTACCTGAGGAACAACAGTCAAAATTGTTCTCCAGATCACAAATGTGCACACAATACTCAAATTCATCCATCTGGACTTTCCTTTTCTTCAGTCTGGGTGAATGTACCTACCCACATTTACCAATTAGCTGTTTTGCTTAAAGAAAAATAGGTCCTTAATGAGAGAAGGATGACAATAAGTAAATACCTTTGACAGATTCCTATGGACTTTGCACTTAAGATTGCTGTCTCCAATGGTAAGCCTCATTATCCTCACTTTGTAGATAAGGAAATTGAGGCTAAAGGATGCCAAGCCACCTACTTTAATCATAAGGCATCAGCCAGAAGTCTCTTCAAACTCAGAACTCTGGTTCTACATTGTAGTAACTGCTCTACCACATTTATTCTGTGTTAAACAGTGACTGTGTTTTTTGAGGAGGAAGAGAGTGTATAAATAGCCTAGCCATTTTCTATATGTGTGTGTGTGTCTATGAAAACTAACAAATTTGACACACACCATCTCCATGGCAGTCACACTAATTAAAAAGAAAAAGGAAATAAAACTTTGTGCATCATGGACTGTTTTTCCGTTGGGAAAATAGAGCAGAAATGATTAAAGTGAAGCAGTTCCTGAGCTGGAAGAATTACCCCAAAGGACACTACTACATTCTAGCAGGGCTTCAAGATCAGACCTTTTAGCCAATGCTTGTTTTGGTGCACACATTTCTGAAAAGCATAGGCACAAAGACTACAAATTATAGAGGACAGCAGTGAATGTATTGAATTTGAAAACAACATAATGTGTTCATGTTTTTAACTAGTTTGGCTATTTGGACCAAGGAAGTGGTGTGTGTGTGTGTGTGTGTGTGTGTGTGTGTGTGTGTGTGTGTCCCTCATGTCTCTACCTCTCCAGCACTAAGATTACTGTATGTATGCACTACCACACCTGCTATTATGTGAGTTCTTGGAATCCACATCCAGATCCTCATGCTTATGCTACAGCTACTTTATCAAGTAAACCATATTACAAACCCCAAGAAAGTGACCATTTTTAGTGTCCCTTTGTTCATTTGTAAATTCGGAGGAAAACTAATTCCTATATCCCAGGATTCAGTGCAAAAGAAATTATAAGCCCTGTTCTATAAGTTATCAATTCTTAATGGCTAAAAGAATCTAGAATAGTTTCTTGTTGCTAGGGTGCATGTATTTTAAATGAGAAAGCTCAAAGGTGATAATGTTATAGATGTGTGTTAGTACACACAAATTTTACTATTTCGGTATTTAACCTATAGTGATTGGATAGATTCTGAGGGTTGTCCCTGTACACCTTAGATCACAGTGGTAAGTACACTACTTACTATTATATTTATGTAACCAGATACTTAGAAAAAGCAACTTTAAAAAAGAGATATTTATTTTGGGAGTCACAGTTTAAGAGGCTACTGTCTGTCATGGTGAATGGGGTAGCTTTATACTTTGTGGCAGGAAATTATAACACCATTTATTCTATGATACTGGCCAGGAAGTAGGAAGTTTGGCAGGAATCCAAACCAGGCTATCACCCCCAAAGCCATATCCCCAGCTATCCACCTCCTCCACGGCCCCAAGGAGCCACAACATAGAACATGTTGAAGGCCAAATGCTGAAATGTATGAGCCTGTGAAGGATGTTTCACACACAGTGATAGTCACTGAGATGAGCTTCAAGTATATGTGGAGTCACTGCACATAGTCACACATCCATGAATCTGCACACTTGCTTTTAGCACCATTCACATAAACTGTCACACAACTTGTTAACACCAAATTAAAATGGATTTTCCTGTGACTGCTCATTATAAAGTATCATTGTTGAAGGTAGGAAATGGATCATTTTCTAGTCTACTTGTGCGAAGCCCACTTCTAAATAGAACAGAAAACTGTCTGCTTTTATGCAGAGTTAGGTAAGAATTGGTTTTGTGAAATAGAGTCAATAATCATTGACCTCACAGGGATTTTTTTTTCTTTTTAAATCAAATAGCATCAAGACAGCACAAAATCTATCCACAAGTAAAGACTTTTCATTACTATAGTGAAGAGTCTTACAGAGGGTCTCTCTGAGACTTAGATTGATGGACCCAGATTCAATAGACACGTAGACCACATGAAAATGCAACCTTCTGCCAGGTGGTAGTGGTGCATGCCTTTAATCCCAGCACTCAGGAGGCAGAGGCAGAGGCAGGTGGATCTCTGTAAGTTCAAGGCCAGCCTGGTCTACAGAGCTTGTGCTAAGATAGGTTCCAAAGCTACACAGAAAAATCCTGTCTGGAAAAACCAAAAAAGAAAGAAAGAAAGAAAGAAAGAAAGAAAGAAAGAAAGGAAGGAAGGAAGGAAGGAAGGAAGGAAGAAAGAAAGAAAGAAAGAAGAAAATGCAGCAACCTTCTACCTTACATCCTGGAAGAGCAAAATATCACAAAGACCAAAAAAAAAAAGAGAGAGAGAGAGACCACCAGGGTCATAGATTCATAGATCTCAGACTTCCTTGCATGAGGACATCTGTGAAGCTTTAAAGACATCAGTGAGCCATCCATGGTACATGCCTGTATTTAGCAGGTACATCTGAGATAGAGATATGGGTATAATTTGACCTCATCAATACAATACCAGTCATAACACACCTCAAAATAAATTTATTTAAAAAGCAGTGATACATATTCTCCCTCAAAAATTCACTCTAGTCATCTAGGTATAATATGCACCTATATTTTTTAAAACTGGGAACTTTATCTTTTAACATTTGCCTCCTTTAGTGATAAATCTCTAAACATGATAAAAATTTAAATGTGAATTCTGAAGTGTCATGGATCATTCTTGCCTATGGTGGATACTGTTTCAATTCACAGGCCAAAAACAACTAATCTTTCAAAAAAAACTGTCAATTCTAAGTGGTCAATTCATTATTTTGTTCTCTCTAGGTGTTCAAGCATAGTTATGTAGGATTTCTTTAATATTTACTACATCACAATATAACAAAATTTCTTATGAACAATTAATTCCTAGTTTTTTGTATGTTTATGAGAAGTAAATAGTGCTAAACTTCAAATATAACAGCTAAACTTAGTTTCATTCATTAAATATCTTTATTATCACTAAGTATTTTGAATTGTCATCTTTAACATATGCCAACAACTACTCCAGGGGAGCATGGAGTATAACTTCATATGACCTGAACAAGGGGGAGCTCATGGACCCCCGAACTGATAGCTGGGAATCCAGCATGGGACTTACTCACACCCCCTGAACATGGGCCTGGGCTGTCTAAGGGACCTCTGACAGTGAAACCAAGATGTATCCCTAGTACACGAAGGGACTTTGGGAGAACATTCCTATGAAGGGATACTCCCTTAGCCTCGCGATAGGAGAGAGGGCCTAGACCCTACTCCAAATGACTTGACAGATTTTGATGATCCCTTCTGGAAGGCATCACACTCCCTGTGGAGTGGGTGGGGAATGGGAAGGAAGAGGGAATCAGGGGGCATGAGAGGGAGGGAGAAGGAACTGGGATCGATATGTAAAATAAGAAAAAATAATGAATATATATAAAAATAAAACCTGGAACTTTGATATGCAGACAACACTAAAGGATTGTTTTCCTAGTTCTCAGTTCCATCTGAGCTATGTTCATGCCATCTTATTCAAATTGGAGCCTATCATAGGTCTGCCACAAGAGCAACAACTTCAAAATTCTTCTGATATCTGTAGAGAGTGTTTCAATCACTAGACATATGCAAGGACAGCATCATTTTGTTTTCACAAGAGGGATTCCCTTACTTCCCTTTTGAAAATGAGGAAGGGCTCCAGGTTCTACATGTCTAATTCCAACAGATACTTCACCTGAATAGGCAATGTAGACCATCCTTCTAACACTAGGAATGCCTCTGGGGTTGGATAAAGTCTCTAAAGGATGGCAAAGAGTTACAGAAAGAATCAAAAACCTGAGTTTCTAAGTCTATCACTCTAATCTCAAATATGCCACATGTCCACTTTGACCTATTTATGAAATAAAAAGTCTGGCTTCCTGTACTCTATGGTGTTCTGTAGCAGGAGTTTCTCTGTCCCACCACCCAGGTCCCAAATAGCAATGTGGAGACTTATTAATTATGAAAGTTTGTCCTTAGCTTAGGCTTGTCCCACTAGCATTTATAACTTAAATTAGCCCATTTATTAACCTATATTCTTTCATGATGCTCATTACCTCATTTCTCTGTACTTCCCATACAGCTTCCTCCACATCTAGCTGATGACTCTGCCTTCCTTCTTCCCAGAGTCCTCTTTGTTTCCAGAAGTTCCACCTACCCTCGTTCTAGCTATTGGCCATTCATTTTTTTATTACATGAATCACAGTAATACATTTTTATACAGTGTACTTTATCCCACAAAATTTCCCCCTTTTGTCTAAGTAAAAGAAAAGGCTTTAACTCAAAAACAGTAAAATTATATACAATGAAAGCAATTATCAAATAAGAATTGCATTTAAAGTGTCCAATCCATTTGTATTTGTCAAATTTGAAGAAATTGCTCTATTATTTATCTTATCTTGATGAGTCCAATGTTTTATATCTAAATCATTTTGTATCATAACTTATATTACCATCTTAAAAATATATTTATTGACATTATATGTTCTTAGATAAACAACTTAAGTTTTTATGTTTCGCAACCTTATAAACTTTACATCTCCTAGGTAAGTTTTTTTTAATTGGCTAATAAGGAAAACTGTAACTCTATAACTATATAGTCTTTAACCCCATCAAAGACACAAGAAGGATATAGTATTATCTGAGTAAACAGGAAGTATAGAACAAAAACCTTCAAAGTAGCTGGCTGCCAGAACAGTCATCAAAGTTTCCTCTGCAACACTGAAGTATCCATCTTTAGCCTACAGGTCTAGAATATCTGATAGACTTTTCTGTGAAGTAGAATTTTGAAGGACTGTCCTACCTTGTCTTGACAAAGTTCAGTGATATGGAATGTTCTTTTATATGCTACAAATATGTGTTGTTTTATTGTTTGATGAATAAAACTGTTTTGGCCAGTGGCTATGCAGGGTAAGCCAGATGGTAAGTCCAAATAGAGAGAAAAAGAGAGAAAGCAGGTTGGGGAGATGCCATGTAGCTACCAAAGAGGCAAGATACCAGGCAGGGTATCACACTGGTAAGCCAAGGCTGTGTTGTAATACACAGATTAATGCAGAAATTGGTTAATTTGTAAGAGAGAAAGCTAGCCAACAATAAACCTAAGCATTGGCCAACAATTATAAATATATATTAAGTCTCTGAGTGGTTATCTTATAAGCAGCTGCAGGGACCCAGTGGGTGGAGATAAACTGGTTCAGGGGGACCCAGAGAAATGCATAAAAACTTCCAACTACATCTGGTGCCCAAACATTTGGCAAGAATTTCCACCAAAAAAAAACCTGACAAAAGCTTAAAAAGAGATTCTAAACACAAAAGAACATAGTCAAGCACAGCTTCTTGGCAACAGTATTTTCTCAAATGGGCTCTGTTTGCTAGAAGCAATCAGAGGCATGGCTTCTTTAAGAGACTGTTTCCTGGTTCATGCTGGTAGCATGGTTCTTTCAGGAAGTCCTACTATGAGCACTTGAATGGAGTTTTAGACAGTGTGCTACAAGTTACTTGGTAGATTTAACATTTGTTCATACAAAAAGAATGCATTTGTGGGCTGGCTACATAGTACATGATAGCAGCATTGGGAGGGGGTGAGCATAAAGCTCGTTGCTTGCCCCCACTATGTTAGAAAGCTGAGTAGTGTAGAGCCAGTGGCTTTCGTCCTAGCAAAGCCTGCTTTCCAATTTTTAAAAAAATGTTCCTGGTCAAAAAAGACTTACAGATATACAATAAGGACAGAGTTGGACAAAGAAGGCCTCTAGGCAGGTAACTGTGTTTTTTTAATAAATGTTCATGGGCTTGAGAGAAAAAAAAGATAAAGGATAGACAGAGTCATAAATTAAAACAATATAAGGATAATAAACTGAGAGGTTATTAAAGGATAAATGAAAAAAACTCCTAGTGAGCCATATAAAGATGGAAAATACAGAGTCTAGACTATGTATTATTGTGTTTTCTTTGAATTTTTGACTGTTTATAAACTAACTACAAAGAGACATCTCATTGTGAAGGCTGCTAACCTCCACATAACATAAGGATATCTTGACTTCAAAATTTGAGTCTAAAGATACATTGCTGTGGAAAAGTGGTTCTGCTTTTGTTTCATAGAAGATGACAAGTTATGGATTCCCTCTATACTAATATGGCTTGATCAAGCAAGACCCCCTGAAAGGTCTCCATGGACCCTAAATATACTTCCCTCAACAATCATCAGTGTATAGTACAAATAACTATGCCCAAATCCCCAAAATAATTGTTTATAAATGTTTGCTTTCACTTAAAGAGGGTTGGTTATAAATAGTTAATGATTATAGTCAATCTCTTTTAAAAGAAGGGGGGTGATGTGATATAGAAATGAATACATTGATATGGACTTTTGTACATTGATACAAGTTAATGTAATTTTGATATATATATATATATATATATATATATATAATGTTTCTACTCTTGTTTAAGATGTACTTATCATTTAAAAATGAAAGGAAAAATTCCAGTTTTTAAAAACTATTATTATAAACTATTTAGGATAAGCAAGAGACATGTTAATAGTCATTTATAACAATCAGCTTTGTATGCCCCTTGCCAGCAGGAAGTAGTTTGGAAAGAGTGATGCCCAAATTCCCAAATATTGTGTATAAATGTTTGTTTTCATTTAATTGGACTTTGTTATATAAAATTAAAAAAAATAAAAAATAAATAAAAAAACCAATCAGCTTTGTAGATATGTTAGGCATGTTTTCAAGAGCATATATAGATATACTCTAGATAGATAAATGGATTTTAAATACTTCAAACACCTACAGAATATAGCATTTAAAATGTTTTAATAACTTAGAATTCTTTGGATGTGAGACACGTCTACTCTTGGCAGCACCATCACTTCAGAGAAGATGATGGGCATCAAAGAAACTCATTATGGAGTTTGCCTTCAATGTGGCAGGGCTAGACACTTGGGCAAGAAATTTCTCTTGTCTGGAATGCTTGACAGTGTGTTATATGTACTGGATATACAAGACCCACAGGAGAGTGATTATTAAACTTGCCAAGATAAGATGTGATAGACCTTTAGGGTTCCTACTTCACAGAAGAAACAGCCAGATACTCTACAGGACACAAAAGAAAGCAATTGATGAACTTTGCCAGAACAAGACAGAACAGATCTTCAAATTTCCTGCTTCATTAAAAACTCTTCCAGATATATGGGCCTATAGGCTGAAGACAGATGCCCCAATGTTACAAAAGAACTTTGGGTGACTGTCCAGGCAAGATGTCTCTGTCAATTCTAGAGTTTTGGGAGTTGCTTACAACGCAATTCCTGTTTATTTGGATAATATTATATCCTTCTGGGGTCTTTGATAGAGTTGAAGACAGATAGTGAATCAGTTTTCCTTAGTTATAATAAAAAGATAAATTAGATATAAAACTTCAGACTCATAAAGATAAGATATAAGATAGAGTATTTTCAGTAAATTTTGCCAAATGTAAATGGACTAAATATTGTAGCTATAATTCTTGCTTGTTAACTGTTTCGTTATATGTAACTTTATTATGTTAAAGTTAAAACCTTTCATTTTATTTAGACAGAAAAGGGGAGGTGGTGGAGGATGTCCTTCTGTATGCTAAAAATATGTCTTGCTTTTATTAGTTGATAAATAAAGCTGTTTGGCAGATGGCTAAGAAGGATAAATCCAGACAGAGACAAAAGGTAGGTCAGGGAAGTGCCATGTAGCAATGGGAAAACAAGATGCCAGGGTATCACCAGTAAGCCACAGCTATGTAGTGATACACATATCAGTAGAAATGGGTTAATTTATGAAAGCTAGCCAGTAATAAGCCTAAGTCATTAGCCAAACAATTATAAATATATATTAAGTCTCTGAGTGATTGTCTTATAAGCAGCCACAGGGACCTGGTGATCAGAGAAAAGATGTCTCCAGAGAACCAGGCAAAATGCATAAAAGCTTCCAACTACAGTTCAGTAGTCTCCTTGTTTGTGCTCTGCTTGTCCAAATTGAACAACATACTGTCAGCAGTCAAGGCAAGGGCAGTGGCTTGCCCAGTGGCTAACTTTGCCACAATAAAAGCAAACTTGATATGGAGGTTCTTTGACACTTTATGAAGTAAGTTGGTGCTATCAGGAGCAGGTATGGCTTACTGTCTAAATAAGCCTTATGTTATTAAAACATCTTAAATGCCATATTCTGTGGGTCTCTGAAGTATTTGAAGAGCATTATCTATTTAAAATATACCTGTGTTTGACCTTGAAAACACATCTAACATGATTATAAATGTGACTGTTATAGATGACTAACTACTAACCTGTATTTATTATCCTAAATAGCTTTCAAGGACTAAAACTTTATATTAAATTTTCAAATAAGCTGCATAGGTATAGTGCCTTAAAAATGAGTAGAAACATATATGCATTATAACAAAAATAGCCTTAATTTTGTATCAATATGATAATAATTAAGGTAGTTGTCAATATGATTACAGGGGAAGGCTGGTTCAGGCACTCTCTCCACTATAGCTTAGGTCATCGTTGTGGATTCCTTAGAATTGCCCTAGTGCCAAGTTTCTAACTAGCCCCATAATAGCTCCCTCAATCAAGACATCTCTTCTTGCTCTCCCTCTCTGTCATCCCATTTCTTCATGTTCTCCCCCCTCATCCCATTCTCCCCTCTCTTTCCCCTTCTGTCCTCCATTCTTCCCTCCCAATGTTCCCAATTTTCTCAGATCTTGTCTATTTTTCCTTCCCAGGGGGAACCATGCATGTCTCTCTTAGGGTTCCTTGATACCTAGATTCTCTGGTGTCATGGACTATAGACTAGTTATCCTTTACTTTACATCTAATATCTACTTAAGAGTGGGTACATACCATGTTTGTCTTTCTGGGTCTGAGTTATCTCACTCAGGATGGTTTTTTCTAGTTCCATACATTTTCCTGCAAATTGCAAGATGTCATTGTTTTTTGCCACTGAGTAGAACCTTCACCCAGCAACTAATGGAATTAGATACAGAGATCCACAGCTAAGCACTGGACCAAGCTCCCATAGTCCAGTCAAAGAGAGAGAGGGGTGATGTGATAATATGAGCAAAAGGGTCAATACCATTTGGGGGATACCCACAGAAACAGCTGACCTGAGCTAGTAGGAACTCACTGACTCTAGACTGACAGCAGAGGAACCTGAATGAGACCAAAATACACCCTCTAGATGTGGGTGACAGTTGTGTGACTTGGACAGTATGTGGGCCCACAGAATTTATACCTAGTGCTTGAATTGGCTATTTTTAGCCTATTCTCTTTGGAGGGATACCTTGCTCAGCCTAGATACAAGGGTGGGAAGTTGATCCTTTCTCACCATGATATGACAGACTTGACCCCCCCATGGGAAGCCTCATCCTCTCTGAGGAGTAAATGGGGGATGGAAGGAAGGTGGGGGGAGAAGGAGGAGAAGAGGGACAGGGAACTGGGACTGATATATAAAATGTTTTAAAAGGATTGTTTTAAAAATTCTTAAAATATACATGTTAATTGAATGTAACAGTTTTCATAATCCAATGTCTTTCAACAGCTATTTTTTTTATACATTATCATTTAAAACATTCAAAGTTAATAAAACACCATACAGGATCCAGGTGTACTGTGTATTTCCCATCTTTATGTGGATTTTTTTGTTTTGTATTACTTTACTCTCTCTTTAAGGATTTTATTATTTTTTAAACAATTTATATTCCCATGCCTGTCTATACACAATTTTTACTATATATGTTTAAAGGTTTTCTCATTCTGGACTGCTTTACTCCACACCTGCAGCCTTCTCTGACAACATGAGCCATGTCTTAAACTGCTAGGATACCATCATGTGGCTCCACTTAACACATGGCACACTGGCAGCTGGCTATGCCCACCTCAGTCCTGCGAGAGCCTAGCCTCATGCCAGCCAGTACTGGCTGAAGAGCTGCATTTTTCCCATCCCATCTCTGGAAATTTGTTGTGTCCATGTGCAGCAACTGTTAGGAGTCATTTCCGGTTGCTCAAGTGCTAAGATGCACAGCAGGGCCTCTTAAAAGAGCTATGCCTCTGTACAATGAGCCTACCCAAAAGACAGCTTTCTCAGGTCCTATGTGTATGTTCAAGCCTACACATTGGATACCATATGCAGTAGTAGCTTCTTTGTCCCACAGGCCAGCTCCCAAATAATGACATGGAGACTTTGTATTAATTATGAAAGTTGGTGTTAGCTTAGGTTTGTCCCACTAACCCTTATAACTTAAATTAACCTATTTAATCTATGTTCTTTCATGAGGTTCATTATGTCATCTCTCTATACTACCCATCCTGCTTCCTCCACATCTAGGTAGCAATTCTGCCTTTCTTTTTCCCAGAGTCTTCTCTGTCCCCAAAAATCCCACCTAACCTCTTTCTAGCTATTGGCTATGCAACTTTTTATTACACAAAACAACCACAGTAATACATTTTTACACAATGTATATATATTCCTGAACAGCCTTCCACCAGCAGAGTCTGGGCCAAGCCTGGTTTGTTATCATCAATCGATGACTTTGGAAATGTCAAATTCAGACATGGCAATAGACTAAAAAGAACAAAATCAACCTTCCTAGTGAAAATTGTGTGATCCCTCTCACTATGTCTCTGTCAGCCAATAAACCACCTTTTCAGCATGTTTGGCAGATGCTATTGCCCTCCCTCATTCCACTGGCTTTTTCACAGGTGAGATCTGAATCATACTAACAGGCAGTCTTTTGTATTAATGACTTTTCTACTGCTGTGATAAAACTCAATGATGAAAGACAGGGAACTTAAGGAAAAGAAAGTTTATTTGGACTTACCATTGCAAATGCATGAGAGTCCATCATACCAGGAAGGCATGGGAGCCAGAAGGTATGGTAGTCAAAGCATAAAGCTGAGAGATCATATCCTCAGCTGAAAAAAAATTGAAGCAGAGAATTGAAGACAGATGAGATTATTAACTCTCAAAGCCCATCTCAATGACAAACATCTTACTTCTAGGCCATACCTCCTAAACTCCCCCAAACAGCACCACTACTTGGAGACCAAGTGCTCAAATCCTGAGCCTATGGGAGACATTCTCATTCAAACCTCCTTAGCACTTTTTACATATCATTATTGGATGGATTTGAATATTCAATTCATTCCTTGAAATGAAAAATCTAGGTGACTAACTTTCTCATAGATTCAAACCTTTCCGAATGTAGGTCTAACACCAAGCTTCATCAGAGACATGGGCAGAGGAGGAAGAAATGTATTTAGCCATATATCTAGCATGATATCATATCCAAGCAATAAACTTGAAATAGGAATCCCTGACTACTCTATATATTTCTCTAATGAAACAAGATTCAAAAGATGAAGAGATCTAATTAGCCACTGTGGTCCTAACTCAAAATTTCCCCACTAAATCTCCAAAGGGTTATAAAATGAGCCATATACAAAAGGAGACATGAAAATCAGAATGTGCTTGAGTAGAAAAGTTTCAGTAAGGAAACTAGGATGAAATAAGGAAAGGGAACATGAAATAACTAAAATTCATTACATATATGTAGGAAGCTTTCAAGCAAATAAAAACTATCTTTAAAAACATAACTGGTAACAAATGAGAAGTCTCCACTTCCTCATCATTTCTCCAACTATAATTTCTTCAACATTGCATCACCATGTGACCAAGACAAAATGAAGAATGACATGTATTCCAAGACATTTCATGCAAAGGCAAATTCATGTTTTAAACATAAATGTTACCAAACAAGTGAAAGACCTATATAATAAGAACTTTGTGGCACTAAAGAAAGAAATTAAAGAAGATACCAGAAAATAGAAAGATCTCCCATGCTCTTGGGATATATAGGATAAACATAGTAAAAATGGAAATTTTGCCAAAAGCAATCTACAGATTCAATGCAATCCCCATTAAAATCCCACCACAATTCTTCACTGACCTTGAAAGGATAATAATCAACTTTATATGGAAAAACAAAAGACCTGGGATAGCCAAAACCACCCTGTACAATAAAAGAACTTCAGGAGGCATCACCATCCCTGACTTTAAGCTCTACTACAGAGCTATACTTCTGAAAACAGTCTCATGTTGGCACAAAAATAGACACATAGACCAATGGAATTGAACTGAAAATCCTGATATTGACCCACACACCTATGAACACCTGATTTTCTACAAAACAGCTAAAAGAATACAATGAGGCAAGGAAAGCATCTTCAACACATGGTGCTGGCACAATTGGATAGTGGTGTGTAGAAGACTGCAGACCCATGTCTATCGTCATGCACAAAACTCAAGTCCAAATGGATCAAAGACCTCAACATCACTCCAGCCACATTGAACCTCTTAGAAGAGAAAGTAGGAGGTACCCTTGAACAAATTGGTATAGGGGACCGCTTCCTGAACATAAATAACTCCAAGGGCACAGACACTAAGATCAACATTAATAAATGGGACCTCTTCAAACTTAGAAGCTTCTGTAAGGCAAAGGACAGTTGACAAGACCAAATAGCATCCCACAGACAGAAAAGATTTTCACCAATCCTACATCTGACAGAGGGCTGCTCCCCAAAATATACAAAGAACTCAAGAAACTAGTCAACAAAACAAATAACCCTATTAAAAATGGAGTACAGAACTGAAGAAAGAATTCTCAATAGAGGAAATCAAAAAGGCTGAAAGACACTTAAGAAAGTGCTCAACATCCTTAGCTATCAGGGAAATGCAAATCAAAACAACTTGAGATACCATCTTACTCCTGCCAGAATGGCTAAAATTAGATACACCAATGACAACTTATGCTGGAGAGGATGTGGAGAAACAGGAACACTCCTCCAATGCTGGTGGGAGTGCAAACTCGTACAGCCATTTTGGAACACAAAAAGAGGTATGTACTCGTTCATATATATGGATTTTAGACCTAGAGGAACTAGGATACAAGGTATATTCTAAGAGATTCATATAAAGTCCCTCACAGAAGGGGTAAGGGACAAGTCCCCCAGAGCACATGAGAAGTTGGGGAGCAGTAAATGGAGAGAGAAGTAGGAGAAAGAGGAGGGGAGGAGAGGAAAACACTTGCGACTAGGGAAATTGAGTCAGGATAGGAATAGAAGACAGAAGAGAGCAAGAAAGAGAGAAAGGGGGAGAGAGAGAGGAAGAGAGAGAGAGAGAGAGAGTGAACATAAAAGAGGGAGCCATTATTGGTTTGAAGAGAAAACTGAACCTAAAGAAAGGTCTAGAGACCTACAAGACTGCCGCCAACTAACAATTTGAGCAACCTTGGAAAGGCTACCATAAATGCCCTTCCCAGATAGTGAGATCAACAACTAGCTTATCCACCGGCATGGAGCCCTTATCTAGTACCTGTTGGAAACAGAAGCAAACACCCATACCTAAACACTGAGTTGAACTAGAATCCAGATGCAGGGGGGAGAGGACAAGACCAGGTTGCAGAAACACATAGAGACAGCTGACCAGAACAAGGAGGAGCTAACGGGCCACCAGACTGATAGCTGGGAATCCAGCATGGGACTAACTCAGATCCCCTGAATATGGGTCTCAGCTAGAAGGGCCTCAGACAGTAGGACCAGGATGTATTCCTGGTGCACAAAAGGACCTTGTGGACACATCCCCCATGGAGGGATACGGCCTTAACCTAGAGACAAGAGAGAAGCCCTAGTCCCTATTTCAAATGACTTGACAGATTTACATGACCCCACCTGGATGGCATTACCCTAAATGTGGAATTGGGGTGGGGGGATGAGAGGGGAGGGTGGTCAGGGTG